>NC_088247.1:30858463-33258463 GCF_036013445.1 Caloenas nicobarica
GAAGGGTAGGTGCCGATCTCTTCTCTCTGGTGACCAATGACAGAACCTGATGGAATGGTAGGAAGATGTGTCAGGGGAGGTTTTTGTTGGACATTAGGAAAAGTTTCTTCACCCAGAGGGTGCTGGAGCACTGGAACAGACTCCCCAGGGAGGTGTCACGGCCCCAAGCCTGACAGTGTTCAAGAAGAGACTGGACAAGCCCTCAGACACATGGTGTGAACTGTGGGGTTGTCCTGTGCAGGGACAGGAGTTGGACTCGATGATCCTTATGGGTGCCTTCCAGCTTAGGACATTCTGTGATTCTATGATTCAATCAAAGTCTTCACAGATTGTGTTACTTGTATGATCCTCAACAATTGCTCATTGCAGCTCATCCCCAGGTCCAAATCTTTGAAATAATTGACTCTTACTTTTGCTTGCCAGTCATGTGTTCCAAAACTCATCGTATTAGTGTAATTAATTATAATTATAAATAAGTATTTATTACAGAAGTTCCTAGAGACTAATGTAGGCTCTGTGGCATTCAGAATTCAAAAAGTGATAGAAGGGTTTCTCTACTCCAAAGAGAGATTGTCACTGTCTAAACATCAAAGACAGGCAGACCACAGGAGGGGAGGCATCCAGGGCAGTGGAGTGGGGAATGATTTGCTCACGGTCACTCGGGAGACATTTAATGGCACTGCTGGAATGAGATACTGTTAGAATCACAGGAGTTCTGCTGGTAGGAGTCATTTGTTTAAAAAGATTGCCATGCATTTAAATAAAATGATCTGTAATGGAAGCCTGTCACCTGTGATCTGAGCGAAGTAATTTATTATGCAAGAACCATACAGATAATTTACAATAGTTCTCCTGTGCCTTTAATGTATAGTAACTGTAATCATGGAATTGCTTCTGAAATCTCTTTTATGCTACTTGGCACTCCATATGGTAGCTGGATACTGCAGGAAAAAATATCCTCCAGGAATCATTGAGTCAGGCTTTAAGCCAAGCAATCTCCTCTAACACTTTCAGAACAAGCCATACTATAAAAATGTAAATGTGGTAGCAATACTTCTTCTTCACACCATTTTTCAAAAGGTAAACTTAAGTGTTGTTCAAACCACGGTGCAGCTTGAGAGCATTTGTAAAGGACATAAAAAAATCTGAGTTACTTTGCGTAGGTGGCTTTACACACCTGTGACTGTGAAGGCTCTCTGATTCAGACATATATCATCCAACAACATCAGTAGAAAGACTTAGAGTAATTGCAGCTCCACACAACTTTCTTTCCTCTTTTTCCTCTCCCCCTACTACTTTAGGCATCTTTTGTTGCAAGTACTCAGGCATTCTCCCTTCCTGAGGCATTTGGGTAAATGTTGCCCACTGAGAGGTGTGGTTTTCTAGTATTTTCACTGGCATAAGTGATGCAGATTACTACAAACAAGTAGCAAAGAGAGAGGGGGATGGAGAAACAGAAAGGAAGTCAAAAAATAGGATAATAGAATGAGCAAGAAGATATACATGTACTGGGAAGAAAAAATTGAAATGACAGAAGTAAAATGAGAAGGAAACATGGAGGGGGAAGTGGGAAGTAAAATTAGGAAAAGTTGGCCAGAAATGTGATAAATATGAAGCAGATAGATCCAGCCTTGAAGAGGGAAATGAGAACTCCTACTGCAGCTATTGACTAACCAGACTGGTGCCTCGGATTCCCCTTTAAGGAAGGGGGAAAAAAAAAAAAAAGAACAGTTAGTTCAAAATTGTCTTTCCTGTGTTTGGAGGGATTGGAAAATTATCACCAAATACGTCAGCAAACGCTGAAAGACAGTATGCTTATGTGCAATCCAGAAAAAGAGGAAAGAGAAGAAGGGAAATCAAAAGGCAGGGAAGAAAGAGAAACTGAGAATAGAAGAGACAGACTGTTGAACAAACAAGAGAGGTAGAAAACGGAAGAGTAAACAGAGGGAGAAAGAAAAGAAGCAAGGCCACCAGCCTTTCCCGGAAGGGAGTATGAAGTTTAAAAGGACTCCTCTCAGAAAGCAGAAATGGGGAGTAGGAGTCTTGCAGGAAGAGGGTGGTAGAAAAAACCTAAATATTCTCCTTCTAAATCTCAAACCTCCTGTTTAGTCATTTGAATGGGTTTGACATGAGTGAAGTCAGAGCTTGTTTCTTCTTTTCCCCCTGTAATTTACATACGAAGCATTGAGAGGAATCAGCAGCTAGTTTTAGACCCTATTGCCTAAATTAAAATGTAGTAGTATTAGCTAATCACTGCATTGGTCCTAGTGCAACAGTGTTTTCTCAAGTTGAATGCACAAATTATATTAAAGACCTGAAACTGGCAAAGTAAAAGCTTAAGGGATCTGCCCCCTGCCCTGTGCTACACCCGATCTCTTCCTGTCTCTGTCTCTCACACTCCTTCTGGACCCTTATGCTCTGAGTTCCCCTGCTTGCCTCCAAAAATCGACGTTGTACATAGACCAAACAAAATACCACTTTTATTTTTTGCCCTTCTCATTCTGTGGTTAATTGCTTCTTTATATTATGTAAGAATTTGTGGCATCCATGGGCATCTTTAAGAGGAATTTAAATAACCTATAAATAAGGGAATACAGAACAATTTATAATCCGACTAATCAACATAAATACATTTTAAATGCCCTATTTATTTCTTTGGAGTCAAGCAATGTAATTTGGTTTGATTTCCTAATAGAGGCTTGTACCAGGAATGTTTTACCCTTCATATATGATGCAATTAGTTTGGGCTAAAATTCAAGAGGGAGGGGCAGGGAGAAGGGTTGTGTTTACGTTGTGGTTTGTTTTTTTTTTTTTTTAACAGCATGGTCTCTGATGAAACCAAAGGGTCTGAGGAGCACAAGATATTCCAATGGTGTCACCCTACTTAGTTTTTATTCTGTAGCCAAGGAAACTGTAAAGTAGTAAGGCTTTCTTAAGTAATCCTGCCCCAAATTCAACTAAACCATTTTTGGTGCAGGGTACATCTAGGTTTCAAGGGGCAGTACCAGTTCTGAGTTCCCAGCTATTTCCAGGTGTGTTTCCCAAGCAAGTTTCCAGCTCATGTCCCATACCAAGGCCAGATAAGGCCATGCACACACCATCTACACACTCTGTTCCTCATTGTGGAAACCACATGAGTTCCAGGAAGGACTCGTGGTGAAAGTAATAGATTCTCAGTCTGGATCATCAAGGTACCCAGGCACCAGGGTTTGCCGAGACTCATCTCCACAACTGAGCACAGGAGCTGATTCAAGGACTTGTATTATTTAGCCAAGTGGGATGTGACAGCTTTGTGTACTGCAGCCTTCACCACTGTGACTCTGCCTGGATTTCTAAGCTGAAATTTAGTGTGCAGAATCTGTCTCAATGCTTTATTATTAACTGCTGGGAACTTAAGACTTTTAATTTTTCCTGCAGAGAGTACTGAATGCCTAAATTGCTGTAAGAATGCATGTCTTGGACACTTTAGGTGTTTTGAAAGCTGCAGAGCAGAGATTAAGTGTTGGGAATGTTTTTTAAGTGATGCATAGAATGGCAGCAGTTCACAGTCCTGAATTCAGTTTTTGGCATATTTCAAAAAGATCAGTTGCTTTTAAGCTGAAGTTTGCTATTTGAACATTCATTTAATAATTTACTTCCTTAATTTATTTTGCACTTCCATACACGTTTCTTTGAAATATTAGCTTTAGTGTGAAACACTACCTTTGAAATATACCTTACAATATAAATTTTTCGAAACTTTTTACTGTAGAAGTCCAATAAAGCTCTTATCACTGGTAGGTTTTCCCAGACTTAATGAATTTTGGTTTGTTTATAAATTAAGAAAGGGAATTGCTGGGTAATATGAAGTCCATCTGGAAAGAGATTAGGTTTGGTATTTAATAAATAGTCTGATCCATCTTCGTGCATAATTCTGCTTTCTTGTAAGCCTCAATGGTTTTTTCTGAAGGAGCATATTTTTTTCCACATACTAGTATTGAAAATTCATATATTAAAAACACTTCTGTTAGTTATATGTGAAGTAAAATGCACAACAGTTAAAAAGACTTTACATGATTCTGTAGAATAATGTTGCAAAGTTTCAGGTCCATTGCTAAAAACTCATGGCAACTTTGCTCAATTCACAAGTTCAGTGACTTCTTGTAGCCTAAGAGAGGGTCCAATTAATTTTCAACTTGGTTTCTTAGAGAGAACCTGGGTATTTTCTTTTCCTTTTCAAATATTTATTCTGATCTTAAAATTTCCACAGACTAAATTATGCTGTCATCAGAAACACTTATGTCGTTGCAGTGGATTTGTGTGGCAAGGTTTTGGCAATGGGGGTGTTGCAAAGGTGGCTTCTGTGAGAAGCTGCTAGAAGCTTCTCCCATGTCCAACAGAGCCAATGCCAGCTGGCTGCAAGATGGATCCACCACTGGCCAAAGCCAAGCCCACCAGCAACGGCGGTAGCGCCTCTGGGATAACGCATTTCAGAAGAGGGCGGAAAAAGCTGCACAATGGCAACTGCAACTGAAGAGAGGAATGAAAATATGTCAGAGAAACAACTCCGCAGACACCAAGGTCAGTGAAGAAGGAGGGCAGGAGCTGCTCCAGGCGCCAGAGCAGAGATTCCCCTGCAGCCCATGGTGCAGCCCATGGTGAGGCCGGCTGTCCCCCTGCAGCCCATGGAGGTCCGTGGTGGAGCAGAGATCCACCTGCAGTCTGTGGAGGAGCCCAGCTGGAGCAGGTGGATGTGCCTGAAGGAGGCTGTAACCCCATGGAAAACCCATGCGGGAGCAGGCTCCTGGCAGGACCTGTGGCCCTATGGAGAGATGGGCACATGCAGGTTTGCTGGCAGGACTCATGACCCCATGGGGAAGCCACTCTGGAGCAGTCTGTTCCTGAAGGACTGCACCCTGTGGAAGGGACCCACGCTGCAGCAGTTCAAGAACTTCAGCCCATGGGAAGGACTCACACTGGAGAAGGTCATGGAGGACTGAGGACTGTCTCCTGTGGGAGGGACTCCAGGCTGGGGCAGGGCAAGAGTGTGAGGAGCAAGGAGTGGCAGAGACAATGTGTGATGAACTAACCTCAAACCCCATTCTCTGTCCCCCTGTGCTGCTGGGGCGGGGTGGAGGTAGAGAATTCAGGAGTAAAGTTAAGCTTGGAAAGAATGGAGGAGTGGGGACAAGATCTTTTAAGATTTAGTTTTTATTTCTCATTACCCTACTCTGATTTGTTTGGCAATAATTTAAACCATATTTTCCCCAAGTCAAGTCTGTTTTGCCTATAACTAATTTGTGGGTGGTCTCTCCCTGTCCAGCCTTTTTTTATATTTTCTCTCCCCTGTCCAGCTGAGGAGGGGAGTGATAGAGCAGCTTTGGTGGGCACCTGAAGGCCAGGCAGGGTCAATGCATCACGGCTGTTGTTAAGCAAAAGGCATATTGAAAATGCTACAAATAGAGAGCATTCCATAGTAGGTAGTCCGATACAATATATATGCTATAATTTTTTACAGTGATTTTTCAGGACAGGACCATACTTTAAGGATTTTAGTCAGTTAATTCATTATTGTCTTGGGGAAAATAGTCAGCTATAGCTTTGCCATCTTAGGTTCTCTAGGGATGCTACATGGATCTTCTCTGTCACTATGATGCCTTTATTTGTTTCTTCTCTTAAAACTTTAATTCCAGTGATACTCCCATGGATCAAGGGGATCCTGATGTTATTGTAATGGACATGTAATTTTGTTTCAAATAATATTTGGTCTGTAATCAGAGTAACCAAAACACATTTTATTCTTCAAGCATTATGGCTAACATTTTAGGAAACTCTTAGGACTAGCTTTTAATTTGTATGGCCAATCAAAGCAGGTTTGATGGGAAGTGCATGTCTGAATGTTAGACATAGAGATTCTCTACAGATGTAAAAGCGTCTCTTTTAATATGTTCTTTTATCCATGGTTACATAGCTGAGTTATAAACAGACTGCAAATCTCACCCTGGGTATATAACTACCTGGCTTGCTAGACAAGCATTTGAAGCAATTATACATCTGAATTCAATGATTCGTACTCACAACTAGATGCATAAAACTGTGTCACAAATATGATCGCAGGCACAAATTAGAAGTCAGTTGTAAAGGATTGATAATAAATGTTTTTCTAAAATAAGTTGCAAAGTTCCTTTCAAACTTTAAATCTCTCATAAATGTGTTACAAAATGAAAGAAACAATTGCAGATATATTTAGAAGTGCAGTAAATATAGTGAGATGGAAGAAGTTGCTGTTTGGATGAGGAATGTGGTATAAAACTTTAAAGTATCTTCATGTATGCTTCAGTAGGCCTGGTTTTCTTTCAGAGTATACAGTATAGATCTAACAGAGCTAAGTTCTCATCTGATTTAAATTTGAGCAAATTTCTCGTATCAACTGAATATACTTTCAATAGGTAGAACTCAAGCCTAACACTTTTTCAACTTAGTTCTATTCTTCCACAAAGATGATAAAAAGAATGGAGACCTATATTAACATAATTAATATGTTTTCAGTTGAGAAGTGTAAGGAGTTATCAGCATGCAGATTACAGTGGAATCAGCTATGAGAGGACTGGCTTGACAACATAACATACATGTATCAGCTGATTAAAAAGAAAGAATGGCAGAGATAACAAATTTCTCCCATTTTCTGATTATAACATAGTCTTGATTTTGAAAGCTGTTAATAGGCAGAGACATTGCTTATTCAGGAAGGGGTGAAGATAGTAAGTAGAGAGCTGGTCTATCATCAGTTCCAGGGAAAATATTTGAAACATTTTTTCACTGTCTGGTGGCACAATCTGGCTAGGAACAACAGCATGGGACAGTAGGACTTAGTAAGGTTATGGAATTTCATTACAAATGCTGCAAAGTGAAGAGGCTTTACTTAGTTTCTGAGAGATTTTGATTACTCTACCCATCCTCAGTTACAGTTGGATTGGAAATTGAGGAGTTTGGCAGCCTCTCACTTTGGGAGGATAAAATTCTGTGTTTTGATTTGTGGATCTGATCATACTTGGTCATCAGGTAGAAATCCATTTGACTAGTGATGAAATATTCCACAAATACGATTCTTCTCACACCTTAAATAAAGGATGCAACCGAGCCAGCTATTGATTCAGCCACGCTCCCAAAATGTATGATCTAGTTAAGTATATCTTTTAGAAACAATTGGCATATTCAAATCTAGTTTAGGCACATGTTTGACCTCTAAGTGCATAATGATGCACAAAATTAGATGGGAATAGAAAATATTAGCAAGTCTTAATCTACCACATTTGGATGACGTACACTCAGGTTCATGTTGTATTTTTTTTTATCCTATGTTCTGAGCCAATTGTCAGTGATTGACAGTCATTAGTAGAGGTTTTTTAAGAGAAAAAATATCGAGTAAAAAAAAGGCATAGAAAAGAGATAAAATTAATAATCTCTAAAAAACCTGAACCAGCAAACACCTGTTTAAAAACCTGTTATCGCAGAAAATATATATAAACCAAGTCTGAAATGATGTCTCTCACTTTATAATGGGAAGTAAATAACAGAAAAGGAGTAGCACTGTATGCATGAGTAACAGTGACACAAGAACAGATGATTATAGGAAGTTCACTAACACTTCAGATTGAAAATTAAGCATTCGGGATATTAAGTTCATAAAATCACACATTCATGTAAGTTGGAAGAGCCCTCTAGAGATGAGCTCATCCAATCCCCTGCTCAAAGGGGTCCAATTAAAGCAGGTTGCTCACGGACATGTACAGTCAGGTTTTGAGTAGCCCCAAGGCTGGAAACTCTACAGCCTTTCTTGGCAACCTGGTCCAATGCTTGGTCACACTCAGGTTCTGGAAGAGCCATCAAATGTGAGTGATTGTGTGGCAATTAAGAGTAACAATTAGCATACTTAGTCTCAAGAGAGTGTTTATATATTTGTAAACAGGACTAAATGTCCATGGATTAATGTTTAGTATATACCACCTAACTCTGCATCCTATATATCTATGAAAGAAGGCCCTCTATGAGCTTTGTTCATGAAGATGTTAATGATCTACTCCAAACACAGGCAAGAACGACATGCTGTCGTTTATATCAAAAGAATTACTGACTTCTGTAAGCCTACAGATGCTCATTACTAAAAACTTATAGATGAAGGATAATGTACTAGATGGACAGAGAAAAATAAATGTGGTACAGATTTCCAGAAAAGAAAAGATTGATACTGACAACTATGATGCCATAAATATTATTTGAATGCCTTGTAAAGCAATGAAATAAATATTTCATCATTAATAGCTGGAATAAGAGAGCTGTGAACAGTAGGTAGTGAGTCTTTAAAAGACCTGTAGTCCATCAGTCAAACCTCTTCTGCTTGTTTTGATACAATTACCAAATTAATGGGCAGTGGGAATGAAGTAGATCACATATATTTAGATTCTAGTGAAGCATTTGATATGGCATCCTAGAAATTTTCAGTCTTAAAATTTTATTCAGTACTGCCTTCAATAAGACCATGACCATGCAGGCTGTAAATGGCCTAAATAAGTACCAAAAAATGGAAATAATAAACAGCAACATATTAAGAGGAGGAATCTAAAAGAGTTGGCATTTGTTAGCAACAGTTGGCAGGAATTAGTTCTGTTTAATGTCTATATTAGTAAGGTGAATGAAAAAGAGCACACTATTGAAATCTGAAGATAGTATTAAATTGGAAGGAGTGTGCACATCATTAAATAAAAAGATGAAATGGAATTTGAAAAATTACAGATGTGGTAAAACTGAAAAAATATATTCATCGTTGAAGTAAGAAATCCTGTTCACCTTGAGGAAACTGTCGGAATCACTGGTATGTTCAAAGATACTGGTATTTTTAATTCACAAGAAATCAGGTAAATTTAAAAGATTCCATGATGTATTACCATTGGTACATATAAAAGTGATTTTACAGGACAATGACAGTAGTTTCTCCTTGTGCACGTGAAAACAAGTTTAAATTTAAGTGATGGAACTAGGCTGGAAGAAATAGGTGCATTCAGAGGGAAAGGTAAATAAGGAGACTAAGAGGAATGATGTGCAAACAGTGACTGAAACTGGATGGGACTCAGCTGGTTCACTGAAAAGTCTTCAAATGAAAAGACGGTAGAACATACTTAGAACAAACTTGCCACATTTTCTGTATTTTTCCAGGGATGAGAGCATCCATTGAATGGACATTGGATCCCTTGACTGGATATTGCCTAAGACATTTTATGATTTTAGGGACCACTCTTTTATTGTGGGGAACAAGGGATCTCAAAAAAGGCAGATTCAGGAAGAGCAGTTATAAAGGAAGTACCACTCTTTTGCTCTAATCAATGAAAATACCTACCATCAGCAAGAATAGTAATGTAAAAGATAAACATCTTCTGTGACATTAAGCAATGCAAGAAATTTAAAAAAAAAAAAACCAAACAACACACCACACCTCAAATGCTCCTTTACAGCAAACTGTAGTTCCTGCTGGATTCCTAGGAAAAGTCCTTTCTAAAAAGTCACCTCAGAGTCTTAACTGTGCCTCTGCTCCTTCTCAAGAGCCTGTAAATGCCCAATCTTGTTTGAGGCTCCCTGCTAGCGAGCTTTCACTCTGTCTATGGCACCATAGAAGATGTTTAAGCTGTGTGTGCCCAAATGCTGCTGGGCACTAAGTGAGCATCCTTCGCTTCAGAGACTCCCTTTGCCACCTTGATTACTAGGGCAAAGCAGTCACATTTCTGCCAGTTGACCCGCCCCATTGTCATAAAGAAACATAACATATAATAAGCTGCGAATAAATAAAAATTAAACAAGGTTCATCAATCAAAATTATGAACCTATTCTCATCTGTGTTTACTGCAATAGTACTGTGTGACTGATTCAGAAGGATGCATTACCTTCAGCCAGCTACTTACAATGTTCCCTCTCCCCTGCACATACTGTGAAATTTAGTCTGTGGATAATACCAGGAGGGGGCCTTTGGAAACTTCTCCGGTTTCTGTTTTGGTATCTATAGTAACACTCAAAATCTCATTGCAGGCAAAAGAGAACAAACACATGTAGGACTAAGGGGTTTTTTTTAGCCTGATTGAAATCTCAGCAGGCTAATCAAAAGACAAATATCTATTGTTAGTTCAGTTACAGTGCTACCCACAATTACAAACCAAATTAGTAGAGAAAAGCATCATTAATAATACAGGTTAAATTGTTATATAAAAGCTTCCTTCTACCTGCCCCTTGTCTCTGGTACTGCACTCCCTGCACAATATTCCTCTGGGTCACAAGCTGATGGTGTCCATCTTCTTCAAGCAGAACAGAGAGTGGGTGGGTTACAGTGAGACATCAGCATCCCAAGGCATCAACAGGAAAAGTACAGTCTTCAGGGTGGGAGCTGCTGCCTCCAGGGTGTTGTGTACACTTGGGTTTATATTTGTATGCGTTTTAACAGAGTTGACTAACATGCCCTTTCTTTTCTTTGGTTCCTGATCGATCAGTTTTCTGTTAGCTCCACAGCTGATTTTACTTGATTTACAAGGTCGCAAGGATGTAGTGACCACTAATTGACTGTGATTTGTTGTGGCTGTTATTTGCAGTTGTATTGCCTGCAGTTTATGTTTCTCGTGCAGGACCTCTGATATTATCCTGTCTGCACTCTCCCACATTGCATTTTATTCTGCAGTCAGAAAGTTCTGTTCACACACAGAATAACTACTTGTTTTTAGTGTAAACTGCAGCTAAACTAAAACACATATAGGCTGCTATATAACTCCTGTCACAACTGAAACAAATCAGTACAGGGAAACAAGTCCTGAGTTCCCACATTGTCAGGTCAACACAGACCTTGTGGCCTTTACTAGTAATGGCATATTTACTGAAAAATATCATCGCCACAGAAGATTGTGCGTTCCATACTTCAACCTAACACACTGCAGCCAGGGTTGCCAGGCAGATATTGCATGTTTGCTCTGCCTGACAAACTAACTGACAGCACTTCTTGGAGAGCCTTCTTAGTTTTGCATAAAATGTAGTAACTGATATTATGCTGTCAGTAAGTTCCATAAATATCACTACTTTATGAAAAAAAAGTGCTTTATAAACGTGCTTTATAAACACATCATAACGAACAGTAAGCTGCCACTTTATTAAGGAAGAGACACTAAAGGCAAAAGAAAAATTGAAACATTCCTGGACTGTGAGTTGTTTCTATCTAATTCAGCCTAATGCTAGTAGCTAAAAGGAAAGCAACTTTCATGAACTCTGAAGACAACCATGTTTTCTCATCTGACACTTGTGTCATTTATGATCTGATACTTCATAAGACCTGGATCTTCTCCTCTTTCTTTCTGTCATATGTACTATCTAGTGGACTAGTGGATTCTTAAAATACAAATCGTGGTTTCAAAAATGAGAGAGGAAGATAAGTGGCCATATATACCATCTCATTCTTGACCATCACATATCTGTAAAATTTGGTTATATTACCTATAGTTTAATTGCCAGGTCCACCATGGTCAAAAAGGTTATTTCAAGAACATGTTTATTTATGTGTATGCTTTCTTCTAACACTGTAGTTCATATTAATCTTCGCTGCTACTCTTGTAATTATTGAAGTGCAGTTGCAAGTGGCAATAGCTAGGAATCATTCAATGTATGAGTGCAAGAGATCATTGTCATTTTTCACAAGACAATGGGATTTAGAGTAATAAACAGATATGTTTCCATGTATATTTTAAATAGAGAAAAATGCAACCAAATGTAATGAAGGAGCTCTAAGAATCTTCATTTCTTTCTAATAGGTACTAAGATTTCTCCCTCCAAGCCAAACATGCTGTGCCTAGCAGCTCTTTTTCTGGTTCTAAGTGGTTGAGTTACATGGAAAGCCAACATCACAGCAGCTCAGATAGATCCTTATCCTGTGAGACCTACTCAGTCAAAATTCAATAGAACTGAATAAGTCCTTTGATTAATAGACTCACCATAAATGAAAAGCTCACATTGCCTCTTTCACTTCCTCAGAATACTCCTAGGCGTGTTGTCCTAGGAAGATGTTGTAAAATATTGGAAAATTACTTTATTTCTTGTTCTACATGCTTAATGCTTCCAGCTATCAGATATTGCAGTGTAATAATGAAGCACCCAACAGGGGACTGGACTTTTTGAGCATCTTGTTATGATTGAAAGAAATGGAGTTATTGATCATAAAAAAGTAAAATCTTACACACAAAGAGGAAAAAAGGCAGTTAGTTTATTTTTAAACCACATCAGTAAAAGAAAAACACAGAATCATTTATCTCTCAGTTTCAAGAGAGTCTTCCAAAACTGTTGAATCCACTGAGGAAACATTAAAAAAAAAAAAAAATTCTTTTTTGTCATAAGCCATTTTCAGTTCTGCTGGATAGAATGACATAAATTTAATACCTTTCTTCTGAAGCTGTTTGGAGACATTGTATTTCTTTTGCTTCTGAACTGCTTTTCTCAAAATACTTTGAAAGAAATAGAGAACACACAACCACCTTCAGAATGAATTTGTTGCTTTCACTCATGAGAAGAGTGGAATGTTATCTGTAGCATGTTTTAGATAAATAACAATTGGTATAGTGCACAGGGTTTAGAATAGACTGTGTAGTTTGAAATCCAAGTGAAAGATTTACTAAAGCAAAATGATTCTGTGTATTTTTGCATCACCTGCTCTTGAATTAGAAATAATTCATTGACCTTCTCTCCTTCCTGGCTGTTCTAGTCTTTATTTGAGGGCCACCACCATCATTGCCCTGTCTCTTTCCCAGTCGTCAGATAAACCACAATATCAAAATACCATTTTAGAATTTTCTTCTCTGACATGTGTCAGTGTTCAAAATACCAGCTCAGAGTGGGTGAAGCCTGAGATCACAACAATGCAATATTCTTCACTGTGGTACAAAAATGTGCTTTCGAACTATGGTATATTTGTGTGTGTGTGCTTCTGTACATGTGCATATTTCTAAATAAGGTGAATAAATATTATGGTACTTGTGTCAGGCAATTCAGTCCTCAGGAAAAGGGAGCAAAATAGTCAGAGAATTAGGTAAGTAAATCTTTGAAGAATATCAGTGAACAGGCTATATCTAATGTAACAGTCTCAGGGTCATCAAGGAAGAAAATCCTGCAGGATGTGGGGTTAAAGATAATATGGTCACATAGAAGGGCTCTTGTGGAGGCTTCTTAGACAAAGGAAGGCCTATATATTCTTGCACTCTGCGTACGCCATACTGATTAGAATAGGTAGGCTGTAAAATTACGTTATCTATCTTCAGGTTTTCCATAGGAGAGACTCAGGCATGGATTCTATAAATTATTCTTAAATAAATAGTTTATTTGCAAGGTACAGCATCGAGCAGCTAAAGCTGGGTGCCTGCGGAAGAGGGACCTGCCACTGATACCTGTATCAGTGACATAGACACTTGGTTTGAGTTTCCGGTGAGGACTAGGTGACTGACTTCTGTACTTAAATGAAAATGTGCTGAAGCATCCAAAGCATTTAGACATCATCTTCATGAAGAATTAATCACTGTAGTGAGTATGATGTGTATGGATATTGCACATAGAAAAGAGTAAAAGACCCAAAAGTAAAATGTTAACAAAACATTGGCTGAAGATGAGAATTTCCTTTGTAACAAGGTTCGAAATGTTCCCAGTTTCCTTCACATGATGTAGGAAACCATATCACATGTAGGGAATCATCCAGATTTACTGTAGGGGGTTTTGGAAACTGGGAAAATTTTAGACTGAACCCATCCAAAAGACATGGACTTCACCTAAATCAGAATAAATTAGGCTACCTACATTTCAAATTCAAACATTCTAGGGAAGGCTAAAATGTAGGGAAAATTATCAGATACAGAACAGCATATATTTAATAATTGCACATACCTGAAAAATGAAGTGAAAGCTTTTTATTCTAGAAAAAAAGAATAGCAGTGCAGAACTACCCCAACAAATGTAATCCAAATGAAGAAGATTAAATGCGACAGGTAGTAAAACAGCACCAGAGGCATCAGTGATTCTCTATATATGTTGAAAGTCTAAGAAGTAAGATGCAATAATCGAATTGCAAGTTTTTGTATAATAAATTTGTCAGAAAATTTATGAGTGAAAGATAATTCATGAGGTAGTGTAATAGCAGGGTTGACTATACCTTAAAATGTACCATAGGGTGAGTTAAGTTTGCTGTATCAAAATGTAGCATAGAATCTATATGAAAAGAACTTTCATGCGCAAATAGAAAAAATGTGATATTAAGGTCGTGTTGTCAATTAACCAAACAAGATGGTGGCAGTGGCTCTGGAGCACTGTGAAGAACGATAAATACTGCAAAGGCAGAAAACATAACAATAATGCAAGATGAGGAGGCACTTAATGAAATTATCAGGTAAGAGGTTTAAAATAAACAAAGCAATTTTTCACTTAGTATGTAATTAAATTGTGGAACTGAATGTGCTGGATGTACTAGAAGCCAAAAATCTAAATGAATACCAAAACCTCTTAGGCATGTTCACTGATGGCAGGTCTATAAATACTATTAAGTACAGTGGTCCAAATGCAACCCCCAGATTAGGAAGTCCCTGAGTCCCTGACACCTCAAAGGACATCCAGAAATGTATCACCATAGGCGTGCCTTGTTCCTGCGCTCTTTACCACATCGGACACAATGCTGAGTTAAACTCAGAATTTTTTCTGCTCCACTCTAGTTGTGTAATGTTCTTTACAAGTGTTGTATAAGAATCTTTCCAGAGTGATTCTTATCTGCAGTATTTTGTCTTTCTTCTTTCATTTCAAAATTGCTTTGTCTTAATAAAAAAACAACAAACAGACCCTAGTGGGGAGTTTCCCACTATGGTAATGGCCACAGAGAAGTTGTTCTTATTTCATACTAATGACATGAAAGTATTGGTAAAAAAGTGATTCTTTGATCATTTAGTTGTTGAGGTAAGTGGTAGTTCAGTTTGGAGGGATGAAAAGCTGTTCTGCAATTTTTTAAACTGTTTTAGCCTGTGCACAACCAGTCTAGCAAATGCTAGATAATTGTTGTTAGGGGTCCTCCATTGTTTTTTCAGATTCAAAAAATGAGTGAGGAAAGTGCTCTACCCCACTATGGTGCATCCTTCCAGCAACAGAAAAACCATCAAGGAGAAAAGATACTTTCTTAACCTTGATGAAATATATATCCTAATTGTAGCTTCAGAGCTCAGTTCACTGGTATGCTCTGGCTGTGTTGCACTATCTCAGCAATGGCAAACATCTGTAAGTACAGCTGCATTTTGCGGTCAGATCTGTGCAAAGCAGGTGGAGTGAATCTCATCTGTTTTGCCCTGAGTAGACAATATTTGCATTTTTTAAGTGCTTAAGAGCAATTTCAGGTCTCTGAATGAAGATACTGCATTTGGCTCCAGACCACTGCAGTACAGCAGTACACTTACTTCCACGTGTAAGATCCAGGCAGAATTGTCAGCATTATGCTCAGGGATGCATAGAAACCACTCTGTTCTCTAAAGGTACTAAATGACCTCAAGAAGAGATTGCTCTAAATTTTATCTCCTCAAAGCCTGTAACAGCAACTGCACTCCTGCTATCCAGTCCAATGCATCCAGTGCTTTCCAGAAAGTGACACATCTTGGAGCTGCTTCCACAATGGAGAACATGGTATGAAGTAGCCTAAGAAATGTGGAACATGAGTGTGTTTATTATATCAGGAAAGTAACTCTCATGCACAATGATGTGGGCAAGTAGGAGACTATATTCCACTCTGACAAATTTGTCAGCAGAGTTATACTAGATGTACACATCATTGGAGTTGCTTCAGCTGTATATATTTTTGACAGAGAATATGGATAATTCCCTTGAAATCAGATTAGATTTGGCTGACACTGGTTTAACTTGTTCCAAAGTTATTGAAAGCTAACAGAAAATCAAAAGAACTCATGCTGAATTCTGTCAGTCTTAAATATACAGCTTCTAGTAAGAATTTATCAAAGCAAATATCAATTGAGGAACTGATACAGTATTTATTTAAAGCCTTTTTGATAACTAGATGAAGGCAAAAAATGAAGCAGAAACAAATATAGGCATTTGTTGCTGAAGATCTGTTTATAGCACATTTCAGCTAAAGCATTTCCCTGATGTCTCGAGTACAAGGGAGCAGGCAGAACACTTCTTACACCACCATTGTATTGCTGTGCTCTCCCTCAAAACTCCTCTTGCAGGTTTCTAACTAAATGTTAGAACAGGGGCCTAATCAGTAGCTCCTGTATAAGGAGATGACAAAGATCTTCACTTTGCATAGGAGCAGGAAAATTGTTTCAGACTCAATTTCTGTTAACTGGTTTTTCTGTAGCCCCGAATAGGGACGTCAGAGAGATCAAATGTATAGTTTCATTTCCATCCATTATCTGACTGATTTTTTTGGGTCACAATGTGCTTATAGCTAGTAAATTAAGTGCAGTCTTGAATGTAAGAGTGCTACAGCAATTCTCTTCTAAGCATACAAGAAAAAAACAATCTGAATGCAAGAAAATTTGGATAAAGTGCTGCAGTAGTATCTATAACTAAAGACGGGCTATGTTCACATTTTTGCAGTCCAGTCAGCTTTCTCTTACAAAACACTGGAATGTCAAAGAATGAAATACAGCTTGTGTGAATTTGTCATTACAAGTTTGTATCTTTAGATGTGAGTGTCTTTAGACTGTGCTATTTCCACGTGAACATAAAGTGGAATAGCTTGCTCTTGTTGTCTTTGTGTGGAGGAAAGCTTTGTCTCCTTCTGTAGAGTGTACCTCACTGTCAGAAACTTGGATTCTGCTGCACTGAGTCTGAATTCTGCACATTCCCAGAGCTGAAGAGCCACTTTGTCAGTGGATTAAATTGCAGCCAGTCACAGTGGAATGATATCCAATTACAGCTTTCTGATAAATGCATTGTAATGTTACACAGAGATATTGCAAATCTACCATGTACCAGTGCTAGTTTCACTCAGAAGTCTTGAACTGCGATGTGAAGATATCAGTTCAGGATTATTTTGTTATATTGTTTCACTCAGTTTCACACAATCTTTCTCACGGAGGGAAAAGGTTTGCAAATGTCTCCACAGTTAAAAAAAAAAAAAAAAAAAAAAGCAGAGTCTACGAAGTACACTAACCATGGAGTATCACAAAAGCCAGGAATCTGTTTCCCAAAAGCTCTGCCTCTCAATTACACAATGGTGAATTGAATTAGGACCATGAACACATTTTGAGGATGGAGAAGGGAGGAGAGCTAGTTATTTAAATGGGAAAGGCAAAAAGATGTGTTTGAAAATAAAAACAACACTTACTGAACTGAATTAGTGGAATGGAAGTGGGAAGATGAGCTCAATGCCACTATTTGTAGAGGTCCATTTCATACCTATGCTTTAAGATTCACCCAAGAGTAGACTATTAGACTCCCCCCTTTAACAAGGGAACTTACCTACCTCCTAACTTCTAGGTAAAAGTGCCTGTGAAACATTCCTGTTCTCTGTCTCACTGACTGCTGATATACTTTGCTTCAGCCTGAGGGGCTAAGAGGTTTTTCTCCATAATTCCCTTTCAGAAAAATAAGGTACTCTGTTGGGAAGTAGGGCATATGAATTCATATTCCAACAGAAATATGGAGCAATGAGACTCAAGGCTTTCTGTATCCTATGGGAGTGCTTTGACCCAGGTGATAGAAAAAATAGAACTATATCTCTTTGACTATCATTTTTGTGAAGTTTTCCTCAAATACTTTTTCCAGATAGATCTGCTCAGGCAATTCAACCGGCCTTTGCAAATAGTTTCAGGATATTTTCACTGACTTTACAGCATAAGAAGAAAGGGAAAAATGTTCATACTAATCTAAATGCATATCTCCAAGCATCATTAATTTCAACCTACCTCTCTGCTTGTTTGACAAAACTGTGCATATAGTGCAGTAATGGCCACATGAGAAAAGTCTACTTGAACTTAATTGAGTGTTTGTATAGCATTTGGTGTTCTAAGACTTTTACTTTATTAGGTGTAATTTTGGTCAGCTCACTAATGGGAAAATATGCTCAAGCTGGAGATGATCCAGAAAACCTCAATATAGTTAATACAGAGATAGAAGGAGTAATATGAAAAAGGTGAAGGACTGCATGTGAACATTTTAATGTTTTTCAAACACTCTAAGTTCAATATATTATCATTTTGATCAGCTATTTTTCTTCCTCAGTCACAACCCTGCCTATATAAATCACTGTGCTTCTTTAGTAGCAACCAAGTAGACATTGGAGGGAGACTGTATAAAGTTATTCTACATGTTCTACCCTTAGTGACAGTTTGACTTTCTTTTATTATATTTCTTTGAAATCACTTAGATTTTCCCATAATCATTCAGTTCTCTGTGACCATTTATTTTCTGCTGCTAGCACAGAGCTAGTCCAACGACTCTGTCACCTCTATCCTATTGATCTGTCTGACATCTGATTCAACCTGTTCACAGTTATCTGGAGCACTCCAAAGCTAGATCAGAAAGATTCATTACCTACTTCTGTGGCACAAAATGTCTGGAAGAATAACACTTTTCCGTGGTCAACAGGCAAGTTAATGTTTGGATATTTGGGGATTTTGGTCTTTAGTTATAAAAAAAACTATTCACTTGAATAGCAAAATGGTAGCTAAACACTTATAAAAATGAGTGATGTAAATAGAACTCTCTATGATGGGGCCATGGCTAAACAGAGTCTCCTGTGTACTTCTTCTCTAGCTAAGTTAGATGCTTAAAATGAAGTTGAGTCACCTAACTAGATTCTTAATGAAAAAAAAATACACAATGAGAGGATGTATTTTTTAAAATTAGCTCTTGTTTTTAGGAGTACTGAACTGTTTGTGCATATTTCACCACACAGATTCATTATACCAATGTGTGTAATAGGTATTTACAGACACAAATGGAAAGATTACTGCTGACTGCTGTGAAATTTTGCTCAGGTCTTCAGTGGCCTTGTGTTATAATATACTTGTAAGTTAAATTTACAAGTTTGAGATAGGCAGCATTTTTGCTTGCTCTTCAGAAAGTTAAGTTACAAAAATTCTTGAAAATCCACGTGGTATATCTGCATTCAAAATGAAGAAAATGGGATTATTCTCAGCCTCTTTCTTCAGAATCATGTTTAGGTCACCTGGAAATACTAGACTAGATCCAAACGGGTAGGAGCAGAAAAGAAATAGTAACCAGCATCTGTAAATCTTCAAATGAATCTCCGGCTGAATTTAGACAGCAAAATGAAATACAAGTTTCAGTAACTCAGAAGACGATGGAACTGGAATTTGTGAAGGTCCAAGTACCTACCTCCTTCTAGGGATTATCTGGTAGGCAAAGATTTGATTCTGGTATACAAATGTGTCTGTCACCAACTTCAGAGGGGCCAGGCCTACATTTTGTCTCATAGCCAAACTCTCGATGTACTTTCAAAATTAACTGAAATTATACTCTGACTGAACTGTACCTACATCTTTGACTACTTCTAGTATATTACTATAAGATTTGTAATATATGTGTTGGTCTTCTTAAAAAGATCTTAACCATCTTAACCGCACACAAATTATATGCATTATCCAGAAAATAAGGGTGTTTTTATGTGGGAGTCGAGGAGAAACTACTCGGAGGGGTGGGAGGGGAAGATGAGTCATCAATATTTAGGTCAGTAGAAATAAAAGCATAACTCTTAATGGCAGACAGACAGGAGGAAAGGAACAGAGGGGTCAGGTGAGGTTGAAGGTAGACTCAGAGCAAGACAATAGGCTGAAGTGACTCCAGACAAGCACGGAAGTAACCAGCATAAAGATGCATCATAACGTGTGCTGATGTGCTAGAGGCAAGACTGAGAACCTGTCCCTGTGAGAAAAGTGTCTTACACTGTAATTAACCAGGAAGCAGTCAGGGAAAAAAGATTCAAAGAAGGTCTGAACTTCTGTGGAAAACCCAACTGCTAGCTAGACATCCAAATTAACACATTGTAGGCAAATCTAAAACTATATCTAAAACTATATCAATTGAATTACTTTAAGATGTTGAACCAAACAGGCAACATTTTGTCTCTCTCTTATACTGTAAGATTTTGGAAGCAAAACTATTTTGCTTTGTCAAGTTCCAGGAGCTTCTTTCTTAACATATTCCAGAGATGCTCAAAGTATGACAAAGACTTTCCTTCTTAGTATACATAGGTCATACAAAGGGTCATAGATGGGACACACATAAGTTTGAAATGAAAATGACTCCAAGTAAATGAAGAGACATTTTCAGATGGGTGAGATAGAAGTGAAGGCTTCACCACCTACTCAGAGATGAGATATGCAGAAGGGAGAGACCTGGAAAAGAAGTGTTAATCAAATGAATGGCAGAGAGAGAGAACAGCAAGTTCACAGTTAGCCATTGTAGTTAGAAACTGGAATTAGGAAATTTCAGTTAGAAACTGGAACTAGGAAAAAAAACAGAACATGGTTATGAATTTTGACCTAATCCAAAGCCTTTGCCATTTGCAAAATATATTTTTTTTAATGTTACTTTCTTAGTGAACTATAGAGTTTCTCAAAGGTGCAAAATCAGTAGTTTAGTATGCCTATCAAGTCCTTCGTTAGTATACTTCAGTCCTTTTCTGAATCTGTTTCCCCAGCATCGTGAAAATTAGATCAGCATTTTGTCTTTCCCTTGAGCCTTCTTGAGCATCTCAGGAATTCACTGTTAAATGCAGTGAATACTTGTTCACTGCATGTTATTCCTTTCTCTGCTTCCTCTGAAGCCTGGACTTTTGCAGGTGATATTGATAGATTGCAATGAGAGATGGGGAAACTGGAAGCAGAGTTGCCGGGCAAAGAGGTCAATTGTCTGCGAACCCATTTTATTTTTCTAGCAATACTGAATGACTCTGGGAAAATCACTTCTCTTTTCTGTACATGACCTTTCCCACCTCTGACATAAAAATAATGTTGACCTTATTTGCAAAATTCTTTTGAGGTACATTTTGTGCAACTGTGTGTTATTTTCCCTCATTTTCAATGTCCTGAGTGACAGGTTGATAACCAGTTTAGCTTAAGCTCTCAATTATTTTCAATAGCACCTTATTTAATTAGCTACAAAGCAACTCCACTCTGATCAATTTCTTCAGGTCAATTTTGTCTGTGGCCCACTTTGCCTGCTTTGTCTCTGTTAGTTTTTCCAAATCTTTCTCCTACCATCTGTAGCGGGAAAAGAAACTTAACTGAAAGATGTGCAAAGTCTATATGACCTGCATGAGTGTCATATTCAGCACTATGTATGCAGGTACAACAAAAAAGAGGAGAGTTTTCAAAATTGTCATAATCAATGAGGCAAAGAAAACAGGAACTCCAAAGAAACTACTGAAAGAACAGTTAGGTGAGGCTCAAAAGAGATGAAAATGCTGTAGATATTGACCTTCTTCTTGAGATACTGAAGAATAATCAATAACATTGAGAGCTACACGGAGATCACACACAGTGGAAGAAAAAAAAAAAAAAAACAAAAAACCCAGAAAAGTATAATCAGAGTCACATGGTAAATTATAAAGCAACTGTAAAAGAAATGTTCAGAGCAAAGTGAAGACTGAAACTGAGGATTAAAAATCACCAAGGAATCTGTGGCAAAAGCTAGTCAGGGAACAGGAAAGGCAAGATTATTGGTTTTGCATAAAAAGAGGTTAGAGACTATGAGGTCAAATATGTATGGTTTCCAAAACTAGAGAAATAGTAGCAGTTCTATAGAGAGAGAAAAAGGTCAAGTGGAGGTTAAATGATTACTTAATAATGAATGATATAGTTTCATGTGGCAAGGTAATAACATACAAAATAGAAAATATAATCATGCTGATTGAAAGATGGTGTTTTCCAAAGGTAACCTGGAACCGATTCCAGTAGACACAGGACAGGATCAGAGAGATAGAACAGTTGTCACTGCCACTGAAGCTAAATCAGATGTTAGACTACATTATTTGGACAGTTTTATCTTTCTATTTCCACTATGAGCTGTCCTTGACTCATGATCATGTCACTGACTTAATGTCACTCAAGCATGTATTGACTTAGTGCTCATGCCTTGCATTATCAGCAAGGCCCAGGACCACTATAATTTGTTACTCTCCCAAGAGTGAAGTAAAAAACTGCTTTTGTTAATACATATGTATGTACAAATGTGCAGGTAAAATCAGACAAAGATACATTTTCTTACAGGAAGGAAATATCACTGAATAAGCTGATCTACTGAACTGAATGTATATATAATGTAAACAATTATAAATAAGCAAACCTGTAGATCAGGAAAAACTAAGCTATCAAGTGTATTAACAGATACACAGATGTTTTTTCTGAAGTTGCATCTGAAATGTGTACTCTTTTATACTGTGTGTGTTGCTTATCTTAAATCAGTTCACTGTGTCTTCAGTTTTGCAGAGAAGAAACTCTTTGACTTGCTTATATTTTAAAGATTTAAGGTCTTCCACAAAAGAAAGTGTAGCACTTCAGTGTCTTAGGATTGCTCTACACCGTACTCACTGATTTGAAATTATTGCAGCACTTTACTTTTTGCTATAAGTGTCTCTCTTTGTAAATGGTAGAGGTTCCAGACTTGCAAATTAGAAAATAATTTAAAATTATTGGTGTGCTTCATATTTTTTAGGAGACCTTCATTCTTCCAAATTAGAATTCCAATTTGTGAAGTGCTCCAATAACTTTAAATTGCTGCGTACTCTAGATCCAAACCCTAATCTTTCTGAAGTGAAAAGTTGTTGAAACCCTTTAATAATTCTGAATTAGATTACAGATACATGACTAGAATTTCAACATTAGTTTTATTTTAAATACTTAATTAAAAAAAACAACCTGAAACAATCATATAAACATAAACTCATATGTCTTCAGTTTCTGATGTTAGCTCTTGGAACTTTTAGCAATATCATCATAAAAAACCTTCTGTTTAATTGTTGTGAATGACAAAGTATTGTTGGGAATTGCTGGGCGTTGCTCTGAAGTCTTCAGTAGCATTTTGAAGGGAACACCGTCTTGATTTTGTATCACACGCCAAATAAGTATAGACCTTGGACTACTTGCAGGTTATTAGACTTTTCTAAAGATGGCCCACAAAACAGCTGTAGTTGTCATTGATTGAACCAGCTGATGATCTGCTGTGCTAGGCTGGGAAAGCCAGAGGCAGCAGCTGAACAGCATTTGGAGAGCCAGCTGTTGCCCTAGTTCTTCCTTCGATCTTCTACATCAGCAAGAATATATTTTGCAGGTTTGTTTTCAAGGCTCTACAATGCAAGACTTAGTAGTTTATGTGCAGGACTTCTGCTGTCCATCCACAACATATCCTGAGTTATGAAGACCTAATATGTATTGTACCAGTGTTTATGCATAAAACAAATATAAAGTTGGAGAATACAGTTTATCTGCTATTCAGACACAGTCTGCTGGATGCTCGGCCCCATTATGCCTATTTTTTGTGTAAAACCATTGAGCCAAAATTTTCTGAACATTTGCAAAACAGAAATTGGAGCAGCATCTCAACCAAAGCCGAAATTTTATGCACAGCACCTCTCTAATTCCATACCAAACCATCTGAATGCTCACAAATGTGAGGGAACAAGAGTGAAATCTCTATGCACACTTCATTGAATTGATGTATTGGCATCTGAATTTGGTATATACACACAAAAATATAAAAAAAATTGACATAAAGATGTTGAATTGCCAAAAATTTCATTTAAATACAAACATATTTCCATATTCACAGAAAAACACAGAGAGATCTTTGAGCTTCTTTGTATTTAAAATTAAGAACAATGTATTTTTCCTTAGCCTGGTAAAGAGTTAGAGGGCAGCTCACCACTTGACATTGCTTTTTTTAAACAAGGGCCACATTTACCGGTACATTCTGTCTCACAGTGCTCCATTGATGCCAATCACCTTAATCAGCCAACTAAACTCAGTGCATACCTGCTGTGCATAACTGAAGAGGTACAAACAAGCAAAGCAAAGCACGTCAGTGAAACTGGCTCAATATGTTATGAATAAAATTAACAAGCATTAGGTTTAACAGCTAAGCAAATAGGATCAAAAGTGAAGACAGATGCAGGTGTCCTGGTATTGAATTTTATTTGACCCTGCCTAAAAATGGATTTCTATGTCTTCTTCTGACAAGAAGTACTTGGAAAAAAAAGATTGTTCATTCTTCTATTAAAGCTTCTTTTACATGAATATATGCTTTTCATTACCTTTTAAAAAAAATATGCTAACAGAAAACCCCAAAGTTGCTAAAATCTCAGACTTTTAATCTGAATAAATGATCCAAATATAGTGAAACATTTCTATCTTGGAGTATGCAGAAAAGCTCCTTTCTGTCTGCCAACCCTTTCAAGCCTGAGCTCTAAAGCAGCTCTCAACTGACTGTGGCTAACTTAAGACTGTGGATGACCAAAAACTAGTGTGAAAATGTTTATTGCAATACCAAAGCTGCTACAGGTTCCTGTTATGAATAAATTCCAAACATATCCATTCATATAACTGGAGTATTTTTACAGTTCTCATGGAAAGTTTATGGTCTAGGTCCACTGCATGAGAGCAATATTTTTACATATACTCAGTGATGGTTCTTTACACCACAGGCACCTCCCAAATGCTCATAGTTCAATCTGGAAGTGGAGATGAATGTTTCCTTTTACACCACACGTGTAAGCAGATAGAATTAATTAGTTCCCAACTTAGTTCCACTTCTCTTTTCTGGGGAGTCCAGCTTCAGTCAATAGCCACATTACTCACTTCGTCTGCTGGCTTTAACCCAAAGTCTCACAGTCAAGGATCATGTTATAGCTGTGAATTTGACCCCAAGAATCTTCCTGATGAGATCCCGAGCCAGCCGTCATCCTTATCACCTCTGGGAAAGAAGGGCAGTGTCAGTATTGTTTTAAACTCCACCACTCTGCTGACCCACCAGGGTGAGTCCCCAACCCAGCTGCAAGCTGGCACTCTGCCACCATCAGTTCTGTTTAACCAGGAAACTCTGCTTTTGACACAGAGATCAGTGCATTAAGCAATGGAATGTGAAAAATTGTCATGCAGGAAGTATAGTTATTCCAAAGTGCTTTTTTTTCTGGTATTTTCTAGCCATTTTTTTCCGTATTCTCAGCTACAAAGAGAAACATTAAGAAAATCAACAAAAGGAATCAAATGACCAGCAGGAGAAACAAGTACTCGCAATTTAAAAAAAATGCTCTTAAAACATTCCTACAGAACTTTTGGTTTTGAAAGTTTGAATAAATTTATTTTCCTATACATATTTATAGGGCTTAAAGGCAATGAATAGCATCATATAAGTAGAGAACTTTGACCTGATTTTGGTTATATTCAAGAATTTTAGGTCTGAAAGCAAAAGACTGTTTTCCCTTAAATACCTGTGATTCACGGTAATGAAAAAAAAAAGAAAAAAGAATACCTCTGTCATGCTAACAACAAAGAGGAAATCATGAATATACCCAGAAAAGTTGTCCAGAAATCCATAAGGGGAATCTTCGTATGTTTTCAGTAAACCTTATGTGAGAATGCTAGAAACCTGTTACATTAAAAATATATGTCATATTTATTCATAGTAGACCATCTGAACATGATGTTTTTGTCCTGACACATGAGATGAGAGCCTATAATCAGCTGACCTCCTTTTGTTTAGTGCTAAGAAACTACTATTACGAATTTTCATATATTCCTTTTAGAAATTATTTCACATGTTATGAAAGAGAAAGCTGGAAATGAAGGCTGTGCAAATTTTCTGCAAGCTTTCAGTCTGCCTTGAATTCTAGACCCTACTGACAGAAGCATTGATTTTCAAATTTAAGTTAGGCTAAAATTCCTGATGTTTTGTCTGGTTCCATTTTTTTAAAATATGAACTGAGTTTCACCTTACTTTGAAAAAATAGGGCATCTTTTTGTCAAAACTGACTGTTCATTTAAGCTAATCACAACAGACAAAAGTCCTTACCTTGTGTTTCAGGTTCAGATAAAATGCAAAACCACAAAACAAAGTTAACCTGGCTTCAGATTTCATTGCAGGCTTTTCAAAGAGCTCTACCAGAAACCTGTCTGAGAGACAGTCTTCGTTGTGGGTTCACTGGGATCGTATCTTGAGTTTGGCCCTAATGCCACCAGCTACTATTAATCTAATTGTTGTGTAAAGATCATCCTCAGAACACTGAGTCTCCAGGTAATTTTTGAAAGACAAGCTCCAAAAGTCTCCGTCTATAATTACATAAAATTAAAAGATACTCTGAAACGTGTGCCAAAGCGTTACTTGAATTTAAATTCAATATCTCTAGTTCAAAATTGCCAGTGGCTATGCTGACCATTGGCACTGAGTGCGTATCATACTGGCTTGGAACTCTAGTGCCTTATGCTTTCCACCAGTTTTTGATGTATAAAAATACACAAACAATTTTAGTGCCAGAAGATCTGGAGTCTCAGTTCTTGCTGTCGCAGGATTCTTTATAGTGCACCCACAATGACAGATTTACAAAAGAATGGTAATTTGAAATAGTGTCTATTTCCCCTGAATTAATGTATATTTTAGAGGCATTAAATTGTATGAAATTTCTAAACATCCAAACCTTGTCATCAACTTGGCAAGCAGGCAGCACAGATGTGGTAGAAGAAATATTAAGGGCTAATTTTATAACATCAATCTGTTTGTCATCAGCAAACACATGAAATTTAGGCCCACACTGACAGATCAGATTATTGAAGAGAAGCAAGTACTTGAGAAGAGAAACCTGTGTGACACCTGCAGAGAAGATTTTGTGGAGCTGATCAGGCCATGGGAGGCAGGCCAATCTCATTTGGGTAGAATGAAGCAGAACCAAGAAATAACACAACTCTTCAAGACAACTGCTACAAAACATTTGGGGAGAATTGAGTGTCTACTTATGTCAAAAATAGCTATTATAGATAGGAGACCAACTAGAGAAAATTCTGCTTGGGTTCACAAGGAATTGCCGATGACTGTAATGACAGAGGTTTGGCATTGTGTTGTGACCTGAGAACAAAGTGGTCTTAGAAGAGTAAGTGCTCATCAGAAGGCAGACAGAACAATGATCAGTTCAGGAGCAAAAAACAAAACAAAACAAAACAACAAACAAACAAACAAAACCCCAACCAAACAATCAAATAAATAAATAAATCCAATTGTAAGAGAAATGAAAGTTAAATTAATTTCAGAGCCCTATATCAATTTTTACAGGGACTTGCATGAGAAAGAATCAGTTTTGGTGAGGCAAAGTTAAGATATTAAAAGACTGCATGAAGAATGCGTCTTATATCAAATTGATAATTATGTGTGAGGAGACCTGACATAGTGAATATTTCCTTGGTTTTGAAGTGCTATTTAGTTTAACTATCAGCTTAGTTTGAGTACAACAGGAAAACCAGAAACATGTGAAGAGCAGTGAGGACAGGATCACCTGCTATTTTGAAAAGGAAAGGACCAAATCCTAGCCAGAAAAACAGGAACATCAGTGAACACATTACTTTGTTACTGAAAGAATCCAAGAGATTTGTCACAGATGCCAGAAAGCACTCCCACATTACCTTCAAGTTTTTACAACAGTAGCAGAGGAATCAATCAGCCCATGGAAGTGTATGCCCAAAAGTGAAAACATTTTGCCATGCTGTAATTAGTATAATGACTGATAAATATCCAGCAGTAACACATTGATCATAGATAATAAAAGACTGATTATTGATCCCTGGGGATGCCTCGAGTCTGACTCCACATGGATGATTAAAAGTTGTGTGCAGGACGTTAAATCTATTAGAAGCATTCAAGTGTAGTACAAGTAATTCCCAGATACGTTTCAGGAGTAGAAAGCAAAATTTCATGGTTTGTAACACCAAATGTTGCAGTAAACTCTCAGAGAATGGAAAGGAAAAAAAACTCTTACCACAGTTTGCCAGCAGACCATTTTTCATTTTCTAGCTGCTAGGAGGAACTTGAAAGGAAGTTTGAAATATTCTTTACCAGCTTTGTTCCAGTTGAGCAAAACCCAAGCAGCAATTGAATGCATGAGAACCTTAATGAAAACTGGGGAATTTGAATTTAATTTGCATTACAGAAAATCTCTTGTTTCTTAGCCATGTGGATTAAAGGGTAGTTGGTGTTTGGGGGGGGCTTTTTTTCTTTTTTTGTTTTCAGAACACAGCTAATTGGTGCAATCTTAAAGTACAATTTCAATGGCAGCATCTGTGATAGTGAGAGGAGGAAAATATACGTCTATTATTTAATGACTATTAAGTCTATAAACTAAAAAAAAAAAAAAAAAAGGCAGTTCCAGATATGCTCTTTCAAGTGATTAGTCTTAAGTATCCCTGCTTTGTTTGTTCTTCGGAGAATGTTTTTAAAGGCATATTTTTCTTGGTCTTTTCTTGTTTTCTATTTAAAAGATTATATAGATTGAAAACTAACCAAAATGCTGAACCTATGACTCTTGCATCACACAAGCTTTAATCTATGCCCATAGAGAATTTTGATACTGGAGTCAGCACAAGCAGTTGTGACAACTTAGAGCACATTTGCCACAGGTGACTGAAGGAAATGGGATATGCCTGGTCTCCCTCGGCATGTCGTTGCTCTACAGAAAAGGGGGAGAACTAGGTTCCTCAGAATGTGGTTCATAACAGGCAATGCAGTGGACAGAGAAACAGCTACGTCAGATAATATGAAATATTGAAGAAGGGTATCTCAAATATTTTCCTTCTTCAGTGTTGGATCCCTAAGGAGAAATAGACATCTCAATGAAGCTGTAATTCAATACTTTCCAGTTGTAGATGATGTCTACATGTTTACAGACAATTGGCTCTTTGCTTTCATTGAGGAGGACCAGTGACACACTTATCTGTCACAGTGAGCTAAATGATGGCTTTTTGTTTGATGACTTATGTGATGGACTTCAAGAGCATTTGCTTTTGAATCTGTAATCCTACCCTAATTTTCTTGCTGAACATCTGAAGCTTTATGCCACCTCTTACATCTCAGAGGAGAAAATTTCAGCCACAACTCTGTTCACTGTTGTTGAAGTTGAATCATTCTGAATAAAGAAATGGGAGTAAAGGGATCAAATTAAAGAAAGCCTGTTTCTGCAGCCAAATCGATTTCCAAGAGAACAGAAGAAGGAGAATGCGTTGGATTCTGGGCACATTTGCATCATGTTTGCATTCTGAGTATTGTCTTCTGCATCAGCAATTTTGAGATAGCCCTGAAAGCAGGCCATAGTTCAAGATTTTTCCACATTGCAAGAAATGGGTCTACCTGTGTTTCTACAGACAACCATCATCTACTTTACTTGCTGGTTCCATGATTCTTGTGCTCTGTCTGTGGTTTGTTTCAGCCTGAAACATCCATATTACTCAATGTCCAGGGCCTTTCTTGCATCCTGGTGCTGCAAGGCTCACCATCCTGGCAGATGAGGTACAGGCAGCTTAGTCCTCTTACACAGCACCAACCTGAGGGTTTTCTCTCCCCATCATAATAACCATTTATGTTTTAAAACAGAGTTTTTTGTGCTAATGCCAGTGCAGGTTCTCAGAGGCGCAGCAGGATTCCCACACACACCAACACTTTATGCCCTTCTGAGTCTGCACCAGATGTGCCAGGACAACAAAATACATGCACTGTGTCTACACGGTAGTCCTGGATTAACCAGGATTCACCAAAAAGCCTTAGTTCTGCCACAGCAAGCTGAGAGTGCTAAGCACTCTCCAAGCATGCTCAGGGGACTAAACCAGAGGTGCCTGGTATCTATAACACATGGCAGCCCCACCATGTTTTAATAGGGAGAAAATGGGAATTTTCTGATGCTCATATCACCTCCATTAGGAAAGCAGTTCTTTTCTACTAATGCTGAGGCTACCAGTGGAATTGCCAGGAATAGGATCATGGTGGAGCCCCGTGTTTATGGACCTGCCTCAAACCAGGGTTCACAAGAGAAGTGTAAAACATGAGTGATAGTGAGGATTCTTCTTAGATGAAGAAAAAGAAACCTTAGTGGTACAAACATATTTTTTTAAATTACTCTGGGATCAGCTTACAGAATAAGAGGCTTTGGGAAATGATCATTGTGCTGCTAGTATGCAAATCTATAAAGCTGTTTCATCAGCCTAGGGTGACACCATCCTGTCCTGGCTATCTGGCCAAGATTTCAAAGAAAGTATGAGAGAGTCAAAAAGGACTTGAATGTTTCCTGTGAGGTAGGAGACAAGTTGTAATTAATGTAATTAGTTAATGGACATTTGTAAGCCATTCTTGCAATACCATAGCAAAAGATATCTTAAGGTCCTTCCTTGTTCAATGTATTGTACTAATTTACTCTCTGCACTAGATGATACTGGTTTTCCCAAAGCTGGTTAATAAGGTTCATAGCTTCTACAAAATAACTTTCATTCAGGACCCGTATTGTTAGACTTGTTCCCTATCAGTATGTCTTTGAATTATGGTATAGCACTCTGGCATCAGGCAGCAGCAGGAGTGTGTAGCTCCATGAGGGGAGGTGAGCTGAGGCTGACAGCAAGACCTTCAATGAAGAGTGCAGTCCCACAGTGCGTAAACAAGAACAGAAGAACAGGTCCAGAGTCAGCCACAGCCCACTGATCACCAGACAGCCTGTAGTGCTGTGGCGGATCTGAAATCAGGCTGGGAAATCAAGTCAGCAAGACAAGGTCAGGACTGGCCTGGTGCAAGGCCAAGCACAGCATAACTACAGCGTAGCACGGACATAGACCAAGGGCAGGAGCCTGAGCTTAAATGCAACCCTTGAGCCAACGGGTGAAGCGTATGTGCATGGAGGTCCGAGATTTTCACAGGTTTTTTTTCTCGTCACATAGGTGTTTTCCAGCAGGCAGATAAAAAGTTACACAGTTCTGGCAGATCACAAGTGACCTGAGCACTTGGAAGGGGTGGGAAAAGAGGTTGCAGAGGAGCATTATAGAGAAAGATGGTTATATGCTCGTCAGGATGATCAGAGCCTGATGGCAAAATCAGGGCCCTTACACTTGATTAAAAAAATACAACTTTCATAGAAGGTGTTTTTTCTAATTGCTACTCACTTTGGCTTTGTTTTTTAAATTGTTTATATGTAATACATTACAATATTAGTATGTACTTTCTTTGGTCCACAAAGTTTCTATTTAACTCAACAGACCTTGTATGCACAGATCCATGATAATTAAAACAAATAAACAAACAAACAAACATAATTTTTTTTGCAGAATTATTAAATGTACCATATAGAGCCTTATCCACCTTCTGGGAGGTGATACGGCTTGTCAACTCTACGTAACTTCACAGAGAACATTGTGCTTCACAGGAGGCCATTGTGTAAGAAACTCAGGGGTTGGATCACTGACCCACTTCACAATTCATTTTAACAGCCTGAGTTTAACTCTGTGGGGGAAAGAACTTTGCTAATATTGCTTGAACTATTTATTAGTTCTTTTAAAAAAAAATCTCATTGGTTTCCAGTATGATGAATACAATGCTTAAGAGGGGAACTTTTCTGCAGAAAATCAATTTTCTGCAGTATTATTGTGTCCCTGTACAGAACAATAAAACACTGAAAAAATCATCAAAACTATTTCTTATTATCATTGATTTGACTATAGTATGCTTTATAGCTTGGATTTCTCAGTGTGTCAACTAATTACCTTCACAAATTTCTAAGAAAATTCCACTGCTTCCAATTGACTGTTGTGAACATATAAAATAGTTTATGCATCATCTAAAAATGAAACATGACCTTTTAAATGTTTTAACTTTACTTCCCTTTTTTGTGAGTCATGATATTTCGGTTTATGTTCTATATTATGTTCTGTGTTCCTGTGGAAGCACAACTCAGATGCTTAAGATAGCCAAATGCTTAAAAACATGTTCGACTTGATTGTAAAGTATATTGAGATGATAATACTGTTTCATATAAACATAGAGATTAAGTCTCTTCACTGGTATATGGGGAGCCCATGCACCCCAGAGGTTAGGCAGTTTCAGTTTTTCTCTCTTAAGCCTAAATGCCACAGTAGTTTCAACTCCTAAATTAGGCAGTTTGAAAACACCCCTGAGCCAATTACACAAAAAGCAAACATTTCAAAATAAGGGTAAGTGGCTGTACAAATGTCTCCTTTCTCTTCTCCCCAGCACACACCAAGGGACACACATACGACCTTGGACACACACACTGCAGACCTGCTTCAGAGCCATCAAAGCCAGATGAAACTCTTCTGCTTACTTCAGCTGGCTTTGGATCTTACATTTGCATTTGCTTCACAGTTCTGCTTGGTTCTGAAATCTAATACGTCACATCTGTACAAATCCTGAAACAAGCATACCACAATTAAAACAAAGCAAAGAGGGAAAAAACAACAACAAAAACCCCATACAGCTCTCTAAGCCACGCTGATAAACTGCCAAGCATTTACCCTGTCCAGTTCCCAATTTTGTGCTCAAATGTACACAATACAGCACAGCCCTCTTACAGTCACTGGTAGTGGAAGGCACTTCAGCATTTTCAGAAGCGTTCAGCAAATGCAGCTCCCTTTAGAAGAAATCACTGGCTTGTAGCACGTAGTGAAAGAGGTCACTGAAGAGATTGCTTACCCTGGGATCTTGCCGATTCCCAGCACACGGTTCTGTAACCTCCGCTTACAAACTTAAGATGGTGGAGATTCTATGGCTCCCCAAGGTAGAATGATCAAGGTTTTACTGTCCCTATAGCTGTGAAATTTTCCCTGGTAGTCCCTGTTTCAGTCTAAGCTCAGCACTTTTTTATCCTGTCTCTGGTGAAAAAGGAGAACAGGACAGTACTTTCTCTTCCTGCCAGCCTCTTATATACAAGGAAACTGTTGTCATGTTTCCTCTCAGGTTTTCTTTTCTCTCAATTACATATGCCAGTTCTTACAGCCTTTCTCACTGGTCATGTTTTCTGTTTCTTCATTCCTCTTTATTACTCTCTTCTTTACCCTCTCCTATTTCTTTGCTTTTTCATCAGGCATTGTGTGTTAAAATGGACATTGCCCTGCTACCTGGTTTCAGTAGAGTGGGAGGATTAACCTGTCAAAATACAGTCCAGATACAGATTTTTTTTTTCATTTGACTTGCACAGGAAGGAGAATAGAAGGTAGAGTAGAAGGTACTACATCTAAACATCACCTCACAGAGTTTGTCAACAACATATATCAAATGCCAGGTGTTTAGCTAGGTCTGCTTTGGCATCATAAGATCCAAGAACCCAGTTTAGGCTGCACTTGGTTGTCCTTCAAGAGTTGATTTCTTCTGCATATCCTCCAACTATCCTATCTGTTGGATGTTTAATTTTGCACATCTGTCAGTCAGAGGAGTTTGAAATTGGTGTAGTTTGCTTTTTCAGGTTAGTCTTGAATGAAAATATCTACTACCTTGTGACATGGAAGAGAAGGTGGGAAAGAATAAATCTTTTCTTAGCATTAAGTACTTAAAATATATTAGAGGAAGTGAGTGCAAAAATGATTTTGCTTTCATATGTTGCAAGGTTGACTCATAAGCTGACGAAGGTGGTTGAGAAATATGATCAAACAATGTCTTAGTGACCTATTAATCTAATGAGATTCCAAACAGGAGCTGCAGAGATGAAAGTTCAGCTGGAAAGAAAAGCAATTGTAGTTGATAGTGAATACAAAATGAAATACCGTATGGCTGTAACTTCATAGCTTGAATCATAAAAATATACACATTCTATTTGCATGAGCTTTTCATATAATGCCCTTGGGAGGGAGTGAGGAATTTGCTTTTCCAAAAGAAAGCTTTGCTAATTTTGTATACTGTCTTTTCTTTTATGCAACCATCTCCTTTCATCTACCCAAAAGAACAAAGAGACAATTAAAACAATTATTCCAGTCCTCCAGCATGTAAAGCATGCTGCACATTCATGAAAGGACCCAAAACTGGTAAAAGGAAAAATGTAGGAGTCACAAGACAGCTGGAGGCCTCATACTTCTTTAATACGATGACTTACTTGTCATGGAAAGCAGTGTTTACAGTACATGCATTTATGGCAGTGTTTGATATGTTGCCTCCTGAACATGGAGGCAACATATCCAGAAACACCTTCACAAAAGTTTATTGTGACCTTTGTAGTTTCCGGCAGCAATTTCACAAGAAATCTGTAAACACAAGTACAGACAAAGAAGCAGACTAATTTGCTGTCTACATTAGCAAATACTCAGAGAAATTTTTATATGCATTCTATGAGGTTATCCACAGGAGCAACCACCTACAACCAGGTTGCTATTGTCATTTGCATTTCAGCTGGCAAAGCCATGGTAGTTTTTACAAAGTTGATTAAAAGTCTACTCCAATTTATGTTTAAATCACAAATTATCTGTTTTAAGGAAGATGTTGTGCTTACAAACACACCTGTTTTCCATAATTTGAGATAAATTCCTATTCACATAGTTTTGTTATTTCTTCTAATTAACTCAAAAAAAATCCTCCTTAATATTTGTTTTTCTACTGGAAAAAATCTAACAAAAAATGTATTGGCTCCAGACAAAAAAGATACATATCTGTATAACTCATTTTAGAAATTATATTACCTTGTGGAGAAGGAACTGTTTGCTGCAAGTTTTCTCTGTGTGTAAACACTTTTTTTTTTCCCTGCAGTGGATCTTATGCTTTTTTAGATTGTTATAAGGGGAAAAAGTCAAATATGCTAAGATGTTACATTCGCTACTGAAAATACTAAAATGAGGGGCATCCACAGCTCTTTTAAAAATATTTCCTAAGGTATCAGTATATCTTTCTGCAACATAAGTTTATAATGCAAGTACAAGCAAAAATTGGTATCAACCCTATTTATCATAAAACCCTAAATGTTTATTCTTCATGTCCAAGAAAACTTGCCCTCATGCTCTTATCCCATTCCTCAGTTTTGCCGTCACACATTGTATACACCACTGTCACTATAGGCCTGACCCAAATGTATATTATCATCATGCAGGTGGTGCTGTTTTCACCCTTTATTCATGGAGCAGAAGCTTCCATGTATCATTGCTAAATAAGAGTAAAATACTTGAAAACCTGTTAATTTGCAGGGGGGAGGTACATAAACATGCTGAACACAGAAATCACAAAGATGCTTTGGGAGAGTTTACAGAACCTTTAATTAAAGTGCCTTCTGCCTTGTATAGACTAAAAAAAAAAAAATGTTGGACAGAATATACACAGAGGCATTATGCAATAAGCTTCCCTTTTCCCTGACACCCAGCTCAAGTACTGCAGTGTTTCTTTTCCTCCTGGCTGCTCCAGTATCCTGGCCATGGTCCTTCTTGCGCTGCATCCTCATCCTGTACCCTCAGCAATGCCCGGTCAATCAGTCCTCCCTTTCATGCCACACTTTTCCCTTTTCCACCAGGCAGCTGCGTCAATAGTATTTTCTCTCAAATGTAAGTGTCCATTTTCCTAGTAGCTGCTGCCATGGAAATCTCTCCAGCTGAAAGTTTTCACGTGGGCAGTGAAACGTTTCATGAGTTTCACATGGTTTCACTCACAGAAGAGCTACAGTATCCAGGTAGAAAGTGCCGCAGAATGGTCTCTCTTGCAATCTGCTGACTTCTGCCAGGACTTGTACTGGGATTTCTCCCAATAAACATACCTTTCCCAGTGACATTGAACAGTAATGACTGACAATTAAGTGGGACAATGTTAGCATGAACTTTGCTTAACAAATAAACATTTTTTGCAACTACTGGCAAATATTTAATTGCCTATTGATGTTGTCAACAAATAAATAACAGGGAATCTTTTCCTGGGTACTCAGCACAAATCATACTCATGACCTTGTGTAGGTACTCTGGACTTCAAGTGACTTCTCTTAGGAGCTCTAGTATTTGAGAAGTATCAAGCCAAATAGTTCTAAACAATGGAAATAACAAGATGTACTATCAGTAATTTTTCCTTTAGAAATTGCAGGGGAGGGGCTGATAAGGAAAAGGAGTTACATTCCATGTGCAGAGGGATCTTTAAAACATGTTTTGATAGATAAGTATGTTTATGTGATTATGATTATTATTTGCATTTGAATTGGAATTGATTCCTGATTCTGCTAAGTGTTTCAAAAAGACATTCAATTAACATAAATCTGTTTACAGTTTTTTATTTGATGTAATATGAGTATTCATGAATAATAATTAGTATTATTAATACAAATTATACTGATACTATAATCGTGAATTATTTGAATGAATAATTGAATCAAGAACAATATCTTCCATAGCCTAAGTTACAATGTAATGTGTATAGTCTACTTTTTTAAAAGATTGTTATGATTTAAAGAACAGACAGACCTGCTCTGATTATCTAGTACAGCGGTATATAATTTCACTGCCTGGAATTTGTGACCAGTGATCCTTACTTCCTTTAAAGGCCTATTTTGAAGCTTAACTCTAATATTTTGTGATACTGTAAGTTTCTCACAAGAAACTTGAGCACACGGCTGTCTTTGAGTATACGAGTAAATCTGCTGAAATCACTGGGATATGAACTTATAGACATATTTAAACATTATGTTGAACCACAGTCTTAGAGAAGGAATGCATTATGTCATTTTTTCATCAAATTTCCCACACGAAAAATCTGAATTTTAAACTGATTTGGTCACAGAAAGAAAGTTATTGCAGAGTTAAAACTGGCAAAGCTAAAACCAAACCAAACTTTGAAGGAAATTAGTTCAGTAGAAGTGGAATTAATTCTGTTTAAAATCTATTAATTTTGATTTTTTTAATTTAAATAAGGTCAAAATTGGAAATTTGTGCAACATAGAACTATGAAGCAGCAAGATGTTTGCAGTTTTCAAGCAATTGAACTAATATTTTTCTCAAGCACACATTTTTTTAGCATTTCATCAAGAAGTACTAGTACTAGTATTGTTGTAACTCTTTTACAGGAATCTGCAAGAAATTCCAGTTTGCATTGTGCTACATACTGGTATTAATTAACATATACTGGTATTAATTAACATATAACTGAAAATGAAGGGTGGCTTAATTCATCTAATGCTGCAATCATTTTAATTAATTTTAATGTAAGATGGCCTGAAAGATAAAAAGACACTAGACATTAAAACACGACCATGAGAGAAGTTGCAGCTGAGGCCATTATCTCTGTATTTCTGACCTTGAGTGTTTCATTCCTCCATTTTTCGACAAGTGCTAACATTCTTGCATGAATATATATCATATAACCTTCAGAATCTTAGACTCTTTAAAGCATTTACTGGTACTATTTTGATACGCATGCACCTGTAGCACTAGATATCTTACTCATTGAAAGCATAGAGCAAAAAAGAGCCATAAAAACTTTCTCAAAAAAGCTAAAAATGGTTTTTTCTGTTCCTATAAAATAACTCCTCTGTACATTTTCTTTAAAATGTCATGACTTCAAAGTTTGATAGCTGACAGCCCTGCAGGGTCAGAAGCAAGGTCTGTGTGTCCAATTGGAAAGTGGAGAATTTTTCCCGTTACAAGTTATTGCCTGTAGCCCTGCAGGACTACTATGTATTGAACTTAAAAGCAGTGACATTTTTAAATACAGAATAGATGTTAGTGGCTTGGGATAAAAACTTAACCATTCCAAGGGTCAGGAGGTATAATTTTGTATAGAGAAAGGCAACATGGTGAAGAAAAGAAGCAAATATTTTAGAAAGTGCTTAACAGTTATAAGATCATGCACAGAATAAGAAGTGTGAAGCCATTGTTAGGGTCAATCTAAAAGCAGACTTTATAAAGTATATCAAAATCAGATGAGATACAATAGAAAGTGTTGCCATTGCAACACCTATTATCTATGTCTACTATATATATATGTAAATATTCTGTCTATCTTGATAGAGTAGTATGAAATATTTCAGGGTTTGAGTACACTTGCAAAATCCCAGTTCTACACTATAAAATTAAGGAAATAAGAAATTCTCTCTAATATGAGATAAGATGTTAATGCAAAGCAATAAAGATTTAATTCAATTCAATGTCCACTTAAGTGATGCCAAGAAATTCAATTTGTACATTTAGGATGTCATAGTACTCCAACATTACATTGAGGCTCAGCTAAGATACTGCTGTCTCAGCACTATGTTTTGGTTTTAATATGCACATGCGGCATGGAGCAACCGGCAAACTTAGACGTGATTAAGCTGAAAGCAAAACCTTTAAACTAGGAATAAAACTTAAAGTATAAGCTGGGCTGAACAGGTGAAAGATTAGTCTAGCCCCAGCATCCTGCCTGCCACTGCGACTGTTAACAGGTGCCTAGAAGAGGGCTTAAAATCAAGGTACTCATTTAGTAGAAATTCCCCTGGTATGCCTTCCAAATTCCAACAGGTTTGTGATGTACAGCCAGATTTTTTATCTTTGTGTACTGAAGCCTTAAAAGATCTTTTTGTCTGTGAATTTATCTAATCACTCTTTCAGTTCACATAATCTTCTGTCATTTATAACCTCCTGTGGCAGTGATTTCCACAGTTTAACTACGCCCTGTGAGAAAAATGCCTCCTATTGTTTGTTTTGAATATACAGCCTAATAATTTCATGTAATGCTCTTAGATCTTAAATTACAAGAAATAACAAACAATCATTTCTGCTTAATTTTCACCATGGCACTCTTACAGACCTTTATCAGACCTCCCTTGACCACCTCTTACCCAGACCAGAAGGACTTACCTTATGGAAGCTGTCCCATATCTTCCATACCTCATCTCCTTTCCTAGTTCCACTAGATCTGTCTGAGTTAGGAAGAGATAAGAACTGCATACTGCTTTCAAAATGTGGGCATACCATAGACTCTTTTATAGTAGCATAGTCATATTTTATGTTTTGCTATTTCCAAACCCTTGCCGAAAACTAATATAACTGAAGAACACATCATGCACTTGACATGCTCTAGCGTCTTTGAATTAAAATATACACACAAGTTTTCCGCAATGCCTAGTCAATAGAAAGATGTTTGCTTATATGTAATTTTAGGTATCATTTAGCTGTCTGAGATATCAAAATATAGTGCCAGGTTCTGATGTGAGTTATACTGAGGATACTCTATTGAAGTTGACAGGTCCAATCAATATACAGCACGTTCTGACATGAAGTGGATTCATGACATTCCCTGAATACTATGTATGCAGAGACAATGATTGCAATTGCACTCATCATTATGTAATTTCCAGGAGATATATTCTAGCTAATAAGCTTCATGTACTAAGTAGTCTGTATATAATTCAAATCAAGTAGTGTAATCTAAATTAATTGTATTCTTTATTTATTGCACTTTTAAAACATAAAGTAGTGTGAGAACATAACAGAATGCAAATTACTTCAAAATGTAAGAAGACACTGTAGCAATTTCTACTTGTAACACTATGTCTGAAGGGAAAGGCATTTCAGATTTAGATTTTTCAACTAAGGCATGCCATATCTATGTGACACCTCACAGACAGACAGACAGCTTGTGATATGCCTTTCATGCCAAAGAGTATTTATTCCATTCTGCAAAAACTGCAACATTAATGGAATAATGTGACCATATATGTTTTTAGATATGTGTACTTTCAATATTCTATATGATATAATGTTCTAAAGATAAAAAAAATAGTGTATGAAACCTCTATATAAAGTTAGAAAGAAAAAAACTATAGCACTGTATTTGGTTGCATTTAGTTTTGAGCCTAGAAGAAATTTACCTTTGCATTTTTATTTTGGCCTTGAGCCCTAGCTCTTAGTTTTCCTGTGCCAAATGTCAAGATTCAGGATGACACTGTCCATCTCTGTGTTTTAAGGCTTTCATTTGAAAGGTGGTATGTAATACGGGTAGACCATTAGTATATTGACACTGATTTTTGGGGGGACACTTTTTTCAGTCCATTTCTACCATACATGAAGGCTTCAGACTACACCAACTTTGTCAGTCCACAGAAGATAAGTCTGTTATTACAACCCTCACACCTGCAGAATATCAGGAATTCTTCTTGTGCTCTGTCCACAATGAAGCCATACACAAACAAAAAATATTCTCAAAAGAAGGAAGAAAGTAGATAGGCTACCAGCTTTTCTCATTTGTTCAGACAGGCTTTTTTGGCATCTAGTTAAGGCACAAACTCCTCAACACCTCCTCTATCTCTTTTTTTATAGGCTGTGAAATAAAAGCCCTTATCCAATCTCGTAACCAATTTATATAGTTTTGAGTGCCAGCAGTCACATTTGTCTAAACACACAATCTAGCTGACTTGAGACTAGCTGAAATGGATTTACTGGAGGAACAAGAGGTTTTAAATCCTGTATTTTCACTGTTCAGTGCAGTAAATTTTTCTGGGACTTCCAGATATATGCTTGATACAAATGCAAATTGTCTGTTGCATTGTGGATGCATCAGACATATATAGCACATGTACATATGAAATTCAGAGCATGTCCAGAGAATCCACTGAACCTTGTGCACCACAAGTGGCCTCCTCTGCAACATGTGCCCTTCAGTCAGCACAATCCGTTGTACGTTAAGTTCACTGTCCAGACATGGCACAGTGTAGACCTTAATTCTTTTCCCAGCAGTTTCCAGATGAAATATGGAATCTGTTTCCATGTGTTGTCATGCTCAGCGATACACACCTCCTTTTTCTAGTCTCTGTACTAGGCTCTCCTAGGAAAAAACACAGTGGAACAGTTTAGGTGCTATAGGTTCACCATTAGTCCTATTCTTTCATATTATAACTAAATATTGATTGTCTGAAAGGGAAAGATTACTCACTTTTATGATCCGTAGTTAAGGTTTTCACTGAAAAAATATATCCAACTGAAGATGCTAAGCATCAGTCACTAAAAACCCCTTGTCACCTCAGACTGGCTAATCACTATGTGTCTGATCTCAGTCAAGAGCCAACAGCAAGCTATATGCCTTTGTCCTACTGAGGTATTTGTATCAAATGTGTTTTTAATGTGCAGCCAGATAACCAATAAAAGATTTGCTACAGGTATAGTCAGGGTGCACTCTGACTCACCGAAGAGAGAATAGGGAGATAAGCATTGCTCTTGTTGAAGCAGTTAATTGGCCAGTCAGGTACACAAAATAACATCTGATCTAACAAAGAGACATCTCTAAGGAAGAAAAAAAATACTTATTTTAATTAAGAGGGATGGCGAGATTATCTCCCAAATAAGAAAGAAATCAATCTATTTGAGGAAAAACAGATTAGATCTGTTTAGACTCCTGGGGAGAACTTACAAAAGAGGTTTGGTTATAAAAAGCAAGTGTCTTACACAAGGAAAAGGACACAACCTGAGGCCTAACATATACAGAAAACAGCACTCTTTATAAACTGAATGTTTAGGAAATCTTGCAGAATAACAGCTGGATAAAAGGGCAGACACACTGCTGACATAATCCCTGTGTCAGTAGAGCAAATGTCAGTTTTATTTTCTTATTTCTTTCTTTGTGTCTCATAAACGTTTATAACTATGTCCTATTTTTGTTTGTTTATTTGTTTATTTTATCTCAGCCTGGCTTGAATTAAGTTTGTTTTCAAAGTGTAAGCAGACAGAAAAAAGTCTTTATTTCTTTCTATAAAATTGGACGGTGAGGCAACTTAGCTCCAGTTGCCATAGCTCCACAGCATGTTCTTCAGAGAACCCAACAGGTAACTGAGTTGTGGGATACACAGTAGGACTGTGTAGGAACAGCAGGTGTTATCACAAGGTCCAGGGGAAGGGAAGCTGATAACCAGGAGGGTTCTTAGACATGCAGCTAAGATATGAAGCAACATATATGAAACCTAAAGATCTTCAGACAACAAACGCTGGCGTTTGAATGCTCAATGTGCTGAACAAGTAATACTGAGTGGAGCAGGAACTGGAATGCAGGTGCCAGTCCCTGTCTTCCTGCAGTATGGCTACAAAGTCCATGCTTTGCTTCACCTTCTGCCCAATGCATAGTTCTGTTCACTGAGCACCTGCTTCAACAAGAAGGATGAGTGTACTCTCATACCAGAATATACTGTAGTCTGAGGTTAGGTTATCCGCTGCAAAATATCTATTCAACAGCTCTCATACAGAGAAGGAAATTGAACTCACATCTTTTGTCTCACAACCACTGAGTTGTTAGATAAAAGGGACACTCTCCACTGACCATCTTCAAAGTGAACATAACTTCAAATTTTGAAAGGTAGCGTGGGCACCACAGGCACATCTAGCCCCAAAACAGAACTCAGCTCTCTTTTGCATCACAAGAGTAATGAGCATCATTTCAGTGCCTGACCACTTAACATGTTTACTTCTGCCATTCTCATTTTGTGGCTTAACTTTCTTCCTACCTCATGACTGTCACCTCTGGAGCCTACTTCAAAGCACTCTCTGAGGAGACTAGACGTAGTGGTTTTAGTTTTATCTGGCCATTCAATCAAGAACAGCATAGGGTGTTGTAACAGTAACCGTGATGGAGCCTAGACTCTGTTCTCCCACTCCTCAACTCCCTTTCCCGCTTATTCCTCTCCCTGCTGGTCACAACTGGCCTTGAAACCTGAAGTAATGATACTATGTTTTATTGATAATCTTGTCATTTGGAAAAAACATTAATGACAGCTACAACCCTGATCCAAGCTTTGACATTCTTAATTTCCAGGATAAACTTCTGAGCCCCTGATCTTTTCAAGTCCCTGGCAATATACAATTTGCAAGGACACTTTCTGCTAGGAGTCCCTGGGAATAATAGATCATTGTGAAAGATTTCACAAGCTGATCATTGGGAAAAGATTATATGGCAAGGTTTCTCTAGATCAGTATAAACCTACACAAATATTTATAGAGTCTGAACAAATGAATATGAGATATTTTACTGATACCACAAGGAGTGAAAGCTAATAAAATATCTGTGGAAATTGGCCTTCTTTTTTTTTTTCCTCCTAAATATTTGATTATATTATCCTATGAAATTAGTTGAAACTGAGTGATTTTATACATATCCAAAATGCTACTAAACTCACTACTGCAAACTTCAAGAATATACATTTAAACATAGCAAGTCTCAATATGACTTTACCCCAAGAAACCAAATGCATTATACAGACACTTAAATGAAGAGCCTGATCTCTACATTTCCCCACAGTTAAGTAATGCATGCTTGCAAAATGTAACATGATCTGTGAGATCTTTTGGGATTTCTGTAAAGCCTTTCTCTCACAGTATCTTCATGGACAAGATGTCCAGCACACAGCTGGGCAATCACCAATTGCATGAAGTTCAACAAGGGCAAGTGCTGGATTTTGCACCTGGGACACAGCAACCCTGGCTGTACATACAGACTGGGGGATGAGATGCTGGAAAGCAGCTCTGCAGAGACGGATCTGGGTGTTCTGGTCGATGGCAAGTTGAACATGAGCCAACAGTGTGCCCTGGCAGCCAAGAGGGCAACCGTGTCCTGGGGTGCATCAAGCACAGCATCGCCAGCCGGGCGAGGGAGGTGATTGTCCCACTCTGCTCTGCACTGGTGCGGCCTCACCTGGAGCACTGTGTGCAGTTCTGGGCACCACAGGATAAAAAAGATATAAAGCTACTGGAGAGTGTCCAGAAGAGGGCTACAAAGTTGATGGGTTTAGAGGAGAAGCCATATGAGAAGCGGCTAAAGTCACTTGGTTTATTCAGCCTGGAGGAGACTGAGGCGAGACCTCATTGTGGTCTACAGCTTCCTCACAAGAGTAGGAGGAAAGACAGGTGCTGATCTCTCTGGTGACTGATGACAGGGCACTAGGGAATGGCAGGAAGATGTGTCAGGGGAGGTTTAGGCTGGATATTATTAAAAGGTTCTTCACCCAGAGGGTGGTGGAGCACTGGAACAGGCTCCCCAGGGAGGCAATCATGGCCCCAAGCCTGACAGTGTTCATGAAGGGACTGGACAATGCCTTCAGACACATGGTGTGAATTTTGGGATTGTCCTATGCAGAGATAGGAGTTGGACTCAATGAACCTTGTGGGTCCCTTCCAACTCAAGACATTCTATAATTCTATGATTCTTGTTGTCTTGGTCACTCAGCATTGTCAGCTATATCTCCTTTTCACAGTGAACAAACTTCAGAAAACTGTATTGAAATGAAAGACAAAATTAGATTACTGACTGATAAGAAACGAGATCTCATCAGGGAGGGAGACAGCAATTCACTGTATCATTTTTAGTTGAGTTGACCAGTTTGCTTCAGTCATTGTTTTTATGAAAATAAGAAATATCCCTCTGTTGCTTCTCGTAGTTTCTAGGAAATCACAGTCTTGGGATAAGAGATCCTGGAAAGGAAGTCTGGCCTCTTGTTCGCTCCATTAATTCTGGAGTTCTGTGGGGAAAGAAGTCATAGTTCTCATAAATCCTCAGCAGACACCAACATCCTTTGGCAGTGTGTACATAGCAGGAATGCCCAGTACTTACTCCTATGCTACTTTCTGAGAGCATCTACAAGGTCAGACAGAGATGAAGCTATGAAAAGCTATTGGTTTCCCTCATTTTTTTTTTGATGCATCAACACTCATCCTCTTAAGAGATTTTCTCTATAATCTTGGGAAAGGAGGGAGAATGCTTTTGTTCAAATGTCCATCCATTAGGCTCTTTAAAGTACAGAAAGAGAGCTGAATGACTGTGCTTTGTCTGATGTTGTTCGAAAACATGAATGGATCCTGTAATTCTAATAATGATGTCTGTGTTATAGCAGTGATACAGAGCACCGGTAATCAAGAACTATGCAGCAGGAGGCAGGAAACTCCTAATATTTGTCTCATCCAATTTTTGTCATACAATTCCTTTAGAATTTCTTTTCCTTTTCCACTTTGATACACACAGTATTCTAATGGCAGAGCAACTATTGACTGCAGCACAGCTTATGCACACTGTGTGCTGGATCATGCCTTAAACTTTATGGACAGGAAAGTTATAAAGAGTAATAAAATAGTCCCCCAAGCATTAATACTCACTACCATAGCTCCCATTCTGATGAATCACTTGTTTATAATAGTCAAACTGATAACCAAGGCAATTTTTGATCTTCCTTCATACATTTCTATTAGTTGTATATTATTAGAAAGTTAATGTAACAATGTATGTTTATAACTACAATGGCTCTGTTACAAAACATACTTTTTAGGGTTTAATATCTCCTCTGGTTTAAATCATATCGGAGTAAAAATTGCTCTGCAGCCCAGATGCACATTTGTTTTTTAAAAAAAAATATAATATTTAAACAAGATTTATTTTTTATATAAAAATCAGAGAGAAAATTAGTTTTTCAAGGCTTTCTACCTTTTTTGGCAAAAAAAAATAAATTCATAAGTATGTCATTGAGGAAAAATAAACAATTCAATACCTGCATTGGAAAAGTGGCCTTATTCTTTAGGAAAATGAACTCCCGATATTATTCTGGTTGGAGATCCAATTGCAAGATATTCATCACCCAGCTTTTTCTTCTGATACCACACAAATTCAGACATGCTTTTTGGGACATCTGTGGGATTTTAGACATGTAGTCATAAGGCAGTTATTTTTGTCCATTCTATTTCTTTTCATTTCCGTGATTTTATGTGTTAGTTTTTCTAAAACGTGTGAGGGGAAATAAAGCCCTATAACAACACCATGATAATCATATGAACAATTTCAGGGTAAACAATACTTTGTTAAACTACAGTTTTATGTGTGACATTATTAAGCAAAGTGTGTTTGCATCCACCTTTTATTTGTGTGTATGTGTATGGTTTTTGTGTTTGCTTGTTTAACGTTTTTTTTTTTCCTCCACTTCAGGAAAAGCTGTGGAGATAAACCAGATGTTGCTGTATACTACTTATAGGGATAAGATTGATCACAGTAGAAATTATGCATACTAAGAGTTAGGTCATGTCTCAGACATATGGACAGGTACAATTGAAAGGAGACTCCTGTAGTTGAGCCTTCCCTATGGCTTCCCTGGGATTTTAGGTCCAGGTGTAAAGAACTAAGCAGGTGTTGGAAGGACTTTATCTTCACTAATGTGCCAGCCAGCACATCTGAACAGGCACAATGATGTACACGATCTGTTACTCATAAGGAGGCATGAGCTTATTTCCTATCTTTGCTAGGCTAAAAAATTTTTGTCTGCATTTTCCCTGTGCTTCTCATCATTATATGTCATTCTTTACTGAGAATAGAGTGGGAATACCAGTCTGTCCTAAAGAAAAAATAGCACCTAGTTGTATAATAATATACACACCCAAGATGTGGGGAGAATTGAAATTATCTCAGGAGAAATAATATTATAATTTCTTAACCTTGTGTAGTTTACTTAAATACTTAAATACCGGTTTCTTCTGTTGTTTAAGTAATGAAACTTCATGGTTGAAAAGGTTTCTCATCCTACTTTAAGCACAGATGTCAATCTTCAAAGAAATTACTAAAGTAAGCTACCAACATATATATATATATATATATAGCCAAGATGTTATCTCTTCGTCATGATGATCAAAATGTGGGCAGCTACTTGGGTCACTAGTTGCCAGTATGGGGGGAAAAAAAAAAAGTTAACGGTGTAGTGAACTTTCTTTATCTCTGTCTAAAAGCACCTGCCTCAAAAAAAAAAAAATCTTTCATTTGAAAAAAATTCTTCAAAATAAACTAATAAGGTAGACAGTGTATATTATGAGGTGAAGCCCTTTACTAAGCTAGTGGTTTTGACAGCAGCATCATAGTTGATTATTATTCATCAGTATATTAAAGTAGATTAAAAAATGCAATTAGTAAGACATGTATATTATTAATTTTAACAAAATATGTCAATAGTAAGTGGTAAACCTTGTCATGATGTGCTGGCTTGACTGAAAATGGGTTAATTTTCTTCATGCAGTTAGAAACCTTCATTTTTCATAGCTAGCACGGTCATTATTTGGACTTAGTTTGAGAACAATAGATAACACCCCAGCACAGAGTTAATGTTTTTAATTGCTCCAGTCTGAGAGCCAAGGACACTCTGAGTGCTCTGCCCACAGGTGTGAGGCATCGAGGAAGGCAGACATAGATGGGACAGAGCTTGACTGACATCCAGACTGATCAATAAGAGTATTCCATCCCATTGGTGTCGTGCTTCAGATTTAAGGAGAGTGGGGCCTTCCAGTTTCATCTTGTCTCTCTCTGGGGTGCAGCCGAGGGAGTTTCAGTCGGCACATTTAGTCTGGCCTTTTGCCATTTTGCAGAGGCCTCTGGGCTTTTCTGCCATTTTTTCCGCCCCCCCCACTCCCTTTTTTTTTTTTTCTCTCTTTTGGATCGACTGTTCAGGACTGGGGTATTGCTTCCTGGGACTGGCTGCTTAGTGTGGACAGAGTCTGTGGGGAATTGCACTGAGTATCTTTTATTTTATATTCTATTTCTATTTTGTATATATTTACTAGTAGTTTATTAGTATTTTGTTATCTTATTAAACTGTGTTTGTCTCAATCCAAGTTTCTCCCTTCCCTTTGGATTCTCTCCCTGATGAAACCAGAGCTGGCTTCAAAAAGTGATGCCTGACAAAAATGGGAGCTGCACCGGAGACACAGCTCCGGGCCACACTGCTTACATCCACCCACTCTAAGAGGCAAATGCCTCTCATGAGCTTCGCCAGCTAAGCCAAAGGGCAGGGGAAACCAAGACACATGAGACCAAGAAAAATACTATAAAATAAGGGAAACATAGTTACTAGCATACTGAATGTCGCTTGATCATCAGTCTGTGTCAGATTGGCAGTTGTGTCTGTGAATGAATCTTTTTTTCTAGAAAAGTGCTCCTATCCTGTAAACTACATTTCCATTTCAATATCTGAGACAGTCATATCATTGTTTTCAGTAGTGATCATCACTTATATATCATGCAAATCGTATAATTCATTATTAAAGAGTAAAAATCACATTATTTCTTCTATACCATACACGATCGAAATACTTTCCTGTACATCATCTGGTCATCATTTTCATTGCCAGTATGTTCCCAATTCGTGATTTAAAACTAAGAAGTTTATGTTAAACTCTGAAAGAGTTTCAAAAAGACATTCCAGCATTCCTCTAACTGTAAGATTACTCTGAGAAGGACAAGTGTTAAAACTGCAGGGGTTTTTGTGCTTATGCCATATTATGCATAGATACATGGGCCCAAATTACATCCTACTTAGATTCCTTCCCCTGCTTCTCCTGCTTTTTCCCCTGCCTCAACTGCAGGATGACACAAGATCTGCAATGGTGAATCTATGCTTCTTGGGAATTCCTTTGCTTATATCATGGGAATTCTGCCAGGTTGATTAAATCATCTGTAGCTCAGTGGAACAGTACAAAATTGCCAATAATGGGCATGAACCTATATCTATATTTGCTACGCATTTTAAATTTGATAATTTTCCCTGATATAAATAGAACATGTGTTAATAGTACCTGTCACTCCTTTATAGCTTTCTGCATAACAAGAAGGATCCAAAGGAATAATAGGTGCCTTCTTTAATATCCACATGATAAACCTAAATGTTGGACACAAAGTTAAAGAAAATCACACCAAAAAGGAATAAAACTTCCAAATATGGGATAGATTCTGATTGACTCAGAAGAGTTGCATTATAAGAGGGACAGGTCATAGATGGAGGACTTCATTAAAAGTGTAGCACTGAGCTGTACTAAATATAATACTTCTGTTTTAATTCCATATTTCCATGTCTTATTTACTTTATACCAAAAAACAAATACTGAGTTTATGTCAGCAAGTAAAAATGTCCATCGTCTCCAAGTAAGTTAGTAATCATACATTTACTGTTCTGCAAGCATGAGGATCATGCAACAAATTTCAGTTACACTTTTCTTCTGGATTCTGCTCATTATTCTCTCTCCTTCATGGACTTAGTATAACATTGTGCACAACTTCTGTCAGCCATCATTTCAACAGGCTACAAATATATTTATTAATGGGGCTTTTTTTTAACTGGTTAGAAAAGAGAGATAGACCATATTTAATCACTGATTTTTCATCTATTACATATTCAAATATAATGCTGCTAGGCAAGAAATTGAAGTGTGTCACTGAAAAAAACAAAAAACGAAATGTAAAAAGTGTCCATATTAGACTAACTCTGCTTCTGCCATGTCAATGCATATCTTATTGTTAAATTCAATTAGACCACTTTCTTTATTTCAGAGTGCTTTTGGAAATTCCACTAACATTTTCAGTAGTATTCAAGTAGTTTTGCAAAATATGTAGTGTATTTGTAATAACTGGTGATATAGTACAACAGTGAACTGCTCAGCTAATGTATGACTGGAATTTTGATTTTGCGCAAGTGACTTGAAGAACAGAATAAGCCACTCTAAACCTGATAGGCTGCCCATGATTTATACTAATTTAAATATAATTATAATTGTAACAGATGTTTTGTTTTAAATTAAACTGACCTCTATGATTGTCTGTGTTTTATGATTAGAACTTGTCTAACTCTATGCATTGGACACCATCTGCAAGGATTTAGTGCTAACTGTATGTATTGTGCATCCAGTACTTTTCAGCACAGGGTGAATCCAAGATATGAAATCTTCATCTCAGGATGAATAATACCATCCTTTTGTTTTAAAACATGTCAATTTCTCTTAAGCTATCATTCTTTAATATTTAATCAGCACAGAAAAATACATTTCATTTGGCCTTAGCTATGTGTCGCAATAAGATAAGAGACAGGAAAGCTAATAAAATAAATTGGTTAAGTTATCCAGAAGATAATGCTTCAGAATTTAGAATATGTAACTATATTTTTCAAAGTGGATGTTAATTTAGCCTGTGGTTCTCTGAAAGACACAATTTGTGAAGGAAAGCTAATAGGCAGCTTTAGTGGCTTGAAGAATTGATGATTTTCTCTCATTTGTCTCCCTCAGTTGCTGTTTGTTTTGTTTATTACAGGATACTGTTCAGAAGACAATAGCATGTAAGGGTTACATCTGGTGTATGTTCAAAAACTAGTGGCGCAAAATGCTGAGGCGGGCTGGGGTGAACTGCGCTCTGACAGCAGGCTTGGGGTAAAAAACTGCCATTGCATGAGGGTCCTGGCATATAGAACTGCTCACAAAGGTGTGTTGTTGAGGCAGAAGAGGTGAAAAGGGGTGATCACAGTGACTGGAAATTATTATTCCCCCATCTTGTTTATTCCACCTTCGTTTTTCTTTTTTTAAGTCATTTAGCGACCTGAGGTGAAATGGGTAGGAATTGACAGTGTACATGCTGCTGCTGGCAGCAGAGTTGCTGCAGTTGCTCCCTGGACATGAAAGAAGGGGGAAAAGGGAGAAAGAAACACAATTGTTGTTCTCTGAACAAAACATATGTAAAGATAACAGGTTTGATTTATTTGAAACCAACCCCTTTTTCCTGAAGAAACGATTCTCCCCTCCACCGCAGTTCAGTAAAAGGGAGAGATGATTTTTTGTCTCTCCTTCTCCTTACCCGCACAAAGAAAACGTGGGTTGATACCATTTTTATTGTTCTGCTGGGGTGGGTTTCAGACCTCGCATTAGCATATTGAATGTCTAATTGAATTCGGGGGCTGTGTTAATCATCTTGTTTTGTTTAGGGGCAGTTGGTGAAAGGTGCCAGCAAATGATCGCTTTGGCTTGGGGTTAGCGTGGTGCTGTCACCCCAAGAAAAAGAAATCGAGAAGGGGGAGGGAGCTAGGGAAAGGCGAGTTGACTGAGTGATGTCTGGAGGGCGAACTCGTGTGTTTCTTTAGTGATGTTGTGCGCTGCTGTACTGAAATCCACCCCTCTGCTGGAGCTAAGGCAAGAGTTGGAGGCATCTGATGCTGCCGTTTCCAGGGTGAAATTTCTAAGGCTGATCACTAAAAACAACAACCAAAAAAATAAAAATCCTCAGCAAAAATAGCCATCAGAACAGAAGATCCGGCATCTCCCAGTCCAACTGGCATAACCTAGACAGACATTTGAGAACCATCTGCCTTTAAACTAGCCACACACACACCAGAGAGGAGGGAGGGGAAAAAAAAAAAAGAAAAAAAAGAAAAAAAAAAAAAAAAAAAAAAGAAAAAGACACTACAACTACCGACCATCACATTTTCTCCAAAAGGGCCAGAAACAGAGCCGGTAGGAAAAGAAAAAAAAAAAAAGAGAGAGAGAGCAAGCCTCCCCCTCTTCCCCCGATGAGTTTTTCGCAGTGCTCTGGTGAGGCTCGGAGGTGGCTGGCAGCGCAGGGGGCGGCTGCTGCCGCGGCTGGCGGGGCTCCGCGCAGCGCAGCGCGCCGGGCTGTCAGCACCGCCGCGCCGGACAGCTCCGCTGCGCTCCGCGCCGCTCCGCGCTGCCCGCTCCGCCCCGCGCTGCCCGCTCCCCGCCCGGCCGCGCCGCGGGGGCGCCGCCGGGGCCGGTCCTGCCCCACAACAAGTACCGCTCTGCTGTCCGGGAACTCCGCTCCACTCTCCTCGCGGTTAAACTGCATTGTCTCCTCACGGAATTGGCCGTCAGGCGTAATTATCCCGATTTTTCCCCCCCTCCCTCTCTCTCTCCTTTGCAGGAACGACTCTTTGGGAACCTGGTCCACCCAGGGATGTAAAACTGTGCTTACCGATGCATCCCATACGAAATGCTTATGTGATCGTCTCTCTACCTTCGCCATTTTGGCTCAGCAACCTAGAGAAATAGTAAGTAACAAAGAGGGGGAAAAAAACCCCAGCTTTAATGCAAAAGGCAATGGCGGGGGGGCTGCGGGGGGTGGGGGAGCTGGTCGAGCTTTCCTCTCAGGTATATTTCAGACGTTGCATTGAGGAATTGTTTAATATTGCAGGTAGGCAAATGTTAGTCTCCTGGTGTCTACATTGTCTCACATAAATGAATTCCAGATTCTGTGATATAACTAAATCCTAGTGAAATCTGCATGTTCTTGAACTCTGAATTTTTCAGAGAAAGCCCTCTAATTGTGATGCAAATGTGTTGAAAACTTTTGTATTGAACAATTATCAACTTAACAAGCTTTTTAAAGGTTTCCAGCCATTCCAGGGGAATGTGCAGGGCTTATTCTTGCACTTGGTAGGAAAACCCTAGATACTGTAGTTAAACAGATTGCAGATCTGCATTGGACATTTTCAGCACAGATTTTCTATGTAGTCGCTTGATATGATGTAAGAAAAATAATCAAGTTTTCATGAGAAAGAAGGAACATGTATAAGCAGACACTCCCAGTATTACTGAATGTAAGAATAGCTAAAAAGCAAATATTTGTTAAGTTGTCCTGCTAAGGCATAATTTAATGTTCCTGGTTTTGGAAGCATGTGAGCACTCTTTTTAATAGCAAAGTAGACCAGTTTGAAACAAAGTGGTTGAAATAAAATGGTACTTTCTGCCTGAGATCTGGCCTAAAAGTACATCAGTCTTACCTCCTATTTGGGTGACAAAAGATATCTTGATACATGTAATTTACAATACATGTCTGAGGCTTTAAAAAGCATTTTGGTAAACCAGGCGTAGTATCCTTTGAAACTTTTAGGTCTATTTTTTTTCCATTTGAATTAGTAAATACTGTGTCTATTTCAGAACATGAGCACATATACACATCGAGGAAAAAGCTTAACTGATATCTGATGATAATAGTTTATTTTACAGCAGGGAAAGCAAGTTTGTTTTCAAGGTCATTTATTTATTTTCATTTTTTATTAATACACAGAGTACAAATGAAATAATTCTACATTTTCAGCTTCTTTTTGGAAGGGTTATGATATTGTTGCCATAGATATCTTACCATTCCTTCTAGGCAATCAGAGGCCCAAGGAAATTAAGCATGTGAGAACAGTGGATTGAAGTCAAAGTTATTAAAAGTCAGAAAGTTTGGTAATTCTGCAACAAGCATGAATCGAATTCTGGGACAAATTACTGGATGATCTTGAATATATTATAGTGAAACCAAGCTGTTTGTTTAATACACAATTTGTTTATTATTGGTGCTTCTCAAGACAAATATATCTTTTAATTAATTTTAACTGGGGAGTAGTTTAAACTCGTGCAAACATCAGAGTCTCCTATTACATTGTAATATCACTACTTTTTATTTTTCAAAATATCATGCAGGTTGCATAAGGCATTTTAAAGCTCAAAGGCCTCTGAGGAATGTATCAAAAATTAAGTAGATCTCAGAGTTGTGTATGGATCAGTTTTGGAATTAAGTAGGTTTCTGCTTAATAAGTAATATTACTGAAGCTATCTGTGACAGCGTGGCTGTTTTGATTCTGTTGCTTTTTTTTTTCTTTTGACTTGTTTCAATTGCTGGAGGATGGTTTTCCTCATGGTTGTCTGTTGTAACCTACAGATCATGGAATCATCTGGTACACCCTCAGTGACCTTAATAGTAGGCAGTGGTCTTTCATGCTTGGCCTTGGTCACCCTAGCAGTTGTCTATGCAGCGCTATGGAGGTATGTAATGGATTGACAAAGCTGAATTGGAATACATAGCTATATTTAGTTGAATTAAACTTTAAAGAGAGCATGAGATGCAACATATATTATTTGGAAAAGAAAAAAAAAGGCAAAATGTAGTGTGTGTTTTGATGCCTAAATTTGTTGATGTGATTGATTAGTTTTGCTCTCTTGGCCTACTGGGGATGGTATAGCCCGCTCTTTCCCTTCTTCTGTGTGAATGGTATTGCATTTTCAGTGGAGTATTCATAGTGCTAATTAACATTTTACAAGATTCTTCTATATTATGTATTACCTGTGAGGCTTCTGGCCTATACCTTCAAATGCTTTTCCTCCATTTACAATTTAGAACAAAAGTTCTATGTGCTAAAAATTACGTAGCAAAGTACCACATCAGATATTGCAGATTTAGAAAGGTTCAGTCAACTGGTCTTGAGTTTATTCACTTTGGTTATAAATTTAAATGAAACCACAAAATTAAGTAGTCTCAAATAGTGTGGTGGTACATTCCAGTTATGGACATTCTTTCCATCCTGAGTTTACTATTTTAAAATATTATATTGACTTGAAAGTGCAATAGATATTTATGGAGGAAATTAATTTGAGAAGTGTTGAGAACTAGCATGATGTATTAGTGCAGAAAAAAGAGAAAAATAAGAGGAAAAGCCATGAAAAGTAGGAAATATTTTTAAAAAGTGAACATGGGTTCTAATTTAACTTTTTTTCCATAATAAAAGAAAAATAAGTTCTTATACAAGTAAGAAGAAACATAGGGAGGAAATAATAATTTTAATAATTTGTAGAGTAATATGAAATTAAGCAATAGAATTTTTCTTTTAGAAACTCAATAATTTTGCACCCTTTTCTCTTTCACTCTCATGTAGCCACAGAGACTCACAGGATTAGACATATATATAATAAATATAGAATGTCTAGTTACATAAGTTATAATAAAAAGAATATAAAAATTATCAGTTCCTGTCTGTCAAAGCTAAGAATGGGAGTATTTCATGATATAATTCCTACTTGAAGAATTATAGTATTATTTTTATACTCCCTGATATATTTAACACGTGGATGGAAATACTGTCATGCTCAGTGGAACTGATCTTCTCCTTTATTTAGATTAGATGTAAGGAACAGACTTTTTACAATGAGCATGGTGAGGCACTGGAACAGGTTTCCCAGAAAAGTTGTGGGTGCCCCATCCCTGGCAGTGTTCAAGGCCAGGCTGGATGGGACTTCAAGCAACCTTGTCTAGTGGATGATGTCTTTGCCTGTGGCAGGGAGGTTGCAAATAAATGATCTTTTAAGGTCCCTTCCAACCCAAATCAGTCTATGATTCTATGATTCTAGTAACTTCCAAGTGGAGGAAAAAAAAGTGTATGTGATACGTTATGGACCTAGTGTGGGTTGTGGATCCAGTTGAAGATAGCTCAAGTAGGCACTGAAACTTGGATATATATATATATGCTTGTTTTTATAAATCTAGGGCTAGGGAGAAATGTGATATTTTGACCCTGTGTCTGCATTTATATTTTGGAACACCTACCTTCCCTTTGAAGGATAGGGCCTGTTTAGAAGTGATATGAGGTAGAGGTATTCTGATCTGGAGAAGGCCTTTGTGAGCATTCTTTTATGGTTGATTGATTTGATCTGCCCAAATGAAAATTCAAACTGAAAAACAAATTCAATGTCAGTCAAATATTCACTCCCCTTTCCCTTCCCTTCCCTTCCCTTCCCTTCCCTTCCCTTCCCTTCCCTTCCCTTCCCTTCCCATCCATAATGAGCTGGCAGAAAAACTAAAACCTTCCTAGCTTAACTCAATGCTATGAGCTCCTGCTTGCGCTGGATTTACTCAACCACTAAGATCCTTTGTAGTCCACAGATACTCAGTGTTAGGAAATGGCCCAGATGAATCAATAGTTAACAAGTTAGAAAGTAGCATACTGACCGTGTAGACAAGGGCACTAGACTTTCTGTAGTTGTTTGCAAACACATAGAGCTAGCCTTAACAGCATTGTTATATTCTAAGGAAAAATGTGGACTGTGGTATCAGGGTCTTCTTAAACAAACAAACAAAAAAAGTAGTGCTGTATTACTTAACTGATAGCTGAGCAAAAAGGGCTATAATTCATGTCCAAAGTTCAGCATTTCTCATGGATTCAGCACCATTTGTTATGACCTCCTTAGACTGTCAGCTATGGGTGTACAGCTCAGGAGGAGACAGCAATATTAACTAAGCTCCAGTGAGAAGCATATGCTATAGGTCATTGAATATCTAAACATATGGTATGGTCTTCATAGGAACTGAGCACCCTTAGCTTTCATTTACTAGTAGTCAACATTTACTATGTCAGCAGCTCTGAAAATCAGGTCAGTAAGGTACTTCACTTTAAACAGTAATCATTCTCTTTCTGTCCTGTATATAGAAAAATGAGAGCATTTGCATCTTGTAAGGAAAGAGACTATAAGATGATTTTACTTTTTCATCCTAAACATACTTGTAAAATGAGTATTAGTTTACAAGAGAGACTGTGTGATGCTCGCTGCTGTAATATAATCTTTCTGTAAAAACTTTGCTAATTTTTGGCATTAGGTCTTATGAAGATGAAGATATTACAGTATTATTGTTTCTTCGTGCAAATTATTTTATAAATGTGGTGGAACTTCGAGACTAATATTATCCCAGTAATGTGTTTCAAAATGCACTGCCATAGTGTCATCAACTAACCTGCATCTTATTTATGTATCATGGACCAGATCTCCTGTAAATCACCATATTTTTGCTGAAGTTAGTTATTGTGAGTGGTCTGTGCCAGCTGTGGATATTCCCAGGGATAAGCAGAGAGCATAAGAAGTTCCTGACATGAATGCATGCAAGCCCATTACTATCAGTATGGTTTTGGAATAGTGTTGCCAGCAGTTTTTAAAAGAAGCATTGATAGATTATTTTTAAAATATTCCAAGACACTAAGAGGGAATTGCATAATATCTATCAAAATGCCGTTGCTCCTATGTTTGTAATGTGATAGCTCCCTGATACCCTTTTTGAGTACTTGAAAGAGAGCACTCACCTTTCACAGTATCTCCAGTATTTAATGCAAGAATTGCATCAAAGCTTTTCATGACTTACTCGTTGTTTTCCTTTTAGAAAAGCTGTACTATCTCTTTGTTTATTTGAACAGGTACATCAGATCTGAGAGGTCAATAATTCTAATCAATTTCTGCCTGTCTATCATCTCATCAAATATCCTTATCTTGGTTGGACAAACTCAGACACATAACAAGGTATGATGATGGATTGGATTAAATTTGCACTTAAATATTGATCTATTTGGTTTATTTGTGTTTAGCTTAAAATAATTACATCCATTTAGTCCTGTACTCATATGACTTGGCATTTTTGGTGAAATATTAACAGACAAGGGAAAATATTTACCATCTTTTGTAGTCTTTTTTCCCCTCCAAAAATCCCTTTTGGTATTGTTCCTTTGGATAAGCTATGTTCTCTGTGGTAGACTTGTGTGTTTTATAACTAAATTTCAAAGCAAAAGAGTTCAAAGACTCAACATCAAAAGCACAAATTCTGGTTCATTATAATAGTTGTAATAGGATTGTGCTACAATGTTTTTGGTATTTTATTAACACACTGGTACTCAAAAGGCAAGTAGAAATTGCTTAGAAGTTAGAGTACTACTCTTGAAAATGTGCAGAAACAGACACCATAACAAGCTATAGAACTGTTAAATCTCTGACTGATGTAGCTATAAGAAAGTAATAACTCTGCATACTTTACTTAGTGATATATTGCCGATTTATTACTAATCTGTTCTCAGACTCTTTCTGAACTGAGTCGTCATTTGTCCCTCTCCTGTAGAGCAGGGCCGTATCAGTGTTTTGAGGCATCACCCAGTGCCTAGTGATGCTAGGCAACTTTCAGAAGTGAAGACAAGTGGTTGCTTAAAATTAACTATAGCTACATGATAGCTTTGAATAGAAAACAGGACATAATTGGTGAATAGGGCAGTATGTGATGAAATGCTGCTAAGTTTTGGAGTGAGCAAGTATCTGTATAGTAATTCTTTATCCCACTGTGTTAAACTACTTAATGCACTGCTTGTCTTAATTTTTCCAGTATCTAATGAAATACGTTCATCATCTGCTATAGGATAACTGGTGTTTCTACAACACACCTATAATTAATCATTTTTTCTTTTCCGAAGAGTGCTTAGAAATTTAGCTGCCAGAAGTCTCATAAATTCAATGAAAGTCACATAGCTGTACTTTGCAAAGCATACCCAAAATAAACACAGTCATTTCCAACACAGAATTTAACAAAATTATCAAGAATAAAATATTAATATGCTTTAAAGTTTTGAAAGTATGTTGAGGTACAAATAAAGAAAATATGGATTTGGAGAAGAAACCCATGTGACTCTCTCAGATTTTATTCAGAGGAAAAAAGTCAGAAATGCGTAAGCAACTTCAGAGTGCCAGAGTGCAGAGGAAGGATTAAGCCTCTCTAGAGTTTCAGCACTAATATGCATAGCAATATATACTACTTTGTTGTGTATTTCAAGAAGAAATACGGTTCAGTAGCTGAAAGTTCATGTGTGTATTGCCACTGTGGAATCAGGGTTTGAGGGTGTCAGAATGACTGTGTTTGACAATATGCTCTCTAGGTATGCTGGCAGCCTTTCTCTGATGCTTGACTTGGGGAACTCTGAACTAAAACACGCCCTTAAGTCTTAATCTCCTTGAGCTCCCTCACTTCTGCTTCCCAAATTCCTGAAAGTAGAGAGATATTATATTGACTTATTTTTGGCAACAGCAGATTTTGAAAATGGAGATGTTTTGTGGAAATAATTGGCAGAAAAAACGAACACATCACAAAGTTTACATTTTGAATATATGGCCTGAAAAATGACTCTAAAATACCACTTTTTTACTACACTTGTCTGCTTTTTGAGTCCACATCTTGCTTTTGATATGCGTACCACCCGGGAACTTCTAGCCAGGGAGTACCTCTAATGGATCAAAGGCAGAGTACATTTTTTATACCACGGAAAATATTCCTTGTTACAGACCAAAACTCTTATCACTATGTCCACTGATATGTGAATATGTTGTAGCTCCAAGAGACTAGCCAAAGTGGCCAGCTAAAGCCAGTGTTTAGCAAAAGCAAATTAAAGCAATCAGATCCAGATATGACTTCAAAATGTTTGTAAATAGGGATGTGTTTGACATCAGATATGTTTGAATTCAAGTTCTGAATTTTTTATTTTCAAATATCATATATGACCAGAAGAAACCAGTGTTTGATTTCTAGTCCATAGATCTAGATTACAATGCTGATGTCTGTAGGGAAAAATATGGTTTCATTTTCTGAGCTGGAAAATTAAATCTGTAAATGGGAACTTTAAAAGAAAATCAGGTCCTTACGTATGCTTTAAGATGAAAAGCATTTTAGATCTCTTTGTGAGATTTTATTATATACCATTATCATTAATTATTATACCATTTGGGGTTTTAGGGTTTGTTTGAAAATTTTGGGAGAAATCTTGGGAATATTTTATCAAGACAATGTTATATTAAATTCAGCAGAAATTGTTTCCTGAACAAAGGCTGAGGTGGTCTTTTATGGCAAGAAGATGAGTTCAGTTTTCTTTACTGTATCAGAGAAAATTTGAGAAATATGATACGCTAAGTTTGAGAGTTTATTTACTCTGTTCTGTTCTCATTCTTATGTTCATGCTATTCTCATATTACTGGAGCACCTAGTTAATGTCCATACGATGCCACTGATATTCACAAAATTGAAGAATGTCCCTTTTTACTGTGCTTTAGTTTGACTTTGCTTCTGAGTTGAAATTGTCCCTACTTCTCTATTTGTGTATATTCCTTTTGAGAATGGGTACTTGTAACTGTTGCCGAAGTTGAATTCCAGTTTAAAGTCGAACAGTGTGTAAATTAAGCATACCGAAGATGTATTTATACCAAACAGCATATTGTCAGTCTGTTTGCAGTTTGTGTTTTTCTCTATCTGCATTAAACACTGCACCAACTACTTTTCTTCATTTCAACGCTATTCAGTGTTATTCTCCAGGACATTTCTGTGGTTCATTTTAGTACACCCATTGACAACTGCAAGAAAGAAAAAAATATTGAGTTTCTTGGTCTGGATAAGTGCAGGTTTTCTGTTATTTTCTTTCTGTTCTATGTAAATCATAGATACTTAGCATGTTAGGTTTGGCTCTACTCTTTGAGGGTTCAGTATATCCTCAATGTTTTTTAAAAAGCTTCTTTTAGAGAAGACTAAGTGGATTTGAATATAGCACTCCTTTTGGTTCAACTAAGTTCTGGCCATTTTTGATAAAAAAGACCACGGTATTTCCCACAGAGAGAAATGGACAAAATATTTACAGAAGACATGTAGAAGTAGTTTAAATTCTTTCAAGCTACCATAGGTTTTCCATTTCTAATATTCTCTGTTTAAAAGTGGTTTTTTTCTGCCGTTTCAGTAACTCAAGGATACCAACATTAGACCAGAGGTCCAGGTCGTGGGGCTTTTTAGCTTATTTTAGAAAAGTTCATGGTGGGAGGCACTGAGAGGAGTACAGTTTCATATGGAAGATTTTGATTTGGATAGCAAAAAAGTCTTTTGCCAACAGAAAAGCCTAGCTTCTTTATTCCTTCTTCGCTAAACGTGTTGTGCATTTTATTGAAGGACACAGCTGTTATTTCACAAATACTCTGTGATGTCCCTAACGTCTACAAAAGCATTACATATTTACTTTGAAAAGACTGACAGTTTTATTGGAGGAAATATCTGTGAGTGATTTGTAGGTTTCACTGTAATGTTAACTCTTGCTATATTATGTTTCCTAATGTTCTTCTTGCCATCAAGAAAAATGATTGTATTTCTTCTATATGTGGACCTTTAACATTTAAGCTATAAATATGTAATATACTTCCGATCCCATTTAATGAATACATTCTCTAACCATAATAAGTTATTGATTAGTATTATGTGGATTTTTTTCATAAATTCTCTTTCTTTTGCATACATTCAGAAAATATCTTGTTTTCTTCACAGTTCTGCCTAAATGAAAACACATTAGCTGTTTCAGGTAAACAATTCTTGTTTACCAATTCTTCCTGTGACGAAAGCAAAGACTAATACAATTTAAAATAAACCATAGAATTCATTATACATATGGGCAGAATTTAATTATTTACTATATTATATGTTTCCGAGTGTACTTAAGAGTTCGTTGCTGGAGTTTGGGTCACATGTGAGAAGCAGGCGTATTGCTAGAAATGTCATAAGACTCTCTACATTTTGTTAGCCATAGTCAGGTTTAAGTGTGCCTACCAAGGGAAGAACAGGGAAGATGTTGAGGCACACAGCAAGATTCAGCAACCCTGATGTTCTGTGTCATCCTGTTTAATTGCACTATTCAGTTTATTATGCTTACTACTACATTTTTGAATTCATCTCTTAGAGCATACCTGAAGAGATATGAAAAAGGCATGTCCTCACCACATTAAGCACATAACATAAACAGTCAGTAGTTTTAATAAATGCATTGTAAATGAGCAAAAATCCCATAAAATTTTGTAGATAATAAGATTGGAGTGTTCACTGCATAGGCCGAGTGGACAAAAATAATCCCACTTGAGTATTTTTTTTAACAGCAGTTCTAGGCTGAAAGAAGCAAATACAAGTGGAAAGGAGTTGAGAAGCCACCACATCCCATGCCCATAGCACTCTGAAGCAGCTGATTGTGTAACTAGAGCTTCCTCAGGTTTTGAGAAACGGTGGGTGGTGGGATCCCCTGAGAACGCTGCAAATGTTCAGGTGGTACTAATGCTGCCTCTAACCACGTGGCTCTTGCCCCATATCTGCTACTGCCTTACAGATGCAGGCATTGTGGCAATATATCTCCTAGGAAACAGCAGGGGAGACCTAAGAGCAGATGGAATGAACAGAGAAATGATGCTAACACAGCATTAAGGTTGTGTTAGAAAATCAATGAGTAAGTAGGGAATTTAGTTTGTCAGGCAATAGCACTCCATATTTCAGGTCTTGCCTGGAGAACTTCAGGGGAATACCCCCCATTCAAGCAGCTGAAGCCCAGGAAAATATGTCTTTCCATTTGTGTCAGTTCCCAACTTCCAAATTAACACCTACTCTGCTAATTGCCATCTCTTTCTTTGTGTAATAGCTTTTTGAAGAGCTGAGCCACAGACTCTCTGGTATGGGTCAGCCATCACAGAACCACACCAATAAATACGTCAGCAGTCAGAGTCCACTGCACCACACACATCTGCCTGCCGTGTATTTGGGAACTCAGGAACAATTAACAAGAGAAGAGCCAACTTAACTGAATAACTATTACAGGAATAGGTCTGTTTAAGCAACACTGTTTTACCATGCCAAATTCTGACAAAACCCGTTAACATCAGCTACATTTAGATTCTCAAGAGAACCTCTGGGAGCAGATCTTTCTTACCCAAGATCAGTAAACGTTGTCATTCATGCTACTGTTACCTGCCTCAGAGGAGAAGGTAACATTCCTCTCAAAAGTGCCTGCCAGTCTGTTTCTCAAAATACATCAATTTTATCATTCAGTTTGCTATTTCTAAACAAAACAGACACTTGGATTGTAAGCGGGTTACAGGGAAAAAATTGGGTAGATATTAGCAGCGTATGTTCTCTGCCTCCAATCCCCAGATAATTTTTAAGAGCTCTGTGAACTATTTTAGAGTCACTGAATTGTGCAGGTTGGAAGATTATCTGGTCCAACCTCATTCTCAAGGCAGGTTCAGCTGTAAGGCTGGAACAGGTTGCTCAGGGCTTTATATAGTCAAGTCTTGAAAACCTCCAGATATGGAAACTGCACAATGTTCTTGGGAAACTTGATCCACTGCTAGACTGTCCTCATGGTTAAAATGTTTTTCCATATATCTGGTCTGGACCTTCTCTTGTTTCAATTTATGCCCATCGTCCCTTTGTCATCCCACGACACATCAGAGACTGGCTTCATCTTCTCAGTGATGTCTGTGTAGGCATTGGCAGGCTGTTGTTAGATGTCCTTGAAACTGTGTCTTCTCCAGGCTGATCTAGCCCAAGTTCCTTAGCCTCTCTTCATAAGGCAAGTGTTCAAGCACCCAAGCATCTTGACTCACTCCAGTTTATCAAGTCTTCTTTATACTGAGCAACCCAATTGTATTTGACACAGTATTCTAGATATGGTCTAGTGGGTGCTGAGCAGAGAAGGACAATCCGTCCCTCAGCCTACTGCCTGTGGTTCTCTTGATTCAGCCCCAGATGCTTTCAACCATCTATGCTGCCAGGGGACACTGGTGACTCATATGCAGCTCACTGCCCATCCCTCCAACCTGTCTAGGTCTCTCTGGATGGCAGCCATGCTCTTCAGCATATAGGCTGGTCCCCCCAGTTTGTTGTTACCTACAAACTATATGAAGAAGCATTCCCCTGCCTCCTCCAGGTCATTGACATTAAACATAGGTCCCTGGATAGACTCATGCAGTACTCTGCTTGTTATCTGCCTTCAGCTAAATTCCCACCCATTAATCATCACTCTTCAAGCCAACCAACTAGTTTTTGTATCTATAAAGTTGTCCACTAATACAACTGTGACCTCCTAGTTTGGCTGCAAGAATATGGTGAGAGACTGTGAGCTGGTTCTGAATGAGCTTTATTTTGAAAAACAAAAGTGAGGTTTGTTTGGAAATCAAAAATTTACCAAGGTTTACTCATGAAAGACGTAGACTGTGTCTGACCCATTACTTACCCTGATGACTCAAGTGACTCTCAGCTGGTGAGGGTCTCCTTCCATCCACCCAAACAACCACACATTGCATGCATGTGCTGAGGAATGTTGCACAGGTATAGTCTGTTCCTTCCTCCCTGTTTGTAGTGCGGGGCTTCGTGCTGGCATGTGTACCTCTGCTGTCCTGCCTTAGCACAAGAAAACATAGCTCAGACTTTCCTGAAGTAAACCTCTGCTGTCCTACTCTTCCAAAATGGTGGGGGTTTTACCTCTTTCCTCTTCAGGACATTGTTTAGAGTATTTCTTTCTCTTCTGGAGTTCATCCTCACCGCCCTGAGGAAAACAGCTCATTCTCTCACAAACACCTGTTTGAATCATTACAGGCAATCTGTTGATGACTCAAGCACCTATTTTGGGCTTCACACCTTTTTTCTACTTTTGCATATTTGTTGAATTTCAGTGGAAATAGAAAAGCAGACAATGGGAAGTAGATCAACCTACAAACAGTTAAATATTCATGTGTTTTATTTACATAATCTTAGTTTTAAGAAAGAGGAAGCCATGAACACTTCTGGGTGACAATAGTAAAAGTCTTTTTAAAATGAAGATACCATATGAATAGACTTCACAAGACTAAACAGTTTAAGTAATAATAGCAACAGCAACACCAAAAATCAGCATTCAGCTACTTGGTTATTTTCATTCTAGCCTAAAAGTTGAATTTCCTACATGGATTTTCCTATGTGAGTTACCATTTCTAAGAATGTAAGCATAGAATCCATTTGTCAAGTAAACCAAAACACATACACAAACTCAGTAAAATATTTCTGATAGAAGTATTTGGTAAAATAATACATTAAAAAATACAACTCTGAGATAAATGCAATGTAAATCTTATGCCCTACTACAATAATTATTACATAATTACTCTTTCTGTATAACAAAACGAAACATGTTAGAAAACACAATCTCTTTCAAAAGACTATCATTTAAGGAATAATAGTGTAAATTTTGTGCAAAAGATCATCTACCTATTGTACTGGATTTTATTTGTACTTCCATACAACTCCCTGTTGTGTCCGCATATTTTCAGGAACATATGGTGTGGTTTAACCTTGACATGCACTGTGAAGTTCATTTGTACATTTTTACATTTTTCCCTTGTATTCTCCTAGGTCAGAGTTTTTACGCCCCTATGTCTTGTAGTCTAGTCAATGAGAGCGCTTTATAAGGGAAAGACTATTGGATTGGTCTGATTCTTAGATTGGTCTGATCAGAAGCTGTAAAATGAATATTCTTTCCTTAACACTACATATTTCACCTTCTAACAAAGCTGTGGGGCTAAAACCTGTAATCCTTATATGTGAAGGTATTCTCTAGCCCTACGTTTACTTTTACTTTATAGCTTTAGAAATAGTGTCACATAGAAGTTGGGAGAATCTGGCTCAGAGGTGGCTTAAGAGTCAATATGAAAAGGAATCATGGGGTTTGTGTTTGTTACTTAAGGCTGAAGTACACTCAGTTCTGAAAACAGAGCTTGCTAGTGAATCAGTTCACTTTTTATGCTGGAGTCCCACTTGCTTTTGCAGCATCTAAAAAAAAAAAAAAAAAGTGAATCATGTTTTGCTACATTCAATCAAACTAGTCCAGGATGCTGTTTGAACAGCAGCAGCCAAAACCAACCACTCCAGAAGTACAACAAGCTTTGCCCTGGGCAATTGTGAGTTAACCTACCCTCTACCTTATTAAATTGTTTAATTTGTGATTGATTTAAAGTTGTGGCTAAAATAAATTTCTTGTAATATGGTAATCGTTCTCAGGTACTAAGATTAAGGTCTGTGTTCCAGGGTCTATGTCCAGACCTGTTTGTTCATTATATATTTGTCTGCCTTCGGAGAAAAACAAACAAACAAACAAAAACAAACTTGACAAGAGTGGATCTCAAGTTTCTTTCTTTCCTTCCTTCCTTCTTTCCTTCCTGCCTGCCTGCCTTTCCTGTGAATCTTGTTTGCATGGCTACAAGTGGCCAGGTTTCAACAGGAAAAGCATGGACTTTCTTTCCCATTTCCACTTTCTATCTCTTCTACAGTAAGATGGTAATGTGAATTTTGGTTTTAGACTGAGACCAACAATCAGATGGAAAGACAGGGATGATCACACAAATTCTGACCTTTCCTGCTTTTTCTTTCTGAGAAAAAAACCTGTGGTGACTGTGTGCTGAGCTCATTGAAGTCAGCATTCACTAAGTGTGGTCTGAGCATATTTACTACATCTTGAGAGAAAACAGTGTTGTTAGATGCTCTGGGTCACAGCAGGACTTTGGCATGAGAGGGAAGCTTAGCTTGTAAAATAAAAGGACTCATAGGTATGGTTAGGGAACCAAAATTGTGTACCCAGAGATCCTCTAAGTGCTAGTGTAAAATGCATATAGTCCCTCTAATTTTAGATCGCTGCTGAAACATGACCTTTTTATAGTTGTTTTCATGGGCATACATGCTTATTATGTTGAGTCTCAATGAGTCATTCCATAGAAATCAAACCTGGAACTGAAAAATTTGACAGTAACTGTGTTCTAGTGTTTTTCTCTTTTGATGGTTTTGTCAAAATTTATATAAAACTGACATTGTGGATGAATAAGTAGGTATTTTGTGGAATTTAATAAAAATTATGCTCAGAATAATTGTTGAAAGAAAACTGTAAAGGTAAATCTATGAAGCATGCATTTGGTTATAATCATGGACATTTTTAATGAATGTAATTGTGAGATTTCCAGAACCCTGCAGGGAAATGTACATGTTTGTAATAAAAAGGCCTCAAGCTGTTAAAACTGATAGAATTTCTGAAATGTCAAGAAAGTTCAGTTTGCACTAGGCTTCTGGGTTTAAAAACAGGATGGAAAACATGTTAGTATCTCTCTCTTCTGAAGAAAATTGAAATATATCTGGCACAAGGAGTCCAGCAGTTGGAAGGAAGTATGAATAAGGTTGGCACAAAATGTTGTTCTATTAGTAAGTGATTACATATCTGTCTCTAATTAGTAGCATGGCATATAATTTGTGCTCTGTGCTTTTCATTTCATAAAAAGTCATATCTTCAACCTATCCTATATTTGCTATATAATTTCTTTAAGCTAGTAAATCTAAATGGATTTCATACTCTTTAAATACTACTCAAAGTTAGGTGAAGGCTTAGAATGAGAATGGCTTCCTTAACAAGTTTAGCTGAGCCATACAGGACAACAAAGCCTTAATGTGTCACAACCTACAGCTGTTGAAACTTGCGTTTTAAAAAGATGGGATTAATTGTAAAGCTGTTGTTATTTGCACTGAGATTTTGCACTTATATTTAAGAGGGCTTTCAAGTCTCTGTCTTTTACTGCATATCCTCTTATGTCAAGTCAATCAGTATTCAGACTTGAGTGTTCACAATTTAATTATTGCTATAAAACTGTAATATTGGCACTGCTTATCTTTTAAAGTAAATATAGAATAATAATAACATTTCACTGAACTGAATGATTCCACAAGGCATTGCAGTTGTACTACAATGGAAGAATGATGGTTTTGATAGGAATTGTAGTTAGACTGCAGTATCAAGGCAGCATTAATGATGGACAAGAACTGCTGCTAAACTCAGTTTATCTCTTCTAGCTGTTCATAAATCTCATCCCATAAAATTATTCTAGAAATAAATTTGTAAGGGTTTAAACCTGATTAAGTGTCTGTTTTATAAAGGATTCTTCATATTGGAAAGAAGATTCGACAACAGTACCTAACACCAGTAAAAATATATTCTAGTCAGATTTTTAAACCTTAGTGAGAAGACTAAATCACGTGCCATAAATACCTAAAGAACTTATGTGTCCTAGTTAAACATTAGCCATTAAACAATCAAATATGTCTTATTAATTGTAGGAAATTGTCTGTCAGTTGCAGATAGGAATTTTTTAAAACTTCAAGTTGTGGCTTTAATCCCTGTGCATGCATTTTGCCCATAGCAAATGCAAAGCCTGAAATGAATCAGAACTAAACCAGATTGTATTGCCTTGCAGTTGCAATGGCTAGGAGCATGCACACAAGTTATTGATATGGTTCAGCTGACATTTGTTATGCCATGATGACTTGATTGTGTGTTTGAGCCCCTGGAGGAGGGGTTTATTTTAGTGAATAAGTATGATAAGCAAAGCAGAGCCAAAGAAGCACTTTGCAGGATTTCTGTTCAATACATGTATACCACTCCCAGCACAACTGGACCTCGAAGTCTCTCAGTTTTACAGTGTATTAGTGTTAAATACTAATAATTCACATGGGCTTTGCTAATCTCAGCTCATGGTCCTTCCAGTCATCATGTGCCAGCCAGAAGGACTGGTTTGTGTCACTTGCATTCGCTTGCCTCTCCTAGAAACTGGTGATCTGAAATCTGTTATTGTGCTGTGAAAGCTTAAACTTCTGGAAGGAATTTGTCTAAGTGGTGTTAAAGGGAATAAAAAATGCTTGATTATGAATGCACAAAGCAAGTAGCCCTTCATTGCAGTCCCTAGCTTATTTCGTCTCCAAACTTTTTCTTAGGCTCATATGCACAACACTCCCCTGTGATAGTCTGGTTCTTTCATTATGGTCTACTAGAGGCTTTTGTTTTCAGTAGCTTCTAAATTATCAGAATAGATCTATAGTCTAACATTACCCAGCTTATAAATAAAGTAAAAAACAAAAACAAAACCAATCTTGTTCCTTCTGTCATCTGGAAGGGAAGATTGCTTTCCTATAATGATCTAACCTGGTCTGTACAATTGGTTTTGAGACGCTGCTGTGTGTACAGCAGGTGGCACTGATTTCAGTGGTTGGCTTTGCAGGCAAAACTATCTGATCTGTGCAGGTCACAGAGCATCCACTAAGGGAATTCCCAGCAAAGGAGCTAAAAGAATACAGATAAACTTTCCAAAAGTAATTTGGCTATATCATGTCATTCAGGGCATGATGGGCATGGATATAGTTTCAGAGATTTTGTAGGAGGAAATATCCATGCTAAGTATATAATTTGAAATGTAACATTTTATACTTGCTAATTTTACTTGCCAAGATGCATCCGAGAGACTTCTAGCATTAATTATTAAATATTGTTGTTGTTGATAAAAATAAACCTATCATTAAGGCTCTGGGAGTATTTCCAACATCAACAAATTTTCAATTTGATTTATTAAGAGATATAAACATTTTTATTTTATTTCTCCTTCCAGTCAGAGCCTCAACTTATTTCATACTCACCCCTCCTATGGGGAAAAGCTTGAGTAAATGTATCAGCCTTACACTCTCTTCTCGATGTCAGCACATTGAGATCCATCAGATCTCCTATAGAAGCTTGAAGTGAGGGAAAGAGGTGATGACACCTTCACCTGTGGTAAGACTGCTCGGCCTCCATTTCTGAACGTTTTAACCTTAGAAATCTTGATTGGTACACAGAAGGCTGGACATGAAACTCTGTCGGGTAAAATGGAACAAAAAAGATGCTCTGTTTCCACCCAACGGCACAAGCGAGGCTAGGATAACCTAAAGGGAAAAGCTGTACTATAATAGAAGCAGTAGTGCTGTGAAGGGGACAAACTTTGCTTTTGTTGGTTACAGTCACACATGAGTGTAACCAAAGAATTTATTTATTTTTTGCATTAGCAGAACCTACTGACTGGTCTGGAAGTGTCACCCACCAAGCACACTGCATGTTGAGCAGATTAAAGCAGTTAAATATGTAGGCCTCAAAAGTTGGTATACACACCAGAAAAAAAAGGTCACAATTTCTTCTCCATATACAGCTGGGTGCAAATAACAGTATTATGATAAAAGCCAACATTTGGAAATTCAGGGACTGCTACACAGGCCTTCTCCATTTTCAAATAGACAAGACAGCTTACAGCATGCAAGCTTTACTTTTTGATCATATAGGTTTTCTTCAGTATTTGAATTTCACTGGAAAACAATTTTCTGGTGGTGGCAAGGCACTGGAAGCCATAAGAAATAGAGGCAGCATCCAACTACAGTATTCTAATCTTTAGTGTCTTTGTCCAGTCAGGCAGGTTTTGTTTCAAGGTCATTTCTTACAGAGGAACGCACCACATTCCTAGACCATTGGAGGGTTTGCCGAGTTCTCCAGACTGGAGTCTAACAGAAGCAGCTTCCTCAACGATTTGCATGTTAGAAGAAGGAAAAGTCTGTTCTATTTTTAGCCCCTCTCTTCTGCCTCTCTTGCCTCCTGAGAGGCAGAGATCTTCCTGCCCACTTTGTCCCTCTATGCTTCTCGTCCACTTTTTCACTCTGTTAAAGTCCTCCTCTTCCTTGACTGTCAAGCTTCTCGACAGATATTCTCTTTAGAGTAATGGCTATGGTCTCTTCTGTTGTTGCCTGCAAATTATCAAATTCCCTTTGTCAAAGAGGATAAGCTGAACATTTCATGCTCAGTTATTACACTTGAATGCAGCAGATCTGCCTTACAGATAGAAAAATGAGAAATAAAGGAAAGTGTATTTAAGAGATATGGTAGCTCAGTAAGACTCTCATCATGTACCAGTGGGACATACATCACCTACAAGCAGTTCTTCTCCATTGCTGTACTTCTCAATAAGAACTGTTTCGTTTTTCTTTCTGTTACTGAACTGTAGTTTAAAAGAGAGTGGGGAGCAGAAATTACATTATTATATATTTATTATATAATTATACTATACAATGATGCTGTATATAGTGGTTTTTACATATTGTGAAATTATTATTAGAAAAGCTTCCACTCAGAATTCAGCAGCCCTAGCTGGGGGGTTATGTCCTAACCCTGATGGCAATCTAATGCATCATTGACGCTCTGGCAGCCCCATGGCACAGAGTACGACCGAGAAACTACCTCATGCATGGGTGCAAGAGAGCCCAATGATCTAAAGGCTTGTTCTGAAGTCCCTTCACAAAACTCTCCGTTCTGTCATGTGATAGCCCTGTTGCTGTGTGGCTTTATGCTGTTATAATAAATCACATTATGTAGCTTTTTCTTTTCCTTTAGCAAGCTGAATGTCACTATCTCCCATGCTATACTCTTATGTTGAGCTACTCTGTCATGTTTTAAAGTAGGCCAGGCATTTTTCGATTAATTTATGAATAATATGACTTTAAAAAATTAAATCTACATTTATAAAATTGTTGGTTTTATCCATTAAAATAATAAAACATTTTAAAGAAAGAATATTTAACTCAGTAAATAAATAAACAGATTGTTTATTACACACCCACCTTCCAGGCTGATCTGAGGCCTTTTTTTATCTCTGTGCTGCCAGAGATTGAGAACATTAGATTGATGCTTAGAACATCATGTGATGTCCCTGTATCTAGCACTGTATCTATGTTTACTAAAATCTGCCTTTTAAAATCCATTTTAAACTGTGGGCTCGGTCAAAAACATTAAACGGGGCTCGGTTGTCAGTTGGCTTATACCTGCAGCCAGCAAACCCATGCAAAATGGCAAGTATAGTGTAACAGCAGAACTACTTGAAAACCATCACAGTCAGCACATAGAGTTATGAGTCACTAGATAAAGTTAAAACCAGTGAAAATAAAGCCTGAAGTTTAATTCAACTCATTTGCATTCCTTTCAAAATGCAAACAGGCCATAAACCCTCTGCTGCCTGGTTAAACAGTTAGTTTACAATTGCTTTGTATCAAGTGCTCAGCACAAAATAGCTCAAATATTCTAGCAAATATATCCCTCTTAATTTCTTCTAGCTGCTTGTCAAGGAGTAATAGAATGGATGCTGGTTTTTTGGTTTCTTAAATTCCAAATACGGGATTCGTTCCCTCCCAACTCTCATTTAGGGATAGATTTTCCATACAGCGCTTTCTAAGATGCACAATGCCCCCAGATTACAACGGGGGCTGTGCAGCATAAAATCCTACAGTGCTTTGAAATTGAGCTTAAAACCCTGCAGTGCTTTAGAAATGATTGATATTTATTCAGCAGTATGTGTTGGCACCAGAGTAGAGGAAGGCCCAAGGGGCTTCACAAATATTGCTGGGACAGGACTAAGGTATTTCACATAGGACTTATCCAAGGAACACCATTTTTTATTGACTAGGCCTGCCAAAATAACAACATGCCATATGTTTGATATACTTTTAGATAACGTCATGAAAGACTAATTTCGGCAAATTCAACAGAGAAGCAAAATTTTTATTTGTCATAGTATTAACCTGTTTACTTGTAGGATGCCCTTCTTTGCCTTGGATCTATTTTTCTATTATTATTTTTAAGTGATCTTTTCTGGTGGGACAGTTTTCAAGATATTGAGATGCAGAGTGGATTTGAAATGACAAGATCTAACCATTTGTTACACAGTTGTAGTAAACAGGACATTTAATCAACAGAATTTGATAGATGATATCAACTGCCTGCAACTGAATTAGACCTTAATTCTGAAGTCAATTCTCCGGAGCCCCATCAAAACTCCGGGACCTGTGCAACAATTCCCTTTAAGAGACCTTTTGTTGTAAGGATTGTGGCATTGTAAAAAAGCTGAAGTAACCATTATCACCCAGTTCTGTGGACCAGTTAGTTTTAGATCGTTGTTCCTAAACAATAATTAATGGTTCACATAATTAACACCCTTATGGAAAAGTCCGGTATATTTCATTCAAAATAGTAAGTGTTCTATATTTCCATTATCACCTGTGTCTTTATTTTAGATTTTTTGAGACTAAGTGCATCTCTTGAAAATATACAATTCTAGAGCAGTTTGGAATAAATTTTAAATAACTCCACTAAGTCCTACGGAACTTTTTGTTGTGCATGTATGTGTGAGAGTGCGGATGTGTACCTGTGTGTGTATGCTGATAAATGCAGTATTTTCCAAATAGCAATCAGTCGTATATTAATTTTTGACTTTCAAATACACAATTTCCTTCAATTATGATGGAATCTATGAGTATGTAGGAGAGCAGAATATAGTCCATTAGTGATTAAATCTACCAGCTTCAGAATCCTGAAGTCAAAATACAACATCTAATTGATGCATTTCCAGTATGAGCAAATGATGAAAACAAACACAATGTGATAGGTGCATAGATAAAGAAATTCATTGAAGTGTCTGAACAAAAAGGCATGAGGAACCCACAATGTATGCTACTGAATCAAAAGGTAAAATGCTGGCTTTGTTTTGTTTTGGTTTTTTAAATTTGTTTGAAGATATGTTTGAAAAATATTAAAGGGGCTATATTATTTTGAAAGCAAAAAAATACATCCACAATTTTTTAATTTTTATATTATAATATTTTAATACATATAAATGCATTTATAAATTCCTTTAGTTTCATTTGAAGTAAGTTAATATTTATTGATTTGAACAATTTAATTAATAATAAGCCTTCCTTACTTCAGAAGAACTTCAGACATCAAACTAATGTTTAGGCTTCTAAGGAGGCTGACAGTGGTAGGTGAAATCTTTACTGTAAAAGCACATTGGATAATTTTCTGCTTATTTGACATCTGATTCTATACGTCATGTAATTTCCTGTATCACTTGTCTCACATTCATGTCATTTTAGTTTTTGTTAGAAATATCAGCAGCTTTTATGGCAATAAGAAGCTGTGAACGTGTTATGGGTCCATGAACAAGCAGCTTGAATTGGATCTTATTCTGCACAGTGATACAATTTCTTTTCAGTGAGCTGAGAATTGTGTCTTATGTTAAGTAGCCATGACATTGTATCCAACTGAATTTATTACTCTTTCTATTACACTTTTCTGTGAGCAATCACAATACTGACAAGGCTGCCATGTTAACATTTTTAAGCAGCTAGTGGGGTTGATTTGCCTACAGGCTCCCAGGGGACAAGTGGGTGTTCCAATCATTTTACAAAAAGAAGTGACAGGTTGTGCTCTCTTGAGTGACTGTGCCACTTTCTTTATGCCTCTAGATTCTTCCATCTCAGCAGGAAACTTAATATTTGATCAGAAACATTAGTATAGATTTGCAATGTAATATTAAACTGATTTAACTTTAACTTGGCAGCTCTTCAATTACTGATCTCGCCATGTATAAGCAGAAGTTTGTGTTCTATAGAGGACTTAGCCTGATTTCAGTCCTTCTCTACATTTAGGGTAGAAAGAATTGATTCATTTCTAAATATAACTAGAGGGTTTAGGATTATATTTAACATTTAACCAGACACTTTTGTTAATAAGACAGCACTAATAACTTCGCCTTTTTTTGAAAATACTAACACGCAAGCTCACTAGTCTTGAACTCCACTTATGTTGTAGCAGCTTAACTTACAGCACTTGAAGATATTACAGATGTATAGACTATTTGCTTTTAAATTGTTTATATTTTAAGCATTAAGCACATTTCCATGTAGTGGAAATCTCCCCAGTGATAAGTGTGAAATGTTGTTCAAAATGGAGTAGTCTAGACAATGAAGTCAGTGAGAATTCTGTGCCAACTCTAGTAGTCTCATGGTTTTGCCCTTTGTGGAAAGACTCAAGAATGTGAAGTTACTGCAGTATATTCAGAAATGAAATCCAGATACCTTTACTTAATAAATATATAAATATATGTATATTTTATAACTCAAGACTTTCAGAATACAATTTCAGACTTGCTGCAAAAGGCACCCACTCTGTGGAGCTGAACTCCTCAGCATGTTACTTGCCTCCAAATCTGTGTATGATACAGAAACCAGATATTCCCCCAGGTACCAGCTCTGAAGAGGCTAATTTGTTCTGTGTTCGGAGAGCACATCTAACTTACAGTGACAGAGCCAGCCTCCTAACAAAATATTCTTAACAGTGTATTTTTTTCCCTCTGGGAGTCAGGCTTTGGGTGAATAAGGAATAAATTCATAAGTTCCCACCGTCAAGTTTTGTACTACAGGTCTACAGGTTAAAATGTGGTTGGGAGTCTTCTGCTTTTCTGAAACCAGTTGAAAGTTATACAAAGCAACATCACTGGAATTCAAATGCTGTCTTGAGATAATTTTTAAAAAGCTTTCCCCTTCCAGTCCTGTGTGAAACCAAACTGCCTGTCAGTAACACCTTCTTAAACAAAGATAATAACACACCAAGCAATGGCATGTGAAAGTGTTGATATTAATTACCATACTATAACAGGAATGTGCTGTTGATTGTAATAGGAAGTAATCATACGTTTAGAGAATTTTCAAGCCTACCTAAATACACATCAGCTGCACTACTTCAGCCACAGTTAGACTGGTTCTTGATTAAAGATTTGTGTGCAGCAGATGGCGGGAGGGCAGCGTCCGCATGGCCCCACCACTCCCAGTGATGGGATGGTGCATCCAGGGCTGCCTTGAGATCAGTGCACGGCTCTGGTCCCTGTCATGTGGGGACACTAACTGCAGGTGCCCCATTTTTCATGCCAACTGGTCTGCACAGTTATCTTAAGAGTGCTATTTTCTAACAACGGTTTCTATACACATTTTGTAACAAAATACAACCTCTGAAATGGTACACTTAACATATGTGTCAGATTTGTTTGGATTCTTAACCACAGTGTCAAGTTTCACTTAAACGAAAAAGAAGTCATGCTGATAAAGCTGTCTTCATTCAGATCCTTGCTAAATTTGTCATTATACTCTTTTCCTTGTGATACACTTATGATATACTGTGAGGTAAAGAAATATACTTAGAAAATGTGAAATTTCATAGTTGTGTTTTAACCCAGAGATCTTATAGATTTCCAGCCACTTAAATAGTTGAAAAATATCATTTAATTCACAGAAAGATAAAGCTTGGCTATAGACTACACAATTAAGCAGACAAAAGCAGTTAGTCTTATCAAGCCTCATTTTCATATATCACATAGCATGAAAAGCAACAATTTTTTTCAGTTTTATATGGTCTCACACTCACTCCAGGGCTACAGGAAAGATTATAGCACATTTTGAAAAGTTTGTGATGCATTTATTACAGTTAATGAGCGTGCAATATATGGATCCTTGGCCGTGGCTGACATTTTGAAATTAGACTTCCAACAGTGAAATCTTGTCAGGAATGGGTTTTAGATTACTCAAGCTTTTGTGATTAGAGCTTTTCATACATAATGTCAAGTACAATTGTCAGTTAAAGGCTAAATGAGCATACCGTTGTTAATGCAGTAGCAGCACAGAGAATTGACTCTAGAGAGTTAATTTTTTGCTGATTCTGAGCTTAGCTTTGTTATGAACTTTATTCATAGTTCTATTCGTGAATGTATGTGGAGACACAGGAGAAAGATCTCTATAGAGTTTTAAAATGTGTATTTAAAACTGTTTACAGTGTATATGATATTAGAACAAGTTGAGTTATCAAGAAAATAAAATATGATTTATATCTTCATTTCTGCCAGATTATTTGACATGTCTACACGTTCTTCCTATATGGTAGATATATATTTGTACGTAAGTGAACTGTAACTACTATACTTTTTAGAAATCATGGCTTTTTAGTACTTCTGTCTTGCACAGCAACCTTGAAGTTGAGAATTTACAGTTATGAACAACCTGAAAAACAGCTTCTTAGAGTAACAGACATACACAGACAAACGAAATCGCATGTGCATGTTTTCTCATGTTGTGCACATTAATTTGCACTGGATTAATTTCATGGCTGTCTGAAATCCCAGTTGAATCTTTTATACAGATAAAGCAGCGTTTGAGACATCTACCTTATATCAGGCCCAGATCTGCAGTAAGAATTTAGGTGCTTATTCAGTAATATGGAAGTTTTAAGTCAGAAAAGCCATAAAATGTAATGCTATCTGTGCCCTTACATAAGACAGCTAGATTTCACTGTTCAAAACGTAGAAGAAGTTAAGATACTTGAAAAACAGGTGTGCACAGCTATCCGTGTGCTGAGTCAGCAATGCCTACACTAAAAATCAGAATGCATTGAGGAGTTTGCAGGTCACCAATGCAGGTTTAGCCCTTCTACCTGCTTGAAAATCATAATCAGAGAATCGTCCCTGAGTTCAGGTCAGTCCTCCCCCCTTTTTACATGGTGTCTAGGAGTTAAAGTACTTAGCGGGGATGTGTAGAATGGATTCATGTCCTTCCTTCTCTCAGTTAGGAACAAGAAGCACATGTTCATGTACTAAGGAGTGACCAAACAGCTTATTCTTCTTCTCAGTCATTTCTGTGGAAGTTTCCCTTTATGTAAAAATACTTAAATATTAGTTAGAACAGAGGCTAGGCACCAGGTCTCATAGGTAAGTGTCCTATTAACAAGATAGAGTCATTCTTCTTCCCTTCCTTCTCACTATCTAGCTAAAAACTTCGTTTTGTCTCACTGAATTACTCTCATTGTCAACAGAGGAAAAATCTGCACAGAAAGAGGAAGAAAGGAAAATTCTCTGCCAGTTCTGGCAGTTATTCACATACTGGTATCTCCTCACTGGGATAACAACTTTCTCTGGTATTGCGAGGATGATGGTCAAACACAGTGAACAATCTATAAGGCTTATTCCAAAATTTTAGGAAGAGGATTTTCAAATTTGTAAAGTCTCCCATTCAAATGCTGGCCAACATCAGAACTTATGGGGCTCTGTACATTCCTTCTGGTAGAAATCGGTATGCCTTAAGAACCAATCTGGCAGAAAACAAATGCCTTCTAAATTAGCAGCATCAAAGCAGAGAATTTTGGCACCTGAAGAGATAGGGGCCTAAGTACCTTTGTAAATTTGAGTTTAGTTTGCCCGTGTTGTAGTAACTATTCATACAATACCTATAAGCTTTATCCTATAGATATTAAAATTAGATCTATCTAAAATAATGTTAGGTACTCTTTCTTGGATACACTATACAAATCTGTTTATATGACTGGCATACTCATGGCATATGTGAACATGAAGAGCAAGGCTGGATGTGTAGACAAACAGTTTTCAACATTTTACTGCAAAATGGAATCCTCCTGCCATTTGGGAAAGAAACAAAAACAACGACAACAACAACAAAGACTTTAGAACTGTGTCAATTTTAAGCTGGTTTCTGTTTTTCCACATTTTTACAAACTGCTTTTTTTTTTTTTGTCCCTGGTTCTCATGTTGCCTTGCCATCACTGTAGGCAAGGTTTGAGTTCCAATCAGACAAAATGCAATTTTTCAACTAAAAGATTAGTCTTTGTTTTAACTGTTAGAACTCTACCATTCCAGCACTCATCAATTTGTTTTTTTCTTTTTTATTTTGATAATTCCTCCATACAGTAGAAACTAATTAATGGTTTAAGTATTTTGCTACTGGTTAATGTTTCTTATTTTTAAAGCAAATCTCTGCAGAATTTATCTGTCAATGTGAAATCACTGTCCTGTGACAACATTTTAATCCACTGAAATCTTCTCTTATTTGCCTTGAATCTTAATGTGTGTTTGATTTTACCAACTATTAGCAACCAATGTAAATATTTTTCCTGTTTTCTGCACCATTTAGTGACAACATGGTTTCAGCAATATGTATTTTCTGCTTTTGTATATGACCACTGTTCTTAAAAATGTAGCAATTTTAGTGCTATGAGTGCCCCATAAGGCAAGACCACAAGGCACTGAGCCAAGTAGATTACTGGAATAAGCAGGCCAACTCCCCTTGACTTTGCCAGCATTGTGCCAATTTATCCTAGTGTCAGATTTGGTTTATCTCATTCCATCTGACAGAGAACATCTCGTAAGTCTACATATTTTGCTTTTGATTTAACAATTTTAGGTTAGTAACTGACTGTGGCAGCTTGTGCCTTTTTTTTTTTGCTTTTTTTTTCTTTTTCTGAAATGATGCAGTCCTCTAATGTCAAGCTGCAGAGATAAAATGCCCAGAAGGCTATTTCAAGTAGCCCTTGGAGGATCATTTCAATGTGATCTTCTCAGCTCAATGTAATACTATTGCGGTAAGATAAGACCAATCTCAAAGCCAACAACTGGACCAGCTGAGACTATAGCAATAAAAAAAGGAGGCATCATTCTGCATTCCTCCCTTACCCCCGTCCAGGTGGGACCCATTGCAGCCCTGTTTAGAATACACCAATTCCTGGGATATTCCAACAACAGCCATGTGTAGACCAGCACCAATCTTATTACAGTGAAAAGGTTTTTTTGGGTGTGTTTATCTGTTGCATACACTTCCTGAATTGTGCTCTGTACGCTGTCACCACACGCAAAGACCTACCCTGGAACATCTGAGATTTACTAAATTAGATGCGTAATGAAGTACAGGCCACTAAATATTCACAGGATTCTAGTGACCAGCGGAATAAAAACACAGTACTAGAGTTTCATCTTGTGTGAAATAACCTAACCCACTGACTTCAAGACAGATATACAGGCTGAGGACAGGCTGGTCTGCGCTTCTTAAAGCAAGACAGAATCCTGAAAAAGAGAGAAAAGCATACCAGTTTTCCACCTTCCTGAAAGAGTGCAGGGAAACATTGGCAAAGCTTGTAATTACATAAGGGTGCAGAGGCGTTGTCAGGGTACTGTGTTGGCCATAAGATTAAACCACTGTTCATATTTTGAAAATATAGTGACAAGCAGAGAACTGGAAGTGTGCAGGTACCACCAGCATGCAATTCATTCATGTGTCAGAGCATTCTTGAAATCTTATTTTGAGTTTGAGTTTTGAAGAAATGACAGTGTGTTTTAGGGTAATCGTTGACTTTATGGTGCCTCTCAGTACTGATGGAAACTGCAGAGTTAAAGACTTACAGAGCACTTCAACCTATTTCAAAAATATTATTTTAAATCTTAAAAAAATAAAAAAAATATATTAAAGGTAGTGATAATTCCAGATTCTGAACAGAAGGTCCTCCAAGTGTCAACATGGGCTGTTCTGGATCAGAATTCATCCATTACTGGAAACTTGTGTTAGCAGGAAGTTAAACAGAAATGAACAATGAAATCCAGCTTATTCCATCTCCCTTTTTTGGCCGAATTCTCAAATATCTGAGAAAAACTGCCTTTCTTACGTCCTTTGGAGAGAGCTAACAAGTTCCCTGCCAAAGCGAGCCAGCAAGGCTCAGTGAGCATCTCAGTCTCCCAAGAGTCACAGCAGAATAAGAGAGTCACACCTCTTGCAAGAGCATTTAACAATAAAAGTTGTATTAAAATTTTGTTTTAAGTCATTAAGGCTGGTGAGAGAAAAGTAAAACTAGAAAACCATCTTGTAGGAAGCACAGTATTGTATCTCCTGTTTTAAAATTCTAGGTAAATTTCAACATTCCATGTACTCTAAGTTGATCAGTAAAAATATCAATCATTATGCTCTCTGAGGCTTCCAATATCTCCTCCAGGTATAAAAATAATTAAGATTAAAACATTCTGACATTTAAAGGGGCAGGGGAGAACTCTGAAAGGATCTCTTTCTCAAAATCAAAATGATTCCATTACTGCCTGAATATTTTCAGTAAATGTCAAGTTTATTCTCAAATTATCTTGAAGACAAGTCTGAGCATAAACTACTGAAACTATAGGAAGAATATTGTTTTTACTGCAAATCTTCCCAGCTATTTATGACTAAATCAGATCAACAGCACAATGTTCCTTTCAGGATAGTTTTCAGAATCCTCTACATGTCTTTAACACTTTCTTGAGTCTCCAGCAATTAATTGAGGTTACACTTAGGCATTTATTTGCAATTGTCCCTTCCAACATATAGGCTAACACAGTAATGGACAAAAGTTATTAATTTTTACCCAATTAACTGAGAAAAATGGAAGGTCTGAACATAGCAGTGCAGAAGCAGATTCCATACTACTTCAGAATGGACTTGTGCAATGACAGTTTTCATCATCCACTTCTGTCCAGGCTGAAAGGCTCCTCTGTTTGCTTAGTTCAGCATTAAAATGGCAGGAGATACCTTCCTCTTCCATTCAAACACAATCAGAAGATGATGCAACTACCATGACTTTAGTATATCATGAGCTTCTCTTGCTCTGCTTTTTTCCTGCCTTCATCCTTTGTCAAGCCAAAGGAGGAAATTTTCAGAGGAAGTTTAGTTACTTGTCCTGATGGGTATAGACACACCATACACAGATTTGTGAAAATACCTATATTGGAATTGGTTTACAGGTTTATTGCTAGCATATATCCTACCACCCTGCTGAAAGAGAGTACATTTTCAAGCTGCATCCCCCAAATACCACTTTTCAGTCTTCCCCATTGAGAAAAGACCCAGATGTGAAATGTTCACTGAAGACACATAGCTTCAGACTGTGGGTAAGGGCACATCCCTGACAAAGGAGGAGCAGTATTTCTGAGACAACCTGCTCCATGGAGCCTCCAGAGAAGAGGGAGCCTCCCCAAACCCAAATGCAGTCAGATTGCCCATTCAGGACCACTAGCTTTTTAAAGCTATTGGCTAAGCCTGCTAGTAAATGAGGTTTTGAAACTCCACCCTGTTACACCTGAAGCATTAGCAGTGTCTTGGTTCAAGGGAAGAATGCATAGCGAACTGCTGGTAGTCTATTGGTTACATTTAATTACACTCCGTCAGCTGCTGGAAGGTTTTTTTTTACAGCTATAGTTTCTCTCAATTTTCTCTTTGATCGACTGGCAAAGACTTGTAATAGAAGAGAGCTCTCATGCATGGGAGTCTTGTGGAGGAATCTCTCTGTACCAAATCTCTCAACTAACATTGGGCACTGACAAGTTCTTAAAGCACTAACAGGGTCTTTTAAAAATCAAAATTATATTATTTATACATTATGTAGCTTAGTGATAAGATCCCGCTATCAGCTTGAATGGGTTTCTTTCATATACCAAATTCATCCTTTCCCAAGTAGAGGATGACAGTTGATCTTTACATGCTCACAGACTAATGACAGCCACTCAGCAAAAAGTATGTGCCAATAATGAGAATATAGAGGTCTCTCTCGTACCTACAAATCCCTGCTTATAACAGCCTTTGTCGTTATCTTGACAATATTGTACAAGCTTTTCCATTTCAAGATTCAGACTTTCAGTTTTCTTTCTGCTTGCTGACATATGCTGTACGAGTAATATCCCTTGTATATCTGTCATTACAAAAAATCACATCCCTCACATAAGTAACATATAATTTAAAACCGGTAGAGTCAATACTTAAAATATGGTCTTTTGGAAATTATGACATTAGAAGATTTGCCAGGCTCCTCTTTCTAGCCCAGGTTTCATCTGGTGAGAGAAAAGTAAGCCTCATAGCTCATCATTTCTAAGGACTCAGTAGTAAATGCAGGTTTTCTTGGTGGGGAGAGGCAGCAAAATTTTTGTTCTATACACATGCAAAAGACATAATCAGTTAATATTTTAATGATTTGATCATAGTTGCCTCTGAGATTTTACTGCGTTAAGTACTTATTCTTGCAGTCATCAGTGGAATGGTAGGAGAAACCGAAGGGCCTTACAACACCAAAGTCAAAATTTAACAGATGTGATCAGTGTGAAATAGTATGTATCTTTTTTGTACAAATCACTCTGAACACTAGATGCCCACCTTTCTGTGTAAAAAGCAAAAGGAAAGTCAGCTGTCTGTCCACATTTGCTTGGCTAAGTCACTATGTACATAACATGATATGGTGTATTAAATTTTTTCACTTCTCATTTGTCCTTTTGTCTTACAGACTATGGGTTACATCATTTCCTAACTCATTACAAAATGTTGTGTAGTCTTTTTATTGTATAGAGAAGACTATTCTGGTCAACAAAGAAACTTAAGTTTTCTGAACTTTGTAAAGAAATAAGATATAAATGTATTGTGTTTTAACTAAAGAGGCCTAGAAGGAGTTCTTTCAGGAAAACAAAACAAAACAAAACCCAGCAAACAAATGCCCTGTTTCTTGCATTTGTGTAGATTTATCAATAACCTGCATAAATAGAGTGAGGAGCAACTGAACCTCAGAACAGTATAATTAATTGATTAGAATAAAGTCCATTTATATCTGTGCAGTTTTCTGATATCTTTTACAAGTTTTCTAACTCTGAGGCAAGGTCATGGCACCATTACGCTTTCTTCCTATTTTGATCAATGTCAGCACATCACACACATTAACATTTAAGCCACAAGGCAAGCCAGTACTTTGGAAACAACCAAACCCCGATTAATAGAAGCAGCCTAAATTCTTACATAAATAGCAAGGTAATCATCGTAAGTGAAAGAAGTCTAACCTGACATGATGACAGTAGTATTCACTGAGAATGGAGGAGAGAGACCCAGGAGTTTCAAGTGAAAGCAGGGAAGAGGATGTAAAGTAAAATGCGTGGACCATTAAAACAGAAGGAGTCCCAATACACTGACTAGCTGACTTGGCATCCCATGCGATGATGTGTTATCCATCATTCATGAAGCCTGGTTTCTGGAGCAAATACAATAACACACATAGAACGAGTGGCAGCCAGCAGCTGAATGTGCAACCCTTAGGCTTTTTGGACAGAATATTAGAGTGACAAGGTATTGCCCTTCTTTAATGATTACAGGACTGGATTGCTTAAGGTCATATCTCCTGCATGGTAAAAGATGAGCTCTTTGTGTACAACATAAATTGCAAATCTGTCTTCCCAGAATGAAGCTTTAGATAAATATCCAAATACACTCTTTCTTTGCTATCTCCCTCACTGACTAAGGATCTGAAATTTACTTGATGCATGCTAAGGTTTGTTTTGTAGGACAGAGAAGTATGCCTGGGGCAAATAAGGCTAAAAGGATAATACAGAAAAAAAGGAGAGTGGCAATGCTGAAGAATCTATTTAGAGGAGATTGATACCTGTAACAGAAATAAAGGAAAGAATACAACAATAAAAGTTGAATAAAATCTAGAAAGAGTAAAGGGAAGGTAATTAAAAATAAAGAAAAAATAAAATTCAATTATAAAGTTAATGTTGGTATAAAAAGCACATATAATTATATTAGTGTTTTAAACCATTATTGAACCCCTGAGAACACAGAGGTATCAAAAGTGCCCAAAGCCGGACATCAATTTTTATTGTCTTCAAGGCAAGCCTACATTTTTCTATATGCAGTGGAGGATAGAGAATATAAAATTCTAGACATACAAGATAGAAATGTCAGGTAAAGTAGCAGTAGAACTGTGTTTGCATAAAATAACCAATAATAATAACCAAGTGACTTTGATTAGTGTACCTTTTAGTGTTGAGTAAGCCATCTTGTGCTTTATTTTTAATAAATGGGATGCTTTCAATTACTGTACATGAAACTTTTCACATTAACAGAGTATATGTAATTTGAAATGTGAAGTTGTTAGACCAGCAACTGAATTCAAGAAAACTAACTAATGCAGAAGAGGAAGAAATGATGCTCCTGTTTTTCTTGTGTAACAGAGCCATCTGACACAATTGTGGCCCATCTACCAGTATGGAAAAGCCCACATGCATACACACATCCTCCAGAAAGAAGCAGATTTACATGTGTAGTTCGAGGGGACACATCAGATTTTCCAAAGTCAACACCAAGTTATTTAAGGTGCTTCCACATCTAGTGGTGCAGAGTGATATCAGTGAAAAGTTCAGCCTATAGATGCAGACTTGGTCTTCTCATCTCTATTTTGACTTGCTTACTCTCTTACTTTTTCTCAGTTGTCACTGATATTGGTCATCCATTTCAAATACAGAGAACATCTTTAAAACAAGGGGAATACTGCAGAATTTAAGATGGTTTGACATGCAGCCGCTTACATAAAGGCTTTAATAATACTTATTCATTTTTTTGTCTTATCCATCACATTGCACATGGAATGTATAGTATCATCAGTTATGAAGAGTAATAAACTGCAAGAATTCAGACTGTGAGGTTTGCTATATTCCCAACCCCTATTTAATTCTGTAGCAATCTCACACAACTGTGCAAGGGTGAAAAAAAAAAGTCTTGTTAAACTGTGTGGATCTTCCAAATACATTGTGGACATCCAAAACATTTTAGTTGAAAGTACTACACTGTGAATAATTTGACACAGAGTTATTTGGAAGCCTTAAATAAAAGGCTTGACTCTTGACTGCCAAAGACGCCACATAACCATTTATTCCTGTGCAAGAAGGGTCTAAATGCCACAAAAAAATGCATTTAATTTGGTCTTTGTCTTGAAATTCCGTATAATCCTCAGGCTTGATCAAAGGCATGTGTAGCTGTCATAATTCAGTCTCTTGGAGTTTCATATCCACCACTGTATTTGTCCTGACAATGCTTCTGGAGGGAAGCATTAGTTTTCCCACTTCACGAATGCAGGTGACAAGAAGGACAACAAGTAGTATTTCATATAATAGGTACCCAGGCATATATGAGCAAAAAGAAATGATAGAAACCTTTCTCCAATTTTTGGCTTCTAAATTAAGCTTTGAGGCAGCAAGGGAAGCATTAATCAGAACGTTTTCAGGAAAAGAAAATTAGATCTGTATTTTGTTACAAGGATTTCAGAAACCCTGTGGCCTTGCCTGTACAATAGAATTAATCTAATGAGCCAGGAAATGTTCTCTGGTGCTGAGGACAATGCATACAAACTCTTACCTTCCAGAAGATGCAGGCTGCATCCATCCTGCCTGTTGGCCTGTGCTGTCCCATGGACCAAGATGGGTATTGCCCAGGGCCGTGTTGCTTGGCAGAGACCATGGCAGGGGTCATATTAGCAGTTCAGCAGTTATGGATAATCACCTGCCAGGTGATTGGACCCGTAACCTGGCCTTGCTTAGTTTGCCGGTATAGACATAGTCTGCATTTTGTAAATATTGACTTGGTTTTGGAATAATATGGTGTCATGAGGTCTTAAAACTGTAATCAAGTTGATGTATCTAGCAAAGTCACTGCTACAGGAACTTTCGTATGTCCTTCTTAGAAAAAAAAAAAAAATCTAAAATAACAACACTAAAACCATGACATACCACTTGTCAAAGAGTTTTCTGGAATCTGGTAAGGTATATCTTTTATTTGCTTATATTCATCACTTTATTCTCAGTCAGAGCAAGCAGGTTATTGATCTTGGTGCACTGACTTTGCTTGTGTCCCATTGTCAATCAAATTTTGGAAGAGACCTCTGCCTGAAGAACAATATGGATAAGACCGTGCTATCTCTTCAAAATTTGGCCGTCAGTTGTGCGCAAATCAATTCACTCCTTCCAATACAATAGGAAGTTTGTTAGGTGCTGACTGCACTGATACCTCCCTCTTTGGCAGCATTGGACAGGTTTCTGGCAAGTCTAGTCCATTAGTTATTCACCTCTAATTTGTTGAAATTAGCTGTCAGATGCTGGGATTGTGCCTAGGTCAAGGTCAATTTAGACCTGGAAATCTTTCTGTAAAGCCTTTTCTTATTTGTTGGTAGCTGCTTAATTTAAGCAGTGGGTAGTGGCCACTTCCATGAGTGTTTTTGTCTTTGTGTTCAGTGTTGAAAGGACGTTAGTCGAAATCTTGAAGTCTAATGTAGAATGCCATAAAAAAACTTTTTACCCAAGAATTCCACCAAGTGTTTATGGCATTTTCAGTGTTAAAATGCATGAGGAAAAAAATTAACTCCTTTTCCACTTCAGATTATCAGTCAGTTTCTGTAAGGGGTTTTCATATGGCCATAACCATTGCCTGGTCTTCTTCCAGCTCCTTGGTGTTTGTGTATGGGCACGCTGATGACAAGAAGCTGTGCCCAACATTGCTGTTGTTATAGAATGACTCTGTAAAAAAGCATAAAGAGTCTTAGAATGGTCCTTTTATTTTGTATTTTCCCATGACTTTTTAGAGTCATGTACGTGACTCTGTAAGAACTAAAAATAGTCTGTAAAAAATTATCTATATATTTGTCATAAGCAGGTATTGTCTTATATTGGAAACAGCCTGGATAGTATAGGTTCATCTAAAAGTGGCTGAATTTCCTGTTTATTCATGTCATGCTTATGAATTTCCAAATTCGTATTCTGATTTAGAGACATATCAGTTTGTGGACCTCAAATCTGAATTTATTAATCTACCATATTCATTAACATCTCTGGTGTAAATGTACACATCCCAGTCATATATTCAGATATTTAGAACTCCAGATGAAACCATCTCTGAGCCACAAGCAGTTCCATTTAAGAGGAGTGGAAAGATACTGGCAATTTGTCTGAACAACAGGAGGTGCTCAGGTGGTGAAGATCCACAACCAACATCCATTATATGCACAGCTTCCTGACAAGGGCTCTGAGGCAGGTATACAACAAAACAAATTCTTTAGCTAGGTAGATTTGCCCGGAACCTACACTAACATCTAACTGTGATAATGCTTTGGCCACCGGCATTCAAATTAATGCCCAGCTACACAGACAGCACATGTTCTTGTCTGCATGTCCTCACAAACACACAACTTCCCTGATGGGCTTCAGTTAATGCTTTCACAGTTGTGACTTTCTCTTTCCTCAATATTGCCTGAAAAAATCCCTCTTACGCTGCTAGCATGTTAACTATGTTGCTATTTTTTTAAGGCTTCGTGAGACCTCACTTTTCCTAGCGTGAGATCTGTGTCTAAATAAAGCTGTGTTGGCAAACTGGTATCTCTGATGCTATCAGCTATCTTGTCTTTTATTAGTGTCTCCTTTTAACATTCTGTATTTGCAAGGTTGAGCAAGACTGAACTGCAGCAGCTAAAAGCTGCTTACTCTTTTCTCTCTTTTGCTTCTGGAACCTTCCAATAAGTTGGGCCTTATCCAGTCTAACATTCTTTCTGCCTAGCATATTAATATGTAAAATCCTTTGTATTTTGTTGTATCCTTTTCTTCCATTGTCACTCTGGGAAGGGACACATAGGGTCTTCGGCACTGTCAGCTGTGGCAAACATCAGAATGCTTGTCTGATGTTGCCAACTATGCTACAAGGCACTGATGCTGCTGAAGTCTCGAGATGGAGCAAGGCCCTCACAATGGCCTTTGTCGCACAGCCATTTGTAATCTTGGCTTCATTACTGCAGAGAGCTGGAGTTGGTTCCTTCAGAAGTTTCCTCTTTCCCTGTTAATTCACCCAGCAGCAGTGTTGCAAGATTTCTTTTTCTTTATTCCCCCTTTAGAGAACATGGTTCTTTCTACTCATCATGTCACCATAGGTGACCACGTAAACAAAGATGCCTGATATTTGAGCTTCAGCTGAAAAATTATCGAATGGGGATATTCTTTCTGCTTATCGTCCTCACCCTTCTGCAATTTGGAGCCCTCTCCTCTGGACAGCTACAGAGACCACTGCCCAACTCACGGCTTCAGCTGTGGATATAAAAATACAGCTCATTTCTGGTGGTCATACTGACATTTCCCAACACCAGAAGTATCAGTCAAAACAAATCTGTTGCCCAGATAAACAAGAAAAACTGCTGATCACAGTGAGGTTTGCCCTCAAACTCACCTACAAGTAGCAGGAAGCCCTAACCCAGGCCCAGCTGCCAGGATCCGCTGGGCATTGTAAACCTGACTTGACCAAGCATCAACACTGTAGGGAAAGGGCATGAAATGTCTGTCAGTATTATGACTTTAGAATTTACTTGCCTGTACAAAAAGGCACCCAGAGAGCAAAGATCTGGCCCATTCAGTTTCAGTTGCACTAGGAAGATTATTTCATTAAAATTTGTCACCATGTTTTGGCAGATATAATTCCATTAATTCTAGCTGCTTTGCCAATGCAACAAAATAAACATCTCAAATCCCTCACCTCTGGAAGAAGTGATGTGTAAGTATGCCTGCCATATCAATTTCAAACCAGGGACTAGAAAAATGGGATTAGAACAAGGTGAACCAGTCCAATGGCTAGGATAAACTAAACAAGCGTAAGGCTCACCCGGTCCTGTTTAATGGGGTTAAGCCACAAGAAGACTGGGAAGCAGTGCAGCAGTTAGTCTCAGTTGTGCTTTTTTATTACAGACATATATATCCTTACTCCTTTTTATTTGTATCAGAATTGTTTTTCTGAAGATGTCTGTTTTAGTGACTGAACCATTCCTGTCCTAAAAACTTCTTCTTTTACAAATGAAATAAAAATAAATACATTTTTAAAAGGAGAATTCCAAGAAATGGATCTAACATGTACAAGAAAGACCAGGCAATGGTTCTTGTATCAAACCTGAGTGGAAAGCTCAATACTTGCTGTTAACAGAAAGTTAATCCTAATTTAATGTCCTGGTCATCAATTTTGTTAAACTCCTATTGCTTAAAAACAAACAAACAAACAAACAAACACACACCAAAACCTCCAGATAGCTTTTACTGGCTACAAATGTGTAATAATACTATGAGATATGTATCTCCAGCCAGCAATTTCAATAATGCTACTTATTTTTTCAGCTCACCAAAACAAACAAAAAAAAGCACTAAACAATTTTAAAACAAGAGTACAGTAACTTTCTTCCTAAAAAAGACTCTAGTGATTATGAAGGGACAGAAGAGTGATTTTACTGTTTTTCCTTTTCATTTTAAAAGAAGATAATTTATATAATTGCCAGGAAGCCACTATACAACAAAACAGCTGTAAAGAGCCAAATATCTTGGCCTGCCTTCCACGAGCTATGTTTCAAATCAAGTAATTTAACCCAAATTTGCAGATAACCGCAGATTCAAAATATCCTCGGACGTCCTCCACGGATTTGCTACTTTGCTTTTGGTGACCATGGGCATCTTGCTGAGACTGCTTCATTCAGGTAGAATACCAGAGGACAAAATCATGATACCAACAGTACAAAGAGCTATTTTTATAGTGTCTGAATCAGTCTCTATGGCAACATTTTTTAGCCTATTTAGATTTTTTTTTAATAAAAATCTCTGTCTCTCCGCCTTCTTGCGTTATTCTGTTGAGTGACAGATATTGATAGAAAGATAAAACATAATGTCCACATACAAACATCTTTTGAGTTTGGAAGAGTAGGTGATTGTTTGCTTTATATTTGACCTTTCCCTTTAACACATATTTCAAAGACATTCCAATTGCAGATTAAACTTCTCCCCTTTTCTTTGAGAAAAAGTTACTAAGAAAAAAAGGAAGATACATTTGACTTGAAATCCTTTTACTCCGAATATGCATAGATAAATAATTTTTCCTCTTCCAGTCTGAGTGTTTTATGAGAGTGGTCTGTGTGTTGTCATTACTGTTTTATAGCTGGGGGGAGGTAAGCACAGAAAGGAGAAGAAAAAATATTATCCAAGGTCAGCCAGCGGGCTAACAGCTTCACTGACTGTAGTAGCAGATTTACAAATTTTCTGTACTTTAACAAGTGGTTTCTGATACTACACCTTATACCCAAGCTCTCCTTATTTGGAAGGTTTACATTTCTGATTCACTATATATCCTTACCTCTCTTTCCTGTTGCTGTATGAAAAATGCCCACAAACAAGTATAAAATAGGACTATACTCTGAGAACTGCGAAACTGGCTGCCTCAAAAGGCCATTAATTTCACAAAGGAAAAGAAACCTGTCTGAAAGCAGAGGAAATTTGGTTTTGTAAAATCCTGTTCATTTATATTAAATAAAAGTTTTTCATGTAAGAATAACAGGTCTGAAACTTATGGTCTTTATTGGAAGGAAAAAGGATAAGACTGAAGAGTTATGGATATAATGAAGTGTGGATGATATTTCTGGGCAATATAGGAGTGAAAGCAGCTGGTGCTGGCTTGGGCCACCTGCACAGAGTTTTGCTGAGGATCTTGGACCTTTGTGTAAACAGACCAGCAGAGGAGTGCCTGTTCTTCTTCACAGCTATGTAGATGAAAGGGGTTTTCTTCACACAGGCAGAATTCTCATCTCTCATGATTCGACCTGATTTTTAAAATGATCTGCTATAATTGTGCTACTTGCCAGCTTTAGAACACAGGAACAACAGTATCAGGTCAGCTCAGTGATGTGTCTTATTCACTGTGCTGTCTACATTAACCAGACATATAGGGAAGGGTATAGGAGCAGGCAGTGAATGATCCTATCTCCGATTAGCCTTCCTAACATTTTGCAGTCAGCAATTTAAAGATTTTCTGAGCCAGAACTGCATCCAAAGCATCCAGCAGTCAGCCTATTGTCTAATCCATTTTAAACTCACTTTTCTCTTTGGCTACCTTCAAATCCTGAAGCAGTGAGTTCCACATTTCAATTTTTTGATGTATCAATGACATAAAAATAATGTAATATGTTGAGCATCCTAGTTCTAACACTTAAAATTTTATTTGAATGCAAATCACATTATTTGTATCCTGAGCAGAGTTGTTTGTCTTTATAGTCCCTCACAATAACTGGAAGTAAATTTTAAAAAGCACCGCAGATGAGACTGATTCATGTGTATCCAACACTCAGACAAAATTGCAGATGTTCTGCTGCATCCTGTTGGCTGTTATGTTTCATGCAAAAACCAGAGTGCTGTGATACAAGCCAAAGTGTCATCATTTCAGCTTCATCAGGATGTGCTTATATTTTTAAGCACCAGCAATTTTCTTACAAATATTATAAACTCTGCAATTTCTTTAATTGAAAATTTAATATTAGATGGTTTGTGATTTACAATAAGAAACTGTAAGAGGAAGTTTTGAAATATATATGGTGATAGTTCATTGAGATCAATTGAATAATTAGAATGAGTGTTCTCATCAGAAAAGTTTAAAAAATACATTAGTAATATCACCCAATGCTTTTGTGCCACATATAGGCAGAAAGCTGTCTTACAATTGGCCCATTAAATGTAGAATAAAATAGTCAAAAATATTCTTAAAATTATTTTTTAGGGCTAAAAATATCAAAATTATTTGGGGGAGAGGGGGGAAAAAAGCCACAAAATATCTGCCTCATCCAGCTGAAGTTAATTCAACAGTAGTTCTGAAGTAATTAGTAGCAAGCACCTACCATAAAACCATCACAGCATTACCACCTTCAAGGGTTGGAAATAATTTATCTTTGGAAACTGTGTGCCTAGCATGGATTGAGGAGGTAATATTAATGAAGGAAAGAACCAGGAAACAGCAGCACACTTAAAGCTGACTAGAGCTAAAATTGATGACAAGATGCAGTCAGAAACACATGAGTAATTTATTAAGCAATGATAGATTTGGGTAAGTAGCGCTGCAAAATCAGTCCTCCTTCTGATATGTGGGGTGAAGATAAATTAGCAGTTTTGTAAACTAAGCAGTTCTGTTTGCCCTTTGACTAATATATAAAACAAGCCTTCAAGAAATGCGTTTGCTCTTTTCCTACCTGGCTTTCACTGCTGTACTTAACCCCAAAGCTATATTAAATCTCCTGGTGTAAAGACACTACTAGAATTAAACTTCTGTCAAGGCGTCACCCTGAGTGATTATGTTATTAGCAATCACGTTTATCAGGTGTCCTGGAGTGCTCGGCTCTGTACCAGCGCTGAGGGAGAGCACTGGGGTCTCCTCTCTCAAGGAGAGTCAGGCACAGAGCAAACACTGTTCGAAACACTAGATCCATAGCAATAGAGATGTAGTTTTATTTAAGGCTTTGGTAAAATATATGCTCTTTCATACAATGATCTCACACACTTCATTAGGGAATACAAATCACCTTCTTACGAAGCATTAATCTCCTGTGCATGTGCAAGTGGCCACAGTTCTGTTCTGACTGGAGCAGAAAATTAAATAGCCTGAATAAATATAGGAATCTCAGACCATCTTCTTTGATATGAAAAATACACGGATACAAGAATAAAGTACATTTTAAACAAGAGTTCATAATGGGGACTTTGTGCACTGCCTGCTTCCTCTTTTTACTGCTTGTATGTCCACAGGTCAGAAAATCATATGACCTTCTTCAAACCGATTGTGCACCCTTTCTGGTTCCCTTCCTCTCCCTAGAATAGCAAACTTTGAGACTCTGCAACTTTTTCACTGCTGTAGGCATCTTTAATGGGAAGCTCTTCAAATTCCTTGGCCAGCATTATCTAAGAGCATACCTAAAGCCCGCCTGGAGAAAGCTGTCATGTTGCTAGGCTCTAGTTCTCTCTGTAGTTCATCCTGCTGAAATCTCTGTGCACTCTATCTAGTGTCCCTCCACAAAATTTTTACTTCCTCCTTTGGAAACACTTTTTTTTCTCCAGCAGGAGGTTCATGTTTTTAGACTCCTTAGGAGTTAAGCAAAGGTGAAACCAGCAAATATGAAGCTTCACAGAAAGTTTTGTGGTCTTAACAAGACTCCTTATAGTGACTCCCATAGGAAGAATATATTTAAAGTACATAGGAGGAAGAACCTTTTGCTCGCTGGTATCTATGAGGAATCAGTGCTATCCAAATAGTAATGATGTCCCAGCTCCTTCTCCAGCTTGTGTTGACAGGAGTGGATTCACCCCACCTTAGATCCCAAGTATGATCTAACCCCGCTAACCCTTTCCTGTCGCTCCATGGGAAGAAACAGAGAGAGATGGAATACAGGCAAGAAAGCCAGGGCCCATAGGAAGACTGCTATTCTCCTTAATCAAGAAATATGACTTGAAGGAATATGCCAGAGGAGCTGTTGTTGATTTTAACTTCTCCTACTACATCTGATCTCTCTACAAAACTATTTCATTCTTTGCTCCTTTAAAACACACGGGTTTTTATAGTGTTCCTCTCTAATAATCACAACTTTACAAATTTTTACAATCACTCTAAAGAAATAATTGTGAAAGACTCCACACTGCTTTGTTAATAAATATTGTTTTGTTATTACTGCAAACCTTTTATCCTCCTGGTTTAACACAGCAGATAAAGAGAACTGAATGAGTGTGTTACCTCACAGAATTTCCTCCTTGCTGGAAGACAATGCAAAGGTGTAAGCATCATATGTGTTCTCACCTTTCATTAAAAAAAAATAATCTTGATATTTTGTTTTCTTGTGCAAGCGATGAATGAAAGCTAATGTCAAAATATTACCTGAGTGGAAAAATTGGCTTCTTCACCTATTGATCTCCTTCCCATTCGTAGTCAATGTTCCATACATATCTGTGGTCACAACCTCTTCTTTTCTCTGATTGTGGATACTGTTGCTTTTCTCTTTCAACTTCCATAATTTATCTACCGTTCATGCCAGTAACCATGGTATACAATGACCAGAACTGATGGTCAGACAGAGATGCACATTCAAAACCCGCCTGACGCCTTCCTGTGTAACCTCACCTAGGTGCTTCTGCTCTGGCAGGGGGATTGTACTAGATGATCTTTTGAAGTCCCTTCCAATCCCTAACTTTCTGTGACTCTGTGATTCTGTGTGAACTGTGTCCTTTGAATTCCTCAGTGTATTCATGCATCCATTGCTATACAATCTTTCTTCCATGTGAAAATCACTGAGATTTCATTAATATCATTAGAAACCCATTATTTCTCAATGACTTCCCTCTCCTATATTTAGAGGAACTCTAAACTTTTTGCCTAATTTCTTTAGCCATGTTTTCCATAAAATAGAGCCCTCCATTAATAATTCATTTCTTCCAGCTGAAATTTCATCCTGTAAATGAGGCAGCTTCATTGCCATTACATGGATCTCTACATGGAATGAAGAAAGAGATGGATGGCCTCTGAAATAACCCATGACTAATGCATTAAAGGCATTACAAATTAACATCATGGCCATAAGAGGAATTAATGTCATTCATGATGCACTTGTATAGTAAGTTTGCACTGGCTGTGTTGTACATGACTAGGGCACTGCAGTTGTCTGGACTGGAGATTTTGTTCTTCATCCCTCATTCCACATTCAGTCTTGGGTACGCACGTTGACAGGATCTGATACAGAGACATAAAGCAATCTCCTCTGTCTTCTATCTGCTGAAAATTTTGCCTTGCAATGCATAAACTGTCCAAGGCTCTCTCTGTCTCCACTTGCTTTTCTAGTGTGACAATGTGTGGTCTGATTCTAATACTAGATGGAAAAAGTACATATTTCTGGGAAAAAAACACAAAAAACAAAAAAACAAAAAACAAACAGTTTTCAATTAAATGAAACAAGTTTCATATGCATTTACATCAATTTTTTTAAAAGTGCCTGCCTGTGTGTGTGTGTCTTGATTCAAAAGCCTCTATTCCCTCTTCATGGGCACACGTGCACACACACACATGCACACACTCCACTTGGGTTCAACATTACGTTCCTGTACTTGGCCTGGTTGGGATGGAGTTCATTTTCTTCACAGGAGCCCATATGGTGCTGTGCTTTGCATTTGTGACTAAAAAAGTGCTGTTAACCTTCATATTTTAGCTATTGCTGAGCATTGCTTACACAGCATCAAGACTTTCTCCATTTCTCAGCTGCCCTGCCAGTGAGCAGGCTAGGGATGGGCAAGAAGCTGGGAGGGGATGCAGCCAGGACAGCTGACCCCAACTGACCAGATATTCCATACCATATCACAATGTGCTCAGCAATACAACTGGGGGTAGTCTTTCCATGGTAGCTGTTGCTTGGAGACTGGCTGAGCAACAGTCTGCTGGTGGGAGGTGGTGAGTGATTGCATCACTTCGTGCGGGTTTTTGTTTGGGGGTTTTTTTCTTCATTTATTAAACTGTCTTTATCTCGACCCACAAGTTTTTCTCACTTTTGATTTTCCAATTCTCTCCCACATCTTGCTGGGGAGAGTGAGCAAGTGATGAGGTGGGTGCTTAGCTGTTGACCGAGGTCAAACCACCACATTTGTTCAAACCCACCACATTTGCTGAAACCCATCACATGTTTTACTGGATAAGAGAACAAAGCCAAAATGTTCTACATGCCGCTGTAGGTGGGCATGACCCCAAGCATTGGCATGAAGTCATCCACACTCTGGAATCATTAACATGCCTCCTGGCAGAATTTTTTCCCACCCTAATTAGCATTATCCCAGTCATTGCCTTGAGTTCAGGAGAGTTGGAATTGGCAAGGGACCACTAACAGCAGGCTGTTTGGATGTGGCCACCTTGTTTTGGAATACAAATAAATTTACTGATACAGACATTTACTGTATCCTTCCAGCTGGCTGCAGGATGAGTGAATGCTTTCTAACCCATTTTGTTTGTAAGTACAAATAGATGTGGCCATAATGGATCTTTAAAAATTTTACTTTATCAGTTATTTTTGAAAAATAAACTGAAGTTATGTGGTATGAGAAGACTTTGGATGACCACAGTAATGTAGATACTGTCTCCCTTTCCTGGATTATTTCTAGTTTGGACTTAAACTACTTCTCTCAAAAGGGACCATTCCTCACTGTCTCCCTACTGCTAATCCTAAAATACACTATACTTTGAGGAAAACTGGGCATGCTTGAAACCGAGGTTGGTCTTAGGGGCAAAATCCTCCTTTCCCTCTTATCATTATTTTTATATAAAGACTTTAAAGACCTATGTATACAGCTGTGATTAAAAAATACAAAGAATAAGGGTAGGTGACATGGTAATGTAATATCATTGCAAAGCTGTTGCTTCAAGGGTTTTAGTCAATAGTGTAAAGAGATGGAATTCCTACAGTTATACAGAGAAGGAATATTTGCTGACACCAATATACCAGACAAGAAGATGGACTGTTTTTAGATGGCAGGATTATAATCATCACAGTCAGACTAAGTGAAAGGCAACTGCAGGCTTTGTTGTTGAATTTCTCATTCTAGTCATCATTTTGATTGCTGTGGAAACTCCTTAAAATTACAGCAATTTTATTGTTAGTAAATGAGATCAAAATTTAAAATTGAGCAAACAGATGATCTGATTTAAGAGTAGAGATACTTAGGTGACAATCACATTTCCCTAAAAAAAAAATTCTTTGACAACAAGTTTTTACCCTTGTAACATTGAGGGGCAACACAATGAATTATTTTCTGTCTACTTTTCCTGGTAATTTTTCCATCAGCACATCAGTTTGCACTAGCTACACTTGGATCCTCCTGTAGGAATTTGAAGTCTCACATATCGGACTCCACTGTCTTGAACACGCCAGTACCAATTCTGTTACCCTTTTATGTTTTGCCATCTCTTCAAGAAAGCTCCTTCAATTCCTTGTCTTTGTCAGTGCCTGGACACCTCCTCTTCTTCTCAGAACTCCGTAGGGAACTCCCTCTCAGCTGCGCTCTTTAGCTGCCGTCATTGCTGACTTGTGTAACCCTTGTGCTTAGCTCAGCTACCCCTTCATTATCAATCCTGGCTCATTGCCCCTAGCTACTAATGCAGCCCCCACAGTGAACTTTTAAATAAATTAAAGTTAGGAAGACTCAGGACCTTTGGAACACTCTCGCATGGGTTGCTCATCACTCTGATTGACTGTTGGCTCTTGGGTCCTTCATTCTTCTCTGAACAGGTATAGCCATTAGTATGCTAATGCAACCAAATATTTCTACTTGCAACAACTCAAAGAGAGTTCTCAAAATCGGGGTATCTATCTTTATGTAATAAGTTGAAATGGATATACAGCACATTGCTGTATGTTGTAGCCAAACAGCTTCTGCTTCATTGTTAGTGCAGTTTTCTCATTATATCTCTTCAAACCTGTCAAGAGCATTTGTCTTCATTTAAGAGAGAACACTGCATATTCCATATTTTATCATAAAACCACTATGGAATTTTCAGAGTCTAAAAAAATTTCCTGAGAAACAACTGTCCTGAAAATCAAAGTGTAATAACATCAGTGAAGCCTGTTGATTATTTATCCATAAACTCCGCCTTAATTTGCATAGTTCCCAAGTAAATAGAATTGTCTCTGACACCCTAGTAGAACAACTCCGACAGCCAGCGTGCATTCTCTTTTTTCCTATAAGTCACAGCCAGTTACAGAGACTTTTCAGGCCAAATTATACCTTCCTTAATATCAATCCAGTCCCTTATGTTCACACCGCACCCTGGGTTCTGCTTCTATAATACTGTTACCCTCAATTATGAGAGACATAAGAACTTCAATTCTTCAATGGTTTTCAGAGACCAGGTTGATTTTTCTTGCCCATCAGTTAAAAAAACAAATCTATATTTTACCCTTCTTTAAATAAGAAATCTTTCAGACTTGGTAATGCTATTTTTACAGAGTAATTTTTCAGGATAACGTCACCTTCAATTTATTTTTTTAACTGTCATTCCTCAATAGGTCAGTAATGAAGATTTTTTTAAACAAAACATGCTGGTGATTTTCAGTTTTTTACTTGAATTGAGCATAATCATTTTACACTCAAAAGGGTTAATTTTTCAGGAAAAAAAAAACCAAATACAATAAAAAGAAGAGAACTCAGAAAGGGTGTTCTCTGGCACACTGAATCATCACTATTACAACACAGTAATAGCAATTTGAAATTAGTCAGGAAGAAGTTAAAAAACTTGTATTTAAATTGATTTTATACTTCAGAGTCATAAAGGGCCTCTTATGTTCTGTTGTGTCTGCCTGAAAACCTGCTGTTTTGAGCTTCATAAACTTCACAACACATTCATGTGAGGACATACTTATAATACTAAGTAATTTTGTCCTGACAGAATTGACATTTACCTTGTTTAAAGTGTTTTACATCAAAGCCAACAGAATGAATTCATGATGTGAAGTAGGCCATGTTCGCTTAACAGACAAATATTCATCCAATACTTTGTAAACATTTAAAACACTTAGCATGAAAAGCAAGATCACAAGCCTCTGATCATCCACCTTTCATCTCTTATTCTATAGGTGTAATGCCCAATACAAAGCCCACTTAAATTAATGGGAGTCTTTCCACTGACTTTTGAATTAAACCTGCGAACTATTAGGGGATCCTGTTCCTTCATTTCCTGCCTGCCCAGAAAAATATACATGTTCACAGCACTAAGGCAAAAAGGGAAGAGTGTTCCTTGCCAGGTTTTGTAATCGAAGAAACCAAATTGCCTCTGAGTAACCTGTTCTATAATACTGCTTGTGCTGAGCTCATTTGCTTGAATATAACCTCGCAATAACAATACAGAACAGGAGGAAGACTAAAATTAGTATGAGCATAACAAAACTGTATGAGAACTGTCTTTTAATTGACTTTCAATTTACTGTAGGCACACTACCAAGAAAGCAATTCTGAGTTAACCCATTCCAAACCTGCACATGGCACTGACGATCTCCAGAGAATGCTGTAAACAATGTGGAATGAATTTTACTGTCTCATATGTTAGTAATAGCTGAGCATATTATTAATTATCCAGCTGGACTTCTTGCCTCAATCCCAACCAGTAACGAAAATGAACCACGAATATTTCTATAGCCCAAGGCAAACTAGCACACAGCTTGCATCTATTACAACAGAGCCCTCCAGGGCAGGGAGAGAGTTGTGTGCAAGCTGATTGTCAGGCAGGGTTCCTGGCCCAGGCTCTCCTTCCATCTGGGCCTGGGCCTGGGAGAACATTTTTTGGCTCAGGTCAAAACTGTGCCAAGGAATTCACTCACAATTTAGCAACATGGATCACATAAAGAATGCCTTTACTGTTACTGTGTAGACAGACTCTGCCATATGTCAGAGCAAGGAAGGTTTGCAATGTAAATTCCATGAATTATTGTCTATCCCAAAGACTACCCCTTCGCATCTAGTTAATACAATGATTTTGTACTATGTGCATTATAAGGTCTGAAGAAGAAAAATGGCTAGAAGAGGAACCAGAAATAACCGAAGGATGCTGAAATACGACTATACATTATTGAATTTAAATGTAGAGGGTATGAGTGATAGATGTGACAGCTACCAAAGGAGAACTTTTAAGAAAAAGAACTACAAAGGGCAGAAGCTAAAAAGAAAGCTCCGTACACTTTTTGTGGATCAGATATGAACAGCAACTCTAGTGCTGGACCCTGAACCTGGGTAAAAATGAGAGACATTCTGACTGATCTCCTTGGTAAGAAACTGTCAATAACGATCGTGAGTGCATTGCTCACAGAGAGGTAATTTCTAGAAGTACCTCTGAGTTAAACATTTGAAAAAGAGGAGTGGGAAATGATCTAGATCACAGAATCACAGAATCACAGAAAGTTAGGGATTGGAAGGGACCTCAAAAGATCATCCAGTCCAATCCCCCTGCCAGAGCAGGAACACCCAGATGAGGTTACACAGGAAGGCGTCCAGGCGGGTTTTGAATGTCTCCAGAGAAGAAGACTCCACAACCACCCCGGGCAGCCTGTTCCAGTGTTCCGTCACCCTCACTGAGAAGAAGTTTCTTCTCAAATTTAAGTGGAACCTCTTGTGTTTCAGCTTGAACCCATTACCCCTTGTCTTACTGTTGGTTGTCACCGAGAAGAGCCTGGCTCCATCCTCGTGACACCCACCCTTTATATATTTATAAACATTAATGAGGTCACCCCTCAGTCTCCTCTTCTCCAAGCTAAAGAGCCCCAGCTCCCTCAGCCTTTCCTCATAAGGGAGATGCTCCACTCCCTTCCTCATCTTTGTGGCCCTGCGCTGGACTCTCTCCAGCAGTTCCCTATCCTTCTTGAACTGAGGGGCCCAGAACTGGACACAATAATCCAGATGTGGTCTCACCAGGGCAGAGTAGAGGGGAAGGTGAACCTCTCTCGACCTACTAACCACCCCCCTTCTAATACACCCCAGGATGCCATTGGCCTTCTTGGCCACAAGGGCACAGTGCTGGCTCATGGTCATCCTGCTGTCCACCAGGACCCCCAGGTCCCTTCCTCCTACACTGCTCTCTAATAGGTCATTCCCCAACCTGTACTGGAACCTGGGGTTGTTCCTGCCCAGATGCAAGACTCTACATTTCCCCTTGTTATATTTCATTAAATTTTTCCCCGCCCAACTCTCTAGCCTGTCCAGATCTCGCTGGATGGCAGCACAGCCTTCTGGCGTGTCAGCCACTCCTCCCAGCTTGGTGTCATCAGCAAACTTGCTGATAGTACACTCAATTCCCTCATCCAAGTCGTTGATGAATATATTGAATAATACTGGTCCCAGTACCGACCCGTGATGTTTGTAACTGAAGAGATAGCTTTTCCTGCTGTATTTTTTTGTCATTGAAAATCTATCCGCCTTCCAGAAAAACACTCCTAAGGTGCAAGCCCTTGCTTCTTTGCCCCACAGCCTCTGAAAGTCCATCTACTATTTTGTGGAAGTTTACTGTGAAAATTAGAATTAAATCGAGAATTCACTATTATCTGACCAGTATACTGACAGTCTGCCATTCCTGAGATAAAATTACTGTTTTGTGCAAGTCAGTTTAAAAATAAATAATTAAAAATACAAATAAAGAATAATAAGTGGTATGTTCCTTTATAAATTCATATTTTTAACTTAAAGTAGGAAAAAATAAACTGGTTTACAGTTGAGGACTTGAGAGTCACAAAAAGCCAATAAAACATACAACTTTTGACACAGAATTATGTTGCTGCTCTTTGCTACATCCTTAGCATTCTCTTTGTTTTGTTTGTTCTTTGTTTCATTTGTTCTTTAGTGTGGTCTTTAAGTGCTCTCTGTGTATTCAGGGCATGGTCAGAACTTCATAAGAATAAAATTAGCACCCATTTAATTCATCTCCTTAGGCTCAGAGTGAAATCAAGGGCAAGATTTTTTTTACTCTTCAAGAAATTGTGTTATTTAAATGATTTTCTACTAGCTTTCATTTCTACTTCATGACATAATCTCACTGAGTGGATTTTAATCCTGTTTATTTTGCTATCACCAATATAGAGTTCATTTTTCATGTTCATTTTACAGTAGCTTTGATTGTTATACTATTTATCAGAACTCAGACACAGGCAGCTAGTTTGTTAAAGGAAAAAAAACCTCTTTCGGGACAAGAAGACAAATCAGGTGTCCTTACTTAACCCTCTTTGTCTTTGTGTGGAAGATCTGTTCACACTGCTATTAAAACAAACAAACAAACAAACAAACACTGCCCTATTAAAAACAAACAAGCAAAAAACAACAAAACCACAGTTGCTCCAAAAATAATAATAAATTGTTATTTTGAAATTGCATTTATGACCTACCATTTGTAGGTCATAAAAACTGATAAATGTTAGCTATATTATTCATCATAATTACATTAAAAATATTAAACACTAGAATAAGTAGCTTTGAATTTACATTGTTTTTTACATTTCTAGCTCTGCTTCAGTATCCTCATTCAGAGTGGGTGTCTTACAAGAATGAAAGAAGGAAATAATTTGATACCTGATGTGAGCTCTTGCTTTCAATAGTATATTGTTTATTAAAAAGGGATGAATGGTCTTAGATATTCAAGGTAGCTAAATACTTGACGCTCAATTAAAGCTCATGAAATTCTGCATTCTGAGGACAGAAAAGCTCCCTTCCCCCACTTAGAATTAGAATTAAATATGGGGACCTGAGAACAACAGCAATGGGAGGAAGAGCAGGTTAGAGTAAGAGAGTTGACTTAATTTCAGAAGTTCGAAGAAATAGTGAATAAATTAGGCTGTTAAAATTCATTTTGTTGCAAGTTGACAGGTGCTCAGCACAGGTAATTAATTCAGTGAGTTTTAATAAACTAGAATTCGAAACAAATAAGAATCATCTCCTCCTAAAGCAATGGGGAAGATATGTACTACTATCTCTTGGTGCAGACAGGCTGACACACTGCAGCTTTCTGTGAGTGATGGGCCACAGGGTTTTAGTGATGCTGCTGCATTTGCGCAGCGAGGTGAGAGGAGGAGGTGTTCCCTTGGCAAGAGAGGAGAGGCAGAAGGAGAGGTTGGGAGTAGTCCATGACCTGGTGAGAAAGAAAAAAATACTAATAAAGTACTTGCTAAAATATGGCTCCCTGGCTAGAGATACTTAATGCTCCATTTAATAACAGCCTTTGGTGAAAATGAATTTTCGTTCTTATTTGGAAATAGACTTCCCAAATATAGCACTTTCCCAGATGGGACACTGTTGTTTGTTTATTCGTTTATCAAAGGAGAAGAACAAAGACGTACATGAAAGTCAGATTTCCAGGGGAGTATTGGTCAACCATGCTGATCCCATGGCTATACCTGGGAGAAAGGAGCTCCTTTTGCCAGGACTGTTTCTCTGGCTGGGGAAGGAGGGAGGCCAAATTCACTGCAAGCACTGACTGCACATGAGTCTGTCATCACAATCCCACAGCGGTTGTTAGGTGATGTTTTGAGGCTGATTTTCGTCTTTCTGACGGTATGTGATGCAAATACGCTGTTATACCAGTGTTACACGCTTACCATCAGTGTTCATTAAAGAGTTAGCTATAATCAGCAGTCATATATCTCAGCTAGAGCACCGGCTTCTTCTAATGAATGTCTTCTCATTTTGTGATCAACGTGATTATTAACATTTTCATCACAGTTCTTTCTTCCACAACAGCCGTGTCCACATTTGTCTCAGATTATCGTCATTTATGTTTCTATCAATACAAGGGATAAACTATGAACTAAAATCCTACAGTCTATACTCAGTCAGCCATAAGAGTTAGCAATATTTTCATCAAAAGATCAGAATTTGTTTGTATTTGCATTACTTATAAGGGAAATGCTATATTCACATTTTTTTCAGGCTGATACTCTGGTTTACATATTCAGTTTCTCCCTGAAAGATTCTGTACTATTTTTCAAAAGTCATTTTATTGTCCAGTTCTCATTCCAACAGAACATGTTAGCTTTTACAAAAACATTGACAGGAAAACAAATTAAAGTTGCATAGTGGGAATTCATAACACACAAGACAGCTAGTAAAAGAAAGGACATTTCCGTATTTTCTATTGTATTTATTGTGTGTTTCACTGCACAGCTTTCATTTCAAAGAAGTATTTATTTTTCACATGCAGGAAATACTGCTGTCAGTCAGTCTTTAATAGGATAGATTTTATGAGCCATATACATTAGCAACATCTAAACATAACAATTAATGGCAAAATCTTGGATGGAATGACTAGTGCATTTTCAGGATCTGCTGTTTTTTTCCAGTTTACATTCCTCGCTTTTTAATAATAAACAGTAGTTCTCTTGCATGTAATTATGTTGAACTCCTTTCCCCCACATTTAAATAGACAATTTGACCCACGATTAGAAAACAAGGTATTTGTCACATCTGTAAATTCATAGTAGGAAATCATTAAGTTTTGACTCTTCAAGTGCATAAGTTTTTGAAAGTTCAGAGGTTGATATCAGCTAATGCTAATATCAGCTGATTTCAGCTATCAGCTATGTATTTGAGAAAAGTATTGGACTGAACCAACACAATTAATTTCAGATAAGAATCTGGGAAAATTAACACAATAGAAAATTCAAGACAAAGAGATACGAAAGTAATTAGGAATACAGAATGAACCAAAAAACATGCGTGGTGTCATATGTATCTTACCCCTGAAAAATTTTCATAGCTACCAGCCTTGATTCAACAAAGCTACCAGCTTAATACAAGCATCTATACGTAATTAAGAGCTTGCATATTTTCTCCCTAAATAGTTTTCTGAACTGGGACTTTAGCAAAAAAGAAATTACTAGCCTTTTAATGCATGTGTGTAAGGTAGCTAGTAGATGTGTATGCTGCATAAAGAAATAATCATAAAAATATCTTAATTTCTCAACTATGATCTTGCATTGCTGATACTGGGAGTGTTAAATATATATATTTTTTTTAACCTTGATATAATTTTGACACTTGAAATTATGATAGGGATAAATTGTGATAAAAGATATTCTCAACATTACTGGTGTGGTTTTGGTTCTAGAGTACAATGCACACTGAGTTTTATAGCCTGCAACTGGCATTTTAAGCAACATAGTGGAGGGTTGATCATCATTTATGCTAAGAAGCTCATTTCTATAAGTCACAATGTCAAGTTTAATTAAAGGCTACAGTGACAAAAGAAAGCTGATTGCATGTGCTCAAACTACTTTTCAGATGACAAATGACTGACACCCATAAAAACAATATCCAGGGTAATTGTTAAGATTATGATACTTAAACCTGACCAAAAAGATCTCAGGCAGTATATTCCAATAGGTTAACATTCTATAAGATTTAAATTAGAAATCAAATAAATAAAACTTAATCCATTGCCTAAAATTCAGATTTACAGTCAGGACCTTTCTGCATGGAGGGAAAGAAAATATAACTGGCAACTAGGAGCATTTGCATCCCCACATTTTTATTATTCAGCTCTGTAAGATTTTATACATCAGTAACTTTGTAACTTGCTGACCACAATGGCTTTATGATGATCTTTGGCCAAAGTGAATGTGTGGAGAAAAATCTGGTGGTATGATTTATTTTGCATTCTTCATCCCTGCTCGGCACACTTATTTTTTGGGAAAACAGTCAAAACCTCTTCTTCCTAATCCCCATCAACATCTCTCTTTGTTCCTCTCTTTGTGGCCACCACATCATAAAGGGGGAGTTGATGCTAAGGATAAAGGTCAAGATGATGGAATATGACAACTTGTTGAACTGAAAAGAGAAATGAGTGTCCCTAATATTCAGCACGAGCTTCTCTTTGCTCCCTGCAGGGCATCTGCACCACAACCACCGCATTTTTACACTTCTTCTTCTTAGCTTCATTCTGTTGGGTTTTGACAGAAGCGTGGCAGTCATATATGGCTGTTACTGGAAAAATTAGGACACGGCTTATAAGGAAACGTTTCCTGTGCCTTGGATGGGGTAAGTCTGTAAAATTCGTTTCCTCATAATCATTGGAAAGAAACGTTTAATGCAGTGACAATGTCAAGAATATCATCGTGTTCTTCAGTAAACCTGAAAGATAGTAGATAGAACATTACTAAAAAGAAAACTAGGTTAGAAGCCTTTCTGTTTTATCTCAAGCTCAAGCTATGCTAGTGTATATTTTAGCATTCTTTAAAAAACGTTTTAACAAAATTTTAGAAGATTTTCAGCAAAGTAGTGTAATATCAAGAAATCAAAATATAAGAAGCATTTACTGAATATTCATTAAGCCTCTTCCTAGTTAACTTTAAGACCTGTCAAATATACCAGTAATTTAGCTACATCAAAGTGGAACACCGTGGGCAGAAAACCATGTCCTCTTCCCTGCTAGTGCTTCAGAAAAACAAATTCTGCAATAGCACTGTGCTTCATTAAATGATTCATTACATGTAAAATTGGCCATTTTGCATTGGCCTGCCCTGTCATTTTTTGTCGAGGCAGAACAGCAATATTTTGCTGAGCATCTAATAGTTATTACTGTTTTGTTTTTCCTTCTTTCAGGTTTACCAGCATTAGTGGTTGCAATATCAATAGGCTTTACCAAGACAAAAGGATATGGAACAGCCCACTAGTAAGTCAATCTGAAATGATAAATTATGTTTTTAATTAACAAGACGGTCATACCCATCAGGAATTACATATTATAGTCTAAAGACTAAACAGGTATTGGTTCACATTTGGAACTGCCCTAAGAGCCACCGGGTGGTCCATAAGAGAACAAAGAGAAAACCATATGGCAGTCTTGGACTGAGGTCAGCAAACTCCAGGACTCCTGGATTTCATGTGAGGGTTTGAAGTAGCAAGGCTTTTAGAAACATGGAGGATTAGGTCTACTTGGACACCTCACAGTTATATACATTTACCAAGGAGAATGGTAAATGTTATGGCTAGCCTTTGCCAACCTCTAAACATATCTAAAACCGTACTGGCAAGAGTCTCTTTGGCACCCAATTTCCTGCCCACCAAGCTTGTACCTTGGCTTTAATGTTCCTGAGCTGTTTGGAGCCAAAGACCCGCAGAAATCTCAAAATAGCTCTCCCACCCATCCCCTCTCTGCTGGAGTGCCTGATGCAGCCCATTCCCTGAACTGGGCTGTACTTGAGTGACAATGATGAGGAGACCTGTGTACTTCTTTTACATTTTATTAAGACAGTTCCTGTTTAGCCACCTGGCTGGTTACAGTGCATATTTAGCACCCTGGAAAATTCACTCCTCAGCAAGGCTGCCCTTTGGTTGAATCCTGCTAAAGAAGAAACTTGGGCTGAGCATCCCTTCTGCCAGCAGACTGCTCCAACCACCGAGATGTTATGTCTATGAGAGTGCATTTCCTTCAGTCGTCCTGTTTGGAGCTCTCCTCATGTTGCCTAAGAAAATAAGTATGCATCTGGACAGAAAGAGAGAAAATATGACTCTATAGCCTGGTAATGAGGGCATTAATCAGAGATGCAGATAAGTTAGGTCTAGTGCTCGCTTCAATGAACATGTAATTATTCTCCTTAGCATCATCACTGAGTGAGATCAGGATTCCCTTCCCTGCCCTGTGTGTCCCACCCTCTTGGCCCATGGTGGGGGAGGCTTCAAGCCCTCACTCCAGCTCTGGGTGGGTAAGGATTCAAAAACAAATGTTCTCCTGGATACCAGCTCTAAACACTGACCTCTTCAGTTTTAAATTGCGACAACTTATGTCTTGCATTTTTTTAATGAGGAATAGCTTACTTGAGTGAAGTGATTCACTGTGGACCAGCACTTATAGCTGGCAATCATTAGTGAAACAGTGGTTTTAGCATTCTTTTGGGAGTTATATTGAGGACCTGCTCCTCTGACATTTTTTTCTAATTAATATGTGCTCATCTTGCTGGTTTTTTTCATTATTTAGTCCTTGAACCAGGACTGGAGAACCATTTAGGCTTTGAGAATTAAAAATCACAAGATTACAATGTCCAGATTCCACTGGTGATGTAGCTCTGTCCCTTGCAGGATGAATCCCATTGCATTTACTCTACTGAAATTATTCATGTGTGTCTACTTGCTTTAGTCAGTGTTGCTTCCTGCTTCCTTCCTGGGCTGAACGAGGATGTACTGAAATATTCAGACAAAGCAACAAATCATTCATTAAGGGTAACCTGGAAAGTAAAAAAGAGCAGGTCTCTGCACATGTAACAGCTCCTCTCTCAGGACCCAAAATCAGATGACAAAGTACCGTGGGACAAAAGCACAAAAGGAGGTGTACAAGGGACAAACAGAACCATAATGCAGCTTTCTCATCTTATTTGCAAATACATTTTCTTGGCATTTGACATCAGAATTCCATAAGGAAAATAGGGAATGCAAGGAATGGAGATTCCTCCACAATCACCAGCTGATCCTCTGTCCCACTATAAAAGCCAGCAAAGAATTGTGTCCTGTAACAACTGTGGGGCTGTATGAGCACAGAGCTCCTGTCCTGCTCCCCCTCCTGTATCTACAGCACTTCTGTAAGATTTTTAACAGATTACAATGTATTTTGCCTGTTTGTCTGCAGTTACACACATTCTGCCATCAGAAATGCATCCTGTTGAAAAGCTGTTCCTGGTCTTTAAGATGCTATTTTAGAAAATGACATTTGCAAATGAAGACAATTACAAGTGAAAATGAAGGAAACTATTCCAGTCCCATAGTCCCACACACGAGGAGATTGATGGAAGGGGAGAAAGCCCAAGGATCTTTGAAGCAGATCTCAGTTTCATATGGTATATGACTGATGAGGGTGCACTGAACTGTTCACAGTTCAACCAATTCTGCGATCAAGTCTCCAATTTCTATATTTTTCTTTCAGTCTTAATTATTAGACACTTGTACTGATACAGATGCTGAAGGGATTTCTTAAAAATAATTTAAAAACACAGTGACAAGCTTTTAGGTGTTTCAGAATGTCTAAAAAGATTTGTGTTTGAAAGCTTGATTGTTTTTTCCAACTGTTTCTATGAGTCTAATAAACAATGCTGCTACCTCTCTTCAGATGATCAGAACTATGAAAGTACTGCTACTGCAAGTTATAGTTAGTAAACCTGCATGACCTACTCATGTTTACATACAGTGCTATATACTAATGAGCAGTGCCAATAACTTCCAGGAATTCGTTATATCAGCAAAAATGAAAATTTTCTCATAGTCATGTTCTCCTAAGAGAAGGACCCATTCTCCTGGAGAGCATCAAACAACTCACAAAATATACAGGACACAGGAGCAAGTCTACAGATACTTCACCACTCAGCAGAATTTTATAACTATGTAACACGGCCTCATAAAAACACCAGTGGATGCTCTTAATACTAATCAGTTTGCAGGGGTCTCTGCTACGTGAGGGTCAGGGAGAATGAAAGAACAGGAGAACAAGATAAAAACCACTATGAAGAATAGAAAAAAGCTATCAGAGCAATGGAAAAGAAGAGAAGAAAGACAAGATAGTAAAAAATTGGCAACAATTACCTTACGTTATAAGAAGGCACCTGAGAATCTGTCTTCAGAAAGTCTTCAAAAGAAAAAGATTGGGAAAAAGTGCATTTCAAAGTTATCAACTGGTGGATATTGAATACATTGCAATAATCCCATCACACATCATCAAAAATCCAGATTGTTGAAAATTCAGATTGTGTAAAAAAAAGATGACAACCTGTACTTTTTTCCCAGTTCTGCCTCTAAATGGAAGCCACTCTTTTGAACCACCTTTTTACTTGAAAGCATGAGAGAGGGAGGGAACAATACTTCCTTGGGCTCAAAAATTTTCAAGGTAGAAACTGTTATATTTTCATTAGAAAAAAAACAAAGCAACAAAACAAAAACAAACAAACAAACAGCTCGTTGATCCTTTTTTCAGCACGGGTAGCTGAAATTATGTTTCACATACAATATGCAAACAATTTTTATCAACTGATATTTTTATCCCCTGATAAACTTGGACAGTTTAATTATATGTCTTAGTTATGCAGAGTGGTCGTCTTCACTAAGTTTTAAAGGTCATACTGGTAGGGAAATGCACTGTGAATACATTCCTCCCTTTCAGAAGCCTATGTTCTCATTCTCTCACAACGAATAATTTGGCTTTTGGAAAAATAGCAAGAAATAATTGCAGAAAATTTTGAAAGCATTTTTCTTCAACATTACAAAAATAAATTGAGCATTATTGTTGTAGTTGTTTTTTGAGGTAGGATGTAGAATAGCCTGACGTATTACCTTTTTAACAGTGAAGCAGATATGAACTATTTGCATCAATTTATCATTCCAGAATTTAGCACACTGATGCAGCTGGCTTCATGTGGCAGATTTCACATGGCTTCGCTGCAAGGGGAAACACTTTTACTCTTTGCAGTTAGAATTCCAGCAGTAACAGACCATTAATATTACAATACAGTTGCATTTAATTTACTTGGTTTTCAAGAGGACAAAAATATACTGGAAAATAAAGCAGATATGTGTGATTCTGATGAGAATGTTTCTGGATGTGAGATCCAAGTAAATTCTTTGAATACATATACTTCGGTTTTCTTATACTTAGGTGTGATCATGCATTCAAATAAACATGCAGTTCTTTGAATGTGTAATCACTGGGAAAATAGCACAGCTGCATTTACTTCACCGTGGGATCTTTTGCAGATATGGAAAGTTTTGGTGTACCAAATATTTAGAATTTAATTCTGTAAGCACTCTGTGTTTGGAAATCTGATGGTTTTCAGTGAAAGCCCTGATGCAGTATGACAAACTCTGTAAAATTAGTAGCTCACCAGAAAATACAGTTTTCAGATGCTTTAAAATATACATTTAAATTGTTTGCAAAATATTCCAGAGAGTACAGAACAGTTAGATAATGTATGGTATTTCTTTAATAGAAATATTTTCTGTAAGACCTAGCTCTAATAGCAATTGATAAATTACATAAAATATGACAGAACTGTCAGACATAGTAAACTGGAAGTGTTTCTAGATACCTACCTGGCAAGTTCTGTGTAGTTAACTCATCATACACAGTTAGAGGAGATTCAATGAAAATTTGTAAACTTATTTTCTCTTACGCATTTAATACATTTTAGGCATTTCAGTATATGTATAATGCACTTTAAAGCTTTTGAAACATTAGCAATGTCTCTACATCATCATATCAACAAAGTAGTCATTTCGTATGTGTGCATGTGAATCTTAATATGTAGGACTGAACGTACAGCAGAAGAATTTCATGCTTTAGTAGTTATTGATGCTTTCTTGGTGATGTGTTATACTTATTTTTAATTTGCATTAGTTCTTCTCTAATGTTCTTTCCAGCTGTTGGCTGTCTCTTGAAGGAGGGCTACTTTATGCTTTCGTTGGACCTGCAGCTGCTGTTGTCTTGGTAAACATTAATATAATTTCCATTATTTTCATATGAAATTATGGAATGTACCATTTAAATCATAAAAGCCTAGCTATACAGTAGCATTACATTTTGCTGGAAATACTGAGCTCAATATTGTTTAACATACCTCCAGTATTTTGAATGTATGATTCATTTCATTGTATCACTCCTTTATACCAGTAAGCTGTGAAGGAATAATGTACTGATTGGTGGCATGGAAAACTTGTTACATGCATCGCTGATTTATTACCAGTAGCATATATGCAATTGTCACTGCCTTGTGAAGTTCAGTGGCAGTCTTGGTAGAGTGCTGCTTGGCAGCGTATCGCTGTGCCAGTCAAAGCAACAGGAGGAGTGCAACCAGCCAGCAAGTTCTCCCTGGCTACTGCTTTTGAAGGCAAAGAAAAAAAAATCATCATAGCTGGGAAATGTTACCCATTTGTGTATTAATCTTCCACATCTCTGGAAATGCATTTAGGTGTAGGATTCTTTTTCCCTTATTGCAGGCATCTGCAATGTAGATTTCTGCATCTAAGCTGGCTGTCCCAGCCATATTTCATTGGCAGTGGAGAAAAATACACAATTTTAGGGCTCAAACCGTCAGAAGTACTTCAGGTCTCTGCTTCAGGGCAAAATGAATTGTATCCTACATGTGCCATTGGCTATCAGTTGTCTGCTCTGCAGTCTGTATAGATTTTTTACAATAATTTGTTTAGCATTTTTCCCTTACAGATTTTGAATCTAATTCTTCTTTCCACTTCATCAATTTTATACTAGGATAGCTCTATTGACACTGGTTATTTTTTATTTTCCCTTGCAAAGGGAATTGGTCCTAGTAGTCATCAAAGATATAGCCATTTAGCTACATAGATTTTCCTGAAATTGATGTTTACTACTCCCATAGAGTTTGTCTCATCATTGCCTGGAGTCAAGCCAGGATCCTTTTGTACAACTCACAGTCCCTGTCATGATAGAGGAGCCAAGGATGTTTACAAAAAGCCAGTCATAATTTTCACATGGAACTGTATGTTCTCTGTATAATTGGCAAGCTTTCTTCAGAGATGTTTGAAGCTCACAGTCACAGTTTGCCCTACCATTAGCTAGTAGCTGTGGAAGGAGCTGTTCCATGCAGCCACTTAAGTCTAAGTGTATAAAGCAAAAGAATTATATAACATCAGCTAAAAAAATGTAAATGCTGAAAATAAAGTGATAATAAGAAAAGCTCAAAAAGAGCTGGCAGAAGAGAATAGCAACAATTAGGTATTTTGGCACAGGTCTTGAAAAATCTGTTTGAAAGGAAAAAGGATTACCCTTTTCTGATTAAAAGAGAAAAAAAAAGGAACACTTATTTAATAGATTCAAAACTTGATAATACCTCTTTGCAGGCTGTGCACAGACAGGTACATAGAGTTCAGCTCAATAATACAAATGGATAATAACAGTCATTAAGTTGTCCATTAAATGCCATTAGTATGTCCATCGAGTGCCAAAATCTGACTGCTGAAACACTTGAATTTTTTTTTTTTAGGGTAGGTCTTCAACCCATGTATGTGATCGTAACATCGTTTACTTTTATGGAGCTAAAAAGACCTACCCCAAGCATTCATGTGGCCCACAAAAAATGAAACTGCAGTCAAACAAAGCTCAAGTCTGGCAGTTTGGTAAACAACATAGACAGTGACTAATGTGCAGGAGGATGTGGAAAACCACAGGCTGGTTCTGCATAATGAGAACACCCACATGGGCCATAAGTGCTTCAAAAGGAACATGGTTATGGTCATCGTGTGCTCTAACTAGGCCTTCCGTGTGCGCACAGCTCAAATGCTGCGGTTTTCCTGGAATTGCCACTAAAACTATAACTTAACACCGGGCATAACTTAAGATTCAAAAATAAGCCTGTTGCAGTCTGCGTATATGTTACCCATTTGAGAATACACATTTCCATTGTACTCAGGGACGGTTTTACACAATTTCTGAAGGAATACTCAGAAATGTAACAGGAGGCATTTTGCAGGCCTATAAAAGCCTTTTTCTGAAGTCATAGTATAAAATATTTTCTTTCAGGTACTGAAAGATCAACTGTTTGTTTTCTGTTTGACAGGTCAACATGGTGATTGGCATTTTGGTATTTAATAAACTTGTTTCCAGAGATGGAATCCTAGATAAAAAGCTCAAACACAGAGCGGGGTAAGCTACAATTGGGTTATTTTAAAGCATAGTAAAATTGTATCACCAATTTTCAAGTACAGATATTCACCAAAACTGCTTTAGATTGTGCTTTGAACTTTTATATCAGTGTAACAGTGTGTCTAACAGATTCCATTCATCTCAAAAGCTCCTGTTGCATTATCCTGAGGGAATGCAACTGAACAAACTAAACATAATAAAACACAAGTACAACGGTATTAAGTTAATGAGAATGAGGATTAAACAAATCTGAGCAGAGGTTTCACAAGATTGTCACACATGTAAAGTTGTTGCAGTTAGGAAAAGAGTTTCATGAACTTTGTGTACTGAAAGAACCAATTATTTTTGCCTAGCTGACAAATATAGTTACTATGGTGGGAGATGTTACTCATCTGTGTAAACTGTTATAAAATATATTGCCATTACTGAGGTCAATGTTATTCTGTCATTCTGACTATATGAAGAATTTGCCTTTGTTCTTACATCCGTATCTACATAGATGTATGTTCTAAATTAATGCAAAAGAATTTCAAAGTAAAAAAACATGTCTTAAAAGTTAAAAAAGAAAAAAAGGTAAATGGAAATTTTGTTTATTGATTATTTGTAACATTTACATTCAAATTTTGTTTGTTTCATGAGAAGAAAGGTTTATGACAGTGGTGGTATCAGAAACTGTTTTTCACTGGATGACAATGATTTGAAGTATGGCAGCAGCAAACCTAGATTCATTCCATATTGGAGGAAAATATTTCACAAGTGCATCATCACCTTCTTAATGCTTATGAAAGTATATTTAAACTTGAAGTAATCACCTTTTTATAGCTACATATTCTAGCATTGTCTTTTGGGCCTGCTTGTAGTTAACACCACCAATATCTGCATTTCTAGCAATGATAAGCAATGATATCTTCATTTTACTGTGCATTACCGCCATGGGTAAACTTATTACAGCTCCACTTTGAATTATTTTACTGTTTCACTAACAGTAGCATTCCTAATAAGTTCAATTCATTGGTTAGATGAGCAAATTTATGACAAATATTTCAGCTGGTGTGATTTGCATTTAATATTAATTCAATTCAATTTTTCTGGTTTTCAGCTCTTTCAACATCATTCCAACAAATATGTACCAAAAGCTTTCATATTGTTTCTTCTCTTTTCCGCCTTTTTCATTAGAAAGTATTAATTTCTTAACCTTACTTTTCTCTACATTGTTCCATCAACATTCTTAATCGTGTAATAAAACTAATAAAACGTAGACTATTATAAAACTACCCAAATTATTTCAACAGTAGTAATAACTTAGTATTCACTAATTCAAATTCACGTCTGCTCTAATTCCATTGATTTAAGGAGTTAGAACAGTCACAAGTTTGGCTTTGTACATTTTCTAAGGATGTCCAAGCTTAGATTTGACTGCACTTTTTTTTCTTTTTTTTCTGTTTACTTTTGGCATACTTCCCTGACGAACCAAATAACTTGCTTTCTAACAGTGTGCAACTTAGTAAAGCGGTATTTCATTTTAAAATAAATGGATAAAGAACTAGAAATTTTCAGTCAGAAACAATCCAGCTGTTCTGGGAAAGCACGTAGATAATCTAACGAGAAACAACCTTCACTTTTGTGATAGAATGAGATGGTGGCTTGGCAACAGCATTCCTTGATACTACTTGGCAGATGACTGGTCTTGAGAAATTGGTGCAGCATTTGACCTCCAGTAGAAAGGGGGTTGTCACTCATTTCTCGAGTGCCTCCTGTCAGCCATGCTCAGGACGGCACCTTCCTTCTTTCTGGCAAACAACTGTCGAAAGTTCAATCAAAACTTCAGCGGTAGAAATCATTTATGTAGGATTTAAAGCAGTGAATGGGGCAAAATATACTAACTCCATATGCTTTTTACCACCTTAATAAACATATGGAGAATCAACAAGTGGGAAAAAAAAAAAAGGACGTGTTGTCTTGATGGATCTCAATAATTTTCCTGGCATAAGGGGTGGCATACATATATGCCCAGCCAGAAATATTGTATTTGGTTTATATACACATCAAGTTCTGTTATTATTTGCCAGGTCCAGAATAGATCCATGGAGATGAAGAGAATAATCCAGCCTGATAACATTGAAGTATTGCCAAGTAAAGATGGAAAGTATTTTCCCAAGCTTAGTTTAAGCTTACCAAAGGCATTTTTCTAGTTCGTTCATTAATGTAGATCTTTCGTTGGTGTAAACTGATGTGGATTCACTGAGTTCCTTTCACAGCCCACGATCACCTTACACAAGGTCATGGTTCTCACCATTTTCTGATGGAAAAAACTGTATTTATATGGAAAAAATACTGCACTTTTTATGGAAAGTCATCATTTGGCTTATCAAAATGGAAACCACTGGAGTTCAATGTTGGTTTGAGCAGTATGCCAAAAACGTTGTGAATGCTGGGTTTGGCAATAAAAAGGAGTTTTGTTGGTTGAAATAACTGGGAAAAAACTGAAGTGTTACCTATCTTTACCATGTTGACTGCTTTCCAGCTGGGAATAGGTAAAGCACCTTTCCTGTCACATCTCAGTCAGCTATGGTTATTCCTGGTTCTGATAGCAGAAAGAGAAGGAATAGCAAAAGTCTTTATTTAGTCGACTCTGGAAGTTGAATGCATGCTGTACCTAAAAGAAAATTTAAATTCCAGGTTTTGCCCTTTAACTCTTCTGACAGGTGCTGAGGTACAATTGTCCATACAAAATGCTTTGAGCTTAATGCTTGTGTACTGTGTTTTATTAAAATGCAAAACAGGTCACCCTTTTTTTAGCACCAGCTGATATCTATTTCATCAGATTCCATACATTTCAAGCCCTGTATTCAGACCTTCATATGGCAGGAATAAAATCACTCCAGATGTTAGTGGGCCATTCAGATCACTAGTGCAAATCTGACTATACAGTGGGCCCAGACTGATTTGATGCTTGGATACATTTTGCACGTTTCTTTCCCTATTAATGCTCTGCAGTTGTATATACTTCATATTCCTCCTTTAAATGTCCTATGTTCTTTCTCAAATAAGTTTGGATACAATAGTCTTTTAACAGGTCTGAATAGAGGGATTTCACTTTGTGTGTCTATCCTAGCACGTGCTTATGTTTACTTCAGTGTACTGAGCAGTTTTGATCACTGGACATTTGGGGCCCTTTTTAGCTTAAATGAAATAAATAGAGTCTGCATTAAGTGAAGCCCCATAGCATTAACATGTAAAGCTAATAATGTAAAGTACAAAGTACAGTTTTGCAACAACATAGAGCATTCATCCTGAATAAGTCTACTTACTTTTTCTGCATGACGTCATATTTAAAAGCTAAATTTCAGTAGCAACGTTTTTTGGTGACAATTCAATATTTTGTTCTTTTTGTGGGTGTTCTGTTTGTTTGCAGTCAGATGAGTGAGCCTCATAGCGGTTTGACGCTCAAATGTGCCAAGTGTGGAGTAGTTTCAACAACAGCTTTGTCAGCCACCACCGCCAGTAATGCCATGTTAGTCCTGATCATTTACATCTTCTTGTTACAAATCTTATACAGTGCATGTGAGACAATAGTTTGATGACAACTGTGTTTGCTAACACTGTATAGAGTGCTGAGCACGTTTAAATACTTTTTAACAAAAAAAAAAAAATTACAACTGTGTTGTTTAACTACATATAGGATATTCTTTAGAACATAAAGTACCAACACTGTTACATTCTTGTCTGTGATTTTCAAGTTAACTTGATAAAGTGCCATCCTTAAAAATGTTTTATTTGAATAGTGAACTTTTAATAATTTTTTACAATATTACAATCGTGCTCTTCTCTTTTTTTCAATAGGGCATCTCTTTGGAGTTCCTGTGTGGTGTTGCCACTTCTGGCCTTGACTTGGATGTCTGCAGTTCTGGCCATGACAGACAAAAGATCAATATTATTTCAGATACTTTTTGCAGTATTTGATTCATTACAAGGCTTTGTTATTGTCATGGTCCATTGTATTCTCCGAAGGGAGGTGAGGAATGGCTTCTCAGTTTTCTAAAGGGCTGTGTTCCTGTTAATATCTCAACTGCTCTTTAATGTTATATACAGTTTGCTCTGCAGAAATATATTTCGTAGAAAGAGAAAAGTATTTTATGGTGAGATGTAGGGGAACGAGTGAAAGAGAGAGGAAGAAGATCAGTTAATTCCAGGTGCAGGATGTCAGTTTCAGTATGAAACTGTACCCACTTAATTAAAGGTGGCTTTCAGTCAGCCCCAAGTTCAGTTTGGTTTTAAGTGTGAAGCTTTCCCAATATTTTGAGTATAGGTAAGTGCTAAGATAAATGCCCTTTCCTGAAGACCAATAGCTATAGACTTTTAAAGTCTCTAAAACTGATTCAAACACAAAATGATTTCTGCTTAAGCTGCTCCTGAAAGAGGACACAAGGAGGTGAGGTGCTCTGTTGGTGAAGATCTACCTTTGCACTTCTGCAAACTCGACTACATACTTAAGCTATGGGGACAGTGAGGATGAAGACAGATGAATGCTTTGAGAATAGCAAGGAAAAGCTGATACCCCAGTCTGCCCTTCACAGCTCAGTGCTACCCACCGCAGAATCCATCACCACTGAAATCTGACGACAAAGCTACCACACAAGTGCTCTTTAATCTGGCTCTGGTGACAGCTTCTCTAACCTGTCTAACCTGCTAACTAACCCTACATTTTTGTGGAGATAGATCAGTTTGAGAGCAGTAACACAACAGCTTTGCTGGCAGATCTGTGGTAGTGGGACCGTCTATCAAAAATGAGCAGGGGGAGCCTGACAGGAGAGCAGTAACCTGCTCCACTGGCATACCTATGCATTAGCCATTTATCAGCTTCAGGATATTTACCACACCAATAAACTGAATTACACTGTCTAGCATGGTTCCTTCCGATTGGCAAGAAGCCTTCAAAAGCATTTCAGGATTAAAAAACACGAAGATGTTTCAAGAAAGATTTATTGTCAATGCTGAGGGAGGAATCTCGCACAGTGGTTTCTCTTTCCACCATTCACACCCTTTAAACGTTGCAACTCACTATATTGATGAAAAAGAAATATGAGTGATATAATTTATTTCAATCTTTCGGTAGTGTACCATTTTGCATGAACCTTATATCACTATCCTATATATATATGCAGAGTAAGAGATAATACTCAATATGAATCTATTTTATCTAGAACTGTCTTGCTATCCCCTTATATTCTACAGCATTTTCTTTCCCCATATGATTTACATCTGTGAAAGAGGGTATTCTCATTTGCACATCTGAAACCCAACATTTCATACATCCTTTTAGTAAAACAGTAAGACACTGCAACTATTTTCAGTAGAAAGAATGGCAGTTCCATACTGATTTCCCAAAAAGGCCCAAGAAGCACCTTGGTTTGATAAGAACATCCCTTATCAAAAGGGGAAGGAGTTTTTTTCTTCAGTCATGACAACTTAGGCAGAAGTAACTGTACAGATGCAGTTTATTCACTAATCACTAGGTTGTCTCCAGTTTTGATGATGATGATATTGCTGTTTGAACTGTGACAGAACACATTGAATCTTCTTTAGTCTTCCAGATTTAAACTGTAAACTGGGCCTCTTGAGGGGGTTTTTGTTTTGGTTTGGGTTTATATATGGGAAAATAAAATTAATAGAAAGTTCTTCAAGAACAGCAAAGAAGTAAAAGTTCATGCACTTGAAAAAAATTTGTTTCAAAAATGTGTATAGTCTGCACTTACATGGACCAGTTTGCAGGAGCAAAGACATAACTGCTTACTGCAACAAGTAAGTTACTGCAACTTACTGCAACTTACTGCAACTTACTGCAACTCCAGTAAGTTGTGTTTCAGTTTGACTCTAGAGAGTCTGGCTTTCTAGTTCAAGAGACCCTTAGCTGAGTACAAGCCAAGACAGTGGCCATCACACACAATGTGCGATGCAGTCTTTGCACTGCACAAGGTACCTCCCAACTGAAAGAACAGCCTGTTACTTTCTGTTGTCTGCAAAAACATTTTGTTCTGCCAATGCCTGTCAGGGAAACCTGACCAACACATTTGTCACTCTTGATGACAGCTACAAAGCTATCTCAGTTATAGCCTATAGGATTGATCTAATATTTATAGCATGGCAGCACAGGCAAAACAATAATTCTACCTGTCTGGAAAAAAATATGGAGTAGAATATATCACCATAAAATTCAAACAAAGAAGAGGACAGCCCTGCTTTACTATGCTTTTATTGCCATTATATTAGAAAAAGATACAGACTTTTGCAATTATATATATAAACCCCCATTTTTCCTCGTAGCTATATTGATATAAACATAAATGATGAAAACAATTCTGCTTTCTCTAGTATACCGTATCAATGATCTTGTGTGACCGGCGCTGCATTAGGAAGCCAGGGAGGTTCACTGAGTAAGACGTACAACTAGAAGAGAACTCATGATGTGTTATATCTGTTTCTGCCCTCCATCAATGTCTTTTGGAAATACATTAAATCTTTCTATATTTCAGTTTCTTAACTTCTAAGACAAATATAATACTTCTTAAGAATTAGACATCTTATAGATCATTTGGACATTAGGAAAGAAAAATGCAAAGTAGGAGTTAGGTATTATTATTTTATGTGGCCTTCTTACTCCAGAGAGCCTAGTATTTTTTTTTCTTTCTCTTCTTGCTGTTTAAATACCTAATTGGGCATTGGAAGATGGTGGGGCAAGTGTCACAGAACAGAACGTGATAGAAGAGGTTAGTGCTAGCATCAGAATGAACAGCTTTCCTGACCTACTTGAATATGAGATTGTCTAAAGCTAATTTGAATCACATTGAGTAACTCCCATTAATGCTGGTGATGGAAGCAACACGTGTTTTCTCCTTTTGCTGTGCTCTGCTGACTAGGGAGCATTTGGATTAAATGCATCGTTGGTGTCTAAAGCCCACATTTCTGTATTGCAGGAGAAAAATAAAGAGTGCATGAGTAGGGAGAGGGTAAATTATAAAAGCTTGGAGTTGGTTACTGTTGCTAAGGAAACCACTTCCCTGGTACCCGCACGTTCATCACATCTGTCTCTCCAGCTCTGCCTGGCTCTAAGAAAATCTTGTAACTTGATGTTAAAAGGGAGTGGGGGAAACATGATTATGTTTCGAAGTAAAACGTAGAGACAGCACAGTCTTTACATACTCAAACAAGTTTGAACAAGCAGTTTAGAAAAATAAGCTGGTATTTAGAAAGTTCAACCTTTTTGTTTCTGATTTATGCGAGGACACCTAGAAGTTTCAACATATGTCAATATGATGGATACAGCTACATTTGACATTCCGTTAATATGTTCGAATCATATGCTGCTTGCACTTCAGAAACACTGTAAGAAACATGCACATTTAAGTGGATCCTGACATCAAGATTCATTGCTTTGATATAGAAGGCAGTGAAAGTAGGACATATAGTTCTTAAGATCTCTGGAGCTATCTGAACTGGGGAAGCTTCATGAACACAGAGTCCCAAAAATGATGGCCACTGCAAATAGAGAGAGGTCACGTAGCGAGTTCTGAAGGAGTAATGCTTTAGGGTCAAGCATCATGAGGCTTGAGACGAGATTCAGCACAGCTGTGAGTACTTTGGAGGGAAATACTTTCATTTGCCAAATTGCTATGCTAGTGCTTATCCAAGAGCATACAAGTCTGAAGTGTGACCTGACATCAGCACTGATAAAGTGAGAGAAGTCTTGGATTAAATTTGCAACAACTGCGAGATGCCAAATTAAATAAGCATCAAACACATGGAAAACCGCAGCAAGTGTAATGCTTAAAATCAGAATCTGAATCTCCATACTGGTCAACACACTTTACATTTCCCTACCACATATGAGAAATCTCAATGTTTTGAAATCAATCCAAACCTTTGCACCTTGCTTCATTCTTCTTTCCGCTCTATATTAGTCTTCCTCCGCTCACAATGGTCACTTATCAAAACTTCTTTGTCATTTAAGGGTTAAGCACTTTAAAATAATGCTTCCTAATTACAAAAATTATTTTTTTCTATTTCATTTCCCCTTTTGTGAAAGTTCTTAAACAGCTTGCAGTAGAATATGTTATGTTGAAAGGGGGATACCTTTTCTTCAGTGACAATTAATGAATTATCCTGCTGTTCACAAAATGACCATGAGTAGAACATGATTTCCTCCCTTTCAATTATTTTGAATAAGATGTGAGGTAATTTATACAGATAATAAGTGGAATGTAGATTTTTGTAGGCATTTTATTGAGAGTATTTTCATATTCAAACAAGAAATTATATTAGTTTGTTTTGGTTAGAGGTCCACCAACTAAGTTCCTGTTTTCCAAGTGACACCTTGCAAGCAGGTTGCAAATATGAATATTTGAATTTCTGGAACAAAAATTCACATTTTAAAACTTAGATTGTATTTCTGTATTAGAATGCATCTGAGGATATATATAGAAGTGAAACAAATTGGGTTTTGCATTCAAATAAATATTCCCTGTATACTTTTGAAGTATCGGTAAAAATATTCCTTTCCATTCCAAAAGTTGCCATGCTGTCCCTACTACGGTATGTGTGAGAAAGTATCAAAATGTATTTTCATTCTACTGTCAGCACATAGGAACTGCATTTTTTCTTTCTCTGCCTCTCTGTTGAACCACATATAGTAACTGTTAAGAACTGTCTTTCAAGAATCTTTACCAAGCAGAAGATACATTTTGCAATGCTTAGTAGTATATCTATTAATCCAGCTAACACAGAATCACAGACCTGTACCGAACTGAATGAGAAGACAAAGCCAAATGCTATCACCGAAGACAGATTTGGCTTGAGTACCATATCACCACTGACTACTGGTTAATTCTGCCTGTAGACAAATTAATTCTGTGGTCTTGGTGTGATAGACTGACAGACTTTGCAGCAGCCACAAAAAATAGCAAATGTATGAAATGGCAGAAATAAGCATTTATGTTTACTGCTTCTCATTTATTAAGTATACTAAAGAAAACCAGGCATTGTATTCCTCACAGTTGTTGCACAAGAATCAGTATAAGATATTGTTTTCACAGGTTCAAGATGCATTCAGATGTCGACTGAGAAATTGCCAGGACCCGATCAACGCAGATTCTTCAAGTTCTTTTCCTAACGGACATGCTCAAATCATGGTTAGGTTATATTTTTTTCTTTGATTCTTAATTTGGTGTTCCTATCCAAAAGAAAAAAACTTACACTATTATATGTGGCAAGTATGTGCAGCTGAAATATTAACACCATTTTTAAGCACAAGTCTGTTTAGGTCATTATCTCCTTGCTTATATCTCTTAGCAAGTTTAAATTATTGGTGTGATCATTTAGTGGAGCAGAGTGAATTAAGTGTCTTCCAGCGGTGTTCTTTATGACAAAAGATTCTTACATAGAAAACGAGAAAGTATCTAATAATATATCATGACTTTTCCTACTTTTGGTGTAAAAAGCACTGATATGTTTGAAAATCTTCCCTTCATGAGGCCTTTAAAAATGTTCCTCTCAAACTAATTCAGACACGTAGAAAGTGCTAAAGAGTCTAGAGCAGGGGTGTCCAACTCATTTTCACCGGGGGCCACATCAGCCTCGCAGATGCCTTCAAAGGGCCGAATAGACACAGTCCTAAAATTACATTCGGCCCTTTGAAGGCCTGATATGGCCCCCGGTGAAAATGAGTTGGACACCCCTGCTATAGAGGGAGAATCTAGTTAGTGGTGATAGCAAGTGGCTTAGTATGCCATTTGATTTACTGATATTATTAGGCAGTATATTAAGACAAAGTATTGGTCCCTTCACTTTCAATGACAGTTTGTCATTGACTATAATGGGGACAGGATCAATCTCTAAAGAAATGCAAGGCTTAGCAAGCAGATGCCTTTCAAAAAATGATTAATCAAAAAGGAATCTAATGTTTGGACTTCAGAAGCAAAAACAAGCTCAGTTTTATTAAACATTATTCATGTAATAAACTTTTTACGGAAATAAAAACATAGTTTAAATTACTTGAATTCTATAACAGGATAAATAGTTTTGCTTAACTGGGAAAAGTGTGCTTGGATTTTCAACCATTAAAGTTCATTCTTAGCTCTCACAATTCATTTTTGCCCAATGAAATAAATAAGTTATTTTCAGGGAGTACAAACTTTACATCCTCACGTTAGTAGCAAGGATGGGCAGAATGTTATATAACAAATAACCATTTTATTACAAATTAATGAAATTTCAGACAGGGTGGACTAATTGGAATACACTTATTCATACTAATTTGTATTGCTGACTATCTTCCATACTTCTGTTTATAAAATTACTATGAAAAGCTTCCTTAAAGATAATCCTTCCATGAGATGTAGAAGTTACTCTTCCATATACATAAAAAACCTATACACTGTGTCATTTTCTTAAAATTATATACTCTACTTCCACCTATTTTATTTTATTTTTTCTGGTCAGGCAGCATACTTTGAAAACCACCCAGTTATACTTTAGGAAAGTTTGTAAAGCTCTGCTGTTGTAAAACAATACAGTTCACCTTCTCAGCAACAAGAAACCACTTTTAAGAGACTATGACTCTGTAAGTAGGACATTTCAGAAGTGCCAGTTGGCAAAAAGGTATTGTGGTTTAGTTTTCAATTAATAATGATTGTCCTGTTTCATTGTTTCTTGTTACAGACTGATTTTGAAAAGGACGTGGACATTGCTTGTCGGTCAGGTAAGAACACTGAGAGAGTACTTAGCCAACAAAAAGATGTCTTGTACTAGTTCCTTGTGAAGTGAAAGCTAGAAAAATATCAGAGTTCAATTGGTTGCAATGTATTTTTATAAATGTAAAGAAAAAAGTGATGCCACTGTACAAATACATCTATTTAATTTTCTTACAAAAGCCTTTTACTAGAATTCAGCAGTTGGGAAGCAGCCAAAGGTATGATTGCCTATTAGAAGGAAAATGGTTTTGGAAAGAAGATCAATCTTACACAGAAAATTTTCCTTGCCCTAGTACACAAGAAATGTTTATGTATATGAAGGATGCATCAATTGGTTTAGTTTTAAAGAGGGTAATTTTTTAGAGCTCTGAAATCAACAGTAGCTTAAGCAACATGGTATCAGGAAAATGAAATTTGATTCCACTTTATTAGAACAGGTTTGGTTTTTTGTGTTTTTTTGTGGTTTTGTGTTTGTTTGTTTGTTTTTAATGTTTCAGTAATATGATCTTTAATGAGTCAGCTATGTTTGTTTCTGAATAATAATAATAATAATAACACCACCACATTTTAAGTATTTGACAACCTTGCTTAAATGAAGCACATTGTAAAATAAATGACCCTTTAAACCCTATAGAAATTTTTACATCTAGGAAATATTCCCAAAGGACAGTTTTACCTAGAAAGCCAATTCACCCTCTGTTTTCAATGAAGAGAGAAAGAAAGGGTGTCCTCTGCACAGGGTGGGTCAGAGCAGAAGCCTGACTCAGTTCTTCTGATCACCTACCTGAAGGACATTCTCTCTTGGCTGGCTCTATGAGCAGCCAAGAAGGCTGAGCTCATCAAGGTAAAGTCTGAGTTTCCAGTCACCCACCTTTAAAAAACTGACAGTTCAGTTTCTTGCAACAAGGTAGTAATTGATTCATGTGGATTAGTTTTAATATGCACATGTATTGCGCAGGTAGCAGGATAGCACATTCTAACACAAATGCACATCTGTCACCATCCGATGCAGACAGGAGTCCAGCATTGGTCCATGTAGCTCCTACCTCTGGGAGAGTGGGCTGCCTTATGAGCTGCTTGCTAGGGAACATGGCAGTGAACTGACAGGTTCCAGGGGATCTGGGTCATCAGAGCCCTCAGGCTACCAAAAGGGATGTGAAAGTAGCACCTGAGATACTTCTTACTGTCTTACTGTCTCAGCCCATGAGCTGGATTTTACTGTACCAACTCGCACTGGTATGAATTAAAATATTTTCCACTGGGACAAGAAAATCCTTGCACCCAGATGAAATAAGTCCAGTAATTGGTTCCTTTTTTTTGTTTTCCTTACTATCTATCCTTTTTCTTTCATTACAAATGTTGAATTATAGACATATTTATTTATTAAGATCAGTAACTGTGATTGAATAGATGCTTTGCTTTTGAATGCATCCTTCAGTGCTTCTGGAAATTTTGTATTCTATGACAGGATTAATACTTTCTACATTTGGAATTTACCACAACAAAAAATTGTTGGGTGTTGCTACAAGTTTGAACAGGAAGGCCTAGGCCTACACCAAAAGTGGATTGTGACTGTTTTATGAGACATGTTTATATTCTTTATAACCTTTTCAGATGCAGCAAGATATGTCTTTCTGACACTGACGGAATTTCTTTCCAATGTAGTTACTTTTATCACTTTTATTTAAAATATAATTTAACACAGAAGAGTTTAAAAAAGTGAGGGAAAAGGAACACTGAGGAGCTCAGAAACACATGTTCCTAGTTATAATCTTATGGAAGGTCACTACAATGGATTGACAAAATGATTCTGCCTTACAATCTGTTTAACATTTTCCAGGAGGTCATGTGGAGTTAATAACGGGAGTAGAGATGTCATAGTGTACTTTTTTTGGAAAACCCTTAATCAAGTTCCACATGTCAGGCTTTTCCTTAAGCTGTAGGTCACTTAAGATCTGTGTAAGGCAGTAGGAATAAATGAAGGAGTGTTTTTAATTTATATAAATGGCTGAGGCTTAGTCAGAGAACTCTGTCAGTTATACACAGTAGATTAAGAGATGTCGATCTGAAAAAAAAGAAAAAAAAGCCTTCCCCAAAGAAAATGTATAGAATAAAAGTTGAAATGAATAGAAAAAGAGTTAAGAAGACGCAATGGTAAAGGGAGTGCTGCTAAATAAAGCCACAAGAAAAAGGAGTGTTAGGCAGACATGGTTTCATGTTGTAAGAATTCTGTTCTCTGACCCGCAGTTCTGCATAAAGACATTGGACCTTGCAGAGCAGCTACTATAACAGGAACACTTTCTAGAATTTCACTAAACGATGAAGAGGAGGAGAAGGGACCAAACCCTGAAGGAATGAGCTATTCTACCTTGCCTGGAAACATCATCTCCAAAGTCATCATCCAGCAGCCAACAGGTCTCCACATGCCTATGAGTATGAGTGAACTGGCCAATCAGTGCTTGAAAAAAGACAACAGTGAGTTGCGGAGGACTGTGTATTTATGCACTGATGATAACTTGAGAGGTGCGGATATGGACATAGTCCATCCTCAAGAACGGATGATAGAAAGCGACTATATAGTCATGCCCAGGGGCTCAGTAAATACCCAGCCATCACTGAAAGATGAGAGCAAGATGAATATAGGCATGGATACATTGCCTCATGAAAGGCTGTTGCACTACAAAGTTAATCCAGAGTTCAATATGAATCCCTCTGTAATGGACCAATTTAATATTAATTTAGACCAGCATCTTCCCACCCAAGAACATATGCAGAATCTACCATTTGAGCCCCGCACAGCAGTGAAGAACTTCATTGCCTCAGAGCTGGATGACAATGCAGGATTATCAAGAAGTGAAACTGGATCCACAATATCAATGAGCTCTTTAGAGGTCAGTGGTGCATAAACAAATTTCATGCTCTGTTGTTCTAATTATATGATAAGACAATAAATTGCGTCTTTTGTCGAAGGGGCGAAGCTAATGTTTTAATTCAGTATAAATTATTGTTTGGGCTCATATACTGCTGTTGGTATTTCTCTTATTGTCAGAAATGTTTGTACCTACAAAACATGATTTAAGTTTCAGAGCCAGTCTGTATGAAACTGTACAGTTTCATTCCACACAACTGCAAAGGATTTTGTGACCTACCAGGTAAAGGCCACTGGAAAATACTGTGTTGCTATGAAAAGAAAAACTATTCCTGCAAGATACAAATGATAATCATTGACCCTACCTGCAAGAACATGCAGTTGAAAATATTTACCATTTTACTGCTGACAATCACATCTGTCACAGATATGATAGGTCTGATTCTGCTCTCACTAGTGTAAATCTTGGATTCTTCTATCCAATAGTTCAGCATTCACTGATTTATCTTCTATACAAACTTGCATGTTGTCATGTGTGTGCAGGCGTACAAATCATGTGTGCATTATGTACAGGTGGACTGCATGTGGAGTATCCCAGATTCCCATGAGATTGCAAAAGTGAACTGAAAATCCCTTAAAATTGATTCAGTTCATTGCTACAACCTGTCTGTGAGATGTAAACATTATAAAAGTGAAAGCTATTTACATCACTTCTTAAGACCTAAGTGTGACATTCCTGTTGAGCCTTTACTTATGCAAAGCCACCAGTGATGTGGACTTGATTTCATACTTGGGCCTCCTTAAGAATTGGAAGTGTATTTCACCAGCACTTCAAATGTCAGGAAATGTAGCATTTGGTGGGAAAGAAAAAGGCAAATGAGAAAAATATAGTACATACTCATTCACTGAAAGAAGTTACAGAACGAAAAAAATTCTACTGTATGTGTAAACTTGAAGCCATTAGCTATTACTCTACAATGTTTGGACCCGTCTGTGTAGGGAAGCAATAATTTTACCTGATTTTTCAATTGTTAGACACTGAACTGTAGTCGATATTTCACAAATGTGGGGATACTCATGGATATTTCTTTTTAAATGGAGTTGAAGTTTTATGTGCATATTGACTGGAGAGTTCGGGCAGAAGAATAGAACTGAGTTTCTTTTCAAGAGGTGCCTTTATGAGTTTTGAAAGTGAAATATTTCCCTTTCTGTTTATGTTGTGTGTATACTTATATAAGTTTTTACAAGACATAATTTAACAAAAAATAATAGAAAAATCAAGTGTGGGGCTTTGCAAGTAATCAAATAGGATCACTTTTCGTTCATTGTTGAAGTTAATATGCATAAACTTGGGACAAATTTTCAACAATATTTCTAAAAGACAGCACAAGTGCTTGCCCAACTGGTGCTCAGACAGGCTCTTTCAAAGCAGGTTTGCATCATTAAAGAAGTTACTGCCCTCCGCTCCAACCCAGCCCAGTTAAGATTAGACATATCGGTGGGATATCTAGGGAAGGTTCATAATTTCTTCAGAAAATAGACATACCTGCCACCACACCATCCACTCCACCTGAGGTCTAAATTGCTCTCTGGTGTTGCCTCTTTCTTTCCATTGGTGACAAAGGCCATCTAGGAGACCTAAAAAAAGAAGACTTTAGTTAAGCTGTAAAAATTTGGACAATATTTTTTTTTCATTTTACACAGAGTTCTAAATCCTGAAGCCACCTTGGAAAATGTGCCTGAAAATCTATGAGTATAATGTACTGCTTCTTTAGTGTTCATTTTTTAACTGTATTTGTATCATATTTTAAGTTTACCTGTCAGATGGGATGTAGGTACCAAATCTGAATCACCATTCTGTGTATTATTTTTATGCTCAGAAGAGACTACTAAGCATGTAGTAGAAAACATAGTAAAATATAGTAAAATATGGTAATAAATATTTAGTGTCTTCTAACTTGGTAAACATATCAGGTTTAGAAAGATGTATTTTTGTCCAGAAAGCTGTAAACAGTTACATTATTAAACCTAACCAAACCCAGCATAATTCCATGTATTAGGAAAAAACAGATATTAGGGCAGATCAGAAATGAAAGGAACTCTTCTGGCCTTTGTGTCTGCCTTTGCGGTTCTCAACACTACTTGATTATATAGCATTATTTCATCTTTTGATAAGGATGTGCTGCAATGAATTGAAGAGAAGAACATGAAAAAAATTGTGCATAGAAGAACATCGGAGTCTCAAACAGATCCAGATAAGCAGATCCAGCCAGATAAAGAATGTGATTGTGTTTTATGTATGCGGTGTGTAAGAAGCAAGGGTTGACGTAAAACCCAAAAATGCTATAGTTAGGACTGACTGTCTGGGTTAACTTTTATTGCTGCCATAAAAAAATAAAGGGAGGAAAAGGGAGTTTTTTTCAAAATATTTTTGATGTCCAATAGAATATAATTTTTTAAAATTTCAAGATCTTTCAAAGGACAAGGCTTTGTCAGACATTATAGAGCAGCAAAACCCACAGCAGGATATTCAAGATCATTATGCCCATGTTTTTCGAGACAGAGCATGACTAGACCATCTTTAAAGGAGAAGATCCTGAGCAGTAGGAAGCCTCCTTCTCTCTTGGCTCATACTGCTGCTCCATCCAAAGTCCAACATAAAAGCACATGGATTCATACTCAACACGGGCAGTTTGCCTTTCACTTCTCTGAAGAAATAGATATGTCCCAAGGCAGGCGGTGGAAGCCTCTTTTTATGCCTTCTGCACTGTACAGGGAGTTGGGTTCCTCTACTATTTTCTACTTTATGTTTCCAGGTGCTTTCTCTGGAATTAGCATACTACTATTATTTTTATAATATAATTATACACTAGTTATCAACTACCATTTAAATAAAATGCACTTAGGCAGTTGTGACCTGTGTTAACCAAATTCTTCTTTTTTTTTTTTTAATTTGAGGTCAGTTATTATTAAGAACATAATAATGGGAATAGCTTATGCAGCAGTTAGAAAATTTATCATCTTATCAGAATGCCTTAAGATGTCATGCAATGTATTTTCAGCCAAAATCCAACTCATCTTCTGATTTAAAGAAGTGTAATTATGAACCCACAAACACCACTAGCCATAAAAATACTGCAGGCATAACTGTCTGCAACTGGACACCCAGTGAAATACAACGTATTGACATACATACAATAGTTCTTATTTGTCCACTCATTTTATGGAAGATGCTAGTCTTTGTGGCCATGAAACTGAACAAGCAGAATTAGAGGACACTTTTGAAAAGAGAAATTCTGCATTTTGTCACATAGTAAAATAAAATTATTTCTTTAAAATTTCATTTCCTTCTTACTAGTGAAACACTAGAGTATTGTGTTTCAAGCAACCAGTTTGCAGAAATACATGCATTATCATTCAAAGAATCCAATATGTTTGGAAAATTTAGCTTTTGACTTACATCTTTACCCTTCTAAGTTCATAAAATAAATTATTTTCTGTATTTTGCACGTTCCAAGAGAAGATCAGCCCTTAGAGCAGCATGTGTCTATTCAAATAATTTAAAAGTGTATATAGACATAAACACATAGCCAAATAAACAAAACTATTAAAAGTGAAGGCTGAAATGTCAGGTTTTTTCATGTTGTTTTATTTAGACTTTTTATTCATTAAGATCATATGGATGTTTTGGAACACGACTACAGTATCAGCACAAGAACATATATCATGACTTTTAACTCTGCAGGGAGGATCCATCACCCCTACCATTAGATATCTAAATGTAGGCATTTCCCCTTCTGATATGGAAATAAAGCTTTTCACATTTGGCTCACCTTTTGAGTCAATGGAGACAAATAGGCACTTTTAGGCCCCTTTAAGACTTGTGCTTCAGGATGAAGTAAATCACATGCCCTCAGTGCAAGTGTCTCTCTTCAGGTGCCATAGAGCAAGCCAGAATTAGTTAGTTCAGACAGAAACAGCAAAAATGTCAGTGTCCTAAATTTAGTCAGTTGGATCCTACAGTGTGACACAAATTTCTTGTAGTTTTTATATCTGCATATTTTTTCTCAAGAAAATGTTTAATTGGGAAGAATGAAATGCTTTATTATATATGGAAGAATTTCAGCTTTCAAAAGATAGTCTGAGAATGCCATACTATTTACATACAAGAATTGCCCAAACAAGTATAAATTCAAGGATTTCCAGGTCAGTGATTTTTTATTTTATTTGCTATGTACCCAACAGTACTTATGTAGCCACTGGCAGGCATATTAGTACATCACAGAGTTTCTTAGGAGTAGTAATTGAACATCTGGCTAATCTCCTGCACATCCATTATATGCATGGATTAAAACTGGCTTTGCTACCTTGGCATCAAAGTGGCTTGGAGTGTGCTCCTTCAGTTCAAAGTGTTTTGATTTTAATGAAGAAATCACTCTCGATACACTCTTTTGGAATACTTTTTGTTTTGAAAATGTACTCAGAGTGGTGAGCTCATTAAAATGAAATTACTTTGAAGTAGTGCATTCCCAGCCGCTTAGATGCAAGGAGAGGTTAGGAGGTTTAAATGCAGAGGAAGAAGCTGATCTGTGCAACATATCTCCAGGATAAGTAATTCTTTTTATTGTGCCAAAAAAAATGCAAGAGAGAGTAGATACCTGCTGCCAAGGAGACTTGCGTCGTTACCTTTGTGGAAGAAGAATGACGGGTTCTTTCAAGGGAACTATGGTTAGTGTAGTGTGAGCAGAAATGGAAAAGAGCTGAAAGGAAACAGAGACTTTTAACTGTTATAAGAGGAAGGGTGTGCAAAGACAGGCAATAGAAACATTTATTAAAGGGAATAAAGAGCATCTGCTTTATAAGAACAGAAAGGAAATGACTTCTCAAACCATTTGCCATGTAAAGGACCAGAATTCTTTTTCACGTCTCATGTCTTCTTTATTTTTCTGTCTCATTTTCTGCTATGATATCTTTATGTGGAGAAAGACATAAAGCCATTAGAGGGGAAGTTGATTGTGTGATCAAAATAATCCTTCTGTAGTCATTCATGAGAGCTCTTAATACATTCAAAGAAAGTCAACTCTAGAGCTCATTGGCCAAATAGCTGATGTAGGACTCTGGGAAGAAAAACTGTTATAGCTGGGAAAATAAAGGGATATATTAAAGATAGTGAAGTGCAAAGAATATGTTAAGGCAGAGATAAAGAGGAGAGAAAAGAAAGAAAAGCATGCAGAAAAGAAGTAAAAGAAAGATGGCAGAAATGGAGAGACAGCTTAAAATGAAGGTGTTAGGAAGAATGAAATAAAAGCATCAGGAAAGGAGCAAGGTCTAAAATAAAACAAAAGAAAACAAAACAGAAAAAGTGAGAGAGAACCAGAAAGGAGAGAAGAAATACACGGTTAAAACAGTCAATCTTGTCAATAAAGTACCAGAGCATCAGGCAGAATAAAAGCAAAATGGTGTGAAGTCATTTTGATTTATGAGAAGCAAAAAGAGAGAGAGAACAAAAATAGAGAGACAAAGGAATTTCCTCTTTATCATGTTTCCACATTGCATTTATTTTCAGGCATTCTGTATCTCAGATTTATCTCCCTCCCATTCCTCATTTCATTCTTCAATAAGCTGTGGAGACAGTTCTTGCCAATTTTGTGACTCTTAGCGAAATGAAGTCTAGCCCTATAACAACCCTCTCTGTCTTTCACTTCGGTGAGTAGGTCTCCGATTCCTCTGACTTCAGAAATTGTTGCAGCTGATTTTCAGATTACCATACAGGAGCAGGGGTAGAATCAGGCAGAGCTGATTCTGGAAACTGAAGATGTAAAGAACTGAAATTGTAGTCAGTATTATGAAGTGTAGCACGTATTTCAGACTTTCTATTATAAGCATCTACCTTAACTATGTGTGATCCTTAAGAAACATATTTTCAATTGCTTGTCCATTTGAGAAATGCTTAGTTTCCCCTCAAAGTCTTCAGAAACAAAAACAAATGGTTTTGGTTGGTTGAGTAAATACATCTGCAGGTTACCCTATTAAAGTGGGAGCAGCAAACTGGAATAATTTGCCAGAATAGTTTTAAATTGCGATCTCTGAAGTTATGTTTGTGCTGTGTGTTGATATACTAAATTTGCTAGCATATTTTAAAGACTTAAAATTCCCACATTAAAAAGCTCATCCAACTTTTCACAAAAATTTACTTGCTTTACGTCTAGATCATCTTATGAACTAATAGCCAACATAATCTTCTATTCAGAAACTAAGGGGTTTTTCAGTTATATGCACACAAAAGGCATTTTAAATCAATACTGTCTATCCCCTTTCCACTTTTGTATCTCTGAGGGCCAAAAAAGATTTTCCTTTAATTTTGTTCAGGGAAAAAAAACCTCTCCAGGCTAAGATCTTGTAAGTCAAACCTAATCTCAGGGTGAATTGTAAACTGCTGATAATAAGGCTTTATATTAACGGAAGCATGGTTATAGCCCTCACTATAATATGGTATCTCTGGTTTCAATTATGTTTTGCACAATGCAATATATCTTCAGGAGTATCTCGTGTAATTAATCAGGTAGCGGTGTAACACAGACTAGAATAAGAGGAAAATCAAGCATTTGTCATTTTACAGAGATGGAGAGGGGTTTTATTAGTCATTTAGTAAGAGCAGTTCTTTCCTGGTGTCAACAGGTTAGCGCATGCTGGTGTATGGAAATTATTCTTCAGTATTCGATTTTTGTCCCTCAGTGAGCAGTGTTTAAGTTGCTCTGGAATTACAGAGAGAAGCTATACGTGATTAGCGCAAAGTAAAATTGATTTAAAATAAATTACTACTGCGATCCTCTTTTCTCAGAATTTCACTTTGGTCCTGGCGTGAAAGGTGTGTGCCTTTTTTTTTGCTGTCAAATGGATTTTATCAATTAAGATCAAAGAGCTGTAGAGATCAGAGGTGGAAAAAACCTTGCCAGGTCATCTCTTCTATCAGTCCAAGAATGTTTTCTACAGTGTATTTCTCTAATAGATAAACTAACTTCACTTTCAAGATTAGAGTTTAAAATAAACGTGTTTGTGATAGATTCTTGTTGAGCCCTAGAAAAATCCTCACTGAGATAAACCTGTAGTATGAATTGTTTGTTCATAACTGGTGTGATCTAACAGCAAAATCGTAACAGTTATGACTTTCTGACAATAGAACAGTTAAATATGTTAGTCTGTTAGATATGTCTTTTTACTATTTAAACAGTGGTGGAGTTGCCTAGCTGCAAAACCTAATAATCCAGCTGTGCCAAGAATATTTGCACTATTGTCAAGCAGACTTAAGGCAAAATACAAATGCTCCAATTTTATAAATCACAGTGTCTAGCAAACAACACGTTTCTTCCTAATTTTTCCATGTTTTCACTTAGGATTCTCAGTCAAACCGTTCAATGATATCACATTTATTACTGAACTGTAGCTTAAAAACAGCTTTTTCAAAGCTGCTCCTGTAAACTTCACCTCATTATCTGCTGTACAAGTTTCTTCTTTTGTAATGACTGAGCCTTTACAGTGGTAGATGTGATCTAATTGCACCTTGAAAATAGATCTTCCCTCATTAGAGATACATAGATTTCTTCAGGTGCTGGCTTACTGTGGAACAATTAAGGTCTATGTCAAAGTTATACATGTACCAAGGCCCCCTTAATGTGAATGAGAAATAAGAACTTAGCTACTTTAAAAATTTGGGCATAATGTCCTCATATTTTTCTTACCTCCAAGACCTTCGTTGTTTCCATGTTTTCATGCTGCGTATTTTTGCAGAATTGTTTAATTTATTTTTAAATACTCTATTTTATAAAGTGTGCTACATTAAATCAAGCCTTGCTGATTAAAGATAGCTTCTCCAAAGCTTGTTGTTGTTGTTTGGCTTAATTGTTTTATTGACTGTTCTTTTATACTGCCTCTGAGCTTTTCAGGCATCAGAGTGTGTCAACAGTGCTACAGTGATTTTCTTCATATTATTGTGGATTGAAGCATCAAAATTTTACTGCAAAACCAGACAATATGTCACAAAGTGGTACTATCAAGAGCTCAGAGAATAAACATTTTCTGCTTTCTACGACTGAAAGACTTGTAAAATTATTTCCTCCTGTTGCAAGAAAACAGAAAAACTTACTAAAGCCTGCATGTTTGTTAAACCATATAAAATAAAAGTCTAATGAAGTCAGTAACATTATTCATCTTCACTTAATGGGCTTGATTTGTATTCTGTTGCAGAAACTAGGTGATATTTGAAAAGGTTCATTCACCATGACTTAAAACCCTCCTATCTTACCACAAAAATTAGGGTTAAATAATAACAAGCCTTTTTCTTTTCTTGGGGTACTTTTCCCTTCCTTTAACTCTTCTTGCTGAAGGAGAATGTATCTTTTCTTTCCATTTGCATGTCCTTTCACTCTTTTTTTCCAGCTCTTCCAGTCGCTGTTTCTACATCACTTTAGTCTATTGCAAGTCATTCAATTTCCAGCCTTAAAATAAAAAAAAGATATTTCTATATCTTCTTTATATGTATCTTCTCTGATATAATTTGACTTTATAATTGTTTCTTTCTAGGATCTGTAAAAAATTCTATGCTAAACTACTTGTGATAGCAATCATATTCTGTTGCACTGTATACAAGTGATTACTTCACTAGTAAATCATTCTTGCTTTATATCAGATGCTTTGAATCAGATTTGTCATAAGCATAAAACAAAACCATTGCTTTCTCCATCCAGATTGTCATTGCAAAGAAACAAGCTGAAGCTATGGAAAGTATAGATGGCTTCGGCTTGATTTTGCTATCATTTATTCCATTAAAATCAATGGAGTTGTACCAATGTAAGCTCGATGTAGGAAAGAATAAATTTCTGTATACCTGTACAAATCTAAATCATAAATACGTATAGATAGCTGTGTAGAAAGTATAAATATGAAGATAATTTGCAAATACCACAGAAAGTACAGAAACAGATATATTTTTTACACCAACAGGTTCAATTGCATGCAAAACAACATGCATGTTATACATCCCAGTGAAATGCAGTCTGGTTTATTTCAGATAAAATAATTTGGTACTGGTCTAAAAAACTGTATGCAAAGTCACGCCTTAATCTTAAATTATCAAGATAAAATCTACAATCTCTCACCGAATACCTAATATATATCTAATAGAAAAACAAGAATGTTATTTAGACTCGTTAGTATGATTTAGTGAATAGTCCCCTTGTTAATACAACCTCTTTTTTCTTTCTTTTTTACTGCTTAATAGAGAAGAAAATCACGTTATTCGGACCTTGACTTTGAAGTAAGTTTTACTGAATTATTCCTGATTATTAAAAGTATTTTCCTATAAGTAAATGTGAAGTGTTCATTTTACCAGATTTTAGCCTTCTGACATAGATGTCATAGGGTTGTTCAAGTGGTACTGGAACATGATGAGCAATTCATTAAAACTACTTTGGTGCAACTTGTTTGTAAACTATTCTGAGATCAAACTGTCATGTTGCAATATTAACCATCATGGTTTCAGTTTTTTAATTCTCTGCCTCTTCATTTTCATCTGTTTTTTTTGTTTTGCTGGCTATCTATCTATTGAAAAAGTGTGACACTTCTGTAAGATAGGCCGTATTGTTGCAGAAGGTTACTTTGTTCAAGAGGTTCTCAATCATTTATTCTCTTTCTTCAATACTAATAACTGGCAGATGAGTTTCACATCCGAATAGTGATTATGAATATGTCAAATTTTGAATGATGAAGCACTGAAGTTGTCAAATCTTATGGATCACATGCTATATTAAAAATCAAGTTCATGTAAGGTTGTTCAGGTTGAATATCCACAATTTCAGACTTAGACCCCATTGAATGAGTGTTGCAGAGCAGGGCATGCGTATCCTCCACACTGAGAAGGTTTGTTTGTGCTGGTTAATGATTATTTTGTTCTGTCTCCGTCAGTATGATTAAGGCTGAGTTTTGTTTATTTGAGGGGTTTTTTTTTTTCTCTACTCTCTACCAGAAGCAATTCGGCAGTTAGTTTTCAAGGGGATGCTAATAATTAATGGATTTGAGGTTTTTGCACAGGTTGTCCGTCCATGAATATTAATAGTTTGATATAATTCATTATCTGTGTCTCCAGACAAGTTGAACCATCATATTTGCAAGGAACCTACAGATCTTGGGCTAAACTTTAACATCCAGTGATCAGTATATATCAACTATAACTTTATAAGTCACCCTCTGTGTTTGTGTATACAAACAAAAGCATTTTTTTAAATTATGTTGGCTGTAAGCACAGCACATGTACGTTCAGATTTCAGATTCTAGTACACAGAGAACAAAGAGGCAGAACTAGCCAAATGCATCCATAGCAGTGGTGAGAGAAGCCTCTCAATGAGAGAACAGTTTACTTTGGTGACTTGCGTTTGCTGAAATGCTGACCTTCTGTGTCTGATTGGGGTTTCTTGGTAGTTTAACAGCATGCCTTAATCTCCTGTGTCATTTTCCCCCAGAGAGTGTAGTTACCTTAAGCAGTCATGTAATTTCTCAAGTGATGCACCAGATAAGGATTCACACAATAAGTTTAAGGAAGATAAAATGAAAATATTATCCTAAATATGCTTTAGGATAAATGTATAGAAAGGAAGAAGAAAAACATGAATCAACAGCAAAATTCTGAGGAGGAAGCAATTCTAAAATTAAATGCCATCAATATGAACAGAAGTTTTATAATTATAGGGATATAGAGAATTATGAATTTTACTGTTTTATTGAAAGGTAGGAATATCATGCCATTCATGATGAGAACATTCTCTGTGGCAACAGATACTAAAACATCTATCACTCAGAGGATCATGGTCCAACACCAAATCAGCACCAACAACACTGTACACATTCTGCTCTCAGGAATCAGGCCGCCCATGACATGTTTTCTGTTGACTCACACAGTGTATTTAAGATGCTTACACCTTTTTCTTGTTTTCAGCATTGTTGCTCCATGGCCTAATATTTTTAGAAGTATTATTAAAATGCAGGAATATATATTTTTTTGTAAAAAAGTAAGGATGGGGCCATTGGGGTCACTGACGAAGAAGTGAGAGCAGCAATGATACTGTGCCAGTCGCTGCTGTGTTTTAGAAGCACTGACTCAGACTAACCTCATCTCACCTCCCTGTTTCATGGTTCCTCTGATTAAGCCTGTGGGCTTTCCTGTGTTCTTACACATAGCATGGCTGTCTGTCTGTGGTAAAGCAAAATAAAAAAGCCATAAAATGTTCAAATAGTCACCTACCTTCCTTCACTCAGCAAGGCATACTGATGAAGGGAATTGAGATAGTGTTGCGTGGCCAAAACACTGCTCTTCTGATACTTCAAAGCGGCTTGACTTCAAAATAGAACAGAGTCTGGAGGTGAGGTCAAGCTAGAGTGATTGGCCATATTACTTAAATATTTAACACCTTCTCTGCTCTGTCTGTGACCAGTGACATCTGGCACTCTCTGAGAAACCATCCTTCCACAGTTCTGAGGATAACAAATGTGAAATATGCAGTACAGATAAGATTGTGTCAAGCCCCATCCTTTTAACGCTCTCCCGGCAGTCTCTACACCCACAACCTCTCACGCATGTCTCTCTATATCCATACAAGACAAACCTTCAGGCTATACCTATCTTGCTGAAGACATTTGGGGGAACATTCCCGGGTGCCAAAATGCCAGTTTTAATATGAATGAATTTTTAGAATGATCTTTACTGTTTTAGTCTGGGTTACCCTTGTCTCTCCAAACAGTTCCTGAAATGTCCTCAGGGAACTAATGCAACCTAAGTACCATTCATAATAGACAATTTGGTTGTAGAGTTCTTATTTTGGAGACTAAGAGAATTTCATAGCATTTATGGAGAATATGGAGAACATTCCATGCTAGATGGTGCCAGAGAATGATCTTGGACATGTTTGACATACTACAGTAGAGTCACAGTTTCTATTTTTTTCTTTCTTTAAAAAAAAAAAAAAAAGACTATGCTGGTGGACTGCAATGCAACACTTACTTTAATATGGACATTTGGAAGTAAAACAACAAAATACATGAAAAGCAAACTTTTTTCTAGAGCCACAGCTAAAACTCAAAGCCAGCTGCTATGTCATGTGAACATAGGCAGGCTATGACTGTGCTCGATGCCGTAGAATAGTCTCTGTCCCTGTTATCTCCAATATATGTAGAAATACAGGTGCAGTTTTAAAGGCTTTTGCAATGGACTATAGATAATAAAAGCCTTGTGACTGCTGGGTAGGGTTATGCAAAGCTTATGTCTCCTGTCAAAGGAAAGAGAGAGAGAAAAAAGATGACAGCCAAACTGGCCAGCCCTTACCACAGATCTTAGAGAGGAGTCTCTTAAGAACTGGGCCGCTTGTTTCTTGTTTTCTCTTTGAAAATAGTTCAGCATTACATTCTTAAATTATCCCATTATGTAGCAAAAAGAAGAATGACTGTAACATACTGGGTTTAGTCTGTAGGCAGAAAGTATTACTGCTAAATAATATACTGTCTACTATTAGATTTTGCAAAACACTGACTAATCTATTTGAACATTGAAGTGTGCTAAAATGAACAGCCAACATGGAACAGCTTTACAGCTCTTTTCTTGCGATTACCAAGGATTAGTTCAGACTCATTCATGCAGTCTGGTATCCAAAACATGACCAAAATTCATAGGTCTGCTCACTTTGGATCCTTGCTGCTGCTGGCTGGGGTGACCCCAGATAAGTGCCCTCTAACTGTGGTCATTATGTTCTGCTTTTCCCTAGAGCTGGACAGGTAGCTTTTTCATGAAGGCTCAGTGCTTATACTTAGCTGTCAGATCAAATAAAATTCATTCTAATTATCTTGAACAGAAATACAGATGCTGTGGAAATTCCCAGGAGGACTTTATAATAGGTGTGCACTGACACTTACAAAAATATACAGGAGAGTTAAACAGTATTATTCACATGCATTTTAACATTCAAGATCACAATCACCTTTAATGTCTATGAGAGGGTCTAACTCCTGGATTTCCCCAGCCATCCACCTCGCTCTCCCCTTTCTATGAGGCGTTCATTGCATCTACTTGTAATAACATTTATGTCAAATAATTCAGAAAAGTGCCTATCACCCTGTTTCCCAGGATTCATCTCTGGCTCTTTTTGAGCTCCACCCTTGAGAAAGAGCAAGGATACACAGAACAAGTGTGAATACCAGAATGTCTTCTTCTCTTTCCACAGAGCAGTAGACTCTCACCAGCAATAATGCCAAATTCATCATTTATTGCTGGAGTTGCTTTTTTTCAGAATTTGATTGGCAATAGGTATTCACTATAACAACATTGCAAATTCACACAAAAGTTTAAAATCTTCCTCTTACTGACCTGAAGACATCTCTGAAAGACAAAGGTGAAGAAAATGTGCCTGCAGGGAAAAATCCTTTACCACTCCCAAGTTTGGCAACTGATCGTACCTATAACATCTTGAAATCACAGCATGTTTCCATTGTAGGGCTGGGAAGGCATTCCCCCATCTGTTCTTTTCACTTAGCTATTTCATACAATATTTGAGAGAGCGCATTTTTACCTGTGACAATAGAGAATATCTCAAAGGCAAACTGAATATTATTACTGTCATTCAAAAGATTGACCACAAATCTTCAAATCTTCATAAGAATATTTATGCTTTAGGTAGAGTTCAGCTAAAACCCTGTCATAAATAAAAAAGGTAACTGGGTACAGAGTTATGTTTGAAGTCCTTCCCATCTTAATGGTAGCCATCCACCCCTGAATCCTCTTCTGAGAGTAGATGCTCATCAGATTAAGGCTCAGTCTTTTCAAAACATGCCCTTGATGTTACTTGTGAGTGGGGGTAGAAATGTGGAAGTGGTGTCAGTTCAGTCTGGCCCACTTCAGGGCGTGGAGTACAAGAATTGCAGAGGCTGCCGGCAAGACCAGAAGAAGACGTGTCTGTAGCCTGAGGCCCAACTCAGGCGCTTCTCGAGGGGATGCGGTATTAATGGGCACAACCCCAGCTGCACCTAGAGAAGGCGTGTTTTCGAAGGGCAACACAAGAAGCTCCTTTTCCATCCTGTTCAGGTCTTGATGCTACTAGGATCATCCTAGTATATACTGGTCAAGATCTCCAGCTCCAGCTAAAACTTATGTATTTCTAAGACTGATAAAGCTGTGTTTTCCACATTGCCCATTTAATAGAGAAGACAGATTAAACCCCCACAAATACTTTGTGGGTTATTTTCTTATAAAAGAGAGTTAGTTACCCAACAGAACACATTTTCTACAAAGGAGATAAGATGGTGCTTCCTAACAAAGCATTTATAAGAAGTCTATAAAAGAAGAGTTAGATTTGGAAATTTAAGTTACTGCATCTCCAGTTCAGATCATTCTTTATAAGCAGTGGGGAGGGTCAGGTGTCAGGGGGTAGGAATTATGGAATGGAAGCCAGGAAAACACAAAGCGGCCAAAAGATCCATAGGTACATGTGCATACCAGTCATTCCGCTATTAAGAATAAAATTGAAAGCCTTTTTTCTGGCAGACTTCCCACTGCATGTATTTAATTTCTCCTCCCACCTACTTCTCCTCAGGAATAATGTAATGAACTGAGTAAGACATTTGCATTATTCATATTTGCTATTTAACAAATTCTTGGGTACACGATTCAGAAAAATATCAGAAAGTAACATTCTCTCTAATCCTAGCCTTCTATTAAAAAGTTTCCAACTGGAGATACTTGTTTCACAGTCATATGCTATTTTCTGCTTTTAGAGGCAGTATTTTAACCCACCAAATCTGTTTTATTCCCTTCAGCATGTCTCCTTATTTCAGCCAATAATAGTCTTTGCAGTAGAAGGTTTCTTTTTTAATTCTATGTATATAAAATTTGCTAGATATCCCTGTCTACCATAACAACAATAGCTTCAAAGAATCCCTAGGAAGTGACTTAAGTGAAACTTCCCTCATAAATTCAGATCAGCTATTACTAGTTAAATCATGTTTTGCAAGGAGTTCCTCACCAAAACCTGTAAAATTGTTTCCCTTATTCACCCCACAATTCACATTAAGTTAATAGGTCTTTAATTGCTTGCTGTAGCTCATGTCTCTTTTGTGAATAATGTTGCCAATTTCCTGTTCTCAGAAGCGAAGCAAGTTCTCAACTTACAGTGTAGCTTTATTAAGGATGATACGGTTATTACAGCGTAGCAGTAGAAATGCATGATCAAGACAGCAGCCATATTTCATAAAATTTATAAATACAGAATGCAAGTGAAAGATAACAGTTAAAACTGGGTTTGGTAAAGCATTATTTGGGGGTAAGCTACTGCCACTCCATTTTAAAAGGTACTAACCCAGACATGGCAGAGCGTTACTTGCTGGGAAGGGTCACACTCAGGAACTGGATACGTAAGTTCACAGGGTTTGTCACACACAACGCCGGGGAAAATCAGGCTTGACAATTAGTGCACATGCATAGAGGATGGCATCCTGATCCTGCTCCTTTTCTATCAACATTATTGGCTGCTGCCCTGGCTTTAACTCAAGTTCAAGCAATTACAAAAGCTTAAGAAAGCCCAAGCTGAGCCCATCTGCTGTTGGACTGAGGTGAAGCATCCTCAGCCCCTCCTGTCCCCTCTCCGCCCAGACCACAGAACCGTGAGACTGGTTGAACAGTGAGCAGCCTTCAGCTTTGCTCCAGAGCCCGGTCTGCGTCCCTATCCGAGCGTGAACTTGTTTGGAAACAATGCAGAGGGTAGGCTTGACAATCTGGGCTTGAAAACAGGCTTCACTCTCCATGTAGCTGCCAAGGCAGGTACATGGTCAAGGGTCTCCTCCAACTGTGGGGGCTGGTTGGGGTCCCACCTCTTGCACAGGAGTGCTGTATAATTAGTTTTTGTGGAAGAGTGCCCTGCTCATGGGCTAGATGGAGGGTGGTTTCCAATTGTCCAGTCCATGACATAAGAAAACAAGTAGAATTAAAGAACTGTGCCTACTTGTCTTAAGATTAATTCCGTTTCAACTGCATTTTGTGATGATCTGAATGACAAGAAGATGTCTAATTAAAAGACATAGAGTTTGGAGATTTTCCATTTTGGGCCAAAACTTCCGAGTTCGGTGTTCTCATAAAAATTACTCCGATAGGGACTATTACAAAGTGTTGTTACATTCCTACAGAAATTAAAATATTAACATCCATGCTGAAAACAGGAGTTCTAAAAAAATCTTCCTAATGGGCAAGAATCTTTCTGAGAAACTGCCATTACTTTCAAAATACTTCTAGGCTGACACAAAATCAGTGTCCCTTAATTTCAGCAACTCAATAAATGTGGGGTGAAAACAGTCTCTTGTACACAGGAAAAACATTAAACAGAGCAGAGAGAAAGCTCAGTGCAATTCACTTCCATTGGTTGAGTCTACAGGGAAAAGATGGCCCTGCCAAATTCAATTTACTTTATTATATTGGGGAAAATAATGCTTCTCTTAAAAAAAAAAAAAAGGAAAAAAAAGCCCAGATTCAATTATAAATATAAGCAATTATGTTCCATTTTGCAGAAGGTCATGCATACAAGAAAGAGGCACATGGAATTGTTTCAAGAGCTAAATCAGAAATTTCAGACACTGGACAGATTTCGGGATGTACCAAAATCAGGCAGCATGGTAAGTTTTCCTTCTTAGATATTTAAAATATGATGGACCCTTAACAACAACAATGAAACAAGAGTCCTTTGAACTCACTATACTTCCTGAGATGACCTCACTCTGAGACACCTTTAGATAGCCTCAAAAATTAGAACAAAAGGTATTTTCATTAATCTAACCTATGTCAAGGCTCATTGGGTTTTACAAGTAGACCATAGCTAACTCACTGACATAATTGTAGAGGACAAGTAAGTGAACTGTAGGGAACACGTTTCAAATCTGTATGTGCCTACCAAGTCTAAAGGACTTTATATAGAGAAAGCAGCTTACTAATGTAATTTGGCCAATAGGGTTTTTCCTCTATCTAGGCAAGCAGATATTAAATTAGTTACTACGAACAAGTCCAGTTTGATTCACCTATACATGAGAGGGTCCAGAAATCACACAGGTTCTGCAATGCTGTGTCTTTTCCATAATGGGTTTATAAATATTTACTGGGGTAAAACTGAAAATTAAATCATCCTGAGCTGACTCTGCTATCATCATAATTCAAATTTATACACGTACACTCATACACACATGTATAACACCCTGACTACATCTGATAATGGGAGCAAGGAAATAATTGATTCTGCCTAATTAAAACAGTTAAATTAGTGTGACATATTTGTTAGCAGTAATATTATGATTAGTAATAATTTCATATGTAATCTTATAATGTGAAAATTGTATATTAAATGGAACTGAGCTAGAATCATTGTATTCTATAACTTTTTCAGAAGAGCTGCTTTCAGACATGAAGAAGAGGTATTAAGCAGATATGAGGCCAATGGATTTACATCACTTACATCACCTTAATCCGGCAGAAATTTGGCCCTGATTCTTTGATGAACTTTTAGCTGTGATATGTGTTATTTTGCACCCAGTTCTCTCTCACTCCTCCTTCTGAGATTTGCTGACATGTGAAGTTTGCATTCACCTCCCTGTTTGAGATTTGCTGTCCATGTAAAGCTTGGATTAATTCAAAATCTCAAAGGGAATCTCAGTGGAAGAGTTGTGTTTATTCTGTTTCACATCGGCGCTATGTTTTTGAAAGGTCTGCTAATAAAAGCTGCCTAGAGGAATGCTCTATCTGTAAGAGAGTCAGAGAGTGATCCAGGTACCTAAATATAGGCATCTCAGGCTATTTTAGACAGCCTCAGCTCTACAGCACAGTACAGGCAGTGGTGACACAGGGCTCAAAGGAGATCGGAACCTCTCATGAAAGGTAGCTTGAGATCAGGCAGAAAATCTAAAGGCATCTAAAATGGTGCAAAAATGTCAGGTTTTGGCAACAATGTCCCACCTAAAATATTACAGCAGAAATCATAAATTGGTCTTAGTCCGTAATGTCTTTCACCCTATAAAATTTAGCATTCAAAAAAAAAAAATCATTCAGTAGAAAATAACCAGCTTTCAGCCTGTTATTCCTAATATGCTTGAGCTCCTCAGCCTGTAAAGCAACGTGGCTCTCACAGCATTTTCAATGACTAGGTTTCCACGGTTCTGTCAAGCACCTGCCGCAATTTAAAATCCAGCTGGCAATCTCTGTTTCAAACCACTCCATATTTCAGACAGCAAGCTCTTCTCAATTACCTCTCTTTCTCTTTTCTCACTTTTCCGCACAACCTCTATTAAAAAGATGGCTATTGGTACTGGATCACTCTGCCATTCCTCACATACATTGGTTTTTGTGCAAGAAGGGGCTTCGCTGGCAGCTCAGGTGAGGAGCCTGCCAAAGTGGTGATTGTTCACAGAGGGAGTCGCAGCGGTGCTGAACACCCGCCAGCCTGGCTCCCTGCAAAGCCATTTCCCATCTCTGCCTTCTGTGTCTCATGAGAGCACGTTAGCAGTCAGCCTTATGAAAGGCAAACACGTTATTTCATCCTTGATTTTGATTCTTCTTTTTTTGATCTTCAGGAGAACTCTGCTCCGAGCAAGGCTCCATGGGACAGTTTCAAAACCCCAGGCGACTATCAACACTATACAACGATAAATGTATTAGACACAGACGCAAAAGACGCTTTAGAACTCAGACCAGCAGAATGGGAGAAGTGTCTGAACTTGCCTTTAGATGTGCAAGAAGGTGATTTTCAAACAGAAGTTTAACAAAAATGAAAACAAACTGAACAAAACAAAAACAAAAATAATTTGTTGCACTGACAATAAAGAGACTTTGGGAATCCTGACACTCCTGTCTGAACATTGTGACTACTTTATGTCAGGGTCTTCCTGTGCCAAATGTCAGTGGTTTTTTTCGTACAGTATATTCCCACTAGAGCGGCTAGTGGAGAACCAGGTGTACAATTCTTACCATCGTGTGTTGTAAGTACCCGTGGAATGGATTTGTAAGGTAATCTTTATAGATAAACCTCAAGCAACGATTCATGTTGTAACAGCTTCATTTGGTTTAGTTTTCAAAAAACTTCACCATGAAGCACAATGTATATATTTATGCAGTTTTTAAAGTTTATAACAGTCTGTTTGGCCATTACTACACTTTTTACTTTATAATATAAAAGCAAAGTTTTTGTCATTAAATGAATGTCTGTTGAGCTACATTCTTCATTGCTTTAAATGCAATAAAGTAATAATCTCACTTTTATATGAATAATATATTTCACATCTTTATTATTGCAGTTTTCTCTGGAAAGCTCTGAGTAGCTTTCTCTGCTGCAGCTGTGTATAAAATATTTAAAATGTTGTATGGTGTAAATAAACCTTTGTCTACATATCAGTTTCTTAGTGCATTTTATTCTGTATTTATCTTAAATTTGCGTATTTATAAAGTTTTCTTTAAAAACACACATACTGAATATGTATTTGAAGTTTTAATAGTATGTTGTTCTAACTCCTGCGTATTAGTAGGTTTGTACAGACATTCTGGGGTTTTTTTAGGTGTTCTTTTGTGACAATGTACCATAGGAATTGGACTTGTCAAAATACTACTACAATTGTTCTGTTTTATAAGAAGTTTTGCCTTGTTGCAGAAAAATAGTGGAAAATAAGTCAAGTTCAATGCACAACACCCAAAGAAAATGGTGATTCAGAATAATTAAATCTTGTGTATGGTCTTGTTGTATAACAACAAGAAGGACTTTGAGGATAAAAAATTCTGAAGATTTTAGACAAAAAAAAAAGAGTGTGTTTCATATTATAAATCGAGAACAGCACATGATTTATATTGAAAATACAGTTAAACAATTAGGAATAGAAAGACTAAATCTCCCTTTCTGCGCTTACAACCCAAAGCAGATCCTCAAAATCTCTCCTTATCTACAGCACAGCTGGGGGCAGGGTGGGGGGTGGAGGAAGATATCTCAAGTCTTCATATGCCATATTTCTAGAAAAAAAAGTTTCCAAAACTATTTTAGTTCCTGCTGTATGGAATTAAATATGCTGCAGTCTGCTAGCTGAAGAGTTCTTAAAGAGGAAGAAAACATGACCACCAACCTACTTAGGAGGAAAAAAAGGCCTAGAATCTTATCAGCAAGAACTTAACCCAGAGCATTGGTAGAAGGAGATCGTCATTCATCTGCTGAGAGGAAAGTAGTTAGGACCAACCTTAGGACCAACCTTCAGAAAAGTGTTTCAGTTTGTAAATCCTTTCTCCAGGTCATAATAAGGTACTTAAGACACGAGAAGGAGCCTGACTTTGCTTACTTTGAGTGAGTATCTCATGCAGACTGTAGACTTCTCTAAGCTATTGCTTCAGCACAAATACAAAATAACCAGCTATCGGCCAAATGATATTAAGCCCATTAAATGATTTATTTAGCTAGAAGTTAGATGATGTGGTACTCAATATTGCAATACATCAATCGATCAGAACTGGCCCTTTATCTGCTGATGCAGATGGGGGCAGCTGGCAAGGTTGGCTATGCAGCCTACTAACTTCACACCTCTGAGATCAGATAGCGCACCAAACCCCTCTCTCTCGTTTTAATCAAGTTCTAATCTAAAAGGGGGTTATTTTCCCTTTAGATAAAGATGTAACAGAAACCGCACATTTTTAAGGATTTAATCCACTATGGTAGGCATCTCTCATGCAGAGCATGTTTTACAAAATTTCTGATTTTTGAGACCAAATCAAGAATCTTAGGCCCCTGAATCCGGATATAAGCTTTAGTATCCTTCTTCACTGATCTAAACATAATACGAATCTAGAGCACCTTGGTATTTCAATAACTGTAGTGCAGAGATTATTTGCGTAAGTTTTGTATCACCTAACTGCTGTTCAACAGCAGTCTAGTTACAGGTGCGGAAAGCTTAGGGTTGGCTGCAAACTCACCCAGGAAACGTGATAAATCAGTCTACACTCAATACGCTGCTGACCTAGTTGTGCTGTTATTAATAACCCAGTTGATTCAGGTTTAGCATTAGCCTGGGTATTTATTTACCACACAGCAGTCACAGATGTGCTGCCAGTGTATGAGCAGCAATCTTCAGTGCCTCTTTATTTAGAGCCTGTACTGCCCCGCTCAGAAAGTGCTAGACATTTTTATTTTCCTGTATACTTGATATTTAGAAACATTAAGAACATGCTGAAAACCAGCGTATTTGCCTACCAGTTTGACTCTTTCATATAAAAGCAGGGTTTTTCAAAAGCAAGATGCCACATGTACTTGAAGTTTGCTGCTCAATATCTCCGAAATGGTGCAAGTCGCGCTGAACCCAAGCAGGAGAATACGAACTTGCGTGCACTGGCTTAAATGTTGGTAGACCACTGATGAGGTGTTTGGCATTACATTATATGCAAATAAAAATTGAGTCAGAACTCTACATTATCCTAGGTGCAGAGATGACAAGAGGCTCTGAGTTCGCCTGCCAGGGATGGCTGGTGCCACCCAACCCGGCTGTGCTACCTCACTGGGCCTCCAGTTGCAGTTACAGAAAGATTCCAGCGTCTGAAGACTCATCTAAACAGTGTTGCTGCCGCTGGCAGTAACGTATATTAAGCCAGCTGAGCTCAGCCTAGAGGGTGCCTTGGTCCAATCTAAAATACATATTACCTAGATGTATGTAGAAAAAACAAATAATTTGGGGGGAAAGGCCTCATTTTCTCAGCAGTTTATATACACATTAGTAATCATATAAAACCATACACTATTATTCTATCTCTGTCTTCCTTTTACACACATACATACACGGAGAAAGATTTTTTATAGCAAGTCAATGCTAAACAAAGCATGGCCTGGATATTTCAGCATAGGGAAGTGGTGCATACAGGAAATATAGCTGAGCAGTCATAGGTCACTCAGACAGCAGTTCCAGATATCCACGATTTCACATCCAAGGCTGTGTAAAAGGGGTTGGTGTTGCTGGCATAAAAACTCTAACAAAGTTATTTGCTACATGCACCTTTGCCAATGTGATGTTATTTAACCCAAAGTCATCTGGGGATGTAAACTCTGAAATAGTCATTATGGAACTTCAGCTTATACTCTGCAATATCTCTTGGAAAGAAGGAGGAGGAAAGAGAGAGTAAGTGCTGCTACAAGGGGTGAGAGGAAGAGGAGCAGTGCTGCCATGATGAAGCACCTTTGGATTGCCATGGGCTTAACAGTGGCATATATGTAATGCGAATGATTTCTTATGATGAGGATTTAGGACAAAGCTGTAATAAAAGACACAAAAAGATAAGAGTCTTTCATTTCATTCACTACTGGGTTTGAATTTCATTTGTAATTAGTGAGACAGTTCTCTTCTCTGGGAAATGTTGTACTGACACTCCTGCTATAAGAACATCATTTGCTTCTACGATCCTAAGATGTAAATCACCTAATATTGTTTTACACAGGATTAGACTGGGGTAATTTCTTTTAGAAAGAAGCAGAACCCCAACCAAACAAAAAACCTCAAACCTCGAGCTGCACAGGGTGAAATGTTCTCTGATGCTTTTGGCTTGTCTCCATTTCCCATAGTTGCTAGGCAATGCTGCACTTAGAGACCGGATTTAACAAAAGCTCTGCTTCCCACTTGGAAACAGGCATCCATCTGTCACAACATCAGCAGTGTGTTTTCCATTGGGTTATGCAAAAGGATGTGGAGATCTATCTTAGCAATCAGCAGATGGAGACATTGTGTATTGATAGTAGACTTAAGTTCTTCAGGCATTTTCTCAAGGCTGAACTGGCTCTCTGGATAAGCCACAAGAAGAATGTTGTATAAGCAAACATTGTTTTTCTCTATTGAAAAGTGTTATAGGGGTCTCTTGTACAATCAAGCCCATTCTCAAGTGATGGGAGAAGTAAACAGAGAGGTACCAGTTGAACATGTGTTGAGGGAGCTGTGATTCATTTTGAGCCAGGTCTCAACCAGTGCAATGCTGTAATCTTGTCTCCTTACTTTTCTAGAAATGTCTTTCTTTGGAAGGAAAGCAAAAGAGGCCTCACTAAGAGAAATTCAATTGCTGCTAAGATAAGCATGGCTACTAACCCTAGCACTCCCACTGAAATGTTCTGCCAGTTAATTACAATGTAAGGTAAAGAAAGATACATTTACCTGGTTTTGACAAAATTTTCTCTTAGGCTGCATTGGACCATCATGTGACAATGAGTTACTCAGATTAACTACACTACACTGCTGCTCTTCTTGTTTGTTCTGAATTAATTTTGCTTTATACCTTGTTATTTCTTATGAGGAACAGTCAGTAAGTTTTCCCAGTTCAACTTCCTCTCTTGACAATATGGGCTTCTGCTATAGGCCCCACAGTTACCTCTTTTTCAGAATTACAAACTCATGCCCAGTTAGTCCTCACATGGAAGCTTTTCCCTGATTTCTACCATCGTTTTTTCCTTTGCGGCTTTTCCAGGTCTGCCAAAGTTCTTAAATAATTCTCAGTAAATCCTGAACTCATTAAAGCTTTCTGTTAGATCTTGGCAGAAAGAAAGGAAAAAACTCAACCAGGAAGCTTCTAAAATGCCTTTTCATTCAGTAGGGTAAAAAAAAAAAAAAAAAAAGAGAGAGACGAAACACCAAAACACTTTAAAATACCTGAATTTTAACTTTTTAATCTAATAGTTTAATGCAAAATACATGACCATCTCTTTGAGCAAGAAACGGGCATCTCATGATCAGCGGCGGCTTTTCTTAAGTAGTCATCTTGATGAGTGAACTTCAGCACTTTATTTTCTGCTGCTCCTTTTCTCTGGTGCTGTGAATGTAGACTTTCTTAAGTAGCACTGCTGCAGCAAGGCTCCTGGAGAGTTATCTGCATCCCATTGGGTGGGTTTTACAGTCAGAAGGACAGCAAGGACTATGTGATCCTTTCAGACAGAACACTAGTTGCTTCCCACATGCGGAAAGTGTGCTGAATTCTGAGCTTTTTTCAGTTTTTGTAACTCCCCTTCCTCCAGTTGTGTGTTCCAAGAGTGATGTCCACTCACTGACTCTCTTCTTTAAAACTTAGAATGGGCACCTGAGCCATGAAGGGGTTTGGAGCTTCTGCTCATGACTGTTCATCCCAGTGACTAAGAGTTAAGCACCCGCACCTCAACAGAGGTGGAATTAAAGAAACAGATCTAGTATCAGTGTTTTCTTGATGATTGGCTTAGGCAGCCATTGGGAAGCCCAGCTGGAGATATGTACTTCTTTGCATGCCTTATATAAGCAGATGATGTGCCTGGTTCAACATATGGAATCAACCTAAGGAAACAGGCAGCTAAACCTCATATGATGCAATGCTGACCCTCAAAAAAATCTATGTCCTTTTGTGGATCAAACCCTTACGAGTTGAAATACTTTTAAAAATCTGGTTCTTAGAATCCAATTTTAAGAACAGCAACAAGCTAGTGCTTTTTCCCATTATCGATTCAATGATTTATTGCAATATGTCCCTAGGCTGTTGACTTGGGAAACTGCAAAAGGTGAAGCCTGAAGGACTGGAATTGATTAGTATGTATGTTCAATTTCTTATTCAGTGTCTCCTTAGACTTAACCACTTTATTTCCTGCTTTATTTCCTCTGTTTTTGGTAATAAGGTTCTTAAATCAAGCAAGAATTAGCTATGATTTCTAAAGACAGGTAGAATCCATTCTATTTAATTTAGAATTCTAACTAAAACACTGTCTTGCCAACATTTCAAGCACAGAACTCTGCAGAGCAATCTAACTCTGCCTATCATAGCTGTCTAGGTTCTTTACAGAAAAATGGAGGCACCTCTGAAGCACAGCTAGGCCCAGCTGGTTCTTTAAGTTAAATACTAATGTCTTTCAATTGATTACACAGAGAATTTAAAAGCCCTCTGAGGGCAATAAAATTCTTCTAAATTAAGCACCAGATTTAGCTAGATTTAGTCATCAACATGTGAGCTAATGTCTAAGCTCCCATTATAAACAGCGAACAGGTCAATACAGTCAATAGAGCTTAAAGACCAATTCACCTTATCTATTACCAGAGGCAGGATGTCGTCAATATGAGATGTCCCACACCTTTTGAAACATTTGCATGGGGATTGCAGATATGAAAGACAACTGAAGAGAGACTATGCCCTTCTGGTCCAAAGACTACCCAGACGCACACCTAAAATGATGCTAAACACCTGTGTTTGGACAGGTGAATCCAGCTCCAGGGGAAGATCTTCCAAGATGCTCTGGGATATCCAGCCTCCAGCTATCACTTCAGAGAGGCATGGGGTTATGGGTCTTATGTCAGGTTTGCCAACTTGGTACGAATGTCATAGGTATCCTCACTATCACACATTGTCACTACTTAGAATCCACCTTGCCTTCTCCTCTTCTGAACATTTATGTCTGTTCAAGTAGAGGATTCATCTTCTCTATAATTTTATTGTTAGACCTCTAAATTCTGGATGTAGATTATCCAGGTCCTTATCCTTCTGAGAGGTAAATGATGCACAGCCTAGGACAATCTAATCTGCCAAGTATGAGTAGATTGTGAAAAAGCACATTCCGGAAGATCATACATGGGTCAGCCATACATGAAGGATGCATGGAGCCAGGAAAATTACAATGCTATGCTTTGAGCAGATGTTAGATTTCAGCCACAAGTGTCTGCTGTAGAATACCAATGCTTGTCATACTGACCTGACACTACAGTCTTGCTTTCTAACTCGAAGAGGTTCTCCTAGTTATTGGGCAACAGTCAACCTACTTCTTTTTTGTGTTCTTCAGGTCTTCCAGTGTTCATTCTTCTGGTGACACAAAGGCCAGACTTGAACTGAGAGGATTACAAGTGTGTTTAGCAGAGATACTCTCTTATCCCTTAATTTCCAGCCTTCTCCTGAAAGTTAGATGGTGGTGGTTGAAACCTTTCTAAGATGAGTTGGACGGGGAAGCTTTCCAGCTTCATGTGGACTTCTGACAGATAGTTATGCAAAGAAGAAAAGACACACCCACCCTCAGAGCAGATAAAGTTAGTAATATTCAGTGAGTAGACTCAGGCTGTGTTTGACCTGGAATGGCTGTTAGGTGTGTCCTGCCTCTAAGACATCTCTTCTCCAGGATGAGGAAGCCCAGTTCCCTCATTCTCCCCACCCCGAACACAAGTGCTCCAGACCCCAACCATCTTGGCAGACATACCCTGCACTCAGTCAACTTCATCAGTGCTGACAAGCCCAAAACTGGACACAGTATCCTAAATGTGATCTAACAAGTACCTGTCACTCAATCCACTGGCTGTGTTCCTGATACAGGCCAGGATACTGTTGAACACGTCAGCTGCACACTGTTGTTGTCCCATATGTTCTGTCTGTCTGCATATCGGTACTGCTTGGACGTACGAACTGATTGCCCCCGTCTGGTGTCATCTGCAAACCTGATGAGAATGCACTACCTTGCATCATTGACAAATGCATTCAGGATCTGCCTCTAAACCTACAACCCCTCTGAGCCAAGCCGCTCAAACATTAGTTTACACACCTGGTTGTCTGTCCATCCAGTGCCATCCCATCAGCATTCTAGCTTGGTTACAATCCTTCTAACAAGACAAAAAAACTACTAGCTCCTACAGCTGTCACACTTTCAAACCATTTCAGTTCTGTGGGGATGAATCTGAGTTAACACTTGGAATTTAACAGGCTGCTTGAAGACCTCTTCTATGGAATAGGCAAAAATATTGAGCAAGTGAGATTATTTGAGGAAACCTGTCTGAACACAAGTATGTATTTTGGGTAATTAAGTAGCTGTTTTCATACCAGCTGCTGTACCAGGAAATGCTTGTCAGCTTGTGTCCACATTTGACTTTATTGCACAGACCAAAGACAACAGAACATACTTATTTTTCTTAATAACTGTGTTTTGACTACTTGTGACCGATGCTGTGAGTTAGATATTGGTTTTAGTCTTTAATAGGATAAATATTGATAGAGTTACAAGTTTTATCAAACTTCCAGGTTGCCTTTCTAGACAAGTTTTGTGACCTTAGCTAGATGACTGGTTTTAGCATTCATTAAATTGTTGACTAAGAAAGATATCTTTTTCACAGTGAAACTGAGTAATTAAAGTATTCTCCGTTCTTCCAAAATATCTCTTTTAAAAAATGCTATCCACTTATTAAAAGTTAGTGGTAAAAACCTGTATGAATGATATTTCAGGATAGTGGTATATTTACTTTCAAATAAAGATGGTGAACATTTTGGAATATTATTTTAACACAATAAATGTGTTATAGCATACTGTTATTAGCCATATCTGACCATTGGATTTCCTAAAATGGAGGTATTGAGACATTAATTCATTTTACTTGTTTCCTTGTTTCTGAGGGGAAGGGCGAGCACACCTCCTACTGTCCCCCCAGCTTGGGGGTGTCAGTGGCTTCCCAGCCGTGCTCCTGCCCTAGGCCTGCTGACAGCAGCCAAGAGCGAGCACTTAGACTGCAGTGGGAAATGCAAAGGCTGGGCAGAGGAAGTTTTTGCTCGGGGTCCCCAGAGCCCATTCTGGAATGGAGCAAGTGTGCAGGTGATGCTGTGTTCACCATTTATGTCAAAAAATTGTAGGCCTTAGACATAAGAACATGCCAAATGCTCAGCCTTTCTTTCCCTTGTCTGGCAGTGGAAGAGAGCAGAAAGTGTTTTTTCTTCATTCCATAGCAGGGTGCCAGGTGAGAGCAGGTGAGAAGGCCAAGGCAGAAGCAGTATCATCCAGAAAGGGATGGCCCAGCAGCAACATCACTATCTATTGCCAGAAGGTTGCTTGTTCTTTTTTCCAGAAACTGTTACTTTCTCACAGCTCCTGAGGACCTGTATGATGCTGCCATCACCTACTCAAACTCTATCAGGAATGCAGCCTAAGCCAGTGGTGAATTCAGGAGGAATCTGTCAACATGTCTTTCTCTGCCTCTGCTGAAGGTCTTTCATCACCAGCTTTAAAATTCCTGTCCTCAGTGTAGGGAAATGTAGGGAAGACTCCATCTTCTTCTTCCTCGCAAGCCCATGTAGAAGTGAGGCAATTAGCTACACTGCAAATCCCTTTGATCAGAGAAGGGAAAAAAAATTCCAACATTAACAAATCCTACCATTGTGCATCCTCCTTCTTCTGAGTCTGAAGGAGAGATGACAGGATACCATTGCTACACTCCAGCATGAAGATCATGTTAGTGCTAGTCCTTATTCTAAAGCATCAGAGAAGTGAGGTTTCTCCTCCTCCATCCTTCTCTCAGGCCGAAGACTGATGAAGGGTGCATGTTACCCTTTCTGTTACACTGTTGCTTCTCTGTGATGCTTAGAAGAAAATTGATGGTTCTACCTCGTCCACTGACCTACCTGCCATATCTTCTTGACAGTGTACTGATTATCCAGATGCAAGAAGAATGAGAAAACAAACTGAACTGTCTCAGCCATTTAGTGGAAAAAAAGGAGTTAAATATCTCATCCTTCTCTCTGAAGAATTAAGAATGATGACATTGTTAAGGGCTTTGTTGTGGACTCTTGCTTGCCTTCTGCCTGAGGAAAGGTACTGAGAGAGGGGACTGAAAGAGAAAACAGAGTCTAAAATAGATTGGAAAGAGAGAGGAGAGCTTAAGAAAGGCTGCTAAAGTTGCCTTTTTGTCTCAAGATCCTTTCCAAAATACTTCTAGCCATTCAGTTCATCAAAGGAATTTCACAATTATCAGAAACCAAACGGTTACAATTCATTAATTTCCTAGCTCAAGGCATGACCAGTGTAAAGTTTACTACCATTTCACAGGGATGCCTCATGTTGGCAGTTGCTTTTTGTGTCCCAGATGCCCATCTGCACTCTCTGTGAACTGAGACATTGGTATGTTAGTTAGTACCACTTCCACATCAAAGCTGGTAAAATCAGCCCACAGTTCTGTCCAGGATGTGAATGTTTTATGAAACGCCAGTCACCAACCTTGATCGACAACTCATCCTGCAACCTGCAGTGTCTATTTGTGAAGCCAGCAGGCTTTTTGGCTTCATGATACACAACCACAGCATCAAGTTAAACCTCAAGAAAACTGAATTAACCTGGATAAGAAAAAGACAAGCCAGGGAGTTCTTGCCAGGGAATGCTTCAACTCTGTTGCAGCCACGCTGTGATCTGTGTCACCATAGATGGATGCGAACCAGAAAAATGTATCCCCTGTCGCCTAAGGAATTCTGGACAAGCAGAAAGGCTGGTGGAGAATTTATTTTGGTGACAGCTGGAGGGGCCCAGAAAGCTGTCAGCTCTGATATAGTCAGGGTGAGGATTAATTCCCACATGCAAGATGCAGGTATAGACATGCAAAATTTGAAACCCACTCAAGCAGGGGAGCAGCAGCGTCTGCTCTGGTCAGCAGGGGATGTGACATTTGCTACTGTACTCTCTGAAATACTCTGGTTCAGGAATTGCACTTCAGCAGAGTGTTCTTGGAGACATGCATAACCTGGAAGTTTCAACTCTCTGTACTGGAAAATCCTATTCTTTTACATGTGAATGTAGATTTACTCCCAAACAAAAAAGAAAGATTACAAATGAAATTACTTTAAGAGCAGGTGAATCACCTTACTTGAAGAGATAAGCAACTTAGACCAGGTTTTGTACTTTTTTATGCCACCATAAATCTGGGATAAATCCATGGGTCTCATCAGAGCTGCCTCTTATTCATACCCGTGTAAGCAAAGCAAAAAAAAATCTAGCTAGATTTTTCCCCCTGCTAGTGTAAACATAGATTTACACATCTGATATGTATGTAAAGTGATTAAATTTCTTCTGTCATTCTATATATGTATGTAGTTCTCTCATGTAGCTCAGGAAAACACATCTATGGATTTGTTTTCTTTTCCTCTTTTATGGGAAGACTCTGGTAAGGACAGGTCATTGGCAAGAGACAGAAGCCGAACATCACTTTGATGCCCAAAATACTTCATGAAACCTTCCAGAAAAAATGAGAATTTCAGTCTTGTTTGGAACTTTTCTACAATCTGCCCTTTCAGGCAACATTAAAAAAAAAAAAAAATACCTGTAGTTAGGGCTTCAGCAATTCCTCACACCTATTAAGAAGAGTAGATTGGTGTTTTAACAACTAGTCATAAGGTTTTCATAATTGCAGTGTTTCCTAGGTACATTATGTCACAGATACACATCTAACCTTTTATTGTATGCATTCAGTCTGTCTTGAAAAGCCAGAAGATGGAAAAATAACATCTCCTGCAAAGTAAAGCTGTTACTCTGGGTGTCAAGTGTTGGGCTTCTCACAACGCATGAACCTGTAATAGGAATGAACAAGATTATGTGGAGAGTCTGATCCCGAATACAATCACTCAGCCCTCAGCTGGTTATGTTTTCAAGAGCTTGGGCAAAGAGAGACAGAAATGGTTTTTCACCTGAATTTCTGCATATTCGAGGTATCTTCACCTGAATCAAAACTTGCTGTATGCCAGGCTGAGATAATTTTAGCTCAACCTGAGATTCTCCTTCAGAGGCTGGATCAGTACATTTATCATCTGAAAAGTCCGACGGGAATATATAATGGTCTCTTCCAGTTCTGCAGAGGGACCACGTAGCAGAAGTTAACCCAACATGCCTCCAGCACACCGATACTACAGATACGAACTGTTGCAAGGAGCGGAAAGTTTCACCAGTGTCTTGTTCCTTGGTTCACGCCAATCTTGGCAGATTCTTTAATTCCCTAGGGCAAGTCTGATCAACTTGAAACTATGCCATCCTAACAGACTGGTACAAGTATGAGGACATGAGACAATATACAACATCTGTCTGAAATGTGGCAATCCCCACATAAGCTGTGAAATTATTCCCTGCCTGGAGCTTCCATAACTCTTAGAGGCAGCATAAGTGCTCAGGAATAGTAGTAAATTTAAAATAAAACAAAACAAACAAACAAAAAACCAGCAAAGAAAATTAACTTCCACAGTTGCTGGAGGCTTGACTGTGACCTTTATATGTGTGTATATTTGTGAGTGTATGTCTTTACAGAAATACATTAGCGAAGAAACTAAAATGTGCTTTCTTAGCCTTTCCATATCTGACAGCAATTTCATTATTTTTGTGTGAAAAGCTGTTCCATACCCTTTCTAGCTCATGAATGAAGAACAGATGCATTTATTATAAGTGGGGTTTTCAATGTCTAAGAAATAAATCACTTTCCTTTTGTAAAATCAAACTTCAAGTGTGTCCATACCAACTGAGTTAATATTTTGAAAGAAATTCATTAGTGCATGATCAAGGGAAGAAAAGAAGAAACGCATCTTTAAAAGGGAACTATTTTGCTGCACAAGTAGCTCCAGAAAGCCAGATTATTGTATGCTGCTGTTGGGCCTTTTCATCAGTCATGTTTACAAAAAAGAGCATCAGCCGTCCCACAAACAGCTACTCCTAGGCTGCTGCAAGCAAAACTGTGAGCATCAGGCTAGACGGAATCCTCCCTGCCACTATGCAAGACACTGCTACTGAAATTGTCCTGCATTTTGATTTGTCCTACCAGTAAATCACCAGGGTGCTTTTAACAATAAATACGTCTGGACTCAGCCTCTAAAAATCACAGTTTAGCACTCCTGCAGTAAATTGCACTTAAAGATATGCAAAATAAAATACTTTCAACACCATCCTTAAAAGTTATTTTTGTTTTGCTTTTACTTGGCTTTGGTTGTCTTTGTGGGGTTTTTTTTCAATAAAAGTGGACCTAGGTGAAACTGAAGACTTTGAGAAATCTGAATCATATAATGAAAAGTAATTTACCATTCTGCCTGGAGAGAGAGGTTTTCAATCAGTGTGTCCTTCCTGCAGTGACTTATGGATTAGAAGAAAAGACGCTCTTAAAAAAAAAAAAAAGGAAACTAAGTGAAGATGAATAAGATGAATATAATAGATATAGGCAGAGAATAGCACATACAGACAAGAAAATGGATGAGGGATTCTGCCAGGGATACTCAACAGAAAATAAAAAGAGAACAGTTCTGGGCCAGACACTCCACAATACAACATGATAAAAGTTGTAGCAGATAAGGTACATGACAGATCAAGATGTAGACACAAAAATAATGGAGAGGTGAGGCAGGAGAAGTACAGAGGTGGACAATCACAGGTAGGTCTGCAAAGGATTAGGATACTGCATAACTGACAATGTATCCTTGATTCTGTTGGTTGCTGTTGCAAAGCACACCTAAAATGTCCATGAGGTATTTCTTGACATCTTAAAATTATTAAAAACAGATGATGCTCCAGAAAAATAATGAATTATCATAGAATATTTCATTTAAAAGATATAAATAATAAAATAAAAATGATGCATTGGATACATTTACGAGATAAAACACAAAACTTGCTACAAAAATACATGATTGCTAATTGGGAAAGAGACAACCTAACGTTTGAGGTAGTTTGCTCTGAGGGATCCACAGCCTGTAATCCAAAATCCCAGGGTACAAGGGAACACTCCATTTAGCATTCCATTATTATAAATGCATACACTTCCTGCAGCCTGAGTACATACAGAAATTTCTTCCTACTTTTAATGCTAGGCTAGAGACTTTCCTTAGTTAAGCTGCTGTAAAAAGGATGCCCATGCTGACAGCAAGAACTGCATCCTGCGGGTCTACTGTTATGCTGTGAGTTCATACTACATTCAACTGTGTTTGGCATAAAGATTCAGAAAGTTCAACTGGGCAAGACAATACTTTGGTTCATAAAGTCACTGCAGTCTTATCTGCTCCCTCCTGGCAATGGTGAGTACACTCTTCAGAAGTTCAATTAGTGCCAAGTAGTCATGTTCTTTTCAATATCCAGCCTTCATCTCAGGTGATGCTCAGGCGCAAGTCACCTGCTATAACAGTGGTCTGACCCCACCAGCTGAATAAAGCAGCTCACACTCTGCTGGGGTGTTCCAGAAATTTCTTGCTGCCACGCAAGTAAGGCAGGAAGCCAAAGACACAGCAAACAGAGCTCAAAGTAAGATTTCATAAATACATGTGAAGACAGTTCCTGCAGCTTCTCATACCAAAAGCAGTCTCCTGTTTGCTGAGGACTGTTCTTGACCTACCTCCCAAACAGAAAGCAATCGGAATATGTTGTTGTGAGGCCACAGATACACTGGTCCAGCTCAAAACTTTTTAGAAGAAAGCCTGGAGTAGTCATGGGTCAGAAAGAAATTCATAATATGAAAATAAGAAAAATCAGTACAAACCTCAATGAATATTTCTATCACTCTCTGGACCTCAGACCTGTGAATAAGCAGTGTGGAGTGTACACATTAATCATAGGTACAGTGGGAATGACTATTGCCAGACAGTCACTGTTACACAGCATCTCTCTTGAACCAGAGGGGACCAAAATTGGGCACTTGAAACTTAACACAATACAATCCAACACTACATAATAATTAGTATCTTTCAGCAAAACAGCTTCCTGTGCTCCATTAGAGGTACTACTCATGACACATGAACTCTTATTGGATTGATTTATTTTGGATGACCCTTACTATTGTCTATTACCAAGGGGTTAGAAGGCTTAGCTTCACAATCACTGATCTGAAAGACATTATTCAGCCCTTTTGTCTCTAGGTGCAGGCCTGCAGAAAAAGACACTTTTAGTAGGCTTAAAGCAAGACAATACTGCTTACCAAATCTGTTGGAGCTGTTGCATTTAACAGCACCCACCTTAGAAGGATGTGTTCATCTACACAGGATTTGTGAGGGATATGATTTCTGGAAGCTATGATTATCGGACTCCCTGAATGCTTTAGGAACACAAGTCAGGGTAACAGGCTGATATTCCTGAATACGGTGTTTGTAAAATGTGAGACGGTGAGAAAATTGTGGAGGTGTAGGACAGAGGGGGTTGTTTCATCATTTTGACAGATAATCCAGGGTATACAAAGATAAGAGTGTGATAAATGTGGGACAGAGTCAAAAGATGCTTCAAAAGGCATTTGGGATTAAAGCTTTTACCCCTAGAGGTTTCTAAAAATGGTCAAAATGAATTTCATAAAGTAAAAAATCAAACACATTCTATGAATAAGAATAATGCAAAAGTGTCAGCAAAAAGCTAGAAATCATTCTGTGAAGAATCAAAGGACACTCCAAGAAAGCTAAAGAGTGAGATAAATTCATTACAAAGATATACAAAAAATAACATCGCTGTGTTCTGTAAATATGAAAGGGAATGAAGAGCTGGAGTTTGAAATGGAAAGAAATGATAGTGGAAAGAGTGATTTCTTCACAATATTTCTCTCTGTATTTCTTCATAATGAAACTGTTGATCAAAATTCAAACAGATAGCAAAAATACTCTCTTTGTTCTACACAGGCTTGAAGCTTCAGCTGCTTGAGCCAAAATGTTACGTGAAACCCTTCTGGCTGAAAGTAGAAGTAAGCAACTCTGCTCATTTATGTTATTGGCAATTTTTCTAAAGACTAGTTTAAAAACTAAGGTTGTAATTCTATTATGTTTTTAGGCACCTAGCTATCTCTAGCTTAAGCAAAAGGGCATGGGATGATGAGATACCACACCTGAACAAAATGCTATCATTTTCTCTACATTTCCATGAGTTTTTAAATTTTTTTAGGAATTAGAGAAGATAACCGTAATTCATAAAGGAGCTAGGTCACACTGCAGAATTATTTCCTACAATAAGCATGATAAAAACCGTCTAAATGCACGTATAAAACATGAGCCCTTGGCAAATCCCAGACGTCTCATTCCTCAACTATTGAAGTTCCACATATATTTATAGTAAATACCTTTACAATATTTAAAGAGAGAAGAGAATCCATAGATATGCATTTCCTGTTTCTCCCTGAAGACATTAATGATCAGAAAAAAGTTCAATTTTTCCCAAATCAAAGAATTCTCATAGAAGAGAAGGATTAGGTTCTTGATAAGAACTAACACATTTTGGAAAATATTTTATATCTTTTAATTCCTACTGAATAGGAATGCGAGACATTAGCAAGGAACAAAAGTATTTCTTTATGAAGGGAAATCAAAATTGTGATTACAAATTTGTAGTAGTACATCTCTAATAGATTATATTAGGACTGTTGACATTTCCTTGTGACTGCTGGAAAAATGATTCAAAGCATAGGAAGTTTAGTGGACAAGAAATGAGATTCACACTAATCCATCTGTCATTACAATGTTGGTTAGTTTTGTTTGGGCAAAAAGGATATCTTCCTTATCAAACCTTTGCAGCCAGAAATTATATGCAATTTTTCAATCAGCCTCACCTGTCTTACAATCCTTACTACATAAAAGAAATTTACTTTTTTTCTTAATGCAAGTACTCAATATCTCCTCAATACCTTTTGCTCATGTCGGCACCTAAAAGCTTCTCAGGAGACTTCCAAGACCTCCACAGTCCATTTCTATTAATTTTTAATTGTCTAACCTATGCCAATGAGCAATTCAACTACATTTTTTTAATTGAAGAAAAGTTGTAACTGGTTCTGTCATATGGAACAGAATTGAAACATCCAGTTAATACAACTGGTTTTGATTCTCGCTTCCATCCCCCTCATCAAGCTATGAAACTGTTAGGCGATGACTTCACCAATATTAAAAAAAAAAAAAAGTGATCACATTTTTCTTCTAACTACATTACTAAATTTTATGCTAGCCACATTTGCAGTGGCTTACTGAGTTATTCTGTCAAAATGAGAAGATCAACTTGATCTCTTTAAAAACAAGGACAACACTTTCACAGAAGAAAAGATTTATTGTTTACTTACCTTTAATTTGGAACACAAAGGTGCATATCCCGATTAATAGACCCTGAGCTGGTGAAATAATGAGAGAAATATTGCCTTCAATTGCAAATTCTTCCATGTCAGATACTGTGAATGACCTTTGAAAATGTTACCTTGCCATCTAATCTTGAGTTCATTGAAATAACTTCAATTCGTTTGCTGCAGAATGAGAACGCAGCTCTTTTATGCATCCCAGACCTTTTCAGGATTTCTAGAAAGATTTGCAGAGATAATGTAATGGAACAAATGCTATGCTAAACTTTTCTTTAAATCCACACAGCAGAAGAGATTGCTACCTGAATCCACTTTTTGAAAACAGCAATTAAATGAGCTCAGGCAGTACTGGTGTTCGGATAGTATGACAATAACACCTGTTGCTGTGGACTCAGGTAAACAGGAATAGATATGTATTACCATAATGCAGTTTAGTTTGTAGCTATTTTCTGTACTATAATGTCACAGCAAGATTATCTAAATACAAAACGGTTTAGTTCTAGTACATATTTTCTCATCAAATTAAAATAACTATTGAGAAATAGGTGCATATCTCATCCATTTTACTACAGCCCAAGTCAGTTGTGAATTATTAGCTTCATAATCACTTTTTCAGGAAATTTTATGTAAAATAACATGCTTTTCAACTGTTTCTGGTTGAGGAAGACATAGCACTACCAATTATTGAATGACAGGAGAAGTTGTGGAAACCAGCTATGCTTACCTGTAGATGTTGGGCAAGAATGACTGGCATTGTCACACAAATGACTGCCTCAGGAGTTAATGGTCTGAGGAAATGTTCTCTGCTCAGAAAGTCATTAAGTATAAGAATCTACCTGACCTGGAGGTCATTACTGCTTACGTTAATTACTGCAATGATGGAATACTCCATGCAACACTCTGCTACATCTCCCTGAAGAGATTTCTGCATCAAAACCTCCCTCAGATCTCAGATCTTTGGTGACATCTGGCAGCCAGGAACGGCACATATAAACACATTTATTTTATCAAGGATAAAACACCAAATGTTTGAGCTGACTAGAACCAGCAACTAGTTGGCAGGCTCTGCCTGTAATTTTGTCATGGCCCTAAACATCCCTTCCCACATAGTCACTTATTATTAGCTATAGATCTCCCATACTTGCATTGTTCAGGAAGTATTCCATGTGCTTAAGCCTTTGTACTTGCCCAGCCTAAACAGAGTTTCTCAATCACATACAGATCTACTAGGAGCTATGTTAAATAGATTGAGTTGAAATGGCTCAGTGCTTACTTGAAATGAAGTACATTAGGAATAACCTGAATTACTGTTGTTTATCTGACAGGAGAAGCTGGGAATACCCACTGTACCTGCAACTCATACATCTGCAATAACTACACCTCATAAGAGGTCTCTGCTCTGAAAATATTTGAGTCTTCGTAAGTAACACAAGCAAAGGATGGCAATAAAACAAAGTCAGCATCTAAATGCCTTTTAAAAATTGGAGCTAAAGAGACATGTTCAATATTAAGTCTAAGGTGAGAGAGTCCTGAAAGCCGTGTAACCTCCAGGGACTTAATAGCTCACACTGCTGCTGCAGTCACAGTGCAGTTCCACCATCCTAAAAACATTTTATGAAACAACACAGCCATGGTCAGAAAACTTTCTCACAGCTAGATCTCTATCTAACTGGCCTTTATTTATAGGTCTGCATTGTATATTGAATTGTTTATGGTATTACTACTCAGACAAACTGAAAGCTTATGATCTCATGTCTCTTGTCACTTGTGGGGACCAGCTATTTGCTTATTACCACCAGCTGAAATCAGAGAGTCTACCCAGTGAGCAGCTGCTCCCAAGTATACAGAAGGGTTGGCAGCCTGGCAATAGCTGGTAGACATCTGAGCCCTTCGCAACAACCCATTTCTATTTTACAGGGCAGTGTATTGTGTTACTACTATATAAACTAAAAATAAGTTCTGCTTTCCTTCAGATTAGCTAAAACCATTTGTATCTGTGGATTACGGCACACCAGATCTAAAAGAAGAGTGTAAAGATAACCATTATCAATACATTAATTATGATAGTTTCCATTTATCTATTTCCGAGACTGTAGAAGTCAATGCAAACAAGGTCTCTTTATCGGATATAATAGATCAAGTGGACAGTTTCTGCAAGAAAATATATGGAAGAATGTAAAAACCTCTCAAAAGGATCAATAATAAACCGGTGAATATTCCCTCAATATATCCATGTTTTCATAGTAGTCTTATGCACTGCTTGCTACATGTACACTAGTGCAAAATTTGTAATGCGAGGTCTCTCTGTTCTTGAAGTGTTGTACTATAAATGATTACACACATCTCCAGTGCTGTTGGTAACAACGTGAGCTGCTTACCTGAGGTATTTACTGTAGACATGCAGAAAGTGCAAGATGACTTAAGAGCTTGACTTTTTTATGGCCATGGTGGCTCTTACAGGAGTATGACAGGGTGTTTTATTAGTACCTGTGAATGTTTAGTAATTCAACAATGGTTCGCACTGACTAGCTGTACAGGCCAAGGAAATTACTGAGGTTTTTAAGGACACAAAGGGGAACAGTATTTGATACAAAATCCTAAAAGTAATGTCTCTCTGCGTTTGTAGTAATAGCATACAATGGTTTTTGCATGTAAGAAGGCCTGACTGGGTCATTAATTATATCTTTTCTCTATTTTCATGCAAACAAAAAAGCGACAACATGTAGTCAGTCCACTTTTTTATGCCTTGCCCAAAAACAAACAATAGCTTTAATCACAAGCATCTTCAGCTCTTTGAAAACCTCCAGACCTGTCATTCTTAGACAAGGTAGAAAGACGAATATAAGCAAGACTTTTATCTTGGCCTTTCTGCTTTAAAATGAGAATGTAAATTACAATGTGCATTTACATTTTAAATAAAGGAGAAACTAGGATCCACTTAAGAAATATATGCTCCTGAATCTAAATATTTGACTACTCCTTAAATTATTTGTTGGTTGATGTTGGAAACTCAGCTGTCAGATAAATGAAGTGTAACTTCAGTACACAGTGGTTTTTTTTAAAAGGTAGAAAATTAAGGCATGCTAGTATAAACCTCTAGCAGGTAAGTCCAAGTGTAAAAATAGAGACTTTCAGGCACAGAAATAAGTAACTAGGTAAAGTAAGGTGAAAAGGAAATGACAGAGCAAGGTATCTAAAACTGCACATTCGCTTTAGGGACTTGAAAGAATGTCGTGTCTGATAGTATCAAAAGTCACACAAACTGCCTGAAGGGTAAGAATAAAAGAGCCAGGGTCAGACAGGGAAAGATTATCCCTATCACATTACGTAGGAGCAGTGGGAGAACTTGAGCCTGGCTAGAAACCAAAGAGTGAGGTGAAGCACAGATTACATGTGTTTACCTGACACTTCTTAAGGCTTTGTGCTAGATGCCTGGGTAAAAGGCATTACATCAAAGAGGAAAAAAAAAAAGACTGTCTAGCAAGGAATTCCTGAAAGACAGATTGTAATAAAAAATCTTAAGATCTTCTTGGATGAGGCTAAAGAAAAAGCAAGAAGTGTGTGTCACGCAGTTCTGTCTCAAACTCAGCAACATAATTGAGAAAAATCCAACAAGAAGTCCATTTTTTCACTCCACGAAGGTATTTGAAAAGTCACACATATTGGAGAACTACTTGGCTTGTAATAGGAAAAAGTCCTGTATGTTCATGCTTGTCCTATTTTGCAGTTAAATGAGTACAAGAGCTTTAAGTATTACATATTAAAATATATATTATTTTAAGGTCTTTTAGATCTTATTCAAGTTCAAAGAGCTTTAGACTTTCTGACCATAAATATTTCACTTTGCTTTTAAATGAAAAATATTTTAAAATAATATAAGCTAAGAGTTTATTCCTTAATTTTGCCATCCATATTTACAAAATGTAGGGGTTGGGCAAAGAGAACTGTGTTGTGTTAGAAGGATTTCACAGAAGAATATTATTTCAGAATTCTGAAAAGTAGTATTTTTTTTTTCATTGTTTGTAATATGTTTCCATGTTATGCTTTTGTTTAGAAAAGACTATTATGTATGTCTGGGCAGTACTGGCTTCTAGATTGTGGTAAAATGAGGAGACAGGGAAACTGAGATTTTCTTGTGAGCATCTGAGCAAGAACAACATGAACATCTGTAATTCAGGAAAATTGCGAAATCTCAGCAAACAAGGGGTTTGCAAAAGGAATCAAAGCCAGCAAACTGGTGAGAAAGGCAAGGAGCAGACATACAAACAAAGCTCAGAGGGGAGTGTCATTCAGTATTCAGGAAGTCATTGAAAATCTGTTGGCCTCAAAGAACACCCAAAGAAAAAGACCTCTCCCTGTCCTCTTGTGAGCAAGGGTCTTCTTACTGAGCCCCTTTATTTCTGTCCTTTCTCACTCCACATTTTCTCTAGCATATGCATTTTGATAAAACTTGGTTTTGGAGACTCAAATCCTACTGGTGTTTTCAGAGGAAATACGTTAAAAAATAAATCTCCCTCAATACAGTCACTTTCCCAGGGTCCACACTCACAGGTGTGGTTTAAATCCTTTAGCTAAACTTTAAACTTCACAAGAATTATTTTCAAATATAGGTTACCTGAGTAAGGAAAACATATTTAATTTTCTAGGCACGTTTCACATCCTTTCAGGAGAATGTTTAGAATTTGAAATAAAAACCTTTTTATCTCATCTATACATTCCTAAATTTATCATGTGAGATGAACTCACAAGCTTCCAGTGTCTCACAGTGGTTCAGTCGACAAAGATACTTTATATGGGCAAACCCAGGGCCAACCACTGTACTCCACTCCATACTATTTGACATTAAAACAAATAATGATTTTTTCATAAGCATGTCAGAGAGAGAAATATATCGTTATGGATAACACCTATTCTCTCACGTAGCCTTCACTTTTCCACTAGACCTCTTTCCTGGTTGTCTACTTCCTTCCCCTTACTAGGATGCTACTTAATTCTTATCGTAACTGCTTGTGCCATTCATTATATGTTAAGTGCCCCCCTTGTGTTTTTCTATATTTTATGCCTAACATAGCCCATCTCTCTCAATAAGGTTCTTGGTGAGGTGAGTGAGAGCAGCGCTCTTCTCTGATGCATCAGGAAGGTACGGCATATGGTGCACTGATGTGTTAATTAATTGGCTGCTTTGACTGTGATCCACCTATTGCTCAGCTCCTGCTCTTAAGACCTGAGAAAAAAAGATGGAAGGGGCTAATGAGACAGAAACTTCTCCACGTGGTCAAAACTTATTGCAGCTCCTGAACACTAAGTGCCTTCTCAACAGTCAACAGCAAAAGGGATGAAAGTGGCAGTCACCTTTGCATGCCACCTACACTACAAAACCTTACAGACTGTGGCAGGACTCAGGTTTGCTTGCAAACTTTACAGAACAGAGATAAGCTAATGTTGAAGGAGAAATATATTCAAGCTGATATTACCAAAAAAACACCAAGGGGGAGAAATGGTAGTGGTACAACAGCTGAAAGGAGAGGGACAAAAATATGGACTTCTACCAACTAGTCAAATCCACTGCTTTCCACCTTCTCCCAGGTTATGGAAGTGCCCCAGATTTATCATTCACACACCTAGCTCTTTCCTGTCTACCACAGTTCTAACACTTCTACAGAGATAGCAGTTATCTGTAGGTAGCCTCAGCTTCCTCCTTTCCAGACAAAAGTCCTTTCACAACCAGCTAGCAGCTCTTTACACAAGCCAACAGAGAAACTTAGAGATAATTTTATCCCTACCTTACCATGTCTTCACTAAAACCTTGCACCATCACATTGGAATTCTGTGATGGGTGTCCTGTTATCACCTTATGCTCAACACAGGTGATGTAAAGCTGTTATTCTTTCTTCTCAGACTCTACTTCAATCCCATTTTTCTACCACAGAGGAGAACCCCACTTCTTTTCCAATACGTTGATGCCTACGAAAATTCACAGTATCCTCTGATATCCTGACAGTCCTGCTTATCTTTCTGATCAATGTCACTTCACTGTTTTTATACTCCCCCTTGTGTTTACATCCATCTGCTTTCTATTTCCTTATTCTTATGCTGAATGCTGGCTGTACCAGGGATTATTGCTTTGCTCTGCATTTCAACAGTGCATGTAGTCGAAGTAGGTCCTCTGGTTAAGGATTACAACTCCCAGATAAAACGGCAATATAAATAAATTAAACAATGTTAATCAGAGCCATAGTCACATCATTCTAGAAGTTGAACAATATCCAAAGACCATAAGGTATCTCTGAATTTGGGGGGATATTTATAGGGATAAGGATTTGAAATGTCAACAACTTCTGTGCAAATCAACAAATATCCAGGATGAAACAAGCCTTTTGAGCACAGTAAAGCAAATCTTTGGTGGATTGATTGATGAATTCATTAATACTTGGCAGGCCATCAGTCATTGTACATCCTTTCAAACCAATCTTTATATGCATCCTTGCTTCACACAAACCCCCCTGAGTTTGAATGTCTTTTAATCCACATCCATCTACTTTTTGTTTCACAAGTAGTTACACTGGAGCTGTAGCTATATGCTTCACTCTATGATCTTTTAAGTGAAAGCCTGCCTGGGAGTCAGTAGGAAGCATGTCAAGATTATACTAGGCAGATAAAGAAGCTGCTAGGTGCCTCGATAATTTTGAAAATCTCTCTAATCTCCTGTCTATCTGTCTGTCTATCTATCTATCTGTCTATATATCTCTTTTGGCTCCTAAATTCCTTGGAAAATATGACTAGTAAGTATCTTGATTGGCTTTGGGCAAATTACTCAATCTTTGTATTGGATCAGATCTTAAAAGATATTAAGGTACAGAAGAGCAGCATACAGTGGGAAAATCTAATGTTAAGAAACTGGAGAGGGTCCAGTATAGGGCTACTGGGGTAGTCAGAGACTGAGAGCACATGGCCTACAAGGAGAGGTGGAAGGAGTTGGGCTAGTTTAATTTTACAGAAAAAAGGGTAAGTTAATATACTGCCTTCCCCTCCTTGAAACAACTACAGAAATTATGGAGCCAAGCCTTACTAGGAAGTGGTAAGTGATGTAAAAACTGGCAACTACCACAAGTTCTGGTTAAGGAAGTTCAAACTGAAGACTAGTGGGGAAAAAATCATGAGAAAGTCAATGCAGTAATGACTCAGGTTGCCTGGAGAGGTTATGGAGTCTCAGTGCTTGCAGGTTTTCAGGACTTGATTGGACAAAGCCATGGCCGACCTGTTCTGGTACCAGCAATAGTCCTGCTTCAGGCAGGGGGTGGACTCAAGGTCTTCAGGGGTCCCTTCCAGGCAACATTTCTATGGTTCTGCGTTTCTATGATGCAAATTTTTTTAAGCATCAAGACACTGGATATTTTAGAAATGTCAATGTCTTTAAAAAGCATGCCTTTGTACCTTAGTTGATCATCTGTAAAATGAATACCATACCTTCCTGCTTCCCAAGGGGATTACCTGGATGGATGAATCAATTAATTAATTATGTGCCACCTACTATAATTATGAGTGCCAGAGTAAAAAAAAAAGCCTAAGAAAACCCAGCTATAGCTCTAGTGACTGAAACAATATTACACTAATTTACTCCAGCTGAGCTACCAGCCCATGTTGTTTATTCATCCAAATGAGCAATTGTTAAGTGAATGCTGCTCAGTATGAATTATTAACGTGAGGAATTTTTGCACTCTAAATATTGGCTGTCTGGAAAGCGATGTTTGCCTCAATTTAGTATCACCATTGGGGAAACTGTAGAGAGTTGTGAAGGACTCCAGAAAGAACTATGTTTTAAGTACTACACTCACTGAAGACTAGTTATAGTAACAGACAGCTAAGGACTAAATAAACATGCATACTTTACAGGAAGAGAGATTGTTTATCACATTCTGTTACTAGTGTAGCAAAGATTAGTCATAGAAAATTCCAAGCTGTTATATTCCTTCAAAACCATTTCTGGTTTTTTCTGCAATCTCTTAAACAAACATGAAGGACAAATAAAGGATCCCTACCATACTTAATTGTCCTCTGTGTTTTCCTGAGAAAACTTTACGCAGTCAAGCAAAGCACCACAAATTTAAACAGTTTTCAAACACACCTCCCAGGAGAGGGAAGAAAAGTTCATTAAAAGGTCAGGACTGCAGTCATCAAAGTAGTGGAATCAGTGCCTGAGGAGAGCACCATCATTCATAGGGAATGGAAGGGTGCCAGATAAAGATGCTGCTGCCCAGACTTCTTCAAGTCTTCCTTAAAAAGAGGGATAATTTCTTGAGGAGTCATTAGAGAATTATGCTGTCTCCTTGAAAATGGAGCATCACTCAAGAAATCACTTCCAAGGGAAGAGGAAGTCTTTTCTGAGAAGCCAGGTCAACTTCACAGATAGTCTGGTAGAGAGATTGAATGCGATAAGCATTGTAAAAGGTCTTAGATTAATTCAAGTATTGCTTTATTGCTATAGAAAGCCAGCTGAGCTATGAAGAATGAGCAGGTGATTAATTTAATAGGCTAAAAGATACTGCTAGGACTGCTCAGTAATTAATTAAATTGGAGACTAGTACTCAGGTAAAAGACTGAGCAAAATCCAATAGACTTAAGAGCATGTACCAGTGAATTAGCCACTTGCAGTCTGAACAAACTTTCATGCTGTCATGTATAAACCTTATTTGCTAGATGATCATTGCCCCCTGGCACAGTCCAAGAAGCAGGAGGTGACAGTGCTGCTATCCATAAGTAACCGAGATTTGGAACTGCCTGAGGGAAGATAGTAGAAATAAAGCCTCTTCTTTAATAGTAATAAACTATATTCATAGCATAAGAAATATAGGATAATGTATCATTAATAAAGAGAAAAGAACGCACAAAATACAAACCTCTATGTCAGCTATAACTCTTATTCATAGGAGGCTATCTAAGGCAAGACAGCCTGTCTCTTAGCAGACCACACAACTCTGTCCTCTTAGTAGTCGTGCAATAAGAATGGAAAAGCAGAGGGGAGCACAAGCAGAGCTTAGCTGTGCGGTCAGACTGACCAGCTCACACTGACAACTTCCTTCAGAGCTGCTGTGAATGTTCCTACAGGGACAGCTACAGCCATTGCTCTTGTAAGTCAGTGCTGAGTCCTAACCACAGCTGCCCTTAGGGCTGACTGTACAGAGAACATACCCACATCCAGGTGAGCTTGAAGCATTCAGCCCCTGCATTCGGCCCTGCTGGACACCAGTAAACTGAATACACTGATGTCTACCATATGCATATACATATACTCAGTATAACTCTGGTTGCTCTTCGGTTCCCTCAATATATAACTTATTCCTCTGAGTTTTCATAATCTTCCCTACACAAGTCTAATGAAATAACATCTTAAGTTGGTTTCCAGTACAGTCAGCAAAAATGACTTATGTGTTTGGACTGTAACAGAAGCTATTTGCTAGCAGATACTGTGAGGCCTATTCACATATTGAGAAAACAAGGCTATTGACTGTATGCACTGAGTAAGCCAAATGTCCTGGGAAAAATAGCATGCGATTATGCGGTTGAAGGCTATCTCAATGTACATGCATTGGAGATACTCTGGGATTTCCAAATTTTTGAAAGCTTGATTTTGCAGCCTTGGTAATGTTTTTTAACATAATTTCTTACCTTTCCTCATTCACTCCTTTCTGTGGCATAATTTCAACTACCACATGAGTTAAGAGGAAAACTATTATGAAGTGGAAACAACACATGCAGCCTGAACTGGAAAACTGATAGCAGCAGCAAGTTAGCATCACCCAAGATTGTGTCCAGCGTAGTGAACTGAAGTGTTCCAGGACACAGGCACTTACCCTGAAACATGTTCAGCTATACATTTTACTTGTAAATTGTTGGAATAGTGCCCACCATGTTTTGGTCTGGGCCAGCCCGTCTTCTCCCAGATCAGCCACTGGAAAGGTCTATGAATGGCCAGAGATAAGCAAGAATCAAATTTGGTGCAGCCCAGTGTGTTCTGAAGCGTCAATGCTTGAAACAGTTTAAATGTGGCCAGAGAGCACTAGTTGGCTTCACAGCCAGAGTTTGGGCACCAGCTCTGGCTGGTTCAGTGGCATAGGGCTAGCCTATCAGCTCTTCCTTCACAAGCTGGTTCCACCTCAAGTGGCATTTGTCCTCACCTTTCCCCTTGTTACTCCAGTTCCACTAGCTTTCCCAATCTGAACTCCTGACTCAGTCCTAATTTCCTTCTCACCCTTTCACCACCATATTCACTACCTGGTTTTCTCTACAGTGTCAATGTCCCAGCTGACAACAGCTGATGCAATGCAAGGCTAAAAGGCAGTGCTGAGCATGTGAGCGCTGTAAGTGCAGAGCTGAAAACCCTCAGGCCCAGTGAGGAATGCTGCCCACAGCGGATGGCTCAGTCTACACCATACACCAGCCCACAGTATTTTCACATGCCAGTTACCAGAATTGTAAACACCTCCTTTGGCAACTGCAATTGCTGCTGTAGCTCTGATAGTCTTCTAATCACAAATCGGAATCAATCTACTTTCTAACAAACTAGTTATTCAGCAGCCAGCAGACCAGGCATTATTTGCTGCAGAAAATCAAGAATAAATGCACATTTACAAACCTGGGAGTTTTCAGTCCTTGACTGAGCTAGTTTTTAAATCAAAATGGGGAAAAAACACAGGACACACTGCAAAGTTTTCATTCAGGTCTGCTGTAATATTGAGAATCTCGTCCTTGTTTGTGCTGAAGCTGCTTTCATTAGTAAATTAACAGTTAGAGAAGCTAAACAGTACACAGAACTGGTTCGGTCTGTTGTGGAAGGCAGGACTACAGCTCTCATAGGAGACAGCAAAACAATGTTCACTTGTGCTCCTGTGATTGACAGTTCTGGTACTAATAAGTTTTATGATAGTTTGATGCATTTGCACACAGGCTGATTAAAATGTTACGCATTATAATCTGAAAATAATGTAAAAATATAAGATCATTTAATTGTCTGTGTCTACCATTATTTTTTAACCCAGAGCTGAAACGAGAGATGTGCCCATACCTACCTGTTTTATAATGTTAAACATTTTTTGCCATGTTTTTCAATAATTCTCATTTAATTTATGAAAGTTTAGAAAGCTTCAAAAATGAATGAACAGTGAGATAAGAGTTATATTTCATGGCAAACACAAAAGTATTTCAGTATAACTGTTTTAAGCTATTGGGATACCACTGCCATTTCTTTGGATGAAAGAATTCCTTTTACTTCTCTTTTGGGGTTATCAGAGGTTCTGGTAATAGCTATAACATTTCTCTGAGTACAGAAGGCAGGAGAAGAACGTCTCTCATCTACTAGAGAAGACTGATATGACAAAGAGTAGTTGACGTGTCACAGCGGGGACAAAAAGGAATTACTATATAAAACTGTGTACGTATAAATGTAATTTCCAATAAAGACTAGATGGGTTATGTAGAGTGCTGTCTTCATCTCGAAGGGATTCGTAGGAATAGGTCAGATACCAGCATTATAAATGCCTCTGTTGGCAACTGCAATAGCTACTGTAGTTCTTTCAGCAACTTACATCAAGTTTTAGGCTTTAAAGTCACTTTTATTGATAGATGGAACACAGGCCAGGAAAGTTGTATTTTCCTCTTCTCTCTTCAGAAAGTACTGAGGGATATTTTAATTTCCACTTATGATCACCAGAAACAGGCACAAGTCTGGTTTTGGCCTTTTTCTCATGCCTTTTTAAGTAGGTCATTTTCTCAGATGGCTTTTGAAAATGGTTATCTATTTGAAGCATGTCCTGGTAACATAGTTGATGCCAATTATGCACTCTCAGTGCTCTCCTCAGAAATTCTGTTCATTTATTAATTTGATCCAAAGTGTCTAATACATTGTGCCCTTAATGCCTGAGAGCTGCAGCAGTGGTCTGTGAACTGCTGAGTACTATATTCGACTCTATTCAAGATCCCCCTCTTCAGCTGAGGCACCATCTGGGCCACCCACTATATCTGGTGTGAGAGCTCCCTCAAGTCCAAGAACAGAGCATTTCTAACAAGGAGGCGACAGCTGAGGTTTTTTTTTTTAAAAAAAAAAAAAAGAAAAAAAGAAGGAAGAAAAGAAAAACACACCACCACACCTACACAGATCCCTTCATTTGTTTATCTTAAAGACCTGTGAGAAATAAACACCATGCATGCAACAGGCAAAGATGATGGTTTTTGGCACTGACACATCCCAAAGAGCTAGAGAGTGCCAGACCAGCACATACAGCAACCCCGGGCTGCAGCATGTTCAGACTGCATTGTTCAACGAGAAGGTCACTGTGTTTGGCACTTAAATTAGCATAGCAAGGGGGGAAGAAGACAGAAGACCTGGAAAGTGAAGGACATTCTATCTTCTCATCTCTTCAAAACTGACCAGAAATACAATAAACTCTGAAATAAAACATTTTAGCTAGCACAAGATGACAGCTGCCACCCTTTAAAAACAGATAACCACTAGGTAAAATGACCACAGATGTTGTGTCTCACAAGCTGTTAAGTTAGAGAACAAAAGTTATCCCATAATACATCATCGATCTCAACGATAGGAGCAGTGAAACTGGCCCCAGCAGTAGCACACCCAGGCAGAACCAGCCATGCTCGACCCATCCGCGGTGCCTGTGAGCAGCAGCAGTTGGCTCTGCAGTTGACCTGTCCTGTTCATGCCACCCAGTGTCTAGTACCAGCCACCAGTGCATGAGGTGACATGCGTAACATTGATCAAGTCTGAAGCTTTTACTCCCTTGACTTCTCTGAAGAGGGAGAATTTTACAGGCAGAAGAGGCTTCCAGATTGCCAAATTTTGGGAGTTTGTTTTGTTGAGAAATACACGTGCCGTGTACTTATTCTGGGAAACCAAGGGCATTACAGCAGTAGCTATAAAAGTGATTCCTTGTTTCTAAAAGATCTTGTTTGAAACAACCTCTGAGAAGCATTCATCTACTGAACAGATGCGCTGAGCAGATGGGTTACTGAGTTTGCTTGTACCTGCGGAAGGGTACTAACAGGTTGGTCTTCACTGACTGGTAAGAGATCTTTTAGACTATGCCTACTTGGAGCAAAGCAGTGATGTCTTTCTCTGCAGGAGCTGATACGCATGCATGCTAGGGTGTCCTGAAATCTGGTGCCTTGGACATACTGTCCTGTTAGCACATCTCTTTTCCACCCCTCTGCCAGCTTCTTTGGTGCAAGCTGCAGAACCACTGCACTGAATTCTGCTATGCCGTCCTGACATACACGTAGATCCTCTGGGCTTAGACCAACGAGTGCTTTTTAAGTAGGGATTAGGGTATTGAACCTGACAATATTATGAGGAACCTGTAGGGCCAACATTGATAACCTGTTACTGAATACATGCACCACAGTGCTGCACAGCAATAAACAGTTCCTAAATGCTGATGGCAAATATATAGTTTTACCATAGGTCACATTTAGTAAATAACAAAGGATGGTTTTAGAATGCCTGCTCGCCTCCACCCAGATAGGACAGAGGGTTCCAGCCACCCAGGCACAGCAGAAAGCGTTAATCATGGAGAGCAGCATCATGACCAAAGTCCGTCCGGAGAGAACAGTCAGAAGAGGAAATAAATGGGCTGTGACATTCACATATTATATCCAACACGTGACAGAATAGAAAGCAAGATCAGTTGGGGGTCCACTATTTAACAGATTTGATTAACCAGCACAGCAATTTATAAGGCTATCTTCCTGTTTCTTGAGACGAGTACTACATACATTTTCACTTTCTTCTGCGTGGGCTCCTCAGTATTCAATAATACTTGTTCATATTTCAGAAAATCCTTAAGAAAATACAGCTAAACCCCATGTACACCAGGACAACCAATGGAACATGGCATTGACCTAGAGTTATTTAGTGCTTTTGAAAAGAAAACACCTCTTTTTTCTCTTTTCACATATTTATGCAGTAGCTAATAACACATGAATGTAAGGAGACTTGGTATTCTCTCTCAAATAGAAAGAATAACACTAGAGAAACATGTAAATTTATGTCAGTACCTAAATAATGAATCATGTCAAAATACTAAATCAATTTCAGTTCTTATAAATGATAACAGATGTGATTTAAAATGTCTCTCCCTTGAAGTACTAGAGGGATTGCTATTATTAATCATCTGAAATCAAATACATCATTTGTAAACCTGTTGAAGCCAGACAACCGATCATACAGTTTTTCTGATAATTTCCCAAAAGATTATAGCCTATTTCAAATAGCTATGCTGTTTTTGTTGAAAAGTTGCCACACTTGACTCCAGAGATAATAATCTGTCAGGGGAGAGGCTGAAGCCATTACTATGTGTTGTGTTTGTTGCACATCCAAAGCGATCAGTGCAGACACAGTAGTTTATATTCTCAATTCAGATGCAGTTGTGTAAATCTGGTACCACCATTAGGATCCGTGCAGTACTATTAACTGACATTAGTGTAAGCAGGATTTGGTCACAGTGCATGTTTCTTTTCATTAAAACTCCAAAGCATTCGGAAAGCCCTCAGGTAAGAAGTACTGAAAGAAATGTAAAGTATATTAACAGTCATTGAGGTGCACGCTTTCATACATAGCAAATCTGAGTATAAATTGCAAAGTACTATGGAAAGAGAAGTCTGGAGCCTCTGAGAGACATAGCACAACTCAGCTCAGACACTGGGGAATGAAAACACGCTCTGTACTCCCACTCCTGTTGTAACAGATATTGTGTGCCTGGCCCAGCTCTGACTCCCTCAGTGGCTGTGTACAGCTAGACTGGAGCTGAAAATCTGGTAGTCCCGCACCAGTTTAAAGCATGTGATGACTGACTTGTGATCTCAAAGGTGTGCACAGTGACACCTACTGATATGGCCTCTGTTTTCCTGTTTATTCAAATGGGCATGAATGTTCAAGAGCATCAAATGTACAGAGCACAGAGAAACAATCCCTAAATCGTTTTACCCCTCCGAGGCTCTTGCCACCCTAGAGCAGTGGAGCTGGGATACAGGTCACTGAGGCATGTCCAGCTAATGGCTGTGCCTGCTCTGCAGAGACAGCTCCAGATCCCTCTCGAGTCCACACAAATGTGTGACTGAACAAGCGCAGGGATAACTGCACTTTGGGTTCTGCAAATGCATATACTCATATCTTTCTTATTTACGTCACTTCACATGTACCATGCACAACTGTTTCCTGGAATTGCTTAGGGATGAAAATTAATCATATTTTCTGGCCAGTGTAACTGTTTGAATGGACTCCTAATCATCATCTTTATTCTGCCTTGCTTTTTCTTTTACTTCTGTTTCCTACCTTTTGCTATTTCTTTTCTTTTGTGGGAGTCCACCATCTCTCTCATCATGAAGGTCATCTTACTTTCTCTCTGGTTAATTTCTGCTTTTTGTCATCTCTTTTTTTTCCAGCTGCTTGCCAGAGCTACCAGCTAGGCTGGCTCCATCACTCATCCACAGATCCCTTGTCAATTCAAATGGACTCCAGCAGTCACTCCATCTCTGTATCACGTTGCTAAGCAACACGCCTATTGGAAAGGGGTTTTTTTAATTTTTGTAATTTAGAGAGGTAAACTTTTTGTTACATTGCAACCATCTTAAACATGCTTTCATGACATAATTCTCTTCAAAAGTTCAAAATACAGGAAAATGTTGCTCAGGGGAGTGAAGGAGCAAAGGAGATGAATCCTGCTGTGGTGCAGAGATAATGCGACATTTGTCTGCATGGCTTCTGCTATACAAAAAAAAAATTGACAGGTATAACAACACAGCCTTATGTTTTGTGACTCAGAAAGCTTTGCATACAGAACCTCATCCTGATACATTCTTTGCCAAGTGACTGGAGGGGGAAGAATTAAAATTAGTCTTAGTTAGAAGCCAAGGAAACAGTGGGAATATTAATGTTCTAATTAAAAGAGAGGAATCTTGTATGCCCCATGAAGCCTCTCTGTAGACCAAGCCCTTGAATGTAGAATAAAAGGAAGTTGTAATAGATGGATGCTAAAGAGATTTATTTTTTTCTAATTTATTTTTCTAATGTTATTAGATCAAAGCCATAACTCCATTTTAAAGATGGCAATTTTACTATAAGCAGTTAGTTATATTGGGGAAGGCTAACAAGACAAAGGCTTGTGAGTTAGGAGCCTGGTTTTTAATCTTGGTCCTTCAGAGATTTTCTGTGTAACCTCAGATAAGTCATTTATCCTCTGTGCTTCCTTCTCCTGATATAAATTTTTGGTGTTTCCTTCCTACCCCATAGAATTCACCCCATCAGAGTCAATTAGCATTTCTACAAAATCTGGAGATCTTTTGGTGGAAGGTGCTACATAAATATAAAGCAATATTTTAAAGGGATAAGAACTTCCCACAAAAGTATTCTCTGGCTCATAGAAGGTGCTTTTGCTTTCCACTTGTGAGATTATTTTTATAACCATTTCTGCCCTCCCCCAAGTGTATGACTGAAATATTCAAAGTATGTACATTAATTTTGTGTTTTAAAGAGATGGCAGTTTGAAAGGTACAAAGATGGAAGCAATCTAACCACAGGAAAGATCCAAAGTTAGTGTTAAAAAGGCACAAAGTCACTCATGCCTAACAGACAATGCCACTCCTAATCTCGACACAGTAGTTTTTCTCCCAATGCTTGTAGAGTTATCTCTGTTAATCCAGTCATTTAAACACTTGCCTCATTTGAAGGTAAATAGTCTTATGCATCTCTAAGGGACCGTTTCTCTGCTTAGATTTAGACATGTAAGAAGGAGGAAAGTTGAAGAAGATTACAGTCTGTCAAATAGGATTTATTTCATCTATGAGTAAAATACATTTCTACAAATACTAAAGGAGTCCCTTCCTCTAAAAAGTTAGAGGACCAGGAAAAAGAGCAATAACAAGTGATGCAGAAATTTTGTTTATATTCTGGGCTTCACTCCTACCAAAATTAGTTTGCTGAGGCTTAACAAAATTAAATTTAACAATCAGCAGGAAAGTAAGCCAAAACCAGAGATTCAATATTTAGTGAAGTAATGTATGCAATTCAGCAGGGCCTTATGATTTTCACTATGTGCACTAAGGAAAAGGAATTAGGACAAACCAGTTTTATCCCTTTGGGCTCAAGGATATCCTCAGAAATCTACAGAGTTTCAACCAGAGAAGTCCCAAAGGACTTTAAAAGAGAATCTTTAAAAAGCAGGGGGGTGTAAGGGAGGGATCCAGAGAATTACAGAGCAATTGACTTCAATTCACAGAAAAATTCTGGAACAAACTCCTAAACAGTCAATTCAAAAGCAGCAGAAGACCATAAGATGACAAAAGACAGCCCATTTGACCGTGTTAAGAACTGATGATGTCAAACCAATATAATGCCCTTGTCTGTCAATATAATTGGCATAATGGATTAAAGGGAAGCAGTAGACATAATGTATCTTGCTTTAGCAAGGACTCAGAAACTGTCTTGAGACACATTCGTCTAAAAAGGCTGAAGAAATATTACCTAAACCAAATGTTCTTACACCGTAAATACAAATATCGTCACTGCTTCCTGCAACACTTCAAAGCGATATGCAGCAGCAGCTGCTCCTGCACCAAAAGCAGTAGGTGTGAGACTTGTACTTCAGGCTTAACTGAAGAGAAGAGTGAGACAGAAGCTGTGGCTGCAGAGGTCAGATGGGTTTAAGTGAATGAAAGAAATGGAAATGGCAAGTGACGTGATAAAAGGTAATGGGGAAAGTGAAAATTATGGGTAGGATCCTGATTTAAGTACTTAAAGCATACAGAAAAGCAGAGAAAGTTGGGAGCATCAAGCTGGAGAGGCAGAGATGGTGAGTGGATTATAGGTTGAAGTCAGGACTGGTAAATTAGAGTGTACATGAATCTATTTTTGTTTCAGCAGCACACTCAGCATAGTGGACTGTGCACCCATTGTAACATTGATCTGTGCCTACATTTTCAAGAGGTTTAGAATTTGGTAACTGATCTGTGTTGGAGCTAGTGCACTGTTGCTCTGTCAGACCTGCCCACAGTCCAGAAAACCTGGACAAGTGTATAAAAATCCTGAATTTTAAAGCAGAAATATATCCTGACTATTATGATAAACCACTTAACACAGGGAAGTGAAATGCCACCTAGGGAAGTTGTAGAAATGCCGACTTTCAAGGCTTCCGACGACTCTGATATTCATCTGTGAATGAATCTTTATACTGTTTCAGATGAGAAGATTATACTGGATAATCCTGTGAGGTCGTCTTCAGTCCTGCATTTCCATGGGGACATTCTTTTATTGGCAGTTTAAAGTCTGAAGTTGCACTACGCTCTCTGGACAAGGTCCAGTGAAAGAAAGGTCAATCCTGCCACCAAAGCCCAGACTTGCAGGAGGCAGGAAAGCTGAAAAAGCTGACCTCTGTTCCTCAGAGCCTCACCTGACAAGTATGCTAGCGGGAAGTCTGCCTATTATCTACCATCCTTTGTCATTCTCAAAAATTTTGTTAAGAGCAAAAAGAAACACCCTGTATACGAGAAGCTAAAATTTTACTGCCAAGCTGGTAAGTGCTTTAACAGTCAAATAAAAATATAACAGTTACTGTTAGTCCAGTTGCAGGAATACCAACACTCATCGTATAAATTTTTTTTTTAAAAAAAGCCCCCTTAATACCTTTAAAATTGTTATACAGGAAAGCCTACAAAAATGGACTTTCTTTTTGGGTGTCATGTTCATCCTTCCAATGTAGTTTGGTAAACGCAGGCTGACAGCTTCCTGCTCCTCGAGCAGTAGAGACAGGAGGCGTGGTGACAAACCATCAGCAATCTGCTGTCCTCAGCAGAAGGAGCATGATGCTCAGGTGGGACTTTCTTCTCCTCAGTCCTGGGACTGCTTGTTTTCCTTCTCCCAGGCTGCCAGCTGCAGCCTGGAAGTGGCCCATATCCCCCGCCAGCCACACACACATAAAAAAGGTGCTGATTTACCAGGCAGCGATTTTGTTGGATGGTTTCACCCTGTCCCCAGCAGGGCCATCCCCAGAGCAGAAGCTGGAGCAGGGAGGCAGCAGTCACTGGGCCCAGCACAGGGGTTAAACCAGAGACACACAGCTCAGGCCACGGCGAGGCTGAGCCCCTGCACTGGTGGGTCAGCACACAGCCAGGAGCCCTATGCAAGCAAGCAAAACAGTCTAAACTCATGGAATTTCACTTAATTTAATTTCACAGAATCACAGAATGTTAGGGTTTGGAAGGGACCTCAAAAGATCATCTAGTCCAATCTGCCCGCCGGAGCAAGAACACCCAGATGAGGTTACACAGGAAGGCGTCCAGGCGGGTTTTGAATGTCTCCAGAGAAGGAGACTCCACAGCCCCCTTGGGCAGCCTGTTCCAGTGTTCCATCACCCTGACTGAGAAGAAGTTTCTTCTCAAATTTAAGTGGAACCTCTTGTGTTTCAGCTTGAACCCATTACCCCTTGTCTTACTGTTGGTTGTCACCGAGAAGAGCCTGGCTCCATCCTCATGACACCCACCCTTTATATATTTATAAACATTAATGAGGTCACCCCTCAGTCTCCTCTTCTCCAAGCTAAAGAGACCCAGCTCCCTCAGCCTTTCCTCATAAGGGAGATGCTCCACTCCCTTCATCATCTTTGTGGCCCTGCACTGGACTCTCTCCAGCAGTTCCCTGTCCTTCTTGAACTGAGGGGCCCAGAACTGGACACAATATTCCAGATGAGGTCTCACCAGGACAGAGTAGAGGGGAAGGTGAACCTCTCTCGACCTACTAACCACCCCTCTTCTAACACACCCCAGGATGCCATTGGCCTTCTTGGCCACAAGGGCACAGTGCTGGCTCATGGTCATCCTGCTGTCCACCAGGACCCCCAGGTCCCTTTCCCCTACACTGCTCTCTAATAGGTCATTCCCCAACCTATACTGGAACCTGGGGTTGTTCCTGCCCAGACACAAGACTCTGTACTTCCCCTTGTTATATTTCATTAAATTTTTCCCTGCCCAACTCTCCAGCCTGTCCAGGTCTCGTTGGAGAGCAGCACAGCCTTCTGGCATGTCAGCCACTCCTCCCAGCTTGGTGTCATCAGCAAACTTGCTGATAGTACACTCAATTCCCTCATCCAAGTCATTGATCAATATATTGAATAGTACTGGTCCCAGTACTGACCCTTGAGGCACTCCACTAGATACAGGCTTCCAAGCAGACTCCACCCAGTTGACCCGTCAAATGCTTTACTGAAGTCAAGGTAGACCACATCCACCGCTCTGCCATCATCTATCCACCAATTTAGTACTAATTTATATAAATCCAATTTTAACTAGTGATTCAGACACTTAGGTATAAAGAAAATAAGATAACGTAAAGCAAAAACAATTTTATTCTCCCTTCCCTAGGCTCAGACTCAGTCTAGCACCACTCCTCCCTCCAGTACCTCTCCTCCACCCTTCCTCAACCCAGCTCCCTTGTTTTCAGTGTGCATCACACGCAGGCTCTCCTAATCCCTTGGGTGAGGTGATGGGTGGTGCAGAATGTTGGATTCTGGCTGTAACAGTTTCTCTCTGCCCCTTCTTGCTTCTTATTTGTTTTCCTCCACTGCTCCTGGCTTCTTACTGTCACTCTGCTCATCCAGAGGCCCCAGTCCCTTTGGGGATGGCTATGTCCCATCATGGGCTACCCATGACTGAAGTCCTTCAGGAGTGTCCCTGTTCTGGCATGGGTCATCCACGGGCCACAGTCCCCTCAAAGGTGCTCTTGCTTTGTCACAGTGCACCTCTTTCCAAGAGTGCATCTCCAGCTGTGTCCTCAGTAAGTGTCCCCTTCCTCACATCTCCTCTTGTGTCTCCTCAGGTGTGTCCTCACATATCTCTCTCTTGCCTCTGTCAGCTTCCACCCTTTCTTAAACACATCTGAGGACCATGTGTTCCTCTGACTGGCTGCAGTTTTGAGGCACAGTGTGGTGTTTCCAGATGCTGCCAAATCATCTGGAACTGGCCGTGACCTCCTCAGGCAGTTCCTGCCTTCTCCTACACAGGTCACCCTGTGGCCCCAGCTGCACACACCCCACCAGGTATGCCAAATGCAACCTTAATAGAAAAATTCATATTCAGGACAAATCTGCATGTCCTAAGAAAAAGAAGTGGGCTTCAGGAGACATTGTGGGATAGGAATTGTCTTTGAGGTAGGAAAAGGGTCCTCTGCGTTGGCTCCCTGAGTCTACTCTGAACAGAGAAATCAAATGGCTCCCAGATAAAATTGCACAGGTTTTTAGCCCTGAAGATGAAGGACTCAGGGCTGAAAGTGAGGTTAAGGCTGGTCAATAGTAACAGAGCAAAGTCCTTTAGCAAACCAGGATTTACACTTTTTTACTCTTCCTTAAAGCTTTGGGAGACATTCCACTGTTACACTAATGCTCTGTTAATTCTTTCTTCAAATATTGCAAATATTTGGCATGACATCTTTAGTTAGTCAGTCTTTATAGACTGAGCAGTACATCCATTTGAAACTGGCAACAGCATAGCTTATTATTGAAAAAAATATATTTGCTACTAACACCCATGTACGTTCCTTAAAAGATTAATCCTTTAGAACAGTAAAAGTCTATATAATTAGGAGTAATGGAATCCAATTAGGAGGAAAAAAATCAAGGAATCAGCAATATCCCTGACACTGACATCTATTTGGCTGGGGAATGGCATCTCAAGGAAAATTATGTGCACTCCATCTTTTGTTCAGTTCACATTTAAATGCCCAGAACTTCAATAAATGTTCAATATAAAGCAACCCTGCACTGACAGAGTGTGAGTTACAGCCTTACTTCAACTAACTTCTGTTTTTATATCGTATTTCTTGAATTCAAAAGAAGAGAGGTTTTCACATAAACCATACAAGCCATTATTTATATTCTCAATATAGATTAGATTACAGTCAGAAAGAAATAGTTACAGATATCTACAGCAATTTAGGGCCTTTTTGCATTGATTTATTGATAGCTACTCCAAATTTCAGCTGCACTAAAAGATGCAAATTTCCACGTGAAGTTGGAGTCAATTCTTTCAAACCACCAAGTATGTTCCATCAATACTTACAGATATTGCCTCCAGAAGAATAAAAAAATACAATGTAAGCAACAAACGGGTCCAAATCCAAAGCCGCACTAGAATACACCTTCCTTTTGGCATACACTGAAACAGTCAATTTTGCTGCTTTAAATTAAAACTTTGTCAGTCAGTTTCTTCAATGACTGCCTCCAACCTCCTGGTAATTCTTTAGAAATGGGTGGCTTCAGCCACTCACAAGGAACAGTCAGTGCTCAGTCTCTTACCAATTTATTCTTACCCACAACCAATGAGGCAAGTGATTTTCCAGCTGAGTTAATGACCTCTGATTGTGCTGTTCCTACAGTTTCACTAGTTTGGCCTCACACTATGCATTGGTCTGATGCAGATGCTGTCAACATAAGGAATCCAGGTTATAGTCAAAATTTGTTGTGGTGAAAATAAATTAGGACATTTTAAAGAGGAATAATAGGAAGAAACATACAACTTATAAAGTGCTGTTGAAGAGAGGGTAATTTTTAAATTATTTAGTAGAAAAAATGGTCTTCAAGGGTCAAGCCCTCCCATGCTAACATAAGTAGGCTGGAGTGCCACAGCACAGAACATTCTTTAGTTTAGTTTAGTGCGTTTCCTCTCTTCAACCCTGCTTTGCTTCTGTGCAGACCTGTAGATTTGCAGGAACAAGTATTGGAGAGGAGAGGAGAGGAGAGGAGAGGAGAGGAGAGGAGAGGAGAGGAGAGGAGAGGAGAGGAGAGGAGAGGAGAGACATTTTGGTTGAAAGCTCATGGAGAAGTTAAAGTTATCTGAAAGTCACTGATCAGCAGTAAAATCTTTTCTTAGTCTGAAAATGAGGATTTATTTCCAATAAGAACACCTTTAATTTTATCAAGAGTTCATTGTGCAGAATCTGTGGCAAATGCTACATGATTCTGTAAGAAAGACCTTGAAATGTACAGACACATATATAAGTCCATAGAACTTAGAAATCTGTTATAATTACAGCTCCTTGAGGAAGACAATTCATATTTATAGACTGAGACTTATTAAGCTTAGTATTTTCACACTTTGGTTAAATAACAAGTTCCATGAGTCAACTTGAGACACCTTGGAAAATATGTGACATGCATCAAATGGCCACGGAAATAATGATGTTTACTTACAAAAAATGCAGTGGTTCTCAGGGACTTATCGGGCACTTAAGAAAAAAAAAAGAGAAAGTTTCTATACAACGACAGTAAATTATCATCTTTATTGTTCCACCAGCATTTTTTCCCCTTTACCTGGTCTTAATCCAGCCCAAGTATTAATTAATCACCGTTATATAAACCTTAAATCACATTGCAGGGTACTTAGGATTCAGTCCATTGGTTAGCAATTAACCTACCTTGCCTTTAGTCATAAACCTTTACATTGCAGCCCTGCTTTTGATATATGAATCAACAAGTCTGAAAGACTGAAACTCAGTTCAGTTTAATAGCTGACTAAATATAAGACATTTTTCCATTTAAAGACACCTCTCACTCTTCAAAAATTACTGCTTCCTCAAAGTTAGGTTAGCATGACACAAAACTGTGTCTTAATGCACCATGAAATTTAAGATTTTGCACACAAATGACAGTGACAAGATTCCTATTGATTTGTCACCTCTTGCAAGTCAGTATGTTTGGCATATTCCTGCCAAGAAAGCTCTGCAGGTTTCCGCTGATCTGTTAGGGTAACACAAGACAACCATCTGCGTCTCCTATTTGTTTCTGTGAGTACAACCTGTCAGGTTAAGAAAGAAAGGAGCACTGAGCACGTGCATTATATCATTTTAGGTAAACAGGGGATTAATGTTCTCACTCATGACATGTCTTGACCATCCCTCTGGACTCCAAGCACCTCTGGGACCACTTTTGGGCCTGCAGGGTAGAGGTGTTAGTGAGATTTATGATGAATAAGGTTCAAACTGGACCATTTCCATTCCACCTTCCACATATCTAGTAACTGCATTTGCACCATTCCCTTCACCTAGGACAGAGATGGCGAGATGCCCTCACCAGGCTATGGGCATGTTACTTCTTTTCCAAAAACCTCTCCTTTCTGGTAGCATCAAAAGCAGTTCTTCCTTGCTTCCTTCCTTTTCGTCATGAGGCTGACTTTCCGCAAGACAGGCTGAGGTGTTTTGCTGTTCATTTGCACCTACTCTGTGGACTGGGCAGTGTGCAAGCAGCACCTGGCAGATTTTAGTAAGGCAGTGGTGGGAGCAGACAGATCTGCATATGAAACTACTAGCAATTCATGTAAGGAACAATCATACCCATTTATTGAGTATGGGCTGGACTGAAATGGAAACAATTATTTTCCTAGGGCACCTCTTTTTGTTCCCTCCCTTTGCTACAGAATAGGATTCTGGAAAGAACTGGTTAAACAAAGGAGGGGGGGAAAGTGAACATACATGGAAAAGAGGTGGAGGGATAAAAGGGATTTAGGAAAATAAATGGATCTTCAGCTAAAGGCATTTGGTAGATGTCACAGTAGCAAGCCCTAAACAAGGTAAAATCAAAACATAATCACCAATATTTTTAAAGATATCTCTGAAAGTAGAAATTTGGGGGACTTAACTGGATCTGGATGAAACATTCATTTTTTCTTGATTAGTCAAACGTCAGAAAGAGATCTGTGGCCCATTCAAATTACTCATCCCTGAATTGCATTTAATTCCTAGTTGAGTACAAGCAATTGATTTGGTTTCGTCACAATGAAATTACTAAGATTACTTAAAAAAAAAAAAAAAAAAAGTATGGGAAGTTTTCTTGGCTCCTGCACAGACATTAGGGGGGAAATAGGAGCATAACAGCCTATAAGCAGTTACTATCTTACCAAATTTCTCCTGAAGTGAAATATTTTTAGAACAAAATTAATGCTAGTACAACTAGGGACATTTCCACAAGATTGGAATGACCTTAAAACAAGGTCATGTCTAAGTGTATTTATTCGACTACATCCCTTTAAATGAAAAATGTCTAATGCTGTAAAATAGGAGCTCATTAGATCATTGCTTAGATCAGCTTTTTTGGACTCTTTATTGATATTTTCCACCTCCCACAGCCTCATTATCAGACTGGCAAGGTTTTTGCTTATTTTTTCTCATTTCTTGTGGATTATATAGATTTCAGATCATTTTGATCCTGTACTTAACTTGCTTCCTGTGCTGGAATTAATCGTTCATTCTACACACTTGAAAAAACTAGAAAAATGCACCTCCTCAGATTTACTTATTTAAAGTAATTACCTTTGATATGATTAATAAATGCATACATTACTGACATGTGGAGGTGGTTTTGTTTATTTGATATACTTCGCCTGACCAGCAGTAGCATAATAGCAGGAATGTTAAAAAGCAACGGGAACTAACATCACCCCACTTTTATAGAATAAGCAAGTATTCTTATGGAAAAATAGGAAACTTTCCCTGGAGGAAAAGCATGTTGTTGGCAAGGCATTGAGCTGTGACTCAGGGTATCAAAAGTCATTTTCCTTTTCCATCACAGATTTCCTCTGTTATCCTCTACAAGACCACTTAGGCTGTGTGCCTGAGCAAAAGATAAAAATATCTTCCTTCCTTTGACTGCTGTCCTGACTATTTATCGTATGCTTTTCCAGGAAAAAAAAATTCACCTCTTTGCGCATGTCTATGAAGGGAGACACTGAGCTGCCAGACAGGCAGACGTAGCCTGTAGTTCCCCCTCTGCTCATCACAAAGGGAACATGAGATCCAAAATTCACTGCTCAGCTGAGTCATGGTGGGTGAGCACTAGCCAGTCTCCCAGGCTTTTTGACCAGGCATGTTAGATGCCCACAGAGTACTCACTACAAAGTGAGTTTTGGTAGATTTTAGAGCAGAGTTTATAGAGATTTCTGCCACTTGGAATACTTAACCAACAAACTGATGATTCTCATGAAGTCCTTTTTCTTGATATTGCCACAATTAAGCCTAATAACATATTTTTCAAAAATACCACAAGGAAAAATAACAATGATTAATTATAAGGAAGCCATGTGTTTTACTATGTATTTTTCTTCTAATTACATATAGATGCAGCTTTAGGTATAGATACAGACATGCTTCTCAAACACAGGCTTATAGTTGCTGTTATTTCACAAGTTGAAATAAAGGCTTGCTTGTTCTAATAATTAAGATTAAATTTTCCTATTTAAATTATATTTAAGCTAAATTATACACGCAGACACTTCAACGATTAGTCAGAAATAACATCTTTGGTTTGTTTTCTTATGGTGCCCGCTAAAGGAAGTGTCTTTACAGAATGTATGGAATTTCGCATAGCACTGGATATTCTAAACCTGGAACTGAAAAATAAGCTTCGGAAAAATAGTTCTAGCTGAAAAATCTTCTTTTTTTATTTTTTTATATGTTTTTTTTTTTTTCTAGGGATCAACCTCTGTTGATTCTAACAATGTCAGAATATGATCCAGAAAGACAAAGTGAGGTTCAACTCCAGACTAAGACACCTACCTTTTCATGGCTACATGAGAGTGTCTACCTGTATACTAGGTATTTAAGTTCCTACTATAATCAATGAAGATCTATGCAGTACAGTCAGGGCTGACTCAAGATTAGTGTAAATCACTTGAAGTACACATCTGCATTTGGTTAACTAACTGCATTTTAAAATGTATTAGCTGTATTGATTAGATTTCCAATAATCTGGGGTGAATCCTGCCTTTTTTTATCTCCAGTTCACTAGTCCTATACCATTTGTGTTTTGTTAGTAAAAACAAATGTCTTGCAATCATCTGGAAACTACCAGTTTGCGTAGCCTTGCAATACGCAGCACTGCAAGGTTCTGCTTCATGTGTAGGCTGCACCTGCCACAGTTGTTCGTATTTTGAACAACTTTTATTTGTAGTTACACCTCCATGGCTAACGAAGCCTTGAAATGGTAGATTCACAGCTCATGGAGCAACGTTTATAGGCAGAAAACACGTACTACACTGCCCATACAATTCTGCCCAGAATGCTGCAAAATTATCTAAGAGAAAATAAGGATTCAGTGTCACAGCTGGACGCAACGGAAAATCACAAGTCTTGATAAAAAAGTATCAGAAGTCTCATGACAGCCTTTTCTCCCTGGCTGATGCTTTCTCCAGCTCATGAGTGTCAGCACAGTATGGTCCCTAACTGGCTAGATGTCAAACTTGTCTTGGTCACCCCTGGAATAAGTATGTATTCTTGTAGGTTGACATAGTGATAGAAAGCTGAGTGTCAGCAGAACAGTAAAATCACTGTAATACTTTCCACATTGTTACGCACTCCTGTGGCCCAGTATGGAGACAGAATGTTCAGCACACAGCTTGACATGAAGTCAAGTGAGTAAAATATAAGTGAAACTGCTGGTGACATTCATAAACAACCATGAATAAAGTAGCACCAATCATGTAAACTGGTGTTAACACTGCCCATACAGTTTGAGGCTTCACGTGAAGCATCTTCAGCCAGTCTCCAAGCAAGATCACAGAATCACAGAACGCTTGCGGTTGGAAGGGACCTCTGGAGACCACCTAGTCCAACCCACCTGCTAAAGCAGCTTCACCCAGAGCAGATGGCACAGGAATGTGTCCAGGAGGGTTTTGAATATCTCCAGAGAAGGAGACTCCACAGCCTCTCTGGGCAGCCTGTTCCAGTGCTCTGTCATCCTCAAAGTAAAAAAGTTTCTCCTCATGTTTAGATGGAACCTTCTGTGTTTCAGTCTGTGCCCATTGCCTCTCATCCTATCGCTGGACACCACTGAAAAGAGTCTGGTCCCATTCTCTTGACACCCACCGTTGAGATATCCATAAGCATAAATAAGATCCCTTCTCAGCCTTCTCTTCTCCAGACTGAACAGACTCTCTCAGGCTCTCTCAGTCTTTCTTCATAAGAAAGATGCTCCAGATCTGTAATCATCTTGTAGCCCACCACGGGACTTTCTCCAGTAATTCCTGGATCACATAAAGTTGATATTTTTAAAAGTGTTGTAGGACCTTGAAAGGGTCTACTTATTCCGGGATGAGTTTTGCAACTGTTTTTAATGGGAAAGATTGTGAAGGCCCATTAATCATGTGAACATGAGGGAAGGTATCGATCAGCAAGTTTAGGGACTGAAGAGTCTAGGAGACAACAAGCCTAATAATTATCTCTTCCATCTTAGTGTTTTCTTTGGCCTGCTTACAGAATTACTGTGGTCTCCTACTGAAAATTCAAAGCTGGAGAACTCCCCATCTGTTGCTATTAGCTGTGGTCCCAACTGTTCACATTTTCAAGAGTGTGCCCAAGAACTGAGTCACTAATTTATTATCTCCAGCATACTGTTTTCAAAAGCATTTAGGAAGTTCAGTCTCACAAAATCATTGCTGAGGCAAAACCTTGATACTTTAAAAGGGAAGTTTGGAATTTTTTTTCGTTGTTATTTATCTTTGTAGAAGCTCATAGAGCTATGTGTGCGCCAGGTTCACAAAAATTATGTTTTCATCCTTTATAATGAATTTATTTCATCTTGGCAAGCAACTAATCTGGAACTTGTCTTCTCATTTTAGTTATTTGCCCTCAGCAAATGGTCTTTAAGGACTAGCATTGACTATCATGAATAGCAATTTATATTAACTATATGTTTATGATATTACCAACGGATGCAAAGTAGGAGACACTGTGCAAAAAAACACAAGATGTAACACCAAAGGGTTGCAAGCTAAATAGATCACTGATGTACTGTTTGTTCTTCAAGTACATTGCTCGATCTCTTATAGCAATTTTTTGGTCTGTTTATTATAGTTCTCATTAAACCCTAGCTTCTTTAAACCTCACACTTACTAATGGGTCACTGACCTGAAGTGTGTATTGTGTCTCACAAGTGTGTCTGCGAGATCCAACATCCTTACAAGTGCAGAGGCATATAATCCAAGAAACCATGTAAACGTATGGCTTTAATATTCAAATTCACTCATATAGCCAGCTTTCAATACCTCAAAAATAATTTTAAGCAAAATAACACATACGTGATATGATAAAACAAGCAACATCTTTCAGAAATATTTCTTCATTTCAGAAGAGATCAGAATCCTTTCCCTTCGAATTCAGTCCAGGCTGGACTTGATATATATAACATTACACTTGCTTTCATCTGTGAAGACTGGCGCAAAAATCCCTGTACCAAGGAAGGCCAAGGCTGTAAGTCTATACGGTACCATTCAAATACAACATGGACCTCCAGCCAAGATCTGAAGGCAGAATATGCTATCTGACGCTTTATCCAAGTCAACAGGCCATCTCAGCTTGGATGTGCTTTGTGCAAAAAAGAGATACAAGGCTTCTAGATCCCCCCTGACTCATGTAGAGCCAACTTGGATTTGCCTTTACTGCACTTCAGGAGGTCAGCATGTACACATATTCGTGGAGACTGGGGTGATATACCTCATCGTAAGAATATTTCTGTCTCATTACCATAGCATGTGCAGACTTGAAGCTTTAATTAAGCAAATACTTTTGTCTGCTTTTCTGTAACAGAAGAACTAAGGCATTGAGTGGTTTCGTGACTTGTCATGAGTCCAGTAGGTTCGAAGTTAGTGCATAACATCAGCTACTGGCCGATCGCATGATACTTGTCCTCCCCATATACCTTTACAAGAAAAAAATAAAATCTGACAATATCAAACATTCCAGGTAGTTTGGCAAAGGCTGTCAAGTGTGTCTTTTGCCTATGAAACTTTTCCAGTCATTACAGTCAAAGGGATAATTTCATCCAGGTAATATGGTCCTCAGACCATCAACTACTTACAAATTTGCTTAATATTTTATATGAAAGTAACAGCATTGAAGCCAACAAAGTTATGAGAAATATGCCATTACACACATTTGCAGGATTCATCACAAACTCTACAAGCAATAAATCTTAGTCTTTTCCAAAGTATTCCATTTGCAATCACAATTAGTGATTAGCTTCATATCACAGCCCTGGTTTTCAGTCCTTTGCCAAAGGGATCATGACATGTGTCCTTGTCTGACTTGGTACTTGTCTGAAATGACATGATCGTGGCCTTCCTGTCTCCCACTTACCTTAGGATACATCTAGCCTGATTGATCCACGAGCACTTATGTGAGGGGAAAAAAAAAAAAAGGTCAAAAGATTCAGAACTGTGAGCAAAGCCCAGACAATGGGGTGGACATGGAAACAAGGGGCATGTATTCTAAGCCAGTTATTGTCATAGCATGAAGGGAAGAGCCTATGGAATATGCAAGATTTGGATAAAATTAATGCTTATCCCTCTCCTCAATGGTAGGACTTAGAACTCAAAGACTGCTTCCACAAGTTGCAGGCAAAAGAATAATTTGATGTAATTTGTTGCCATTACCACATTTCTTTCACAATCACTACCCTATCAGCTGAAGTTGCATAAAATCAACTGATGGAGCTACACAAATAAAACATTAGCCTGAAAAATAGACCATAATTTTGGTGCTGTCTGCTATTATCCAAAGAAAAACTAAAAAATAAAAGTTTGATCTATATTACCTTAGTTACTTTTATTACCTTAGTTGCCTAGTAAAGAATAACCCCCTTTGCAGATTCTTTTTTATTTCTGGGTAGAGCATATTTCTGTGCATGACTCAAAACAACAGTAGGAATTTTGCTAGGACCTTATGCTAAAATGCTGTTACCTTGACTCTTTAGCCAAATAGCAATACAGTCAAAATCTTCAGGGTGAAATGCCTTCCTGAGCAGAGGAGGGAACGTGGAAGTCTGCCACCCAGCAGTGAGGGAGAAAGGCTCCCAACAAGCAGAGCTTTCCACTCCACGCCACAGAGGGGCTGTCAACCTCTGTACTGGGTAATCAGCTACTTTCAATTGCTCATAATTCATTGGCATCATCAGCTGGTGTGTGAATACAGCTCTGTTGGATTCAGAGACATGGCAGTTTATCCAGCTAAGGATGTGGCTTAAATTCAACCAAAGGAAAACACGGGTTTTAAAACAAGTTCTCTGATGATATAACTGGATGGCACACAACTGGAAGAAACAAGTCCTTCACTCTAAACTCAAACTGTGCTTCTGGGCAGTGGAGTGAGACTATTGCCTTGGTTCCACAACAAATACAGGCCTGGATGCAGAAGCTCTCGTAACAGTGCTTGTATTTCCTAGCATTGTAATTCTAACTTGTATCTTACAAGTTTCTTGGTTTAGAGGTCACATATAATTGCCACCTTTATGTGCTGTAAGGGAGAGATACTTTAGTTCTAATTAGCATAAATAATTACAGGTACATAAAAAGGCAAAAACCAAAAAATATCTCATGAGAAAACATTCTTTGTGCAATGTGTTCCTGTACACCAAATTGATTTTGAGTTCATACAATCCCTTTCATTTCTCCAATTACCCACTTCAGCTTAATTTGGAACAAACATACACAGCAGGCGAAGACGAGAAAAGGGCACTTGCTTCTGACAAACATTGTGAATCTCCCCTTTTTTTTTTAATACTGAACCATAATCTGCACAGATGATCAGGTAAGTAAAGCATAATGGAATGCAGGGTAAATTATAATGACTGATATGGCTTAGGAAAAAGATGTTTCAGAGCAACATATTAATGCCTGAGAACAGGAGACAGTTATTACGCCTTACCAGGCCACTGACAGATGGCTACAAATTATAAACCATTAAGGAATTTTAAAACTGAATTGGGCGTAGTAATCTTCATAAAAGAAATACCAAGAAAATTCTTTATCCTAATTGAAACAAAGGCAACCTTGTGCCTCAAAGTGCAAGATGTAATCATCTAGTCATGGGGAAAAATGTATTATTCATCTTCTCCCAAGGCACTGAATCCCTTCCTAAATATGATCTTCTGTATACTCAAGAATAGACCAGTTGCTTTAGGTTAAACCCTGTCATGGTGGCCATTAAATTTCAAATTAGTCTTAAACAGCCATTCTTTTCCTGATCTGTATGATTAACCAGAGCAAAGAGCCTGTGAAAAACCAACACTGCATGAGACAAAACAAGGGTAGCCAATGTGCATATACTGGCACTACTGTTGCTGTTTCAAGCCCCTGTGACCACACTCAAGCCCCAAGTGACCACATCAAACTCTGAATCCATTGACTGAGAGGATGCTTTTAGAATAACCACAGAAGATTCTGGTTTAGCAAAACTAATGGTGGAATAAAGGCTTGAGAAGCAGACAGTGGACTTAATGTATCTGTCCATTCTTACTCATTTAAGAGCTATGGCTAAATTAAGAGTTCCACAAGATGGTTTCAGATATGCATAATTGAGTTTAATAAATGTTTTATTAGTAATCCTTAGAGTAAAACTTCATTGCAATGTAATATTCCTGAGAATCTTTATTATATGATCTCTCCTAGTAAAAATTAGCTGACAATCCTATTTCATTTCTTCCTTTGGCACCTTGTTTAGATTTCTATCTTAAGCAGGACTTTAAGATACACTTTGGCAGAAAGCTTTCCTACATAACGCCCAATTTAAAAATTAATACCTTGCTACCTCCACTAATAAATGCTAGAAGAGTTTACATTAGTGTTTTAAGACCAGAGTCCATGGCTCATTAAAACACAGCTTCACCAGACTTAAATCAGAGGAGAATGCAAATGCGTGCGAGGGAGACTGAGCTGCTATTACTTTTATTTCTTTCATACTCCCACAGAAGCTGATTCGTATACATTGCAACCTTTACACATGACCTTTGTAATTTGGCCCACTACACATAAGAACAAAGTTATCTCTGCTGTTAAATATTTTATATGAGCCCATGCTAAAGGAGAATATAAGAAACTCAAGGACAATTCTTTTAAATTAATGTCATTCTGCTTCGACTGTCTAACACCATTCTGCTCTGAACAAGGAAATTCTAAAACCCTAGTGTAAGCACAGTGATCCAATTTTAAAAATGCTATAAAACAAGGTTGTAATATACATCACCTAAGAGATGTAGATTATATACTAGAGACAGTTACGAAGATGTAAATTCCCCTACTTAAACTTCAATAGATCATCTCTGAGTTTGGCTTATGAGTGCAGAAAAATCACTCTTATAATATATAGATCTATTATACTATTTTCACCACTGCAGATTATCATGGTGCTTTTTCCCCATATATCTAACTCACTGCATGACTCCAGTCTACATACACTAAAGCTGAAATACCTATTCTTGTAGGTATGCTGTTGGCATCAGCAAAAGGCTCAGCCGAACTATCTAGAGATTTACTCTGAAAACAAAGTCAGTTCAAACCGTGACTATTTAGGACTCTGTGCAGATTTACTTACAAAACATATGAATCTCCTTCAGAATAGGAGGACACTCCCTCAAGAGACAGGAACCTCTTTCTCTGATGTCTTCCAAATAGAATGAGATTAGAGAGGGCTCATGCAACATCTGTTACACCAGATGGATTTGTCACTGACCAGGCAGAATAAAGGTATTGCAAACACTGAAGGAATCAAGAAGCGCATTTACTGCTCAGAGGCTAGATTTTTCTTCCTAGTTTACCTTGATGTGTCCTAGCAGAAAGAATTCATGAAGTCCAGGAGCACTAGTGATGGAAAAACACCTTAAAACCACCTTATTTTGCATAGTTTTTCATCTTAGTTTGTCTACTGAATGTGTTAATTTTCTAAACATCTCTTCATTTTATTAGTTAATGCATTGATTCTGATTAAAATAATTGAAGAATTATATGATTAATTATGGAAATATTCTTCACCAAGCTGATGTCAACACATTAACTTGTTGCTATGTCAATATTCACCTTCCATATGCAAAGTTAACAAAATCAAACACAAATATATTGGTTTTATTTGTCTTTAACTAAGGCAGTCACCTCATTCTAGAAGACAAGGTGACTTCAGTGTCAGCGTACCTAGTATGCAACTCATTTACATCAGATGTGTTTCTTATGTCTATATTTTTCCTGACTGCACATCTGTAAAATTAAGAGTTGAGGTTTTAGTTTAAGCTCCCTGATTCAATTGGATAGATTGTGATATAGATTAGAAAGACCCTTTGCCAGGTGAACATTTGATGGTTTTGGCAGCCAGCACAAACAAAACCATTTTATTACTTCAAAAGCAAAACAATTTCTTACCTTCCAAACCTTATGTAACTAAACTGCAAATAGGGTCTGTTCCATCTGTCGGTGGAGAGTTCTCTCTCCAGTGGAACCTAACCACTTTGAAAGTTCCAACAGCTTTCGTCCTCTTTCTTCTTGATTAAAAAAATGCCCATGGTTTGTGCTGCCATTCAGAGGGATCTTGACAGGCTGAAGAAATGGGCTGGCAGGAACAACCCCATGCACCAGAGTATGCTGGGGAACCACCAGCAGGTAAGCAGCTTTGCAGAAAAGGACTTAGGGGACATGGTAGATACCATGTTGAACACTAGCTAGCAATGTACCCTTGTGGTAAAGAAGGGTAACAATATTCTGAGCTGCATTAGGATCAGTGCTACTAGCAGGTCATTGGAGGTGATCCTGCACCTCGACTCAGCACTGGTGAGGCCAAACCTGAAATACTGTGTCCAGTTCTGGGCTGCCCCATACAAGAGAGACATGGAGATACTGGAGAGACTCCAGAAAAGGGTCATGAAGACTGTGAAGGGACTGGAGCATCTCTCCTATGAAGAAAAGCTGAGAGAGCTAGCACTGTTCAGTCTGGCAAAATGTAGCCTTGAGGAGGTTCTCCTCAATGCATATGAATATCTGAAGGGAGGGTGTACAGAAGACGGAGCCACGCTCTTTTCAGTGGTGCCCAGAGGCAATGGGCACAAACTGAAACACAGGAGGCTCCCTCTGAACATCAAGAAACATCTCTCCAATGAGGGTGACCAAGCACTGGCACAGGTTGCCCAGAGAGACTGTGGAGTCTGCCACATTGGAGATATTCAAAATCCATTTGGACAAGGTCCTGGGCAACCGACTCTAGGTGGTCCTGCTTGAGCAGAGATGTTGGACCAGATGACTTTGACCGTCTGTGGTTAAAGTGAAAAAAGTAAAAAAAGTTTCAATAACAGCTTCCTAGCTGCTAGCCTTCAAACTGAATTTTCATGTACAGTCATGACAAACTGATAGAGTGATACAATTTACAGCCCTTTTTCAGGACAGCAAGAAAATGTTGTTAAAAGAAACAATGAGGCTAGTCTGTGTGGTGGGTTAGCCTCAGCTGATGGTCAAACTCCCACCCAGCTGCTCACCCTTCCCCTTCACCCCCCAGTCAGCAGGACACAGAGAGAAAACAGGGCAAAGAGGAATTACAAATCTCATGACTGGAGATAAAGGGAAAGAGACTGCTTACACCATGACAGGCAAAATAGATTCAATGAAGGGAAAGTTAATTTATTTCCAACTAATATAGCTATTTAATTATTGATTCAGGTAATGTGAAACAAAGATAAACGTTAAAACTGCACCTTTTGCCCACTCCCTCTCTTACCAGGCTCAACTTCACTCCTTCACTCCCAACTCTTCTGCCTTCCCCTTGCCCTGAGCACAGCAGGGGATGGGAATGGGGGCTGGGGTCAGCCATGACAGCTCCTGCACCCAACACGGCCTGGCATAGTCTGTCTTGCTTTGCAAAGTCATGTTGCATTTTATCCCTTTTGACCTCCAACTCTCCAATTACTTGTCTTCATCAGAATTACTGCTATAGTGTGCCACACTGTTGAATCCAGACTGAATCTAGACATCAGGGTTTGTAGCTGTCTGGCTCATTTGTGTTCCCTTCCTTCAATGACAAAAGTTCAAAAGCACAAGCAAAATAGTTATGGAATAGCTGTAAGTAACAAGGGACAGAAATAGCAGTTACAAGGGGACAGTCTTAGGAACCTAGGACACTAGTCGTGGCTCCATCTTGAGAAGCAAGGACAGACTGTCAGGGTATAAGTACAAATGGTCAACAGTGGTTATCATTAGATATACTCCTCTAAGTGTATAAGTAAATCTTAAATAATCCCACGCAGATAAAGCAACCATTAGAAATGGATGTCGATTAACTGTACCATAGAGGAGGAGAAAGGACAGTTTTCTGTTGCAGGAAGAGATTAATTCTTTGGAAACTAACAACTATTATTAGTGAATGCCTTGGTTTCACCTTGCAACAGTCTTGCAAAACTCAATACAACTATTTGCAGAGGAAAATGAGCAAATTTTTTTATTAAATCGCATTCACTGCTTCATGTCTCTTTTTTTTTTAATTTGTCACTAAAGGTTTGGATTTCTTTTCCAAAAATACAAAACTCCAGGGCTCTGAATCTTCTATCAGTCACCAAAATCATTAATCTGCTTTAGCAAGACTAACAGAGAAGAGATATTAGTAAATGAAATAATGTCTTTTCCTTTTAATTCCTTTGTATTTGGTCACATGAAACTGTTCTGATTGAAGAATGTGTCAGAACACAGTTTATGAGCATGATATCATGTAGATCAAGAAAAATTTAAGGTGGTTGTTTTGCATATATATATATATATATACACGAGACTTATTTCCATTGATTCAGATTTGTGATTTCTGATGGTCATTACATATTTTAAATAAGCATACTAAAAAAAAAAATCTCTTTAGGTCTCCAAAGGTCTCTTTATTCATTTCTACCAATGAATATTTCATAAATTTATTATGCATCCAGGCACAGAAATCCAAGTTAGGTTCTCTCCCACATAAGGAGCTTTGAAAGCAAGGTGGCATACTCAGTCATGCCACATTTACAGGCACAAGTAGTCTCGCATTGCTTCATGTCAGTGACAGAGCATTAAGGGCAGAGAAGTGAGTTCTTTTGCTCCCTACCATTCATCCCCAAATAGCCTAGCGGTGAGAGAGTCTCCAAGGAGATGAGACTGAGAAGACACGAAATTGGAACCCTTTTAATTGAGAAAGGTAAACGAAACTGAGCCTCCTACCTCCTGGATGAGTGCCCTACATGCAAAGTTGAACTATAAAAGAGAGGAAACCTAGCTAGGTCTTTCTATGCCATGAAACAAACAAACAAAACAATGATCCTATTTTCATTATCTGGAAGAAACTAATTAAGTACCTATCTTCAGGACACAATTTCCAAGTCAGTGGAGTTTCCAGGACATTGTAATTTAAGATTAATATTGTTACACTCAAAATCTTCTTGAGGGTAGAGGACAACACAACATAGACATGGAACTAAGATTTTTTTCCTAGGTCAGAAGGAGCAAACAAGGAGATAACTTTGAACGTTATCATGGTATAAAGGGCTGTGTCTACCCTATTGGAGAAAACAGAAGAGTGAGCTTAGGTCATGATGCTTGCTGGCAGGAAGGCTCTTTGGGCCATCTGAAGATGTCCCTGGTGTTGGTGCATGGGGTTGGACCCTCAGGAGCCACACTGGCTAATACTTCTCATCAGGCCCAGTGCTCTTCACAGCCTTTCAGCCTCTCATCTTCGCACACTGTGACAACAGAGCTCAAAGATAACCAGGGCCTTTCCCTTGTGTGTGACCTGTTGCAAGTAAGACTTTTAAGCTCTACAGCTGTCTATTTTAGTGGTCCGCTATCCAGCCTGCCTCCCCATAATGCATCCAACTATCAAATAAAACCTTTCTGAACAGTTTTTGATCCCACTGAATTTTTGCCTACAGGAAGGACATAATCACTGCCTGTCAGCAAGTTTTATTTTGGGGGTGAGAGGCACTAAACCGTTCCTGTTAGCAACAGGACCTTTAGGTTTTGGGATATGGACATCACTTGTCACATACTATGAACTATGTGTGCAGTGACGATATTTAAATCAGACAATGAAATAAACATTGCTGTTGCCAAACCAGAGACTGACCAGAAGTTTAAGCTTAGATGAGCAAAACCTGAATTAATCAGAAATCTGTAACTCAGGACCAAATCTTCTAGCAAAAAGATAACTAGAGAATAACATAAAACAGAGAGAAGGGAACAACAAAAACCTGAGCTGGGTGTCATTTTAACCCCCGCTCCTTCCCTGCTTCAGCTCTGAGGATGGCCCTGTGTGGAGGCGGTGACACTGGCCCTGCAGAGAGGGGGTGACACACACAACCTCCGTCCCCTGTCACTGCCTAACAAATCAGAGCCCTTTGTGTGCCTGGGGCTGGGGGCCACTGCCAGGCTGCAGCTGGCGGCCCAGAAGAAGGAAAACACTGCGGAGAAGAAATCCTCACCGTGAGCATCACACTCTTCCTGCTGAGGACCGCAGGACGCTGATGATTTGTCATAACACCTTCTGCCCCTTCTGCTCCAGGAAGCAGGAAGCTGTCAGCCTGTGTTGTCCGAGCCATGTTGGAAGGACAAGCATCACACCCAAGAAAATGGGTCCATATTTGTAGGCTTTTTGTGTGAGTAGTATTTTCTTTTTTTTTTAGTGAATGTGGACAACGAGTGTTGGCATTCTTGCAAATGGACTAACAATAAGTGTTTGGTGTATTTTGATTAGATTGTTAAAGTATTCACTGTCTTAACAATAAATTCTTAGCTCCATATATATGTTTATATATAGTGTGTACTCTTTTGTCCATAACAAGATTTTGAGTGCCTCATCTGCTGCTTCTTGCCTGGGAAAGGTTTCTGTCAGCTTTTTGGTCATAAGGGATCTTATTTCAGCTTCCTGACTGCTTCTGTGAAGCATACCTCCATGAGGGCAGCGATCTGCTACAGGGACCAGACACAAAAACCTGAGCCTAAATAAATTACCTGTAACTGCTTGGGAAGGGTCCAAAAGAAGCAGCAATTGAGCTGAGATCATGTCTCTGCTCAACATAAATTCACCCCAACTGTCAGTGTAGTACTTCTGCATGGTACTTTTCATCCCTGGGGCTTCCAAGGCACTTTACCTATGAAAATTGTGTGTTAATTATTCATTAAATTCTGCCTTCATCTTTCTGATCTCTGAATCACAATAGTTATTCTACAGGATACGGCAACAGCCAACAGAGAGCGTGGGTAGAGAAGTAAATTGTTAATTACATGAAAAATGAATCAAAAGGCAGAACGTAGTTACACAAATTAACGTATTTCTCGGCTCAAAAGCAGCACCTTCAGCAACATAACATCTGTGAAATTATCCCATGTTATCAATTTGTTAATAAAAAAGTGTGTCCTATTGAATCACTGACACTTTTTATAGCACATTGTGCTTGATGCCCATAAAGCTCTTAAGGGGCATGACCTACCAGTAAAACTCTTGCAATGAAAATAATCTTTCCCTTAGAGTAATTCATAATGAAACTGATATTTTTAAGTCCTTTTAATACCTGGAACTGGGAACTAACTGAAACTTTCTCAGAAGCCACAAATTTCCATTAGTGAGACAAATTTTCAAGAACAGTAATGAGTCCTGGGCATTTAGTACAACAGCATTTTAGTATGATTGGACATGCCCTGGGAGAAGAAAAATATCATTTCCTCTTCCTCATTTGGAAGAAAAATTATGAAGGAGAAAGCTGCAAAAGAAGCCACAGTGCCAGCTTTGTCAGGGAAAATTTACATCTCTACAGTCTTAGTGCAAAAGGCTTTCTGCATTCTTCCATTTGCAGATTTTCATGTCTGAGCTGGCAATTTGCCTGAAGGACCGATCCTCTGACAGAATTATCATCAGGGAGGTCAGCTGTAAATTTCAATCAGTCAGTACAGGGCACAAGGAAAACACTGTCAGGAATATTTCCCTGAAGCTTGGCATCAGATATAAACACTGAATGTATGGCTCCGAGCATAAATCTTCAAATAATAATTCACTCTGGAAATTGATAATTTTAAATTCTCACAATGGCCTGCTACTTAGGAACAAATTCTCCACTGATAGATGCTTTTCTCTGCTACAGAGAAAAATTTTGCCACACTCACTGGAGCAAATGAACTTATTAGAAAAGAGAAAGCAAACATTATTTTATTATGGGCATTAAACAGGAATTACTGTGATAATCACTTGCTACAAAGTCAATTAAGAGGAACTGTGATTATAGACACAAGAATTATATTGTACATCCTTATAATTTATATCCGAAATAAGAATAAATTACAATATTCGGACCCAATTTTTTGTGTGCCAGCTCATAGATTTTAATCATGAGCCTTTATCTTCAAAAATTTAGATTTGACACAGTCTGAACACACCACAACATTACTACCAATTTAAATCAGATTTTAAAAGGAAAGCCAGAAAAAAATGGGGTGGAGGGGAAAGAATCCTTTATACTCCTAACTCTTCTGGCTACAAGGAAAAGCTTGAAAATGGGCCACAAAGCCAGAAGGGTCAAAAGAGTATTTGTCAGAAGGCAGACACCTGAATGTGTTATGACACATCTAAATGTATCATCATAAATAACTTCTATTACTAAACTTATGATTTTCTGAGTCCTGACACAGCTTTTAAGGCCTTGAAGGAGCAGTTTGGGAATCTCAGTCCCCACAAGGCTTGGCAATATTCAGCCCTAAAATATTCTTTCAGGCCCATCCTTTCGTATCAGCTTTCAAATTACTACCAGAGTCAAACCGAGATATGTAGGCAAACTGAGAAATGACAGCATCGCCTTTAAAATCCTGCCTTGTTGAAAACATCCTCCCAGAGATCCCATTTTGCTTTGGAGGTGGGAAGCAGTTTTCACAATTCAAAAGTGAGACGGTGGGGTTGGAAGTTTAACGGAAGAGTGAAGGCCACCGCAAGGGTACGGGTAGCTGCTGCCACCTCACTCAGCAATTGAGCCCATCGCCTCTGTGCATCTCAAGACACAGTTCAATAGCAATTCAAGACAATGCAAGCACTGAACTCACTCCAGTTTATTGACGTCTTTCTTGTACTAGAGTGCTCGAAACTGCGCACAATATTTCAGACACAACAAGTGCTGAGTGAAGGAAGACAATCCATCACTTTACCTACTGGCTGTGCTCCTACTGCTACAGCCCTGGGTGCTGTTGGCCCTCCCTGCTGCCAGGGCCACCACTGGCTCACACTTGGGTCACTGCCCACCAGCACCCCCAGGGCTTTTCCTGCACAGGCAGCCCCAGTCTGTGTCACAAGAAGGGACACTTCCTTCTCAAGTGCAGGACTTGGCATTTGTCCTTGCTGAATTTCATGAAGCCATTACTGTGCTATTCCTCCAGCCTGTGAACATCCCTCTGGATGACAGCCATGCCCTTGAGCATATTGACTGGTTCCATGAGTAAGCACTCAGTCACTTCCTCCAGGGTGATAGATAAAGGTATTAAACAGGCAAGTCCCATCCTGCCTTCTGCAGGTTTCCAGACACCTGCAGTGCAAACCACTGTGAGTACTGGCTGTGCCGGGACTTTGGTTCAAGCACGTCATCTGTATGTCCCTTTGGGAAGACACAACCTCAAACAGGGGAACAGGAATTAACAATTCTGGGTCAAGTTGGGAGAGAATTTTTTACAAAACTTTCTAAAATGTTCTCCCACAACAGTTATACAAGCCCTGAATTATGATGTGAGTGAGGAAAAAGGCCTCGACTCATAGCATAGTCCCCACCATGGGCAGCAGTATATCACTCTGAGCCCTGTAGCTTCAAGGGTTCAACCAGCAGCTTTTAGCCGCTTTCACACATTCTTGCTTAAAGACAAGGGCAAGAATCTCGGACAGAAAGCTAAAGGCAGCACCCATAAATCCTCACAGATAGGCTCAAACAGAGCCCTTTCAGCGCAAGGGAGCTAAAAAACAGGTTCACACGATGTCTGAATGTGAATGATTGGAAGAAGTTCTCACATGGGTTCTCATACTGCTGTACAGCCAACTTCAGCCCTGCTCTGCTGACACAAACTGAAGGCTTATGTTAACAGGATAAGCCAAACTGTTTTCACTTAGCACTTAGGACAAAAATAACTTCTCTGGTTCATTCTGTCCTCTGGGTACAAAAGTACTTGCTTGGTGGTTTGAGGATTCAGGAAACACAAACTAAAAGAGTAAGATGGTTACTATTGTACTAAAAGGTCTTTTACATCCTTCTCTGCTGCTCTATAAAAAAATAATAGGCTATTGTTTAATACATACAAGAGATAGGACAAAAGCTCAGGACCAAAGTTTCCCTACACCAGCAAAGAAGGGGCTAGCCAGACAGCGTGGAAAAAAGGAGATACCTTATTTAAGGATTGTCATTCTCCTTCAGGTCTGGGGATGTGGAGGGGATATTTGACTTCGCAGTGATGGGCCAGGATCTTCAACTGGCCAAAGTACTGAAGTGAAATCATTCCTGTTCTTCCACTGTGCACCTGCTGTAAGACAAAAAAGACCTTATTAGGACACAATGAACATAAATCATAGCACTCTTAATAGAAAAAATTCATCTAAAGAAGCAAAAAGTATTTTCTTAAGACTGTTAACAAACACATTCCTTACCAACGACATATTTACATGGAGAGCACGAAACACAAGGGTCCCCACATGGTCTCTCTCGGCCCGTCTTACCCCGCACTTCAACGTGGGAACATGTGGCCCAGGCTTTTCTTGGGAAAGGCACACGCTGCCCTTTTTTTTAGATTTCCAATTTGAAGCAGGCTGCAGAAGCAAAATGTCTTTTTTTCCCCTAGGTATTTTTTTTTTCTTTTCTTTAAACAAAATGTACAGGAGTTCTTGCTATCACAAGAAAGCAAATAGAAAGGGGAAGAGCTGGCACCTCTCACACCAGGAGGAGCTGAAGAGGGAGTCAGAGAGGTTCCAGATAATTACAATCTTATGCTGGGTCCCAGCCTCAGGATATTTTTGAAGTGGATCAGGAGTCCATTTTTTACAGCAGGTTGCTATAGATTGCTAGTGAGAATATTGCTATTTGCAGTACTTGAATTAGAAACTATAAATAAATAAAATAGCTTCACCCTTTGCATGACAGAGTTAATGAAAAATCACTGGAAAAGCTATCAGAAAGCAGGCAAATTTTTGAAGAATGCTTTCTCTGTGCTTTCAAGTTAGAAGCAAGATTGGTAACAAAATAATGTTTGTATTGTTTTCTTTCCATTAAAGAGTTCAATTTTTAAAGTTGTGCTAATAAAGCCCATTTCAACCATCTGAATAGCCTCCTAATAAATCAATTAAGGGACCAATGTATCAAAGTGTCATTTTGCCACTTGGTCTATAGTGAAGAGGGTACAAAAGAATGTTAGTGAATGACAGGAAAAAAATCTATAATTCTGGCTCTATTTTGTTTCCTTTGCATTACTATAAATAAGATTTCATGTATTGTCAGTAAGATTAATTTTAAACAATTTTCTCTCTTCTCCCTATCTTAAGTGTTAAATGGTTGTTATGAGGTCAAACCCCTGAAGTGCAAGATGAGGCTCTGCTGTTAAACTCCTAGCATGGAATACAGGCAGCCAGAGGTGCATACGTTGTGATTTACTGGTAACGAGCCACTTGAAAAAAGGCCAGCTTGAACCAAATATGATTTGCAGAATGGATTCAAGCCTACTCCGTTCATTCCTCTTTCAACAGTAAGTAAACAGACTGGACAGACAAAGAAGATCTAGCAGACTATATCTACATTGAAAAGTAGTGCTGCACAATGGTAGAGATTTGTAGAGTGAAACATTTGGTGCTGAGAACATGATACGTGCCCACGGTATTTGTATTTTGAAGGTTTTAGTTCAGACTACCTCTGGTCTGGTGCAACAGGCTGAACAGTCTCTAGCAGATGGAGCACATTAGATTTTCTCCTGAAGCACATTAGATTTCATTTCACCAGTCTGAGACTTCTCACATGCAACTCAAAGCACGGTAAGTAGGAACAGTCAGAAGATTCACATGAAAAGCATATTCCTGATTTGAACTGAAACATTAATATAGTTGCTGCCATAGAGTCTGTCAACAAAGATGTTCTGACATGCAGGAGAATTTCTTGGCCATCTTCAGTGACACAGCCAATGTCAATTTCTATTTGGAATCTAGGCCTCCTCCTCTGTTGTGATTAAGACATATTGAAAGATTGCGCTTGCAAAGACCAAAGGTAGGTTTCTGCATCTGTGGAAAACATTATTTTTCGAGAAATAAAAAAGTTAACACCAGAGCTATAGGATTGTAATGCACAGATCTGAAAAAAACGCAGAACAGATTCACACGAAAGCAAGCTTGTATCCCATGTAAGCGCTGATGAGCTGAAGATTTTGTGGAATTTAAACCAGTTCAACTAATGCATCTAAAACAAGTCAAAACCAGAATATCAGTTCTGGAATATACTGTAACAGCTGCCTCTGTGTTGTTATCCATTTGCACTCAGCAAGAAAGTATTATTATTTCTTTCCCCTCACTCTAGACCTATATACAACTTGCCATACCTTTGCCACATTTCAGTTGGACCTGGATTGGAGTCCAGTGAGTCTATGGCTGACTCTGGGTTCTTTTACCTTTTAAAATATTGTGCCATGAAAACACGTTACAACATAGACAGATTTGCAACAGGTAAGCTTATTCTAGAGCAGGTTGTAATGTTGTTTAAATATGATTCAGTTGCATGTTCTGACATGTAGGACAGGACAACTAAGGAATCCCAGATGAAACCCTTGAAAAAACAAAGAAATGGGCCTGCTGGCAAAAATATCCCCAATATTAGAACTGGTTCACCCCACTCTGAGCAAAAATTCAATAGCCATTGTAATGTTTGCAAAGCTCATCTTTTTCCTGTTCAGCTGATAGGCTGAACTATAGATATTCATAGAACATCATCAATTTGTTTATTTTGCACTAGTAACTTTATGGAATAGTTGTATCCAGTCTTCTGGAAATCCAAAATAGTATTTTAGACAATGAAATAAACTGAATATTTAACAGTCTTGCATTTATACTACTTTTGGGAAAATATAAGTTATGAAGTTGTGGGTTTGCAGATATAGCTGAGAAGTTTAGTCATTGCAAAATTTAAGGAAACTATTGGACTATAAACACAATTTCAATATTTTTAAGTGTCAGAAAATACAAAGATAGATAAAATATTTTTGAAATTAAATGAATTGTTCAAAAGTTGGAAAAAATGTACATCATCTGTAGTGTTTCTAAGGTCTATCCTGAAAAAAAAAAAAAAAAAGGTAGGTATTTTTAAATATCACCTTAGGAAGAACTTGCTAGCTGTGTTATTAAATTTTCTAAGAGAAGAGAAAAAATGTCTGCACCAAAACAAGGTTTTAAGCATAAGGCATCTCCTTATTGGACCTATGTGCTGGTCCTTGCTCTAAAAAAAACAGATTAGCTTTCATTTTTGCCTGAAAAATTCTTTTTTCCATCCCAAAGTCCAAGTCTCAGCATTCAGAGGCATATCACTTAACCACAAGAATTTGATTAAATATTTTTACTTCTGCAATTTCACATTGCCAGTCATTTCCTATTTCTGCCCACATAACTCCCCCCCTACATGCCGCACATCTTGTTTTTGAATCCTCCTGTAAATCTCCAATTAATTTATTTGTCTTTAATAGTATTGTATATGTCTGCAGGTTTAAAATGCATTTAGACTCAAAATGTAATTTGAATTTGTCTTAATCTTGTCATCTTTGGGTCGTGTAACCAATCCACAGAGTAAAGACATAACCAAATTTGCTGTAGCTTGACATGATAGAGAAAACTCCTACGCGTCTGTCTGTCAGTGAGGCCTCTTCTTGCTTTCTCTTCTCCCAGCTGCTGTCCCAAAGATGATGGTGTCTTTGTGGGAATCTCTTTTCATGCACAGTTGCTACAAGTGTTGGGTTATGTAGGAACAGGATTTGGCACAGAAGCGTGTGATCAGTTTAGCTTACACAACATGCATAAACAATATAGTTTTGAGGTTACCGCATTCACACTTCAATCATCTGCATATACTTCCTCCATTTCTTTTTGATCCGTAAGAAAGTGTGGAGTTCTGACCACTGAAGGTCATCAGGTATGACAAAAGTAAAATATCCCTAAGAAATAATCTAACTGACCCTTGATGCAGAAGGTAGATAAGGTGACCTCTCAAAGTTCCTTCCAGGACACATTCCATGGTCATTAGATTTGCACTGAATACTCTGTTCTGGAAAAGTTGCCTTTATTGTCATCTTATCAATATATGTCCAAAGGGACTTTAATTACTACCCAAGAATGAATAACTTGTGTCCTAAACAGAAGGATAGGGAGAGGTCAGAATTTCTCTTGTTCCTTAGAACAAGAGAAATTTGAAAGAGGGAAATTTGAAAGAGGGAATCAAACCCACTTCACTAATGTCTTTTATTGTATCACATATTTTAGCACATTTTGGAAATATATTGCCTATATTAATAGCTCAAAAGGAAGGCATTTACAAATATGAAGAAAGATACACCTGCAAATATTTCTTTTCAATCACACTGATATAGTATTTTATTTAGAACTTCTGAGCATTCTATACATCACATTTTTGTTCACCTGAGGGCTTAAGAAAAGCTTTAAAGCATGCATTTGTTCATTAAAAGAATAAGATGGTAAAGGAACAAAGCTATAATAAAAAAACCCTCATCACCATGGTAACTAAACACAGGCTAATTTTGTAAGCAAATTTTACCATGAGGGCAGAATAGACCATTACCTCTATATCACCATTCAAAAAACTTCAAACAATAAATGATAATTTCTCAATAACTAATAACCATCTGAACAGAGAATTCGGAAAAAAGGTCACGAAGAGCCATAATTTCAAACATGTTTATATGATATCGTCAAACATTTTCAGACAAGCACCTTTGGTTTAGACATTTCACAGACTATTAGTTAAGAAGAAAAAAATGTGAAGTTAATGATTACACTACTTTCAAATAACAGTGTAATGTCTAAAGGTTAACTACCTGTGCTATATAAAACATTCCCCCCAAACTGTTTATAAGGATCAAAATTATACTCAGCGTGTTGCACTAACAAAAAGGTAGCAGATGCATTTGACTGGCAGAACTGCATAATGAGTGATTAGTTGCTCACCTTACCTACACACCACCTACCAGTGTTCCAAATGCATGAGAAGTCACAGTGAATGCGAATTTTTTAAAATGCCACAGAGTGAAAATGCCTCAGATGAGCGCAGGGGAAAGAAGATCCATCAGACTAATTACTACCAACAGGCAAGAAAGAGATGCCAGATTAATTTCTGTCCATTTAGGATCTGACCTTTCAGCTGGAGCTACCAACAAAGGCTTCCATCTAACAGCAATTTCAGTGGCAGTTTCTATGACAGGCCCATCTATCTACAGCTTTCTACCAGTTGGATCTTCCCGTAACTGAATACCTACTTTCTTACTGGGACCTGGACTGAACCAAGCAACACATTTTTCCATGAGTTGCCAGTACTCAGCTCTCAGAGAAAGCCTGGACTTCCCTGCTTCACTGTAATGTGTCGGTTGCTGTCCTGCACTTCATGCATCAGAATATCAATGTGTAGTATAAGAATTTGCCCACAAAAATAAACTAGTTCGGTGCTCATCACTTCATGGCATACTGAAAATGTCATTATTTATTTTACAAAAGATGACAATTAGGTTCTATTTAATATGCAGTCTTTTTTTTTTTTCTGGTACTGACCAAACCAATGTGAATGAAAACTTTTTTAGTATGGTCCCATCCGGCCTAATAGAATGGAAATATGTTACTACGTTTTACATTGTAACAAATATGTATTCTTTTAAACTCATAATAAAAATGCAGAAAGACATTTCTCAGTAGCACTGGTGGCAAGTGTTCTTTCAGCACCTCCTAACAACCAGCTAATTATACATATATTGTGTCAGATGTTGGATGTTTTTTCCTCAGGCTCGTTGTAGGATTGCCTTCATTTTAGCTTCATGCAACCTAAGATGTTACATTTTGTGTGGTCAGATACCATTTCCACTTACCAATGAATATTTCAATATTTCCTATTAAGTATTCATTGGAGCAGGAAACAAGATGATGGTGTTTTTCTTCCCTAGTGGGTGCCCTAACTGCTGGCCTTTACAGCCCCAGTCTGTTCTGCTTTCTGTCTTTCACCCAATGAATATTTAAGTAGTGTGTACAAAGCAGATTTATTACAAGACAATAAAACCTGAGGCTGGTGGAAAGCCACTGTACGCCCTGATTCTTAAATCAATGTTCTCTAAAATAGGAAGGGGAGGGAAGACATACACTTAATCACGTTAGATTACATCTAAATATGCATCTGAACCTCTCTCTTCCAAAAGCAAATGTCTGTTTTGTTATTTCTGCCAGTGCTTCTATGTAAGATAGGAACTAAGTGACTTGAAGCAACCAGAATTTAGGCAGTGATGAGTAAAATTTAGTTGCAGAGTCAGCTCCAGTGACTGCAAGTCTAATGGATATTCTGTGAACATTAGCAGGAGCTGAATGTTATACTGAGGCACGTAGAGGAGCATATGAGCACATCTTATTTTTGATGTATCCACAACAGGATATCTAGTCACAACAGGATTTATCTGTTTGCTACAGAGACAGCAAATAGATTTCTATTTCTTAATGATCCTCAGTATAAAAGTCATCCTCAGGAGCTCTGTGGAATTTATTTTCACATTTCACTCATCCTTTCATGAGTGATTTCCAACCCCAGATGAAGTGTGAGTGAGGGCTAAGGAAATATTTCGAAGGAAATATTCTGAGCTTTTGAATTGAAAAGAAATTTATCTGGCTTTAGTTCTTTCTAATTTTGATGACAAAAATAATGTCAAGTGAAGCATGTTAAGAATTCAAAATTATTTAATCAAAATGTGCTATCACAATTCAAATCCATGCTATCCATTAAACAATAACCAGCATCATCTCAGACTACAACAGCAAGTTATTTTAGCACAGCATTTCAGAGGGTCTATTATGACCTCCAAGAAGCACTGAAGATCTTGAAGCAAAATTCATTAAGATTTAGTTTTCAAAAGCGAAAGATGGAATAAAGCTTTTAGAAGACAGGCTCACTAACCTATCTATGACACGAGGAAAATGAAGACCTGAATTAGTTCTGCCACTGCAACATCACCTCACTGGATGAGGATAAAGCAACACAATCAGGATAGGAAACACTGCACTTTCTTCAGTGCATGAGCAAAATGTAGGGCTGGGAGAGAGTCTGTCCAGAGTCAAAACTACTCTGTATATGATGAGGAGCTGCATGATAAAGAGACAATGAGATGGGTGAAGTAGCTTGGTTTTATGAGCTCAGAATCCTGAGAAAGAGGAAACGTCTATATAATTATCACACAAATCTGCTGAAGCCTGATACAGGACTGAGTAACCGCCAGTTATGCCAAAAGCTTACTTGCTTGCCCAGCTGCCATAAGGCGTGTACAACTATGAACAGATTAAATTTGATGGACAGAATATCATCGAAAAGCCATCACATATTTGAAAAGAGTTTTGCAAGAAGGCAGTCCTGCTCAATTCCAATTTTACGATGAGAAATTACTCTGAAATATTACTATCAATAGCCAAGAGGCAGGCCTCCCAAGAAGTGGAAGATAACAAACACCTTATTGCCTATCTCTGCACAAAACCATTAATGTGAGAAGTGTCTACTCAACAGAAAAGATGGCACTACTAATAAAATGGATGAAAGACAGCCTCAGATAGAGCTTACTCACTGAGTAAACAGCTTCCATTAAAAACTGACCTTTTCCTGATTGAACGATAGAGAAAACAAGAATATGCATTCCAAATGCAGATATTTGGCATTCTGATGCCATCGGTTTTTATGAGGAAAAGGAATAAAAGACAACTTGAAGTAGCTTTTCTCCCTAGAAACCAAAAGACCGGAGTCTGAAAAGGAAGCTGCAAGTCTAAGCAAGTGTCGAGGAAGAGAAAAAGAGATGGCCATGGGGCAGATTCAGTTCTCAGCTGCTGTGAAAGGAAAAGATTAAATAATGTCTCATCAACTCAGAGCACCCATGCCTGGAATGCCTGATTAACCTGGCTGGAACAAACAGTGTCCAGAAGGAGAAATAATGGGAAAGGAGTCTTGCAGAAAAGAACTAGACACTGTACACTCCATTCTTTCTTTTCTTGGGCACAGAGGCAAACTTTCCCTGTGAGGAACATGTCAAAATAAAAAGTGCTCTCTCCACACTCAGGTAAAAGAAAAAGAGGTTACGTGTGCACAAAATTCCTCTGTCCCTGACAGCCAAGGACTGGGGAGATTCCCTTGAATCTATACCAGGCTTCTATTGCACCTTTTGCCTAGTTGCAAGAATATGGCCCTTCTTTTAGAACACTAAATATTTTAATTTTTAAAACTCCACTTGTGGATTATTCCTGCTATATTAGACTGAAGACATATGAGTTGAATCATAAAGTTAGCATCACAATTGATCTACTGCTACAAATTATGAAAAGAAAAAAAAGGCGTGGCCATCTTCTAAAATATTTAGCCTAGTAGGGTCTTTATTTACTGCTGTTGGTTAAGTTCCATAGCTGGGTTTCATAACTAAATTATTTATTTGTCTAACTTGCAGCCTAAAAGCCATTTAAATCTTCCTGGATAAATTTCAGTTTTTATATGACAGAAAGACCTTTCTCATTCCCCTTCCCACTCAGGTATCTCTAATAGAGCATTCAAAACAGTAATCAAACAATTCTTATAGAAAAATGAAAAGATGACAGCTTTCCTTAGATTTCTATACAGATAGGAAAAAAATTTATTGTGCTTTTCAAAAATATAGTTAAACAAATGGAATTTTATTTCTGGCACCTTCCCCATCTGGACTATTCAAGTATTTCTAAAACTGTACACACATGCAGACAAGTAAAGAATATTTTTTTTTTCTTTTTAATAATATCAGTAAATGAAACCAAAGACAAAATAATGGAGATGAAGAAGGAATTTTGATGTAAAAGGATATGCAAACTCTTCAAATCTTTCTGGTTTTGTACTTGTGAAGAGGAATGACTCCTACAAGTAGTGCAGTTAATACAAGACTTTATGCTGATGAGATTAGGGGGCAAACAGAAAATATTTGAAGGTTGATAGAGCTTGTAGTGGTGGTGGTATGTTTCTTCCTCAGGATAGCTGATGTTGTGTGCCAGGGCTTGAATTTTCCCTCTAATTACTTGCTGATCCAGTGAACAAAACACATTGGTCACACATCCAAGTCTTACGTGCTGTGATTTACTCTGCTTTGGGACACTATGCTAGGCCATTAGACAAATCATCCATGGCACTTTCTAAGACCATGAGTCAATGAGTTGGATTAGTGCCAGCTCAGAAAAGTCCTACTAAAACTAGCTGTTAAAAGCTATTCAGTGTAGCTCCTGAATTTTCTAAAATTATCAAGACCAGAATTTAAATATTCCACTTAATTTGCAATGACCTTTGGTACCCTTTTTGAAAAACAAACAAACAAAATCCCCAAAAAACAGAACAAAAAAACCAAAACAACAACAAAAACCAAAAAACCCCCCCACCCACCCTTTTAAATTACTGATTGTGAAAACCCTTATAGGAAATGTTTGCTACATATAAGGCACCTCCCTTCTCATGACAGATGTTACCTTTCTTACTTATTCTTACTTGCAAACAAGACCATCTGCAAATCTGGACATAAAGACCAGCCAATAAATCATAGTTCAGCTCTTTGGAGAAATTATCTTATTTAAGTTTTCTTAAATTTTATTTAATGAGTTTAACTTTCTGTATATATCCAGATTAAAAATCCGATTTTTCAAAGTACAGAACACATTATTGTTCCCTCAGGAGATAGAGGAGCTGATTGATTCTGCATACATGTACAGTGAGATCATGAAGTGTCAGCCAATCAATTAAAAAAAAAAAATCCTCATCAGGAAATGGTAAAATAAACACACAGAACTGATTTGTGTTTTAGATGTCACCGTGACACTTACAGCTGGAACTTCATGCACTGTAACATGAACTTTCTAAGCTGTGTCAGCCTCATGTGTTGCTGGGGTACATACATGTACTAGTTCCACTCAGGATATACGATACTTGCAAATTTTGCAGCTCCTTAAAACAGTAGCTTTGAACAATGCAGAGATTTCTCCAGTATTAAAAATACAAGCAAATATAATATATCTTGAAGAAGAGAATATTACAGAGATTCTTCTTTTCCTCAGAAAAAAAACCAGCTTTCTTAGGGCCCGTACAAAAAAAAGCGTAGGAGTCAGATTAGATTTTGAGAAGGGAACTTCAAAAAGAAAGACTTATATTTTCTCTGTAAAACTAAACATTTCATATTGAAGAGTAATTTTTGACATAAAATATAAGCCAAGCAGCTGAGTACCAAATTAGAATTCAAAAGCATCTTGTGTCCAGAATTGGAACAGCTGAAGAATAAGCAATCGTCTTCCTAAATATATAGCTAATTGAATATACAATTGTCATACCACTATTATTTTGATTTCTACTCTTGCTGGCCTCACATTTCTGCTTTTATTTCTCAATCAGGACTTTATAGAAGGATTGTGGAAATCTACAGACAGAGCCATAATCTCAGACATCCTGCTGACTGATTTGGTAGCCACAGATTCTCCAAGCCCAACATTATTGAAAAGTGGAAGTTCTTTTATTTTACGTAGGTGGTTTACTCAAATGCAGTGAAGTGACGCCATTCACTTCAGACAGAGAATATTGTGTTCTGACTCATGAACTTCCAAAAAGAATCTCCAAGGAAGAAAACAGTCAAGGAATTTCTAGAATTTTTAGGAAAACATAACAAACATTTCTTCCCAGTTAATATTCACCTTTTTTTGACTTGTTTGATTGCTACTGGAGTAGGAAACAATCAATTTAGCCATTCCTACACAAACTACTAAGGCTATAAAAGGAAACCTTTAATTATTTAATGTGGCTTGATCATTGCAAGTGGTCAAATAGGCTTTTGAGAAGAAAAATTATGAATTTACTGTAGACATATCACTTATTTCAGTAAAAAAAAAATCTAGAATTTCTCATTGTCTCAAGTGGTGTTCAGTAAAAAGAAAGATTAGTTCCTCAGAGGCAATACTCTTCCTAACATTCAGAAGTTCTGGTTCAACAACGGAGATATGAACTATGACTGAAGGCTCAAAAAGCCAAACCTGTGACAGAAAAATAGAGCCAGACTATTCATTTTTGGTTTGGTTTTTTAATACGAGTGGTAGTTTAGACTGAAGCTACGCTCTCAATAGAAAAGGAAGGGCTAAAGAGAATATTTCAAATCAGTATTCAGGTAGAGTTCTTCAGCATGACAATGGTCCTCTCACAAGTGGCTTCTAAGGAGCTCTAACAAACAAATTTTTGCAAAGTACCACATTTTTGTATCACTTCAGGTGAATACCTTAAAAAACTGATTGTATCATTAAAACCTAATCTAAAGCCTATGATAAGCTATAACAAGAAAGGATGTGAACAAGGTAGGATAAAAAACATTTAAATAACAAGTGTGTCATTTACTTAATAGTGAGCAGATGTAAGTGGGCTTTGGCTTAATTTCTACTTGAAAATAATAAAAGTTCCTGTACTGTGGGACTGAGCAATGTAGGAGCAAAAATCATTTCTCTATGCTACAGGAGTCCTGAGAGATGTAGATCATGATTGGATTCCATTACTGCTGACATTTCACACAGACGTTAAAAGAGAGAACTCTCATTCCTAGTACTTACAGTCAACTATCAAATAAATCCAGTTACAGGTTTGGAGTACAAATTTCGAATTAGATGAAGAGAGGAAGGCTGTGGGGGCATTTGGACCACCATGTTAGCACTTATAACAGTTAACATGTACAGGAATACATACACACGTATGTACATATAAATGCATATACACGCACACACAAGTATAAAGGCACCTGTCCTGTGCACTTGACAGCTAGCCATGGTTGCTCACTTATTTCACCAAGGTCACAAAGGAAGGATTGACATTGAGCATGAAGACATTAGCACCTAAGGAGACCATTTACCTCAAGTAGAGGATAAAACATGAGACAGACCAGATGATGAACCAAGCCCAAAGTGAGCACTGACACAGAATGTGAGCAAAGAAAGGAGGAGCTTTCAAGAACCTTACTGATAAGCAGTAAGTCATTTTCTGTGAAATATGTTTACGGATTATAGAAATTGTGGACTGATTTTCACAGAATGGCTGAAGTAGAAAGGGACATCCGGAAGTCATCTGGCCCAACATCCTTGCTCAAGCAGGGCCAGCTGACTTTTGTCCAGATGACTTTTGAATAAGTCTGACAATAGAGACTCCACAACGTCCCTGGGCAACCTCTGATTGTGTTCAGTCACCCTCATAGTGAAAAAGTGTTTCCTCATTTTCAGAGGGAACCTCCTGTGTTTCATTTTGTGCCCATTGTCTCTTGCCCTGTCACAGGGCACTACTGAAAAACAAGCCGGGCTCTATCTTCTTCACACTCTCCTTTCAGGTATTCCTACACATTGATGGGATCCCCCTTGAGCCTTCTTGTCTCCAGGCTGAACAGCCCCAGCAATCTCAGCCCTTCCTCATATGAAAAGTGCTCTGGCCCCTTAATCATCTTCATGGCTCTTCAGCCATTTGGCCACTTCAATTATTAGTGTCTATTTTAAAATTTTCCGGTACTCTTTTTAAAATATTGGGATTTTTGTCTTTCTCCTTTTGAATACTGAAGCTTTTTGGCCAGTGAAATTGTTATGCCATTTGCCAGTTATATGGTCAAGGAAAACTATCTTAAATTACAGATGTTCTGATGATTTGTTGCCTTCTGATATAGAATATCCCTTCCCAAGCTGATTGGAAATAAACTATGAAATACAATTATTCCACAGTCCTCCCACTTGAAAGCCCTGTCCAAAACCCAGTGTATATACACACGAGCTCAAGTACATTTTATTTCCAAGTTCTATGAGGGGGAGCTGGAGTTCACATTTGAATCTCTAAGCTAGATCAGAGGCGGCTGATAGGAGCTATATTTCATTTGTAGCAGATCCCTGCAGGAGCTCTGTGTAGAATAATGCTGCATGACATCTTAAGATCGCTGTGAATCTTTGAATCAGACCAGAGCCTTCAGGAGAACTAAGACTCAGAAAACACAAAAGCCAGGCTTACTTTCTCATCCCATAGCGATAATTTTTTATTATCATTACCAGTGTTTAAGAGAAATGAGGGTGGCCTGTTGTCCTTAACCCTCAGTCAATATTTTCTGGAATCAAAACATTATCTTGCTACCTATTTCAATAAAATGGGATTCCAAGAAGAAATTAAAGTTTGTTAAAATCACAAAATAGTCTTCTGTTGCTCATGAATTCTTGTGGTAACAGGAACTGAGCATGTTTGACAGTTTTTCAGTATAATGTATTTCACCTAAGAGTGCAAAAATGTTAGCTGTAACACTCATTCAAACAAAGTAATACTAGCCTTCAGAGTGAATCTCCACAAAGTGAAAAGGAAGATTTAATGAGAATGTTATTAGTCATCCCACACAAAAACTTCAAAAGCCTCAAGGAACAGAACTTATAAAGAAAGTGCCATGTATAAGCCATGGCTTTGAAATGAACAGTTGAATCTACATTTGCAGTAAAGAAATTCAATACAAATAGAAGAAAGTATGACAACCAGTGTTTTTCATCCTGCATAGCTTCAGCAAACTCAGAAAAAAGAGTTAAATCATTCTGCAGCACCCAGAAGCACTTGAGACAAGGGGATGGTCAGGCTGCCATAGCAAAACAGGCTGCATTTTTTCTGGTATTTGATTTCTGTATTGTTGATTCCGACCCCCCAGTAAATGATGCTCTGAAATTAGAGTGCTGGAAGCTGCGACAAAAGGATGTGGCCATTCATCTGTTCACAAACTAGTAAAATTCTTGATGGTGCAGTCCAGAGATTTAAGTCATTATATTCAAGCATTCCAGCACTGAGTATAAGGTGCAGATTTACATGGGGTTGAATTACATACTTACTTCAACTCCTTGCAAAATGAACAGGGATAGTAACTTAACAATGGGACACACAGCTGCCTGCTTTCTGGCTAGGATCAAGAAAGGCATCCATAAGAAGTGCCAAAGTCAGTCAAACACAACATATAATTTCTTCCTAAAAACTGAGTGTGCCCATAGGAAACAGTTTGAGAACCCGACACACTTTAATTGAGACACATAAAAAGATTTTAGCCACACGCAGCCTAGGACAAAAGATAAAGTGTAGACGTGACCATCATAAGGTAGCAAATGAATTCAGGCAGGATACAGCAGACAGGTCAGTTCTTTCCTCAGCCCAAGGGCTTCCCCCAACAAACCACATCCTGGGCAGTTCTCTAAACTCAGAACTAAAGCACAACTGATCAGGGCTGAAGGGAAAAGCACTTTCTGCCCTTCCTGTTGGCAGTAAGACACCACGCAGCAAAATATGAGATACAGAAAGCTAAAAACAAACAAACAGCAAAATCCCTATAGATTCTTGTAGCCTCATCCCAGAGGGGTTCAGAACCCGTCAAACACCAACTGTTTCACCCCACAGCTGAAACAGCCAAGGGATGTTTTACTGCCAGCACAAGTTGTATCTCATAGTCATCGCACAGTATGTTCAATCGCCAGTCAGGTCAGTATGTTTGCACCAACACCAGACCCTTAAGGTCTTTGACAGTTATCAAACCTCTCAGGAATTAACAACTTGTATCATTGAGTCCAAAGACAAAGGACGCAAATAGATTACTTTTCCAGCTTGGATCTGGAGTGCCTTTCAGAAGTACAGTTCTTGATCATTTCACTTAACCTTGCTCGGGTTCACACTGAAGAGCAGTCTTAGTGGGCACAAACCGGGATTTTTTTGAATGAAAAAAAAAAACCCAGAAGATGCACATCCAGAGTGAACCTCATGAACTCTAACCACAAATGGTCTGCAGGACTACATGCATTTTGGAAAGGTTTGAAGTAGTTCTGGTCACAGAATCACAGAATGTTAGGGATTGGAAGGGACCTCGAAAGATCGTCTAGTCCAATCCCCCTGCCGGAGCAGGAACACCCAGATGAGGTTACACAGGAAGGCGTCCAGGCGGGTCTGAATGTCTCCAGAGAAGGAAACTTCACAACCTCCCTGGGCAGCGTGTTCCAATGACCAGAACTACTTCAAATAAACCTTTCCAAAATGTATGTAGTATGGACACAAGGGTCTTCACACGAAGTGATTTGTTCAGCAGATCTACTTTTAATTGAATCACAGTATCCACTAATGTAGGCAGTCAAAAGAGAGGGACTCAGTCTTTTGATTCATAAATAAAGAATGAAACAGAGTTAGTTTTGCTATAGAAGCATCTGATCCAACTCTTTCAACTGAGTTCAATGAAAGTTACATTGGAACTGAAACTTAAGGGATGTGTTTATGAATCTTGAAGGGAATTTGATGCTGCCAGGAATTAGGAAGAAAATATAGTCAAATTTGAATTGAGGCCACTTCTTAGACTTCCTTTGAAGCTTCACTTTAGCCATTCAGAACTAAACCCACAAATTGTTTAATGGTAGTAATGCCTTATTTTTTAGGTAATTAGGTACTTAGAGGAATCTTCAACCCCTTACAAAATGCCCATGATCTCCATAAAAAACACGCACAGAAATGGGCACAAGTGTGTGATATTCACAGGCAACAATGAGCTGCACATAACTAACATAGATGGCAAATAAGGAGAAAAGACCCATACAAGTATTCATTAGTGTACTGAGCCTGCCTGGGATGGAGTTACCTTCTTTCACAGCAGACAGTATAATGCTGTGTTTTGGATTTGTGGCTCAAACAGTACCCCAGTGTTTTGGGTATTGCTGATCAGTGCTTGTACACCATCAAGGCCTCTGTTTCTCTTGCTGGTCCCCAGAGAGTAGGCCAGGGGTGGGTAAAAATTTGGGATGGGACACAGCCAGGACATCTGACCTGGATTGACCAAAGGGGTATCCCATACCATATGCCATTGTGCTCAACAACAAAAACTTCGGGATAGGAGGAGGCAGGGAATATGTTCACAGTTATGGCATTTGTCTTCCCAAGTAACCATGATGCATGATGGTCTGCTTTCCAGGAAGCAGCTGAACATCTGTCTGCTGTAATAATAAATAAATAAATTCCTTATTTCAGTTTGCTTGGGTGCACAGATTTGTTTCACCTATTAAACTATCTTTATTTCAAGCCACAAGTTTTCTTGGTTTTGCTCTTCTGATTCTCTCTCCCAACCCATCACAGGAGGACGAGGGGAGTAAGCGAGCAACTAACTGCATGCATGCTTGGTTGCCGGACATGGTCAACCCACTACAGCTAGGCTAGAAAGAATGATATTCACTGTAAGTGGCCAAGGGCACTACTAAAATAGTCAAGTGTAAAACCCTACTTTAGTACCTATTTATTTTAATAGAGTAGAACAACTTCAGATAGCAGAGGATGAAACTCTGGCTAAGACCATCACCAGCCTGAAAGGATAGAACACAATTAGGATATCCAAGGACAAGGCTGTAGTTTAAATAAGATCAAAAGGAAATCCAAAACCAAATATTTCCAGTGAGGACTTCACCTACTGTCATACCCAACCCACATCACCACATGTCTCTTCTTCCAATTACTGTTACTCATGTTTAAACAGCAGATGAGGTTATAACAACACTCACCTGTCTCGGCCATAAACCAACAAAATACCATACAGTTACACTGGGCTGACATTGAGTCCAAGCCAATAAAACCAGGGGAGATTAAGAGAAGGAAACAAAAAACAACAACAAAAAACCCCCGCTTTAGAGCACCAAACCAGGCAGATGAGATGAAGACTTTTTTTTTTTAATACCTACTGAAATATTCTGAAGTGCTCAACCTACTGATAATTTAGTAGCCAGACATCTGTTGTGGAAAACAGTACAAAAGAACACAGATTCTTCATCAATGTCTTAGAGTAAAAAATAGCAGACCATTTCTTGGAGAAAAAAAAATTTCTTCCTATAGTTGATTCACATAAATTGGAAAAAAGTTATTTGAAAAAGTGACAGTAGGAGGAAAACTTGCACAGATGTGATAATGGAATGATACTTTTAATGCATCTTCAGTTAAGAAAATAAGGAGGAGCACAGATTTTAAGAATGTACTCTTCAAAACAAATTTGCTGGCTAGGACAGCCAGAAAACAAGGATAACACTGTGGGGGGCGGGGCAGTGCGGATAAGGGGAGAGATTTTTCCAGTTCTCAAAGAATGATAGTAAGAGCACAGAGAAAAAGAATCCTTTAGCACAAAAAGTACAGGAACTCATGAGCTGTTCAGCAGCTTAAAATTTGAAAAAGCAGCACATGAAATGAAAATGGGTTCAAATTACTAAGTGTAGGAGTGTCAGATGAGAAAGTTCGGGGCAAAATGAGATAGACGTTGTTCCCTGTTAATAATCACAAAGAATTTTCCTACATATGACAGTCACAAGAGGAAGAGCAAAGAAAGTGAAAAAACAAATAAGGCAAGAATTCTGGCTGGAAACAGAGAGAAAAGGCAAGACCCCAACGAACCACTGGATGTTGAGAAGGTGTGTAGTGATGCTTTCAAAAGCATTTGCCATATTTATCTCTTTCTCTGAGCTTTCCAGATCCTGGACTACACAGATGTTTGGTCTGACCCACTCTAGCTATTCTTGTGTGCTTGTACATTAGAACTGATGAAAATCAGGGCTACAAATAGAAAAAATTCCAGAAAAGCTGGAAAAAGTCATTATCTGGCTTTCATAGAGGTATTTCAAGTAGTCAAAAAAATCATAAAATAGCTTGAATTCAATTCCTATGAAAAGACTGGAACATACAAGCAAGCTTATTTGTAAGTCATGCACAGACAGCTAGACAAATGTCAAGAATAAGTCATCATATCAGTTCCATTTTCTTCTACCACCGCTTTCTACGCTTTTGTTTACATTTTCTTCTACAGATAACATTTTCTTGCTATCCTTAACTGAACAGCTCTTTTTATCAGTGCCCCAATGAGAAGACAGGAACACAAGTGCTCTGTAACAGGGGATGGGGAGAGAGACAGAAGGTATACCACTCAACAGCAACATATCACATTTTGGTTTTCTTTATTCGCTTAACATTCAGAAATTCTGTCCCAGATCAGGCTGTTTCCATTAGTGACTTCGTGTCACTAAAACTGATTTACAGATTTTCAGATATCTATTTTTTTGTCCCAATATATCTTCATTGCTCAGCAGTCACCAGCAGTGGATATTCAGCCTTGGTCTTCCCTCTTAAAGAGATAACTCTTGAAGTCAGTTGTATTTTTTTATCTGCTCCTTGACAATATTTGAAAGAAATGTGAATTACTTGTTGTACAAACCACTATAATGGCAAATTAATTTCAGATGGACCACTTCTTAGTGTGAATTCAGTCTCCAGAATACCCATAACCTGGAACACCTGTAATGACTTTAAATCAATATGGACATACCACCATGCTATAAAACATACTTTGCTACCCCCACTTCCAATCTCCTCACTGATTCTCACCTGTGGGAAGTAACAGACAGACTACCAGGTGGAGCCTTAAGATTGTTGAGCAGAACAAGAATTTCACAGTCCTTGCAAGTCAGTTACTCATTTATATGCTCCCATCAATTTGTTAAGGGACTAAAAAAATAATAGCCACAAGCTCTACTTGTTTAGCTTGTACTGTAGAGTAATTTCCAGAGCCTTTTCTAAACTAGAACTGGTAGCTGCTTGTTCTTCATATTGGCTCTCTGCCTGATCACATTACCCATTCCTGTCATTTTCAGAGGATTTTAAATTTTATTATTTTATTTTATAATGCTTGCACTCTTCCCCAAACTTAAACTATTTGCAAGTTTATTAATTCTACCCTCCGTTCCATCATCCAGATTCATCCACAATGTTGCTATTGTGTAACAGTGCATGTGGGACAGATGGCAATACCCAACTTGACACACTTCCCTAGTTTATTAATGATCAGTCAATATCTGCTGAGTCCAGTTCTCCAATGACTTTTGCATTTACCCAGTAGTAGGTTTCCTGAGATTGCTTATCAGAACTGTCAAAATGCTTTCTAAAGCCAGAACTTTTTTGTCTGCCACCATACCCTTTTCAGGGTAGCAAATTGATTTCAGTATATCTCTACCAATTATTAGGTATCTGCTGGCAGGCTTCCAGGTACTTACCAATTATTCAACTATTTTTCTTGGAAGCTGACTGGGCTAGACTTTTCTGACTACTACTTTCAGCTTGCCACGTGAAAGAAATACTAGACTTGCCTTCAGTTTTTGATATTTTTTTTCTCTCCAGTGTTCTGACACATCACTGCTGAATTCCCCAAAATTACTGAAAGGGCCTGACATATCAGCTTTTTTTTTTTTTGGGGGGGGGGGGGCAGGCAGGGGGTTGAGGGGGGAAGGAGGGGGAGGCAGGAAGAAGGGAGAGCGTTTTGTGTTTTATCTTAGGATAAAGTTCAACAGGCATAACGCATCCTAGTGTATCTTACTGAAATACCCTCTTAATCTGTTCCATCTTTATTGAAAGATATGTTTCGCCCTTTCAACACTGGATTAAATCTTCCAGCCAGCACAGGAGTCAGCCACGTGACCCTTTCAGTGAAGACTGGCACAACAAAAATGTAGTAAATCTTCTGATGGTCTTAGCAATGCATGTTGAGACTCTGAGTCACAGAGGAGCCCTTCTCCATTTTCTATTGATGTTGATAGGATTACCTTTTCTGCAATTACAGCATTTCCCTTCCACCTTTGTCTCAAAGATGATCCCAGGCTCCTCCTTGGGGCATGAAGTTCAGCTCAACTTACTCCATATCTGGCTGTAAGCTCACCTGCTCAAGCACTGCAAATTAACTTGATTGCTAAGGAACCAGCAGATGATGATGACCTGGCCCATGTCTGTCAGACAAGCTCCCTGTGGACCCTCAAAGAGCAAGCGTGCACTGCAATGCCCCAGCACAGTCCAAGAACTCTTTTGTGGTGACGTAACAAAAAGTTTGGCTTCTCTCCCTGTGGGTGATAGCGCTTCCCTAGTCCACACAAGTCTGTTGCTCTTTGGATACCTGAGCCCTGTGCAAGGGCACCGCTAAGGCGCAGAGATCTCCTGCACCTTTGTGAGAAAAATGTCACATTATTGACTTGCCATCTAGAGCACATTTAATTCAAGTCATGGTACTGCAAAACACTCCAGAAAGACTTATTAATTATTAGGAAAAAAAAGACAGTATATACTGCTAGTTTGGAAGTAATGATTAAGTAAGATTAGGGCATGATAAGAGACAGAGGTAGAAAAAAAAAAAAAAACAAACAGGGATGAGAAAAAGGAGGAGTCCTCAGTGACCAGACTTCCCTAGGCCACAGCTCCACAGCAGCCTAGAACTAATCAAAAAGGTCTCCCTTACCTGGATAAGTGTCCTCCAGAGTGGCTAAGAGAGCATCATATCCACCTTCATATCTGAGCCTGCAGCCCTGACAGGGCTTTTCCTCATCTCTGGTAGCGCACGTTAGTTCTCACAGCCATCATCCTGGAGTCTTCCAAGGATGGACAATCTTTCTTCCAGAGACTTCTGATGTGATCCTATGTGCAACCTGCTGGCTGTCCTGAGTAGGGCAGTCAGGATACTTCCCCAGCTCATTCCTCCCACCCCAATAAGGCTGTTCGCCACCCTGCTTTGTACCTCCTAGTCTCTATTTTTGCTATTACCATAGAAAATTGAATCAGGTCACAAAGATTAAGCACTAGATGCAGCAGGAACACACAGAGAGGGGCAGGAGAAGAGACTGGAATTGCCCCTTTTAGCAGCAAGCTGTAAAGCAGTTCAGCATGACTCAGTTTCACCCTCATCCTATTCCTTCCTCACCAAAGGGACAACGTGATTGTGCTTCATTCAAATGGGCAGTGTTTCATTTCCGTAGATATATATTTCTGTATCTCTCTGGTAAAAAAAAAAAGTTATTCAGGAGTGAGAAAAACTCCCTGTTTTCAAGAACTTTCACTTTTGATAGCTCCAAGTATGCTTAAACACAAAGTAATTTACGCTAAACTTTATATGCTACATCAAACCATACATTAATAAAATGTTACAGAATTGTCCACATAATGACAATCACACTTAACATTCCTATCTCTGGGGCAAGATGAGCCATAATAAAAGTCATTTTACTACACTTCAGGGCAACAGTTTCCACCCCAGGAACTTTTCAAAATCAAACTAAGAACTAATCATATGAACATAATGAGTCATATTGTTTGCATCTTTTACTAGCTCTTGAGAGAATAACACAATGGCAGAGAAACAACTAGAAGTGCTTTAAGGATAGTTAAAAACTGGATATGGCTTGCTGGGGCCGGGAAACTCCAGAGATATCTGCCAGCTCCCTCACTGGAGCACATCACATAGTTGGGTTTTTTCTTCATACTGATGAGAGCCACTGTAGATGACTAGAGAGCAAGATTCTCTTCAGAACAGCAGGAACAAGGAGAGCTAGCTGAATCTATTACAGTATGCAGAACAGCTCTCATCCAGCATGCAATTTAATAGTGAAGTCCAATATGTAAAATTTTATAACTGCAATTGCTCACCCAGGAGCATTGCAGATTCGGGAGTACTGGTATATTTCAAAAAAATAATGACGCTGTATGAGCTGTGATAAAATGTAAGGGAAATAAAAAAGTACATCTGCCAACTAGCAGCATAATCTTTGCAGTTATGGAGTGGAAGATTTGCAAAAGAATCACCAAGAACAGTTTTGGGAAGAGTCCAAACAATACACCCATGTCAGAGAGTAACAATGGGGCAGTAGGTACCTTGAGAGCATGTAGATTTTTATCTGTGAGAGGGTCATGACTTAGATGAACTACTTGAGGATAATTTTTTGCAACATTATAGTACAAAATGGGTGGATTCCTCAAAGCGATTTGAGATCATTTTCCCACAGGACCAGATGACAATCCCGAAAAGGCACTTAAAAAAAAAGAGTTGAAACACAAAGGCAAAGCCTAAAGAATTGTCCTTGGGGAACAATGAGTTGAGTCCTATGTTTAACTTAGGATGAACAGGTAAATCTACAGAAGGCCCTTCAGAAACAGATAGAGTAAGATTAAAAGTAACACTATCAGGAACAATGGGCTAGCATTTTTATGAGATGAGCTCTTCAGTTGACAACATCCCCATCATATCAGACAACTCAGAGTCACTGCTACAAAGATTTGTTCAGGCACTAACCTAAAATAGGATACTATTATGGAAACAATTCTATTTAGAGTACATTCCCTAAGACAGAAATTCACATACGCAAAGAGCAGCCCTTCCCCACATTACTCATCCAGCCCAATCACAGATTTGCCAAGTCTGAATGACGTACTTATCACTGTGTCTTTGGCAGGGGACCTGGGAGCCTTACTGGGAACTGTGAAAAGACATCCAGCAAGCCTGTCAAAACAGGGACTGTTCACACATAGCTAAGAGGATAAGACAGAACCACCCTCACATGACTTCTGCAGTTGCACTGGAAATCCATGGAAACAGTTGAACAGCATTAGAATAGCTCCTTGCTCCACTGTAGGAGAACAGCAGCTTCTCAGGATGCTGATCTTTAACTTTTTCCGAAGAAAAAGTAGACACGCTTCATCTCCAAAAGAAGGCAGCATTCCTGTTGGTGGCAGGTAGCAGTTTCTACTGCTACCACTTATATCTGGCACCATTTGTCTGCTCAGCAAGTCTTGCACATCAATGCTGGTTCCACACACACAAGTAGCACTGGTTCCACAGCTTGATAAATCCTTTGCTCAGCAGGGCATATAGCAGGATGAGGGATGAATGAGTGCTCTTTTCCTCGATTATGTTACCATGCAGCTTTTTTCAAGCCTGGACAACCCATCCAGCTACTCTTAGAATACCTCCAAGATCACAAAAATTATAATTTGTTGCTAGCAAGGCACACCACCCTCTAGTCAGACCACCACCACCACTCTTGGCTTGTGGACACACCACAGAGCAATTGGCTAAGGCAGCTAGTTCTTCTGTTTTTCTCTTTTTGATGTCAACAGATGTTTGGAAGTCTGCAATGTATCAGGTATAACAGCAGGGTTATAGAGTTCTGCCACAGAGCATGGTGATGAGGATTCTTTTCCACATGTGAACCCAATTCAAATGTTCCATTCAAATTGAAGGTAGTGTCATGATCTACCAGTACTGAGCAGGTATTGTAGCCAGCTGGTTGACTGCATGAAGTGGGTAGTTCCAGCTGTACTTCAAACAGTACAAATCAGATATTAAGCACATCTGCAAAGCAGGACATCTCTGAACATAAAAGGAACATTAATTACAGATACCTAGGAAGCTGGTAGCCAAATCACGCACTAGTAGTTTTTTTAAAAATACCTAGGATTAGACTGTTGAAAATTAGATAGCTCAGGATATATAGATAGGACTTGCTCAGGCTAAACTCTGCCCACATCTTTTAATCAATCTTCACCAAGAATGCAAAACAATTCAAGTGCCTGGTCTACAAATGTAGGTTCAGCCTCTGTCCAGCTTGCACCAAATGTACATCTCTCATCTATGGAAGTCGCAAAGCTACCTTCCCCAAAAGGCAGTAGAGCTCTTGAGTTCTAACTGGAGAGCAAGATTCTACAAAGACAATCACAGAATGTTTTGTGCTGGAAAAGTCCCTTAAAGGTCATCTAGGCCAACCCCTCTGCAATGAGCGGGGACATCTTAAACTAGATTAAGCTGCTCACTGCCCCATACAACTTGACCTGAATGTTTCCAGGGACAGGGCATCTACCACCTCTCTGAGCAACCTGTTCCAGTGTTTCACTACCCTCATGGTAAAAAAAATTTTAATATCTAGTCTGAATCTTCCTTCTTTTAGTTTAAAACCATTGTCCTATTGCTACAGGCCCTACTAAAACACCTCTTCCCACCTTTTTCATAAGCCCTCTAATATAGAGAGGCTGCAATAAGGTTTCCCCAGAGCCTTTTCTTCCCCAGGCAGAACAAACCCAACTCTCTCAGCCTGTCCTCATAGCAGAGCTGTTCCAGCCTTCTGATCGTTTTTGTGGCCTCCTCTGGCCCCTCTCCAACAGCTCTATGACCTTCCTGTACTGAGGGCTCCAGAGCTGGACACAGGATTCCAGGTGGGGTCTCACTAGAGTGGAGTAGAGGGACTGAATCCCTCCCTTGACCTGCTGGCCATGCTCCTTTTGATGCAGCCCAGGATACAGTTGGCTTTCTTGGCTGTGAGCACAAAATGCTGGCTCAAATCCCATTTTTCACCAACCAGTACCCCCAAGCCCTTTTCCACAGGGCTGCTCTTAATCCCTTCATCCCCCAGCCTGTCTTGGTACCATCTGTTGCCCTGACCCAGGTGCAGGAATTTGCACTTGGCCTTGTTGAACCTCATCAAGGTTCACATGGGCCCACTTCTCAAGCTTGTCCAGGTCCCTTCCCTCAGGCCTGTCAACAGCACCACTCAGCTTAGTGTCATCTGCAGAGTTGCAGAGGGTGCACTTGATCCCACTGTATGTCATTGATGAGGATATTAAGCAGTACTGGCCCCAGTATGGACCCCTGAGAGACACCGCGTATCACTGGTGTCCATCCAGACATTGTGCCATCAACCACTACTCTCTGGATGTGACCATCCAGCCAATTCCTCATCTACCAAACAGTCCACCATCAAATCCATACCTCTCCAATTTGGAGAGCGGGATGTCATGGGGGACCAAGTCAAAGGCTTCACAGAAGTCCAGAGAGATGACATCTGTAGCACTTTTATTTCCACGGATGTAGCAGAGATATCTGATTCCCTGTCAGCAATGAAAACCTCTTTATAGATCAAAACTTAGGAACCTACCGACCACACTTAGGTCCTGTGCACCTGGAACTGGCAAGCTCCTTTCTTAGCCACCTAATTTTTCATACACCATCCTGCAGCAATGAGAATTAGCCTAGAGTGAAGCAGTATCTAACTTTCAGATACCAGATTGTCTAAAATTTAGATAGTGATAAGCTCTACATTGCAGGCTGTACATTCTTCTGTGGATCTAGCACATGGAAGAGACTTTTCTCTCAAGTTTTTCATGTCTATGAAAAATTGCTTCTTCACACACACACACTTTTCCTAGACATGTCAGCACCTTGCAGTATATTGCCAGGTAGCATCTGGACAGGCTTTAAATAGCACAGGGCTAGGAGTCGCATAGTAAAAATAGCAGCTACAAAACAAAAAGTTCTCTCCATCATTAAGTCCCCTAGTTTCATGCACGAAGCTAGTTCAGGGAAGATGCAATCCAGCTTCTGACAGTACCCTTCTGCCCTCTGTCAGAATCGGGGTTAAGTCTGAAAATTGTTCTACAACAGTTGCGTTAGTCAAGTATTAATTTTTCAGCAATGTATTTGCACATACAGAAAAAACTGCTGAAATGTTAAACTCCATTCATTAAAAGGATATTTTAAATTACTTCATGACCTGGGAAGGAAAACAGTTTGTTTTTCTTAAGTATTTCAACCACAAAGCAGCATATTCCACTTCACCTGGGACCTGAACTCCCAGAAATTTTCAGTGTGAGCTGCACCCCTCATGTTTGAAAATCCTACCCCAAAATAATCCTGTTATCAGTGTCTGCACAACATATTTTTCTAGTCAGTGATACTAATAATTTTATCATTATTGCTTTGAGATCAATTTCTGAAGGAAAAAAAAGTACCTGCTTCACAGTTGCAAAAATGAGGATTCCTCTGAAGTTCATGTCTTGTAATTGTGGTTTGGGGTTTTTTATTTCCCCCCTATGCAATAGAAAGAGATCTCCATTGTTACGAACTTAACTTCCAGGTTCAAATAAGAAGCTGTTCTACATTTAGAACTATGCACCTCAAAACAAAAACCAATTTTCTTTATAACAAATGTAAAGTTTTTTTTCACTGACCCATTGCAAAAGAATATTCTGTGAAAATCAGATACATCAGCCATCAGCAGCTTGAACTTTGCTATTTGGAAAGGATGTAAAGTTAGCAGGCAGCAATGATTCAGATTTGCATTGTTCTAACTTAGAAGTCAAGAAGACCAAGTACCACTCAGAAGTTTAGGACCTAAGTGATATCTTTAAATTACACATGAAGTGTCAGAACTAAACATTTCAGTCCCAGGACTTTCCTCCAAGTGCTTTTTAGAGTAATAAGTTCCTAAGTTGAAAGTTTTGGTGTTTTGTGGGGGTTTTTTTGAGGGGTGGGGGATATCAGATATTCACAGTATTATTATACTGGGACCAGTATTATTCAATATATTCATCAACGACTTGGATGAGGGAATTGAGTGTACTATCAGCAAGTTTGCTGATGACACCAAGCTGGGAGGAGTGGCTGACATGCCAGAAGGCTGTGCTGCCATCCAGCGAGATCTGAACAGGCTAGAGAGTTGGGCGGGGAAAAACTTAATGAAATATAACAAGGGAAAATGTAGTCTTGCGTCTGGGCAGGAACAACCCCAGGTTCCAGTATAGGTTGGGGAATGACCTATTAGAGAGCAGTGTAGGGGAAAGGGACCTGGGGGTCCTGGTGGACAGCAGGATGACCATGAGCCAGCACTGTGCCCTTGTGGCCAAGAAGGCCAATGGCATCCTGGGGTGTGTTAGAAGAGAGGTGGTTAGTAGGTCAAGAGAGGTTCTCCTTCCCCTCTACTCTGCCCTGGTGAGACCTCATCTGGAATATTGTGTCCAGTTCTGGGCCCCTCAGTTCAAGAAGGACAGGGAACTGCTGGAGACAGTCCAGCGCAGGGCCACAAAGATGATGAAGGGAGTGGAGCATCTCCCTTATGAGGAAAGGCTGAGGGAGCTGGGTCTCTTTAGCTTGGAGAAGAGGAGACTGAGGGGTGACCTCATTAATGTTTATAAATATATAAAGGGTGGGTGTCACGAGGATGGAGCCAGGCTCTTCTCGGTGACAACCAACAGTAAGACAAGGGGTAATGGGTTCAAGCTGGAACACAAGAGGTTCCACTTAAATTTGAGACGAAACTTCTTCTCAGTCAGGGTGACCGAACCCTGGAACAGGCTGCTCAGAGAGGTTGTGGAGTCTCCTTCTCTGGAGACATTCAAAACCCGCCTGGACGCCTTCCTGTGTAACCTCACCTAGGTGTTCCTGCTCTGGCAGGGGGATTGGACTGGATGGTCTTTTGAGGTCTATTCCAATCCCTAACATTCTGTGATTCTGTGAAAAGTCCTTCTTGCTGTCCTGCCTCTGAAGTACTCTCAGTTGAAGTGATACACTTAACACACATGGGAGAATTTTCAGACTCTCTATAGGTCACAGTAACATCATGCTTAAGCAGCCTAGCAGAGGTGTTATTAAATCAATCTATATTTTACTTCCTCACAGGATTCTGGTGAAAAGCCCCACATTCAGACTTGACTTTCAGTAGGAACGACGTGCATATTCAGCTTCATGTTTGCTTTGAATGTTCTTACAGTTGCTACCTTCATGCAAGATATTAGGATTCTCACAGTAAAGATTCTGACATCATTCTTCAAAATTGCTCAAAAAAACCCCTAAAGTTGTATGCTTTACAGGCAGCCTGCATATTTTCTCTGGGGGAAAAGACAGGTATGTCTACAACAAGCAAAATTAAGAATCAACACTAAGCAGCTGTTTTAGGGGAAGGCTCCACATCCTTCCAGATGGTAAATACAGGAGGATCAGGAAACTTAGCAGATTTGTGTGACTTAACTCTAAGAACAGCCCTCCAGAAACCAAAATTCTTCTGTCTGACCCTCTAAATATATCACTCTCTTCCTAAAGGTGAATCTGGAAGAAAGCTACAAATAGGCTTAAATCATCTGTTTATTTCAATGAACTAATCCTCTTTATAGGTATAAATTTGATTGAAGTGCTATCACTCATGCAATCTCTCTGAATAGGAAGATGTTAAAATTAGTCCAACTTCCAGATAATTTTTTTTAACTACCACACTTTATTAAAGCTGGTCAAGAAGATCGCAATTTCCAATTCAATTATCCAGAATTGGCAAGAGTCTTAATTCAGATGCAGAATTTTTTAAAATTTAGACTACTAAAAAAAGTTATCTTAACCGAACCAAACCAAGGCTTTCATTTCTTTCAAGTATAGTCAAAATGCACATTTACAGGAAAAAGTGATTGTCAGTTTCATTTCTTTGCTTTATCTGCAAAAAAGCTGACTTGACAGAAGGTTTCAAGAGAACACATCTACACTAACATAAGATGCATTATCAATATGAACTACAATCTTCAACCTAAGAGCATGAAAAACATTACAGCTGGAGTATTTCAAATTACTTTAGACAATTTTAGAAAGGGATGAATCTTTTTTCCTTTGCTTAATCTCACAAGCCATGCTTTACTTCCCTATCTGTACCCAGAACTGTTTCAGTGCTGTCAGAAAGGGTTGACTGTCTACTTAGAGACAAGTTACCTTCTACACTTCATCCGTTTTCTTAAACACTTCAACTGTAACTCTGCCCTGCACACCAGCAGTTACCAGTATTTCTGGATAAACCGCATAAGTTTTTCCAAGGGGGTAATGGTTTTCAAAATGCTGTTAAAGGCCACTGTCCACTTTGGGAACGTGTGTTGAGAAAGTCAAACAACAAAACAGCTATGAAGCCAAGAAATACAGTTTCTAAGCAGCAGAAGACATCTGAAGAGTTATGTCTAAACAGATCATTCAGAAGCAAAACATGAACATTGAAAGGGTTCACTAGTTTTTAGCTTAAAATTGTCACATTATCTGATCTACACAGCATTACTCCAGTACAGGTACCCTCTACCTATAAGTAGACAACTGTTTTCAGTGCAAAATCAAGTCCCCCCTGAAATCTTTTCCTTAAGTCAAAACTGAAAATACAAAAAAGTAGCAGATGTTTCTTTGCACTCTTCACCAGGAAAGGCTTTTAACTCCCAAGAATCAGCAGGCAATCTGCAGCATATTGTCAGCTTTCAGCTAAGAAACAAAACAGACTGTTACAGGCTTTATCGTATTCATGATTTGTAACTCCAGATAAGCTACCAATCACTATAGAACAAGCAGCAAGATGAGGACCCATTTGGCATGTTACTGCTGAATTCTATTACACATATTCCTGGTGACCACGGTTGATCTGTCAGCAAGATTTAAGGCTCACCAGTTTCTACATGTTCATGAGCCTCCACCACAGTAGAAGCTGACTAGAAAAGTACAACAAAACCAACAAAAATCTAACTTAAGCCAGGTCTGGCAATAGCACTACATCTATTCAGAAGTTTCGGAAGCTCACACTAGAGATGGATTTAGAATATCATTCATATAATCAAAGCAGTAAAACTATGCTGATGCCTTTTTAAGTGACTTCAGTCCAGAAAATTGAAATATTTGAAGACTCAGTTGAAGATATTAGATGTTTGCTTACAAGGTAGAACACTATATTACAACATGACTGGAAAGTGCAAGTTTGCCCCAAAACCTGTAGAAAACTCTGGACTATCATTTCATAGCCAACAGCTAAATGAGTGAACTCTTTCAGTCATACCACAAGTGCTGCCACAGCAGGGATAACTTTGTGGAAGAAAAGTAATTAATTGGTTTACTTGCAAGTATTTTATTGAAGAGAGCACAAGAGACAACTACAAAATAATATACTGGAAATTCTGTTTCTTAAAGTTCTGCAAGTATTGATCAAAACCAAAGACTGTAAGCTAGGGCTAGCTTAAATTTCACCGCTGGTTTTGCTTTACTGGGTGATACTGGGTGTATAAATCCAGTTGGTGAGTTCATCACACAAACTTCAAAAACACCTAGTTCATTTTAAAGGCACAGTAGTTAAAAGTGTCAAGTCTCCATCACACGAAGCGTTCAATAGACATGAATTCTTGAGTGTATATTCATTACAATTACATTAGTGCATCCAAAAATCTTTTAAAACCTTGTCAGTCAAATGGTTCATTGAACTCCTGAGAAACTTTAGTCAGGATGTGGCAGGTGAAGAATAACTCTGATTATAAATGCTGACAGTTATTTACTGCTTATGTGACAGTGGATGACAGCAAGTGTCTGAAACAACTTTTGAGCTCTCATGCAGAAGCTTTCTTCTTGCTAGCTGCAACTAGCAATGGGCTGGTTGTAAAGCTGGTTAACAACTGGATTTTAAAAAGTGGTACTTACTGAATCCTCCAATAAAAGAGAGAAGAGAAAAAGCCACCAATTCAAAGGCAGATCATTGTATTTCTGAATATAGACCATTTGGACAGGAAACAGGACTTGACTGGGAAGAACCTGGAAATGAAAAGTCTGGAAACAGGGGAGATCTAAACCAACATTTACCTAGAGACTGGCCAGGCATCTTGGCCAGTGACCCTTATGCCTGCATGCAACAGCAGCTACATGGCATGAAACCAACACCTGCCTGCCAATCTTCCTCACACAAGCAAGAATCTCCCCAGCAAAAAGTTAAAGATAAAATGGATACAACTCTTCAAAATTGGGTATTGCAACGCATTCTTACACCCAGACAGATTAACAAACAAATCTGTACATAATGCAGACAAAGAAGGAAGTGATAATTATCACTAGTTAAAGGTGAAGATGAAATATGAACAAAACCCACAAAAAAGGAGAACATCTGAGCAGGTAACTTTATTTAAATTAGCTCATGTAAGTTTTCCACCAGGGCATCCACAAAAAAGTATACTCTAACTTCTTGATGTCCCCTGGATGCGGCTTCCAGTCAACATCAGGTTCTACCTTCTGTTTGAGTTACTTGAACTCCTTATAAATAATTACTTGCAAGTTTCCCCAGTGGTCATATTTAAATAGTGTTTAGCTAATTCTAGTCAAAGCAAGCTCAGACTGCCTGGTCAAGTTTCTGTACCTACCATCAGTGTTTGAATATATTTGTCCTTTCAAATGTCTCATTGGTAGCAAACAGATGGATTGCTATTAGTTGAGCAGACTTGACTGCATATTAGCAGCTTATGATCAAGCTACAACAGAGATTCTTCCAGATTGCCACATAAACACGCATATTAGTGGAGCGGTTGGCACAGAAGGCTGGTTAAAACACTTTAGTTTTGTTTGTTCCTGTAAGAGTCTAAATATCGGTTCCCTGTGTTCATGCACTAACTAAGCAACTCACTTAAGTTCTCCTGAAATACTGTAACTAAATTAAAATCTAGAAGTTCCTTAGAGCTCGCTGTTCTGAAATACTGCAGGAAGAGGAAGACTGGTTTTGAAGTAACTAAAACCTGCCAGTTTTAGGAGTTTGCAGACATGTAAGCAGAACATTAATAATTCTGCTAAATTTCAATAATTATTCAACAATTACTCTTACTAGAAGATTACCTAAGTCACATTTCCATGTGCTTGCATGGACTATGATTTCCCTCAGGTAGCATTAGAAGTTTAAAAACCTGTAAACATTTTCTCTTTCAGAGACATAGATATTTGGATATCTGAAAATATTTTTCAGTCTTAGAAATAGAACTCAGTAACTACATAGCTAAAATAACATTGCAAGGACAACATGAATGACAAAAATATTTATGAACTCTATTTATATAAACATATTGACTTGTAAACAAGTTGACAACATTTAAATATTGAAAGAAAACTTCAAACAAGACAATTTGCATTAGAGAAAAATAAGTTAAAAATTCATCACATCTTAATTATTCTGTTGATTATTACTAAGTCAGGCACCTGGCAGTTTCACAACTGAGCTGTACTAAAACACTGCAACAATGCTGAATATGGTCATTTACACTAATTATTTCCTTTGATAGAGCAAAAGCCACCTCATAGTTACCCAAGGATTCCCATGGTAACTCAGTGGGGATAACAGTAAGAAAATGACTTCACAGACCAGGAACTCACCACTCAAGTACATGTTTTTGGCATACTTTAAGGACAGTCTCTTTTTAACTGTAGTTTTATAAAGGAAATCCAGAAATGCCAGCAAAACTAATGCAAAAGTTCAGTCGCATCCTTCTGAAAGTGTAAACCTCATCCAAATCTTTCTAGCAGTGTTTGCACCAGCTGTTTTGCTGGATTTTAGTGAGTTTTATTTATGAGCTTGAATAAAAAAGTCCTACAAGTTAGGCATGAAAGTATTTAAGAAAACCTAAGTTAACTGAAAAGCATCATGAAATTGTTACAGTAATTCATTAAATTATACATCAGAAAGTTACATACACATTTAATGATAATCCAATTTTTTAATATATTATCCACAGCCAGCTTCAATATTTGTTCTGATATAACAGTGATACTCAAAAAGTGATACTCAGTTTTTTACCCCTTTAGGCGAGTACACTTATTTCCTCTATTTTTACAGGTGCAAGGACGCTTATTTGGATACAACTTCCACATGGTTATGACTTTCAACATAACTTTAAACTACGTTTTTCATCTTGAAGGCAAAAGGCTATCAATGGTAATAAACAGACAGTTCATCATCACTCATGTCTGAATCATCTTCATCCACTTCACCTTCAATGACTGATTTCTTGCCTTTGCAGCATGAAACAATTAATCCAATTAAAAAGACCTGCAAATTTAAAATAAGTAGTAAAAGTTACTGTTATTCAAGTAAAGAGCATACAAGGGCAAAATATATATAAAACTAAATGGCAGTGCAGTGATGCAAATGATTCAATGACAACTACTGTAAATTAGCCAACTTGATTCAGCTATCTCTTAATCAAAGTACTTACTGCAATGAATGCCCAGTTCCCAAAGTAATAGGCAGCACTGAAGAACCAAAATTTATGAAGAAAGAGGTACGTCCGAGTAACAATACACTGATCTAAAAGGAAAGCAAATAGTACTGATTAACACAGAATAAAAAACAGCTGATTCCAATTTATAAGATAATTCAGTAGTTTTGGAGAGTATTCAGCTCTGAAGTAGAATTATACTCCATTAAATCAAATTTATTCTCCTCTACCAAGAAGGTATACAACAGGAATATTTGTTTTCATGGGTGAGTAAATATGCACACAGGTAACACTAAGCTAAGGGTTACACAGATAACCCCATTACTATCGGGTACAGTTTCTCCTAGAGATGTGTCAATTATTGGCTATTCTGACAGATCCTAGTTACTTCCATTTTTAGATGAACTGCAGGCATAAGGAGATCAAAAAGCAGCTTCTGTACTAAAAACCACATTTCAGTTCTTGGAAAAAAATGTGTCTCTACCAGGATTGCTTAAGTTTTGTAAAAATCAAAGTCAAGTACAACACTGAATCGTGTACGCAAGAAAAAAAAAACAATCTTCACCATATACTAGACTCATTGTGACCCAGATAGCAGAGGGCTTTTTTGTACCCAAGATCTGACAGCACTGGTTAAATCATACTACTTCTCTAACACAGCCACGTCTAAAAATATTACTTAAGTATTCATCTCCGTTACAAAGTGGTAGACTGTAGCAGAATTAAGAATCAAATTGTCAAGGCATTTTTAAGGTAGTAGACAGGCTTGTATGGGACCCGGAGGCTGTAACAAGCAGGAGGTCCTGCCAGAGGGCAGCCAGGAAGACATACAAACCAGCTGCCAAATCTCTCCAGCGCAAGGAGGGGTGTGTGGAGCTCATGCTAAGGTATAACGTGATCTCCTGTTTTTCTCATTTACTGTGCTTCAAGCCCCACCTAAAGCCCATTTCAGAGTAGAAACTGGTATCTAAACAAGGTGAACACTATAAAAAGTAAGCAACCCAGAATTTGCCTGTTCTCCTCTCAGTTGTGACCCCAGGTTTGGAAATAACCCCTAGGTACAGATTTCCCACCTCTTAAAGCTGCAAGTGATATGCTGCTTAGATAGTGTAACTTCTGGCATGCCATCTAACAAGCCAGCAAGCTGACAACCACCACTTTCTGAAGGTATTTTATTCAAACATTCATTTTCACATTAGATAACAAACTGCTTTAACTATACCACATACTCCCTGTTTCCTGGGGAGAGAAGAATACAGAGTTAAGGTCAGGTCTTTTTCAGGAAGGTCTGCTGTTTGACCTTGCCAAGATGACCTCCCCAAGCCAAATCCCTACACTGTCTGGAATGATTATATCTAAATAGAGAAACAACTCCACTCCTTCAGCAGTTCTCCAATGACTAGATAAAACTTACATAATAACTTAGAATACTAAGTTAAATACTACTTTATGCAGCAGACTGACTTCTGGAATCTATTACACAGTATCAGCAGACAAAAAAACCCCTGGGATTTCACAACTCCTAAACACAAGGGATATAACACAGAAATAGGCACATTATGCAGATAATTAAGTGCGAAACAGCTTAATTAGAGAAGGCATGCTTCTCCACTAACACATACAGAGTGAAAGCACAAGGAAGGAATTCAGCTGAACTAATCCTTCCTGGTTTTCCAGACTAGATCTCAGGTATGCAGAGAAAACTGACTTCCGCTCCCCACTCCTGTTATCACCAGTCAATAGTACTTACCCTACAAAAGAGGAAAAAAAATTGTAAAGTAGCACACTACTCACAACATTCCATTATTTGCTCGTATGGTATGTCCATAGAAAAGGTGATGTTTCCAACAAAGTATGAAATGCTGGTAAAGTGAAAATGCTTCATAATTGCAGATAGTATTGTCAACACCATCTGCAGCTTTCCAGCTGGTTACTTGAATTAAAATACAGCTAAAAGACTTTCAGATGGCTTTCAACAGTAATTGCATTAAATAGATGATGGTAAATATTTTAGAGCAGTCTGACCTTGAGAAACATTTCTATGGAACATGTCACAAGTTCAACTCAATAAATTTTAGTTATTCCTTCTGAACTAAGATATTACAAAACAGGCTGACATAATGACATTTTTAATCAACTTATTCCTCCATATATCATAATTTAGATTAAGTTATAGTGAATAACCTGAAATAAGGTAACTACTTACTATCCAGAATGATTGTGACTACTACTGACATTTGGAACACAAGTGTACATAAGAAGCTACCAAGCCTCCGACAGAAAACTGCCAGCCTTTTGGGAATACAGTGCTGACCAAACAAAGCCAAATAGCCAGGATTCAAGACTAAATTTTTTTAAGCAATGGAAAGTGCTAATAGCCACAACTGCCTGAAGAGTCCATTATCTTTTACTTCAAGTCCACTGATGAAGTTTTTCATTCTGGTGAATTAGAAAACCCTTAGGCTCAATGTAGTAACACTTTCAAACAAAGACTTCTCCCAATAAGTGAATTAGCTAGTTTGAGTTACAAGGATAAACAAATCTGTTGATAAACAAAGTCATTTTATGCACTGAAAACTCAAATTATAAGAGCTTATTTACAGATAATGCAGTCTGTCTTTTCTGCACCTCAAAATACAATGAGCTTTCACAAAAGCACATAGAAGCAACTAGTTTCTTAGGGAAGAATTACGAATTGTGAACAACACAATTTAAAAGCATTGGCACTCTTTGGGAGTCAGTGCTGAGGTGCAGACTTGTTTTACTTCTTCATTAATCAGCTAGACAATGAAACAGATTATATCCTCTGGAAATCTGTAGATCAAACCAGGAAGATGTGGGGGCCCAACACACTAGATGGTAAGACTCAGAGGGACCCTATTTTTCTAGGCCCCTTGTAATAGTCCTCAAAGTTTAACAGAGAGAAATCCTGCACATGGAACAAAGTGACACCATGCAAAAGTGTGGGCTGAGGGTTGACCAGATAAAATAACTTTGCAGAAAGTGACCTCATGTCCCAGTAGACAAACAGAACATGCAGTTTTCAGTGTTCGTTTGCAACTCAAAAGTGTAATGGAATACCAGGCTTCACTACCAGGAGTACAGCCAACAGGTCCAGGGAAGTGATCACTTCTTTCTACTCTGACTGCGACAGCACCAATTTGGGCTCCCCAATAAGAAAGAATCATTGACGAACTGGAACGAGTCCAGCCAAGGATCACTGCAACAGTTAGAGCACATAGCATACTATGAAGATGTGTTTGTTCAGCTTGGAGTAAAGGTGCTTGCAGGTGTGTCTTACTGCTACCTTTGCTGTCTAGTGGGGTCCTACAAAATACAGGGCAAGATTCTTCCTAGACCTGCACAACAGAAGGACAGCAGATGACAATTACAGCAAGAAGTATTCTTATTAGATAATAGGAGAAGCTTCATCATCAGTTTAGTCAAACACTGAAGCAGGCTGCCCAAAGAGGTTTTAGAATCTGCATCTGTGGAGACATTCACAACTCAATGGACCTGAGCAAACTGCTGTCCTCAACCCTGCTGGGGCACTGGACCAGACTACCTCTTGAGGTCCTGCATGTGCTTAAAATAATTACATTTCACATCACATGAAGGTAGATATAGTCACCACAGATAGATCTTACAATAAACATGGTATTTCAGATGGAAAACCCAAACTGAGAATAAGAATGTCATCCACAGACAAATGAAGTTTACATGGCCAATTTCAAGCATAACCTAGTTTTGCTTAAAATACACTCAAAACTATTTCCAAACAAAAACCTGCAGCTTTACTGTGCTAGAATGTATAAGCATTGCATATTCCAAATCCTAAAAGCACTGAAAGCATGGCTTCAGGTATCCAAGATCACTTAGTGTTTCATATGGCGCTGCAGCCAATCATTCCGAAGTTGTGTCGCGAAAAGCAGGTGCTGCTTGCAGTCCAACTTGCAACTGTAGCTTCAAGAATGGGTTTGATGTGTTTCTAAACTTAAGTTACACATGGAGTTAGAAAAGGTTTGAGACTTCTCCTGGGATAGTGTAATTAAGGGCAAACCTGCATTTCTGCCTTACAGGCTTTATTTCTGGGCCTACAACTGGCCTGTGCCCCTACTCACAGTTGAAATCATCTGACTTGGATAGGAACATTTATATGGGATGATGGTTAACATACACCTCTGGTACCTCAGATGTAGCAGCACTTCAACAGCTGTGACATCTTAAACATCTTTCTAGGCTCTTGTTGATTTCCAAATATTGTTTCTCATTGTGCTACTGAGATATGATGACACTGTTTTACTATTTACTGCAATTCCCGTGCACTTTATGTGACTTAAGACAAGCAGCACCTTATATCACAGAACAAACAACATTCGTACAGGTCAAGTCAGTTCTACATTACAAGAAAAGAAGTCAACTGCCTCTAAATAGTTTTTAAGAGATGTTCATATTTTCTTGCCATTGCTTTCCTGTAACAAAGCTAAAAAGCATTTTGACACATAGAATAAACAACCAGAGCAAGAACAGTTGGCTTTGGATGCTGTAACTCAAGGAACACAGCTGGAGAGACCACTCAGACACCGTCTAAAAATGTTTTCTTGGCACCTACAAATAGTATCAATAGTAATGTTTTTCTCTGCCACAGTGTATTAGTATTTCAAACAAAATTTAAAAACCACTAGATTCCTATGAACTGAGCAGGTACAGCACTAAGATTTCAGGCTCAAAAATGGCCTCAAAGAAACATGCTTTTACTTATCAGAAACTAAGCAACAGTAGTAGATGAAGTAGCCTCTGGATTATTTTACTGGAAAGATTTAGGATAGCAAGTGTTCTGCTGGGTGATAGAATGCTTCCTAGACAGGTACACCCCTTTAGCAACTCAATAATGGAAACTATGGGCTCCCATAGAGCCTTGTTATTTTTATAATGGCAACATTTTCTTTATAGCACCACATGCAATGCTTTCTCAAATTCCAAAACAAAAGGAACTTCTTAATTGGATAGCTCATATTGGAGAAAAGCGTGTTGCAAATCAGACCAGTTATGAAAGACTAGGAAATGTGTAAGACCCATGAACTGGCTACATGTGGCTATATAAAACACAGAAGTTCTATTTTTTAATTTTGTCTTGCAATTCAACATTTCACTAGGAAAATCATGCAAACATTTACAGTCAATTTATAGTGAACAAACTGACCAAAAAAGTTAAGTAACTTTGCCCATACAAAGAAACTGCAAGAGGAAGTTAATGTCCCACAAAAAACCATGACACTTCAACTAGGTAAGAAACCAAGTGACCTCTAATGGTGTAAGACCCATACAGCCATATTACATATTCACTGTGTACTGTCCAACTATTTTCTCTTGAGAAGCAGTGACACTTCACTTCCAGCACAAATACCCGTTGAGTGATCAGAATCCCTTCTAACCATCGGAGGGAAAAAGCGCTATGGTACTGTAAGCAATCCTGAGACAGATGTACTGTTCTCCCTTATCAAAAAAACCCCAAACAAAACCCACAAAACACAAAAAAGTGGAAATAAGTAATAAAATTTAGAAAGAAATACTCTGCTAAAGATTGAAACCTTAGAAGATGGCACATGGACTTATTTCTTGTTTTGGCTTTGGTCACAGATCAAAGTGTTCAGATGGACAAAACAAAATAAGCTTCATGAATCTTCATATATTAGCAGTTATATCAAAAGCTTTGTAATTACAAGTTTCCCCTTTGCTTTTGTACCTATAGTCTTGCAACTTAACATCTTCATCCATGTTTCTCTAAGTCTTAAGGTCACTCCAGGACTTCAACTTCCGCAGAAGTTTAAAACTGTATTTCATGTACCACTTTGACAGGTTTCTCTGGAAACAGATTCGTGAAGTGGCAGTAACAGCTGCCCCAGCCACAAATACACTTTTTAATTTTCTTACAGCTAAACAGGGAAAAAATGACTATGTGCTTAGTTGCCTGTTACTCAGCAGTTTTCTACAGAGTTTTTCCATATATTCTATTTGAGCACATCCCTACTTTTTACACGTTCTTCCCTGCTGTGAGATAGAAATATATACACATACATACATATACATATATACACATATATATACACACAAAATTAATACTAGCCTCATTCAGGTGTTGAGCCTGTCTTTGCACTTCACAATCCAGCCCTTCTGCTGCTGCTACTTCTCTGGTTTTACTAGCTCAAACTCAATCTACTACACAAAGCTTTAACGATTTTTAGTTTGTGGCATCTCATTCCAGTTACTTCTTTCCCTCAGCTAACTTTTTGCAGAAATTGCTTAAACCTTCAAGTAGTCATTCTTTCAGCTTTCACAATAATGCAAGTATTATAGAGATTTACAACCATTTGCCTCAAGATTAACTGCAACAAATTTATCCCTTTCATCCCTTGTCAAGATTGAAAAGCATGTTGGAAAACATACGACTGGAATGGGTGCATTCAGATATAGCAAGAATATGAAAACATTTCCCAACTGGTTGTATGTAGCTCCAGTAGCTCCCCATTTGAAGAGATGCGAATCACTAAGCTTCCAATATTTCAAGCTGAGAGCACTTTGAAGTACTACAGTGCGCTACAGAAGCCTGAGTACCAAAGCACTCAGATGTTAAACAGTTTGCAGCTATCTACAGTATTTTTAAATATAAGTCTAACATGCAAGCACAAAAACCTGCCTGCTGTTTTATCCCAATTGTTTGGTGGGGTTTTTCTGTAGTTTGTGTGTTTTTTTGTCATTGGTTTGGTTTTGGCTTAGCTGGAAGTGAAATTGCACCTAACAGAGACCTGTAGAAACCAAAAGTCTAGCTGGATAAAGTCTAGTCCAAGAACCTACCTTACTCAACAAGAGCTGCTCAGTAGGTTTGGAATCAAATCCTGCCAAAGCAAAAGATGTAGCAGGCTGAGGAGCCACAAAATTGGAAACCAGAGACTAACAAAGAACCTGGAGAAACTATTTGGGACAAGGTACCATTTAGAAGGCAAACTCTGCTTCTCTTTCAGTGACTGAAGCTATGGATTAGTTGCATCTGATACCTCATGTTACATATCTGCAAATCAAACCAAACCAGATATAAACTTAGAGAGCCAGAAAACTATGCAATCAATGTGAATCAGACTGTTTAGTCGGATCTGATTTTGTAACAAAAGTTAAAGTCTGGAAAACCAATAGCTATTTGCAGTTACTTTGCAGTACATTAACTACTGTGGCACTCATACAACTTCTTGATGATAATTACACACTATGAATGTCTACATTAAATAGTTCAAGAATCTGCAAGTCCCATCAGTGCTATCAGGACTTAATAGCATAAGGAGGCTTCCAATAATATCCTCCAAGATTTTGTGCTGAAAGGAGAAGAAATAAGTCACTAGTCAAAGTTTTTGAATGCTAAATAATGAGAACAAACTCATTGAGTGATATGTGTCACATAATTTTTTCCAACAGTCGACTTTAAACGAGGTATCACGCACAAACAGGAAATGCAGGATTTAGTTGCAGAAACAGGGTACTACATCTTACAAAGAAGCAAACGCAACCAAGCTTTAACTAAATGTAGGCAAGAGTTTGGCAAGAGTTCTCACCACTTCCCTTTATACATTCAAAGGGCCTATCAGTCCTCTTCTTGCTATTTTAGATTTGGAGTTCATCCTAGCACAGCTATGACATTATAATTGAAAACTGCACCCAGCTATAAGGTTTCTATTTTAGTTTGGTTACAGAGAATCTAGAGGGTGCCAAGATTTGCATATATTAACAGTCAAGAGGAAAACCATTTAATGAGATTCAATGCGCTAAACCTGTTAATCTCATTTCTCATAGGTTTAAAGGATAACTTGATTTTCATATTTATTAAATACCTTCAAGTGAAGAAAACACTAATGCTACAAGGCCATGTGTATAGTGAAAAGGTACCGCTGTAACCAATGACTAAAATCTGAAGCCTTGTTAATTCCAAACAGAGGTTGTCCTTTTTCTATGAGGAAGAGATAAGCCATTGGATCAGGCTGCAGAGGAAAGAAGTGTTCTCCATATTTCATTTCTAACTAGATACCTTTTGAAATCCTACATAAAATTTAGGCCAATTACAAACACTGGCCAGATGCATTTGAACAAGCCATGTAATTGCTGTTTCTTGCCTTTAAACTGCTGAATTTAATTTGAACTTCTGCAAGTGATGTTTTCCAAGTCTCCTTTGAACATCTTATTTTTAAGTAACTGAGGGCGAACAACTCGTTTTAAAAACACAGATATTGATAAACTTTGAAGGCAATACCCTAGGGATGACCATGGATGCAGGATTCAGAAAGGAAGCAGCCAATGGACAGCATAACCTATCATTTTCATTCTAATCAAAACACTTTCTATTAGCTACCTACCACATTTTCCAGTATCAGCTTAGTACAAGGTTAAGCTTGCACCAGTTCAAACTTCTTGCAACTACCTTACACCACTTGACCATCAACATTAACCACATTTTTGTCATGTCCTTTCCACTCGCCTCATACTGCCTTTGGCTGCCCACTTAAGAATGTCTGTCCTATGTGAGAAGGATTGTTTTCCTCATCCCGAGATCATGCTACATGGAAAACAATTTGGAGGATGGAGAGAAATGACATTTTAGCAGACTGATCTTGACCTCTTACTATCCCCACACAGAATACCTCAGATTCTGTCCTTAGAAGTATTTATAGTCAACTAACACTCAAAGAAGCATTTGAGTAAGCAGAGCAACTTCCAGTGCTGGAGCTATTCTCGAGAACAAAACCAGTTATAACAAGCATTAAGGAATCAAACTTAAAAGACTCAATGCCAAATTCTTTCAAATAAGAAGCTGAACATGAATTAGTGATTTACTCATTAATGATGCTCTGAATACAATGGCTTCCTTCCCACCCTTTCCCATCTTCTGCCTCTTTCAGACACAATTTATGATACAATTGACTAACGCAGTCATATTTCTCTCACAGTTGAAATAGGATTTGCCCAGTCCAATGTCATTCATCCAACCCAGCTGCAGGACATGTCCTAGCAGTGAAAAAGACCATGTCCATGAATTGATCCTTTCAAATTCTATTTAGCAAGCCATACTTTAAGATGGATAGGAAACATCTAGCAAGCTTCACTAGCCATAGTTAAAGGCTGATGTCTTAGTTTTCTGCATTGCTGTTCTTGAGCATGTTATGTAGTGAATTCATCAGCTCTCTATACCAAGATAAAGAAATAATTTGATTACACCAGCAAAAGCAACTCCCAACACTTCACTGAAAATATTACCAATATATGTTATAGTTAATGTTTCTCAGTGATGAAAATATTTGGTGGCATTGCTGTTTACAGAGAGGCCAAATATGATACCTTCTTTTGGTAAGAGAACTGCCTATATTAAATGGATCACTTTGTAGACAAAGCATTGGTAGGTTTCTTACTCAAAGCAGTACTTACACTAGGTTAATTTATTCCTTTTAAGAATGGGTGCATACCCCTCAACTCCTTGTAAGGAGTTTCAACTCTTATTCCAAAGTACTGATAATATCAGAACATCTCACTTTACCATTGGGATTAAATCCAACAGGCCATGGAACCAGGATGTTGATCTGAGAAGATAGCATGCAATTGCTTTACTGCTACACTCCATTTAACATTTCAGAGTATTCAGTAAATGAAGCTTCTGTCCAGTTGTGATCACTGGAGAAGAGGTAGTTCAGAGCAGCTCATACCTGTTCATAGTGGTGGGACCTAAACAGGGCTGTTTGGGGTCAAACATGCACCATTGTGCTTATTTATATTGAGTTCTCATGATTATAGAAAACTTCAACAGTGTTACGTACAAGTAGAGATTCAGAGTAAAGTACTAGTAAGGTCATTCAGTCAAGTAACAGGAACATTTACAAAGTTCTCACTAAAATCCTTCTTTAGGCTTTTTGGGAAGTATTCTATAACTTTGTAAATTAATTCATTTAGAACAGCTATTTGGAAGTAGTAATCCATGGTCATAAGATACTCAATACAAAATTACTAATACTGAAGGTTCTGAACAACTTGCTTGTGCTTTCACTTTGCATGTCTCCTGGATTTCTCTGAAGGAAAAACAAAGAGTATGCTCCTGTTTCCACATTCATACTTGGGTTCCTTTCCAGCTTGAGTAATATCTACATCTAGTCTTTATTTAGGCTAAAATACAGCCTGAGGTCTTGCACTTGTTGAATTCCAGATGGCAAGAGAGTCCTGTAAGGAGGTGCAGATCTAATCAGCACAGTAAGTCCTGCTCAGTTCAAAGCCTTGGAAATGGAGTTCATCTTGTTTCTTCCCCACTGTACATGCAGTTGGAGTCAGTGCAGGTCTATGCAAAACACCGAGCAGATAAGACTGTACCAAGCATTTAGCATGCCCCAGCTAAAGCTCATTTCCCCAATTAAGGAAATGAGAGAACCCAAGCCAAGGGGATTCATAGCATGTTATGGATTTAGAGTGAATGATGCTTAAAAAAAACCCCAACTTTCACAGTTTTCTCATCTAGAAAGAGGCAGATAGTGTTAATCAGATCTTAAAATTAAGGCTGGAAAAAGTCTTGTATGCAGGCTTGCAGCTGAGTCATTGCTCATTTACATTAAATCTCATTAACCTGTTTAACTAAACCTATACCAAGTTTTCAAAGTATCAGTCCAGCTGCAAGAATCTTAATCACATAACTGAACTCCTTTGCTTGACCTTATGCTCAGCTGAAGTGCAGACCCTACAGTTTAACTGGCATCAGTCCTGGAAAACAACAATCAAATTAGATCTTTGCCCAACTGTACTGAACATTAAAGACTAATGCTTGTTTTGCCTATAACAAATATATTAAATTTTCTGCTCCAAAAGACTATTTTAAAAGTCTATATTTACCATAACACAAGTGTTTTGTGCAAGATGTTTAAATGTAACTAAGAAAAAGTACTTCACTGAGTTACAAGATGCAGTTTACTCTATTACTTTTTGGCTTCTGTTCTGTCCCATGTAGTTATGTTGTCATTAGCTCTGGCATTCAGTGTAAAGTGAATTCAGCTCCTGTATACCAGGAGTAAATAGAAACAAGCTTTGCTTCATGAAAGCAGACAATGTAATGCTAAACCCCTTCAAATTATATATTTAACTGTAAATACTTAATAGTGTGTTTTAATTGCCTTGTGGGGTTTTTTTTTCCCCCAGAAAGTGAAATTGTCCTTTTCATCAAACTAACACTAGTTTGAAACATATAGAAAACACTGTTCATTAAAGCCTGAAGTTTTAACAATGTTGAAGTTTGAGAGTACTAGTTGCTATAACAAGATCAAATCAGGTCTCTTCTACCATCTCAGAAAGAAAAAAAAGGACTTAGTTACAATAAGTAGAGATCATATCTACAATTTCTGAGTACTCAATAAAACAGAGCAGATTGCTATAGGCTTATCAGCACAGCCATTAAAAGGTCATAGTTTATTTTATGTTTAAGAAAAAAATACATGTTAGAATTAATTCAGTTTAAATAAAAGAAAGTGCTGAGAGGACAGATCAATATTCGCATTTAGTTCCAGTTCAATGGTTTACATAAAACCACAGTACCAGAGAACTCAATAAAACCTACGAGTGCTCAGCCAACCTTTATCTTAACTTGAAGTTGCATCTGTTTTTGCTCTGTGCCTAGTATCCTTAAAAAACAAGAGAAATTGTATTTAAAAATCTAGTTCCTACCTTTGAAATGTTTTACTTGATAACACATTCTATCTGATCACAGAGCATACAAGTAGCATCTACAATGATTATTCTTATTAGTTTTCATTATCAGGTATTAAAAATGTGAAGTATTCCAAGGCAAGCATTACATTTCCACTTTTCAAAATTAACTGGATAAAACAGTGAAGCATTTCTACTACCGCAACATTTTTTTTCAAAGCTGAAGCATTAAAAAAGAAATTTTTCTTTCCTTTTTAAAAACACTTCAATGGTCTGACTGCATCTGTAGTTAACAGAACTCCACTATGGCCTTTTGATCACATTAACGTTCACATTTAAGAAATATCCATCCATCTTCTAGTTACACTAGGCTAGCATAGGACAGCATATCAATATCTTCTCCACCACTCTCCTATTGAGAAAAGAGAACATGACTCAAAGCTACTCAGTGCAACAGCACACGTTAACGATGGCAAACCAAAGCCATCATTTACATATGCCAACTTACATTCGGGCACATCAGTACAACAGTGTTAAGCATCAGCTATGTTGTTTCCATTGATCAAAGCAAATTAGGAAAAAAAATCATGCAAAGTATTCAAAGTACTCAAAAAATATCAAATAGATGGAATTTAAGTTTCAGTCTAACCCCAGTTCCTACAGTTAAGCACAAAGTCTGAAGAAATCATACTATTTGAATTTCTCCCAGAGAAGTCAAGACTAATGAGCTTGTCGATGCCAGTGACTATATCCTTCTCCCAATAAATAGTAGCCAAGCCAAGAAGCTGTTTACAAGAAAAAGATCTCTACAACCTGCTCAAAGTTATCTGATTTTGAAAGATAATAGATTGTTCTGTTCTAAACTCTGCCACAGAAGAGTTTCTATTTTTAACCATAAAAATATGGCAGCCAAAACATGAACTGAATGATTACAGGTCTAAAAATAATCATCAGAAATGAAGGTGGATAAATGATTTATTTGAAGTACGAGTGGAGACAAGAGAAAAATCCATCTCCCTTGGGAAATGATATGAACCACCAGGAATAAGACTAATACCCACCTACTAAATTTGAAGATGAGTTTAAATACAAGGGAACCACCTTGCAAAAGAGACCCCAGCCTGACAGATTGCAAACTAAGAATGGCACAGTTACCTCCACTACTACAAAAGTTATTTAAAATTAAATGCTATCTTTCCCAATAATAAAAGATGGAAGAAAACCCGAAGAACTGCTCAGATCTTCTGAAAGTATAGTCAGAACTCAGTAGTTACAGAATACTGACAATAAGACGAGAACACACGAGAAAACTATTTATCTTTTCTATCAATTAACAAACACTGCCAAGCCTTTTTGTAAGTATATAAATGCATACATAAATCCAAATCCTGTTTATACAGAGGACCTGAGGGTTTGCCCAAGAGATAACTGAGAGCTTCAGCCTGAAAAAATCTAGACCATTCTGAAGGCCATAAATCTTTTGCTCAGATTTCATTTTTTTAAACAAGAGATCAAAGCAATTGACAAAACCTATGGTGATGCCAGTTTCAGTAACACAATGACTAGTGCAATTCAAATTGTGCAAAAATTGTTTAAATGTAGAGGGAAAGGAAGAGGAAATGCAACATCATAAAAATCAAATCCTGCATGATTTCAAGTAGCTTGTTGCTTTTTAATGAAACCAGGCTAAAATTAATTCCCAGCTTTAGCCAAGTTTCATAGAGGAATAAAGACTAAATAAAACATTACCATTCTCTCAAAGAAATTCAGCATTAAGGCCTGCCTAGATGGAAAGTCAAGGAAAGCTCCACAATTATCCATCCACTTGCTAGTCACTACTTGAAGCTCTAGAATATCCACAATACATCATCTTCCCAAATAACTGGTTAAAAAGGGTTGGTTAATAACATAGACAAGAAGGAGTTACACTGGATGTTAGAGGGCATGATAAATTTGGAGTAAGAGGACTACACGAAAACAGCCTAAGATGTCAAGTTCCACTGGCATTGTTGCTCATGGAACAGCACATATTTACATCTTAATAAAAACTGCAGAATTCTCTTAGCTGTAAAATTGCACTGAGAAGTTCAGATCATAGTTTTCCTGATTACATTGTGAAATTTAATAGAATACTTCTCTGCATGTTCATATGATAAACATATGTACTGAAGTGACACTTCAGATGCTGAAGGTTAGGGTTTATTTTTAAGGTCTTCCACAAACATGTTAAAGCAAATAGATTTTAAAGTTACCTGGAATGCATTGTTACACATGGTTTCTACTATAAAAGTTATTTCTTCAAATGAATTAAATAAGCTGTAAGGAAGCTGTTTTCTGGACATAGCTATCCATCAGGAGTTCATATCAGACCAAAGCAAATCAAAGCCATAAAGAGATCGAGTTGCATATTACAGCTGAGCATACACATTTAACATCAGAATGCAATAAATTAATCTTACCTTCAGGTGCATCTGCATCACAGACTTTAGATATAAATGTTGTCACATTCCTTGTCTGGCCATCAATTGTCTTATTACTCTGCGTCATAAATACAGAAGATTACTACAGCCAGCAATGCTCTTCCATATACAATGACAGTCACTGAAACAAACATCTCCCAATAAATTATTGATCTTATTAAAAAGGCTGTGACAAATGTCTTACAGTATTCAAAAGCATTAAGATTGGTTTTGAACAGTGTAAAGTAAACTATAAGTAATATAACATGAACTTTTCTAAATATGCTTCATTTAAAATAAATTAACGGCTTGTGTTCTTTTTGAAGACTTCAGAAAAATACAAACATCTCTGAAATTAAAACCTTTTAGTTGTGCATAAAACGAATTTGGAATTCAACTTTAGTGATGAAGACACCATGGAAGTGTTAGGCTTGCATAAATGATACCAAAACCAGTTTGCTTCTGGTCTAAAAGCCTAATGATAGTATCCAATATACTTAGCCAGAGTGGAGGAAGAAAAACTACACTGAAGCGAACTACTGAAAACCCAAATATTCCTGTTTAAGTGTCTCAAATCTTGGGAAAACCGACTCTTTCAGAGACAACATGAACTCTTTATGTATCACCCTGACTTTTGAATAATTTGTGAATAAATTTATCAGAGTTCAATGCAAATAATTTATACTACATTGATTCCTTCATACACTAATTCACTTCAAAGGGTCTCATATCTACTGTAGTTACTTTCACCCTCACGATTTCCTAAATAGGAAGCCCTCTAAAGAAATCAGTACAGGTCAACACCTTTTCTCCTTCAGGCTGAAGAAAACATGTGCCTTAAAACCTACCAGAAATCAGTGCAAGCTGGCACATAAAACTACATGTTTCTCTGACAAGTCAACTGAGAAAGTTTATCAATATTAAGTAAATTCAGCTTTTGCTCTGAACATTAAAAAAACCAAAACACACCCAAATGTCTACCCTAAAAACCAGCAGTTTGTATGAACAGTTAACTTCATTTCACACAAACACATAGAACCGTGAAGACAACAACTGCCTTAAAAGAAACTGATCCAAAAGGAGTAGGATTAGGCAAAGGAATCAGGAACAAAAGTGGAATCAAAAGTAGGAGGACAATGTGTAGATAGAAAAATAGGATAAGAACAGAAGGGACAAAATTTCAATTATTGAGTATACATTTAGCAGTGGTCCAGCTCCAGCTGGCTGTCACCATTACAGCTTACACTGCTCAACCATGGAGAGTGCTTCTTTCAAAAGAACAGCATTATATATGGTACAATTATATACAGACATACAAAAAGACAGAACAATCAGAATCTTGCCATTTTAAAGTTTTGTCTTCCTTATCTTTATTCATTTTGATTTTAAAATAGTAGGAATTTAAAATACAGCATGCAACAATAGCTAGACCTGCAGGTTTCCTCTAATAACTTCTATGCTTTTTTCCAGGTCCAATATTATTCTTGTTCTCCATGAAGACTCCCATAATTTAAGACTTCTGACATAGCTGGATTCAACTCAGTGCTTTGCACAGACTCAAGGCACTGGGGTATACCTTAAAGTCATAAAACAAGCCTATCTTTCCCCAGCAATCTTTTCTTCTCTCCTACACACGGCAAAACCTTGTGAAGGTCCACTGAAAGTTTTCTACCTTTTCACAAAGCAGACGTGAAAAAAATGAAAAATGAAAAATGTATTCCAAAGTAGAGATATAAAGTAAAGCATTTCATGGTATTAATCCTTCTTAATGATGCTAAGAAGAATGGCAATCTTACTAACTCTGTCAGCTGAACACCATTTTCATTTTTACATAGCTAGAATTTCTAACATCAAATTTAAGATTCTTGAATATTTAAGTGGTACTACGCAAAGTAAACTACACAAGTATTAAAGAAAGCAAAAGTAGTTTTATACAAAGCTAACTCACATAGAAAACAAGTAAGTCGAAAGTTATTACTTAAAGGATTAACTAAAAACTAACATCATTATAGTAAGACTCAGCAAGAGTTCAGTATCACTTCATCCAGTGACAGACAGTAAAGAAGAAACAAAACAAAACAATTCTGTGCTGGCAGAGGTGTGATTGCTACAGGCTACAACTCTTCCAAGCAGGTCCCTGAACAGGCTAAAGTCTGTTCTCCTGAGTCTGGAGTTGTGTTCCTACTATTTGTCCTGTTCTCTCCACTTAGATCCAAGACTGGCCTTGATCATTTCTTCCTTGTTTTTAGCACCAGGTCCAAGACAGTATTGTCGTATTTCAACTCAATTGCCTGTGCCAGGGAGTTGTCATCAGTGCACTCCAGAAGCCTCCTGGATTGCCCGTGCTCAACTGTGCTGCTTTTCCAGCAGATACTTGCATGACTCAAGCCTCCTATGAGGACCAGGGATTGTGAACATGAAGGTACCTACAGGATCATCTGCTCCTTCCACCTGATCAGGAAGCCTGTAAGCAGACAATATCCACCCATGCTGATCTGCCTTCTAATCCTAACCCATAAGCACTTACCTGGCTTATCCATCCCAAGGCAAAACTCCACACATTCCCACTGCTCTCTCACATGAAGGTCAACTCTTCTCCCTGTTGTCCATCCCAGTCTGTCCCTCTCAGAGCCCACACTTGGCCATGGCAGCACTCCACTTGTGTGAGCATTTCACTACATCACTGGTCCCCGTGAGACTGCAGACCTACAACTGCAGGCAAACTTCTAACTCCTTTGTTTCCCCTGCTGTGTGCATTAGTATTCAGGCACTTCAGAAGCACCCAAGCTGTGCTGATTTCTCAGAAAAGATGTGAGAGCTTGGCCCTTAATGCTGTCATCTCAGCACTTTGGTATTGGCATACATACACTTGGGGTAGAGCCCTTTTTGACTCCCAGGGCACTGAGAAAATGAATGGACATAGAAAAGATGCATAAGTGACAGCAGAGATGTATCTACAGAACAGTTCCTCAAAATAATTTACTTAGCATTACGTAGTGGAGCACTCAAATTTCAGACATTTGTGGTATGAGTATTGTCAAACTCTAGCATTCCAGTTACCACATCCAGCCCAAAGCTGAAAGCAGGATGCCTCAAGGGCAAGTGGGAGACAAAACCAAGTATAGTAATTCAATGCATGTGCTTCAAGAGCTGACACATAATTTATTCCTGCTTATGTTCAGGATCAAGAACTTGAAAAGACCTGTTTGTGCACTTGGTCATCTAAGGGATACTTCTGGGTTCCTGCTGATTAAGACAGACTGTGTCCTGCAGCTTAGACCCACTCCTGAATTATCCATGTGAAGGCTGAGGAAGGAAAGTGACTGCTGCTGCTCTGGCCCTCAACTGAGCAAAGTATCAGTGTTACCTAAGGCAAATGCTGGCTTTTTAACTCCTGTCTGGGCCAGGCCAAGTCTTACACGTCCATTAGGTAGAAACATCAGCAAGCAGTGCTCTTTCAGACAAATGAAAAAAAAATTGACCTCATTGAACAGAAATAGCAATTACACTTCAAGTAAAGGCAAAGTTGTGGTTGTGCTAAAGTTTAAAAGGCAGCCTGCATGTGGATGGAACTCTTAACCTTAGTGAAAGGCTACAGAGAGACACAACTGTTTAGCAGACACTACAAAGGTGGTCTTAAGAGATGAAACCAAGCATTCCTCAGTATTCAAAGAGCCCTATGCATGGCCTTGGTAAGGGCACTGTAGGAAACTTTTGAAGGTTCTTTAGCATACAGACGTCATAGCTGAAGGCATTTTTGATTAATTGGGGACACATGCTTTGAACACCCTAATATACAAAGAGTTAAATAAAGCAAGTAGCCCAGGTCCAGCTAATATTTGCCTCACAAGAGCTCCACTTTTCTATGCATATTCAATCATCAGGAAAAGTCAACAGCACTTCAAAGTTAAAAGGTCTTGTCAAGAGTAACAGTCTCCAAAGGAAACACTTCAAGATTCAGAGAATTCTAACCTGTCTAATGCATCACTATAGATTTTGGTTACAAATTAGTTTGACAGGTTACTAGATGGGAAATTACTATAGAGCAAAGAAAAGGAAGAAGTGCTCCTTTTACACACTTTCTGTGAGTCACCAGATACTGACACACATGTTTATCAGCCCACTCATCCACTAAGCCAACTTGGAATATTGTTTACTTATTGCTTTGTTCTGCACCATGTTGGTTACCAGTGGCATTATGATACTTTAAATAATGAAGTTGATTGTCCAAGCAAACCAGTGCGTACAGCTTCCATCATCAGGAAACTCGCCACATGCACAAGATGTATTTCACTTGCTCAGTTCCTGTGTATTTTCCTGGCCGCTCCTCAGTTCCATAATAACCAATTCATAATTCTTAAGAACCTTCTCATTGCTAAAATCCACAGAGAAATCTGTCACTCTTCTTTATTCCCAGCCACTGTCTCTCCTCATTTCAAAACAAAAATTTAACATCCAGTTATCAGGGTAGTCAGGCACAAAGTGTCTGCTACATTCTGAAAGACTCAGAGGATGTCTGAAAAACTTGTATTTACTTGGTATGACAGAGAAATCCAGATGTAACTTACCAGCACACTCATTATGCTTCATGTTACTTTAACAAATGAAATGCTTTCTATCCAGGTTACTTCATGCACTTTTAATACAGCTCTTTGAAATGGGACGTAAGCTAAAGACCCAGGATGGCTACCTTGACAATAAGATTTTTTTAATCCTTTAAATTAAAAGTTGTAGCTCAACTCAACCGTTCCAGCTAATCCTTCTTGCAGTGCTGACAAGGATTGCATTTGAATAGCTGTTCGAATGACAACAGCCTCCCCACTCCCATGTTCCATTCTCTTCACCCTTTTCCTTACAAACTACATATCACTGTCCAGATACTATTTGTCATAACAAACACTTGTATGTTAGCTGTTTTAAGTCCTAATCCTTCCAACCCCCTCAATATATACACCTATTATTTTACTGAAACACTGCCATTTTATTCATAAAGCAAAACAAACTACTAGCTACATTTACTTTTCACTTCAATCTTCCATGTTATCTGCAAGTTTTAGAATAAAGGATTCTTTGTCACACCACTGAAAGGCTTAAAGACTAGCTTGGTAAGACCTCTAATGAAGTTGTCCTTCCCACCCTTCCACCCACAATGGTTCTGCACTGTAATTGGAGACATTCAATCAATCTACGCTATAAAAAAAATCCTAGCACAAACAAACCCTGGATATGATTTTTGCAAGGACTTGAGCTCATAACTAATTCAGATACAGCTATGTGATGTTCTAGGCTACATACACAGTAAGTAATCATGCCAGGAGTTCTATGTAAACTCAACATAGAAGCAAACCACTTTTCTAAACTGATTTTCATCTTATCTTCTTGCTGTTGCTACAATTTACAGATGCCTAAGCATGTTTATTTTGTATTAGTTATATCTAACAAAATCTAATAAAAATTCATTAAACTTCCTTAACATCAAATATTCAAGTCCCCAACAGTGATTCTATTATTGTGCTCAGATTGATATCAGGATGACCAGCCTCCCATTACCACATACAATTTAGATGCAAAGACTGCAGAAAAATAGCATTTCTTGATGCTTTACTTTCTGCAGTGATAATTCTACCACATACACTAAGTACATTTAAGGTGATCAGGTTCCACTTCTCTACTTCAATTTATCCTCAATCCTTTCTCAAAGTATTCTGCAGCTACTCAGTTTAAACTGAAAGAATCAATGGTGATAAATTACACATTTTACCAGATATTTTCAGTTGAAGAGGGTTGGTGGGTTAGGGTGGGGTTTTTTTGCAGTTATGAGGTTTTGTTGTTTGGTGTTTTTCTGCTGTTGTTTTGGTTTTGTTTGTTGTAAAAGAAAAAAAAAGTTTATTCTCCCAGGGGCACAACCTTCTGGAAAACTATTCCCAATGCTCAATGCAGCACTCAGTTACTTCAGTCGCATTTAAATCCCTTCTCCCAACCACTCTGGCTTAACTGTTTTAGTTTTGTAAAGCTTATACCTAAACCCTAAACTGCACACCAAGAGATCTGGACTTCTTTGTCCCTGAATATCAGGAACCAGTTCATGATTTGGTTAATTGTCCACATTTGCAAAATCAGATCTATTAATAACAAAGCCTACATCCACAGGATATCAGATATTGCTAAACAGCTGTCCATAAAACCCCTCAAGATGCTTGTGATGTGTAACTTTGAACTTCCCCATAAATATGCAGGCCTCCACTCAAACTAAGATGAAAAGCAAGAATTAAAGCCTTCAGGTATAGAATACTAAAGACTTAAGGGGAAAAAAAAAATCCCCAAACCAAACTTGAAGTACACAGAAGTAACAAAAGCAGAAACTAATGTTAACTACTTAATTCTGTAGAAGGTTTTTATAAGACAAGAACCGTAATGAGTTTCATGGAGTTTGATAGTCCAAAGTGTCCAAAATGAGATTAATCAGCACATGCTCAGCTTCATTCTGATTATCCTCTACTGTACCAAGTTACTTTGTGATTTCTCACAAACATGCACATAAACTATCAACTGCAGAAGAGCAACATTGCTTTCAGTCTACAGACAACCTTACACACTAGAACTTATCCTCACTGAGTGAACTCACTGCAGTCACTCAGCAATCTAAGTGTACCAGTACAAAGTCTAGCAGACAATAGTAGCTGTCTAACCAAAAGTAGTAAAGCAATACTCAAAGTTTTGTGCTGTCTGAAGATGACCTAGGAATTCAGTTGTGTCATCTATAGTACAACCAGTTTCTGGCTTGTGCATTATCAAGATAACATCTACTAAAAAAATCCTAGCTACAAGAGTCTTCAAAACTGAGAATGGGTCTCTGTAAACAGCACCTTTCAGATACAGAGGGTAAGATCCCTTTAAAAAAAAAGTATTACATCTCACCTGTACCAGGTATTTTTGGCTTCCATACATTACATACTGCGGGGCAAGACTGTATATCATATAACTTGTATGAAGAACTATCAACAGAAGTATCATACAGAGAAACAAGAGTGCTTGAGGTCGAGTTTTTCCTCTTCTGATTTTATAAAGCTAAAACACAGAACACACACAAATATAAACATAATGAAAAAAAATCTTTATGAAGACATTTAAAATCCTGTTTAATTCAAGTAACTGCTTTAATTCTACTGAAAGAAGTGGAAGGCTGCTAAAATTATTCTCTGAAAAATTAATTCAAATGAGTCCAAGCAGGTTTTCAGGTCTATTTACCTGAATTTCAAAGCACAGCTACTCAACTAAATTAATCATTGTTTCCATTAATGACCCAGAATATTTAAACCAGCAGTTAGCAACAAGATTTAAATAGCGGTGCCTGTCACTGAAACTGTGCTTTGGTTTGTCAAAGAGTATTGTGTCCTTTGGTCGAGGTGAAGGGGCATCTGTCACTACACCTCTAATCAGATCAGAGGAAGGAGTTATGAGAGAAAATTCCCAGGCTCTGAGAAAACTTATGCACCATATGGTGGCATCTTTTCTACTTCACTCCACAGGTAACAATATAATCCCTCCCTGTTAACCTGTAGATAACACTATTCTTTAGTCAAAGGCTCAGCTGGGACACCATATGACAGTAAAGAAGCTGGCAGCTGAGGGGTAAATGATGGAAGACCAAAATCTACAGCCCATCTTACAACTCATTGCAAGGACTCAGGGTCACTGTTCAGAATTTTGGGGTGTCACCACATGAAAGAATGACAGTACTAAAGGCAAAATAGTCACAGAAACAGGGAAATACTTAACCAAGCGTCATAGGCATCAATTGCGTACTGTTGGATACGAAGCTGCATTTTCAAATACAGCAATATATTATTTGAATCATATTTAGATATGGCATATCATCACTATACTGTTCTCTTATGAAGCTAGATAAACTTGCTTGCCACCTTAAAAGCAAGACAAGCACTACTGTCTGCATTCACATATCAGATTTTGACCACAAAATTGGCTTTAACTTCAAATAAGTCAGAAGCCAAAGTACCACTGATTAAACACTTGAAAGAGTCAGTTTGATAAGCAAGCATCAGCTAAAACATAAGTTTCAGTCTGACAGCTTAGCAAAATGAACACTTTCACCACAGTGAAAATTGTACGATGGGTTTCTAACACTCAGACATAGACAATGCTATTTGCAACATCCAGTATTTATGAAGCAGTACATAAATAATGACTACTCAGACTGATTATCACATATTTGTTAAACATTTAAGTATTATAAACTAAACTCTTACATCATACTTACCCTTATCCAGAAGAACCATATACCCATATTTCGAATCCCTGCCATTGAAGTGAAGATAAAGTACATAACAATAGTTGTAATAAGAATATAATCAAGTGGAAAAACCTAAAACAAGAACAAAAGCAGTTAAAAAAGAAAACATTCAAGTTAGAAAACAAGCTCTTCCCCCACTTAAAACTAAATAAGTAGTTACTACTTAAAGCATCTGAGTTAGTAAGAGTCCTTCCATTTAAAGGTTAAGATAGCTGGCTCCAAATACTGCTAATATAGCTTGTTGCTAATAGAGCTTACAAAATTGATTTCAGAAAGCAACTAAGCATTTTTCTTAAAACTTTCCTTAATTTTGAAGTGTTATACATTTTTAGGCCAAGAAATATTTAATTCCGTACTGAGAGCACGTTTAAAATAAACTCCGCAGCAGCAATGATCATTCTAGGACTGTACAGGCATTCTATTTGTGATTATTTCAGAACACATTTGCATACAAAACTTGATTTTTGTATTTACATTAATAACAGCTTGAGATAATACTGCTGCTGAACACTACTTTTCTCAGTAAACTGCCAGCTTAGGTGTTCAACAGTTTTAGAATCCACAGGGAAGCAATGCATTGTACCAACCCATTATACCAAGAACATGGAAATAAGTCAACTAGGGGAAAGCATGAGCTTACGTAAAGGCTTTTTCTTAGCTAACCTATGGCTGATCGTCAAATTTGTATGTGGTCTTGTTGCCTCCCAACAATACTGAAATTAGACGTTTGTTCTTATGTTGGGTTTGCTTTAAAGACTAATTCATTACCTACAACATACATAACTGCACAGAGTGTAATACATCTTTCAAGGTGCAATAAACACTAAAAAGTGAAAAATTCATTTACTTCACTTAAGGGGAATAAACTATCAAATACAAAAATAACTAGAATGTAGGTAGGGCATGGGAGGAAGCTGGTTTTATTCTGTGCGTGACAACTACAAGTGATGTCATTCTTTGTTTCCACTATGTTCTCATTAGATGCATTTTACATTTCAAGTACATTCCTCCAGGAAATAGCTTCCATCCACCCAACATTTTCATATCAGTATCTAATAACTAAAGATTGTCAACAAGGAAGTTGCCCTGCATTTACAGAACACACATCCAGACAATTTTGTTTTAATTTATTACTTGGTGAGAAGTGCAGTTTCCCTTTTGACAGCTTACCAGAAAACCAAGGGGAGTATCCTTACATATGTATATTACAGATTTTTTTTTTTTTACTTACTGTTTGAAGAACAGGTAACAGCATATTCAGTGGATTGGTCAGATTAGTTCCTAAAATTATAAATCCTGAGTCGAAGCCAGCCGAATGCAGAGCTTTGTCCAAACTGCAGTAATTAAGAAAAATTGGGTAAGTACTAACGTTCTCCCAGAGCTTTGTCTTCAGTTTAATTTAAAAGGGCAGCTCATAAAAAAAAAAAGCTGAACTAAACCCAGAGACTGACAGGTTTTTCATATCTCTGTAGACACATGCTTTGTTTTACCACTCTCATTGAACTTGTCCTATGAAAAGGTATATTGATTTCTGCATCTCCTTGGCATTTCAGATTTTTCCCTAGTTTGGGTCATAGATCTTATTTGCCCAGTCTAAAAATTAAAAATGCCAACATCTGAGACCTCTGGTTAGCATCAATCTTCACTGAAATCCACCACATTTGCAGATGGCTATATTGCTTTCAATGCCACGAAGCAGCTCCAATGTAATGCACATCATAATGTATTTATTACACGTCATTTACTGCAAGAAATTAAGCACCTGTAACCCAGCCCAAGTAGTACCTACATGCATTAAGATTCATTCAAGCAATCAGAATACTTCTGTAGTCTGAATTAAGCTTCCTTAATGTATATGCTTAATTTCCATGCTGAATCAGAACAATTTTCAGCAGCATACAGACAATGAAGCTGAACATATCCTTTTTGAACCTGTTTTAGCACATTTTGTTCAGTTTCAATATATACTATTATAATGAGAAACACAGCTCTAGTGACAGAAATATAGAACAGAAGTGGGCTGACTCTTGAAGGAAACCACCCGATTTTGATGTTAGAGCAGAAACTGTAGTTTAAGTGGTTAACAAAAATGCTGAAATGTACTTACTTGGACAAGAACAAAGAGACAGTGAAGAGCAGTGCCACAATGATGAAGAATACTCCCCACACAATCTAGAAGTAAAGATTTTTTTACAATTTAACTGAAAATGTTTGCAGCTGATACAAGTAGTGAAGATTTGTTTAAGTTTCAAGAAAGGACTAACAATCTTGGATCACCTTGAGCTCAAACACACTTGAAAGAGTAACTTTTGGTAAACACTTGAGATAAGTCCTAACCAAAACAACAACAAAAAAAATGCTTGCAAATACTAAGGTAGTAGGAAAAAATACTTGAGTTTCAAGAAAACCTATATAAGTGCTACTTAAATACTATTATTCTAAAACACTATCTAGCCACAAGTGATTAAAATGAGATTACTATGACCACATCATAACCACCAGATAAAGGCCTCTCTTCTGGAGAAGGTTCTAGAAGAGCTTCCATACCCCTTTAACTACACCAGGTGAGTCATTTGCCCTGCAGTCTGTCTTTGGAGTCCATACTCTACTCAAGAATTTAAAACTGAAACAAAACCCAAAAAGTATAACAGCTGGGCTTATTTAACCAGTTACAAGCATAAGTCATCAGCATGGAAAAGAACAGGTATAAAAATCGTAAAGACCACTACAGTTAAACCAGACACTGCTATTGTTTTTAGAAGCAGCAGTAGCAGGCTTCTTGTAAGCTTTTGCACAGATACAGGACTGCCTGACATACAAAATAAGAACAGAATTTCTTGCCTAAGTCAAGTGGGTGCACGAAAAACTAAACTAAGCTTACCAGGAGTAAATGATGTTGCAGACCAACCACATCAGCAGTTAAGTTGGGTTTGTGCATTCAGATTTTTCAGGTTTTAGGGGACAGATTAAAATAAGCAAACAGCTTAAAAAGCTAGATTATTTAGTCCCTGAATATAGTCACAGTACAAAAAGTTTGAGTCTATTTTAAACGGAAAGAATTCTGGCAACTTATTACTAAGTTAAGAGAACTGAAAGTAATATTCTGATACCTGTACATTCTGTTTTCCCCATTTCCTTCTCATTTTTCTCTCCAGAGGAAAACCCACCTTCTTTCAATGGTGGTTTGGTTACTTTCAGTTCTTCTATGAATGGTCTGAATCAAGTCGATTCAGACAGACAAATAAGTTTATTCCTGAAGATCTTAACTAAAACACAGGAAAGTTTTTATTATGCTAACCAAATACAACACTCAAGCCAGGGACTTCATTCTTTAAGCCACCCTAATAAGAACATCTCCTATTGTTTTCCCTGGGCTACAAGATAGTTCAGGAAATCACCCTCCACTTTGGAAGGTTTTCACCCTCACTATCTTTTCTTTCAGGGATTAGGGGATGGCACACAAAAGTGAGCTCAGATAGCAAACCCCTTCAGTTACAGCTCCAGCAGGTTCACTGCATTTTCCTAGGAATCCTAGTCACAGAATGTGCTCAGATAAGCACGCTGAGCTACCCAAAACAATGTTTTCAGATTGCTAGACCTGAGACTACCTAGACAGACTTATTTCCAAGTTCTCTATGCAGGAATACAATGCATGGTCTTCCACATGAATGAGAATATTTCACAGTTTACATTATTTTATTAGCATTAAAACTTGGCACACAGCCATCTTGAAAAGGTTAAGAACTTTATTACGGCTGCTCATTAAAGATAGTCAGAGTTACAATGCTATTATTGTTCATTAAATTCTGCTAAGATAGATAAGATAACCTTCTGTCTGCAAACTCAAACACAATATTAGAACATCGCTTATAAAACAACTCAAATTATCTAGGCCTTATAGTTACAGATTTAGAGACTAATATGAAGGTAAGTATTAACCTGCACATTTCCACATACTTAAGTGTACTAAGATGTCACCTCTCCACAGCAAACTCCCACTAGGTATCACCCATACTGGAAACATATTTAAAAACAATATAAATAGTCCAAAGCTTGCTTTACTTCATCACCTTTGGCCACCTATGGCCAGTATACAGGTATACGGATCTCCTCTGGAATAAGTCTGTCTTCTGAAGTGATGCATAAGACTCTTAGAAGTATGTAATTGTTTGAAAGAACAGCCCTTTTCCCACTTTAACCTCAACTCCAGTCTCATAACATTCAAGATTGAAAAGGCTAATATTAAAGATCTTCATTCTACTTTAGTTCACCTTCTATTGCCACAGTACTATTAAGGCTACTGAACCATAAATGATTTGCAATTAACATCAACTATGTTTACACAATTTCAGATCATCAGTTGACTTAGGCCTTTCACAGAGCAGAACCTGTGCTCTTACCTAGATTTTCCTTGTACCTCAGCTGATTACAGACCAATCAACACCTCATTTCTAGTCTATTAACCAGCACCTCACCAACAATTAAGAGAATACCAACATTCAGATTAGTAGTTGAGCTTGCAATTTACAGTCCCAGCTGAGTCTTATCAAACAGTAACAACCTGACTTAAATTAAAAGCATACCTCCAGTTGGGCATCATTTGGTATATGGGTAAGGAAAAGAAGTATTTCCCTTCCTTCCCCCCCACATAAAGCCTAAGATAGGCTAGAAAAAACATTGCAGCAGGAGCTATACATTCACTGTTGCCTTTTACTTGTCACCAATAAAAAAGGACAAATCTGTCCTGTGACACTACTGTATTGTGGTTTAGTAGCTTTAAACACCTAGAATATCTTCCAAGATCCTACATACACTTAGCCATGAAAATTTACAAAACAATTTTGCTTTGTGTCACAGCATAAATGAGAAGGAATCCAAGCCCCTGAGAACATGAGTACATGTTCAACTTCAGAGCAAAGGATGGCGTTTCATCAAAATCTTTTGTTCTCATAGCAGGACTATTTATCAACTTTTGCCAAAAAGCTTTTATTATTAGAACAGGCAAAACCAAAAAGCCTGCGTTTCGGCCAAGCACCACACAGAAGAATTTAGTAAGGGCATTATATTAAAAAAAAAAGCAAGCAACCCTTGGTTGGTACCCCCACACCATAACAAGTGGATATTTGCTGAAGGAAGTTGCAGCCTATAGAGCTCCCCATGCTGAAGCAGGTTCTTCTGACAGTAACTACAGCCCACGGAGAAGATAAATACTGGAACAGTGACAAAATGTGAGGAAGCAGCAGCAGCAGAGAAGTGTTGTGGACTGATGGCAACTCCCTGCTCTCCATCCCCACTGGGCCACCTCAGTGAGGACTAAAGCTGAAGATGGGAAAAAGTGGGGTACAGGAAGGTGTTTTAAATGGCTGGTTTTTTTACCATTTAAGTCCATTTTAATTAGCAATTTTCCTCAATTCTGTTTTGCCCATGACAATAACTAGTGATTGCCCCTGTATATCTCAATCCACACATTTTTCCATCTTATTTCCTCCCCATCTTGTGGGGAGTGAGCAAGCAGCTAGGAGAGCATCTGACAGCCAGCCACGTCAGCTCACCACACTACTGTATGTGACCTACTTTGCAGGAAGTTTCAGGTAACCTGGCAAAGATGGGTTAAAAACAATTGTTGGATGAAGCAAAACACTTCATATTAAGTTATCAGTAAGTAAACTTATGACATGAAATATTCACACCTCTTGCTTGTCATGCTGCCAGACTCCCTGATGTAGAAGATGCAGCTGTGAATGCAGGAAGAAAGCCTGTCAGTTCAGCCACGCCACCTCTCTGAGGCAACTAAACTGACTCCTGACAGCACCTACATTCTGCATTAACACACTGCCAGCAGGGCTGTTATCCAAGTAGTTGCCTATACTTTCCTCTCTTTCAGCTTTCTCCAAAGAAGTGGGGCAGGAGGAAGAAATCAAAAGCCCATTAAAAAAAAAAGAATACTACTCCAGTCCTCCTCAAGACAACATTAACTGTACCTGTGCTTCTATGAAGGCCTTCAGCAGCAAGTGGAGAGACTGAAACAGCTATACAAGGTCCTCACTACCCTTAAGATCAGATAGGAGACTAGTTTCTCTCTGCCTTGCTAGAGTTCAAGTATACCACTATTTATCAAGAGAGCACTGTTCTCTTTGTAATAGCTTCCATATAGTTGGACTGATGTCAATGCTTTTAAGTCCCAGCTTAAGCTAAGCCACATGAGTGTGCTCTGTTCACACAGGTCTCAACCTTCAAAACAGAACACTTAATTTTCTTATATTACACACCTTGGGCATCTCTTCAGTCGGTTCACAACTGTTTCGAAGTACACCATGAAAACTGATGCAATACTCCCAGCTTACCATTGCTAAGTAATTTCTTTTTCACAACCTATAGTCTTGTTCATACATTGAAAAAAACAACTATGTGCTCCGGGTTGTAGGTTTTTTTTTTTTCTGTAAACAGTTTTATACCCATCCCTAGAGTATACTCCATTTCTCTTGCAGGTGAGCTTATCAGATGAACACATGAGAAGCCATAAGAAAGAAAGGAGAAGCAGCAGATTTGCTACCTACAGAAAAAGGTACATTTTGTAGAAAGAAATCATACTAGTTTGACATTATTTCACAACCCCACATGGACCATTACTCACTTCCTTGGGATCTTCCAGGTGTATTGCTTTTGACTAAAATTAAAAATTAACAGCTTCATCTTTGAGTTTGATTTAGCTTTGAGTAAAACAAGTGTTCTCAAAGTTACTCTGTGAAGAGAACTCATTCTTCAGAGAAAGAGTTTGACTTTGTTTAACAAGAAAGCACATGCTAGCAGTAACAAAATAAAGAATATAGGAGGACACTATACAAAACAATGTAATTATAGAATTCTGAATGTAGACAAAGTTCACACTGTAAAAGACATCCAAGACTAAGTGCTGTTCCTGAACACCTTACTCTGTTCTGTCAGTCTCAGTAAGTCTTCAACTCCCATAAACCTGACCACCCCAAACACAAAGCCAAAATAGCATTCTCCATATCTAATACTTGCCTCACAATAAATTGAATTTCTCTTGAAGTCCCAGAAATGCCCACATTCTTGAACAATATGCAAGTTGCACTAAAGATAGAAGCATTGTAAAAGGAGCAAGCAAATCTCCAAGATCTTCTGCACTTCTACAATTGGTAAGAAGTATTATATATGGATATAGAAAGATTTACTTCTTTTCATGAAAGCCACTAATTGAATGATTAGCAAGTTACGCATGTGCAAAGATAGTTCTAATGCTATTAAAGTAACAGTAAAACAGTCCTGCAAGAGTTAAGATGTTAATAATTAAATGATGGACATTATCACCTTCACAGGACAGCTCATTGAAAAGTCAGAGTAAACAAGTTTTGTAACATGCTTCATAGCACAATATTATTCTAAAACAAAATCTGTCAGGAGAAATTACCCACCTGCAACTCCCCTTTAGTCTGTGATTCTTAAGTCAATAACTCAGAGTGACTGTCACAGTTACTGAGAGAATAAAAAGCATTCAAACCACGAAAACAAATTGATACTGGAATATCATCCTGACCGTAAGTAACAATCTGTAAGTAACTAATGATATTATATACTGTCCTATGAGAACACAATAATTTGTTGAAGTCCTAGAGACAATACAAATGGCCAATGCATTTCTCAAATTTAAGGTTAATGTGAACACTTAAACTACACAAGCTATTTTGAAGCAAAGGAAGCATCCAAACTGTTAAAGCAAATAGTTAGGGAGATATTTGTCCTTTATATGAAAGGGCTAAGTCTAGATTTCTAATGTATCAGATAAGAATTTATCGCTGAAAGCTTTTGTTCAACTGACATTTCAGCCCACTTCCATTGGTACTCAGCATTAGAGTAGCAATAATGTCATAGGAAATCACTTATAACCCCACCTCAGCTTTCCGAAGTGCAGCCCACAGTTTAAAGTAACACTAAAATTTCTTCCTGCACCTGGCTGGCAAAAAAAAATACTTCATATGTCAATACTGTTCCATAAAACTACTGTTTTTTTAAGACCAGGTATCTACTAAAATCAAAGTCCTGAGATCAAAAGGAGACCAAGATCAAAGCTTAACCCCAGTAACAGTCTCTTTTGCACTGGTTAAGTATCAAGATGTAAGTTCTATGCAGCTAGCTTACTGCTGATCAAGTAATTATTTGCTAAGATGCTCTTTCCAAATGCATATATTCTCAAAATATCTCTCACTTCTGCTGGCTAAATGTAATTTAGATTAACCTAAGCTGCCTGACAGCTACAGAATTCTTCTCTCTCTTCTTCCCATTTTCTCAAGACAGAGAAAATATAAGATATGCAGATTTTCTATGGCAGTGCCACCATAGTAGATCAGCTAGGACTCACTCCTTTTCGGTCTTAATATTTTAGGCGAAATAAAATGTTTTCCAAAGGCTCAAACGGAGCTTGCTACAGTGCTGTCATTGTGTAGTAAAAAAGAAAAAAAAGTAAAATAGTCAAAAAAGGCACTTGATATTCAGTATGGTAATGGATATACTTTACTTGTTATTTATATTGGAAAAAGAAAGCCAGAAGGTATTCCAAATGAAGTCTCAAAAAGTGAGACACAGATTTACCTTTAGAGGTCTGACAGCTTCACAGAACTTCGTCCACCAGCTTCTCTCAATTGACTCCAGATGCCTCTCCCTTCTTCGAAGTGTCCTTAGTCTCTCTTCTAGTTGTTGTACTGTTCGTCTATCCCTTGATGACAGAGGCCGACCATCTCTGCACTGGTTACCAAAAAATAGTGCAACATAGTCTTCTGTAATAAGTAATGCTCCATTTTTCAGAGCTTTATCATTTTTCTCATATCAATTTCAGTAATACAGATGCCTTTGTTGCAGCAGTACTCTGTACAAAACCAAAACTTTATAACTTAAACTGGAGTAGTGTACTTTTTAGATTTCATTATGCAACACGACTCTTAGAACAGTAAAGGTGCCCACACTGTGCAGAGGTAGCCAAGTATCAAGGGAAGACTCTTGGAACTGTTTCAACACTGCTGAGTTCTGCTGTCACAGGGCACACAACAGCACAGGTGGACTGCCAGGATCAGAGTGAGGCATCTTGATGCCCCTTCCCCCCAACTCAGGACTGTGACAACACCGGTCAAATCATTATCTGAAATGGTTTGGGAAAAGGGTGGAAGATTATCACTAGCATCTTGTACGTAAAGGAGAAATCTTATCCTTCTTTGGCTTGCACTCTTAGGTTGGTGTCCTGCCTACATTAGGCACAGCAATTCTGCAAGCTGCAAAGCCACCATGCGTTTACAAATGGTGTTACCATCCTAGGAACATTTAGGATTCAGAACAGAGACTTCCATATGCACACTTTTCATAAAGAAATAATTTATAACAGCAAGGTACATTAACTAGGAAGAAAGAATATCTGGAGCTGTTATTTATAGATACAGATGATTAATCGTTTGAGGAATCTAACTCATGACAGCTCCATGTGGCAAGTATCCAGTGTTAATAACTACACTGAGCAAGTATCAACAAGCCAGGTGCCATAGCTGGTAGCAGACTAAATGAGATTAATATTCTTAACTTCTACAAAGTGTGTCTTCCATATAGCCAAGCAGGACTGGAGAAGTTTGAGTTTAGCTCATCAGCACCATTACTAGCTAGACAGAAATAACTACTGTAGCAGGACTGAAAGAATACCTGATCACTACTACACAAGTAACCACATCTGTTTCCAAATAACTGCAAGCTAGTCACTTCTGACTGGCTGTTCTTTCTGGAACAAAAACTCTATGGCACCACCAGAAATGAGTAAGCAAGCACAGGGGGGTGGAAAAAAAAAAAGACAGTGAGAACAGTGAAGACCATACCTTTGATTTAATCCTTAATAAATGTTGCTCCACTTCTTCAATATCCTCAGTGTTCTCCAAACGTTCATAAGCTGCACTGGTAGTTCCCTTAATCAAGTTTAGAGGCAAAGCTGACATACCATAAGCCTAAAATAAAAGAAACATATATACTCAAATTTTCTGCCATACATTTTCACCTGATAAGGCTGTAGTATGTTGCAGCCATAAGGTATCCCTGCTGTGGGTGGTTTATTTTTTTCCCTGCTACTCTCCTTCTACAGACTCTAAGGCAATCCATTATTTTCTTTTTTGAGCAAAAACATAACAAACATGCTGTGCAGATTCCACTGAAACAATAGTACAAGTTAAGACTTCATACAAACATAGCCCACTGAATGTTTATCAAGCTAGCCCCTAGGTTGGTGTTGGTTTTGTTGTGGTTTTCGTTTGGTTTTAGGTTTCGTTTTTATTTTCCCACAAATCATTTAGCTTCCCAAAACATTGACTTTCCCAATTTAGATCATAATCAAAACACTAATATTGGAATTTCTAGATATTGTACTTCAACAGTTTTAGAACCAAGGTACAAACAGTTTCTTTGTAGCCAGTAGTCTTCAATTTACTTATAAATGAAATTTTATAGAAAGTACCTGATTTACTAAAAAAACCAAATCTGCAGTAAAGACAGACACAGCAGAAGCTAGGCAAACACCTAACAAATTTTGCTGGCATTTACTCATAGTTATAAATCCTATACTACTCAAACTGTTTTCCAGCTTCTACATCAACACCACACCCAGATTTTTCCAAAGCAGAGTCTCTAAACTTTCCACTAACATGAGAAACACAGACATTTGAGGTGAAGTAAACAAGAAGAAAATGTCACTATTTCCTCCCTGCTGCCCTATGAGTCTTATAGATCTGGGCCAAGGTCAGAAGTTTTTCCAGGCAGGACAGTGACATTAGCCATATGCTTTTTGTTTTACTCTGGGTAGGAGGCTGTTGGCAATGGGTTTTGCTTGGGGCAGAGCTCAGCAGGGAAGTTTTTCTTTTCTTTCTCTTAATCACAATTAACACACAGTTTTACTCAAGTGCTTGATATCTGAACATTTGCCAACTTCAATAATGAGCAGTTTTATACATCTTTTTTCCCCCCCCCACAGGAATATCACTCCCTCCTTCAAGCACAGCTTCACATTTCACACTGAGAACAGACTTAACACAAATGCTAGTGTATTATAAATGTCACCAGACATGCTGTCAGATCATGAGCTTTCTGTACATAAGACTTGATCTGACCTGCTTTAAGAACCTCCTTGCACATACGACATTGTACTCAAAGCAAGACATTGTCCATCTTTTTGGTGCGTATTTTTCAACATGCCACATACCATGCCACCAACACCCATTTCTAAGCCCCTTTAACAAGTCTTGTTTACTACTATTGTAGCTCAAAACCACATTAACTATTTAAATCAATAACCATTTCACTTTAAATATCAGACACTGAGCCCACAAATTTCAGTACTGCTCTGCAAGTGCCAATACTACATGACTTGAAGAAACATTCCTCTATGTATTGTATTAGGTTATAAAAGCCTGAAACAGAAGTTCAGCAGCCTGACAGCCTTTTTGACTCACTGTGGAATTAGGTTTCTTATGTTCAGAGTGACAGTTACCAGTAAATTGTTGGAACGGTGTCAGTTAAGTTCAACAAGCAGACAGTGTATGTTTCTCAACATGCTTCAAACTAAAGGAAACAGTGGTACCTGTTAAATCACTATACAGCATTTAAGTAAGGGTAGGAGAAAACTTTTGTCCTTCAAATATTTCCTGAAGTATATATGAGCAAAGAAAACATTCAGCTACATCTCTGACAACTTGCACTAACTGACTTTTTTGTGTAGCTATGAAGTATTAGAATTGGTTTTACCATAGACTTCTAGAGAATAAAGTAGGCTATTGGCTATCTGCTCAGCATTTCAGGACCTCACAGCTGACATAGCCTCATCTGTCACCCAAAACCACAGCTGAATAAAAAAAAAGTATTTGCAGCACTGTTTACAGACTGTTCCAAATAAACTCCATTTTTTTTTAGCTACAAGAGAAAACTGGCAATTCAGTCCCTATGTTAGAGACTTTCAGTATAAAAGCTATACAAGGGAAAGACACCTCTTTTCATAGGCTAGTGATGGCAAACAATTTTCATGGTTTCCAAGACATTCCAGAAGTTCTGGTTTGAACACAGCTATATAGCCACAGAAAGGCCTACCTACAAGGTTATGTATTTTAGGTAAGGAAAATAATTTAACTTAGGCTGGACTTCACAACTCTCTCCATAAATACAGCTCAGTTCCCCCTTTAGAGTGTCTCCTTTGAGAGAACTAAGCTGCTTTGCTACGTACTGGCACTAAAGAGCAGCCCCCCCAGTCACCTCTTCTCTAGGCTGAAGAACGAACTTCTTCAGCTTTTCTTTATGGATTGCATTCTCCAACTCCAATCACTTTCACAAGCCTCCACTGGAGCCTCTACAGCTTTCCAGTTTCTTAAACTGTGAGAGTAAAACCAAACACCGTATTCCCAGGTGTGGCTTTAGAAGTGCCAAGTACAGTGAATAATCATGTTCCTTGCAAACCCAGGACACTCTTTGCTTTTCTGTTGCAAGGCCCATTGCTGGCTCAAGCTCAGCTTGCTGTCCACAAGGACTTCCAGGTGCTTTCCACAAGAACCATCTCCCAGCTGGTCAGACCTCATCATGAATTAATCTATTCCAAGAGGAGATGTTAACATCTGCTAAACCTGTTGCCATTCTTTCTTGGCCTGCTCTTGCCACCTGTTAATGTCTCTGTGGTGACTCTTTATCCTGTTTTACCTACTTGTCCCACTTGGATATCCTCAGACATGATGGCTACATACTCAGCACCATCATCCAGATAATTTCTGAAGACTAAATAGCATTAGGCCCATATTGATCCTGAAGAGAACTCAGGTCTGGCTGCTGGTAGCATAACTCCAGAATTTAGGTGAAAATATAAACACTATCCAAATTTACAATGAGAATGCAGGCTGCAATCTAACCAAGGTCCCTCTGTGGAACCCAACACATTTCTAGCCAGAGCCAAAGACATTCAGTATGTAGAAACACATGACAGATTGCTATGACAATAAGCCTACACAATTTTACACACCTAAGCTTAGAAGCAATTATATTTCACCACTAAGCAGAAGCTTCCACCTGTTCTTCAAACAGCTACCATCAACAGATACCAAGTATTTACTCAACAAAAATAAAGGAATAAAATTCAGAGTTCTAAATCTTTTAAATCTAAGTTTCTACAAAGTAAACTGCAACTCTTACAGTGATGCATTGTTTCATTGGTTTTGCAGATTTGAATTACATACTTGAACATCAAGCTTGCTCTAGTGATAAAGGCAGCCTAAGTTTGTTCTTTGAATACAAAAGATGCTAATAAGGAGATGATTATGCAAGTAAGCCTCCCATCATCTGCAGGGGAAAAAGCCACATTGGTCCTTCAAGTCCTCAACACATAGAATGAAGGACAGAAAAATGAGTCATCTCATGTGAAGTGTCACAGGTTTGAAGAGAAGCTGTATTAGCTCAGTTTCAGGGCAGCATTTCCCTTCAGGCTGATGTGGAAGTTCAAGGCTGCCCCAAAAAAAGTTTTAATCCCTTGGGTTAGTGCAAGTGTTAGGTTATTCATGGGCTATTATTTTGGGCATCTGCAACTCAACAAGCAAGAGATATATCACAGATAGCACCCAAAAACCAAAGCTGTACACTAAAGCCAAGAGAGGGCTCAGTCCTAAAAACACATTGTTGGTTCAAAGTTAATAATATGAATAAAACCAGATCAGAACAGCCTTTAAAATAGTTAATTTATATCCATGAATTTTGATAAAACAAGTAACTAAGTCCTGACATATTTACACAACTGAAATAACAGTTCCCAGGACTTATTTTTAGACAACCTTTGCCTAGAAGTGTTAAAGTCAGATAACAGGCACTGTATTCAAGAGTAAAAACAGTTATCCAAATTAACTGGCAATTACAGCATACACTAATTGTTCAGGCTGGTATCTGCCAATATATGCTGACAGGTTAGGTCTTCAAAGCCTCACACTATCTTTGCTGTTGCTGAATGCCTCATCATCTTCATTGAAACCCTATTTTACAGCAGGGGAAAAATAAAAATCTAAATTTTTATTTAAAACTACTTATTTTTGAGAAGGTTCCCCCTTCTCAAATCCCCACAAGTGATCTATTAAAGAGATTACCCCCTATCAGTTAGCTTAAGGGCTAGGAAGCCAAGCCTTAAGAGCTCACTACCTAGTAAGTACAAGTTAGAGGCATCATCCGTGAGCAGCTGTCTCATTCCAATTTGAGAGTCTGCCCACGGGCAATACAGATAACATCTGTGGATGGATGAAGGTCATATTGATACTTAATAGATTTTATGGAAGCAGGTAGACTTCTCTAAAGGAGAGGAAGAAAAAAAACCCCACAAAGAACTTACACAAAGCAACAGAAAACTCAGCTTACCTATCCTATAAAGAGTCTAAACAAAGCTTTTAACATTTATTTGTTATTCACAGAAGTGCTACAGATGCCTGAGACAGGAATTTGCAAAAAAAAAAAAAAATCTGTCATCAGTAAAGCAGGAGCCTGTAACTCACATGAAAGCAACAACTGGTTCAATACTATTTCTGCAGTATCAGTAGGCACTGAAGAATGATGAGAAGCATGCTCTAGCTGTTCTCAGCATGTCACTGAATCCAAATGTGCTCTGTTCCAGACAGAGCACTAAAATACCTCAATAGAAGTTACAAGAGTATTGCTTCCAGTTCACTTCATCTTCACATCTGTGTCCCTTTCCTTCCCATCCTATCTGCAGCAGACCCAGCTACTCTGACATTCCACAACTAAGATTTAGAAGGAGTTACTGTTCTGATCCTTTGGTCTCTTGCAGACTCACCATCTCACAACTTTAAAGAGTTGCCACACTCAGCCCCTGACTAGATAACAGAATAGTCCTCCTTAGTGACCCAGTATGCTAATAGTTACTCAAAGACAAGATAGAAAACAAGTGAAATTGAGACAAGTTACAAAAAGACATTTTATAGAACTTACAGCAAGCAACTACATCAGGGATAAACTCTTGAATATTAAAAGAGATCCAGAAATATTTCTACTGGGAACCAAAACCACTAATTAAACATTTTTAAATTGCACAAGCTACCAAAGAGTTCCACTGAAAAGGGTGTAATATTAAGGTGGGAACACCTAATAGCCACCCAGATCAGCTATAAGCACACAGATCAGTCACGAGGAACACAGGGGAAAAAAATATTGAAATGAATAAAACAAATGCCTTTGGAAAAAGAGTTAAAGCTAACTTTGAACACCTAGTGCAAAAAGCATGAAGCCATCAGGCATTACAGTTTAACTAGAAGTTGATTGTTTTACTTTGACATGTGCTATGTTCACCTAATAAGACATGGTCCAATGATCAACTTGTGGCCCAAACAGGATAATCTCTCCTTGCTAGAGATAAACAGAACAGGCAAGTTGTTTCTGATCATTTCAGTACACAACCCACACTGTAACTGAAGGTTGTTTACCGAGTTTCTCGTTAAAGGTATTTTTAAAAATTAAACATGCGATTTCAATAAAATTATCAGAAAGTACTTGCATAGCAGAAAGACTCCCCATTCCATTTATTTTAGAGGTTCATATATCTAGCAGATATGGCTTTTAAGTGCTATCACTGAGGTGTTTTAAAAGGTGTATATATAATCTTACACCAAAAGCATGATAATAAATACTGGGAAACATTTCTTGCATAGCACTGCCCTCTAGCGAAGTCACAAGAAACAGCCACATAAAGAGAACAAATGTATCTCTGTATAAAAGTCATAAAAAAATGCTCACAACTTCAAATATCTGTTGTCTTACAACAGCTTGTTTCGAGAGTTCACCTGAAAGTGACACCATGAAAGACAAAATGTTCGATTCTAAACAACCTGACTGATCAAAAATGCATCTATTCAAGTTAAAAAAAACCAGCTGAACTCTAGTTTAGGATATGCAGTGCTTTAAAGAAACACAAGTCAAGTACAAGCTAGTTTGTTTCAATACAAGTGTCCCACAAAAACCCCTCCATTCCAAGAGTATTTTTGTATTGAAGATATTTTTTTGGTATTCATAACCTAGGTAGCTTTTAATTTGAATTATGCTAAGCATGAGGGAAATCACATTATGATACCTTTCATCCTTCATACCAATTGATATAGTTCAATTGCCTACATTGAACACGATTTCACATGGATACAATGCACCTTTGTCAGCATTACTTCTGATGGAGCAGGTAAACTACTCCAATTACGCAATTTCAATGTGGTGCACTTTCATATGTCACACTAATACAGGCAACACTTCTGAAATTCTGCAAGAGGAACTAGGACTCTGCCTTTCTTGAAATTGTACCTTTCTTCTCTGTGCACTTAGACCGCACAGTTTCCTTGAAAAGTGATCTGACTGCAAGTAATAGCCAGAGATGGAAACGTTTCTTTAATGTGAGAAAGTAGATGACTATCTACGCATACTACCACTCTAAAGAAAAATCAGAATTCAAGATTCTTATTTCCAGAACACCATTAGGCATGTCAAACATTAGGAAGGACATGTGAGCCACTGTCAAATTGTGACGAGTAAAGAAGAAAGGCTCCTAAATGCATCTGAAGATGGCAGATTATCTCAGAGAGAGCTGAGGTTTTTTTGTTTGTTTTTAAAAAACACTCATGCCATACAGCTTAGAAAGTCATTCAACATGTTAACTAGTAAAATCAGTTCTTTCATAGCAAGTTTTAGTATCCAAGCTTCAGCTACTATAAAAGCATATACATTTTTGAATAACATTGCTATCAAAAAAGATATCAAAGCATGGAACAGACTGACCAAACTGAACTGGCATGCTCAGTATCACATTATGTATGTTATACATAACATGAACAAAGCATTGAACACTTGTTTATCCATTTCTCTAACATTCATCACTACAGCATCTTGCTACACATTCACCTTATTTTTTCATATTAATATCTCCTCTCCACCATACAAAGACTGTCTCACTTATTTGTAAATGTTTAAGTGGACAAAAAAATTAGTCAAGGTTTACAAGACGCAGAAACCAAGTATGACACCCTCTGCACTACACTTGTTCTACTACACACAGTGAACTTGTGGTCATTGGACATATCATGTATATAAAAGTTAACTCTGACTCAGTTGTAATACTGAATATAAATATTTAGCCCAATTGGCATCTTCTCCATTGCTCTATCAGGCTTAGAAGAGCATTACCAACCAAAAGATTAACCTCCTTTCAAGCCACAACTCTACAATCTCCAAGTAAAAAACTATAAATGATCCAGCAGTTTAGTATCTACAGTTCTCAAAAAGCATAGTAGGAATCAGGCTGTTACAGAACACACAAATTGTTCTGCTGTTTTGGTTATTTACTGATGTATGGAGAAGCAAACAAATAACTACATTTCCTCTATATTTAAGAATTGGCACTGAAGTGATTAAGTGGTAATGATGATGAATGCTACTAACTTCTGGACCTCTCAGTAAAACTGTTTGATGTCTACTTAAAATCAAATCAGTGGTAGATGAGTGCTTTCAAGGTTACATTATAAAAGGCTTTAAGCTTTTTGGCTGTTAATAAAAATAAGTCAACAGCAAGAAAAGTAAATCATACTCTGGACAAGAACTAAGTGTGAAAAAGTCATTAATTTGTCAGTAGACAAACTGAGCTTTGTAACACCTCTTTCAGGAAAAAGGATCACTACACTTTCGTAAGAAATCAATGCTTATTAAACATTTTGGAAAAATCACAGAGCCAATTATAATAATCCTTCAAGGACATGCTAAATGAGATGCACAAGATGACTCAAAAATTAATCTGCCTATCCTTGTGTAAGTAACACATTATTCTGCCTTGAATTCAAATAGCAATCTGGAGCTGACAACTATTGTATTAATACCTAAGGCAACGAAAAACCATTTCAATGCAAAACACATTAATGAAAGAATAGATGCAAACTACATCATCTGTGAAACTGTTTCAAACAAAGCACTGCAGCCTTCATTTATCATTTTCTTGTTATATTCTTTGTTTATAGATATGGAAAGCTGTCAGTATAAATCATCAAGGTCACAGATTTGCAGAGCTCCCCCTGAGGACCAGTTGTTCACATTTCTTGCAAAACAATTTTAAATATCAAGTACTATACTTCAGTATTATACATTACATAATGCCAAAAAACCCAAACCAGACTGTGTTAAAGCTTTAAAACAGAAAAGCTACCAATTCCAGATTATATTGAAAACCAAACCATACCAAGAAATAAGTTGAAACAACGTTACTCATTTAAACATTGCATGTACTTGAGAAAAGTGACGATGCTTATGCTTTTGTCAGTAATACTAACATATCTATCATGATCATTTGTAGACTCATCTACATTTTTGATAAAACCACTATTATTTTCCCTTAAAAAGTTAATTTAGAATACACATCCTCCCTAGTTGCATCTTTGTGCCCCCTCCCCAGTCTTTCAAAGTGGCAAATAGTGTCGAGAAAATATTTTTCTTCAGTGTATTCAGCAAGCAAATGCAACTTGAGTTGAGGTTCAGTATTATATTCTAGAAGACCATGCTAGTAATGATCAGCTCAGTCACAAGAAACAGTGACTGCAGCTTCTGTGGCTAAAAAAATATTTTCACATCTATTCACAGAAGCATGCAAGTTTGCTTCTTGTACAACCAAGTTTTTATAGTTACAAAGCGATGAAAAAAAGTAATTTGTATTGCTTAGATTAAAAGAGTTTGTTTTTCTCCCTTCCTGTAACAGGCATATTCTCCACCCCACTCACACAAGGAACTTCTGAAAATTGCTACCTATCAAACCATTTAAAAGTTATTACTATCTTCTGACATAGGATAGTCTTGCAAGAGTTAGTTACTATCCACTTTTCTGAAGATATTGCATGCTGGTTTTCAAAGTGCTCACTGCAGTTTTTTGAACAATAGTTGTATTGAGGTGAATAAATAATAGTAAGAAACTCGAATAATTTTCTTACAAAATAACAGCTGTGATAGAACAAGAAGTTGTTCATTGTGAGTTAAATTAGGTAATAACAGCAAAAGCAGTATTGTGGAATTGATTTAATCCAAAATAAAGAATCAATCTTATTGTCAATGACTGTCCCATCAAGCTTTTCATAGGCTAGAGCCAAGCTTAGAAAGGACATCTCATGTCATGAGGTACACCACAGTAAGTGCCACCCATCAGTACCACTGCTAAATACTGCAGGCCCACATAGTAGAACTGCAAAACCCCTGAGGCTGGAAGAGATCTCTGGAGATAACCTGGTCCAACATCTGCTCAAGCAGGGTCACCTAGAGCTGCTTACCCAGGACAGTGCACATACGGTTTCTTGAATATCTCAAAGGAGGGAGACTCCACAGTCTCTCTGAAAAACCTGTGCCAGTGACTAGTCACCCTCACAGCATAAAACAGTTTCCTGAGGTGAATATCTGAAGGGTGGGTGTCAAGAGGATGGGACCAGACTCTTTTCAGTGGTGCCCAAGGATGAGGGGCAACTGGCACAGATGGACACAGAGGGTTCCATCTGAATATGAGGAGAAACTTCACTTCAAGGGTGCCAGAGCACTGGAACAGGCTGCACAGAGAGGTTGTGGAGGCTCCTTCTCTAGAGACATTTGAAACCCACTGGGACACATTCCTGTGCAATGTGCTCTAGGTGAACCTGCTTTAGCAGGTGGATTGGACTAGATGATCCCCAGGGGTCCTTTCCAACTCCAACCATTCTGTGATTCTCTGAAAGACCTGAGGTCATGTCTGTCCGGAGACAAGGGAACTCAGATACCACACACTGTGTCCACATCTATTACATCTACCCTTTTTTTCCATCATCTGCTAAGCATTTGTGGAAAATCAAGGTAGGTGTCTTTGTTCTTGTGTTCACCCTTACACAGAAGTACTCTTTTTATGCTTAAAAAAAAAATCTACCACGACTTATTAAACTGATTTGATGACTAAGCGCAGAGACCTCCCACCTTTAGAAATCAGGACAAACAATTTGACAGCTAGCCTTCTGCACGCCTGAAAGATACAGGAGCCAAACTACTTACTTGTCAGAAGTCTAAGTCACAGGCAAGTGTGACAAGCAATGCCTCACAGACTTGTCTGTGCACTAGTACCTTTGTCTTATCCAGGGGTGATTTTTTTCTTTAATATACAAGACTAACACAGCAAAAAAATCCACAAAGCAAAAAAGTTACCAGGAGAAAAAACAGTCACTCCTTCCAGAATCATGCTTCTCGTTTTCCCAAATGGAGAGAGTAGAGTAATCCAGACTGGCAGAGACAGAGATGCTATACTCTGGGCCAACCTCTCCCTCACGTTTAGGGAAGTCTGACAACCCAGCAACTGTTGGCTGCTGAAGAAACTTTTGCTTTAAGTCTTACTACTGGGAAAAGCCCAGCCCACAATAAACTGGAAGGCAGGTACATGGCAACCTCACGCTGTCAAGGTCACACTCACAATGCACTCTTCAGACCATGAGAACATCACTGCTCATGCAGTCACGCTGCTACAGGTAGAAGTTGCTTTACATATGGAAGTCTGCCCATCACTGGCAGTGGGCACAGTGTAATGAAAGCACTAGAGCATTAAAAAAAAAAATCTATTCCTCCTCCAACTTTGAGAACACAGACATTCTAATAAGTGGTTTTCACTGTCCATGACTCATTTGTACCTCAATAACAAAAACCACTCATATCCGAGGTAGATAACAGCCACCTCCTGTGTGAGCTCATCCTTAAAACTTCTGTGAAAAAGCTCCTTCATTTCTCCTATTCTGCCTTAACACCTACTGCAAAACCAGAAAAGATAGTTTCAGAATGATCCAATACAGCAGTTAAAAACAAAGTAAACAGTAATTCCATGCTCCAGACATCTGCATGGACAGCTTGCCTAAAGTTTTCAAAGCAACAATTTAGTCTAAAATCTTAATAATTTAGGCAGAGAAGGCTATTTTAGTCCTCATACTTGATGTTTCACCCCATTTACCACCCAGTATTTGTACAAGTCCCAAATACAGTAAGACTAAGGCAACAACATTGAGCACAGAGGTATTGTCTTCATCTGAGAAACCAGACAGACAACACAGCACACTGAACTATTGAACATTAAATGGAAGTCACGTATTTCCAAGTTCAGCTAGTTTTGAGGACAGAAGTATACAGTGCCTACAACCAATCTGTGCTCAAAAATAGATAGGGAAGCAGCAGCAAAAGTAGGAAGTATTAGCAATAAATTAAAGACTTGGAAGCGTTACTTTTTTAAAAATTGCATTATTTTGCACAAATTTATTGCTGACTGAATAATCTTGCATTTTACACACATAGATATTCACTAACAGTTAAAACCCATACTTGTGTAGCTGTTTGGAAAAAAACACTGATATTCTCCCAGCTAAAGAGTCTGTTCTTAATGTTAGTCTTACAGAGGTTAAAAAACACTACATGTGCTCTGCAGTAATGTAATTGAACAAGAGATTAATCTTTCCTTCCATAATTAAAGGAAACCAATTTAAAAGCTGACATGTTATTACAAGGTAAGTGAAGGTATGGATCTTTTTTGACCAACGTGTAATCTAGATGGCAGCAATATAGCCTGAACAATTTAGTGACCCATGCCAGTCAGAAAAGGCTTAAAGTAATAAAATTTATGATTTGGGTCCAGTTAAAGCACTCAATCATTGAAGCTGAGAGCAATTTTGCTCACCTGAGATACCCACTAGCTGATCTGCCAAATTGCTCTTCTACCTACTGCACAGAGCCTGATGACCACCAAGCTGTCAGTGTTCTGACACATCTGAGAACCTGGATGGAATTGCCTATAATGCTGCTGCAATTTACACTATCTCAAGTCACTAGTATAAAGAGACAAAATCATTAGCTATGCTTGTTAATCAATTTATATTTAAGAGTCTAAAGGTAGTATTTAGCAGGTACCTTACCCTCTCACACAGTCATGAATAAAATACAACCTTGTTCTATAATAATTTTACCTATTTATGCTTTGCCTGACAAGTTACCACAAGCCATCTTGTTGGCTAGCAATGCTTCAAAAATTACTTATTGCATGAGCTATTCTTACAGAGTCGCTTGGAACTCACTAGCAAAGCTACACGGGAACAACTTCACTATATTAGAGCCAGGCTGCAATGGAAGAGAAAGTTATTTTAGCAAGGACATGAACTTAAAGATTAAAACCTATCAGGTAAACACTGACTTCTCAGAAGTTTCAAAGCTTTGCCTGCAGTTATCTTAAGACTCCTCTTTATTGCAAAGTTTTACCTTGATCACAAGTTAATACATGTAGCATTACAAACAGGCTGATAATTCAGCGCCTGAAGAAACAGATTGGAAAAGCAAGTGCCCACATGAACATCAAATGTTGGTCAAAGCTAATACATGTAAATGGTTTCTTTCCTTTGCACATTAAAGCACAACAGTTGAACTAACGTAGTCTTAATCATGTGATTTACAAACAGTTACAGAATGAACACTCCTGAATCCTTCTAAGCTGCAGAAACAACTGCAGCGGTTTAGTTGCATACTAGAACTAAGAATATTCCTGAGGCTTTAGAAAACAAGCCTCTAAACAGTTTCAAACTATATTCGCCATTAATTTTTTAGTTATTCTTGATAGAAGGCACACATCACAGAAGATGCTACAGATTCTTCATACCCAAAATTGAATCCTGGCATACATAGATATTTACCGTTAACCAAATTCTAGAAATACAGAACTGTGAAGCAATGCTGTTAAAGACTTTGTTTTACATTTATTGCATGAAGAAAAGCCTTTTACAAAAAGAGACAGTTACGATCAAGAACATTTTCCATACTTATTTACAAATCAATTTATTCTGCCAGACTTTTCTTTGTAAAAGCTCTCTAGAGATAAAAACATCAATGTAAAAGAGCTGTAGTAAAGCTTATATTCAGTATGGTAGACTGACCAGACCAAGCCTAGGTTATGCCATAGTTAAATGAATAAAAAAGCAATATTTAGTTCTCCACTGCTAGACGGAAAAAAGAAGCTTAGAAACAGGAGGAGCTGGTGAACAAGTTACAAGCCATACGGAATAAGGTGACCTCCCCTTGCAAAAACACATTGAAATTAAGCCTGATCTGTGCTCAAGTGCCAAAACAGCAGTTCTTAAACTTGCAGTAAAAAAGTTATTTCTTCCATTCCAAGAACTCAGAAGTAGTGTTTCAAACCATGAAAAGAACTAGAAGACATTGTTGAAGGTACTTAGTATGATGACAGTTTTCCATACAGCTGTAGTCTGTGATAACTGCAAATATCATAAATGTAAAGAGCTGGAACATCGCCATAACAACTTACTGTGTAAGTGATAGCTGCCAACATTCCAATCACAGTCAAGGAACTAATGGAAAATGAAAGAGCAGTCAAGCCATCTGCAAAAAAAAAAAAAAGCTTGTTGAAAATTCCTACAGTAGAAGTATAAGAAAATTTCTTCCTGAATTGGCTTCTGAAGGACATTTAAGTTCATAAGACTGAGGAAAAATATTGAGACATAGTTCCCAGCCATAACAACTCAGATGAAAAATTTACCTAGCATAGCTTTTTGTCATAATAGATCCTCCTCCAATATTGCAAGAAGCAGGACAGCTCTCTCTCCTTTGCTACGAGTTCATGGATGTTGCATTCAGTTAAATGGCTGAATAGACATGAATGAACTTGCTCCCTTAGCTGTCTAATGCCTCTTCAAGACTTATTTCTGGCCTCCACAGAATGCTGTGGTAATTTTTCATCCAGTCATAATAACTGAGCTACTGTTTGTTTTCCCCCATGTTCATCCCCCCAGTTAATGACAAATTTAGAGGGCAATAACTTTTATTCCTACTCACACAGATTAGCCAGTTTCCATGCTTTTTTCCCCTTAACATAGCATCATTGACAAACTGAGAAATCCTGTTATAGTTATCCCCCATGAGAAGCTGCATCTTTGGTCTGACCAAGCCTACTGGCCTCCTTCCAGAAATACCAAAAAGTAACAGAATAGCACAACCAAATTCAACTTCACAGCACAAATCTTTCCTTTGCAGTTTTTGCTACATAATACCAAATAACATCGCCAAAGCTAACAGCAATATGTTCATAAGTTTCAAATACTACAGCTATGTTTAAAATTGAAAACTGAAACAAAAACCCACAACCCAACAAGCAGCACTATTCCCCCTTAAGTACTTCTGAAAATTTTACCTATGTTCTGAAGTTTTTTGGGGAAAAACACTCCAACGCATAAGTGTCCACTATTTCTAACATATCACACAATGTACTTAAACACCGTATCTGATGATCCTTCTGTACATGTATTTGAAACCAACATTTAATACCCATTTCAAAAGTTTGAACTATGTTCAATGGAACATTAAGAACTGGCCGAAAAAATTGATAATTATATACCAGAAGTATATTACCAGACTGCCTCAGTGGATGCATTTGCATTCCTTTTATAATTCCACTACAAACTGAATGGACATAGAAAAAACATCCAAAATAACGATAATTGTACTTCTTGGGTTCACTGCCGGGTTCTTTATAGCCCTAGTATAGATAAGTATAACAAACGTAAACAAAACAATTTTAGAAAAGCTCAATACTAGGAGAACAAAGGGGAAAAAAAAATCATTCCATCCACAGGATTTTCCTGTCTAAACAGACAAAGATACCTATAAATAGTCTCATTCTTACAGTGAACAGCAGTATCACATTTAATTAGGTAAGCACTCAAACTGTCATATGACAAGATACACACTCACCATACTGAAGTTCACTGACTTTTGGATATCCAAGTAACATTTAAAAGCTGTGTTAAATGAAAACTCCACTGAAGAAAGTACCTTCCCCTCCCGATGATTAATACCATACTGCACATTGGAATCCTTGCTGTTAAATGGGGACTGTACCAAAAGCAGACACTGCCAGTGTCTCCTCTCTGTACTTCAAAGATAGTGTGATTTTTTTTTTCTAAACAGAAAGAGAATAATCTTATTGCTAAGATTGTATATAGGTGAGCAGTTAGAGTTAAGTTAGAAAACTGTCACCAAGACAGTTCTCTTGTTGAACGACTGGTATCCAAAATAAGCTAGTAGCAACTTAGGCAAAGCTCAGAACAAATCTCAAACTTACGACTACTTCCAAATTCTTCAAACAGGAGCTTCACTTTCTCCCACTCTGTGGAATTCTTCTTGTTGGGAATATCCAAAGGAACAAAAGCACTGTAAGAAAGTGAAAAAGTTCTCACCCTAATCAGTCAAAAATCAAAACATTTCTACTTTCAAGTTAAGAAAACAGAAATCCATTTATTCCTGAAGAAAAATTGTATTACATTAGGTTTAAAAAATTCTGAAGGTAACATTGTTTTATTCAGATTCCCCTCAAATGCTGTATTTAGATCAGCGGAATACATGTACGACTGTGTGCAGTAAGGTCTGAGGCCAATGAACAAGTGATTTTCTATTTACCATTCCTAACAGAGGTAAGGACCCTACTCAACCATCATTAAGAGATGTATTAATCTGATTTACTATCCTGGTTTGACTCATGTGCAGAGGAACAAAGAGACTAAACATCAGTGAGACAAATTCTTATAAATCCACACTTGTGCAAGCTAGAATAAAATGATTAATGATTCCCACACCACACATTCAAGTTTAAAGGGATGTGTTTGTGTTCCATTATCATGATTAAATAAACACACCTGCTGCATTCCATTCTTGTTCTGTAGTTGGCCCAGAGAACTGAACTGCAGAGAAATTAAATATTTTGGACCTTCCAATAGGCAGAGACCAGCAAACAGTGCTCAGAAGTACGTCAGGTAGACCAGACCCCTAGCTGAAAGCTTCCTGCTGTCAGTCTCCCCATCCGAAGTCCAACAAAAGTAACTCTTCAGCATCTCCATAGACAAAATAGATTGTTTTGTAACAGCTGGAAAACCATACCAATCCATACCAATCTAAAAATCACAGCTTCCAGACATAAATCAGAATGCCTTGTAAGTTACATGGAAGTCAGATTTGGAGGGAAACTTTTTAGGTAAAGAATGCAAGAACCCAACCCCAAGTCCATAAAGAGCACTCACAACCATCTTTTGGACTTTTGTAAAAAAAAAATAGTACATAATTAGATCCCTGCTTCACGTCCCAATAAACAAGTGAATAACAAATATGCATTTTTCCAGAACTATGCCTCAGAAATCAAGTACAGAACACAAGTGGGTGTTTCAAAAGTTAGTGCTAAACTGTGTGCAGTTATAATCATATCAAAACCAAACTGCTACTCTGCAAACAAAAGTTAAAACTTCAAAAATTAAAATCTCAACTTTCAAAAAGTGTTTGATCTTCAGCTTCTTGACAGTGCAAGAGGTAGGTTAAGTCTACCTTTTACTTAAGTTGATGCATGCTTACTGACTTTAGATTTTGTTCTTGCATCTGCCTTTAATAGTAATGCTTTCTGTAAGATAGCATCCAAGCAAAAATCAAGACACAGGTACTACAAAGGCAGGCAAAATTTCTGAGGTTAGGCAAAATTTCTACTTGGAAGAGATAGCAACACAAATAGCTGCAGGTTTATTTGCTAAAAAGGGTTAAAATAGGAGACTCTGGTTAAACTATGTGAGCTCAAGTCCTTTTGTTTTAGTATTAGTATGAATTTGCATCGGTGGACTACATGCAAGGAACAAATGAGATGGAGCATCTTAGGGTATTTATAACTTGCTTGCCTTTTTTTCATCCCTCCAAGAGCAGTAGGTTTATTTTTTTTCCTGAAACTACCTACAACCAGCATGTCAAAGGGCAATAACCAGAGCAGAAGCCACAGCAGCCACTATGGACATCCTTCAATTAGTACTCAGCTAAATCTTGACTGAAGGCAATGGACTTTTGATTCTGCTCCTGTTCCATGCAACAAGGGCCTCAGAAAGGAATGCAGGAACTATAAATTCACACACTTTAGTCCCAAGCAAGTAAGAATCTTATTTCTTCTCCTGAACAGGGTCCCTCAACTAGCAGTGAACTAGCCAGAAGGCTAACTAGCCCACTTGAACAGACCTTTGGCCTCTAGCTTAACAGGCCAGCATTAAAACAAGGCAGTTAACATGCCTAGCAATCTGCAGACCTGCAGCCAGTCCATGCTCCCAAGGGATCTTTAAAACACTGCTCAACCATTGCACCAGCACAGCACGCACTTCAGGCCTGTTCTTCACACATGCTAAGCAAGAAGAAATTTGACAAAAGTCCTGGCAATGATGCTGTGTTGACTACGTGGTCAACACAGCCCAAGAGCCATAGTAGCTATCAACAGAATGAGAAGTTCCCATGCTAAGTAACTCCATTCACTCATCATCATTGTGATGCAAAGGCAGTCAGTCCATTATCAACAAGTGAACAGAGTACGAGTGCCAGTGCAGGGGTTTACAGGTGCAGCCAAGAATTCAGTTAATGCAAACAGAGCAGCTCAGATGTGATGCTATTTCTTACACTTGGGAGTTCTGGACATAAATGAAATTATTAACTGCATTAATCTTAAGAATACAAGCAAAACAGTTCCACCATTTAAAACACACCCTGGGAATATCATGATTAAGATCTAGATCAATATTTCAGCTGCAGAAAAAGGAAAGCAAGTGCAAGACAAGCAGTTTAAAATTATTAACTTTTGGCATGGCCAATAACACAGGTGTAGATGGGTCAAGTTTGATCCATTTATCAAAGAGTGCCATTAACCATCATCCTTAGGAAAATAATTTCTAACACATTAGATTTAAACTAATTTCCTTAAAGTGAATTCTGCTATAATATAATTTGCATAATTACTTATAAATTAATCAGACATATATCCATAGATTTTAAGAAGCTAATGGTTCCAGAAAATTTAAGGTAACCATTTTCACCCCAAACACTGACAATCAGGGAAACATTCCTTTTGGAACCAAACACTCAGCCTCAAGAGCAAATTTTTTAGTTCAAATCAGACTGCTGTATAATGGTGCCTTTCTGTAGATTGTACTATCTCAAGCCCCATGGCTCCAGAACATGACATTTAGAGTAAATAAACTATATTCAAGCAGAGTAGATAATTTCTAAGAAGCTAAAGGCATTACAAGTAAATATTAATTCTGAGTATCCCAGTATAAATTTGTCCTATAGTTTGCTTTTAATGATACTTTGCAGAGCAGTTAAGTGCTATTACAGACATGCACATTTTTGCCACAATAAGAGGCTTTCCCACAGACAACTGGAGTAAGAGGTATAAATACTACTGCTGCTAACAATTTAGACAATGGAATCCTGCTCATTGAACTGTGTTATCAACTTAGAAAAAAGCTCAAAAATCATCTGGCACAAAACAGATGTTTCCCAAAACAGTCACATAAATCTCTAATAAAGCAAGGTAAACATCTAGGTAAGAATAAATTATTCTTAGACTTCAAGATTAATCCAGCTTTTATGGCTTCTTTGAGAACTGCTGACCAGGAAAGAGTAGGGACTTCGTATGTAGACCTATCGTTAAAGGAAACAAGCTATTTATTGACCTGTTTTAATGATACAGATTACTTGCTATATCAATCAGAACAGAGGCTGGCCCAATATGAAGCACCAGCTGTGCAAGCACAAGACAACAGATGATTTGCTAGGCACTTAACAGGAAATATTCCAACCCTCTTGCTCTTGTAACTGCTGTGCATGAGTATTCTAATCCATCAAGCCTAACCTCCTAAAATTTAATCTAGTACATAAAATTGCAGTCTGTTTTAATGTTGGTCTGATCCTGACCAACACTGAGAAAATCTCCTGCAACTACCAGGTATAGGCAGTACTGCAAGATTGGTCTTCACTCACATTCAGCAGAAAAATTGTTCCAATTAGAACCCAGAAATACTAAAATCCCTATCAGCATCTAAAGGAGTCCCTGCCTCCCTGCAGCAGATACTCCTGCTGTTTAGATCAGTGGGTTTCAAGTCTGTAACTGCAGGGAAGGTCTGCTCAATAACTAATTTAATCCCATGTTGAACACTACAGCTGTCTGGTTTGCAAGTCAATCTCATCATGGAAGCCACCAGAATTTACAAGCTGTGAAGACTTTGAAGAACAAGCCTAAGAGCACAAAGGTGAATGAGGAAATCAAGAACCAAGTTCCGTCTTACTGGTAGAAAGGAACAAACATGTTTACAGCTACTGAGGATTCAGGTGACACCTACTAGAGATACTGCAAAATCTTCTGAACTGGATATATTATACAGTCCATATACATATGCCTATGATGTGATGTGAGCCAACAGTCAGACAGTTTTTGTCAGAAGTTTTAGTGTAATCATGGTTTAGAAATATTACTAACTCAAACTCCTTCAGTCTCTCACAATAGCAAATATGTTACTTTTAATTGAAATTACCAAAACAATACTCCCATAAGGTGCTGCAACATTAGAAACATTAATTTCACTCTAGTTTCTACTTCATACTCCAGTGCTTCAATAGGGATCATTTTCACATACGTTTTGTAAGTTTTACCAACTTCATTGCTGCAGTCAAAATGCTAAAAGCTTGCGACAACAGCATCCATTAAAAACATTAAATATTGGTGTGCATGGCATGCTTAATGACGATCTTAAATTGAATTTGTAATACTGCTTGGAGTTTCAGAATGACAGTTCTTTCTGCAAACAAGTCAGCCACTTCACTAATGTCCACCTTTAAAACAAACACTGGAAACCTCTATTATATAAGGCACAACTATGTCAAGTATAAGCCTACACTATACTTATGTGCATCACAGAACGCTTCCCTTTAAGAAAGTACTAAGCACATAACACCAATTTATATTCCTAAAAGCTGTCCTGGGATGTCCATGAAAGCATTTGATAGCGGCAGAAAACAGGAGCACACATTTTACTCCCTATTGTACACTGAGACATCAACAGTTAAGAGTGTCATAGCTATCATGTCCTTGATGGACATTCATACTGCACAAACGGGCAGAACTCAGAAGCACAAGTACCTGCACAATTAACAAAAACATTTTAGCTCCCAGTTAAAAAACTCTTCTCAGGTATCTAATTCTCAGGATATTTAAGCCCTATTAGAGGTTAAGCTAGATATTTGTTATACAGATTGAGTGCACCATAATCTACCTTTCTAATCTTGCACAGAACAAAGCTCTGTTTGGGGTTATATTTAGTATATCCCATTAATGTTCAATACAAATACTTACCCAATTAAGAGAAGGACTGCACAAATTGTGACGAATCCCAGAGTATATTTGAATGCAGTTTTCACCTGCTATATATCAAAGAGAAAGTTAATATATTAATATAAAATAATTGCAAAGGGATTTGTCCAACAAGTTATGACAAAGCATACGTAGGATAACAGGTGTTCTGCAAAGGGAACTCCACAGAAAACATGAGCAGTTTTAGATACAAGTCAGAAGTATACATTCTTATAGAGCCTCATAGCTTGAAAACTATGAACAGTGACATTGAATTAGGCTTCCATCATAAACTCTGCACTTCGGCAGCTGTGGCTAGAAGCCAGGGTACATTCTTTCAGTGCAAACACACAAAGAAAATTCTTATTACCAATGCTTTATATTACGGCCACAATTAGAAGTCTTTTTTTCATGTTAAGGTTACAACTGCACAGAGGGGAAAATGATAATAATCAATGATTAAAAGGTTCTTTAAGAAAAATATTTTCATTTGAGAAGTTAGCACCTTACTGGCATGCATTTATTGTACTCCCTGGAATGTCATATATGTCAAAAATCTTCAGTGCACTACAAAAATACTCCACTGCCAGCTTCAGGTAAATTACTGCTGCCTACTTCAAGAAAAAATGCAAATGCTACAAGAAGAAAGGTACCCGCATTTAGCACCTATCTCAAAAATCAGTACAAACTTCCCATCTCCTACTTTAAAACTTGTTCATATATGGTTTCTATTCTATGGAAAATTTCATGTGAGAAGTTTTAACTTCTTGTATATGAAATCAGGCCCAAAGGAATTTGTAGAAAGCTTAAAGCATTCATGGCAATACAGATGTTAATTATTTATCTCACTAAAGTTTCACTTCATGTGAGACCACAGTGCTTAGAGTAGACTATGTCAGACTAAGCATTATTAAGAGCTGCCTCAGTACTTTAAAGGAACTGTAGTAATAGACTTAGAAATGCTATTAACATTGAAGTATTCAAGTTCGACAATCATTCTCGCTTTCACTTTTGCCTGTATTCATTTGTCTTTTCACTGCTCGGTGCATTTGCTAGAGTGAACTTACTGAGCATGTGTTGCCATCATCTTCTTCCTTCTCCTCATAATAGAAATAGACAAAGGGAATCCACAGAAAGACACAGAACAGTATGATGGAGTACAAAGCTAGGAGAAATAATATAATTAAGTGAAGAGACAAAGTTATATTGGCACTTCATTTACTGCACAGTAATTCAAACATTAGTTTCCTCTCATTCTAGCTCTCAGTAATTTCAAACATTGAAAAGTTAGTAAAATTTACTAGCCAGCATAGAAACTATTACTGTTTTGTAAACTTCAAAGGACTTAACAGAACTAACCCTTTCAGACTACACATTTCAGATCTACCTACAATTCAGCAAAGATTACTTTTAGTCTTTTAATCATCTGCATGCAGGTGATACATAGGACTTACACATTAGGGAAGAGGCAGCATACAGGATAGCGAATAAAAGCAAGCTACGCCGCCTAATAACAGAAGGTGTTCATAGAAAAGGCATATACAAAAATATAACAAAATTAAAGCTATTTATAGCACTGGACTCCATTTCAGAGGATGTTCTACTATGAATGTAAGTACATTATCGAGGCAAGGCATGGTTCTGCTATTGATGACCTCAATTCTCAAAATAGAACAATCCATAGCACTATGATATCATCACTTAACATCCCTTTTTAAAGGGAACACTAACTGGAGATTGTAACAGACATATATTCAAGTAGCCGCAAAAATCAAAACAGTCATACTGTCATATTACTTTGATCCCCAGAGGATCTTAGGAGACTCTAAGCCAGCTAATTTAAAATAGGTGAAGTGTTAAACTAAGACAAGTTTTCAGAAACACTAACTGGCAACCTTGAAGACATTAAGAAAGCTATTAGAAAAGTCAATTGGACTGATTAGCCAGTGATATGAAGGCAGGAGACCAGTTACAGATCAAAAATTTCAAGTTTAAATCTTCATCTCTGTATTGCTTGTTACATGCTTTCTAGGATACCATTATTTAACAAAATCCTTCAATACTTCCAAATATCTTATACTATGAACATTTCAGAAGTCTGTCAGGAAACCAAAATGTGTCAAGCAGTAAGTTACAGTTTACGCACCCTACAAGAAAAGTATCCTAGAATAGTCAACCAAGCCCTCAAACTGTACCACACAACCAAGACTGCTTGTGCAAGCATGAAATCACCCCTTCAAGCAGGTAAAGATACCTAGGACCACACACATCCTGTGATTTTCGGCCAACTTTAGCCTTTGCCTCGTTTTGCATAACTAATTACTGACTTCCCAACACTAACCAATATCCCACCAATAACCAATCGTCCCTAAATTAAGTTTGTGGACTCTTATCTTGGCTAGTGCACTCCTTACAGTATCCACACGCTTCGAAGAAATCCACCTCAGCAGTTTTACTGAAGGCGGTGTAGAAGCCAAACAAAGTATCAACACCTAGAACTTAAATATGAATGAGAAATTATTTCTGAACAGAATTCATTATTTGGAAAAATATTTCAAGATGTTAGAGGTATCTACTGTTTGGAGTGCTGAGTTACCATGGCAGAAACAGAACAAGTTCTTGGTTAGTTCACACACTTTCTCACATTTGCCAAGAGCATAAAATTCAGGCCTCTAAGACACCTTAAAACTTCAAGTTCTGAAACACAGCATTCCTAGACCTTCTAGACCAGTACTTGAATTGCTTCTATATTGCAAATACCTTCAGAAATCAAGCATCTCTAATCAAAATATCTGCTTTTTTTAGGCTAGTCCTAAGTCCACACTGCACTGTGCTAGTAAATTATTATAGGCAAGTTACATGCATCGTTAACCAAAGATCAGAATCAACGGCCCATAGAGGTCGCTGTGAGCACAGAAAACATCCTCACTTCCCAGTTTTACTATATTGACTTCAGCATACCTTATTCATATAAGGTACACCCATAGCTCATTAGATAATGGGACTGATCCAAGTTGCTTCCAAGGAGATAAAGGAATAGATACTCAAATTCCAGAAAATATATATGAACTGTGTGAAATAAGACTACCATTTACCACTACACCAATCACACACTGGTACTACATCAATGCTGTTGCTACAATAACTTCATTCAGATTTTTCAGATTTAAGAGAACAGTTCATGCTTCTGACATTAAACTTTGTTTTTTGCATTTAAGCCACTGGTGTTCAGTTACTGAATACATACCTAATCTATAGGTTGAGTTTGTTTGACATGGTATGTTTTATCATCATATAGTAAAACTATAAATCCTTTCCTTTCTGAAAATAGTTTCCTGACACTTTCCTGTAATTCCTCATACTAATGCCCAGTTTTCCAAGTTTCTCTGATCTGCTACCATAATATTAGCAGAGGACTACTCTCAATGGCAGCTGACAATCATATACTGACAATACTATCTTTATCAACTGCACTTCAATTGTCATATTTCATTGAATTAAAGTTGTTGAATTGATGTATAACTTGTCCAATCTTCACCAGGCTTTGAAAAAGCCATTCATAGCACAAGTATCTAAACAACACACAATAAGTCAAAAAACCAAAGTTTTCAACTCTGTTCAAGAAACACTACCAAAAATATTGTTTTCACATACTACTATTAACATCACTGTATTCAGCTTTTAAAGGACTACCACAAGTGTTTGGCAACTGACTTGTCAAAAAGCTTTGGAATACATAGTCTTATCTTTAAGTCATCTATTACAAGCTTCCAGTGGTGCCTCTCAACTGGTGAATCAGCAAGCTTAAACCATTACAGTAAAGCTTAAGTCAGAAGCAATTCTACAAAACAAAACCTTTACAGAAGCTGTAACAGTTCAATACCATGACCATGTGAATACCTAGAGCAGTTTATGTGCCAAATAAGTGGCTGAATTTGTATTTTTACAAATCGGATCTGACTTCCACAGTAAAGGGAGCCAGAAAAATTACTATACTAGACTCCCAAAAACACCATTTCAGTAATAAATTGCAATATACAAAGAGTTCATGAAAAACATGATCAAACACACATCAAAATAAGGTATTTTCATTCAGTAAGAATTAACTTCTATTGAGCTAGGCATTGTTACCAACAGTTCTATTCCAATTTATTTGAACTCGTTTCCTTTTCCACATCAATGGCTCACAAGATAATGTTTAGGATATTCTTTGCAGTATTCTATGGAGTATTTAAATCAAGTTTAGATGCAAGTCTAAGCAGCTCTAAATAGAATATTGCATAAAACTCTTCACATCCTCCTTAAGTTTCATACCTTTCACTTTAACATCTATGAGCTTCTCTTCACTGTTAGTGTAAATAAAGCACATGACCATCCAGATTAGCCTTACCAAATGTTCAAGTGACTGTACTTTCCATGAAGTCATAGTTAACCCAATCCCCAAGCTCTTGCCAGTGTTCTCCAACTCCCAAGTTCTAGACAGGAATTCATTACATTGATAAAACACACACACCACCACACAAAATCAAAAACCAAAACTGGTTTAACGATGTCATGTCATCGGGAAAACAATAGGGAAGAGTTTAGCCCAGATTTTTTGCAGCCCAATGTAGTAGAGTGTTGAATCATCTGGAAAATGGAGTAAAGTAGGGCATGATGAAGGACTGAACCTTTTAAAGATCCCACTCTATGTCTTATGGCCCTCTTCATCAAGCCAGCTTCTTAGTAGCTTGAAGCTAAATATCATCCACCTCCTTTTGTATACATTTCCTCAACTATCAAAGCAAAATGCTTCAACTCACTGAAAGCTTACTTGGTAGCAATCCAGTTATTTTTTAAAAAGTACCCAAGTAGCCAAAATCAACTCTGATGAAAAAGAAAGTCAGTCAAGTATTAGAAAATGCCACTCAACTTCTTGAAGACAGCAAGAGGTAGCTTCTAGTCTTTACTTCAAAAATCCAAGTCACATCTGACAAAAGATATACTTATTTTCAAATGAGAAACATAAGGTTAAAAAGTTAGTTTTAAGTTTTAATTAGTTAAGCAGTATCATCTTATCTAAGAGCTGATTAGCAAGCTACAAGAAAAACCAGTCCCACACTGCCTATGTAAGCATGTTAAAAAGATTGATTCCTGTGGTTTAGCCTCATTCCAGATCAAATTAATGTCTTTCACATAGAACTCCATCAGCTCAAGCCCTACACATTCTTAGAAAGAGACTAGTGCCTATTAAATTAGTGGAAGAATCTAATAGGGTATATTTGTGTAAACCTTTGCTAGTAAAGCTACCTTCCATTTCTGCAATTATCAATACAAGTCTGGAAAAAAAACCACAACACAACAATCCTGTAAAACAAAACAATGCAGAACACAAAAGTTGAGTGAGATCAATGGTTCATCAAGCCCAGTACTGTCCTCTGAATGGCAGCAAAATGAGGAGATATTTGAAGAAAAAAAATGCGAGTCTGGTCACTTCCTGCAGTTTCAGCCTTTAGAACTCCCCAGACAGTAATCACAGGAGCATCCTGGCCCGTTCCCTTTTCCTACTCAAAATGAATCCAGTTCAAGCAAGCAAATGAGATGAAAATGCTAACAGCCAGGCTGATGCTGCTGTGCTACTGACAAGCAACTGTGGTATACTTAAAGTAGGACTAATTGTAACTGGGTATTGATGACTCATCTGATCTTGCTCAGTCAGTTATTTCTGTGGAAAAGCTTTCAGTGTTCACCCTAATGTAAGAAATATGATTATGTCAAATTTTTCTTTACCACATTTGGCTTGGTTTTTAGGTAAACTAAATCCCTCAAACTGAAAGTCAGCATGTGAAGTACACCACAGGAGTTGCTTCTAGATTCAAGTCTCCTCTACTCCAGAATCCATTCTTGACTCTTAAGGCATGGGTAAAAGCCACAGTACAGAGCTAGATCATGTTTCCAAGTTAAAGATTAAAAACATATTTTTAACCTGTAGGTTCAACCTCATGTAAGCACTGCTAAAATATTCAGACATAACTATTTCCTTCTACCTGTAAGCACCTCAGCAGCAGACCACAAAGCACATCAGCATGCCACACACCAACAGCAAAAGAAAAAACAGAATTTTACTTGACCACAGCAGTAAGATGCTAAAATGCCTTCCTCCACATGCATTAAGAGAGAAGTCATATCTGATCCAAGGAGGAGTCCAACTTAACCCTCTCCACCGTCCACCTGTAATACTAAAACTCTTCTTTGCAACAGCTCCAGTGTTTGCTGGACCTTGTGCTGGATCACCTTAACTCACCACACATCACCACACACCTAGCAATCTTGCAGCATAGGTGGCCAAGGGCGCCTTGGGCTGCATTAGGAAGAATGTCACCACCAGATGAAGGAAGGTAACTATTCACCTTGACTCAACGTGGTCTCACCAGCACTTGGGAGTGCTGTGTCCAGTTGTGATGTCCCCAGTACAAGGGACACACATACTGGAGGGTCCAGCAAAAGAGCAACAAATTATGGGCGTGAACATCTGAGAGAGCTGGGACTGTTCAGCCTGGAGAAAAGACAGCTTTGGCAGGGATCTTGTGCATGTGTATAAATACTTTTATCAGACCAAAGACTGTGGCAGACTTCTCAGTGGTGCCCAGGAAAAAGATAAAAAGGGAACGAGCACAAAGTGAAATATAGCAATCTAAATAAGAACATTTATTCTGCCTGCAGTCAGAAACTGTAACAGGCTACTCAGGTGTAGCAAGGCAGAGATGTCAGACTCATTTTCACCGGAGGCCACATCAGCCTCGTGGTTGCCTTCAAAGGGCCAAATGTAACTTTAGAACTCTATAGATGTAGGAGTAATTACAGTCTATACAGTCCTAAAGTTACATTCGGCTCTTTGAAGGCAACCACGAGGCTGATGTGGCCTCCGGTGAAAATGAGTCTGACACCCCCGTGTAGAGTCCCCACTCTTAGAGATATTCAGAATCCAGCTGGAGACTGGCATAAATGAGTGGCTGTGAATAGGGAGCATATTGGACTAGATTACCTTTCAAGCACTCTTTCCAACCTCAGCATTTCTATGAGTCGAAGTAAATGCCAACCAATTCTTGGGTTAGCACACCACAAGCATCCAAATGCCAACAATGGCTCGAGTAGGGGTGTGCAAAAAGAACACAAGCATGCTGCTGGAAACAGGACCCCTTCTAGCACAAATACTATCATTTCAAGAGAGCATCCAGCTTTAATACTCAAGTGATACTTTCACACAATTTAAGCTATTGACTACAAAAATTGAGCCAAGTTAAATCCAGGTGAAGCTAAAGCTTTATTTCTGCCAACTGAACCATGCAAGTCAGCAGATCTGTAGAGCTGTAATGGTTCTCCTTGGGGGTTCTTCAGAGAAGACCTTGGGATATCCCCAAGTAGAGATTAATACCTTAAGGCAGTTCACAAGCCTGTCAGCTGGTCACTTCAACATCGAATGAGAAACAATCAACTTTGGTTGCAGTTTTCCACTGCACAGACGTTATTTGAAGCCATTAAATAGTCACAATGACCTCCAATTTATGCTTTACTAAAATGATATAAATTCTCAGACAATGCTGACTTAACAGCTGTTTTGTATTAAAACCTTAAGCTCTAATAGCATACTCTGCATCAACTCTGAGACAGGATCTACATACACAACAAGATTCAGTATGAGACTCATTCCAGCATTTTCCATCCATCATGAACGCTCCGCTGGCACTTAGTTCACCTTAAATGCATTCTCTAGAAGTTACAGACTTTAAATGCATTTCAAGATGAGATGTAATATTACAACTTAAGAGTAGCTTTATTTACATGTAGCAGCACAAACTCCAACTTACACTTACTGTTGCAACAGCTCTGCTATTTGCACTGTTGAAAAACCTTGTTACCACAGTAATTTGATGGGATGTAACCAAAAAAAAAACCAATCAAAAGCAGCTTTGCATTTGCTTTTCCCAAGCAAAACCAAAGACAGACCTTTTTGTTCATACACCAGGTGAAATCTTAAAACTGCCTGTGAGAATTTTTTAGTTAGAATTGAAAATTAAATTTATAGCTCACATAGTTAAAGTAGTAAAACATTGTTCTTCCTATTATACTACAAAGGAAACTTTAAAAGATTTGGCCAAGTTCCCATCAACAAGACAGTAGACTGATCATGTGGGGTTTGAATTTTATTTTTCAGAACTTAAAAGGAAGAGCAGCATCTTTCATCATCTCATACAAGTTAGTTACCCAGGGGCAAGCATCTAATTGCCTGTTATTCTGCCCACTGAAAGGGCTGTTTATTTCCTAGAAAGCTAACCTTCAAACTGAAAGCTCTTGCAGCAGCAAACAGCCAGTCAACCAAGTGACAAAATATATTCCCTTCCCCCTAACTCTCATGTGACCTTGTGGCATGAAAAACTGTCTCAGCTTTCATTACTGCATTTCTATGGACTTCAGCTGTAAATCAGGGACTGCTCTTTGCTCTGGTTCAGAGGTCCAGCTTCTATTTCGAAACATTTTTCTGGGTTGTATCAGAAGCTTGAACACCACCATTAGAAAAGTGCTTCATGCTTCACTGTGTAGCCAGTACAACAATGGTTCCCACCACAGAATCAAAGTAATCTTCAGCAAGAATTCCTTGGTGAGGTTTGTTCGTTATAAAGACGTTTCTCAGACAGTAGTTCTTAAGTCAAAATGACTCATTTTCTGCTGTTTTGCACCATATCAATACAAAGATACCAGGTCTAACTTCCTCATAGTTAAGGTATTAGTCTTCAAGTAAATTATAGCAGTCCGTTATGTTCATTCTGGGGTTTTTTTGCGACAGCAACTAGGAACAACAAATAGCAAAACACAGTAGTGCTTCAAGAACTGTGAAGATTTCAAGCAGTATCAGAGATCAATATAGTCCCTCAAATCCCTTTGAGAGACTACAGGAGGCTAAAGAATATTATATGATCAGAGGTCTCTTCCATCACACAACTTGTGCTCTTCCAGATGATATCATATACTGGTACATTGCGTAACATAAATACTACTAAGATGCTTAAAACAATGCTTTGTTATATACTTCCTCACTTCTCCTGCTGAGAAGTCACAAGCTACTTCAGAAACCTTAAGATGAGCATTTTTTCCAAATATATTATTCTCACAACTAATAAGAAAATTTCTTAAAACAATTTTTATCCAGACTGCAATAACATACATCTTGTTTTCCCCAGTGAAAGTTAAGGAATACAAAATGGTAGTGAATTTCAAGTCACCATCAGACACTTGTTTGAAGCAGGACAGTTAAGGCAGCTCACCACAATAAGTGTCAATACTGTAACAGACTTCCTATTTATATTCTGGCACACTGCTTCTCAAAAAAACCACACACTTATTAGGAGAGTTCTTCTATAGATGTAACTCCACAATATTTGTCAAGTACAGCTCTGCAAGCCTTCCACAGTATTCAGCATGTCTTCTCCTAGGACCAGACCATGAAAACATGTAGCCATATGAGACTCAAGCCTAGTCATTCCGAGAATCACAAGTCCTTGTCAGTGACTCGGTATGAAATACTTAGAGTAAGCAGACAAAACTTCATGCAAAAATCATCCAAGTTATACCAAGTACTATTTTGAATAAATTCTTACTCAAGAACGCCTTTAACCTAGGAACCACCATACAATAACTATTGCTGACTTAAGAAAACACTTCTATATAAGAAAAAAAAATTGGAAGGTTAGCATAGACTTTAAAGCACACCCAAAGAGATGCCCACAGAATTTAGCACGCCTTGCCATACTATAGTTAGGAGACACTTGACACATGCAGGTCAAGAGATCTTGGTCTGTCTCACAGGAAGACTGGCATCTACCCATGGGATCCTCTCACCATTCACAAAACTTTAGCAAAGGACTGAACATTAAGCTGACTCCAACAGCTAGGATTTACTACCTAGAGGAAGAGCTACAGAACACAGCTCCAGGTTACAGTCAGCTGTTTCAGCCTGACTCCTTGTGGTACGAAGGAAACTGCTGTTGGACAGTTTTCACTTATAAACCTTTCTGAAAAGGGTTTTCCTTCCGAACACAACCTGACATGCTGTTTTAGAGCACCTGCCAACCACTGATCAATCTTCAATCACTGAAGTACTGGCAGACACATTCCACTACAGTTAGTTTTATGAGAATTAACACACTAAGCCACTAGGGCTTCAAAGCAATCAGTAGATTGTTTTCCTGAGTAGCCTAAAAGCTTTACTTAAGTCCCACTTTAAAATACAGCTATTTCAAGCTTCATTCTGAGAGTTACCTCATTTATCATTCTAACAGTACAAAGCCATTCTAACTTTTCTGTCAGTCTACCCAAGAAACCAGCTGGGTGTGAGAGGGAACACTTCATGGGAACCAATGTCTTTGTAAAAAAAACAAACACACATGCTTTTCTACATTTAGTGATGGCTTTCTCAGTAAATTGCAATACAGGTAGCACTATCCTAAAACATCAGTTGAAGCACAGCCTCCAAATTCTTGCTACAATTAGAAGTGACTGGGATTGATGGGCAGTGACCTAAGCATACCAACTACTCATACTATAAGTTGTCAATACAGCTATAAGAAGCAAATAAGATCTATACAGTTATCACTGCATTTTCAGGAGAGATAAGAAAGTACTGGTATACACATTCTTAAGCACAAAAGGAGATTTCAGTTTTGCTCATTCTGCTTATTTAAAAAAATAAACACATCAAGATCAAACACTTTTATAAGAACATGAATAGAAAAAAATGGAATAGTATTACAAAACTGGAAGAGTTGTTTAACTTATTCCTTCTCAGTTTTCATGTCACTATGCTGTGCAACAGCAGCAGGACACCAGACCTAATGATGCAGGAGAGGCATTAAGTTGTGTTTTTATACAGGAATAGTGGAAACTTCTGAAAAATAAGTTACCTATTACTGTTCACTTCAATGGAGCTCTAGTCACAAAAGTGTGCATCAATTCCTCAAATTAAGAACACAAAAATATTTAAAAAACATATTTAAACCTCTACCACCATCTGGAGGATATGCTCTGAAACAAAGCATTAGTTCTACAATATTTCAAGTAGACCTGTCCAGATAGGCCAAAAACAAAAGCAGTTCTTCAGGTTTAAGCTCAAATTATTCCAAAAATTAGTTCAGGACTTATGAAGAGACATCTTACTTTAAAAAGAGACTCAGCCCAAAACATCTTAAAGAAATTCATCCAGTCTCAGAAATCTATAGAAAACGGTCCATAGAGTTTGAAGACTGCTCCACATCAGGAGTTGTGAAATGCTTGGGCTGTTAAACAAGAGCTTAGCAACCTAACAAGAATAGAAAGCAAATACAAAGCAGTTCCACTATTCTATAGTGAAGAATCTTTGTGGAGGATAAACTAGTATTTTAAAAGTCCCTTTTTGAAAATAGAGAAGTTTCTTACTACTTTTGGCTTTAGGCTTAACTCCACATGAAACTGCATGTTCTAGTTTGTCACTATCACTGGCAGGCAACTAAGTATTCTTTAACTTTAAAAAGTCCACCAATTATTTCCTGATCTTAAAACTTTATCCAAAAGAGCCCACTCAGTCTTTCAAAAGAAAGATCTTCAAGCCTTCAGAAGCCTGACCAAAAGAAGGCAACTACTCCAAGTTGATATCATTGACTGTAGCAGACATTTTACTCAAACTGTGATAAGCATCACTCTTATAGCTACCTCCCACATATATTCATTAGTAATAGAACTTCTCGTAAGTTTCATAAGGACAACTAAAATAAACTGATCTAAAATTACACAGAGGTGAACAGTTATTTCATTAGATTTTATTTAATCTTTTGCTTCGGTTTTGTTTAGGATATCACCACTCATGACTCAACTCCTTTATGCTCCTTTACAGTAACTTTCTTTGAATATGGTAGTTGCTGAATTTAAACACTCAACACACAAGTGTTACTCACAGTTGCCCAAACTTTATACACTGTAGGCAAGTTTCACACAGCTGCATATGTTAAGTACCAGAAGAATTACAGCAAAAACATGTGCTTCTCTTAACGGACCTCTAAATACACACACAGGAAACATGTTAACAGTACATGATATGACAAAAGCCATTAGCCCTTCCATGAATTGGCCTTCAGTATGTTTTAATTTTTAGGGGGCTCTTGAATACAGAAAAAAAATTCACTGAAGGGCACTAAGTGTTAGACCAATATTTAACTAAAATGGGATAATCCAGTATGGCCCCTAAAAACTTCACACCTTCACTTAAAGGTCCTAATAATTGAAAAAAAAATAGAAGTTAAAAATACTTACTGTAGTATCCATAAAGTACAGTGTCTTCAATTTGTCTTGAAACATTAGCATCAGCCCAGTCCTAGTCATAAAGGACAGAAGCATTCAACATCAAATGAAACAGAACACAACTTCATTCAATAGCATTCTTATAAAACTGAAAAAACTTGCTCATATTTAATGCCTATAGAAAAGCATTAAGCATCCTGTTTGCTCATTTTAAGTGTTGAAATTTAAGTTAGAGCTAATTCACCTAACAAAGACAATTAAGGAATATGCTACATTTCAGGGAAAAGACACTGCAGTAGTATCCCCACTGCTTATACCATTTTGGCTGTTGGTCTCATACTTATAGCTCTATTTTTTTCAGATTAAGAATCCTTAGTTACCATATATTATATTGTCAAAGCACAACTGAAATACAATTATTAACAAATATCATGTTTAGCAGCTACCAATTTACTTTTATTCTGTACTTAGTATTTAAGTGGCACTCTAAATACCTATTTTTATGAAACCGATTTTCTATATATCAGACAATGCTGCTACTGACCCTGAAGCTCAATCTGAACAGTTTTTCAAAATGTTTTGTAAAAGATAACTGGAGTTATGGCTATTTGCAGTTCTAGCCCTTTTTTTTGGACTCTGAGCACTGCAGTAGACACTAAACTTCAAAGTCAAGTCCTTGAAGGGACAGAGCTGTCCTCAGGATGAGTTTCCTACAAAACCCAAGATATGATACCTTTGGAAGCAGCAAGGTACCTTAGACAATACTGCACAAACAACTAAGCTATATAAATTGCCCAGCCCAGTAGCTGGATGCATTGGATTAAATTTAACACATTTACATCTGCTTTGCACATGCATATTTTCTGAAGGGTTGCAAAGCATTAATGGAGTAACTCAAGTCAAGGATCCACTCATTTTAAAGTAAATACCTCTCAGTCAAAAAAAGCACTAGTTTTATATCAGTAAGGCTGACCCTGGGAATTGCTAAAACAGCCGCCTCAAAATCCCACTTGAGGCCAATATCCACATTACAGAATTTCAGTCACAGAAATGGTACCACAAGCTAGAGTTTGGGAACACCTTCTAGAAAGAGAAGCCAGATAATCAAGATAAAAAAGTTTTCTAGATGTAACTCAATAAAAAGTGCAGAGTCAAATTTGACAAGCAGAATTAGCTTTTTTAGGACTTTGAGTTAGAAAGAAAAATGAATTCTGTACAATTAGCCCTTTCTAAGGTAAACCATCTATTTTTCAAAAATGTAAGTCTAGACATGAATAGTGTACAAAGATCCATATTCTTCTGAAAATGTCTAGAACACTTCACTTCCTGTTACTACAGTATTTGGCAACACTATGAGACAATGACTCATTAAAGAACACAAACACATAGTGAGATAGATATAAAAAAATGCTACTTATAAAAAATTACTGGCTACAGAGTGCTAGCAAAGGTGCAAATGACTGCACATACAGGAATAAGTATAGGATCATTTCCTAGACTGAAGATTTTACAGACTAGCAAGAACATAGAGTAGTTTTGGCAGCTCCCAAGCATGCTCTGCCAATTCCCACAGTATCTTGATAACATGATCTCTTAAGATCATAATAGATTAGTTTGGGTTGGAAGGGGCCTTCATAGACCATCTAGTCCAACCCCCCTGCCATGGGCAGGGACATCTTCCACTAGACCAGGTTGCTCCAAGTTCCATCCAACTTGGCCTTCAACACTTCCAGGGATGGGGCATCCACAGCTTCTCTGGGAAGCCTGTTCCAGAGTCTCACCATAAACAATTTCTTCTTTATGTCCAATTTAAACTGAAAGAGTGTAGATCTACAACTGTATCCACTTGCGCTGTCACAACAGGTCCTGGTCAGAAGTGTTTCTTCATCTTTCTTATAAGCCCTCTTTGTATATTGAAAGGCTTCTATAATGTCTCCCCAGAACTTTCTCAGGCTGAACTCCAACTCTTTTACCCTTTCTTCATAAGAAAGGTGTTCCAGCCCTCTGATCATTTTTTGTGGACCTGTTCTAACACCTCCATGTCTTTTTTTGTACTGTGGGCCATAGAGCTGGACACAGCATGCAGTGCACACATTTCACGCAGCATTTCTATCACAGAATAGCTGTAACTAAAATTTATATATACAGGTGCAACAGTACTGAGACATAAGAATGGAAAATAGCTTTTTATTATGCTCAGTTGTAGCTTACAAATTTTTATTTTTATTAGTTGTCCACCCAGATTAAGCCATCATCTCCTTTTTCAGAAGTATGAGCCTTTACTTTTTAGTTTGACCAGTTCTTTTTCAGAACTATGTCACTCAGTCCTGGGGAGTTGTTCAGAGAATGGAAGTGAAAATGCAGCCCTAGCTATGTTGGTAATGGCACCTGGCCAGAAGGCTGAAGTCAAGTTCTTACTCCCAACCCTTTTTCCACCCCCTCCTCCCAAGAGGAACTATTGGTTTCAGGAAGCTAAGTGTTTTGTAACATGATCAGTGGCAGCCAAACTCAGGGACTGGATCCAGAGGTCCAAGCCCGTCTGTACAGCTTAAACATATTCCAGGATTGTTCACGTCTTGTGGGATTTGCTCTACATGTAGTCGAGATCAAGAAAGTAGGTATCCAGAAGCAAAATTCTTCCAAACCCAGCAATTCTGGAGACGCACCAACGTAACTGAATCAGTGAGAAAAAAGTTCAGTACTGCCAAACCTCCTTGCAATTTTTCTGTGTAGGCTTTTTTCTAACTGGCAAGTGCCAGCCCTTTCAGTTGTTGTAAAGATGCATGCACTACTACAGAGCATATGAAAAATGCAAGTGAGCATACTCTGTAAAGACTTCACACAATAAGACCTGAAGAAATTTAACACTATCAGTTTTCTCAGAACTGCTTAAAATCCCATGGAATATGGGCTTGATAATAGAAAAATCAAGTGTTTATGTTACGTTATCTCAGAAAATCAGCACCACCCTCCTTCATGCTACTATATTAAGACTTCCAGTAGGCCACTTTAAGCTTTTCAAGTTCACTGCTTGTAATAAATTAGATTGTCATCCAACTGGAATTTGAGTAGAAAAAAATATACATGCATTTTGTCATCTAATCAGCAAAAAGGATGAAAAATAATTGAGCAGAAGGGACAGAAGCAACACTTCAAGTTAAGTGTCTGTCAGGTACACAATAAGCCCATTTCCAAAGACTGTCAGGCTCAGGCCCAACAGCATTCCAGCTGAAAAATTTCTAGGCATCTGCATGAAAATACACCACAAAACAATTTGACTATAATAAGAATACATACACAGACTAAACTGTTTAAATTGCCTAGTGTTAAAAATTAAGGAAAAGCATTGCTTTAATTATCCCTAAGGGAAAAGCAATACTGAACTGAACAGGTGGCACTATTTACTTCCAAGTAAGTAGCTGAAAATGATCTCTCTTATGAGTAATGGAGACATTCAAAACCCACAGCAACCAAGAAAAGGCAAGGAAAACAACAGCAAGACCCAAAGTTTAAGTGGCACAGCCACTTTACAGGAAGAGATAGCTTATAATTGAAATACAACAGGGCTTTAACTGCCAAAAAATGCTTCCCCTCCAACTCCGGGAAAGCATTAATAACATTTACAACAGGATACATATGTAGAAGTTTAAAATATTGTAATTTTGTTGCTCAAATTAAGTTGTGTGCACAACCAGAGTAATATGCTGTAATGTATGTTTCCCAACATATTAAAATATTGAGATGTTACCTTACATTGAAAGACAATGATGCAAACATGTGTGAATTTCACCCTTGTGTACATGTGCCCCAATTTACCAACTCTGCATTACTCTGCACAAGAAGAATCTGTAATGCAAGCTAACTTCATAGTATATCCTATCTATAAAGTCACCTTTCAGTCAGCTGCTGAAGCCCCACATTTACACAAACTAAGGAAGTAAAAATCCTTATTCCTACTGGCAAATTATCCATGTGCACACATCAGCAGCAACTCAAAAGCAGTAACCAGTTCATATGAATTGTTTCAAAAGCTAGTAACAGCTGCAGTGCCTTGTTCAAAGCAAGAAACACTGCTACCTATAAAGTGTCATAGCTCTGACACTCTCAGCAGCAGTGCTGATATATAATGTTGACAGGTATACAAATTTACTGGACAAGCACATCCAGAAATCAGTTGAGAACTCATCTGGACAACCTCTACATCTAATGTGTTTTCTTCTCCATCCATTATAGACCAGGCTTACAATACAAGCAGCAAATACTCATCTAGTGTACTTCTAAGGTAAGGTGCAAATTCATTACTGCCTTCAACAGCAGCTTAAGATGTGTAAATGTGACCACAAATTCTCTTAAGATATGCAGAATTCAGGCACTCCGCACTGTTCCGCTGTACTTCATTCTGTTTCATACAGTTTAGCAAGCATACCTCATATCACCTTTAAAATACTTGTAACAACACATTGTATTGATATTGTATACCTTACACCAAGTCATGTTGAAGGATCCAGGAAGTCTAAATGCAGTTGCAAGTGTAAAAAGTAAATAGATTAGTAAAATTTTGATATGGAAATACAGATATAAAAAAAGGCAGTTTAAGACTAAGACACTTAACAGTTTACCTAAATGCTAACACCAAAGCAAAGCTCCTTCAAAAGATTCATTTTATAATTGCATTCATAGCAAATTAATTATGAAGAACACTTGCTTTCCCAGTAATCACTAAGCAGTCTTCCTTCTCCCAGCAATTGTGTCCAGTTAATGACTTATATTAATATATATTTCAACAGAACAGTACTATTCCAACTGTACAGATAACTTCCCTGAATGGAAGCAGTATAAGCTAATTTGATGTTTTTGGCCATCCCCACTTTTTGGTGAAAGAATGGCCACGAATTTCATTATTTTTGTCTCTGTTAAGAGGGACATTTCTGCTGTCATTGCTGGACCCTGCAAGAATTTAATGAGTATCCAGTGAAGACAGGTCCCGTTCTCCACAAACGTACCTTAATAGAGCTTAAAGTGGTGTAACATTCCAGGTTTTAGTATTTGTGATGTTTCATCAAAAGCAGATGAAGCTGTCGTTCTTCTGAATAGCCTCTCCCAAAGTTTCGCCAACAAAAAGAAGATACAATACCCAAGACTGAAGAGTGGGTCATAGTATGGTTACATATAAAGACATCTCATACCCAGGTCTCAGATATTCCTGCCTGTTACCTCCAAAGTGGGTCGGAGCCAGGATTTTGACTGCCAAGTAAGAGCAACATCCAGAAACATGCATCTCAGTCACATCTGGCTACCATTAATATTTTAGCCAAGTATTGTTACTTCACAAGTAGTAATTCCTGCTCCGCACAGGAAGCATGGTCTCAGTCAATAACAATTTGTCAGCTAACACCTTTGTAGAACAACAAGAAAAAAAACCTAACATTTCTAGTGGTTCTCTATTCTGAGCAGCTACGTAATAACTTTCCTTCAAGATCCAAAAAATCTTAATAGAACAGTCTGCAAAAGGGATCTCCCATTAAGCAGATGCTACTCCTCAAATCATTAAGGAGACAACTGGCTTTTAACAGCTCAGGCAGACACCTAAGGTTTGTGAGGTGTTCAGTCTAATCAGATTGACAGAAATGCCACTGTCTTTTAACTTGTATAGCAGCAAGAATTCATACATTTCAAAAAGAACAGTTCAACACCTCCCCTGCCTTCTGCTGCACCACCAATAGAATAAAAAAAAGACAGTGTGATGATAACATCCTTGTTTCAAGCAGTATTCCTGCTGCAAGACAGCATCAGCATGTTCTAAATATTGGAGACTTGTAGGTCAGACCCAGAGGTCTTGAGTTCCAGCAGCAATCTTAAGTGTCTAAGCAAGGGTGAGTTTTTCTGTTACTAAGTGCTTTTTATAAATCAAACAAGCTTTCAGATCAAACAGATCAGAACCAACTGGATGTAATTGAAGCCCATTGCACAAACTAAAGCACTGTCAAGGCAAGCAGACAAAACCAAGATAAGGTGCTGGTGAACATTATCAGAACTTTCCTTACAAGTTAATACTCAAGTTCTTTTGATTAGTACTAAAACCGAAAGCCTGCTTTCCTACTTAATAGTACTATGAATCAAAGTAATCCCAGCCTCCAGAAGAGGTATTCTTGCAATGAATTCTATTGTGCATAGGAATAATGACCACCTAAGTTCATGCACTGCTCCTTTCCTAAAGGACTACACAACTACTATGGAAAACCTTCTAATACCAAAACTGCTCAGTTCACTCACTAGAAAACCTTTAAAATAATGTTTCTCAAGTCTCACAAAAGAAGGTGAGAGACACCACCAGGTAGCAAATGCTACAAGCCACTTGTTTATAGTAAAGAATAACTTGTCTTAATTGAAAGGTGTATAAACAGTACAGTAAGTTTAACAGTCCTGTTGAAACAGGCAAAAGTTCAAGGGTAACAAAGACATGGCCCTTGTCAAAGAAGACATCTCAGAACACATGATGGAAAACAACTATACAACCTTGCTTGAAGTGAATTCATCCAGAGAGCAGCATCATTTTGACAGGCTTCAAGAAGGGCAATCTGCCTGGGTACTGCACTTGAGACAATTAAGCCAATCCTTGTAGCCAGAATACTTTCACTTGCCACTGAACACACAATTGACAGTGAGAACTTTGAACCATCAGACTGTGCTTTCAATTTAACCTCTGCTTCTCCCAAGTTTGCTACACATTTGTTCACAGAAAAGCCTCAAGAATATCTACAACTTGATAGTAGAGTCAGAAATTCACTGGAAGTCCCCATTTAGTACCTTTTTTGTGTAAGTTGAGCATCCCTGACTTTCTCATCTCTCTAACACTGATACTGGGAACTACAGTTGGGAGGTAGAAGAAGAGTATGTACAGAAAAAACTTGTTTACCTAGAATCTGGATAACTGACACTACTCTTTTGGCATAAGCTCTGAAATCATCCAGTTGGAAGGTTTTTGATGAACTGATGATTTATCTACAGAGATTATTATCCACAACTGCTACCTGGATCTGCCTCAAAAATTCACTGAGAATAATCTAGGGAAGACTTAACTCACTCTGGCCATTCAGGACAACAGATTCTTGCCAGAGTCATAGTCCTTCAGACCCCAGCATCAGATAAAGGGCCTTGGAGGTGCTGGGTTTCAAAGAATGGTCCAAAAGAAGGGCAGTAGTCTCTCAGAAATATTCTGAACCCAATCCAGTCTTGTCCTACTTGTGAAGCAGTAGCAGAAAAGAAACACTGGCCTGGGTAATGTGTGCTAAAAGCTTTAACAGTTCATGAAGAGCTCACATTAAGGTTCTATCAGCCTCCTAACTTCACATTACTCCTAAACAGAAATTACCAAATCAATAAAGCTGTGTGTTATATATGTTTGTGCATTCTGACTGACTTCAGGTCCACTCAACTTTATCAGAAAGGCCATGTTAATATTCATGGTTTCAACACTGTTGTTGAATTAGATGTATTAATATCAGAATATATTATCATTATTATTATTGCTGCAAAGCTAGAAAGTCATCCAGCTGACTCGTAAAAGAGAAGGAGGTATTCTTCTGCAAGGCAGTATGAAGGAATTTTATTTCAACAGACCATCAGCAGCATCTAATATACATCAGGCACTAAGCAGGACCAAGAAGCCTCAAAGCTACAAAGATGATTAGGGGCCTGGAGCACCTTTTTTATGAGGAGAGACTAAGAGAGCTGGGTCTGTTCAGCTTGGAGAAGAGAAGGCTGAGAAGGGATCTCATCAATGTTTATAAATATCTCAAGGGCGGGTGTCAAGAGGATGGGACCAGACTCCTTTCAGTAGTGTCCAACAATATGATGAGCGGCAACGGGCACAGACTGAAGCACAGGAAGTTCCATCTGAATATGAGGAGAAACTTCTTTACTTTGAGGGTGCCAGAGCACGGGAACAGGCTGCCCAGAGAGGTGGTGGAGTCTCCTTCTCTGGAGACATTCAAAACCGACCGGGACACCTTCCTGTGCGATCTGCTCTATGTGAACCTGCTGTAGCAGGTGGATTGGACTAAATGACCTCCAGAGGTGCCCTCCAACTCCAACTATTCTGTGAGTCTGTGAAGCATACACAAAGGTACTTTAAAGAAATGAAAGCTTTACCACAAGCATGAAAGTTTGCTTTCAGGTACAATTGCTAAATAGAATCTACCCAGCCCATGATATCACAGCCTGTGGCCATTAACAAAGAAATCTAGCTCAAGAAAAACAGTATTTTAAGTACAGTAATTTTCTTTCTATTAGTCATGCTTCCTTGAATAAAACTGTAGTGACTGCATGAGCGCATTTGGCCTCCTATTCTCCTCACAGGTTTGTTTTCTCAAATCAGGGAATGCATACATGAACAGGTCTCCTTTGCAACAGGAAATTCTGCGTAGCCTCCAGCAGATATAGCTATGCCCATCCAAAAAAGGCACGTCATTGTTATTCCTCCAGCTAGTCAGACTCAATATATGTCTTAATACTCAGTATTATTCTCATTGAACTGCTAGTACCATGACATTTTAAAGGTCTCTTCCACCTTCTACCACCATTTTAATTCTGAGCAAACAAGATCTGAAGAGACAAACCTTTAACAGTAAGATTGAACAATAGCTTAATTTATTCTGTATTACCACTGAGTGTTAAACACGACAAAAATTACATCACAGCTCAATTCTAAAGGCTTCTTATGACCTGCATTTACATGAGCACCAGCCAAAATGTGCTGTATTGGCTGCAAGCTAGCTCTTTCCTTTGGAAGTAGGGCTGGAAGTCTTTGAGTCTAGCGTGCAGGTATTTATCATATGCCCACTCTTATTTGTTTCAGGATCTTCTCTTTTACTATAGATCCAGGTAGGCTCCAAACTGAACTAAGCTGTTATTCAAATCATTAATATGCTCCAGTTTGACCTGGTTTTAATGGTAGTGTCATCACAAAGACACTTGGTCACTACCTCCAAGAACCTTCCTTGAAAATTAAAAAGGCCAATGCTTTAAGAAGTGGGAAGACCTCTTAGAGCAGTGCATAAAGCAGACTACGGTGAGTACTCATCTAATTAAGAACTCATTTTGTACAGCAACTCCCTACAGTTTAAGTTTATAAAAACAGTAGTTCAGTTAAGGCAGTATCACTCAAGACATACTACTGTATTCCCTTCCCTCAAGAGTTATTCAAGTTTTTCTTTTTTTTAAAAAAGTGCTTATTAACTCAGACTCTACATTGTAGATAGATTAACACTGTAAACCTTTTTAAGTCTTTATGTTTCACTACCAAAATAATCTTAAACCGCAAATGGGCACTAAAGTCTGTTTTTGAACAAAGGGGCAACAAATTCCATTCCACAAGGCCCCACTATGATGTACTAAAACCAACATTTAAGAGACATTTTTCAGGATGGTATATTTGCTCCTTTTAGCGCAATAGAAAGAATGACTTTGGAAATGAGCAGAATATAAAAAGTAAAAAGTAGAAACGAAAACTGAAATCTAGATCAAATGACAAAAAGAGCTCAGTGTTGTTTTCACAGTACTAGTTCCCAGCTTTCCAAAAACTCTGGCACTAAAACAGGTATTAGCATTAAACACTTTGACAACTCAATAACTTCCTCTTTCAACACAAGTGCTTCTTTTGAAGAGACAATTCACATTCTCAGAAGCCCATACCTTAAATGTACCATTTGGATTTTTCATATATGAAACCAAAAAGATGTCCACTGGTAGTAGCGCTGACGAGATAAGAGCAATTGCCAACGCGAAGATAGCTGTTATGGTAGAAATCACTTCACTTTCCCGCCGACTCTGGTACTTGCGTACGTAAACCCAGCAGAAAATTAGAATAGCCTGAAACACACCAGGAAAGATAATTATGAGTTGTGTAATAAGGAAGTCAGAAAGCAGGTACTGAAGTCACACCCTGTGTGTTGGTATTGCCGGCCAGCAGAGCATCAACACACTTTTTACCTGAGCCCTAAACATCAGTGTTACACTCACCACACACAATTCACTCTTTGCACCCTCGCTAAGAACAGCCTGGGGAACAACAAGGGCCGCGCAAACCACAAACGAGCCCAGGGCAGGACAGCCCCGGCTGCGGGCTCTGCGGCACCGCCGCGGCGGGAGCTGCAGGGAAGCGCTGGCTGCCGGGCAGGCCGGGGCGGCACAGGCTGAACGAGGAGGCCAAGCGGGAAGCCCGGAGCTGGAACAGCGAGGGGCCGGGGAAGGAGGAGCAGCCGGCCCGGCTCGGGGCACCGGAGGGGAAGGCGGGGATCCCGCCGGCCCTGGGGCGGGCAGGGCTGTGTGACTGGGGCAGGTACCGGGCCGGCCGAGCCCCCCCCGCCCGGGAGAGCGGTCTCTCACCAGCAGCGCCATGCCGAAGAGGCACCATCCCGTCAGCAACTCGGAGGCGGCCGCCGCCATCTTCGCTTCCGTCAGCGACAACAGGCCCGCCCGCTGGGGCGGGGACTTTTAAGGGGGCGGGCACACGTCACCATGGCGACCGGATCAACAACTGCCGGGCGCGCGGAGCGTGACGTCATGCGCGCGTGACGATGCCGCTTTCGCTTTCGTTAGCAGCCGGCGGCTCCTGCCGCAGCCCGGCGCGCCCCGCTGCCGGCAGCAGTGGCTCGTCACGCAGGGACTGTCCGGCGTGTTGGGTTGTGACGGGAGAGGCGCGCGGCCGGAGGGGGAAGCTGACGACAGCCGCGCGCTGCCGGCAGCACCTCCCGTGGCCGGGGTTCGCCGCGGGGCAGGAACGGGGCGTGGGGCGGTCCTGCGCGTGTCAGGGTTATCCCCCCCGCCTCGCTGGGCGGGCAGGGGCGGAGCGTGAGCCGCGGCGAGGGGCCCTGCGGGTGTCCTCCCGCCTGGGGTCTGTCTGTCCTTCCCCGGGCAGCCGCAGGGCAACGCTCGGTCCTGGGGACTCCAGCTCCACGGGCAGGGAGAGAGCAAAGACAGGGTTGGGTAAAGATAAATTGTGCACTAAGAGGTGTCAGGCGCTTCCAACTCGTTAATTGTTGCTTTTCTCTGCAGAAGTACCTACAGTATTTCCCTACATCACATCCAGTTTCCTGAAGGTGCTCGGCAGGTGTGCGACTGTCAGCGTGTCGCGCCCCTGCGGACACACGTAGGGGGGGGGACACACCACGTGACGAGGGCAGTGCGCACGCGCTCGGGGGGCGGGGCCGTGAGGGCGGGAACGCGGTGGCCGCGGTTGTTCCCGCCGGATGCGAGAGGTTCGCGCTGGTGAGTCGAGTGACGGGCCGCGGGGACTCGGGCGTTTTGGAGCCTTGTGGGAAGAGACTGTGCGGTGGGAGGGGAGCTCGGCCCTGGAGCGACAAGCTTCCAGCCGCTGTGAGGCCACTGCAGGTGACCAAGATGACTAAGGGAGTGGAGCATCTCCCTTATGAGGAAAGGCTGAGGAGCTGGGGCTCTTTAGCTTGGAGAAGAGGAGGCTGAGGGGTGACCTCATTAATGTTTATAAATATATAAAGGGTGAGGGTCACGAGGATGGAGCCAGGCTCTTCTCGGTGACAACCAATGATAGGACAAGGGGCAATGGGTACAAACTGGAACACAAGAGGTTCCACTTAAATTTGAGAAGAAACTTCTTCTCAGTGAGGGTGACAGAGCCTGGAACAGGCTGCCCAGGGAGGTTGTGGAGTCTCCTTCTCTGGAGACATTCAAACCCGCCTGGACGCCTTCCTGTGTAACCTCATCTGGGTGTTCCTGCTCCGGCAGGGAGATTGGACTGGATGATCTTTTGAGGTCCCTTCCAATCCCTGACATTCTGTGATTCTGTGACGGGAGCTTGTGGTGGCATGACCTGAGTGTTCATGAACTGAGGGCGAGGTCAGGTGAGAGGTGGGACTTCTCTTGGGCTCACAGCCTTCAGAGGAAGGATCTGCTGGGGAAGGGGTTGTGAGAGCCTCATCCCAGACTGTTTTGTGCCTTTGCTGAGCCTTGATTTATTCTGAGACAGCAAAGTGTGGTGGTGCTTGTGAGCTATGTCCAGGGCACTTGAGGCGTGTGCCCAGGTGGACTCGTTCTCTCAGGAGAAGGTATCTGGTGGTGTGTGTGGTGGAACAGCTTTGCCATGACGTGGCTGATGTCCTTGCTGGGCTTCAATTCACTGTGAAAGTGTTGTGATGGCACTCACAAGCTGTGCATGGGGTGGTTGGAGGCAGCAGGAGTTCAGATGGGTTTGCACCTTTGCAAGAAGGGACTTGTGTTTGGGAGGGCAGGAGAACTGGAAGCTTCCCCTCAGAGCAGTGGACACACGCTGCACGTCTGTTTGTTGTCAGGGTGGTGTGGAGGGCACTGTCATGTGGCAGCATTCTTGAACCAAGTGATAACGGAGTTGGAGAGGGTTCTGGAGAGCTTGTTAACCTTGCATGTAGGTGCCTGCAGTGAGGGAGGGTTGGTTAACAGAAGGAAATGTTGCTCGTAGGGGCAAATACTTGTACCATGTGTTAACTTACTGTGAGGGCAGAGCAGGTGGAAGCAGAGTGCAGTGGTTATTCTGCTTGCACGGTTGGTCATGGGTGCAGTTTTTAGGTGAGCGCGCAGCACGGCAAGAAGGGGCCTGCTGACAGAGAAGTGTTTGGGAGGCTTATTCTGGAGGGGCAGGTGCTTGTGCTGGGTTTCCATTTGGTGTGAGGGCACAGGCAGCAGGCAGGTGGCCGTGGTGCTCATGAGCTGAGTGGCCTGTTCATGAAAATCCAGGCAGGCTTGTAATTTCCTGAGAAAAGCAGTAGATAGTATGTAACTATAATTAGTTATAGGTCATTAAGCAGATAACTGTATTGTGTGTGTCCTCTTAGATTTTTTTGGTATATATTACTATTAATGTGTATGTATAATCTTCACCACAGAAAACATTTCCCTTGATGTCATTACTATTAAATATGTATGTTAGAATTCAAATTTGCCCTAGAACCCATGAAGAATTAAAAACTTAAAGGAAAGCATTAAAAATAAACTATTCCCAAGTGGGAAGGGAAGTAATTTGCCCTTGGAGTATATAAATATTTTATGTTTTGTACAGCACTGCATACATTTATCAATAAAATATTGAAATACCAAACATCAGACACTTGTAACTAGTCAAGAATTAAGGCTGCTGTAATAATAAAAAAATATGCTATAGCTATCTCCTACCATAAATCTTTTTGTTTTGACTGAAATGGCTACATAAACATTTAACTTGCTTTAGAATATTTATATATATATAAAAAATATATATCCTGGTTTTGGCTGGGATAGAGTTAATTTTCTTCCTAGTAGCTGGTATGGAGCTGTGTTTTAGATTTAGAATAAGAGTAATGTTGATAACATACTGATGTTTTATTTGTTGCTAAGCAGTTAAGGACTTTTCAGTTTCTCATATTGGCCTTCCAACAAGTGTGCACAAGAAACTGGGAGGGGACACAGCCAGGACAGGTGTCCCAAACTGGCCAAAGGGATATTCCATACCATATGACATCATGCTCTTTATAGAAACTTGGGGGAAGCTGGCCAGGTGTGATCACTGCTTGAGGACAGGCTGGGCATTGGTCAACAGGTCATGAGCAGTTGCATTGTGTATCACTTCTTTCGTATATTCTTTTATTATCATAATTATTATTATTATTATCTTTTCCCTTGCTATCCTATTAAACAGTCTTTATCTCAACCCATGAGTTTTTTCAATTCTCTCCCCCATCCCACTGAGAGGGATACGGGTTAGTGAGCAGTTGTGTGGTGCTTGGTTGCCATCCGGGGTTAAACCACAATAGTAAGAGTATAAGTCATAAGAGTAACTTCAGTATGATCAAAAAAACTTCTCCATTCTAAAGAGTTAAGAGGTTATGTAGTTTAACAAACAGAGACAAAAAAAACCTGTAATTCATAGTTTAAAGGAAGAACTTCAGGTTTTGTCGGAATGGATGTAATGGTTTTATGTACAGTGTAGGCAAAATGGAAGTTTAATGGCATGTTACCACTAGCTCTCTGAAAGCTTTTTCTTTATTCCCTAAAAATCAGAGTTTATAAATTCAAAGCATTTTATCCCTTATTCTAATAAAATCAGCAGATCCATGTCTGAAGAATGATGTACAAACAGAATTTAGAGGATCAACTTCAATTGTCTTACTGTTGGATGAGACACTGCTGGTGTCATGTACATGCAAAAATGTAAAAAAACCTCACAGTTTAATAGCATAGATAATTCTTTTTTAATTATTCACATAGTGACCTTTCTCCTGTGCTTTGTGCCAACAAAAAATCTGTAAACTTCAGTCTTAAAAATGGTGTTCAGTTGATGTGTTGACTTCTGTGATCTCTTTTGGGGACAGAAATTTCAGCCCTTGTTTGGTATTCCTGGGGAACCTAAGAGACTAACATTTTTCATGGCTGTATTCACGCAGCTGTGTCTGTCAGAGGGTGCTCACAGATAAATTTGAGGTCAGATTTCTGAGTATTCACAATGCCTATTGACACAACCACCCTTGAGGATACACTGGTTAGATGTTTTACAGCATACCAGGGCTATGTTTGTCTTTCACCATCACTGCAGACGCTTCTAGGACAGCTACTATTTGTAGTGCCACAAGTCTACCTGCACTTTACTCAATGCTGGTGGTATGTCATGGGGAGAAAATGAGCAACCACAGAACACAACTCCATGAGGCACATTGGGCGTGTAGACTAATTAACTGAGAAACCACAGGTCAAGAAATAAGCGATGAGGCAGAAAAAACATCTCCACACAAAGAGGAGGCCAGAGGAACGGGTGTATTTTTTGCAGAGAGTTACTCCTTAAGAGAAAGTAGGGGGGTTGTGGTATGTACCAGCCAGGGAAGTGGCCTCATTCATACCAAAGTTACTGATCACCCTCCAGCTGAAAGGTATTGTGGTGCCATGTGAGTGCTGGGGATCCTCATCGTCAGTAGATCTAGTCCTGGCTGCAGTAGCATACAGTGGTGCTGTGCTGCCAACAGCCACGTTAAGCTAGCATGGCTGATAAGATAAGCCTAGTAGTTGTCCCTGTGGTGCCGCTCTCCCCTGCACTCCAGTAGTGGATGTGCCTCTTTTCCTGCCTGTACTCAGAGATTTGTCATGTTCTCTTTCACGCTTCTTAGCTCTTGCAAGTAAAAGCTTGTCATTGAGAAGCCACGATGAGCAGCAAGATCAGTGAACACCCTGAAGAATGGCAGTGGGTAGAAGTACTTGTGTAGGTCATAGTATATGAGGTCACAGGGTGAGAATAGTACAAAAAGTGTGCCTGTACAAAAAGGCAGAATGATTTTTGAAAAGGTTTTGTTGGACATGTTTGTAGCTGGGGTAGATAACTGCAAGCTAAGAATTAACTGACTCTTTAAAAATTCTCATTGCACATACTAAAAAAAAAATAGGGCATTTTATAGACCATTGAGAGAATGTGTGAATGAAACTAGAATGAGTGAGTCTGAAGAGAATGCTGTTACTATGTTCCCCCCCCAAAAACTGACATGCATTGTGGCGGTAGCAGTCATAGTGTGGAAAAATAGAGAATTATATCAGTGGCCTTCCCTGAATACCATCCTCGCTTTCCCAGGCTAGACAGTAGCAGAGTGCCAAAGAAAGATGGCAAAAATTTTGTCTTATAAAGAAAAAAAATTAAAGTATATCTTAAATTTATAAAATTACATCTTTATCTAAAAAGAACCATTATAGTGATTTTTATGTATAGTGAGAAATAAGTTCAAACTCTGAAAAATGTCTCAGATGCTACTTAAAAGTAAATTCTACAAGTTTGTTATTCTTATAGTACTCATGTGGTAAAGAAACAGATAAAGAAGCGGAGTGATATTGTAGAAATTAAAGTATATGAAACAAGATCCAGTCTTCATTTTGACCAGGACAAGGGATTAGTATCATACTTGAGTGAGATAGTGTACATAGCAGCAGGGAGCAGGTGCACCTTCTCGCTTGACTGAACTGCTCTTCTCACCACTTGATAATCCCACAAGTTTCAAGGGGGGTGAAAGCATGTGAGCTAATGGCAATGCCATATTTTAAAATTCTCTGATTAACTCTACTTTTTTTCTATATTTTTTTTCCGCATGCTAGTGGAACAGGTACTAAATCTGGGTTTAGCAGTATTTGACAGGACATGTGATGGTCTCGTACTTGAAGGTGTAACTAATCTTTGTGTTATGTGGCTTAGAATCCAGTAAAACACGTGAGCCCTATGGCACAGAACACACTGGACCTGATACTGTGCAAGTACACACAATGAGCCATTGGCAGTAATAACTAATTTGTGTTTGGTTTGGGTTTTCTTCAAAGTTCTTAAACTTGTGTGAAGAAAATTGACTGTAACTTCTTGAAATTTCTTCTGTTTGATTTAATGCTGCAGTTCATTTGCCTTTACTTCAGATCAAAGTATGTTTCTGAGTTTGGTTTGTATTCTGTCAATGCAGGCATCTTTCCTTCTGTCACTGTACTTCAGTGCTCATGTAGCTTTATTTAACTAGTAGCAGCACAGCTGTGGGCTTTTTTCTTTAAAAAAAAAAAAAACAAAAAACAAACAAACAAACAAACAAAACCCCAACAAACAAACAAACAAATAAAAAGAAAAAAAAAAAACACCAACCAAAACAAAACACTAAAAAACGGACAAAATTGGAATCTGTCAGCTTGCATGATAATTAACCAATATTTTAGAAGCCATTCACAAAATTACCTTGAACATTATTTATTGCTAGGTTAGTAGAGAACATCATTATGTGTCCTTTATGTCTCTGCTCCTTGTATTGTTTCCTTATTGTAAAATGTTACCTTGTTTCAAGCGCTTCAGTCCTGCTGGTCTCTTCAGAGTGCTTGGTTTTAGTGCAGCCTGTTGTTCTTTTTCACTGAGAGAAACCTCATTTTCCCTTTAAACCTTATTCAATATCAGTAGTTTGTACTGTTGTATCAGCAGCTCAAGATTTACATAAAAAATAGGGACAAGGCAGAGTTTTATGAAACTCATAAAAGTTCCTGTTTGATCTTAACTTGGTTTAAGTCAGCTCAGTTCTTATTTTGGGTAAGTGTAGGGAAGAGAACATTTTCAAAAGAAGTAATGATGTCACAGTGAGGAAAAACAAACGGCCCCATTGGGTTGGGGAAAAAAGTTTTCTGAATGGTTAGTGTAATTTAGGGAAGGCATATGTGAAACAGGTAGGCATACAGTGGTGTCCTTCCAGCACACACATCAGCACTGGCAGGCTTCAGGGAACCCAAGTCAAAGGTTGAATCATCATTTTTGGAGGCTAAAGGTAGGCTTTCTGTGCCATCAATTTGTCAAATCTCTTTTTATGTCTATTTCTCATGTCATGCTTAACAATATTTTTATAATAAATTCTACATAATTTATATAAATCAAATTGTACAATAGGTATACATCATAATCGATGTACTTAAAATGGATTATTGTCCTAGGCAAAGCCCAGTCTCTAGAACGTGGGAGTTTCTAACATGCAAATAAAATCCTGGCATAGTTTGGGACAAATGATCTATGCATTGAGATGTGTGTGTCTTTTATTGCTGTGGTAGTATTTAAGTAGGGGGAAGGGTTCGTTTTTGATTTCTTAGTTTGGAACAGAGATCATCTTTTAAAAGGTTGTGATATGCTAAATAAATAGTTGAGTTAGAAATTTGGAATTAATCTATGGAAGAATTTAAAGTGATTGTTCTTTTAATACATTACTAACAACTGCATAATGTTTATTCCCTTTGTGTTCTGTTCCTTGGTTTGTTTACTTCAACAAAACCAGAATTTTTAAAAGTTCTCTGGGGCAGAAGAGGTGATTCATTTCTCCAGGAGGGAGAGAACGTGTAGGTCAATAACATTTTCTTTAATGAGGGCTGTAAAAACAATTAGGAGCCTTCAGTTTATTTAGTTTTTTTCCCCAAAAAACAATAAGTAAAAGCTGTTCTGTATGTAAATTACAGCTCTGTATGAGCTGATAAGAATGAAAACGATGTGAACTTCCACAGTAGAAATGTATTTAAAAAAAAAAAAATCCCACAATAAAACTGCTGTATTCCCCTGAAACTTTCTGCCTGATGTTTTCAGTCAGAATAAAAAGAGATTTCCCCAATATTTTTCTCATGGTACTAGTCAAATGATGAACTGACTGCTTGATCATATTAGAACATCCAAAGTTCTGTTTTCTGCATATTTGTCCTAAATCATTAGAGATACTTCTAGTCTTCTGTACATGGGAAAACTGCAACCAAGTCATAAACTTGGAAGCAACATGTTTGGAGATTTTCCCAGGACTGACTGAGGAAACTAGATAGAGAGTAAACAAAACAATAGATTAAATTCTGACCCCCTGAATTTAATGGCAAAGCTGCCAGTAAGTTTAGCTTTTGATGAAATTAATTTTCAAAGGTAGTCAAAAAGGCAAATAGTGATAGTAATAGGAAAGGGATAGATAACAAACCCATCATTACACTTCATGAACAGTGAGCTGTTATGACATCCATGTCAAAACGAGTTACAGAATTTGAGATGGTTTGGAGGAGGACAAGCATGAATAAAGTAAGGAACAGCTTCTGTGCACAGGGAAAAAAAGTAAATAACTTGCAACTGCTATCTTGGAAAAGATGATACTCAAGGAGAAATGACAGAAATTTCTAAAGTTGTGACTGGCGTGAGGAACAGTGAATAGAGAACAATTAGTTGTGCTTGTATCAAGAGAATTTGGCACAAAATAGATTAACGAGCAGCAGACTTATAAAGGGACTGCTTTATGCAACTTAAAAAATACGTATCCTTACCTTAGGATGATTTGACTACCAAGAGTATGTGTACGTTAAAAATTAATAGAGGAATTCATGGATGAGAGGTCTGTCAGGCAGTATTAAGCACTCTGGTGGAGAAACAACCTCCAGCTCAGACACTTTCTAAGCAGAGGAGTGCCAGAAACAGGCAGGATTTGCAAGGGAAACTCCTTCAGCTTTCCCTGTTTGCCCTGTTTTCCAAAGGGTTTGCTGTTGGCACTGGAAGGTCAATATAGGAAGCTGCACAGTCTTTTGATCATTCCAGTTACTGTATTTCAGTTAGACCAGCTCAGTATACCTGTTCTAAGAACTTCGGCAAAGGCTAGGGTCTTGATCATTTGATACAGTTGGAGGATAATCTTCATGATAAAGGTGATTTTTTTTCTGGCTCAGAAGACTGATTCAAAGCCATTTACATTATTTAAACCTAACATACGGACTGCATAAAGAATCCTGAACATTAAGGGCTGTCTAGCAGCACAGCAGAGGTGATTTTATATTATAGTGAATGGTTGAGCCTCATCTCTAACCAAGAAAACAGGCCTTAAACGCATACCCAGGAGCACGGAAGTTCCCTTTTGTTTCAAAATGAGAAAAAAGGTAGGCTTAATGCTTCCATGTAAAAAGCAAGTTGATGAATCTAATTTCCTCAGTTTAAGAAATACATTGATAAACTGGAGCGAGTTCAGGAGAGGGTCACCAGGCTGGCTGGGTCAGTAGCACTTGCTTGGTGAGGGAGCTGGGCTTGTTCAGCCTGGGGAAAGATGGCTTTGGGGGCCCTCACAGCAGGCTGGCAGGGCAGTTGTCTACATGGAGTCAGTGGTGCATGGTAGGAGGAGGGACAGCGGACAGAAATTGAAATAGGAGGATATGACTGGATGTATGGAAGAAAAAAAAAGTGTAAGGATAATTATGCAGTGAAGCAGATACCCCAGATAGGTTTGTAACCTCTGTTCCTGGAGGTTTACAAGACTTGGCAGATAAAACCTTGAGCAATCTGGCTGGACTCATAGTGACCCTGCTTTGAGCAGGAGGTTGGACAACAAAGGTCCCAAGAGTCACTTCCTACCTCAATGAGTCGGTGATTAATGCCACTCACATGGCAACTCTATTTAGATAGAAGGTAACATTTTGGAGAATGCAAAGGAAATCATTATTCTCAGCAGTTGCACCAGAAATTGAATAGTAGGGCAGTAACACAAAGTAATATCACAGAGAGGAGGAATGGTATGACATTATGGCTGCCGACTTTGAAGTTCTATCATTTAGTACTTTTTGATCAGTAGTGGCATAGCAAGAGTTACATCTGTAGTTTTGACTTCACAGAAGAGCAAATTATTTTACTTTCTGCTATTCCTATCCTTTCTTACATGTATGATCTTTAACTTTGTGGATCATATATCACTTGATTGCCTGGGAATAAGGATACAACTAAATACTGATCTCTGCCTGTATACTAAGACCAAAAAAAATGTTAAATGTATGGAGTGAAAAGATGCTGAGTATATGCAAACTGTGCAGATCCAGGCCAGTGAATGTACATAGTGAGGTGCAAGCTGAGGGTCTTCATTCAGTATTGAAGGTTTTGGTGTGTATATTTATTTTACAAGACCCAAAGGAATGCTAGGGCTTCAAGCTACTACTAAGACTTAATGTTACCTGTCCCCAGTAGTAGAAACAGCAAAGATGGATACATGATATAGTAACACTTTTTCTTCCAGGTTGCTGACAAGGATTTAGTTTAACATATTCTTCCTGTTTCTTTTATTTTCTGTGAATTAACTGTTTTTCTTTTTGGCTTGCAGCTGAGTGATCATTAGAGTAGTGGAGGGAAAAACACAGGGGGTAAAGGAAGAGTGATGTCAAAACTCAACGTTTTCTAATAGATGATTCAAATAAATAAATTATAATTAATAATTACAAACCGCTGCAATCTTAAATGTACAAATCCAATTTTAGTGGCAGGAGTCTTCTTTCTGGGTGACTGGCATTTTGGGGGCATTTTTCCCTGTCACCCACCCGAGGGCTCCCATTGTGCAGTTCTCCAAAATCCTTCCCATGCCTGATGTGGTCAGTAGGTTTGCCAGAGATCTAAGTAGAAGGCAAATCTTCAAGTCCTTACTTTGAGAAAATTCTCATTTCCACAGAAGTTTTAGCATAGCAAGAACTTCAGGAGTTGGTTTGTAATATATGAGTGATTTTTGTATTAAAGTATATATAAATTTTAAAACAAATCAAATTTTTCAAAAACTAAGATGGGTTGTTCCGATTCTTAATCTTTGTCTGTCAAGCTCCGTCACAATTGATGGCACTACTGCTTTCCAAAGCATTCAAGCCTATAATTCAGTGCCATCATAAAAATTTCCATTTCTGTAGATATGCACAGATATAGCATATTTCTTCACTATTATATATTCAATAATTAATCATTTTCTATTATTGTATGAACAACTTATCTAAAACATTCTTTGCTATATTGGCTACCGTAGCATCTCAGTTCAGAACTCTGATGAACTTTGTAATTCAAAAAGAGATGGAAAATCATATTAAATCTGGTCACATTGATCTTTTCACCTTCATCTTCCAGTCTCTGTTGGTTACTTACTTGTTGCATGACAAAGTAGTAGCAGTTTGTACAACCTTGTTTCTCTTATGTCCTGACAGACCTCTGCGTCTCTTCTTTATTAAAAGCAACCCTATTGTTTTGTCATTGAAGTGCTTGCTGCATTCACCAAAATTCCCCCTTTTTGACACAGCCTATTGAAATATGGAATATCCCTCATAAGCCAGTCCACAAAACCTTCATTCATATCTTAAAATACCCTTACAACTAATTTTTGGTTTAATACCTGAAGCGCCATCCGACCAGTTCACAGCCATGAAAGTGATGACCTCTGAATTTTTTTTTCTACATCTTATTTATATCTCCCTTTTATAGAAACAGTACATATTTGCATTAATGTAGTTCTCATTTATCTTTTATTATTTTGTATATTTTACATTGTTTTAATTTAAATGTCTTCTGTAGTAAAATAGGCTTTTTGCTTCTTACCACACAAGGTCTTCAATACAGTAATACAGTACATGCTACTAATTTAATGTTTTATCTGATAAGCAAAAGCAGAACAAGTTCTTCTGTTTTACATGATTAAATCTTGAGATCCTTTCTAACATTTACTAAACACTGATATAGATAGTACTTTTTTGTGCAAAATATTAGGAATGTGCAGATTTTGTGTAAAATGATGCAAGGCATGTATTCACTTAAATAATTATGTAGTTGTATTTATTTTGTGTGTATATTTGCTTTTATATTAGACTTTTCACTCCTGTTTCTTCACTGTGTTATCATTTGCTTTCCTATAGAATTCTGCTCTATTTTAGGTAACTGTTTGCTATAATGTGCTTAATATCTCTGAGGTTTTAACCAGAGGAAAGAGGCCTTGCACAAAAGAATCAGATGCCCAGGTCATACCTGTTTGTAGAGGCGAAGAAAATCAAGACATTTCACAAAGTGCATTTTCAGTCACTCAGAGAAGAAAAGCTCTGGTTGGAATCTGGTATGAAGAAGAGTTGAAAATATGTACCCAGATGAGCTGATAGACAAATTATTGTTTGTTTTGTGTTGGCTACATAAAAGATGTAGAGCAAATACAGCGTCAGTATACTTGTTATTACTGGAGGGTATTTTATGGTGTGGAACTGGTCTTCGATCAGCATGAAGAAGTCTTCAGGACACCTAAGATCAGCTCTCCAACACGTAGGAGGTTATCAGGAAAGATGAAGCTGAGCTGTTTGGAAGTACATGATGGGAGGATGACAGTGAGCACAAGCAGAAATTAGAGAGGTTCTGACTGGACATAAGGAGAAGCCTCCACTGTGAGGACAGGCAAGCAGTGGAGCATGTTGCCTTGAGAGGTTGTGCCTCCCTCCCTGGAGGCTTCCAAGACCTGACTTGCTGCAGCTATACTACTGTTTTGGTACCATACCATACCAGCACTCTTACAGTGGTAAAGTAATTCTGGTGTAGATGTTGCTTAAATTGGTCCCTCCCTTTCATCAGTTGTTTATTTTCAGTTTGTTTGTTATACTATCTGTCAGTTCAACTATCACATTTGGGCATAGTTTCCACTGTACGGACTCTATAATATTACTGGTGATCTAGCGGGTATGTATGTTTTACCTTATTTTCTACAGCATCGACTTACGCTTGCTAATCTTTCAGAAATTAGTTCAGTTTTATTTTTATATACTTTTAAATAGCATGCTCAATGTGTGATATTTTCTAACATTTCATAGTTTTTTTAAAAAAACATTTTCCAGTGTATGAGCATTTATGTTATGATTGTTGTATTCACCATCATCTTTGTTCAAGTGCAGTTTTATGCTGATCACCTTTGAAGCCTGAGCTGTTGTGGATGACATTAGACAGGAGATAGCTCTCCTATAAATTAGGAATTTGTCAGAAATTACTGAATATCCTTTTACAGCCTAGATTATGAAAGAAATCAGGCAAAATAGTTGTGACAGGTATTATAACATCAGGAAAGAAAGAAGCTGCCAACACAGGACCTCCTGCCAACCCCCGAGGGAGAACAGAACCTTCTCTGGAAGTAGTTTAGTGTGCCCAGATGGAAAATGTCTCCTCTGGACATGGTCCTGGGCAATTGGCTCTAGGTGGCCCTGCCTGAGCAAGAGGGGTCAGACCAGAGGATGTCCAGAGGTCTCTTCCAACCTCAATCATTTCATGAGAAGCTTCAACAGTATCAGGCTGGACAAGGGAGAGAAAAGCAAGCATGAAGCTATAGTCAAGGAGGGCTTCTTGCAGGAAAGATTCTAGCTCAAGTCTCAGTGATGACAGTTAAGACTTTCTGAGAGACTCTGAAATATAAATAACTGAAAGCAGCAAGATTTTAAGGAGAATGGGATGGAAAGACATCCTGCAAAGGTACAGTGGACGATGAGTAGACATGTTTTTAAACCTTTTTATTTAAACTGTTCCACCTAATAGAGTTGAGCTACTTCTTTTTAATGAGTTAGATTGTTAAAGCTTCTATAAAGTCTACTTTTAGATATGAGAAGTCTTTTCATTTGATAAATTCCAGAATAATCTGCATGTAGTTCCATTTCAAGAACTTGGCTGACATGCAGTCAGGTGCAGAGGTCACAGCCTTGAAAACACAGTGACAGTAACAAAATCTCACTCAAAATGTGCTAAAAAAAAGGCGAGGGTTTCCTCTTATTTCTTTTTTCTTTTTCATGTAATTTAGCTATTTTCCATTACAGCTGAAAAAAGGTGTCATTGAATCTATAGGTAGCTGACTGGATTACCAGTGGTCTGTCTGGACATCCCAGATCAGGAACTCCAGCAACCACTGCAGGAGAGGAAAATAAAGAATCTACGTACAATGAGAGCTGGGAAGGCATGAGAAAGCAAAACACAGGGAAGATCACAACCATACTGAAAAAAAAAAAAAAAGACAAACACATCTGTATTAACTGCAGTGTACTGTTACAGACTCTATTATAATCCAGAGGAGAAACACAAAGTTTTGTCATCTTTGTTATTGTCGAAGTTACATTGTTACCACTAAATACAGCACAACCTAGGATCCACAAAAGCCTTTCTGGCAAGCACTATCAGTCTCCTATTTTTATTTCTTAGTAGTCTTTTCTCTGAGGATGACAGGAAATGTTGGTGATATTTTCTGTTCAGAGTGAAATCCTGGCTTGATTGAAGTCTCTGATACTCCTGGCTCACAGCAGCTAAAGAGAACTCATAGAAACCATGTCACATTCTCGCCCAGTTGAAGTTTATAGCAAAGCACACACTATCTTCAGTGAAGCCAAAATTTCTCTCTAAATCAAATAACTTAGCAACACTTCTCATGATCTGCAGAAGCACAGAAGCGTTTTACTTATGCTATCTAGTTCTCTTCTGCTCATCCTTTGCAGTGGGAATCTGGAGTGGAGTGAGTTATCGTAACAGTGGCCTCCCACAGGCAACAGGGGAAAGAACGACCCTGTGCTAAGAAAGCAAATCTGAAAGCATAGGGCAAGGTCATGAGTGGAATTGGTCTTGTAGGACAAAGTTTCTTTGAGGAGAAAAAGTAAGAAAAGGAATGACAGAATTACATTTCTAGATAAGGATTATTGAAGATGTTTTAAAACGTTTCTGTTTTTAAGTTAACTGTACTGACTTCTTGTTTTCAGGGCAACTTAGCTAGAAATTAAGTTGATGAAGCTATTTTCAGAGGGTTTTTCTGTTGTGTTAATAGTGAAGTTTTGGATTTGTGGTGGTGTTTTTTTTTTTCCTGTGTTGTGGTGTTTTTTGTAATATTGATAGGTTTTCAGTAAATCATTGTTAAAGGCACTTCTCAACTGTCTCAAAGCTATGAAGACATTTTAATAAATATGTTAACTTCAGTGAAAATAAGGTAAATACTACTGAAAAGGGGGGAGGCAGAAATTATGGCTTGATTATATATTGATTATATATTGATTATATATCTCAGGCATCAGAAGGATACTCCTTTGCTACATCAGAAAAGATCAAATTCTTTATTCACCCTGATATACAGTCTTTGTTTAAAGTCCGTGGCCATTTACACGTGTGGAACCATGTAATGATATTTCAGTGTTATCTCAATTTATAGTTAAATAGAAAAACTTATAGGACTCTAAAATTTATGACACCTAAAAAAAGAACTGCCTTGCATGGTAATCTACACCAAAAGAGATTAAGTGTGTCTGATTTCATCAAGACTAGTTTGTAATTCTTCAACAGAGATGAAAAGGAATCCAGCCCAATCTATTTGCTTTATGTCAAAGGATACCCTAGTATCTTAATTTTAGATTCTATTTCTTTCATCTTATTGCCTCAGCTCCTTACTGTCATACCAATAAATAGCTAAAAGAGTAGTAATAAATCACTAAATTAATTTGATGTTTTATTTTTTAGAGATTTTAGCTCTATATTAGATATTATGTAGTATTTAAATAATAAGGACGACAACAACAACAACAAAACGTGTGCAATTAATACAAAATGAGGACCAAAGTGCACACAGGTGAGCAGTGATGGCCTCCCGTGGACTAACGATGAAAGAATCTTTCCTGTCTCCTGCCGATTTTCCTGATCTGGGTTTCCTTGCCTTGTTGGCACTGTTTACTGCAGGGCAACAATAAACCGTGGCAGATGCTCTCTGTTAACCCACTGCCCTCCCTGCTAAGGAAAGATAATAGGAGGAAAAGGGAGAGAGACTTGAAAGTTGGAAAAGTTAAAAAACCAGGACACCTTGGTAGCTTGTTGGTTTGCTCCAGTCTAGAGACAAACTGTCACCGTGCAGGCAAGGCAAAGGATTGGAGAGTTCGGTGGGACAGTGTGTTTGAACTCACCATAATGGCAATGGCATAGACTGAGAAGTGTTTAAAACTTCTGAACCCACTTATACCATGAAGAAAACTACAGGAAGGTGGGGATCTGAGCAGCTATGACTGCTGTTCTCCCTGAGACCATCTAGGATTTAAGCAGAGAAGCCTTTTCTACACATTTGAAAATTTTTCTTTACTTTCCTGAAAAAAGAGGAGTGGAAGTCATCCACTGAAAATACTACCTGAAATTTTATCATCTAAGAGTGTTACTTGAGGATTATATTTTAAAAGGATATGCACAACTTTACTGTAGGCCACGGTAAGTTTATGTTAATAAAACTGTTGAGGACAGGTGCTCTGAATGTAAATGGAAGGCATTTACACAGATGTAACTGAAAATTCTTATTTAATCGTCTGCTATAGGCAGTGCTTGTGGATTATTTGTCTTCTGTACATAGAATCTGAATCATTTAATTAAAAATCACATTGATTTAAGCCAGTCCAATTTACTTTGTGAACAATTTACATAATTGTAGAAACGTGTTATAGTAGTGTATGTCATTTTTGTAGTTCATTTTTAGCCATAATAAGAATACCAGTATTTCTAACTATAAAAGACTACCTTATCTGTATATAAAAGCGGTACTGGTCCTACTAAACGAGTTTATTTAAACTTCTGTTGGATGTCCACAGATTCTATAAAACCTTTAACCAAGCACAGATTCAGTTCAGAAAGCTGTCAGTTGAAGTGAAGAATGCTGCCACTCTAAAATCAAGGCAGAGAGACACCTGCAGAGAACAGTTAATCTCAAATCTGGATTTTCCAAGGGTAATTACACCCTTAATTTAGACAACTGAGGTGCCTCATGTAACATGATTTGCATTCAGGTTTCCCCACACTTGCTGTTTGGTTACATCTACATCAGTTGCATGATTCCCTTGGTGTAAATGAACTGATACAGCTTAAAGCTGGATTTAAACTCACGTTTAAGTTGCTTTTGGTTGATTAACTTTGTGGTGGTCTTCACACTGCAGAAAGACACCAAATCGAATGAGTAATTTTAGTCCTTTGTCCTCGGGTACCTGCAGAAGTGTGCTTGGATATAGGTGGCTTTTTCCTCGGTGCGCTGGGAACGCTCCTCCAGGCCTTTGCCGAGCTCCATCACAGGCGCTCGGGCGTCCCACTGATTTATGGAGAAAAGCTCAGGACCAGGGAGGACTCCGAAGAAGGCTTGCCAGCTTTGCCTTTTGGAACTAGGCGAGTCTAATTTGGCATTCAAACCTAGGTCCTGACTGCAAGAAATACTTCCGTGGGGAAGATAAACCCTGTGTGAGGACAAATGTGTGCCTGATGCAAGCTCTTGCTTTCTGTTATGTATTCCTCTATTTACAGGCATTCTATGGTTAGACTAGCTTTGGGTTTGTTGTTGTTGTGGGTTTTTTTGTTGTAGTTTTTGGGGGTTGGTTGGTTGGTTGGGTTTTTTTACTCCTATCAACAGGCTTAGTTTATTCAGTTTCAGCCTTTTTCCCTAATTTTATTCTCCAGGAGTCAAATTCTCTGTTGAAGTAAATTTTAAAGTTCCCTAAAGATTAGTGGAGTATTTGTAACATATGAACAGATCCTTAAATAACTTCTATTCTAAGTTCTGGGAAATGGAACAATATTGCAATGGGAGAGACAAGCTCAATGTTGCTGATGAATGTCTGAGCAAGTCAGTCCTAAAATAGTTCATGAGTTCCTAGACTTTTTTTTTTTTAAGAATCTGGCCTTGTAGTTTTGATACATGAACCAGAATTACTTCTTCCCAAATAGGTTTGAATGCACATCAACCTATAAATGTTCATACTGAAAGATTTGGATGAATACAATTTATTACACTAAATTTTGTATCTTCATGAATATTTGTATTTTTGGCCTAAGGTAATCTTCCTACTCTAAGTGTTATGATTAAGTACTTTCTTTACTATGCATCGGTCTATGTCAGATACTACAGCTCTAATAATTACAGATATCTGCTGATATAGACATGAACCCTAAATGCATTTGAATAAAATGAAAATATAGCCTCACTAAACAGTTTCAGGATGCCACTTTAAGTTATTAGAACGTAGTTGGTTTCAGCACAATTAGTCAATGACTAATTGGCAAGATTAAGTTAAGTACTCAGTTAAAATAACCAACAGGATATATCTGGATTCCACTTATCAGGAAAGTGAAGAAACCAGAGCAGTTCCTGGCTACTCCAAGCTTCATCAAAATGGCATGTTCATGCTGAATTGCTTGGCCTTACTCCAAAATTAAATTCATCCATCGTGTCCAAACCACATTTGACGTGCCAAAAATAAACAATTGATGTAAATGTTATGCTTGATACACTACACAGCTACATTTGTTTTAAGAACCCTCTGTTTATTTAAATGCTGGCCTTTCCAGGAGTTAGTGTTTGATTTTTCTGTTCCTAGTAAACAGTAAAATTTATTTAAATTGCAGTGCGTAAAGATACAAACAGTCATGCAAACAGTCTGATAGATTTTTCAACTGTCATTTTCTGTTGGTGCACTAATTCCTCAGCTCCAAAAATACATATATACACAGGGTGGCATAGGATGTTGACTTGCAATGTGTATAAGTAAGCAGGCTGCTTTAGAGGGCGTGTAACAGCTAGATTTTTTTTTTTTGCATGTACTTCTGTCTCAGTCCAAATTACAGTCTTTAGATGCTATTGAATTCAGAGTTCTTTTACATCTAAGATCATGACTAGGTAGCTCTAGGCAGACATCAAGCTTGCATAAATCTATAAAATTACTGACTTAAAAGTATAATACTGGTTAAATCCTGCAAATGTTTACTCCTAGATGAAAGGCAAATAAAGTATGTGGATGCAGAGATGCAGATTAAATACACATTTAATTTGAGTTTTCCGATTATTGTGCTTTTTTATTCAGTAATAAATACGAATAAAATACTTGTCACTTAATTATTTCATTTTTATGTTGCTTTTCAGTATTGAAATTGAGCATTAAAATAACATAACAGTAAATAGCTCTGCATGAGCTCAGAATCCTGGATGTTTTAATATAACTGTAGCTACTATGTTGATAAAACTGATGGTCACATAGATCAGTCAGTCTTGCATAGGCAAATTTATAGAAGTTGCGTTCTGAAAATGTGAAACTATTCATAACTGGACCTAGAAGTGGTTTATTGATCATTGTAGTATTCTGGTTTTAAATAAAATTTGGGCAAATTAGCTGGATAGAAAGGACACAACAGTAGGAAACACTGGCTAATACTGAGACTTGTAAATTTTTAAACATATTTGTTACAATTTAAAATGGTATTTTAACTGACATTTCTTGGGCTATCTATGCTTTGTCTTCCTGAAGTTTTAAAAAGCAAGCATAGGATACTCAGCCTTTTGATCTAAAATAAAGTTGCCCTTTAAGCCTGTAGGGCTTATACAGCCTATTTGTATGATCTTAAACTTAGCTGATACCTTTCCTTTGTTCTCCACATTCCTTTTCTAATATTTACATTATCTAAATTTTAAATTAACATATTTCACTGCTTTATAGATGTTTTCAGACTGCGTGCAGGACTGTAGCATATTCATACAAAAAATATTGAGCAAACACCTGTAATTTCCAGCACAGCTGCCCAAAACTTGGCTTTCATCCTTCATCATGTGTAATGCCTTTTCAAGGCATATGCGTACTTCGGTCTAAAACAAGCCACATGATGTTGTTTGACTTAGTTTGGAAAATCACCTCTCAGGTTTTCTCATCCCTAATCAGCTGTTTGACCATGGACTTTTTTTCTTGCACAATACGAAAGCCACCAAATGGCACAAATTTCCTGAGTTACAGGTAGGATGGATTCCATATGAAAGAAAGAAGAGAAAGAAAATTGTCAGAATTTTTTCTTCGTTGTGTGTTTCTTTGTATGCTTCATAAAACAATAGAACATGTAGCAAGCTGTTTGTAGTATGGCAGTACGGTTATATATGTGCGTTTATCTATCTATAGGAAGACAAAGTAAAGTATGCCTTTTGATAGATTAAGGACATATACATTTTGACACTATTAATCTTAACATTGTTTCTCTAAGTCTGGACTAGACTGATGTTTTACTGAGTTCCACAAAACCAGCACTATTTCAGGTTTGGCTAACTTAACTGAATTGTTGTATTAACACTTCAAAGAGTAGTATAAGCACTGAAATGTATTTTTCTGGAATGGTAATGAGTAATTTCCAAATCATAAGATACAGCTATTGACATGTTTGCAACTGGTAAATATAAGCAATATATCATACGTTGATTTATTTATCTTGAAATGTATATATTTTGGATTATAATGTCATTATTGTAAATATGAAACATTACGACCAGATAGCACTAAACATTACAAATAATACAACTCCACATTATTTTTTTGAGATTGGGATTATCAGTGGCATTGGAATTGGAGATAAAGTATGGACTTTTTTTGTTGCTGTTCATTATATTTATTAGTATTTGGTTATTTTAAGGCATGTTACATAGTGTCAAATGTGGAGAAAATGTCTGAGCTAAGACAACTAATACCACAACAGTATAGCAGCAAGTATTCTCTCTGCATCTTTTTGACAGTTATTTTGGCCCCTTTACTGAAAATCTCAGTGCTTCGTAAGTATTCAGAAAAAGACGGAGCAGCGGAGGTTTTATCCTCTGTTCCTCTCCTGTAGAAGAAATGAAGCGACACCCACCTTTTCTGTTGGCTTGTCCACTTAGGAGTGCTTCGTGTGTGTGCATATGCATTTAAATAATTCCTTTTTGATGTAATTTTTGCCCAAGTTCCCTCATTTGAGTGACACTTTAGCCCCAGTTACATCAATGTTAAAATTTCCATTAACTTCCCCATGGCTGCGATTCAGCGTGTTTTGTCTAAGTTCATTATAGTTCAGTCTAATGTATTTAAAAGCATTTATATTTTAATTGCTTCAGTGGAATGCAGTTGTCATGACTGGCAAATCTTGCAGAGTGCAGAAAGGATCAACTGGGAAGGAGCAATGCCATGTAAGGGCTTATACAACCAAATCAAAATACTAAGCTCCACATTCAGTGAGAAATTGCATGGTAAGGGGCATTTCAAATTTATTTCCTTTACAAAACAATGTTTTCAAGCAGAATACTGCTGCTTTGAAAGAGTTTTGTCAAAGTTTACAGCTTCATTCCTGCATATGCATTGTCAGAAGCCAACACAAATTAAAACTGTTGGTCTAACGAGATGGAGACAAATCTGTGAGCACCACACAGATGAGTGAATTACGCTACTTGGCTGGTTTGGATATCTTACCATGCCAAAAAAAGAAACAAAGGTTGATACTGAGTGTCAGCAATGAGGCAAATTTTTCTAGAAAAAAATAAGTCTGTCCCTTTGCCCCTTGATTCTCTCACCTTTTTCCCCTGCATCTCGCCTGCAAGTGTAGTTGTAGTAAAAGCTGTTCAGTGGAGCGGTTCACCCGTGGTGCAGGAGATGGAATGTGCTCTGCATGTCTGTGCTAAGTATGGTTTCAAACTTAACTTTTTACCGCTTCTTGATGTATTTGCCTTGGCTCTTGCCTGAACCTGGGTCTCATCCTGTCTTCTGTGTGTCAGTAAGAGTTTTAGCCAGACTCTGAGATAGCTGGAAAACTGTTGCTGCAAAGATAACATGAGATATTATCCATTTTCTGCAGGTGCTTCAGCTCATGTCATCAGTTTTTCTAGTACTTCTGCAGTACAAGGAAGAAGAGATGATACATGTTTTCTCTGGAGTGCACCAGTAACTGCTGGTGAACAAGAGTGCAGGTGGTTGGGATTTTGAAGCCCTTTATGATAACAGAGATGTTCTGTCAGTTGTGGTTTTGCTTCTTAATTTGCAGGAGGCAGAGAGAGAAGCTGTTTTTTTGGCTCCTGGCAGGAGTTTGTAAACAGTAAAGTTTCCCTTGTTCCCAATTTTCATGTCACTAGACATTGAAGACTGTATTCATTAATGTGAACTGTGTTGTCCATAAATACGTATGGTGGCAGTCCCTAAAGCTGAGGTCCTCAACTAGTATAAATCGCTCTAATTCCTTTGATTTATGTGAACTCACATAATCCTGTTTAGTTAAAGGTCTGGGCCAAGTACAGGAAGTGTACATGTTAGCCAAGGAAGGCTGTAGTGGTTTCTAATTCTTCTACTTGCTGCAATGTTTGTTGAAGTTGACTTGGTTCAAATGAGGTATTTTTAATTTTCTATTTGGAGTGTCAATATCTTGGTAAGTGGCACAACATCCTTGGTTTAGGGGTTATGTTTCATTATTGCTTCAAAGGAAATGAAGACCCGGGTTGGATCTGGACTTTTGAGCAATACTGAAACTTCCAGGGACAGAAATATTTCTTTAAAGGTTGAACAGATTGTATGTGCAAAGTGTTATTCAATTAAAATGTTCAGCTAATTCAGAACTTATATTCATTGAGATTAATAAGACTGTGTATATTCACGTAACACAGCTGAATCCAGATATTTAGGGTGTGTAAAATGAAGTAAAACAAAAAGATTTTAATAATTTTGTAGCTTGAAAGAGCAATGAGAAATGCAGTTCTTTTCAAATAAAAAATGATAATGCCTTTCACTAGGAGCAGAGCTTTTACAAAGGGTCTTTCAACCGAGGATCTCACAAATCTGCTTGAAACACTGAATTGGCACTCAACACTGAAGCCTTTATCAAGTGAACAGTCTGAAGGCGAAGCGAGTGAGTGCTCCGATGATTTGTCAGCTGTGGGACTGGGCTCTCACGCCTCGCCCTGCAAGGTAGGGCAGCTTTACTTTCTATAATTTACAGAATGAGCAAGCGAGAAGTGTGACTTTCCTAAAGTTACACCACAAATCTCTCGCAAAGCTGTGGAATAAAACACCCTGGCAGACATGTACGTAAGCTGCAATTTCATCGTTCTCTTGTGATTCTAAGTTGGGAAGAACAACAACTGTTTTGAAATTTAAACCAGAAAGATAATCATGCCTTTCCCTGTGATTTCTTGATTATCCTGGCTAGTTACCTTGGTTGAAATGAGGAAACAATTTTCAAAATCTGTTGTGGAGGAGACAGGGAAGCAAAAAGCTAACCCTATGAATTTTCTGACTGGAAGACCAATAGAGATAAATTGATGTTAAGCTAATAAATTTTCATGTAATAGTCACCACTTTTTTTCCCCTGTCACAATGATTCTATCACAAAAAGATAAAATATGTCTTGTATATATAGGAGAAATGTTTAATTAAAGCCCTACTCTCTCTCTCCTGTGTATCTATTTCTAGTCATTTTACTTTTATCCATCCTTTTATCTGGTTTACATCTTTAAAATGCAATATAGAAAACTGCCACAAACACACTTGGAGAACCTGAGAAAAGTACAGTTTAACCCATTCAGTTGAGAGCCCGTGGCAGTCCTCAATCTCACCATTTCATCACAGACAGATGATATTACAGTGGAAGAACGCTCAGGTTTGTAAATGATAGATTTTAAAAGGCAAAACAAATGTCCGTAATTGGCTGTGCTTTGCAGCATCAGTGCCATAAATAGGTGCACTTTTTCGGTTACTTGGGTGGCTGATTTTTAAATTTATTATAAAGTATATAAAATTAATGATGTATGCTTACACTCAAGTGATAAAAGCCAGTTTCTGCTGGTGTGCTAATGTACGTAATTGGTTCTTTACAACTAGAAACCAGATACTCTTTCATTCATGCATTCATACTCTGGCAGTTTAATTTATGGAATGGTGGGGGGTTTTTTGGAGGGTAGGGAGAGGAAAAAAAAAAAATTCTTACATTGTTACTGGACTTGTGCTGTACGAGATGATTATGTAAAATCTGTGTCTGGGTGGCTGTCCGTCCTTTCTTGCAGAGTATTCTGTGCTCACTGAGTGGGAGGGTCACTCTGTGTGAGACTAATAAGGACAGAGCTGCATCCCCCTCTACCACTCTTTGGAGACTCACTCCAGCAACTGCTCAGCGCTACAGCAGCTCTGTACAGGCACTTTCAGTGCTTCTGGGGGACATAGTAAAACAAAAATTAAAGGTAAGCAACTCATCATGTGTAGTCGGTTGTCTAAACATCTCACATGTGCACACACTACAATATTCCTGTTTTGCGTTTGTCTTTTTGTTTTTCGAAATTGCTAGCTAAGTTCATTACTGATTTTGCCAATGTTAACTGTGTCCTATATAATGTACACGGTGAGCTTCTAATGTAGTATAATCAGCCTAAGCTATAGGATTCTGCTTATGATTGTGTAAATGCATTGTGTATGTTTGTGGGTGACTATAGGTATGAGAACAGTCCTACTAAATCTGCAGTAATTTACAAACCTGATTAAACTGTTGCAAATTGCCACAATGTTGAACGTACTTATTATTTGTATGCGTATATTTCCATCTAAAAATCTGTCTGTTGGCGTGTGACATTCGAATTGGTATGTGTATCGAGTGGCCTACATCCTTCAGGTGCAACATACCTGTGAGCAGCGGCGGGTTGGGCAGCACAGCAAACGCTCTCCAGGAGGGGGGAACCCGCCCGGTTCAGCAGCGCTCGGCAGAACCCCGGGGGTGCCGAGCCGGAGGCGCATGTCCCGCCGCGCCTGTCCCGCAGCGCACCCCGCGGCGGGCGGGCAGCGCCTCCCCGTGCGGCCCCGCTCACCTGTTGGGCCGCTGCAGGTGCCGCCGGGGCTGCCCCGCTGCCGCCCCAGCGCAGCCCCTCGGCGGCGGCCCGGCGGCAGAGGGCTCCCTCGCCCGCGGCGGCTGAGCGGCCCCGCTCGCAGGCGCCGCCGGCCCGAGCGGGCTCCCGGCCCCGCTCCGCCCCGGGGCCGCGGAGGAAGCGGCGGAGGGCGCCTGCCCCCTCGCTCGACTCGCCAGGGGCCAGCCGCTCCCCAGCACCGCAGGCAGGTTCCGAAGAGCGGGGCGGCGGGAAGGAACCCGGGGCCGGGGGCCGGGAGCGAGAAGCCGCGGGGAGAGCGGGGCGAGGGCGCTGCTCCGCTCCCAGCCCGGCCGACCGAGCTGCCCGCTCGCCTTGCTGCCTGCTCACCCGCCCAGTGGTTTAAACCCTCCCTCTAGCAAACCCAACTCTGGCCAAGAGAAATTAAACTCCCGGTAGCGCCGTGTTACAGCGGGAGCTGCCGGGGCTGGGGTCGCTCCCGCCCCAGAGGCTCCGGTGCGCCGGTTGTGGAGGGAGCGGAGCCTCCCGGAGCGGTCGGCGGGGAGGACCCGAGCCCGGCGGGGTGGCGGCATCAGGGATTTAATTGGCAAGAGCCCTTCAGAAAATGAGACCTCTGGCGCGGCAGCTCTAGTGAATTTCTGATGCCTCCTTGTAAAGCAGGTGCAGGAAATTAAATGATAATGTTATTTGAACATCTATTCACTTTGCTGCCGTTGGGGAGGTTGGAAAAGTTAATGATGATGTAGTTGCTGTCAGTACATGTGACTGACAGAATAGCTCTGGTGATGAATAACGTTCCTTGTAAAAGTAATTATAAAAATTGCATTTTAGGTATATGATTTTTTTTCAGAAAATGTGATTAGTAAAATATTTGTTGTTTTCTGTGTTTCATTAAATTCACATTGCAGTCGCCTTAGAAGAAAAGCTGATCCTGTCTTTAGAGGACAAAAGAGATGTTATTGAAGCCGGACGGTAGCATTGTGAGATTTTAACTATGAACTCAGTACAGGCTACTCTAGACGCTTGACTATTTTGCAAAGCAGAGAAATATTATATTTTGGTTTCTTTGCCCTTAAACAACTGTATGTTGTCCTTGTTCGATTTGAAGACTACTTCAGCAGTCACTGGCTGTGCTCCTTTAAACAGGTAAATTATACCCCTTGTGTGTGACTAGCGACTTCCTCTTTACAGCTAAGAAATTCTTGTCTGTAGTTTTCTGATTGGGTGAGGGGGAAAGAATAAGAAGATATTGTTCTGAATATGATTATTTTTTGTTTCAGATTTGTAGCTGATTGTTCACATGTGTCCAGGGGGAGATGAAGTACATTGGATCCTGCATAGTTTGGCTTTGTATGGCAGTCTTCCTCCTCCTTCCTGTTTCTACTTCTGTGGCCGTCAGTGACCAGACAGGTATGTCCATTTTTCTTGCCCGTCACGAACCAAAGGCATAAACCTCAGTACTGAACAAATTTGAACAAATAATGACAGTACATTGAAAATAAGCAGTATGAACAACTAAAATTATTCAAGATTTTTTGATTTTTTTTTTTTTTAAGTCTTAAGTTTGCAGCAGTTCCAAAACAGCCTTTCTGTTTCCTGTGCTTTGAAGATTCATGTTTGGAAGCAGTTGTAGTTCCTATGAGTTTTGGGTTGTACTTTTTGAATTTACCGTACAAGACAAGATTCTAAATCAGAGCTTCCAAAACTTTTGTGAGCAAAATCATGTGGCTTTATTAGAGCAGACCAGTGATCACATTGACCTAAACAACCTAATGCTCATGTTAACCTCACCTAAACTTAATCCCCAGACCAGGTCATACATTGCGCAGATATAAAGATAGACAAAGCCCAAAAAGACAAGGGAAAGGAATATAGTAATATTGTTAAAAGTAAAAGCTGTTACCCATCTTCTGCAAATTTTCTTGTACTTCTCTGTTTTCTTCTCTCTCTTACTGTCACATGTTATCAAGCTCTCTCACTTAAACTCTACATTGAGACTCCAGAGTGTGATAAATTCTGTCTTAAAGGCACGTCACATGTGCGTGTAGAATATGGAAGTGTCAGTTTTCCAGAATTGCTCAGCCTCAGCACATACTTCAACTTTCTAGAATTTTCCTACAATTATTAGCAAGAAGAACATGCTTGTTGGTTGCTATTTAGATATAAATAAAGACTCATTTTTCATTAATTTTTTTTAGAAAATTAAACTTATTTTTAGTAATGCTGTTTTTCCAGAAACCTCATGAAAGATAATAGAATTTATATATATACAACTTTGGATCTCCATAACTCATTTAAAACTCATGCCCAAGAAATTTAAAAAGTCAATGACGAGGATAATAATACTTTTACTACTTCTGGAAACAATAAATAGTAATATTTAATAAATACCAAGCATAATGTGTGGGCTCTAAGTTAAGAATAATGCTTTGTGAAGAGTCTGAATTTAAGTCAGACTTTTTTGCCTTATATTTTTAGGGCAGCAAGGCTAATTGCTCTACTCATGAATTATTCTTAACCCCTGTGCAAGAGTGAGCCTGCATCATAGCTGTGCAATCATTCTCTTCAGCTGTCTGAAAGAAGCAAAATATGTTGTCTTCTCTGTTAATGCTGGCTGGTGAACTGTAGATGGGCAGTTTTAAAAGTGCTTAAAGGGTATGAGTGCAGAAGGTTCCCTAATAATATAAATGAATATATGTAAACTTGAAAAATTTTAAAACAAAATGCCAGAAAGTCTCTTTTATTTTTTTTTTCCTAATAAAATGATGTCTTAGTAAAAGGTAGATCAGTCATAGAAGAATGTGACAGATACACTGTTTCATAGACGCTCAGTATATCAGAACTGTACATTATGTTACGAGTTTGTGGCTAGGCAGCCAGTTTTTCTTGAACTGATTGCCACAAATGGATCAAATAGTGGTCAAACTGAAGTGCTGGGAAGAAGAGGAGACTCTAAACCTCTCCCAGGAATAACTGACGGTGTGCAGTTGAGAGAGGCTTCTGCAGTTTTAGGTGATTCAGACAGATGGTGAGGAATAACAAGTAGAGAGCTGCCAGCTTGAGCAGCTCTGCCAACAGCAGGGAATAGGCTCAGAGTGAAACCTCAAGTTGATAACAGGAAAGAGACTCTTCTGGAGACTGAAGGGATGGTTATCATCCAAAAAAGAAATACAAGTCATAGTCCAGAAGGCAGGAGCTGAGAAGGAACGGACCCTGTGACAGTGCAGCATTAAGTGGTACGAGTGTGTCTGCAAGACTTGTGTTAATCTGCCCCATTCAGCTGAACCAAGTACTTGGTGTTGAAAAGTTGTGTCATTCTAGTTTGATAATTTCTATGCAAATGGATGTGTTATGAATTGGAAATATGCTCACTTCAAGAGAGAAACATCTAACCTCTTTTACATATATATATAATTATTACTATTATTTTTCTCTTTCATTAACTGTCTCTCTTGGGCCTTTGTTCTCTCCCATGTACCATTTCTGTTTGGATCAGCATCTGTCCTTCAGGATCTGCCTAGGCAATCCTTTTGGTTTTCTTCCTCCAACAACATATGCATAGCACTTATTTCTCACTGTGCTAATATGAAAGCTTTTCCAGCAAAGCTCATTTAGATAGGATCTTGGATTATTGCGTTTACATCCTGAAATTTCTCACCTGATCTAATGGAGTCTAAAGGAATGGCCTTCAAATGCAGGGAGAAATGTAAATTAAAGTTAATTTGAAGGGAGGCAGAGGGAAAAGGTGTGTTAAAGGAAGGAAATCTCTTGTGCAAGAAAAAGGATTAACTTCTGTGCCTATGTAGGGCACAGCTTTCTGAGCTGGCATTCTGAATATACTTTGGGACTTATTCATTGGGTCAATATAGTAAAAAATAAATACCAGTATGGGAAAAAAATGTCAGAGAGTGACAGAGTACGCTGGGTCTTCTCGGAACAATCCTCCTCAGGCTCTGAACGTGTGCCAGTAACCATTAGGTTCACATCAAGGATTTCTTTCAGTTGTCACTCGTCCAGAAGTTTTGATGTGCTAATCATACATCAGAAGGAAGCACTCACTTCTAGTGACAGAATGTAGCAAATCTGAAGGAGAGAGTTCAGGAGTTCTCTGCAATCATGTTTTTGATCTGACTTTGAGAATATTTTCTTCGTGTTGTCAACTTACATTGTTTTATTATTGTGGACATTTGATTTTGGAGCTTGGACGCGAACTCTTTCTGTAGTGACACATGACGTTTTCTAATTTGATCATTCCTGAATTCTTCATATTAAGAATATTAATATTTTGTCTCATTCCCAGATCACTGCTGCTTTTTCAGCTTTCTTGTACAATTACTGTTTTTCAGTGTCACTTGCTAACCCATGAAAAATGTACTATAAACAACATCCTGGGACTATTGGGCATGGTGAATTTCCATTGCCTTTTGACATGGAACGTGTTGTGAAAAATAATTGCTCTAGATTGTGATTTTAGATAGGCACTTTAACCCAAGTACAGTGAGTTGTTTCAAGTGCACAAATCAGTTCAGCTTTTTGATTTTCATGTTTTAATACAGCTAGATACTTATAAAAATCAAGATAATGACTCTATAGTAACTCTCATATACAATGTGTTCATATTCTTAATATTTAATTCTGAATATTTAAGGTTGAAACCACAAACTATTGTTAGCATTGCAGTGTTTAAACAACCTTGCCACCCTTGGATTCCTTGACTTGTAGTTAAATACTAAGTCTTGGGCAGTGAAGAAGGAGCTTTAGGTATCTATAAGGATGTGGTTCATGAAAGCCTGCACAGTGTAGAAGGCCACTTCAGCTAGTGAGTAAGTAGTATGTAAGATAACAGAGACCCTCAGACCATAAAGGGGGAACAATCTCAGTTACACACATTCTCACTGTGTGAAGCCTGTGAACTTGGTCAGCCTTTTTTTTTTTTTTTTTTCATGGGATGGTAAAAAGAGGAAAAAAACATATTCACCTGGGATATGAGGTCCTGTTTTTCACTACCTACTCTTCCTTATGGGAGAACCCAGTTCTCCAGGGTCTAACATGAACTTCCTAATACTTGAACTTAATTGGTACGGGTTTCTTATTCCCACCCACCAAAGCTGAGCTGTTAACGTTATTTATGTAACCACCTAAATAGTCAGCAGACTTGGAGTTGACTTCTTTCCTGTATCAACAAAATTGTAGATTCAGTCTCTTTCATTTCTCTTCCCACCTTTGTATTAATTAATACGTGTACTGTAATGTAATACAACGTGGCTAACAGAGTAAAAAAGGAAAGAAAAAAAAAAAATCACATCTGATTTTCTGGTACCTCCATACATGAAGCTACAGGTATGTAGGAAATCTCTATTCTTGACCCTGTCTGAAAGCAGGCCAGCTGAGTCTGCTTCCCTTCAGTACAAATACTTTTGAGGTGGACTCGTTGGATGCTAGTGCTGACATTTGTGGGTATCTCGCACACTCTGAAGAGGTTCCCTATGCCTATATGTTTATGAAGCCTGATCCAGTAAGAGCGTGAAACAAATCCTAGTTAATATTGGTTTCTGCCTGAAGCTTGAGTCCTACATAGGAAGTGTGTATATGTTAGGTGGGGCTTTGCTGTTCGGCCACATTCATTTGGCCAGTCGTGCTTACTGATGGAAACTTCAGTCTCCTTGCGATGTGCACGTCGGTGTTGTTAGATGGCAGCTGAAAACTTCACCTGAACAGAAAGTTTAATTATAAAGCAGAAGATAAGTACTTGTAATGTGAATCTAGCCATTGCAGGTTACACTTGATCTGGAGGATCCACAAGTGCTTATTGGGAGCTACAGTTCCCTGTCAGGAAGTGCACACGAGAGAATTCTGTAAGAGTGAGACTGAAGCATGCGATGGAGTCTCCTCTGTCCTCCTTTGCACGGAAAGGAAAACCAGGCACAAGGGCTAGATGGAAGCTGCAGTGTGCTCCAACAGGTGCCCTGGTCATTCCAGGAATTCAGAACATGCCACTGCATGTTGCAGCAGATAAGTCTAGATGCAACGCCATTGCCTTCATGCTTTTGCGTAATGCTATTAGAAAAGAAAAAAATGCCTTACTAGCATCTCATTGGAGAGACAGAAGATCAGTGATCTGTGATATACCTTATTGATTTGCATAAATACATGTTTTATAATAATAAGCTCCTATGTAGAACTCATTGATTTCTAAATATTAAGGTCTGTAAGTTGTTCTATGGATAGGTGATCTCATTAATTGACAGGTGTGTTAACTTTAGCTTTGACATCACTATTTTAATATGAATTGTGGACTTCAATCATGTGCAGAGCAATCTAGTCTATAAATATAAGCTTGTTCTTTTTACTACTTTATTATTTTTATAGTTGTGTATTCTAACAGGGCGGGTAGGTGCATGGTTTCCATGCTTGGATTAGCATTAAGAGTTTGTCTTGCTCTTTTTCTTTCCTCAATATCTTCATAAAGATCTTCAAATTCAACAACCCACAGGCTGAATGCATAAACTCTCTGTTTTGTCTCAGGCCAAAGGAAATTTAAAGATCTGCCAGCCGTATTAAAAAAAGTCTTGGAAAAGGCTAACTTTTTGACTGTATGAACTGTAACTGTAGAAAGAATTTTCATCAGGCATTAGCAATGAAAGTTGTCAGTCTTGGTATGGAGAGGTTTTAGTTTTAATGTTTTAGAGTTTTACCTTAGCTCTCTGTTAAAAAGAATAACATTGGGCTAAAGGAGTGCATCAGCAGCATGAGATACAAGATTCACAGTAACCCTTTCAGTTCTTTTGGGGATATGGTATACAATGAAATAAGTAACACTTACATGGCATGTCTGTGCTGTGACTGTTGTGCCACTGATAAAAATAGGTCCACAGTCCAGTCTATGGCATGTGAGGAATCGTTGCTATCATCTGGATAACATAGAAATTAAGGCTCGAGTCTTTATTTGGACTTAGAAGTAAGTGGCTGAAGGAAATAAGCTAAAGCTCTCTAGTCTTTCACCACTGAGCCCTCATGTAAGTTAATGCTAAAAAAACACAAGCAACCAGTTGTGCTCCAGGTTTTCTAGAGCTTACCACAGCTGTTCAAGCTAGAATCAGCAGTAAGTCGTATCTGGCTACTCTTATTATAAGTACTGTAAAGTAATCTAAACAAAAGGTAATCTGCCCCACAGTGTGCATATATATATATATATATATATATATATATATATATAACCTTGATTAGAAAACACATAGATTTATGGAAAACATTAGTCAGTCTATGTGTGACATGCTATTGTGGCTTCAGCCAGAACAGGCTTCTGTTACCCCAATATATTTTTTGTAATTTTACCTGTGTAAATCTACCATAACCACATTCATTGTTCTGGAGTGGCTACAGATGAAAGTCTATAGTCTAATAATCTGTGTAACTGATTGAAGACTGAGATTTGTAGATTAAAGGGTATCCAGGGTGAGCCTGTTTCTGTCCTGTAGTGTGTGTGTGTCTATCATATGGTGTATTGAAATTGCTATGTTAGTATTTAATTCCAGTGAACACTTTTCACACTACCTAAAACTCTGCAAAACAAAAATGACAAAATATCACATTTCGGTTTCAGAGATTTCAACATGAATGTTCTTTATAGTTGTTTATCTTTTCTGGGGAAAGGGAATATGCAGTGGGAATTGCTGCTGTTTCTAATGCATATGTTTAATCTCATTTGTCATGAAACTTTATGGCTATCTACCTGCGTAGGTAAATGTATGTATATACCCATAGTTATGTATATATATGAAGGAAACAAAGAAAACATTGGTTTAGCGCCTTAGAAATAAATCAATTTACAATTGATGTTGCTTGTAATTGTATACTGCAATTGAGATGTAAAGGACGTGGAACTTGATGAATCTTACCAAAAAATGTCTTCTATCTGGTCTGTTCTTTACACAGTTGACATAGTTTTCATTAACCATGTTGTAAGGAGACATCTTTATATCTGTATTATATAATTTAGTTTCACTTTTACTGGTTGTTTCCAATTAGTCATTCTTAATCTAGATCAAATACTGTAACACATTTAATAGAGTTGAAGACTTTTGAAAGATAATATGCTTTCTACATTACCACAGAATGAATGCCAAATTTCACATGTTTTAAGATTACAAATATAGCTATTTTGAATGCCAACTTGCCCTCTCAATGCTCTTGAAAATCTTTAAATATAGATGATTTCCAGGTTAGTGGTAGGACATGCCTTCTTACATTTTTTCATTGAACTGACACTTCAGAAAACCCCTCAAGCTTCACTGTTCAGCGGCTTCAGATGTACTTTGGCCATCTTTTTAGTTGTGTCAGCTCAACATGGAGCTCTGTGCTCGATAAGTGCATCGGCCAAATCCTGCTCGTCATCTTCCGTTTGAGAGTTTTATTAGGGCTTAGCACGGCTATTTGCAAAGTTTAAAGAGTGAGATCTATTTCTGACCCATGCACATAAGTGACATTTCTCTGTATTTTCTTCTTAAAAGTGTGTATTCCTCTGTGTGTGTGTATATATATATACGAAGAAGAAAGGTCTTTATTATTCAAAAAAGATACTGCATATTAATAATACATTGTTCGATCTACGTGTTCAGTTAGATTTAACCTTAGAATTTACCACGTTCCAGATTTTAGAACATTTTGCTTGTTTACCTACTTTGATTCAGACTTAATCCCCTGTAAAGCTGCTTAATTCAACCAGTTTTTCAAAATATAAACATTGCTTACATTGTTTATTATATGATATGATTATATCCTTGTTAATCCACATTTTGAAATTGCTGTTAACTGAAGTAACAATAGACTATTGTGATGGTAATCAAGCATTTATGCTTTATTGTTTCATGTTTGTTAATGGGGGAATAAGAGATTTTTATAGTAATATAGCTGGAAATACAAAAAACTTAGAGCAGATGTTATGCTTTTTATAGTATTGTAGATGGAAAGAGCTTTGTAAGAATTTAGTGTATTTCTTCTGGTTATATTGTTCATGTGAGCTTTAATCATAAACATCTGAATTAAAATGTGATAAGATTTGTATCTGCTTATATTATAAGAAGTTTAGTGTGAAATCTGAAATATTGCTCTTATTTAAATTTTGTAATTTGGTATATTGCTGTTTTTCTTATCCTAAAGAAACAAAAAGAAACATTCCTGTTAATATTACTATCGCTGTCATGATAGTTTGTTCTGATTCATTTTTGTTTGATAGAATTTTATGATAGATATGAAACTGTATTCTCTTGAAGGTGCCATGTGTCCTTTAATGAAAACAGTTGTCCGTCATCTCAAACAAATCAGCAGAGACAGTCTTGGTGTTTCAGGTAAATGACTACATTAATACAGGTATCTAAATTAATTGGTTAATAGTGGATGTAATCGTAGTCGGACTAAAGCTGGCCTTAAACCTGAAAGGACAGTACAGAATGCCACCCCCATGCTCCGAAAGCAGCTGTTGTTTTTAGGAAAGTGCGGTTAAAATCAGAATGTGGTGTTCTTGGAAAGTATCGGTTCAGATTCTGCAGCCACACTCATTTCCATTGTTTTTCCCAAACATCCTGCATTCTTATCAGTTCAGAGGATAAAGGGGAATAACTAATGCATTTCTCAGGCTGCAAAGTCATCTACTGAGTGAATTTTGCACTGATAATTTCTCTGTCAATAAAAGGAATATTGGAAATTTCTCTGACTTCAGGCACTGGTTTTCAAAATAGCTTGTCAGTCTGTACTCTAGAAAGTGACCAAGCATGCTAAATGTCAGCATTTACCTCCATTTTTTAAATTCCATTAAAGAAACTAAATAATTGTATTCTATTTCACAGGATTTGATCTGGCAGAAAGCTTTTCTTTGAGGCAAACATCTTGTGGAGGGGAAAAAATCTGTTTTAAACTGGGAAGCGCACCTCTCGTCAGAGACACAAAGTAAGTGGAATACTACATTCATTATAAGTCTTTACAAGACGGAGCTCAGACTAAATGCTGCTAATGAACTGAAACACTGAGCAGTGTATCCAAAGGATGCCGCAGAAAGACAAGTATGTTTGTTTTCAGGCATTTTCATCTGTAACAGTTTTTTCTTCAGGAAGCATTTTGCTTTTCTTCTGGAATCTGGAAGTATCTAAGTACAAAGTTAATTGTGAATCTCTCTTTCTCAAATTGTGATGCTGATATTGAAAACTCTACTGTTTATACATAAATATTTATAAAACAAAGGAAACAAAGACATTTCATGGTATGACAAGAAGTGTTATACTAATCTCTCAGTGAAATTGGCTGTCCTCTCTCACATTGCTGCTGACAGGATTAATAGGAGAGAAGGAGTCACTATTTCCTTAAACGCTGTATTTTCATGATTTTTTATTTTTTTATGGAATTGGCATCCTGCCTTTGAGCAGCAACAGAATGGTGGATACTCAGTGTAGAGGCGAAACTAGTCAGCATCCTATTCCCACACAGGTGGGATGAAAAGCAGAGACTGCCTGAAAAATCAAAAGGAAGGTGAAGGAGAATAAGGCACAATGGGATTGGATGGATTTAAGTTTGCACGGGGATAAGGAAATGGCAAGAAGCAGTTAGGAATGTAGTTTCAAGTTCCCTGTGCTCAGTGGAGAGAGGATCATCTCAGAGCTTCTTGGTCGAGATGTGCTCCAGGTCATGGGACTGTGGTTTCTGTACAGCGTGTTCCTCTGGTGACGAGGGAAGCAACTGTCTTCCCGTGTCTTCAGGTTGGACATTCTCTGTTGCAAGAGGTTTGGCTCCAGCTTGCCTGGGAAAAAGTACACCCGGCCCTCGGAATTCCCCTTTGGGTGGATGCTGGGCAGGGCCGAGAGGGGCTGGGGGAGGTGTGAGGCCAGGGGAGAGGGAGAAGAGAGGAATCGGAGGCACCCAGACACCAAACAAAGTGATCTTTGGGACAGGAGAACAATTAAAGAAATAGGGGCTAAATATTCTAGAGTTCTAGACAGATTCTAAGTTTTTTCTGAGATATTAGATCGTGTAAGTGCTAATTTTTTATGCTTGTGTAATTCTGCAAAGTTAAACAAGGTAATATCTGTCTTTTTTTTTTTTTAAACATCTTGAACATTTGCTATTGAAGGAAAAATTACTAAATAAAATTACTTAACACAGCGAGCACTCTAGTTGTATTAGAGCCTTCCCAGTATTATGAAGACTGTCTTTAGAACAGGAACAGGTAAAATTAGGTACCACCCATACATGTCTGTACTAAAAATATTTTGAAAGCTTATCAGTAAGAAAACTTTTAAAAAATTCTGCTATTATTTTTACAGTTTATTCAATGGAGGGGGATTTGAGGAAAATGTGAGACTACAGAAGAGTAGAAAATCAAGGCAATATCAAAAAATGTGGGGCAATTTTCCTTTAGGAATTAAAAAGCTAAGTATTGCTTTGTGTACAATAGAACGCATGTTGCAAGCTGACTTGTTTTATTCTGAAACTGTAAGAAAATCCATGGCAAAAATGGAGTGAGAGAAGCTAAAAATTGGAAAAGGGTGAATTATTTAAAATTCCTATTACTTTGAGGGAAAAATCACGATTGGTAAGGATTGATTTCTGAGAATTTGATATTTTTGGAAGAGTCTGACAGGTGATTTCGAGGTTGAAAAATGTCAGCCTTTTTTCTTAGCTTTTAGTAGGCCTGAATACTAATGTATATGCCTTATTTTTTCTAAAACGGCTTATTAGTGAAGGCAGAGAAAATAAGGAATTCATGTCATGGCTGATAGCTGTGGCTTAGCAAAACCTTAACTCTTAATGGGTGCAAGGAAAATACTCTAGAAAGACAGATTATTTTCCTTTTTTTTGTTGTTTTTTAACTTTATGAGGTGGGAGAGAAATCGAACAGATTTTTTCTATATTTTATGTGTTCGGCTTTTTGGAGAGAGGATGACTCCGAGACAAAAAAGGCTAGTTTTTCTTCATTTTCAGGCTAACTTGGGCAAGGGATAAAGAATTTCAGTAAAGGGTAAACCTGAAAGACAGGTGATTTGGCTTTAATGGTCTCTTGCTTCTCACATTCCTCTCCCTCCCTGTTGTTTTCTTCTATGTGTCCTCATTAAATAAAAAATAAAGAGAAAATCTTTCCAGATTCCTCTAAAAGTATGCATATCCAATGGATGAAAACTTTAGCTGGATGAAGCAACTGAGATGATTGTTAATAAAATGGGTAACAGTGCTAATATATGAATAAAGTTAGGCTGAAAATTAATATTGCATTATTGATGTTAACAAGGTAAGCTTTTCTGTCAGCTTGCTGTGAGAGTAAATGGAACCTCTTACATACATCTCCCTGAACAAAAGAAGGGTATTTTCAATAACATTCGAGCATTGTAGAATTTCTGTTAACTCCTAGTTCTTCACGGCAATAGCTTTCCTCATGCTTTTTTAACCTTTCTTCAGAGAGAAATGCATGTCATAATTAAGAATATAATATAATTTACTTTTTTAGTCAATATGTTGAACATTTAATAGCTTTCTGTTGTTGAGATAACACTTCTGACAAGATTTTTTTAAATTATTTGTTTAAAGTATTTTTTATAGTCTTCTGAACTTCTGAGTTGGTTTTTAAAAATAAGGGCAGAGGGCAATCAGGAGCACAAAGTCAGATTTTGACATGGTAGTGTTAGAGTGAAGGATAGTCAGGAACTCAGGTATCTGTCATCATACCTTAGAATTTACTTTATCTCAGCTATCCATGCATGATATTTTGTAATACGTTATTTTTATTTAAATCTTCTTCTCTTAGGTTATGTCAGATTGTGTGGTTCTAGACCCCTTGTGTTACTAGATGTATGAGATTTTTAGGATCATTCTGCCTCAGAAAATATGTTAGTAGACGTGGTGTGCAGTAAGCAGCAGAACAGTGTTTGTTATCCATCCTGCAGGAAACTGAGAGTATCTGATTAAGCTGACTAGCAAGTATCAAGTAACTTGGCACATCTCCTCTTGCATTTCATTCATTCAGTCGTAGTGTGGGTAGTAGAAAGCTATGCTGTGCCATTTTTCTTGTGTGATGCCATTTTGGTTTTTTCAATGGACATGGAGTAGTGTTGCACCTATTTATATGTTGTAAATAATTTACAATGCAGTGTCAGCTTGGGAAATTGATTATATCTATTTGTGTTGGATTTTAGTTATATATCTTTATCTCTTTTTGTGAGGGAGTTTTGTGCATATTTTGTCTTGTGACAAAAGATGGTTATCTTTTCTTATGCTCCATGTAAATGACTATTAAATATTAATTTAATTCTAGTAATATTTTCAGGATTAAAGAGTGATTTTTTAAAAAATGAAAATACTGTGAGTTACTAACTGCAATGCTTACACCGACATTAATAGAAGTTATTCCTGAGTAAAGTAGTATAACTGAGCCTTTGAATCCTAAAGAAAGTCACAGTAAAATACTGTTATGGGGAATATCTAACTATGCAGTCATAATAATAGTAACTGTGTAGTGTTTTAATTTTATTTAAATAAATACATTATGGAGTCATGTTTTGTTCTCTAGAGTTTAACACATCTGCCTGTGCTGCGTGTTGCAGTTTGGCGCAGAGCTCGCTGGCAAGGGCAGCCCAGGGCTCTGTGCTGATAGCAACTCCCCCAGGTCTGCCAGTGGTATTCAGTACTTCTGGACATGGGGCCTTTTAGTCTGAGCTTTTTTCTTCAGTTGCCTTAGAGTAAATAGCTCTATGATGAAATAATTTCACTGTCCTTCTCTAAAGATCCATCGGATGTCAGTTGTTCCTCATTCTCACTTCTCTGGGTTGCTGGTGAGCCACTTTTTTTCTCCTCTGAAAGCACCAATAAAGGAAATAGTAAGTTTATTTCGGCTGTGTTTCAGAATGTTTTTGAGATGGATGTTTATGATTAGCAAATCTTAATGGCACAGTCATGGCTTTCTTATTTTGTAGTTTGTTTGGCTTGACAAATCATATTAATTTACGGAGGAGATTATCGTAGCTGGCAGTTAAATGATCTCAGAGTTACAGCAGTTGGGATTACTCTCACGGCTTTTTTAGGAATTCTTCCCCTTTCGGTGTGAGGTACTACAAAAGAGCTTGGATTTTGACTGTATTTGGACTACCAAGCCCCACCAGTGATGTTGTCACTTGCTGCTGCCAGAAGAGCTGTGGCTTGGGCCAAATTTCAGATGAAGTGTTTCACCTCCTTGTGGTGTCTAGTTCCTGGATGCAGCAATACTGTTCCCATTTCTGCCAGTATATTCCAGGCTGGAGAATTATTTCTGCTGAGAACAGAAATCACTTGTGAAAGACTATTTATGTCGGGTCGGTTGGTTGTTTTTCATGTTAAACTTTTTAATTGCAAAAAGTGCATAGGGAATTACATTTCCTAGAGCACAGCTGGCATCAAGCAAGGCAGTTTCTGTGTTCACCATTAAAAGCCTTTTCATAGCTAGCACTTTTCTCCCCAAAGGCACCTATCGCTGGGTGGCTTTGCAACTGTTTATTTTGCCATATTTTCTCTATCTGCTGAGACTTCTTTCTTCACTAAAATCATAAATACTGAGTTCCTTGCATATGATTTCACCTGTCAGTGAATGTCCACATGGGCATGATTTTTGATTCGTTTTGTACATGGCATGTGATTTGGGCAGCAGAGCCAGATTCAGTAGATCTATATTAAGAAGTAGTATACATATTTCTTAAATAAAGTATAGAATGGATAGATGTGAAAGTCAACAGCTTCCAAAAGATTTATTTGAAAACTTTTAAAACATCTACTGAAAATGGCAGTGAGGTGGCACCCCTGTTTGGGGGCAGTGGTTACAGTTGTGCTGACCAGCTTTTATCTGTGCTCACACAAAGTCCTGCTAGCCTTTAGTCCATTAAAATATTAGATGGTTATGTAAGAAACCACCTCTCCCTTCGTACATTGAATATTTATTTGAGGTCACTTGAGCTGTTGGAGCCAACAGTGCTAAGACTGAAATGTCTGGTATTTTGGTTGCAGGGTATTTTCAAGAAAAGGGCCTTGTCTCTGCAGTTTGCTTCCTGAGTGTGGGAGCCTGAGTTTAGTGCAAATCCTGCAAGAAATATGCCCCAATCTTTTTATAAAATTTAAAATTCAGACATTAATTATTTTTTTAATTGCTATATTGGTCTTGAATCATCATATAATTTATCATGTGATTTACTATATGGAAAGAATTGGGAAAGCAAAAGTAACAACAGATAGGTGGCAGAGGAGAAGTATATAAAAGTGTATAGTACTTACATTAAGGCTGACTGTGAGGGAACAGAGAGCAGATAAAAAATGTTTTCATTATGCCACTGACTGTAGCAAATCTGAACTTTTTGATCTCTGGCGTGTTCCTCAGACAGCAGAGTGCTTAATGTGACAGTGTCATACCAGTTGAATTGGTAAGACTATGTTGGATGAAGCAGACTGTTTCTTTTCCTTTTTTTCCCCAGCAATGCTGTTCTTGCCGTAAAGCGCTTGCCGGTAAAAGGGCAGGAACTTTTGAGAGATATGTAGCAGCAGTGTTTATGTGGAACCCCTAATGGGTTCAGGATGAAACTTAAGGCAGGTAATAAGCAAATCACAAGCGCTGGGTGAACAAATAGTAAAGACAATCTTCTTTCCTTACTTGAAAAGGTTTCCTTAATTTGAAAAACGTGTATTTAAGTTCAGGTTAGTGTTATTTTTTCCTTCTGCCAGTGTTTTAAAGGAGAAATCTGTCCAGACAAGATTATTGTTTGGAAGAAAATAAAACTAGGAGTTCACCTTCACAGCACTCCTCTCCAGCTCTCAGCCTCATCTCCCTTCCTCTGCGTCACCATCAGCCTCTCTGGTCAGCCAGGCCGGTGGCTGATCCCTGTGGCTGATCCGCAAGGCCGTGTGATCCCCAGCAATCCCAGCAGGGAAGGAGCAAGAACGGGCAGAGAGCAGCCTGCCAGCAGCTTAAGCAAACCGAGAAATTGCACCTTCAGTTTAATGGTTTAACCTGCCCTGTGGAAAACACTTCTGTCGTTGTGATTAAAACAATGGCATCTACAGTAGCTAAGCAATTTCACTTTTGTGATATGCTCCTATATAGAATTATTTTTTATTTTCATCCGACATGGATGCCAAAACTGTTTTTCATTTTTCTTATTGGATAAGATAGTAAAACTTAAAACAGATACTGCCATAGATACCACGATTGCTAGACAAAGTTATTTTGTTATTAGATTTCTAGGTTCAGCACAAGCGATTTACCTGGACGCACTCCTGTGGGCCTTGTTCAAAACGTGGGGCACAGATTTTGCCCCAGGTTGTTCGGTTTGCTGGTACGGTAACAGAAGGGAGCCTGGAGTGGTGCTGGACTGTGGGGAGCTTTCACAAGTTTACACGTCTCTTACTCCCTGCCAAACATGCTGACTTTTGAGGTCTTTGTAATGTTATCCTGTTTTTTCTCGGCCATCCTTTTTGAAGAAGAAAGTTCCCAAAAGTGAGTACAAGATACTACTGTAAATTGAGAATGAGGCTGCAGATCCAAGTCTGTAACAAGACCTGCGTTTGGTGAGAACACTAGTCAGAATAGTTTAAGAACAAAAATACTGCTACAAAATTAATACAGTTGAAGTGTCTTAGAAATCCAGAGTAAATATGGATATATACAGCAATGCTATATGCAACTACACAGAATTTAATGAAATGTACTGGATATAATACATGCAGCTGAGGGTAGACTGTAGCCTCCATATGTTGTAGTATAAAATTAGAGATTGGAAGATCATTTATCAGATTTGCTGATTGGGTTGAGAGGATTCAAGTGTCTTTGTAAAATGCATATAATTTCTCCAGCTGAAGCAGTGGTGCCATGTGCTTCAGAAGTCATTTATCAGCAGACTGGAAAAAACCTAACTGTAGTAAATCAGATTTTTTTTTTTTTTTTCTTTTTCTGGCCTTTGTGATTTAACGCTTTGTGAAATGTAGTTTGCCTTAGCTATGCTGCCAGGCATTCCTCCTCTTAACCGAAGTTACACCTACAAAAAGAAGTTTGTGCTGATACATCTGGGTCTACAATGGGGCTTTTTTGTTTAAAGATGTCATAGAAATATCATTCCCTTCCCCCACCTTGCATCTGAGTTTTTAGTTTTTCTGTCTAAAAATAGTTCACAGGCTCTCTCACAGTGAAACTGCCTAGTGCTTTTTTCATTACACTGATTTTCATTTATTTTCAGTTGGTTGTGAAAGATTTTTGGCCTCTAGCATGTCTCTGTGGTTAGCTCTTTGCAGTTTCCATCATCGTGCTATGAAACATTTTTTATTTATGGAGATAAATTGCCGAATTTTTAAAAATACTTATTTAATTTTGCATGCCCTGGATTTTTCACTTGGAGGTCTGTGTATCAACTTGATTTCAGTCATAAGTGTACAGAGTTTGCTGATTGCATCCTTGTCTCAAGTGAATATTTGTCATGTCACAAACTCATTTCAAAACTTGGAATGATTTAATAAACTTCAAGATGAAGAACAGTCTGCAATCTATAGAAACAAAGTCCTTATGTACAGATATTGGTGTAGTAGCAGAACTATGTGCAAGGTATCATAGGGGGTTTTTTATTTAGTCAATGTGACGAGTTGCAGAATCTCAGAATTCGTTTAAAAAAAAAATCCTAAAAATATTCTGGGATTGAGCATGAGAATGCAGGATTTGAATAACTTGTTGATAGTTCCTAATATGGCATTTGGCTTTTAATTGGTATATGAAAATGCATGTATCTTTTATTTTTGAGACTAGGTTGCTGCTTATTGCTAGATCCATGATAGCAACGTTAATGTTAAAGTACTTGAAAAACTTGGATTTATCTCTTTTACTCATTTTTCTTTATGAACTCTGCTGAGAGTTTAGTAAGAAACATGTATGTTCATAATCTACGGTGAGCAGCATTGATGACTCAAATACTGTTGAATGCATATCCCATACAATAGCAATGACTATTTTATGGCTAAGGAGCGTGAGGTTTATTTTGGACCTCTCCTGAGAGGTAACCACACAGGTAGCACCATCAAGGTGCTGTGACTCCACTCACCTTGTTTTTTATCTTACTGGATCTGTCCCTAAATGAGCAGTTCAGAATGCTAGATGACTGCCAATTTAAATTAATCTGTGAAACTAAACCTAAAAAGAGAGTGGTATTCACCAGGAGCACATACCATAACAGGGGAGAAGTGCACTTCCAGGTCCAACTCTTGCAATTGAGATGCTCCATGCTGGATGTGCCTACTTTAAAGTACAGCACATGTATTTGCAGCATGAAATTATTGCTGTCACTCAGGATTGACATCTAGCATCTGACTTGTACAGGATCAGTAGATAACGCTCACTCACTTTATAGGTAAAGGTGTTATTTGGAAACAAGGTGTTTTGGGAGAGGAGTCTTCTAGTGCAATAGGTTGTCTTTTTAAAAAAAAAATATCCCCTGTGAAATTAGGTCACTGAGAATGTTTCGCATAGGATGTTTCATTCCTATTTGAACTGTGGACAATATGTGATAAAGACAGTAACTCATAAGAATAATCGTATGGACAGAGGCACTAGAAAAAAATGTACCACAACAGGACCAAACATAGAAGATACATAGTAGTGAGTAGTGGTAGTTCAGTAATGAAACTATATGATAACTTGAATGTCTGAAAATGCTAGATGCAAGAAATACAGTCAGACATCTGTGTTTACTCAAAAAGGAGCATAGACTTTGAAACTATTTCTATTTAGGAAGTGATAAATGATTTTATCACTGTTAGTATGTGGAGAAAGAAATGCTTTGCTACCAGGAAATTACATAAGCTTAAATTTGTTTTGTTGTGAAAGTGTTAGGAGCACTAAAAAAACAATTTGTGCTTCAAGATAGCTGATATGATTTCATGGAAAGGAAAAGTCATGACTCATTAACTGACTGGAGTTCTTGAAAGATTGAAAAGTTATAACACAACCTTCCCTCGTTGCTCTCCTTAAAGACCAGTTAGCTCTACTAATACCACTTCATACTATGCTTAAGATTACATTTTTTTACAGCATTCTAAGTTTTGTCATAGCAATTAAATGTCATCTCTTTAAACAGCTCATGTTGGATAGATTTTGTTCTCATACACAGGTAAATGTGTGCTCCTCTCCAACTGTCTCTAGGTGACCCTGCCTGAGCAGGGAGAGTTGGACCAGAGGTCCTTCCCAAAGTCAGCCACTCTGGGATTCTATTATAGACTATACTGATAATGGATTTTCTTCTGTAAGAGTATAGATTCTTACAATATTGGGTACTTAATTCCATTGTCAACCAAGTAATTTACAGGGTAAGAGCAAATTCATCAAAATGCTAGTTTTTTCATAAAGAGGTGAGGGAACAAAGTATTTCCTTTTTAAAACATCCAAAATATTGCTTATATCTTATTGCATGCTTAAATTTTACAATTTTATACAATACAAAATATTAGTGATATTTTCTTTTCTGTCATAACTCTTCCACGCTTCATCTACTAGCCTGAGGTTTGTAGTAGGTAATACAATGTTCCTAGAATTTTCATCAGCAGTGAAGATTTCAATCTCAGCCTAACCATTGAAAAATAAGATCATTGTTTATTCTAGTTCTGTTACTTTCACATAGAAGTTACTGAGATGATCCAACCTCAAACTAAGTTATAGTTAATGAATAAGCATGCATTGTTTTAATGCAAAGTTTTTGTACTGTGAAGGCTTTGCTGTTCTGAGAAAAGTTTGTGAATTCCCAGCATACCAAACTTCCTTGTTTGTATATAAGGCATCTGGCCCCTTTGCCCAGCCTGAGAAGGACTCCTGGTAATATCCATGGTTCTTTCAAGTTGGGTTTGGTGGATTCTTTTGATGTGAAGCTTAGGAAAAATCTAAGTAAAATGTTCATTGACTTATCCAAAGCTTGAAGCCTCCTTTCAACACATCTGTCGTTCACCTAGTGCAAGACCCCGTCTCACTTTACAAGCTTTTTTTGGTTTCTCTCCTAGCCCTTTAAAGGGAATACCTGGCCATTTCCCAGCTACATCTGATAGGAACAGGTCACAGGTCCTTGGCCCGTCCTATTAAACATAGCTATGACTCAGCAGATAGCAATGCAATGTTGATGTTTTTTAGCTTGAGAGATGCAGGCTAAGCTGTATGTACTCTTCTTTTCTTTCTCAAAAAAGTGATAATTTCCAGTTTCTGGAAATGCTAATAACGCTTTCTATGTGATGCAAACAATTTTTTAAGCTTTTATTTTCCATATTCATTCACTTAGAATCTATGAATGTTAACAGGTTTTACAAACTGTAAAAAAGCACATTATTTATCTAATTATCCTTCAAATTGTAAGCAGAACACCAGGCTTAAATAGTCATAGACCAGTCATGCTGTGTGTAGGGGGTGTTAAAGCAAAAACACGTTCGCTCTCTGTAGCTTCACTCTTGCAGCTGGCAGAGCTACTTATTTCAGGTCAGACCCTGGTATCTGGTATCATTAATCTTCTTTCCTACTCTGGGCTCTTCTGTTGGTAATTTAATCTTCACCTCTTATGCCTTCTTTTTTTTGGGGAGATCAGCTGGAAGCAAGATGTGTGGATATATCCATCTATAACACTGTCAGTACGCTGTAGTACTTTCAGTGTTGCCTGTGCGTTTTTTCTCAAGCATTTCTTGTGATTTTAGCTTAGAGGTAATTTATCTGTAGGCAGTCCTGCATGCTGAAGAGGAGGAGACCAGTTATCCAAGCAATTATTCGAGGCGATTAGGAAAAAAGCCTCACTCGGTTTGGTTCAGCTGCACTCCGTACAGCAGTTCTTGTAGCTCTCCTTCACTGCTGCCAGCCACGCTGTTGTGTTCACTGTGAGCGCGCAGTGTTTTCAGAAGAGGGATGCTGGACTGAGAAATGCTTTGCCTTTTAGTGTCAGCCAGGGTTGTCTAGGACCTTGCAGAACAAACCAGGGAAGGAAGGGGGGGACCCTATTTCAAGTACAGTCGACAGTTAACTTTGCCACTGCATGTTCCATTGCTTCATTGCAAAAAGCTACTAAAAATTTGGGATGGGGTGAGACTAAACAGGAAGAAATTGAGGGCTCTGAGGAAACAACATGTTAGGTTGGGTAGCGCAGTGTCCTGCAGAAATACACAAAGTAGCTCTCACAAGACCAGCGTGAGAAGGCAGACGGTGCGAATCTCTCGGCGTGCAGCTCCTGTGTACCAAACTAAAAAGACCGTTCTGTTTCTGGCATCAGCTACTGCCACTAGATACCTGTACAAATGTCTGTACAGTGCTGGTAAATTGGCTGTGAAAACCTCCAAGGAGAGACAGATGCTTAGATTTCTTCCTCCTCTGGAGAAGATTATGTGGCTATATAGGCCAAGAAATAGGAAACATCATTCCTCATTTCCTCCCTCCTTTCCAAAGTATGATGTCCATTGTCTATCTTCAGACTGAAATGATCATGGCCTCCAATCAATAAATCCTCTATAGTAGGCTGAATTTTCTTTGCTTTTCCAGACAAGAGCAACCACTGAGATCTACAAATCATCAACACTGCACCATAGATCTTGCTTCAGGGTAGGAAGCATGTAAAAATGAGTGCAAATTTCCTTGCCAGTTGACTTTCAGAGGTTACAATAATTATTTTTTTCTCTAACATCTTCAGAGGGTTTCTTGATCAGCTGAATAACTCCATTCCATTGTAAATAATCAATTTAGCATAAGAATTTAGTATCTCATTGACTTCAGAGACTCCAATAACTAGACCTGTTGTCTTTGTTCCATTTCTGAGAGCAAACTAGAAGGACCACATGAGTTTTGGAGCTGCTCATAAAGTGTCTAAATAAAGACAGGTGTCGATGTTAAAAGAAGTATGTAAAGTTCCTTTAAAAGTGCCTAAGTTCACATCCTCTTCTACTGATGGTGGCCACACTTGAAAGAAAGAGAACCACAATTGAATTTTAGGACACTTAGCACAGAAAATGGCCTTGAGAGATTATGTAAAAATGCCAAAAATCTGGATATAATTCTTGAATGACTTGAAGAAAACTTAAATCTCTGACATTCTTTTAGGCACATCCTAGCTTTAAATTTTAAACAAAGACCATGTTTTAGGAGACAGTCACAAGCCACGGAAGAAACAGACGGATTATCAGACTTCTCCATATTCTGCCATTAATGCTCAAAGAGAAAGTTTTGTCCTTTTTTGTGGATTGCTTATCAGAAATGTGTCAGACCCTGGTTAGTTTCCTTATAGAGACAGTCTATTTACTAGTGTGGTTTTGAATAAGGAAAGCACTGAAGATTTCTGGGACGTTCATGGTGGACAATAAGACCAAATTTGCATGCGTGCAGGGAGGTTTCATTCCCTAGAGTGAATTCCAGGAGTAGAAACCTGTTAGAAAAATGGGGGTGGGAGGGCTCGTGTGTGTTATGTTCTACATTTAGCTACAGAAAGGAAAGGAGGATGAGGTGTACATCTAGGAGAAGCATGATTCCTGACAAGGAATGATGAGACTTCAAAAGTTACCGTTTTCTTTTGAGTTATTTTTATATTTTCAGTGTAGCTATGATAGGGAGCTTGATGCGGGTACTGGGAGGAGCTCTTCCTAACTGACATTATTTAACTTTGATACATGAGCAGATTTAGCATCCATAGAATGTGGAGAAATGCTCAATGAAAGGGCACTTGTTATGAGAAACATCACTATATTCACGAGACTCTAAAACAAGTAGACTGAATGCAACTTATTGTAACATCCATGTGAGGAGGAGTAGTGGAACTGAAGGTATCAATTACTGACACATCAATATCTGCTACAGAGATGTTACCTGGCTGCTGCAACTACTGAAAACGTGTATGAGAAGAATCAGGTCAAAAAAACAGACTGGGACAACAGAGATTGGATTGGGTCATTTTCTGGCAGCAATGTTAGAAACGCTCTGCGTGTTTCTCAGTAACTAAGTAAGTGATGCTAACAACCTGGTTTGAGCAGCATAGGGCAGAGGGACACTAGAAAGTATCATGCAGTTGCATGATTAGGAGACAGCAGCTGCAATGTCTTTTTTCCCTTTGTGAAAGAACTAGAGTTCCATGTTCTTCTCATCTGTGTTCCCCATCTCTCAGACAGTGAGAGCAGTGTGTTTGCTTGTTCTTTGGTCATCTCCTAAGGAAAAGAAACAGTCTGAATGCAAGACCTGTATCTAGTGTAAGACCTGAGTGAATCACACAGATTGACTTCAGTCTTTCTGAATCACAGGTAACCATGCATTAGATGTTGAGCTCAAAAGTGTCTGGAGGAACATGTCGATGCCTGTACACTGCAAAAGCAACCTAAATCTTTTTAGTACCCTGTACATTTCCTTTACTTGCTTTGTACATAAAAAGGCAGGCTACTGTGGTGTATCTGTTGTCTGGATCCACTCTGTTGTGTTCTGTTTTATTGGGTCTATACTGGTGCAGGTGTGGGAGGATCCTTTGGAGTATGAGTTAATTTAAGTAAAATTTTAGCTTGCTGAATTAGTCAGGTTCTGGCTTTCTCCCCTTCCCTTACTCATCTTCCTTCACAGTGTTCACTGGTGCTGTGGCTGTTGTTCTTTGTCACTGTATGCCTCTGCATGGAAAGATGCTTAGTACTGATTAGAGCAGCTTAATTTACTGTGCAACATTCAGGCTTTGCTAGGGTTCTTTTTATTTTCCAGGAACAAGGAAAATTTACTGATTGCTTTGAGACCTATTTGGTTCATAAAACAAATATCCAAGTTGATCAGGGCAGTGTATAACTGTATCAGAAGTGCTGAATGTTATCTTCCACAAGATAAAGACTCCCAAAGCCTACATGTTGACCTGAATTTTCTCAGAACTTTGTTAGGCTGTAGAATTCTGCTTAGGAAAATGAGAAGAAAAATAGTTGCATGCCCAGTTTCCATTATTATATATTACTTCTTTTAAGTCTGTTGTTCTTATTGCTGCTGATTTTTTTTTTTTTCAGAAAAGTTGAAATGCACAGAAATTTTCCAGACTTGAAAGCAGATGTAATTTCATTAGCTTGACCTCTTTCAAATCAATGGAAGACTGGCCTTTGAATTCATTAGGGATGGGAATTCACCAATAATTCCTGTAAATAAGAATACAGAATACTGTTGGAAACCCTAGCAGAAAAATATCCTGAGTGGGCATATCCATTTTGATATTTCTGTTTCTCTTTCAAATCAATATTTTTAAAATGCCCTTTAAAATTTTTATAGCAATAACATTGACTTTCACAAAAAAGAAAAAAATTCTAAACCTGTATGTTAAAAGAGGCAGCTAATCTATATCTGTTCAGTAAATGAAAGCAGAGGTGTGCTGAAGTATATTAAATATTAGGTAGATCCCTGTTCTGGGTTAAAATAATTTGCAGCTTTGCTTTCAGCAGTACATTTTCTGAGTGGGTTGAGCTCTCCCTTGGTAATTAATAACTCTTAAGCTGTCTAAATAGTTTCCTTTGAGTTGCATCATATAATGTGTTGTATGAAAACAACTTGAGGCCTAATGTAACATGAAACTGTATAGTGCATCTTAATGTGATTTGAGGAAGATGGATGGGAAGGAAATTATTTCTTATTCTGGCTTACAAACAGCTGTTCTTAACTTTTATTTGAAAAGAATTTAAAATACCCTTTCTAGGCAGAGATTGGTAAATTGTCCTAGTTATTTCCCCTTCTCCCATTATACCAGTAAAGTTAGGCAAAAATCAATAATATAGTAATTTGGTGTAGAAATACTGAGAATAATGGGGAGATGTATTTTTTTTTTAATTCGGTCACCTGAGCTTTACTTTTTTATTCATAACAGTTCTTAGTCTAAATCCCTTAGTAAACATGGAAAGGTTAAGATTTCAGTGTCTCCACCAACATAGTACTAAATAAATCATTACCCACCATAGGAAAGTTGTTTAAACCTACTCCTTGAGTTCTGGTCACCAAATTATTGTAACGTTGTCATGTTACAAGTGACATATACCAGGTAATGGTATATGTCAGCTGGAAAAGATATGTCTTGCCATAAACTCTAAACATCTCTCACTTCACTCTCAGGAAATGTAAGCTGGCTCATCTTTCTCTTCTTGGAAGATATTCAGCAAGCTGGAGACTTCATTGATACTTGTAAATACGGAAGTTTATCATACACTGTAGTGTATTCTCATTCGATATGGAACAATTAGAGTTCATAAGATTTAAAAATAGATGCTGCTTTTCCATTAGTGCTTTTTTTAAAAATAAAAACAAAAGGTAAATAAAGGATTGCCTTACTAAATTTGATATGGGTAACTCAATGCTGCTTTACAAAGATAGAACTAAAACTGTTTATAGCACAGTGAATACACAGTTAATTCATTCATAATTACTTCTTTTAGCATGGTAGCACTAGCAGAACCAGGTGGTATCTGCATTTCAGAATTTTTCAGAACTTTAGAGGAAACAAGTGAATGAGCAAATATTTTGTCAAAAATCAGCCTATACTTGATCAACATACCAACAGTGGAAGGTATGCAGAAATACAGTTGTAAAGTTCATGCAAAATTCCTGTAACTGCTCTCTTAGTAACCTCATAATGTACAGTCTGAGCTGTGCTTGGGCCACAGCACCTATTTTTAGGAGAAATTATGGCTACATTTAATCCAGCAAAAAAAGAGCAGAATGCAAGAAAAGCCTTTGCAACTCTGGGTATACTTATGCTTTGATAGAGGGGCACATAGTTGTTGCAGGATTGTCAGCGTGTATTTATTAACTTTCTTGATGCATCTGCCTGGTGCTTCAACCTGTAGAACATTAAGAGATACCTGAATGGCTGGATTTGTAACATATACAGGTATGATGTAAAACCTTGGATTGTTGGGGATTTTCCTACTTGTTGTCTTTGGTCTCCTCAGTCTGCCAGCTGGGGCCTCTGTAATTTACAGTACGCCTCAACCCAGCAGTCTGGCGTGGTGCAAATTCAAGTCTGTGTATTCAGTTCATGTGCTTCAATTCCTGCTATTGTTTTCAGCAGTTTCCACCAAGGGTGTGTTTCTCTTTGAGAACACAGCGCTCCATTCATCAACTTTCATTTCTTATTATATACTATCGACAATATGGACAGAGGGAGAAAATCAAACTGTCTGAATTCCACCTAAAATATAATGTAGTCAGACTTTGGGCGCCTAAGTCTCGAAGAATGATTTAAGTTGCCTGTTCTCAAGCACCACCTAACCCCTGGTGGCACCTAAAATGAATCATTTTGGACAACAGGTTTCCCACAGCATCTGGGCACAAGTTCCAGGGAAGCTCAGAAGTACCATGGCTTAAGCAGCCAGGCATGTAACTCCCACCCAGGTTTCATTGTGACTCAAAGATGTGTGTAGAGATGCCTGAACTCTGCCTGTGTCCCCAGAGGTGCCTAAGCCATTGACTGTGCTTAGATCACACACGATAAACTTGGACAACGTTGAATTTAACACAAACCACAGCAGTTATGAGCACTTTAGTGTAGAAGAGGGAGAGAGGACCTTTTAAATAGCCTTAAAGGTTAGAGCAGTCACCCAGGAAGGATATCTGGTTTGGATTGTCCTAAGCTAAGGAAGCTCAACAGCAATGGGTGAACTTGACTGTTGTCCCACTGTTAAGGAAATTTTCTGGGAGAGGAAAATCTCAGATTCATGTTTTTGCTCTTATTATATATTTGGGTTCAGACACTTTTGTACAAAAAACCTCAGCATCCCCTGGTTCAGAGACCAGATGCCAAGGATACTCTGACATTCACATATCTGGTTTAACTTGTAGGTTCTTTCTTGTCGTCTTTATAGATGAATGTGAACACTTATTAATTGCTACTCATATTTCTGTAATGCTAGGGCTTTCTTAAGACTGTCATCTCTCGTACTACTTTTGGCTTAGACACCATGAGGTACTACCCTAAGTTAATGTCCTCTATATTTGTGCTTTACATCTGTAGACCTTGAGGTGAGCTTGTTACAGGTTTCCTTCATATTTATTCTCTCTCCTTTTTGTATTGTTCTTTCCCTATGCCACATGGAAAGGGTAAATACTCAGTGAGGAAGTACTTGTTGAGCCGTTGGTATATGGAACAACTTGCCTTTGTATTTTTCATTAACACGCTGCTTCTTTACTGTTTTTACCTGCACATGACATCTCCTTAGTTTTTTCATTAGGTTTTATATATTGGTAGGTGCAACCAGGGGAAGCAGTATATTAAACATTCAAAGAACATCTGAATTTCAATTCAGTATTCTGGAAAATTTTGTTTTGGCTTTTCTCATGTCCCGATACGAGATTCTACATTCACATTTTTGTTCCGGCTTTCCCCATTCCCTTCACCCTACTCCCCTGTCAGATATTTGTTGTTTAAAACACATACATACTTTGCATATTCCTGAGGAGCTTTTAACTAAGCTTTACAGACTGGAAGGTACCATGGTAGTAATGATTACATTTTTCTATAGTATCTTACTTATCATCCATACCTAAGTAACTTTAACACTAGATGCATTCCTTTTGTTCTGTTATGTTCACTGGAAGCCATTCAGGGAGCAAGGGCATAGGGAAAATTGTGGATAGTAGTAGACCATATGCTGGTTTTCTGAGCATTTTGTCCCTTCATTTTTTTCCTTGTTGCCTTCACCATCTGTCTGGAAGGGCTGAGTGTTAAGTGCACGCTTTAAAGCATCTGTTAATGACTTTTTGGTCACCAAGCAATGTTTATATATTTACACAATGAGAACTCTTACCAGAATAAAGACATTGCTTCTGTGATGTCTTTGGTATACAGTAGTTGTATACTGACTTCGTGTCATTTGTTGGTCAAACACTGGAACAAGTTTCCCAGAGGGCTGTGGAATAATCTTCATTCATGGAGACTTCAAAAACTCAGCTGGACAGGATTTAAGAGTAACTTGATGTAATTTTCAGGTCGGCCCTGCTTCTAGCAGGGGGTTTGATCCATTGGCCTCCAGAAGTGCCTTCCTACCTAAATTATTTTGTGAGTCTAACTAAATTTATTATTGGTCCAATTCTATTTAAATCTTACCTCTTTAGTTGACTTCACTGAAATTAGTGTCATGGCCTTATGAATTAACTTGACCTTATCTGCTTTTCTCATTTCTCCCAATACAGTTTTCTCTCTCAGTTCAGAGGTAAGAGAAGTTAGAGTGAACTCTTGCTCTTTTTGGAATGCTGGCCTGTACCTTAACTCTTGTCCTGTTTCCCAAATACTTTGATTAACCAGTTAAGGAAGATAATTTTATACCATGTGCACTCACAATCAATTTTTTTTGAGAAAATTCTGAAAGAAACACTTGAACTTTTAGAAGGCTGATACTGTCATTCATTTGGATAGCTCTTGAAGTGTCAGGGAGGCTTACAGGAATAAGCAATGAGAGTTATAAGAAAAAAAAAAAAAAAACAGAGAAAGAAAAATGTGCTCCATATTTGCTAGAATGCCTACCATGTCCAGCAATGTCTTCTGTTTGTTTTGCAGACTTATCATACCAATCGTGGTTTCCCCTTCTTTCATTTGATGGAGACTTCTGATATTTCCCTTCCACAGTTGTCTGCCCTTTACCCATTAATATAAACTCCCCCGTGTCTCCCAATATGGAACTTGCTGGGAAAGTTAATTGACTCTGGAGAGCTAATCAGATGCTCCCACAGCCAGATGTCCTATCTAGGTTACAGCTGTAAACCTGAGATGCCACGTCCTTAGCTTGCCTGGAGTGCTGTAAACCATAGGGCTGATCCCATGTCCAGATCATTTACTGCTTTGCAGACACACACTCACAGATTACTGATGTCCAATGAAGGTATTTTCTTTGTAAATCATAAACATATTCTTTATGCTATAATTAAAATACAAAGCAGTATGAAATCTAGAACTAAGTGCTGCAAAGCCTATTCACTTTTGCCTTGCCTTTTGACACTGAAACGTCTGTAGCTGTACAACAGAGCATATGGGTCCCCTAACAATGTGGGAGAGCAGCCAATTTGGTCCTCAGATAAAACAGGAATCAGCTGCGGGAAATAAGCCAAAGAAGTGTGATTCCCACAGAAGGGACTTCAATAGGTGTTAGTCCATAAAGTAGATCTTTGGCAGGATTTAGAGCAGGCTTCTCTACACAGAAGGCGTTTTTCCGGAGATCCTAAGTTAACTGAAGTGCACTGATTTCTGGGAGAGTTGTGGGGATATTCTCCTGTCAGCTGGTGCTTTCCTCTTTCTTCATTTTTTTTAATCCTTCTTCCTTTGTTGTTGTTTTTGTTGTTGCAGGGGTTTTTTGCTTTTATGGCACATTGCTGTGTAATTGTAATGCCATTTGTAGTTTTTTAGGACTAAACTATTTACTTCGCGTGATGATGAGAAGACAAACAGAGGAAATTTTTCTGCAGCATAGAGCCCTCAGGTTTCCTCCACGCTGATCCAGGGAATGCCTTTTGCAATGTGGCTGGTTGGGCAATCCTGAACGTTTTCAGAAAACAATGTTAACACTTTCACTACTCATGTGTTGTGTAGTGTTTGCGTCTGTGGTTTTCATTTGTCTCGCCTCTGTCTTAGGAAAGAAATAATTTGAAATGCAGAAGCTTCAAAAGAAAAGAGTTGATTCCACAATTCTAATTTGTTTAGTACAAAAATAGTATATATTAAATAATTGTCGAATTCTGTAGAGTTGAGTTACAGACTAATTTAATTTTTTTCTGAAATACAATTTTTTCAAATACTTTGTAGAAGTGGTGTTGTACTGCATTCTGTGATACAAGTAACAAGTCAGACTTTTTTTAGAGGCAACAACATATCTTAGGCAGGGAAGGAATAACAAAATCAAACAGCAGCAAGTAATTAATTCAGAAATGCATTCTTTATTTTTGTTCAAGCCTGCTAAAGTCCAGCTGTTCTGATACTCAAGATGTCCGAGTCATTGCCCATGGAGGTCACTGGATAAAACCCCCTGCTCAAAGCAGGACCAACTTGAAACTTCGGTTATTATGAGCCCTGTGCAGCTGTGGTTTGAAAGTCTCCAAGGATGGGGATTATCCCACAAACCCTTTGGGAAACTTGTTCCAGTATCCCAAGCAGTAAATTGGGAAAAGCAGTATTTTAAAATACGTTTATGTGTGCCATTCACTTGGCAGAAATCTTTTAAGACTCCTATTTATAGTAATCACAGATTTTGTTTTAAAAAGTTAAAACCAAAAGTTAGTTAGCAAAATCTTCAGTTATTTATTCTTATAGATAGACTGAATTGTACTTTTGAGAAGATGCATTTCTAAGTGCTGAAGCCCATGAATTTGTGTGAGTGAGCATTTGGCTTCCTGTTTTCAGTAGATTTTATTTCTGTCCATTCCTTTTAAGCAGTGTATTTGTGTATAAGAATAAAAAAGAAATCTTTTTTTTTCCTCTCTGCTATTGTAGGCAAGTATTTCCAAATGGGCTTCCTCAAGAATACTCTCTAGTTGCTACGTTCCGTGTGCGGCGAAATACCAAGAAAGAACGTTGGTATATTTGGCAAGTTTTAAATCAATATGACACACCTGAGGTTAGAGTCATCTTTCATTTTTTTTTTTTAAAGTTTATTTTTTTCCTTATATAATGTGGCAAATGTAACTTAGTGGATGTTTCCCCACTGGTTTTAGCTACAGTTTATATGGAACAGACAGGCTGCTCTGAAATAATTTATGATTTATCATAGTAATGACAGAAATTTGACAAAATTCATTGAGTTAAGACTACAAACTAGGATAAGTAGGAATGTTATGATTTCTAGCTGATATGTATTTACAAAGTTACACAAAGGAATTCTTCATAACATAATACTTGCCCAGTCTATGTAGTCCAAGTTTTTTTACTATATATATATATATATATAGTTTATATGTGTTTTTAATTCTTATACTCTAACTTTTAAACGAGCTCTTCTTTTATTTTATTTCTCTTTCAGATCTCTGTCCTTCTGGATGGTACAAAAAAAGTTGTGGAGTATATGACCAAATCTGCTCAGGGAAATATACTGCATTACACATTTAAGAGTCGAGAAATTTATCCATTGTTTGATCGGCAGTGGCATAAGCTTGGTATTAGCGTGCAGTCGGGGATCATTTCCCTCTATTTGGATTGTAATTTAATTGAGAGAAAGCAGACTGATGAAAAATTCACCATTGACTTGCAGGGAAGGACTCTGATTGCTTCTCGTGCTGCAGATGATAAGCCCGTAGATGTGAGTAGCATGAAAGGAAAACCAGATAACTTGAAATCATGTTTTAGTCATGTTTTTACTAACACTATCCTAAAAAATTATGTAGATAAAATATTCAAAACTGGTTATTACTTTTGAGTGTGTACTCTTAATTTGAAGTCCTTAAGTCTTTTTCTCTAAATATTCAGTGCTGTAGCATCTGTTAAGGCAGAACTTCTGTTACCAAAGTAACTACAACAACTTGGTCCTGGTTTCAGGAGTCTGTTTTTCTGTATTCACTTTGGAGTAGAAGCCATGTATTTACCACGGACATGTTATTACTACATTTACAGATAACTTCCAGCAGTATTTTTCTTTTGATTTTTATGAGGTTTATTTATAAGTTTGTAACAGTCATCTGCTACAGTTTGCCTCTTTGTGATAAAGGGGAGACAAAAAAATTAAGGATTACCTTTGTATCAAGATTGTACCCCGTTCCAGGGCAACTCGACTATGCAGAAGTCGGGGAGCACATTGTTCGTAGTTGTCGCTCCCTCTACCGAAGGGGAGGGATTAGGGAGTGGCTGGAAGTGTTTCTTGCAGCCTTTGGTGCAAGAATTACCCAAGGCAACCCCATGATATTCTGGGCTGTGTTTCATCCCAGAGATACTGTTTTCTCCTTCCTTGTGCAGACAGCTCACAGAAAGTAATTAGAAACCTCTAGGAAATGTCAGTTGTTTTAGGTACAATGACAGCCATTTACCAGGTTTAAAGCATCTGGCTTGGAGTTTATAGTGACCATCTGAAAGCTTCAGCTATATTACGCACATTGTACGGTTCCAGATGGAAATAACACATTGTGACTACAAGCTGGCATTGTGTGAGGAATCAGCCCTGTGAGGCCCTAAATACTTCAGTCTGGACTCAGGCCTCTTACTTTATGAGGCCAAGCTCATGCTTCATTTTGTCTTCTAAGACCGAGTTCAACTTTATTTGAAATGTATGTACCAACTCCTCATTTCCAAGCAGCAAACAGGAGAAGGAACAGATTATTTTTACCTCGTGTTGGTTGCATGGCGTGGGCTGGATAATTCTGAGTGGAAGCTGTCAGTTGGGATTTCCACATTTGCAGGAAAATATTATGGGCATAAAGCTGATGAAGGCAGCAGAGCAGATCCTGTATCAACAGTCACTCTTCTCAGTCACTCTTCAGAGTCACTCTTCTTAGTCACTCTTCTCAATACAAAGAGAAAATAAGAGGATGCAAAACAGATGCAGAAAGAAGCATACAAGGGCAAGATTAGCCTGTTAAAATTAGATGCTGTTCATCTCACCAATCCACCCAAAATCTCTGAAAAGGAAGCTTTAGCTACAGAATTAATATACTTTGTTCTTCAGGTGATTTAGTCGTAAGGTCCAGGCAAAGGTCTGTCCAAAGTGATAGAAGATGTATGTGAGAGAGAGTTTATCAAACCTTTACTCAAATTTATTGTAGGAGAAAATCACATCCCTGGAGGGATGATATCTGAAGGGCTAAAATGCCTACGTAGCATAGCAAGAGCAGTACAAAGGGATGCAACATGCATGAAGATAAATTAAATCTACAATGTGATTTACATCAAAGTAACAGCATAATTTGTTCCGTAAGTGAGGAGCTGTATAATTGTTTTGCATTTGTCTCTTTTTCCAGCGTTTCAGAAATACGCAGTGTTTCAGAGAGAAAGTTTCTTATGCAAAGCTAAGAAAATGCATGCTGTAACACATTAGTTTTTGCATCTCATATTAATTTCTTTTGTATTTCTTAATAGATTGAACTTCAAAGCTTAACAGTTTATTGTAATCCAAAGCTTGCAACAGAAGATACATGTTGTGAAATATCTGCAGACCTGGTAAGTTATTTGTTAAAATGAAAGTGTTAATGCAAAAGAAATTGCTTCATTGTTTCTTACTAAAGAGCTGTAGAGAAATTTCAATAGAAGTGTTAGATTAATACCCCCTAAAAATGAATCCTATATCTAGAGTCATGGTACGTTGTTTCTTGCTGCCCAACTAAATGACACAGTGGAACCTCAGTAAAAGGCACTAGATGCTTTCTGAACATGGATTAATATCTAATTAGTAACTGAGGAATTCTCAGAGAGTAGGAAACAAATCACTGCTATGACCTCAGGATGGCTTCAAATAACAGAGGCCATTTCAATAACAGTTGCATCTAGTGAAGCATGATGGATGATAAACAAAGCCCATGAAAGAGTTTGCATGACAGTGGAAGGGGAGAAAAATAGGAAGGTGTTGAGGTTGTTTCCCTTATTTCAATATGCTAATGTGGAGGAATGGATGTTTCATAACTGGCAGATACTTTCTTCTTTATAACACACATGCTGAGATGTATATATTGTTCAACATAAGGGAAAACATTGATTTAGTTTAGAGGGTTCACTTTTCCATGTGGTTTTGATAGACAGAGTCAGTGTAGACTGGAAGACGCTAGAAATATAGAAGTGCTTGAAGTTGAGAATGTAATTGTTTTGCTGAATCAAGCTCATTAAGGAAACAAACAAACAAAAACCTCAGAAAGGAATTACGTTAAAGTATTGGTCTGCTAGTTATGAATAGTCTATAAGAGGAGGCTTCTCTGAGATAGCGGGCAGTGCTGTCACCACCCAACCTGCAGTCAGCAAAAAACCCCAGACCGAGCAGAAGGACTAATTGATTCCATCTACAAGGAGATGGGAGAATAGGGCACCTGGAATGGATGGATAAAGCTGCCCGAGAACAGAGGAGCAGAAGGCTTTGTGGGAGCTGACAACTGATAGGTGCTTGGAAGCGTGGAAGACGTTTGATCTTATTTATAAAGGGAAATTTCAATTTAAAATAGTAATATATTGTTCAAATATATTTCAAAATGTCTTCCTGTTCATAGTGCTGGCTTTCTCTTGAGTGTATAAGTTCACGGATAAGTGAAATGAATGCATTTTTTTCCCACTTTTTGCGTGGAAATACAATTTATTTAGCAGTTATGACACAGTAGCAGAAAAGTAAAAACAAAAAAAGCCCTAATTATTTATGGACATAAGAAGATCAAGGATAGGCTTAATACTAGCATCTTAAACATTCCTTCAGCTGTATAGCTAAAAGCACCATCAGTTTCATTTTTATGTCCTATGTTGAAGATGTAAAAAATGATGGACTACTTGTTTATGACTTTCATGTTGAAAACAGTGTTACATTTTCTGATTTATTTTTTTCATTACTTCCTTACCAATTATAAGGGCTACATTTTCAGTGATTTAAGGGAAAGGATTTATCCTTGGATACAAATTTCTACACTAAGCTGTAAATCCTGTGGGAATTTCTTTGACAGAAGGCTCGCAGGACACCTCATTACAGCTTAATGAGAGCTGCTGAAATTTATCAGGTTCTGCTGACTTGTCCTGTACTGTATCTTCAGGTTGGCTCAGCTCTCATGAGTTACAGACAGGTCAATGTTGGCTTCAGGGCTTTTTGTTTGTTTCCAAACTGTGCATGCCCAAAGTGTTTCATTACAGAAAAAGTGACAGAATTTTCCTCACTCACTCGGACATTTTGTCTTTCAGGACGGGGGGTTGAGGACGGGATGACACTGAGAAGTACCCTCTTTTTTTTTTTTTCTTTTTTTTTTTTTTCCCCATGGGCTTTTTCTGCTTCACTACTTCTAACTTTGGGAGACTTTATTCCTCTGTCTCGGCTCTTTTGGAGGAAAGAAGTGGGGCAGTCAGATCAGTTTTAATTAGCATTGATTTTAGTATGGAAGGATCACAATATCTAGACTACAGCTTTTTCTTCTGTTTGGCATTTGTAGCTTCTATGTAATGTGGTGTGTAAAGGAGTATTAAAACAGAAAGTAACTTGAAAATAGCGTTTGGATAGTATTTAATATCCAAAGTGGACGAAAAATCAGAAAACCTTCTTTTTTATTTTAGTGCCCAGGTGAGGAGAGATTACTTGCTACAACTTCATCACCAGTGACTGTTCGTGCCAGCAAAATATACGCGCTTCCAGGAATGCAGCAAGAATCTAGAGAGGGATGCCACTGCTTTCCAAATAAAGTATGACGTTTTCCTATTGCTTGCTTTTTAGTGCATCATGCTGTTTAATCCTGCTAGGTATTTAAAAAAAAAAAATTTTTTTGTGTGTGTTGGGTTTTTTTTTTAATAGTTACAAAAAATATCTTACTGGTTTATAGCATTCTAATGTACTTACATTGCATTTCCCAGTTAAGAAACAGTATGTTTTAGATTTAGTTAGAGTTGCAGAGGTCTGTAAGGTTTAGTTGTCTGAACATATATCAAGAAAAAGATCTATGGTAAAAATGAAAATTATATTTAGGCATTATACTTAGTGTAAATGTTTTTACTCGAGAATAAATTATTTCCTACAAACTACTTTTTAAAAAAAAATCCTTCTCCTGGGTGTTGCCTTATATATAGCGTGAGTCATTTGCTTTGCTGGGCTTTTGTGACAAAGACAAGGAAACCAAACCAAATGTGTATTTTGGATCTGCTTCTTTGTTTATTTTTTATTTCTTTTAAAATCAGGGAGAAGCAGGATTGCCAGGCGTAGCTGGTTTGCCGGGCCAGAAAGGAGTTAAAGGTGAAAAGGTAAAATATCAGTTACATTTACTCTTCCAAATCTTTATCTTAGGCTTCTCTTTCTTTAAAAGAAACTTTCTGGATTCTGTTATTCCTTGAAGGAATCTCCCTGCACACAGGTTAAATCCTGTATCAGTTGGTCTCTGGTTCTGTAAAGGCTTCCTGGCAGGGAGCCCACAGCTCTCTGACTTCGGAGTCCCCTCATCAACTCCAGGCAACACAGTTTGGCAGCCTGGGCAGCACATGCCTACCCAACCCTCGCAGCATGTCCTATCGCCTGTTCCTCTTACCCAAAAAAAGAGAAGTCGTGTATGTCATCTGTGACAAGGATTTTCTCATGTCATGTGTGTACATCGCTGCTGATGGACAGAATCCTGTGTGGTGGATTCATCCTTGCAGTCATCAGTAGGAGGGTATGAATTCACTTGTATGACCTAAGCACTGTATATTCTTTGACATTACTCTTACCTGAAACTTTCTTGATTGTGAAAAGAGAGGCACCTGCCATAGGCAAGCCCCTAGGACAGGCCAGTCGGGGCTCCTTTCCTTGGGCCGATTATGTATTTTTCATTCTGTAAACCTTACCATGACATTGTTGTGTTATTTAGCTTGGGAGTTTCCTAATAATAAAAGTCAGCATATCAGATGTTTTCCCTTCACACTCCTTTCCCTACGTTTGGTTGGAAGATTCTGGATTAGAACATGTCTGGGAATGTATTTTTTCTTGTGCTAATAGAGGGGGCAACTTGAATAAACTATTGCAACTCAGCAGCTTTAGCCTAATTATAGGAAATTTACATTTGTGAATGTCAATTAAAAAAAAATTCAAAAACTCAGCAGGTTAAAGTGAGAGGTAGTACAGTGAACAGCTAGAAAGCTGCTTAATTTGAACCTTCCTTATAATTGACCAGCACTGACTACATCCTAGCTTTGGGATGGGTATTTTTGTTTGGGGGTGGGTGGAGGGCACATTACTGCTGTGATTAAAAGGATGGTCTCACTGTTGACCTTTGGGGGCAAACAAATTCTGCCTTGAATAGTGCCTGCCATGGTGGAGTTGAATGCCACGTTCTCTGAGGCTTTAGTACCATTTTTTTCTTTGCTTCTGCATTTATGCAATTTTCAGTAATTCTTGCTCTCAATGATGGCCTTGTTACATCAATAATTAGAGGTGGAGAGACAGCAAGACCCCAGACCATTCCAGACATGCAGGATACATGATTTATTGCCAGATTATGTATAGGAGAGTTACAGTCTGTGGCTGAATGTTTCGTAATATGTTATACATGAAATAGGCAGCTTCTTGATTACTTTGCTCACCAGTCACAAAAAAATGGGATTTCTGTAAGTTTTCTGATGGATTTCCAGCCTATGTTTCCCAGTTCGTTTGTGCTCAGCTCCTCATTTTTTTTGTTTTCTTTTACTTCTAAATAATATTGTTATTATCATCCAACTAACTGTATTTAAATGTCCACGCCATGGCAGGATCCAAGTGAAAACAAGTTAATGTTAATATTTCAGCTTCTTTCCTAGGAAATTTCTGTATCTGTTGATATTATCTCTTGTTCAGCACAACATTGCTTATCCTTTTATTTTACGCTGTCCCATTCCAATTTCCCATCCACTGTAATTAATTGTATGACTGAATTTACGTGTCTTTTTGTTGCTGTGGGAATAGCAAAAAAGGTCTCTACATACACAAGTTGGTGTCAGGCAGACACAAGCAGACACAAGCAGGTGTCAGGTGTCAAGCCCCCCAAAATTCCGCTTCTCTTCAGGCTGACATAGTTGTTCCCTAATATCAGACTCTTTTCCCTGTTCAGGAATATCTAAGCGATCACCATTACAAAGCATGATACCTGATAAGCCATTTTTAGGCATTTGAATTTAGTTATGAGCCTGTTTCCACTTCATTTCTGTACACTTGGGAGTACTCTTGGCAGTTCTGTACTCTTGGCTCATTGTAGGACCTCTCAACAGGTCTGAGACAGAGTCCAACAAAATGTATTGTGGGATCAAATGATTAAAGTGCTGGATTTTCATTGGGACAAGCATTCATGCAACTATTGCTGTGTCTCTGGCAAGCTGTCCATCTGAATGTACAGGAGTGTCACTGATCAAAATGATTCCATTTGTGTGTATGACCTTCCTATTTGTATGCCTGGCCTTCCATTATGGCTTCATGAGGACATTATAAGGACAGTTCTTCACTTGGCAATAGAAGTGTTATCTCTGTTGGCTTTGAGGAGGTACTTTGAGGGTGGAGAAGCTGCTCATTTTCAGGACTGTCTCCCTTCTTCAATGACCAGACTGTTCTGTTTGGTACGAGACACCCCTGCCTCAAGGGCAGTCGTCCCTGTCCCTTTTGTTTGCTGTGCAAGCTTGGATCGAGGGATGTTTGCTCTGCAGGATTTTACTTGCTGGGAGATCAGCTTCTGCAGTGATCTGCAGCAAGGGACAACCGCCTGTTCTTCAATGTCTGAATAATTAAGACTCGGAAAGTCACCAGGACCGACTTTGTTTGCTGCTTACTGATCATTGCCCTTGAAACACACTTTTTAACCCGTCCGATAGGTTTTTGGTTTTTTTTTTTCTTTTTTCTGTTGGATGAAAATAGAGAGGCAGCAGCAGCTAGGTATTCAATTCAGGTTATCCCTGAATAATATACCCTGTTACTCTCATGGTATCTTGATTCTTAGCACAGTGTATTTCACAAGCTTCTGGTTGTCACAAGTGAGGTGGAAGTCTCCTGTGACTTCACGCAATTTGGTATCTGTTCTGTAGAACTGGATTTCCTTCTCTGCTGAACTGAGTGAGGAATTTTCCATCTTTTCTGTTTTGGAAGCAATTTCTACTGCTTCAGCATGGTATAGACCCTGTTTCCCTGAAAATAAGACCTACTCCAAAAATAAGACCTAGCATGATTTTTCAGGGTTTTTGAGGATGTTTGAAATATAAGCCCAACTCCAAAAATAAGCCCTAGTTACAGTTCATAAAAAAAGTCAATTTACATAGTGTCCAGGCAGCTATACATTTTTACAAGTAAGCATCTTTTGGAGCAAAAATTGTATAAGACCCTGTCTTATTTTGGGGGAAACAGGGTAGCTACTCAAGACTCTTATAAATACATTATAGTTGCCAAATGTCTTTTGATCTCAATATGAAGGTTCTGGTTTATCCTCAATATGTAGAAATTCTTCAGGAAGACAGAATCTGGATCACAGTTATTGGAATGATTACATATATACTGAATACACAAACTAATTTTCTCTATCAAAGAAGCTAAAAAAAGCAATTGTATGTTATCTTTTTTAAAATTTTTATTTCTTTTAAGCAAACTTAGTGCCCATGAAAGATTTTAAATTGAAATCCAAAGAGAATTAAGTATTTTGATATAATATTAAACCATTCCAAGCTCTGTTAATAGGTCATTGGTTAATGCTGTAAATACAGCCGGGAGCAAAAAGCCAAAGGCAGAGTGCTTTCAAACATTAAAGTGCCTATTGATGCACACCGTGGAGAAATGTATTGCTATTCAAGTGAGTTTCGTTAATTCAAATTCTATTTAAGGAAAAAAAAAAGTTTAAAAGGCTATTTTAGGATTGGTATAGATAGGTTTATGCGATGTATTGTTGTACTAGGAAAATATTTGTAATAGAAGGATAAGAAAAAAGAACTCATGGAGAAAAAATGAGGTGTCTGACTGTTCCTTCCGCCTGTTTTCTTTGCTAGTCATACTTTCCTTCCTTCTGTCATTCCTTTTATAGCCCAGGTCCACCTGATTCCACTGACAGCATATCTATAGTTTAACGCAGCCTTGAGAATGTTTCATTTCTAGTCTGATTTTTGTTGCAGAGGTTATTGATAGGGACCTAGAAGCTGGAATGCATGAAAAAGAAAAATTTTGGGCAAAATATGGCTGATGGTCAATCATGACAAAGTTAGGAACTGCCAGTGTACTTGGTAGATTAAGATCTTACAATGGGCAGAAGGGAACACTCCAGACCTATGGAGCTAAGAATTTACTGATAGTCCTACTTAATGTTTTAACCGTGTTATAGTCCAAATTATCGAATTAATAAGGAAAAACATTAGTAATACAGTTTAATTTGCTCTCTTTAAAAACCTAGCCTTAAATATGTGCCTCTTTTCTATGTTACCATATTCACTGTTCCAGTATTCATGTCAGTCCTAAGGATGGCAGTTTAAGTCCTCCTCAAGAGGGAATGGAGAGGGTGGCAGTGAGTCCTCAGCACTCTGAGGAACTCAGAGGGCTGGGGGGTGTCATCCCTCCCCATTGGGGTCACCCCCGGAGCTGAAGCTGGAGCAGGGAGGCAGCAGTCACTGGGCCCAGCAAAGGGTTAAGCCAGGGACACCCAGCTCAGGCCGTGGCGAGGCTGAGCCCCTGCACTGCCAGGGTAACAGGGGTGATACTTCCTGGGCTATGGACTCCCTGCTGCTCCCCCAGTGCCAGGGAAACCTTGGAGTGATGCAGTCTTTGTGATGAATTTTCTGTCTCACCCTTGGCAAATTCTCTGAATTTGAATTTATTTGTATTCATCAACTAACAGTTCCTAATGAGGGGGTTTTTTTGAGGTCTAAATACTTCTATCACTATTTTATAATAATGAGAAATGCTTACATGTCTGTACATCTGATTTTTAAATTTTAGCGTACATAATTTCTTACACGGCCTGCCTCTGACATTAATTATACAGATCCAGTTTGAAGGATGAGTACTCCACATCACCTCTTTTCACCTTCCTCTTTATCACTTTTGGAAACGCTGCCAGTACACTGTCTGCTGGGAACAATTCTCTTCAGAGTGTGCTGGTATTTCTTTCTTGATAGTACACATTTTATTACCTGGACATTTCTGATTCTGTTGGCACGTATAACTATGCAGAGATGAAAACTGGGAAAGCTAATTTACTTAATCAAATTTTGCAAAACTGAAACTGATTTTGGTTAAGGAGTGTTTTGACAACTGACGTAGGTTATGCGTTCCAGCTGAACAAACCTGTCCCCATTGTAGACAAGAGCAATGTTGTAATGCAGTACTCTAGCAGTGTGTGTGCTAGGCCGCACTAATGTCATTCTTTCTGTTTATTAAGTGCATTTACTTTCATCTTAGTATTTAAATCATGATCTGTGCCTTGTTAGTACAGAACTCTGCTGGAAATATTTTCCTCCTCTCAAAATTCCTTGAGGGCTTTATTTTCTAGATTAAATATTACTGTGTCAAGTTAATCCCACTGTGTATCACAATGTAAATATATTTTAAATAGATTTGTGATTTATGAGACAAAATGATGTGTTTAAGTAAAATACTTTCTTAAAGAAATGTTTTTTCATTCTATGTGAGATAGGACTGTAATTTGTTAACTTAATAGTTATCACTTTGTCATTCTGTCACCACATATGGTTTTAGGCTATCTTTGCTGTACATGACTCTTCAATAGTAATGTGTGGTACAGGAATCTGTCTACTGTATTTCGTGTTTGCCACTAGCATATCATTTCTAATTCTATGACAGGTGCATTAAATAAGGGCTGAATGATGCAAAGAGGTAAAGGTCAAGTGCTTTTGAAACTCTCTGAATCATTAATGTAACAAAATGATCACAAGTGTAATACTGCAGGTGCTCTCATATGTGCAAAATTGTTTCCACTTCAGACAGAAGGTTGATGGTATAATTGGAAAGAAGCATGTTTGCTGTCTGCAATATCTTTTTAAGAATTTAGTTTGGCTCAGCTTTACAAAAAGTTTACATAGGCCTTTTTTTCTTTTTTCTCCGTTTCAGCCTGCTGAATTTCCACCCTGTCTGCTTGAGTTTACCAAAATAAATATTGTCAAAAAATACAGTAGTCATCCTGTTGTTTGCAAGAGATCACCTCTGAAAAATGTGATGTAGCTTAAATATTTTATTCAATAAGTATGTTATGCTCAGTTGAAAAGGATTTTCACTGGTACCCTTAGTAAATAATCCTACCAGGAGACTTAAAGCTCATGGTACTAGCTTTGAATGTTGTTACACTGAGTGTACCTCATAACCTGTAAATGCCAGCATTGTATTGCTAGTGTTCACCAGCTTATGAAATTGTTTTTCTGGCAGCATATATTTCTGTTGGCTTTGGTAGTTCTAAGTGAATGCAATTCTTTGTTCTCATTCTTACTAATTTATTTTCATAAACTTAAAAAGCTCAACTGCAGTGTGTGTCGGGAGTTAGACTACTCTTGTTAAGGCATAAAAGAGATGGGGTAGATGTAGGCCTGATGATCAGGAGCCCTGTTTTTTCGTCTCATTTTATACTTTGGCATCTACTATTTAAGAAATAGGATGGTTGTTCACTCTTGTAAAGGACTTTTGAGTTCTGCAGAAGCAAAGGAAAATGCCATTATATATACAAACCAAATAGGCAAAACTTCTTTTAAAAATGCATTTGCCCGTTGTTTTTTTCATTTTTTATTGTCATGCTGCCTGTGTGAATACTATCATAGGTTGTACAACATATAGTATCTGATCTTTAAACTCATTGAATAAAAGCATGAAAAACTAGTATCTTTCAGATTATGGTTCTTAAAATCACAATTACAAGATAGTGGTATAACTTAATTATCTAATTTGCAGTAGAAAATAATTGTCTTCAAGGTGGGGAGTTTGTCTGCAGTGAGCGGAACAAGTGTAAACATACTTTGGTTAACTGGCTACTAAGTCATAAATGCTAAAGGCTTTCTAGCATGTAGCAGGCTGTATAATTTTAGACTATACAGTACATAAAAATACGCCACTGAATGTAACAAAGTGGTTTTGATCTATCAAAATACTGGCAACTGGCGTAAGGGAACAGAGCGTGCATAGATAAGAGAGTCACTCTGTGGGTGATTAGAGAAGGTGACCAGGGGCCAGTGGTTATCTCTCATAATGCCAGTGCGTTCGTGCTATTTGCAGGCAGGGGATTTGGTCTACTTTTGAGATGGAGCTAACAAAACCATTCCAGTATTTGAATAAAAAGGCCATAGGAGGTGGCTTATATGCTCTTTCAGAACATTGTTACTTCTGAGCAGCCGTTTAAACTTACGTCTGGAATGGTGCTCTTTTATTTTGGGTTGGTTTGTTTGTTTGTTTCTTGAGGCTAGAGAGAAAAATATTGAATGCTTAGAACTTAACCGAGACTGCCATCCAGGGCCCTGGATCCCATTCACAGGTTCCCTGGGTAAAGCATACGGAGAGTTAAGCACCTTGGAGTACAATGTGCTGAGACAGCAGCTGCTGCCTGCCAGCCTAGAGGGAATGCTGAGGAAAAGCATGTATAGTAAATCCTTCCTTTACCAGGGATTAAATGTTTTATAATGGCTGTTCTGGGATATAGCAAATGCTATTGTTATGTACTACTTCTTGCTGATCTTACTGCTCCTTTCTTCACTTCGGAAAGGTTAATAACTCCATTTCAGAACAGAGGTATTATGTTTATGCTGAAAAGGTGAGGGTACTGCAGTATTCTGTCTATGAAGCTCTTTCAGATTTTTGGATTTCGTAGGGGGTTTTGTGATTGATTGGTTTTAAAAGCTTTACAACAGTGTTTGTATTCTTATACTGAGTTCTGGGATGCCTAGCTGATGTTCTTGTAGCATAACTACATAAATTACAACCTGAGTCTCTCCATCAGGTTTAAAGTGATTTTAATTAAAAAAATGGTTATGCCCTTGACATGGGGACAGTCTCACATAAAGTGCAGGAACAGTCACCCAGATAGCAACCTGGTCCCCTTGCTCTCAGGAAAGAGACCAGGCTGCTGGGTGCCGTTCACTTGTGCTGTCCCTAATGCTCCTCTTGTGAACTTTGGAACAACTGCAGATCCTATGACCACCAGTGCACGGGCAGGTGCTGGAGTCCCAGCAAGCGGGGGTGCAGGAGCACTCGCAGGCTGCACGGGGAACGCAACATGGACATTCTGTGGCCTAGACAAAGCCTTTCTGCTACGCTGCTAAGCATCTCCCTTTCTGTATGTTATTGAAGAAAAAAAAGTCACTGCAGCACTGTGTATGTATCCCATTTGGGAAGATGATGAGAAATGGATATTTGTTACTGTGGAGTGGATTTATTGACTAAACTGATGTACTTAATTCTTTTCAAACCAGTGACGTTTTCTTCATGAAGAATTGGATTACTCCAAAAAAGGCTGCAGCACTTTCTTTTTGCTGGAGAATGTTCTCTTCTTGGTACAAGTAGATGAAACTAATGTTTTGTTTTCTTTTTAAATGAAGACTATGATATGGTTTTAGTCCTTTCATTATATTCCTCTAGCATCCACCCGATTTTTATTTTAAACTTTGTAACCCCTATATTTGACACTATTAAGCAAATTTTCTGTGTTTGATGTTTTCTTCAATCATCTTTAAGACTCTTATCCAACTTGCAGCTGCAGGGATCTTCCAGATCTCTCTTGATCAGTTGACCATTTGTCTCTTAAAACTAAAATGTACTTATAGATTTCCTAAGGTTTGGGGTTTGGTTTCTCTGAGGGAGCAGCAGGGAGGAAGGGAGGAACTGAGTTTAAACAGTGTCTTTTAAAAATACTGTGGGCACAGGACTTTTGGACCAAAGAAACCTGTATTACATGTTGAGCTTTCTCGGTGTAGAGCTCACCTAACTCAGGAAAATGGACCCACTTGACTTCTCTCTGCTGTTGCAGTGAAATCCCTTAAAATCAGCAGACCTGCTTTTTATGGAAATGTGCATGTGCAAGTATTTATCAGTTGAGGGTCTTAATTGACATTACAGGTGTTTAAAAATGCATTTCTTTTGTCTGATTTTAGTGTTACATGTAAGGCATCCTCCTCCACAGTGGTTAAATTACTAACATGGCAAAAACAGGGCAGGAGGTGCTTTTCTGTTGAATCAGGTATGATCTGAGTAGTTGTCAACTTCAGAAGTCTTTTAGAACTTCTAACAGAATAATTTCTTTTGTAGGGTGAAATGGGTGCAAAAGGACAGGATGGTGTTGCTGGTCTTCCTGGCGAAAAGGTATGTTCATGTATATTAATATGTAATTTGATTCATGGGAAGTGTTCATTATGTCAGTGGCTTATCTCTCGCTATGTGCAAAAATGGGAGGATAAAAATAGCTTGTTTGTTTGGGTTTTGTGTGTGTGTGGTGTTTTTCTTTTTTTGTTTCTTTTCTAGAAGTAGAGGGCTGTACACAAACAAAGGAAGCTGCTGCTTCTGCTGTGCAGTTTATGGTCTGCAAGGCTAGAAAAGATCCCTTATGCTCTTAAGAGACCACTTGGTAGAGCTTTGAGATAAAAACCACTGACTCCTAAGCAAAAACTTGGGAGTAGCTGTGGCTAAGAAAGCACATAAGCCTAGCTGTGTATTCAGGAGGAGAAGTTTCACTTCATTTCAGGATGTTTGTGTGTGAAGGCAGTTGTACAGGTTTATTGAGTTCAGAGCTAGTTACCTGTGTTAGAGGAAGTCTGCAGTATAGAAGACAGCCCTCCTAACACTGAAGAAACAGTGTGTTGCTGGAATTTCTAATCATTTGGTCTCTTGTGATATTTTTTTCTGTTCCATAGTAACAGTTGAAGGATTTTCTGCATATACATGGAAGCCAGTTAATATATAGATGAATTAAATTCTCCAGATCCATGTGTTAGTACACTTCACTGATTTTTTTTTTTTTTTTGTTCTTTAATATCAGTGGTATCTTTAGTCTCATGATTTAAGTCCTCTTTTTCATCACGTACCTCAAGTTTCCGTTCTTTCAGTGCCATAAATACGTATGCCTTTTAAACACAGCTGTTGCTGCAAGAGGCTCAGGCTTTTAATGTTGTGCTTTATTGGTTGACAAGCTGCGATGTCACACATATGAAACATTTTAGTAGTGGCAGAGGTTTTGGTTTATTTTGTAATTATCCAGATCTCTAAGTACTGAAAGAAGTAGAGTTTTACTTCAAGTGTCAAGTTTAAAACCTGTAATTAACAGGATATAGAATTATGAAACTATCATGTTTTACTTACTGTTTCTGTCTCAAATTGTGTTTTGTTAAAAGTGGGAGGTAGATATATAATATTACCAAAGAGATGAGTTAAAATAGTGATATTTGTTGCTGATGCTGTTATGTGTATGGAACAGAAAAATCAATAGAGATTGATTTATTTATTTATTTAACTCTCCTTTTCAGTCTGCAAACCAGAGCATCAAGCCTATCATGATAGGAAATTCAAAAAGGATAGAAAGGGCTCGTTCTTCCTATTACGTGATTACAGTTTGAACATTCCACCACAGGATTTAAATGATCTGAAAATTTATTACAAAGTTGATGGTATAAATATCCATGGAGTGTGTCAGACAGACACTGCTGCTTGTCTGAAAGTTCTTGAGCTCTAAGACGCTGAAGTCTGGGAAACCCACTGCAGGAGTCTTTATGTTATGCTTTTCTGTGGGCATCTGTTGTTGCCACAATTTTAGTGATATACTTGACTAGAGAAACCTTTGTTTTGATCCAGCTAGACAGTTTTTACTTTACTGTGCTCCCAGAAGTGAATTAGCGGAAAGAGTTATTGTAAAACGCTGTAGATTGAATGAGATTGATCTAGAATGAAGCTGTGTTTTCCCTTGGGTCTTTCTGTAGCTCCTTTTCTGATGTTATCTTTCCTTAAAATTACCAGGCTATGTTGCTTTTCCAGTACATGTTATTATTACAGTTTCCATGGTTAATACTGTTTGGGTTTTTTTTGCTTAGCGCCTTGCAGATTCACTGTCAGGCCAAATCCCAAAGCTCCTGTTAGTTTACGTAAGGCTCAACAGTCAGATCGTATTTAATACCAAGACACTGTACTCTTCCTGAACATTAAAACTCTTCTAATTCAGACTGCGTAAAAGCCATACTGTTGTTTTAAATTAAAGATGAACTACCATGGAATCTGAAACTGGCAAAAACAAAAGCTGTTTAAAAAAAAAAAGGCAAACAAAAATAATTTGTACGTGTATAGCTAGATGAAGAAACTGAGATCCAGCTACCCCACTTCTGCTAGCCAGAGTCGTCATGTCTATGTAGAGTGATATAGTGCTGTGTGGAATAAACGCCTTTCCGGACGTAAAATCACTTTATTTTCCTGGTGTTGTGAACAGTGTTAACCTGCTCTGTCTCTCAGTTGATGCCTCACGAATTATGTGAATTTGTGTGCATCTGTTATTTTTGTGCTCTTTTTTCTGGGATGTTCTGGATGCTAAAAATGTACCTAAATTCAAAGACAACTGAATGAAGTAAAGGAATAAAAACACTCTAACCACTGTTATATACAAAGGCATCTCCTACATTTTAGGAAGCTGAGGCGCAGACTGTGCATTGCTGGGAGAGCCTTCTCAGGAGCTGCTGCTCTTTGTTTATCCTATTAATATATTTGTTTGCCTATATTTATGGGTGTTTTGCACTGTATTTTTTTATGCAGATGTTGCCCCTGAGTTCCTTATTAGAAATAGGAAAAAGAAAAAAATGCAGTTATTTTTAATGTAAATGTAGTTTGAGGCTTCAGAGAGCAGAGGGGCTCTTTCTGATACATGCAAAAACTATCCACTGCAATACTCCATTGTTCTTAGTTCTTTCCCTGAGGAAAGGTTCAGAGAATTAATATGTGGCAGATCTTACTCATATCGCTATGAGTAAGTAACAATATCAATTCATTTGGCCTATTTTAGGCCTCATATCTCAGAGTGAGATAAACTTGGCTGTTAGAAGGCCTGTTTCTGTAGAAGTGATTAGCTCAAATGTACCTGACAGTGTAGTGAAAAGTTAAAGTTAGAATAATCCTATCCAGTATTCTTTATTACTTGAGAGACTTGTCTTATCAGGACAGTCTCCCAGGAAAATGCTCCATCGTTATATACTTAATTTTCAAGATCTGTGTAAATGATGAGAAGTCTGTAAGACTTTATATATGTCCTTGACTTTCAGGGATCTAAAGTGTGAAAAGTAGCTTGTGTATCTTTTATATCTTCAGTCTGTCTTCAAATGCAACGTTTGGCCTTCTGTAATTTTTAAGACATATTATAGCTGACAACATACTTTCCCTTTCACTAAATGCTGCAGTGGTTTTGCAACAGTGCTCCTGGCTAATAGGTGCAGATCTAAGTGGTGTAGGCTTCTAGGGGGTTTATAGGTCTAAAAAATAAAAGGGCTGTAGTGCTTCTTTGGAAAAAACCTCACTTCATTTGTAGGCTACGGGAACATACGGATACATTGCTGTGATCCCCTTCCTGCAATCAGGACTGATTTGCAGCTCAGCCTTCTTCAAGATATGTCAAATTATGGTATAAGAACTTGAATGAGGTGGTAAATCAGAATCACTATGTGTATGAGATGTTATGCCTTGGCCTGCTGGGGGTGTTCAGCAGAGTCTGAGGACAAAAGAATCATAGAATGTCCTGAGTTGGAAGGGACCCACGAGGTCATTGAGTCCAACTCCTCTCCCTGCATATGACAACCCCTTGCTGCTGATGGCAGCAAGGCTCAAAGGGTTCAAGCTGCTGAAGGTGAGTAATTGGCTAATTGGCTCTGTTCTTAGCTGTTCCACTTTTTTTTTTTTTTTTTTTTTAGTATGGAAATACTTTCTCTTCTTTCTTGGTCATTACATTCTGAAAAATAAAACTGATTTAGACAGAAATGTAATTCAGAAAATTCAGAAAACTTACCAAACAAAACTGGTTTTTTCCTGTTCCCCTTTATCCTAACCTCCATAGTAATCACTTTTTTGTGGTTCATGGTGTACAATTCATAGTGATGAGATGATGCATCTATATTTCTTAAACTACATTTTGTGAAGTACTTGTGACACCATTCACTTTTAATACTTGAATTTCAAATAGCTTAGCTTTACTGTTATAGTTTTTTTACACAATTTTCTTGCAATATAGATTATGAACAGACATACTAAATTATTAAATATATTGAGTAAGCTTTTTAAAATAGCTGGTTTTGCATAATAAGCCTGAAGAAGCAGTGAAATACTGAATATGCTGTGCATTTGCTACTGCACCGTATGGGTGTTCCCAGAGTGTATTAGTAAAATAAACAGTTTAGACAGACTGAAAGGAGAAAGAAATGCTTATGTGAATAAAAACAATGTTTATCACTACACGAGTTAGATTTATATTCTAAATCAGACTAGAGAAAAAAACCTGAGTGTACATTTCAAGAGCTTTACCAACTGTATGAGTGCTTTTTGTACTTCAAGAGTCATGAAAATGAGATTGGGTTTACATTAAACTGTGCAGTAGATATCTGTAAAAGGATCGTTCCCTTGCATGTATTTGTGATGATGGCCCAACAAAGTGTACATGAACTCACATATTTTGTGAGCTAGAATATAACTCAGCTAGAATCTATAAAGCTGTTTGTAGTGGCATTTTTCTCATTTAACTGTATGAGATGGTTATAACTTCAGTTTTCTCAAGTCCTTTATCAGTGTGCTGTCTTCAGTTTTGGCTGACTCTGAAACCTAATACTGATGATTTTATTCTTGTTAAATTTGATTACCTTTTGGTAATAGGGTTCCCTTTATATTTGGTACAGGTAAGGAAATTATTAGTAAAAGGGTTCCCAAAATGTGATATACATACCGTTCGTGGTATACATGCTGCATCAAAATGGAACGTTAACACTTTCTGAACAGCCTACTTTGCGTTGCCTGGTAGGAAGAGCTCCCCTTTCCCTTAGTGGTACCTCAGAAAATTAGTTTGAAAACTGCTGCATTATAAGATTTTTCTGGGGTTTTTTTAAGAAATTGAATTCAGGAGCTCAATATAAAACATGGCTTTTCCAACATGATTTAAATATGTATTACACTACTTTAAAATTTTGAAAAATATTGTAAATGATGTGCTAGTATAGTGTGTGACTTCAATTTGCTTTCAGAGATTATTTTAATACCCATCTCTGTACTGAGTTACTCCAGGGTCAGGTCTTCAGGGCCAGCTATGTCATAAAATCCACAACCAGAAACTTGTTAAACATACATCTGAATCAAATCGAGTCATCATGAAGATCCCGTTGCTCTAGCTAGACCACGGAAACCCTGTCTAGAATTTTCCAAGGCATATTTGACTTTGCAGAAGAGCTGTGGATATATGGCCTATTATGTCAGTTCAGCATATGCTCCTGGAGCATCAATCACACATGCAAATGTACGAATCTGAGGAGACATTGGTGTTGAGCTTGCATTAATGCGGTCTTTTCCTCGCAGCTGTCTCAAAAGATCTCTGGACATAGTGCCTTCCACATTTCATGTGCTGTACAGATCCTTGATAGGGGTCAGGATATTTCCGAAGTAGCTCATCAGCATCTCTGAGAAAGCTTCCAAAAATGCATGTGGAATGCTGGATAGGTACTACTTAAAGCCACCTTACTCAGTTTGTCTGTCTTTCATTCTTTGCCATCTGATTTCTGAGCTCCTGTCATTGCCAGTCAGTTATATTTCAATATTTTTAGATCAGATATGAACATAAATTATGCAAGGTATGCAGCTTTTGAAAAATTATTGTACTGCTTTACTCTCGAGCTTCCAACAGAGATAAAAAGTATAATCACTAATGTAGGAAAAAGTATTTCACATGAGAAGGCTTTTCAAAGTAGGATAACTGTGGGCTTAAGAATGTAAAACCAAAACATTTTAATAGGAAATATGGTGCAGATTTTTTAAAACTAGGTTTTTATAGTTAAACAAATAAATATATTAGCCTCAAAAAAGAAAGAGTGGTTTTCCAGTTGGAAACTTTATTACCACTACGTTAAAGCCTTGAGCCTGGGAATCGCTGGCCTTTGGAAATCAGGCAGTTGGACACCATCTACTACAGCAACAATTCTGGTATAAGTTTTGTATTCTTTTTGTGTTTTCAGTGATTGTGTATAATTAACACACATCTGATTTTAAGAGATGGATGAATATGAAAACAGTAGCTCTCAGTAGCTCTCTGATGCATGAATATGCTTTCTAAAAATCTTACTGGGCAAATAGACGTTAGACCATTATGTTTTCCAAAACTTGTTTCACTGCTTCAGCATGTATAATTCTTGCTTGCTTGCTCTCGCTCTCTCCTTAGTGTTAGAAGGAAGTGTTTTGAATTGCCTTTGATCATAAATTTGATTCCAGAGAGCTGTCTGCTGTGCTGACTTATTTTTGCCTTATTAGGTGATTTTTGCAGTTCACAACTCCAGGAACTGTTGAGCAGTCTGGTTTTTCAATTTCTAAAGCTAAACAACAACAGTTCAGTTTGGTTCTCGATAGAAAGCTCCTTGGCATCAAATTACCTTGTGTGCAGTGACACTGCTGGGGTGTTATTTCCATTGTGGAGGGACCGGTGCTAGTGAGCGCTGTAGGTTGTGTGCTGTTGGTGAGCAGAGACTTCATTTTTAATTAAAGAATGGCTACTTTTTAAGGAGAAAAAAAAAAAAAAGGCTTAAATCTGTCAGCTAACCCATTTGAGGAGAGTTGTGGCATTGTCTTCTGTCCTCTTGTGGTTTCCCTCAAAATCAGATTAGTACGTCTCAGTAGAACAAAAGTGCAAATGTGTTTTGGGAGCCAGACGCTAATGCCTGGATTGCTCAGCATCAAAGCCATGGGCTCCTTCAGGCGGGTGACACTGGTGAGATAAGAGCAGGGGGTGGAAGGTTGTACCCTCTGGTATTTGCAATGAAACTGTGATAACCAGCCGAACCCGAACGTGTCTGGCGTGCAGCGGCCGCTATTGTCATGTGAGGTGTGGCCAAAGAAACCAGAGGTCACTGGCCATTTTACAGGGGTCTGGGCTGCTGGGAGCAAAACTGAGGGTGGCACGCTGCCATGCAGGACAGGCCTTTGTTAGCCTGTTACAGGACGTGGAAGTAAAAAATAATGCGGTTGTTAAATAATGAAGTGGTTAAATGCAGCTCTTTGTTCTTTAATCAGAGATTCATGAATACTCCAGCTGTGAGCCTGCCTGGCTCTGGGATTCTTAACTACGTTTCAAAAGCCTCAGTCAGGACCTTACGGGCTTTGAAAGGGCAGGGGAAGGCTTGAGGATTTTTCTTCAATTGTTCGTAAATTATATTTATTGGGTTCTTTCTGTGAGGTTTCTGTGGCCCATAGGTTTTTGTTTTTCTTTTTTTTTTTTTTTTTCTCCTTCAGTTGTGAGAGCTAGGGACTGTAGGTTGTGAAACTAATACTCTGAGCTTTTCACATCTCATCAGAAAGTAGGGCTTTGAGAAAAATACCCATTATTGCAAGACTTAGCATTTTAAAAGCTGGCAGCAGTGTGTTGCAGGAGATGGACTAATCAGGGAGGAAGGAACTTTCTCACTGTACTGCACCATTGTACAGCTTGTCTGACGCGTTTTTCTTTTTTTTTTTCTTTTGAGGCATTAGATATTTAACTTCACCAAATAAAGATTTAGGGCCTGCTGAATTATTGATCTGTATTAGGATAATTTAAAAATGGATAACTTATGTTTCTGTAATTTATTCAGTTTATATATAACAGTGTTTCCTCCATGGCTAAGAGCTTCCATTACGAGTAGTACATGAGATTTACAAAAGAAAAAAGTTAACCTCATGCAATAGAAAATTCATATGTAGTACACATTGTACAGAGGTTATAGATAGTAGTGTTGGCTGCTGTGACTTGTGACCTATTAACTATTAATTCTTCTTTGCCCTTTTTTGGTAGGTAAGTTGTATGAGTTGTATAATTATTTAAATAAATCCAGCACAAATGTGAATTTTTAATGTCAATGAATATACTTATTCCCCTTCAATACAATGTAAGTTTTACATTCCAATTTTCATATTTTGTGTGTTTGTTTGTTTTGTTCATAGATACCAAGTCGTTGGACACAAAACCTTCTTTTTGTTCATATAGTGAATTCATTCATAGGTATTGAAGAAAATGATTTCTTACTTTAGTTCCCACTGCTAGACAGTATTTATCAACACCTAAGGTTCGTACTACATGTTTCAAGTCTGAATCGATTAAATCAACGTGACATGCTGAGGCTGGGCCAAGTCTTGTCTAATCAGCAGTCAGCACTGTTGCTCTGGCATGAGGCTCCCAAAAATAGAAACACAAGAAGTCAAACAAGTAAGTGGAAGGGCACTAAAAGAAAAAGTGCTGCTAATTCCACTGTTGACTTTCTATCTAATGGATTCTTGTTCCCAGGCCACGCTAAGTAAAGCAACTGGCACAGGGTGTGTTTCTGCAGATGGCTCAGCAGTGACACAGGCAGCCCAGCTGGTTGACAGGTGTTTGATTTGTTTTTTTTTTTTTTGTTTAACTGAGAAGCTAGTTAGCTGATACATTTTGTTCAGAATTAACACCTCTTTCTCTATGCTCCCTTTTTGTTCTGAATGGCAGCTCTTCTGATTTTCCCTTACAAATGAAGAAAGCATTGTTTTAGTTTGCAGTAAGAAAGTCACCAAATAGCAACTCTGCTGGCAAAACCAGCAGTGGAAATAGTAGAGTATCAGGATGCTTTTACAAATCATCTTTGACTAATGTGAACTCTCAGAGCCTCAGCCAGGAGGATGTGTAATGTAATAGTGACTATGGCCAGTTTGTCTCCCCCTCACCCCCATTTCTTCATACTTTAGTCTGAGCATTTTTCTTGTCTGGTATCAAATCCATGAGGTGGAAGACGGTGAGACTTCAGGAACTGTTAACAAACACGTGTCGTTCTTCACAGTGACAGGGTTATAATGCCAGTGTTGTGAAATAGCCAGAAGAAAATCCAGCCTGTAGAATATAGTGTCCTGGCAGTACTGCTGAACGTTAGAAGAATGAGAAAGGAATGCAGCTGGAGAAATGGCTGTCAGAGTAATGTTGGTTCTCTAAATAAACATTGGGTTTTAGTGAAAGGATGATTAAAAACTCATGCAGAGACCCTGTGTCCCTTGGGTAGTAGACTAGCTTCTTTCTCTCAGGCATCCCAGACGTGGGATATGGACTAGGCTAAGAAGCTCAGAGAGGTTAAGGGGCTGAAAGGAAAAGTTACAACTCTAGCAGGCCGAAATGTCGCTGTTCCCCACAAAGCTGCTCAGAATTGATAGTAATGAGAACTTACGGACATACCTTTGGGGAGCAGTTCCCGGGGGCTCCTGTGCTGACACTGGATCAGCTGATCCCGAATTCACAGGAGGGAACATTCTGTTGGAGTCCTGGTTGGTATGTGCTCTTCATCCAAATACTAGCCCATCTCCAAAATACCTCAAATGTCAAACTGCATTGTTTTTGAAGTGAAGAGACACATTTCTTCAGAAAGTCTTAAACTTCTGAATGTAAATGGAGACTGCTTTATTAACCCATAGTCGATATCAGCTATTGATTAGGAGGTTGCAGCTCCACAAGCACACTTTACAATATGGTATTTCAGAACAAGTACTGATCTGAGTAAGTTCCTAGATTAGAAATTCCAGTCTATATGCAGTGTATTTATTTTTGTTTCACCTTAAATCCTTAGTTTTGCTACTGCTTTTTTGCATTTTATATCTGTGTTGGTTAGGCATTAGCCTTAAAGTGTTTAATGGCCTGAGGGAAAAATCTTTGTTAGTGTAAACTGACATTTGTACCAACTCAGAATCTGCCTCCTGAATCATCAGGTTATGGAAATGGATGATAAGTATAACAATTCCTGCAGCAAAGAATAGTCTCTGACAGCTAAGAGGTTGACCAATGCTGTTTACCTTCCTAATGCAAACTTTGGGCTCCAATTATTATTGTAAATATAATAGTCATAATATATTTTATTATTTTGAAAATACCTCAACAACTCATTAATATTGGATAATACCTTTTAACATATACTTAACATTATTTCATTTCAAATATTATTTTAGCAAAGTCAATTCGATGAATTTCTGTTCTGTTGCAACTTTAATTGGGTTTAGTTTTGCTTTAGTGCCGTATTATGGTTAGATTAACAATAAATCAATAGATGGTGTGTAAGTCAGGCAATTTATCTTTTGACAGATCTACTGTAAGGGAAAAAACATAGTTAAAAAATCAATCAGTTGTCCATGAGTACAAGATAACTTCAAAATTTTTTTCTATTCTCTTGCTTCAGATGATAGAAATATCCAATTGGCTAGACTTAATTTTTTAAACTGTTCATCCATAAGACATTATGAATCTTTGAGAACCTTTTGCAGCCAGAAACCTGTTTGCTTATCCTCAGCACTCTACAGGAAGCCTTCTCATGGGTTTTGTTTGCATTTTACTTATGCTCTGTGGATGGTGTTGCAGGTCAACTGAACGGGATTGTTTTCAAGCCCATGTTCAATTCATGTCTGCACTGCACAATACAAAAATCCCCAAACAAACAAACAAACATTATCCACTTCTATGTAGTAAGATAGAGTGTGCTTCTTACCCTTCTTACCTAAGGGATATAACTGGGTGGTGGACCATTAAAAAAGCTGTTAGTTGACTCGGTCTGAAAAGCAGAGGAAAAAACTGTAAAGGCCGTTCAGGCTCTAGGACACAGTGAGACAAAACAAGGAGAAGCTGTCCTGTTCCACTGTTTTTCTGCACTGCCTAGAAGTTTCCACTTGCTTAAAGTGGAAAGTGCTCAAAGCTCCATCATTACAGCCCCTGAGGGCTCCACAGAAGCTAATGAGTTTCCTCTTGCAACTGAGAAACTAAACCCGAACTACCCAAGGTTTTGATTATGTGCCGATAATTCATTCTGCCTTCATTTTTCACCTCTGTTTGCTGTTCAGTTCCTTGCAGTCCCCTTCTGTTCTGTTTGAAATCAGTGGCATTTAAGAGTTGTGACTGGAAACGTGCCTTCTGGACTGAGATGTCACTTCGTGATGGAGAAGGTCAAGAAGAAGGCAGTTGTCACTTCTTCAAGGATGTGTGATAGTGGTGGATGCCACGTGTATTTGCCAAATGCAGAAAGAACACCTCCTCACAGCAGAGCCTCTGCTGATAATTTTTTGAATGGTATAAAAACCACTCCCTGACATATATCATAAAGGCTTTAGTCAGTTCATTATCCATTTTGGAAAGAAAAAAAAAAAAATGGTATGCCGGCCTGTAGTTATTGATGAAAATAAATGGAGTGATCTCTGATTTTTCAGAACAGCTTCTCTGACTTCTCATCTTGTGTGAAAATAATTTGTGGGAGCAAAATATAGAAACAAATTTTTGAATTATGCACTTTATTTGTGAAAGATGTATGATTTATGTATTTGAATATAGAAATTGTGGGAGTTGCATGCTTTTAAAGACTAATAGCAAAAAAAAAAGGAGACAATGCCAACTAAAGAGAGCACAATCTGGAGTAAGGAGCCCTGTGGCCATGTTTTCTGAAGCTCTGAGCTGCCTCTGGCTGCTGATTAATTAGTTTGTATGCAAAACACTGAAAGCTAAATTTTCACGTGTCATTTAATTTGGATAAAGCTGTTAATTTGGAATCTATTAATATCTAGGTGCCTGAATAGACAGACTTATCTCAAAGACGGGTATCAGGAAGGGTTGCAAATGAGGAAAAAACGATGCCTACTGAACTCAGATTATGTTATGAAGTGTAGATGAGAACAGTAGGGCTGTTCTCATTTGCCTTTCTCTTGAGCAGCTACTTTAAAAAGCCAGAGGAGCCCTGATCTCTAGGACAGAAGAGTCTTCTGACCAGCCCTCACCCCCTTGGCCAAACCCTGGCATACCTGGTCTGCTGGGGCTGCTCTGGAAGCAGGACAGAGCAAAGGAAACAAACTATTGACCCATCGCAAGCCTTTCATCATGAGGTTATTTTAAGGGAGGATCTTCTGTTGCTCACACGGATCAAGTTTGCATCAAGGCCAGCACCGAGCAAGGGCTCAGCCAGTGCTGGGTGCTGGTAGTTCAGCAGTAACCGAGTGTGAGCAGAAGGATCAGTAGATGCAGTGAAACCAACCTGTCATAATATTTAGCAGAAACTTCCTGACATGACTAATCCAGGAGATTCATGGGGCAAGTCTTAGTAAATATCACCTGAATGTATTTTTATGTAATTAATATTCTACCAGGTGATCCTAGCCATTAACAGGAGCCTGTTTAAAGAAACAAGGAAATATTCCAGTAGGCTAAGGAAGGTGTCATATAATGGGCTATAATTGGTGTGGGATTTTTACACATTAAAGGCAAAGCTATGCCCCTGCTGGTGGCCCTGGACTGGCTTGTACGTGCTCCATGGGGGAGGAGGCTGCTCCAGCCCTCTGACAGTACATTGTTGAACATTCCACTCCATTTCTGCAATGCTAAAAATAGTTGTCCTCATTTTAAAACACCGGGCTATTAGATTATTCCAAGGGTCTGGCATACTCAGGGTAATGGAAGGCACATATCCATAAATTATCAAAACAGTAAGTAGTGTTTGACTGTGCTGATTTTACTTGTATTAAGATGAGTTTCCTTGCTAGTAACCCTGGAGTAGCAAGCCTATTCTGTAAATCAAGCTCGTGGCAGTGCCCCAGTAAATTTAAAAATAAAAATGTTTGGTTTACATATTGAGAATGGAGAAGCATCTGACTGCTCCTTGGTGGTTTTGTATCTGTTTGTTTGTTTTTGTATGTGTGGGGGGTGTTTTACTTTTATTGTTTTGGGGGTTTGGGGTTTTTTTTTTTGTTGTTTGGTTTGGGGGTTTTTTTTTGTTTTGTTTTGTGGTTTAATTTTGCAGAATCATCTGCAAAATGCTTAAGTATTTTACAGTAAATGCTCCCAACCTCGAAGAGAATCTCACAAAGTTCCAGTATTTGCCATTATAAATCATAAACACATTCCAGGTGATTGATGCAAGTTTCCCTCAACTCTTTTTTTGAATGATTAGATAATGTGATGCCTAATTCATTTTTGGCACCATATCGTTTGGTAGTACAAGTAACCAATGCACATACATACTGGTATGTTAAGATAGCATCTCCTTTTATTTTTTTTAATCTTTTTTAATGTGAAAGTCTCTTATTTAGGGGGGGAAAAAGCTAAATGTAGAAGTCAAGGTATAAAAGTTAATACATTCTAAGAAAGTTGCTAGTTCACAGATCCAAAGCATCTTACTCCATCTTGAAAATCTTTACCTATAAACTGCGCTGCAGCACCCTATGAAATTAGATTAGATTACAAGCTGCAAAATCAATAAATGATAAATACATTAAGAACTATTATTATAAATACACTGCATGTTTCCAAAATAGTTAAAGTAACCGCAACATTGATCATTTTAGATTTAATAAGATCACTATTGATGTAGGAGATTATTTTTGCATTGTTGTGTTGAAGAGATAATCATTTGTATAACACTGATTAAACAGTGCAAGACAAAACATCTATGGCTTGTCTCCACAAAAAAAAACCAAAACACAAAACAAAACAACAGTGAGCTGGGGTTTTTTTGTTTGATTGGTTGGTTTTTTTCTAGCTTACAGTGATCCAATATAGCAGGGAAGATGAAATATTATTATCTGGTAACTATTAGACTATGAAGAATTTTTCTGAATTCATGCTGTAAATTTGGAGAAAGTGAAGGGCTGTTGATTAATTAGAATATTTCCCTTGCATGCTAGCATCTATTTTTACACAAGGGAGTTGGAAGGAAGATGTTGGAAACTGTGCCACGAGTGAAGTTAGAAAAATGCCATTTTTAACAAACTATTTTAAGCTATATTTTAATTGTTGTATATCATGAGTGCTTTGTATTTATTTGCTTAATTACTTGTAACATTTTGATGAGTAATTGTTCTTTTGTTGGCTCTTTCTGTTCTTAAGAGAGATTGGAGCTTTTCCTTTGTCTCTGTTCTTTTTTTGTGTCTGTGAGACATTTGTCTTCTTCTTGGCTTGGAATCAAATGAGTGAACTTTCAAAACTTTCTTTTGTTACTGAATTCTGGCTTGGCTAGAAAACTGAGTTGGATGGTGTGCGAGTTACTAGGACAAACTTCTGTCAAGGAATTAAGACCCATGAATGGAATGGAGAAAGCATTTGATTTTACATTCCTTTAATAAGTCTTCTAAGCTCCTACTTGAAGTCATATGAGCACGGATGAATTCTTCTAACAGAACTTAGCTCAGTAACTTTAGATTTATTGAGACCAAAATTAATGTACTTCACAGTGGCATATTTCATGAATCTGTAATTGGAGGGTGGTTCTCAGCTTTGAGTGGCAGAGCCTGGTTCTCACTAGGTCTGTCGCTGTTTAACAAGCTTTCCTAAGAAGGAATGCAAAAGAAAACTGCTGCAATAGTTTATATTTTAATTCTAAATGAGATGTTACTAGGTTTTTAACTGTATCTTTTCCTTGGAAAGCCCTATATTGAACGCAGAATTACACTGTCTGTAGCTTTCAACTCAGAGCTATTGATTTATTTTTTTTCTTTTGCTCAACTGGTCCCTGTTCAGATATTGAAGATGAAGTTTAACATGTTACTTAGCTTGGATAGTTACCTTTTAAAAACATTTTCGATTAACAAGGTGCTTGTTTGTACTTATGCTCCGTTGCTCAGCATAACTTTTAAGCATCTGGTTTCTTGAATAGAATTTATGAACCCAAATCAGATTCTTAATTTTCATGAGCAGTCATTTGGGGGACAGAAGGTGGCTAATAGTCAGCTGTACAGCTGACTTATTTTGCTATTTTAGAAAATGGGTTAGAGGGGGCAGTAATGTAACAACGTGAACAGAACATTCACTTAGGAAGCAGGAGAAACAGATTATTGTCTGCCTGGTTGCACAGCATCAAAATTTGCATTTCCTCCAGCTTGGGAGGGTGGGCACTCCCCTAGAGAAGGGGAAAGATCTGAAACTCCCCTTGGAGTGAGCAGAACCTGGAAACCAACAATCCGCTTCATGGGTACAACTCCTGTGGGACTTCACGATTTAACCGTTGGCCTCAAGCACCTCATAGGTATCAGGAAGAGAGTGGAAGCTGTGGCATCTTTTTTGGGATTTTAGGTACTTGGGTAGTATTTAAGTGTCTTGTGAAGTTTTGTTTTCTGAATCAGGGACTGAAATAAAGCTTAAGAAATATTTTCACATCATCCAAACTCTGTAATATTTTTTTGTTGTCCAGTTGTCAGAAGCAATCTACTGCTATATCTGTTCATAATTAGATAACCTGTAATTGTTAATTGCCTGCTATTTTGAAAGTGAAATGTATTTTAATCAAATACAAGTCAACAGACATAAATGACCCTAGAAATCAGTTCAGCTGTTCTGTAGAAAAGGAATGAGAAGTAATAAATGTCTTTTTCTCTTTATTTAGCTCAGTCATAAGTTAGGTCTGTAAAATGATGGCTATGTATATTTTGTTTCAGGGGGAAGCTGGCTTAGTAGGTGCTCCTGGCATACCTGGTCTTACTGGTTCCAAGGTAAAAAAAAAAAAAAAAAAAAGGCAGAAACCAACAGTCTCATTTTATTCATTTTCACTCTCAACATCCTTTTTGCCAGCTGTCCCATATCTATATAAATCGTATTTGAATTACATATCCAGGTAATGAGTTGTATAATGTGACAGAGGAACTTCAGTATCAGCTCCTGTTTCAAAAGAGAAAGGGTGCATGGTGCAGTGGCACAAACCTGCCTGTCAGTATCACTTTGCATTGAGAGAAGTTGCCTAATCTCAGAACTGTGCAGGTCTTTCCAGCCACAACATAGCAGATTCAAAAACTGGAAATTTGAGAGTCTTGTGATCTCAGCAAAATGAGAAGAGGGATAACACTGCTTCTTCTACTCTTCCATTTTGATCTTTTGCTCTTCTCCAGAGGTGGAATATTGTAGGAAGGCCAGAACTTGCAGAAAGTGACGTCTGTATTATAGACCTTGTTGATACTATTTGCTAAAGTTGCTTTATTCTTTTCATTATCAGATTTTGTTTTCTGTTGATTTGCAGCTGTGTTTAACGGTAATTATTTGGAATGAAATCTTAGTGTCATATGTGTCTGTCCACCTAATTCCTTTTGGAAAATTCTCAGGAAAATAGTTCTGCTGGTTCCAAAAATTAGGGGACTACACAGAAAAAAAAATAGTAAATATTAAAATTTCAAGTAAGTGTTCTGCAGCATGACCTTGATGTAAAGGTCTGATTTGTATATCTTTAGGGCAGATACTTTAATATAGTAAGAAGGGATGGAAAGAATTTATTTTCTGCAGATGAGGAAGCTATCATTGAGTCCTGCAACATGCTTACCATACTCTATCAATTCATATGTTCAAAGCCAAGATCTCATTGTATTGTACTGTAGGTGTATTTAAAATTCTGAAAATCATATCAGCAATCCTGCAGTGAGTTATCAGTGATTGTTCGTGTGTTTTTCCTAACCTAATATGAGAATTATACCACAGAAAGGAGAATTTAAGTCAGTCATCAATGTGTGATTTTGCAGCTTTCAAGTTTTTATTTCTGTAGCATGAGAATTCTTTGAAGTAACTTACCAGTGGCTAGTATTGTTATATTTTTTATGCTGTCAAGTGGAAATTACCTAAACTTCTCTCTATATACCTTATATTGATTGTATTTCTTATTTTCTCTATTTGGAAATAATTTCTTTTTTTAAATTCAAATATGTGCAAAAAATCTGGACACTTAGAATGTGTTTCTGGAAAAAAATAGAAGGGTTAATCCTCTATACATTGGTACAGGCAGAGAACTGACTGGTTGAGCAGCAGCATTACTGAAAAGGACCTAGAGGTGGACATGAGTCTGGATATAAGCTTACAGTGGTCTTCTATTGGGAATAAGGTGAACCACATGTTAGACTATGTTAGTAAAACTGTAGCTGGCAGATCAGGGGAAAGTATTTTCCCCCCTTTGCTTGGTGGTACTGTATCTGGTGTGTTGTGTCATGTCTAGGGGGGCTTCCACCCTCACTTCTTCAAGAGATGTGGAGAAACCAGGCAGGGTCTAGCAGGGAGCTAATGTATGTTCAGGGACCTAGAAACCGAGATCTTTGAGGAGAGTTTCAAGGAGGTAAGTTTGTTGAGTCAGGCAAAGAGGAGGCCAAGGAGTGATCAAGACTGTCCTGCAGGCCTAAGGAGCCCAGCTGGTTGATCTTCAAGGACGGCTTCCTAAAAGGCCAAGAGCAGTCCACTCTGTGCAAGGAGTTGAGTGAGAATGGCAGAAGGCCAGCATGGATGAACAGGGACCTCCTGTCTGAGCTCAGGCACAAAAAGGAAGTAAACAGTGGAAGCCAGGGTGAGCTACCCAGTAGGAATATAGAAACATTGCCAAAGCATGCTGCAATGGAGTTAGGAAACCAAAAACTAATTTAGAACTGAAACTAATGAGGGATTTGAAGGGCAGCATGAAGGGCTTCTGTTAAGTGCATCCATAGCAAAAACAAGGCTGAAGAAAATTTTGACACACTGCTTAATGGGATGAGGGACATGGAAAAGGCCAAGAGTACTCAATGCCTTTTTAGCCTTGGTTTTCACTAATAAACTTTGCCCTCAGGCCTCCAGGTTACTTAAGCCTCCTAGCAGAGTGTGTGAGAATGAACCGTTGCCCACTGAAGGGGAGGAGGGTGTTAAGCAGCACTTAAACTAACTGGACATTCCTGAGATCCCAAGCAGTATGCACCCCAGGGGTGCCGAGGGAGCTGGCTGGTGTCGCTGCAAGGCTGCCCTTTGTCATTATCATAAGATCACAATGACTAGAGGAGGTCTCTGATTACTGAAAACAGGAAAACATCACATTCATCTTCAAGAAAGATCCAGAGAACTGCAGGCCAGTCAACCTCTCCTCTGTTCCTGGAAAAATTATATAGCAAATCCCAGAAGGTACTTCTAAACACAGGAGGGACCAGAAGGCAACAGCCAGTATGGATTCACCGAGGGCAAATCATGCCTGACCAACCACTGTTTCCCGCGGCATTCTCCTGGAGAAAACGGCTGCTCGTGGCTTGGATGGGCGCACTCTTCGCTGGGTTAAAAAATGGCTGGATGGCTGGGCCCAAAGAGTTGTGGGGTTAAATCCAGTTGGCGGCCGGTCACAAGTGGGGTTCCCCCACTAGGGAGGGTTGTATGCAGACTCACTGCTATCTGTAAGTACTGGGAAGCTGCAGAGAAGGCAGAGCAAGACTCTTGTCAGAGGTGTACAATCTACAACCAGACAAATTTTTACTCTTAAGAATGATTTCTATATAATGAATTTGGAATTGAGTAAGGACAGGATAGACAGTCTCAGAAATGGGAAAGTTAAATGATGAAAACACTCTACTTCTAGAAGTTTGTCAAAAGTGAATAGGCATTAGCCCTGTTGTATGTCCAACAGTTGGAGAGGAACTGGAGTCATAGAACAACCTATGTTGGAAGGGACCTCGGAAGATCATCTGGTCCAAACTTTCATCAGATAGGGAAATTAGATGAGCAGAACAGAAGTTGCATACATTCAGAAATTATTTCAGCAATTAACCACTCATCTTTAGGTGAGGACGTATGGAAAGTTATTTCACTAGATCCCATTTTGCATGCTTGCTCCTGGGCATGATTCTAAAATTGATATCTATGCTGTTGATTGCATGAGCCACGCCAGCCAAAACAACAACAAAAAAGCAGCCACTGTAGGTGGTTGATGGAAAGTCCAGAACTATTTGATAATCTATCCATCTGCACATTTCCAAAGCTTTGAATTTAATTTCTAGGTGTGAACTAACACGATGCTGTTGTAGTTGAAAGATTTGACCAAATGCTGCTAGAAATTTTGCAAGTTGTTGCCTGCTGTTCTAGTTAACCTCACCTAAACCTTAGACTTCTGTATAAGGAAATGATGCTCTCTGAAGGGTGGAAGAATGTTTAGACATTGCTCATTCTAATTTTTTGAAACTAATTTATAAAATAGCATATGCTATTTTCTAGTCTCTTCATCTTCAGATCTGTAAAAATCATGTGCGTTGTACTGAGGCAGTGAGACTGAATTCTAAAGAGTGGCAAAGACAAGCAAACTGTCTCCTGCTAGGTGATCGGAGGGAGAAAAAGAAGATTTGGGGTTTTTTTATTAGGTAGTTTTTGTGCTACAAGTATCTATTTTTGGTTGTATGTCTGCTGGACATCTCACAAAACATACAAGTATACATTAACAAAGATATAAACCAGGTGTTATTCTTATAATATAGCCAGGCTGCTGACTATTTGACAAAGACTAACGTAGTAAGATTGTACATTAAGATTTTTTTCTGAGCTAAAAGATATCAAATTGGAGCTGGCAAAGCATTATATCAGGTCTTTTAAAAAAAAAAAAAGATCATCTAATAAAGAATTCAACCTGCTCAAATATGCTAAGCTTGAATTAATATTTCAAAACTCACCCCTTCTGTGTTTTGGGGATTGGTTGGTGTTTTGTTTATTTTTTGGTGTTGGTTTTTTGGGGGTTTTGTTGTTGTCATTTTTAATACTTGGCTAAGTTGGATGTCATTTTCAAAGTGAAAGGAATAAGTTTTCTTTCAGTAAATTTTATCTGTATGTTTTTCTCAGTTGTTCTGGGTTTTGGAGACCTTCACAGCTGACTAGTCATATTGAAAAATTAAAATGAAGGTATTAATAGGAATAAATGTATTAAAACTGGCTCTGCAGAAGAATAGCAGACTGTAATAAGTGGGTTTAACATCAATGAATAGTTCAGAATTTTTAAAGCAAGGAGATCCCTTAGGCTGAATGCAAAAATGATTGACTACTGTTAATCGGCAAAACTGTGGAAAGCCATGTCATTTTTTTCATAGAGGTTTCACACCTTTTTGAATGAGAGACAATCAGTATCGAAATTATTTCTTCTGTTTTAATCTCATACTGAAAATTCAGTGCAATAAAACTATTTCAAATAATGCAATTATTTGAAGAATTTTTATGTTTGAGATTTTTATATTATTGTTTTGTATTCCAGGGTGAACGTGGCTTTGCGGGTAGTAAAGGTGAAGAAGGTGAAAAGGCAAGTTATTCTGTCCGTGCTATTTTCAGTTTAATGTTTTGATACATGGCAAACCAAGTAGAGCTTTGTTCTGAAGGTCTTCCTTAACTCTTTCACAAGTAAAATTCGTATGGTTTTGCTACGTAAATCATTCCTGAAATGCTTAAGAAGGAGGTTTTTATTTGTGTCAACCAATGCCATCAGTGCTTCTTTTAGAAACACTTTTTTTTTTTAAGGCAATATTTAACAGTGAAGTCTAACAGAACTGTAACCTCTGTACTCCAGTAGTGTCTATTGCTATCTTATTTCTATGGTAACTAGTAAATGTTTATTTATACAATACAAAATGTATGATGAGATGATCTGTAGATATTCATAGTACATCATTATTGCTTCTTTGCATTTCAAATGCACTTTTATAGAAACTTACTGTGTTGATCATAGCTACTAAATGTTTTACACAGTTTTTTCCTAAGAGCATACATGAACTGCAATAGCAAAATTTAACATGTGTTACAGCATAACTGACTGCTAATTTTAAAAGGTTAATTTTCATTTATGTACTTCTCTGTATCTACACAGTAGTTAACATAAGTTTTGTCTCCTGCACACATCTGACGCTGAGTGAATTGCCTGCCAGTGGCCAAGCTGAATGCAGGTGCATTTACCTCCTCCTCAGACTGGAAGTTCCGTCCCTTTGTCTGATGGACTCACGTGTTGCCCTAAGGACATTCTTATTCTCCCAACAGCCATAAAATATTTCTGAGTGTAAATTCCAGGAAAATCCTTTCATTGTTCTTTACCAGTGGATATTGGAAATGGAGCTCGAAGCAGTTTTTCCCAACTGCAGGTGCTCTTCAGTGGCCAGAAATAGTTCAAAAGCTGGTGCATTAAAATGGGAACTAAACTGACCCTGTGGAAGGCTGTCTAGGCTGACAGAATGCCAGCCTGGGTGTCTCTAGATGATGCAACCTAATGTTCTTGAGAGGCTTCAGACAAGTAGGTCTTCAGAAGTCATCAAAGGCAAGTCTGTGTTGAGGGACAAGAGGAAGGATGACCTTGTTCATAGCTTGCCTAACAGGATTTAGAGTAACAGTGGTGATAGTTGATGGTTGAAACTTCAGCTCCTAACCATGTTACTGCCTGGTTACTGCTTTTTCACTAGTTTTGGCTGATTCAGATTAGGCAGCCTGAATTAAGAGTCTTTTCTTGGATCATAGATGGTTTCTCTATGCTTCAGCTCATGTCTGAAAAAAGGTGCAGAAAAGCATTTCTGCTGAATTTATATATCATGAAGATGAAGAATGCCCGATACTGCTATTCTGGCAGTATTCAGAGTGAGGAAAATGGAGAGTAGGTGGCAGCTTCTGAATTTTAAAAAGTGCAATATATTTGTGAGTTAGGCTGCTGTAGGTATGAGTATATTCACTCACCCAGTATATCTCTTCAGAAGTGTCAGCTTGCTTTCCAGCGTTCGTATTTTTAAAAAAGCGTGTTATGGATTAACAGAATTTAAGCTTTTTTAAAATTGTGAAGGTTTTTTTAGAGAGAGGTATTCCAGTAACCAGGAAGGAAAACGTATCACAAGTAAAAACCAGCATCCATAGCAACTAACGTTTATAATGTGAAGATTCAGCCTCCAAAAAAAGCACTTGTTAAGACTGAGTGTTTCTAACTTCACTGACAGATCTTATTTCCTTGGTGGCATCATTATTTATCAGTTCTGAAGGGCCTGTGGATTTTTTTTTTCCATAATTGCTCTGCAGCTGTGGTGTACTTTCCTTGAGTTTTATGAGTAAATTGTGTTTGGGGCACAGGCACATGGTTCCAGCTGTTGCTGCCATTTTCTTTGCTTAATTTCCCTTATTTTAAGGCAGAGGTAAAATGACCCAACCACTGGTATCCACATTTTTCTGATGTGGAGGCCGAGTCAGCACATTTAGACAATTTTTTTTTCTTTTTGTCTTGGAACTTCGGAAGTTAATTGAAAGATCTCATTTAAAAGTGTTTCTAGTGTAACTATTAAAAATGTATTCAGCTGTCCTTCAAATAAAAGGAAATGTAGGAGTGGAATGTTCTATGGTTACCAGTGATCACTCAAAAATTTTGGGACAGTCTCATCAGAAGTTACATGTCATGATTTGTCAGGAAAGAGTGTGTTTTAAGATTATGGGAAGTAAGTCTCATCTTGGACTTGAACAGTTACTCAATTTAGCCTTAATTCAAATAATTATTGAAGAACACAGTGCTGAATTTCCAGTAAATGAACTCCGGTATTAAAAATGTGTCAACACCTTTGCATTTTAACATACCATCACAAAATAAAATACTTGAACTAATTTGTGCATAACAAACATGACTAAAAAGCCTAGAATACAAAAAACCTCTACCGTCTTATATATGAAAGAACAAGATAGTGTTTGCCCACTGTATTTTGCATATCACCTAGAGTGAGACACAGCTGCCTAAACATGGGATATTTTCGATTTCAAACTCCTTGCAGCAGTGCATTAAAATGAACAATCCTGTATTTTTGGTTTGGTGACCATAACATTCCGTAGGATTGAATACTTGAAACCAACTCAGCCTTCTACCTCTCAGTTCACCAAATCAAACTAGGGCTTTGGCTTTTATTCTTTTGTGTTCTACATTGGCAGAGCAAGCTCTGGGGACATCAGGGAGATGTAGGCAACCGCGGCAAAAGTGAGTGATTGTATTTGAATTAAAGATACAGGAGACATCTATAATTTAAGCTATTGAGGGAGATTCTTTTACGGTGTTTAAAAGTTTCTTTGCCACACTTGATTCTCTTTGAGGAATCCAGAAGTCTCGTTCTGCCTTCCTCTGTTTTCTTTTTTTGGTCTTGGTTGAACTTGGTTCTCTCTTACAGAAGCCAGTAGTGGTGAGGAAAGCTACAGACTGTCTGTGCAGGTGTTACGCTGCAAGGTTTCTCTCCACAGAAAATATACTCTCGCTGTAAATTTGGTTTTATTCTCTTTTGTATTCTGTCTTCTTTGTGTCACCTAGATAATGACATTCTCTTATATGGTAGTCTCACAGCTGCAACAAAAACATCCGTCTACCCTTCTATAGGATAATGAAAAAGCATACACTGAGATCAGTTTTAATTGGTTTGCTGCCAGGAAGGCAGAATATATCATGTGGTTCTGTCCTCATTCTAATACTGTTCAGAATCATAATTTTACAGTATAGGATAGAAAGTATGCATATTACATTTTATGGTGATAGGAAGTCAGGAGGGATTGGTAATAACTAGAGGAAAGCTTTAAAATCCAGAATATTCTTGGCAGATCCAAGATGGAGCCTCAAAAAAATGGGATCCAACGCAGAAGCTGCAGGTGTAGGAACTACATGTAGGGGAGAATACATCTGACCTGCGGGGAAAAAAAATCAATCAAATAGTATTTACTTAGATATGTGCGTCGCTTGGGAGTTGGAATTAGCCCAAATGCTGCTAGTTAATCAGAAAAATAACCTCTAGGATGCCCTTTTCCCTTGTGAAATCTATAATTCATTCTCTTTTTTTTCCTGGCTCTTGCTTCTTTTGGTCGCTCCAGTTAGTACTCTTTACCCAGGTTCCCCATTTTTCTGTCATCTTGTCTGCCTTCTTGGTTAGAATACTTATTCGTTATAGTATACTTCAGACATATAGTTCTTTCTGTTATCGAGCTAGAGCACTGAGAATTCAGTTTTGTGGGACACATGGAACCTGAACACCATACAAATTTCATTATTGTTTGGCAGCATGTGTGGAACAAATCTATATTTTATTTGGAATAGTGGTAATAGAAAAGCCAGCAAATTTACATGTTAATTATAACCAAGCAAACATGACTGGATTGTCACTAATAGATAATAGTGATTTCACGGAGATGGGAAACTGGAATTTCTTGCCTCGCTTAACTGCTTTAAAATACTAGTATAAAATGTCTGTTCCTGTTTCAACTCAGAGAGGCAAGTAAAGTATACTGTTCTACAGACTGTATCACAGTCCTAGTTGGTATCTCAGAAGCTGTGATTGATAAAGTAAGAGAATGGCTGTGCTCTGGAGAGAGACTCTTTAATTAGAGTTTTCCTTGACTGGTTGATTTCCTTCATTAAAGTCTGTTCTTCTCCCATCTCATACTTGAAACAGAGGATTTTAAAAGTGGATGTCATTGCAGCTGAGCTATGTAGTAGTATGTGTGCTGTGATATGCACTTGTGAACACTTGATCTTTGGTAAAGTTATTATTTTACTGTAATTCTTTGATTGATGTTTCTCATTAAAGTGATATAAATAAAAAAGTTACATGTATTTGACTAACGGAAACTTTGAGAGTAAAACCATATTGATAGTCATTCATTACTTCCAGTGTTTCATCCTTTTAATTTTTTGTATGTTTTGATTGTGCTTTTGCCTGTGTATACATGTGAGAAGAGAGAAAGAGTCTGGGGCCTGTCCAGCCTAAATGTAGAAAAAATTGTCATCTGCTTCATTTTCTTCTAAATGCAGGATGTTCTTTGTATATATTTACTATTTTGTGAAGTACAATTTGAATTATCCCAGGAACTAGGGCTTCCTCTGTTTTCTTTAGAAGAAAATTCCTAATAGATCTTAGTGTTAAGATTTCCTGAAGGTTCAACATTTTCTACTTCGTCCTGTCACACCTAATAAAATACTGCTCTATCTTCCATCCATTCAGAACATGCAAGGCTATAAACTTCCAGTGTGTCCCCAGATGTAGTCTTTTATTTCACGGTCTTCAATATGCCTTTCTTAAGTAAGAATAAGTAAATGAAGAAGGAACCATGTTTCCCTTCTAAGATGCTAGTTGAAGTTAGTCATTATTTAGTCTGTCTAATGTTTTGATGTCTGTGTTACAAATCTCAGTAATGAAACCATTTCACCTGAGACAGCTCAAGTACCGAGGAAGTTTCCAATCTACTTGAAAAATAGAAGCTATTATCATGGATAGAAGATAGTCATGAACCTCAAAGGTCTATTATTAAAAATACTGGAAAATGGCTATTAAGAGAAGCAGTTAGTAACCCTCCTGTGTATTAGTACAGCACTTCTATTTGTCAGCTATAGGTTCTACTAGCAAAGCTTCAGTCTGAACATAAGATTAGAAGAGTAAATTCAGTAAGCTGCAAATCTTGATGTAACTGTGACCACTGCATGTACAGACCTGTCAGTCTGCATGTATTTGGGAGTAATGAAGAATGTCTGGTTTGCATTAGAGACTCAGGGTCCAGCTCCCTAGTTTGCTTGGATGGTGGTGGAGTCAGTGTCACTGTGCTGAAAATATGGCTCATTACCTTTTCTAACCATCATTGCAGATGCTTTACTGGAGTAGGGGAAAGATCTTCTTGACCTTTAAATCTTATTTTGTGCAGTCAAGATGGAGTGCTTTACCAGCTGGATGTAAATGTGAACTAAGTTTTTTCATACTTGTCTCGTAATGTTATATAGGGAAGTATTATTCTCTTTCTCATCTTATAACTATTTAGTCACCTATTTGCACCTTTTAAGCTTTAGGGTTGGGGGGAATGTTTGCTTTGCTTGTACGATTGTTCTGCTCTGACATTGGGGGTAACATTTTAGGTTTTTTTCATGAAATCATATGAGGTTAAAAGTTGTTTACAAGACAACCATCTCAATGAATAAGCATGCAAGTGGTTTTATTTGACAGAATTTTTTTTTTTTTATACCAAGCAGATCTCATGAGATCACAGAGACATCTGTACACAGATATTCTAGGTGAAAAGGAATGGTATATTGTTAATTCTAGAGGAAGTCTCTACCTATAATAAAAGTGGTCACATTGGCATGTATCCTAGTGAGCTAAACATTACCGGGGCTTATCCTGTAGTTCTGTGGTATTTGGCTTGATCATGCCATCTTCATATTGTTTAACTCTCTTGCCCTTTGAAGCGGGCTTAATCAAAACTGCCTGTTGGGAATAGTCCTTAGCCTTTGCTAACTTTTGAACTGTGCCTGGGAATTACATGGGAAAATTGTAATTAAACTCCTTGAAATGTCTGCAAGAGACCTTCACAGCTGGGGTGTATCAATTTAGTGATACAGATGACCAAGTTCCAGGTCTTAAGCTGTATCACTGTTTAATTTACTTACACATACCCCATTTGGTCAGATTAAAAGTTCATCAGGCTCAGCATCCTGCCTCTAATGATAGCCAGAAGTGGTGCCCAGGGAAAAGCAAAAGGACAAAGTAAGCAAGTACAGTGCTTCTCCCCATGTGCTCTTCCAGCTTCCAATTATTTGAGACTGCGATCTCAGCCAGATGTGTTTTCAGTGAATTTAGCAGCCTTCAATGGACTTCTCTTCCATTAGTGAGTGCAGTTTTCCCTTGATTTCATGTAAACTTTGAGCATCTGCAATATCCTGTGGTGAGGAATTATGCAGTTTATCTGTGTGTTTGAAGAACCATTTCCTTTTGTTTATTTGGAACCTGCTTGCTCTTAATTTAATTTGGCGTCCCCTACTTGTTCTGTTGGAAGATTTCCGTTCTCCTCTTCAGTATCAATCCAGAATCAATAAGCATCTATTGTGCACTCCTGAGCTGTCTCTTACAAATTGGAAGTATACAGTATCACAGTGAAGTTCTTTGGTGTCCTGTTTTGGGTTTTTGTGTTGGTTTTGTGTTGTTTTTTTTTTTCTCTGTGCCTTCCTAATACCTCCTCACATGGAACTTCCTTTTTTATCCTCCCTTTAGCTTTGAGTGTCACCCCAAAATCTCACTCTTGCTCCTTTTGAACTGATCAGTCATTACATTTAGGAAGTTGTGATTGTGTTCACAGACATTATGGCTAAATACGGGACATATGGATTTTACCCTCTTCATCATTTTAAATACATCTATGCTGTACTTAATTTGTCTTCCTTTTGCCATGTCATTTCATCTCATCATGGCTGAACTGAGTTTGCTACAGTTCACCCTTATCTGTATTAATCTGTATAATTTGGTATCATCACCGGGTTTAGTCATGTACCTCAAAATGGTTTTCTTTATAAGGTTTGAGTGTAAACAACTAATATCTTGCTTGAGCCCAAGATTAGTGGAGAGGTAACTTTGCCAATACCTAAATGCTGGTGTGAACTCTCAAGCTCTTTGTCTTAAACTCTGAAAATGGCCATTCGTGCATATTGAGTACAGTTTACTTCAGCCCACAAAGCTTTCCGAATTCCAGTTGGTCACATAACATAGGAAGCCTCTTGCATGGTAGGCCCAGCTCTGGGCAGGAAAGCACACACAGTGCTCTGAAGAAACAGCCAAGCCTGTTCTGAATGAGCAATCTGGGGCATCAGAAGCATTGCAGCTTCATTAGTGGGTCTTCTTGTTGAGATGTAAGGTTTTAAAGCACGAGCAAGGCACCAGGTTGTTTGGATGTACCGCTTCCAGTAATGGTTACTTCTGTGCCACCTTGGAAGTTTCTGTGAAGGCATATCCAGCTATGGATGCCTGGAAAAGATGTAGTAGTTTGGAAACTGCTAGGGCTGTAAAACTTTTGAATGGTAATTTTGATAAATGGTAATTAGCTTAAAATTAATTTAACAATTTTTATCTGTAAGGAGTGCCACACATTTAGCATCTGAGAAAATATTCTGGAGGAACAAAGAAATATCCACTAGCAGTGGTAGAGAGCACAGCATCATCTTGCCTCTACATAGACATGTTGAGGTCCCAGTTTCCATTTAACAGCTGAGAGGGTTGTGTGGCACCAGTGGGGTCAATGCTGGGGCTTGGGTCAGGGCACCTCTGTAGAGGAGAGAGGGTGGAGGCAGGCATGGACCTTGAGTGGGCTACTTGGGGAAAACAAGAAGAATGGGTGGCGTATGTGTGTGTAATTCTGAGAGAGATGGAAGAGACTGAGAGTAATTCAGAAGCCAGACTGGGGGTACACCCGTACTAAAGTGGGAATAAACCGAGATCTGTAGCGCATCTTAGTGCTTTCATTTGACTGCACTGCCTTCCAGAAGTTTTGTGGTCTGGATGTAGTCTGCGAATAGCAAATCCTACTCCTTTTCAGAGTCAAAAGTAGAATACAGAATTTCTGGTTGCCTTGCTTGGCTAGTGAATTGTTTGTATTCTGTGATGAGTAGGAGGTGTCCCATGCTCTGCCTGTGCTTCTGGCTCACCAGAAGAGAGGAGTCATCCTCTGCTGCAGCTACCCAGTCTTTTAGCTCAGCTGATAAAGCTTATTGTTGTGAACCAAAATATTCTCTCCTCTGACTCCACAGGCAATCTTTGGTGGAAGGCCTTATAATTCCTTATGGCAGACATTTTTTGTTGTTTACCATTTATTAATCTGAACAGACTGAATTTCAAAAATAAGATTGTTGAGCCAAAGATAAGAAATATGAGAATAGAATTAATTTGCTAACTAAACGTGACCTCAATTGGATTAGAGAGAGGCCTGGAAATAACCCATCATACGAGTCTTGCCACAAAATCGTCTCAGAGAAAAAGGTCTGACTGAAGTTCAACATCCAGCCCTTTTTGTTCAAACACAATTTCTGGATTTTTTTTTCTGTCTGCCTGCTATTTTTGTTACTTGTTCTTGATTATCTGTGCCTTCTCTTTTTTCTTTTTTTCTGACTCATAACATACCTTTCCTGTTGTGCACCCATACACATATCTGTCCATTCTCTTTCCCTATTTTACTTTTCCAAAAGCTGTTTACATTTTACTAATACTTTTGCACAATATCTTTGAGGAAAGAGTTATCTTTAACTGGAAGTGCTGTGAGAAGCACTGCAGGCACAGTGTAACATAACGTGAGCAGTTCAACTCCTTACAGATCTCAAGGGTTCTGGGTAACTTCAGGTGGTATCATTGATCTAGTCTTACAGTTAGTCAGGACTGAAAATTGAAATAGTTTCATATGGCTGTAATTATCAGTGTTTTCTGACAGAGTAGTCTAGGTGGGATATTTCTTCTTGATAGGTTTAACTTTCAGCAAGTATTTTTCCTCAATTTCTAGTTGAATATGCGTATTTACACGGTTAGGCTTGTATGTTTACAGACATATTTGTGTCCTAGAATAAGTCATCCCCTTCTAGGAAACATAACATATTACAATCACAAAAATATTTAGTAAGATACTAATTAAACTATTTATAAATTATGTAATTTCTGACTTAATTATCTTTATTCACTGCAATGCAGTTATTAAAGGAAATGTGTTCTTTACCAAGAACTTTAAGCCAAGAATTTCAAGGAAGAAGGCACTACAGCAATAGAGGGTAAGCACAACTGAATCTTTGCTGGCAGGTGCAGTGTGTTACTTTGACATAGCAAACTGAATAAAGCTCCTGACATGCGAGTTTCCTTTCTTTCAAACAGGAGGCGGCTCTAGGGATTTGCTGAGCAAAGCTAAGCTGTAAGACTGAGCTGTCAGGGCTCCACAGCAAGGAGGCCATGAGTGCACTGCAGCTGCTACTATCAGTGAGAATATGTTGTAAGCACTGTTGCAGAGGATCATTCTTTATGAAAGAGACGGTACTGACAGGTATCCAATGAGAAGAGGCAATAAGATAATCTTATAAAACAGTATTGATGCTGCAATATTAGTAAACAGCATTTAGCATAAGTTGCATAAATGCTTATATGGCCTCGTAATTTGTATAGTGTAGCTTCATATTGTGAGACCTTTTTAAAAATTCTTTTATGTGATATTTCTAAAATAGGCATGGATGCTAAGAAGTAAATTTGCAGTTGAGATAAATGTGTTTAAGCAAATGGGACTCCCTAAATGTGGTCTTTCAATTTTGGATGAGTGAATATCCAATTAGAGAGTTGTTTGCAATTAGGATAAGGACCAGAATTCACAAATTCATGATGAAAGAAGAAACGACAAAACAGCTACTCACATTGGTCAGTGCAGAACAGGAGGTGAGAGAACCTTGTTCATGAATATGCTAAAAATAAAACTCAGTGTTTGTGTGAGCAGGGGAAGCTTTTCACAACCTGCAAAGAGAGATGTGGATGTTATGCTGAAGAGTCAGCAACGTACATGTTGAAGTGTGTTTAAGTCTCCAAAGCACTTTATTTTTCTCCACTTGGCAGTAGTAGGTGTTTGTTAAGGTAATACTGTCAATGATAAAAACAGTCTTCCTCCCCGATCTTCTCCTTTCCAGCTGCTTCTTTCTATCCCCAGTGTCCCTGTGCACTGCTATTTGTTGCGGGGGAGTAATTTAGAGTTCTGCTTACTGCAGAACAATGTTTAGATTTCTTAAAGAGAAGTGCAACTTAAAAGAGTTCGATGGCAGGTTCACTCTATTATTTACTGCATGGGGGAAATATGCCAAGCCAAATGCTACTTACCTTCTCTCCGGGAGCCTGTACCCATTCACAAAGCAAACTTTTAGGCGTTCCCTCCCTGACAACTGTTTGCTCTGGAGTCTATGTTTAAAGCTCAAGGGGCAAACTTTCAGGCAAGACCTGATAACTGTATACAGAGCAGACTTTCAGGAGACAAAATTCTTAGGAAAAAAAAAAATATAATGGAGTAGAATTGTCTCATAGTCAATTGCATACAGTAGGAAAAGTATGCACGAGACTCCCCGCGCCCACAAGTTACCGGTGTTCAGTGTGCCATTCTGCTTCCTTGAGGGTCGTCTGGAAGGAGTTCTTTGCCTGGCTGCTGCTCAGGCCCTTCCCTCCTCTGGAGCCTGGACCAAACTGCTGCTGGTTTGGCTGGGACGGGCGTCGAGTGCCTCCACCACACTATTGCAGCTGTTTGCATGATGCCTAGTAAAGTAAATAAATTAGGGAACTGTTTTGATCAAAAACCCCCCTCTGTTTACTGGGTTATATTCCAGCAGATTCTGCTTCTCCAGACTGCTGTCTGGCTTTTCTTCAGCAACTAAGGTGTTCCAGAAGAACAGGTATGTTTTAATGACCAGAAGGTGCTGCAGTCCTACACAGACGACTTTTGGGGCTGGAGAACAGTATGATTCCTTGGTTCCTTTTGATTGAAGCTAAACTGAAAGATGTACTCCAGGAACAAGCTTAAGGTGCTGCAATTGCTAATGGCTCTTGAGTTCATGAAAACAGACTAAAGCTACTCCAAGGTAGGTTTGGAATAGCTACAACAAAATACATATAGTGTGATCATCTAGTACTCTGCATCGTTTACTCCATAGATCCTCTTCTGTTGTGCCACCCAGTTTGGTAATGTACCTACAAAATACTTAATTTGAAGAAGACCTCATGTAGCCTGCACAGAAAGTCAAGGGTTTTAAGGCAGTTACAAAGATGTGCACAAAAGTATAGTAAATTGTACAGAAGTATGTGCCCAATGTAGTTAACCCAATCAGCAGCTTTATGCTGATACTTTGTACAGTACACTCATTGGCCATCTTTGCATATTCTTAAATTTTAATTTAAGTAACCAAAGAAACTAGCTTAGAAGGGCAACTAATTTACAACAGTTCAGAGTTGTCTTAGATGTATACAGGGAGCATATTGTTGGTCCTCCTCATGTGGTGAGGGCAATGTATATTGTGCACAGATAAAGAAAGAAGTTTTGTTCTGTACCCTTTTATGAGTTTTGTGTACTTATTGAAGGCTGGTGTTAACTTGAACTTGCTTTTGCTGTCAATAGCCAGCCAGTAGATCCAGCTCAAATTTCCCAGGATGCCCTTTCTCAGGATGCTTCCTTCCCTTCAGCAGGTCGCATAACATTCTCTCACCTATTTATTCTAGACCCATGGATTTTTCACACTTCACTGTACAGTGGTCCAGCTACAACAGAAATATGACAATTGTTTTCATGCACAGTACCCTGTGGGCTGGTTGTATGGATAGTTGGCAGGGGAGTGGGAGCTGTGGATTTTAATCTTCTGTAAAAGAGAGAAAACTTCCTCAATTAAATCTATAATTACTAAATTTCATGCAAAAGACAGCCATTTCCTACTTTTCTAGCTGTGTTTTAAATGTGCCTTAATGAAGTCTGAGCAAGGTATGCTTATTTTAAATACAGATCAAGCCACCTCCTCAGACAAATATCTGTCAGCAGACTGAACACGTCACATCTGTGGATCGTAGGAGAGTCCATGAGAGATTTATTGAAACCTCAGTCTTCTGGTTTCAGCTGGGATAGAGTTAATATTTTTCCTAGCAGCTGGTATAGTGCTGTGGTTTGGCAGGCAGGTGTTCAGCCATCTCCAGGAAAGCAGGACTCCATCACACATAATAGTTACTTGGGAGGACAAACGCCATAACTCTGAACATCTCCCCCTTCCTTCCTCTTCCCTCAGCTTTATATACTGAGCATGACTCATATGGTATGGGATATCCCTTTGGGCAGTTGGGGTCAGCTGTCCCGGCTGTGACTCCCCCCAACTCTTGGTGCCCCCCCAGGCTACTCACTGGTGGGGTGGGGTGGGAAGTACAAAAGGCCTTGACGCTGTGTAAGCACTGCTCAGCAGTAACTAAAACATCCCTGTTTTATCTACACTGTTTCCAGTACAAATCCAAAACATAGTCCCATACTAGCTATTATGAAGAAAATTAACTCTATCCCAGCCAACACCAGCACCCCCAATTTCCTGGTCTACAGTATGCATTTCTAGGACCATATTAAACTACTTATGGTGGTCTAAGAAAATAGAGATAAATGATACTGCTGACTGTGTGGCCCTGGTGAACATGGTCAATACTCACAGCTTCAGAAAATGACGTTGTTCCAGTTGTCATGTGACAGAAGTAAAGCTAGAGGTGCAGCCTTTGTGTAAGTTGATGGACTGCTATGTCTTTTCTGCAAACACTTGATGTTGCAGTAACCATCTGCAGAGTATCTTTAGAGGCTAAATAAAAACAGCAATAGCCTGCAAAAACCATGAAAGCATGGGCATCTAAAAAAATACTATGTTCTGTGAAAGCAATACTATTTGTCAACTGCTTACAAGAACAGATCAGCTTTAGGCTGTCTTAGGAGCCCAGCCTTGAAAAGAAACTAGTTTATTCCTCCTATGGAAAAACCTTTATTCAACACTAACACTAAGGCAGCATAAACAGAAACCTCCCCACTAAAAGGCAGATAGAATTTTAAACAACTGTAGCTGAAAGTCAAATCCATTTCTAGTATTTACTTAAGGAAAGGAAAAATAATGTGCTCATTAAATGAGACAATTTGTTTTCCTTTAAGGTTTTAATCTATTGACAGGTATGCAAGATACTTAAATTCAAAACTACTGTGGAGTTTGACACTGGAAACTTAGAGCCAAATTCAGCTACTAGTTTTGTTCACGAGTGATGCAAGAGAGAAATTCTGTAAAAGCTCAAATATCTATGCAAGTCAAAGCATGTATTATGGTTACTTTGTGTTGCTTCACCTATTATGTAGATTTTTGCTCATCGCACCAAAGAATTGGGCCGAAGGGAGGCGTTATTGAATGGAGATAAATTGTATGACTTTGCGTAAGCCTTGCAATGCTGACTCGTGCACTGAGTTTAGTACTTACATTTCCCACTATTTAAGTACTTGTGCATGAAAACCAGAAAAGGAGAAGATAAATGATGAACAGAATTTTACCAATGACATTGCTAATGGGTGGGTGAGAGCAAGATGAGGGAGCATTTGTGAAAATAGTGTAATCAAGTCCAGATGAAAGTGGTAGCTCTGTAGAGAGCTGAAAAAGGTTACGTCTGTGGTCTGGATGTGGTTTGTATCTGAGAGCCTCACTTCAAGATTATTCCAGTCCTTGGTGATCAATAGAATGAGCGTTTTTCAGTGACAAAAGAGGAAGCTTCCCCAAGGAAAAAGATGTTGAAGGAAACAGTTAAAACTAATTCAAATGGTTAGATATCACCAAGAAGGTACTGGAAAGTTAAGATGTTTGCTTGGACAGGAGGCAAGTCTGGAATAGAAGTGTAAATGATGACTCATAGAAATTATTCTTGATTTTATATTTGCAGATAAGTTTAGCCAGAGACACTGTAGAAGGAGAGGAAAACTGGACCATGAGTGTGCCCTGTATAACCTCTTCATGGAAAGTTGCATGTATAAGTTGTCTGACTGCATTCGTGAGTCTTTATAGTTTGGAAGATCTTTCACTTTTGGATTCTGAGGAAAAGTATAACACAGTAAATGACATGCAATACACCAATTTTTGAACTGAAGTGATATTCCATGTATAAAATGTATTGTAGAACTCAGCCAGATGGAGAGAGTAAAGAATAGAATATCCATTACTATTCATGGTGAGTGTCTTAGGGTCTTTAAAATATATTCTATGATTTCTTTCTGTAGATGCAAATTGTTTAAATAAGCATATTGATTTTTTGGGGAAGCTTTGAATTATTTTAAAAAGCTATTTACATTCACTAAAGCCTCTGCATATAAATACCAAGTAACATTTGCAAATGAAGATTACCACAAAAAAGCTTAGTGACTTTTCCTTATAAACACATTTTACCTGACTGATTGTACGCATACTAATATATTTGAGTGGATGTTAAGAACGCGTATTACCTAGGAGAGCGAGACTCTGTTTTCAGATATCTCATGCTTTAGGTTGTGTTCTTTTTCTTATTTTCATGAATAAAACTTCATCTTGCATTAAGAATTTTTCTTTCAATTTCAGTCTAGGAATATAGGATCAAATAATTACCGAAAAGAGTGGTGTGTTTGGAAGTTGATTTTGTTTGGTTTTTAATCCTTGACAGTGACAGTTTTGAAGGGGAAAAAAAAAGTGTGAAATGGTGATGGTAGGATGGGCCCTGTCAGGATCCCATACAGAGCAAAGTTTGTAAACTACAACATCTAAATTTCATGAGGCAAAAAGCAATGCCAGCATCTTAAGCCTGATTACATTCATTTGGGGCATTTATTATTGAATAACAAAGCTAAATGCTAGATTGTGGTTAGTCTTGTATAAATTGCAGCAAGCAAGAGCCATCCAACATGTCAGTATTTTTTTCTTCTTGTGCTGGCTAACATCTGTCACCCAACAGGATGAAGTTGTGTCTTTATGTTTCTTTTACCCTAACAAGTCTCTTAGATGAAAATGTATGTTATGTACTATTCTACATAGATTATTTTTTCCACTTATCAAAGTATTATTTAATTCCTTTTAGTATTTCACTAATGATCTTAACTACTAGCTCTGGATGGTATCAGTGAATGTTAGGTAGTCTTTTAGATTTCCACGGGATAGGGTTACGTTGAAGATAAGGACCAAGATGTGATTCAGAGATCTGTAAGGAGCACATTAAGAGACCAAAAGATTGTTCAGTTGTGTTTTCAGTAAGGCATTGCTGTGGCGTTTTTCTAGATGTGAAAGAATAGAATTTGAGCTTTCTGAAGGCTCAAGTATACGTAAGGCCACGTAAGAAATTATTTCAATGAGGCAATAACAGTTGACAGTTTCTGGCCTGCCAGTGTGTGCCATGGAATTGATAGACTATTTTAGAAGTCTGTGTTTGTGGATGTTGTAATGTGAGAGTTTAGTGTTCAGTGAAGAATGTAAAAGTATACCTAAACCACATGACTTGATTGAATGTGGATACAGACCTTCATTCTAAGGAAGTTGCTAACTCTTCAGAATATGTTCATCTGTCTGCTTCTGTTTGCTCTGTGTTATTTGGTTTGGTTTTTATTTTGCTGTTCTTTTTCTCTGAACTAATACTATTCAGTCACTGCACCTGGTGATAATGGCATGGTGACAGTGCAAACAGCTCAGTCATTTTGTTATCTTTTATATTGCTGGCATTTGAATCAATGTTTGTCTTTCAACGCCTTCATGAAAAAAGGAGAATTTATTTATTAAAATGAGAGATTTTTTGACTCCTTAAGACATGTGCCTCCTGCAAACACTGTAATCATTACACAGCTCCCATTTTCCAAGAGAGAGCGATCATAGCAAAACCAAGGAGCAGTCTAGAGGAATTGTTATCCTGGAAGAGTGTACAGGGTTGTATCTGCTTCACCCCCATGAAGAGGCACATACAACAAAGTATCATCAAGTCTGTCTAGAACATTCTCAAGCAAAATCTACAGCTGAGGCAATTTCACTCTCTTCTTAGAGAGATGGTTACAGTACTTCTCTGCTTTTTTAACCCCAATTTGCTCTCCTCAAAACCTAAATCCTTTTGGCTACAAATTAAACCCATTATTTGCATTATTACTATGGGAAAGTGATTGTCCTGTTTACAGCATTCTTTCCCATATTTGAAATTCACCAGCATGCCCTGTGTTAACTCTTTCCTACTATTTTTTTTTTAAAAAAAAACTTTCTATCATTCTGGTTTGGAGAAGAGCAGATACCTAGAAGTTGACAAAGTTCCATTAAAAATATGATGCCCTCAGCTAGATGCTGTTTTTCACTGTTCTCATCAGTGGCCAGTAAACCAGAATAATTTGTTCAATTTGCATTTGGCTCATCCCAGAATGGACTCTGGCCTTTTAAAAATAGCTTTGTATTACAGACTACCGCTCACTCTGTGATCCATGATAATCTCAGGATCCTTTTCTGCAGTAGTGCTACAGGGATTATTCTGTACACTTTAATTGTGCTTTTGGTTTCTCCGTTTGGAGAGCACTACCCTGTAACATTTATTGGACATCACATTTTTAATTGCTGTTCTGATCGATTTAAATAATAAAAAAAAATGGTCGGCTACCTTCTTCCTGTTGAGAGGAAGAGGCAATTCATCAGTGCAGTTTTGGAGCCAGAGGCTGGCCTGGCTTCAGATTGTCCTGTGCCTAAGATTTTGGACTCGGTTGAGGTGGTAGTTTGCGTTTATATAGCCTCTCTGGCTTAGAAATGCTTACAGCTTGCTCTGAAATGTGATGTGTGACACTAAGCGGTAGTTAGCCAGTGTCAACATCTTCAGCATTGCCGTCTATGTAAGTGAATCAGGAAGGAAAGATCTTTCTCCTGATATGTTATCTGGTTTGGTCAGGCACTGACACCTGTTGTTTGGAGGTGTTTCACAAGACGGTGATGATGCAGTTTGGAATCAGAAGTGTTTTTGTCATAGTTTCTTGATAAGTGTATCTGCTGAGCTCTCTGAATTGCTGATGCTTACGAAGCTTTGTGATCACCTACTTTCTTGCTGTGTCTGAGTATCCTAAATAGGTGGGTTTGGGAAGACACACTGACATCCTTCCAGGTCATCACTATTGATTTTAGTTTGCAGAAATACACTTCTATTTCTAGTAATGTTTTATGACATCTCTTTCTGACCCTGCTTAGGTAATAGTCTTATGTGATACAGGGTTACAGTCTGTTAGGAAATAACCTTCTTGTATCACTCTTTTGTTTCCTTGCGTAGTTCCTCCCAGTCTGAAGGGAGATAAAATCATTAGTCTGCCTTGATTTCCATCCCTTTTAAATAGTGTAGTGTCTCAGCCATCCTGAGGTGCTTCACCATGACTTTTGCCACTTTCCTGATGAATACTACTCCACATTCTGCAGAAGGGTTACAGGTCAGTCAATAAGAATGTTACTGGGATGGATCCCTTTGTAACCCTAGCTTTCCAGACATCTATCAGCAAAAACAGAAAGAGCCATAGGTTGTTTGTTTTGTTGTTGGTTTTTTTTTAACTGAAGATGCTGATTTTTTAAATTCATAACTTATTAAGGAAAAATCAATAGACATTACTATGAACTCAGTTCATCTTAAAAGAAACTATAGAGAAATGGTTGGAAGAAAAGAAAATTCAAACAGAGCATGCTGCTGAAACAGACCTATAGTAGAACACAAGAGTATTAAAAAAAATTTTAAAAGCCATAACTATATTAAAGATATGTAGGGTAAAATCACGGAATTTCAGAGGTTAAAAATTATAAGGTAGCCACACTGAGTTATTGATACTGTATAGCTTGCTTACTTTGGAGGGTATTTCAGCTATTGTTAACAATGGTGCTTTAAAATGGTCAGAACGAAGGATATCAGAGATTCGTGATTAATATCATTAACAAGGCAACAGTGCAATAAAAACTCCAAAACTTTACCTTTTGCGTTAAATTTTTACATATGAATGTATTTTATTTCCAAATACATTACTTTGCCTTTATAATAAGGAGGAAACGCAAAGAAAATGAGGCTGCCTTAAAGTGGACAAGTGAATTGAGGGCTGGTACTCTCGTCGTGCAGAGGCTGTGCGTGACCCCCTGGCTCTAATTAAAGAATGTTACCACTGAATTCAGTGTGTGTGCTATTACGCACGGCAGACTGAATCCCTCCCAGCGCTTATACTGGAGCAACCCCATCAGCTTGTTCCATTGGGGTAATTGAAAGCAGAATGCACCCAAAGAAATACAAATAATTCAGTCTTATGTTGGGTTAGTTTGAGTTAACTAATCTACAAGGCATGGCACTTCCAGAGTTTTGCCATCCTGTTTGTGCAATAAATAGTCTTAAATTGTCTCATCTGAATGTAGTATAAGCAGGCAGGAACATTAGTTATAAAACGACACTAACATATTTTTCTCTCTTTTTTGTTAATATATGAGGTAAGCCACAATGTTGATTATTAACAGCCTCCTCTACACTGCAGAGTGGCTTCTGCAGTTCTGCAAATTGGCTGGATTTGAAGCTGTTAATTATGCAGTATAGTGTGCTCCATAAAAGCAGAAATGAGCGTGACTTGGCTCAGTTCTCATGAGAATAAATTGTAAAAATTGGACCTCTGTTTGATTTGAATTCTAGCTTCACAGAGGACATGGACATTCCATGCAACAGGCTTGGTGAGGACAAATAATTTACTCCATTAAAAAATCAGAATAGGTTCATAGTAAAATCATAAACCTGGCAGAAACCCATGGCTCTTGGGACTCTGCAGAGGGCCGGGGCTCATTAACGGGGAGGGCTTTTCATCATTTTCGCTCAGAAATGGACAAACATCTTAAATCCAAATATCTCATAAATCATAAGGAAGGGAGTTGTTCTTTCTTCCCTGCATTCACCAGCCACACTTGTATGTGTCTAGAACTGCTCACTGGCATTTTAAAGTTGCGGTCTGCCTGCTGGAGGAGAGCAAGGCACGGTCTCCAAGCCGTGCTGCTCCTCTGGCAGCAAGGCAAAGGATAAGCGAGAGAGAGAGGAGGATCGTCTTTTGGTTTAGGCTCTGTGTTTAGGTTTTTATGTAAATGTAGGTGTTGGATAACAAATTATGACAAGATAGTTTTACCTTAGGTTTCTACTTATACATGAAGGAATTTAGAAGATGTTACTACTTCCGTACATGTTTATACCATTTTTCTTAAAGTATGAAAGCAGATAAATTGTAGAAGAAAAAAAAACCAGCTCCATAAAAACAGATCCATAAATTGGAATGGTTTTTGAATCTCCTAGAAACATGTTTGGATAAGGAGATGTTATGTCAAATAACTGACTGTACCTTTGTAGCTGTTGGAAGGCTGTAGCAGTGTAACTGATATTGAAGGATCCTGAAAGCAGTATTAACTATCCATTGTGTCACAGTCATGAAAAGTAAAATGTCATTTTTGCAGTTTCTTCTAAAAGTTTTAAGTAAGCTATTTAAAGAAGACTAGTAAGTTTTGGACTTCAACTGTTGGGTTTTTTTAAACTGACAGCAAAAATTCCTATCTCAATCTAGTCCAAAGACACCATTATAGATTAAACATACTAAAATAACCAGTGTTAAATTCCTATAGCTGTTAAGTGTCATTTAAACTTTTGCAAAAAATGCATAGATTCATCTGGTTTAAGTTGGAGTTTTTTAATTTGTTCGTTGCTGGGGTTTTGGTTTGGTTTGGTTTTACAAGCAAGAAAGGTAATACATGATGAAAAACCTTAACAGTATGATTGAGGCTAATGTGCAGCATTAGATTTGTTATCAACGAGATGTATTAAAATGGGAACAATGAACTAGCGAAGCCATCTTGTGCATGGGATTATTAAATTTACAGTTTGCTGTTGCTAATTTGTTAGGAGGCTTCAGTTGTTGGTTTTGCAAAACCAATTATTAGATGAAATGCCCTTTATCATTGCCACTGGAGGACTAGCTCTGAATCAGAGCTGTGTCACAATTGGAGTTAGCCGAATGGTCCGAGTTCAATCCCATTTACCTAACAGAATTATGAGGATGATGCTGACATAATGAATAGGTTCTGCTCAGACAAATGAAGTTCCCTGGAGATAACTGAAACTCAGTGCAGGGCCGTTCCCTTCCTCTGCTTGATATGAAGAGCTTGGACTCTACTAGAGTCAGTCCTCATGCTTTTATCAGAATTACATTACTTTTATGATCTGATAAAATTCAGTCTAGTGGCAGTGACGCAATTATAAAGATGCTTAGATTTTTTGGTTCTGGAAGACATTGTCTCTTAAATTATGCTTCTTCAGCAGGTGTATTTTGTTCACTTTGATGAAATATGTGTTAACTAGAATAGCATGGTAGCTAGAGATAATACAGAACTGAATCCTTTCGTGGATCCTACAAAGAATATTGTGTTTTGTGGTCAATGTTTTATGACTAAACACAAGAACTAGCCTGTATAGTGGATTCTGAAGGATTCTTTCCACCATTTTTTTCTTCTGATTCATAATGTTCATATTTATACTTGTGAGAAAATTTTGAGAACAAAAATTGTTTCCATTTTTCAAATGCAGTCAGTGAACCATATACCAGTATGAGTCAAAGACAAATGATAATATTGAGAACTGTTCCATTATCAGATATTTAAAACAAGATAGTTTATTAAAAACAGTCTCAGAATGAAAGCAATTAATTTTATGTCAGTGTTAAGATTTTCAAAAGGTAAACTGTTCCCCAGTATAAATTTCTGTTTCACCACCATGTTCTCAGAGCACTGTGAGAACCAAGAATGTTTTTCTGTGGTGAATGTTTATGGATGTTCAGTGGCAATGTGAACCGTGTTCAGTCTGTGAACAGAGAGCTGTAGCTCTCAGAGTGCTAGACATTTTTCAGAGGCATTTGTTTGGAAAGACTTTCTGTTGGAATATAAGAAATAATTCTGCTTGTGCAGCCAGCAATGTATATGTAGCACTTCATGTAGCACAGAACAGAATCTTAAAATATTTTTCCTGTTAAAAAGTGTCGTGGGTTAGTATTTGTCTTGTGTATATAATAAAACAAATATTCGTTCTTTTAGGGTGAAAAAGGAGATAAAGGAGAACCAGGACCAGAAGGCACTCATGGAAAAGAGGTAAACTGAATGATAACAAAACAGCCAAGTTACAAACTGGTTTGGGGGCTGGTTAAGCAATGAAATTCAGAATTTATGTGAGAAGAGTGGTGAATTTACAAAATGCATATACCTGGAAATTTAACATCCACAGGATGATGCGGAAAGAAAAAGAGACGCACTCAGGTGAGATGCGAGTTCTTAGGGCTTCAGGTAGGACAGGAGAGCTGTGGGTAGGGGTGTGAGGGGTTCCATGATATTTCTGCTGAGGGCTTATGAGATAAACTGAAACAAGCATGGGGGTTAAAGCAACACAATATAGATGAGAATCATTCCTGGTTGGATAATCTGCGGGGAAAGAGGGCATTTCTGGAGGCAGGGTAAAGCTAGGCCTGGGGCCTTGATTTCTGAAAAGGAAAATACAGACTGTTAGCCATTCCTGGGTGAGAGCCATGGATGTGCCACGGGGCTCATGTGATAGAGAGTTTGAGTTAAAATTTCACTTTTTTTCTGTGCCAGATTTCACTGCCTACTCTCTGTTATATTTTCTCTGCCATATTTGAGGTAGAGCATGAATCTGTGTCTAAAAATACTGGATAATCCTGGTCGCTGAGTTCACATTCAAGCTTGAACCTGAGCTAACACTATAGACATGCCCAGTAACAAACCTTACTTCTGCCTAATTTATTTTTAAATTTAAATTTATTTTTATATATATTAAAACAAGGTGAGAGAGCAGAAAATCAGATTTTTTTTTTCAATGCAATACTAAAATGGCCAACCAGCAAGACTTAAAAAAAAAAAAAAAAAGTAAAATCAAGCCAACAGTTTTCTTTATCCCACTCCTCCCCTCCTATTTTCTCTTGACCTAGCTGGGGGTCAACCTTGGTTTAGGTTTTAATGGAAGATATGGTTGGCTCTCCAATTGCAAACTATCACAGTTGAAGGCAGAGAGGATCTGATGAACCTGACTGTCCAAATTCTGTGCTCGATGACTGGCATTAGGACTGGAATCCAGATACAGGATTTGGAAAAACCATTCAGCAAAGCTTTTTTAAGTAACTTTACCAAAAGAGTCAAAGGGGTCAGTATTTCACACAAAAACTCTATGACAGCCTAGCTGGGTCTACTGAAAATGCAGTAAAACAGACTGCATAATTATGACACTTTTTAATGTCATCTGGCTTTCTACGCACACTGTAACCATAAAAATATTTTTGCTATTTTAGGTTCTTATGCTAGATAAATCAGGCTATTTTTTTTTGCTAATGGTGGATGTCCTCCATATGAAAACATATACTATGTACTGAGCTGAAACTACGTTTAGGTATTAAAGAGGTATTCTCTTGTAGCCTGCCTGTCTGTAAAGGTGAACCGTATACTTCTGTCATGCATACATATATGCTGACAGCATGGAAAAAACACATCAGTGTTTCTTTCCATAGCTCTGGGGACATTTCTGTGTTGGTCTTACACGATCTCCTTTACTACATGTGATCTTGTTCCATAAACCTTTTAGGAAGAGTAAGGTATACCAAGTATCTGGTGAACTCTAGGACATATTTGACATAGTGGCACTATGAAAGTGTAAAATATATTTTATATTTTGAAATATTTACTGAACTGTTGTAATGTGTCAAGAAATTGTAGATTATCATCATGGGGACTGTTATTAAAACATTTTGAAAGTAAAATTGCATAAGGCAATATAACATTACATTGTTTGAATCCACACAGAAATCCTTTTTAACAACACTTACATAAAATGCTTTGGACTCAGTTATCACAGTGCATGGAGATGCCAGTCATTAAGTTTAAATTTAAAGGACTGTGTATCATTGACTCTTGGTTGCTATCAGTGTCTCTCAAACTCATTCCACATACAGAAATGTAACATCTGATATTTCTGAAATAATCAAGTTAATCTGCTTACATGGTTGTAATCTGCAGTGCTGTATAAAGAAAGCCTGAAAACACTTAAAGCCGGCACTATGGGCTGCTGGCAGCTGTTGTGTCTCTGCCTGGGGGAGTGAGGCTTTCTGTGCTTGCAAGTGAAGAACCTGAAAATGATGACTGCACATTTTATCTTGCACAAATGGTAGAAACACATTTGAATTTATTTTAATCAAAATCTGGAAAATAAGTTTCACGGAAATAAATTTTGGGTTGCTAGCTGTTACTCCTTGTGTTTTCTTAGCTGTACAAATGTTCTTGCTAGAATGTAGTAACATGACAGAAGGGAAGCCAGACCTGATTTGGAGACAAGATGAAGAGATACCTAAAAAGTTGAATTCCCTCATCCCTCACTGGTTGTGCTAACTGGGTCAGTCAGTTTCATTGAGAACCAGGTTTGGATGCGGGAACTGTGAATATATTTAACTGCTCTGTGCATCTCCCAGTTCATCACTCCAGGAATCTGAGCCAGGATCTACAATGCTTTGTCCCAGGCTGGGACATTATTCAAAATCCATCTGACAACATGAATACCTATTTAAAAACCACTAATGTGGTTGCCTTTGTATTTAACTTCTTAAGGAGTAGTTATAATAATTTAATATATTACTAATGTTGTCCTCCCACGGTATGTGTTCACGCTACATCTGTAAGCAGGTATTTGTGTGATATGAACAGCCAGTTTGCTTGAGTAGTATCTCTAAGTTTTACCCCTTGGGACTTTTACAGCCACTTGATGTTAATAATGCTGTCATTTGTGTCACTCTTAACACACGGAGGTTTGTGGACACACTGTGTGAAAGAAATCTTATAAATATAGTTTCTTCTCTCTCCATCACGCTGATATCCCATATGGAATAAGGACAAATTTACAATGCAAATGTCCATGAAACTGTGGAGTAAGATCTATGTGATATTCATACATTTGTCATTTGAATAGAAATGGAGAGAAAATATTTATCATTGAAACTTTCCGACTCCTTTTGGAGTCATGTCATTTTCTTGATCAGTGGTGCAGTCAGGAAATGAATACCATGGGGCACTACCAATTAATGTTTTGTTGACATAAATCCTTCAGCAAAAGTAAGTGAAAACAGAAAGTTTTATGATATTTATCAGCATGTGTCATGCATAGCTAGAGGAAGAATAGAATCTTTATTGTGAATTGAAAAGAAAAAAAACCACCTGAAATGAAAATCTAGTATGTAATCTCCACAGCATTAAACCAACTGGTTCACCAATTTTTTTTTTTCTCCTGCTGGGAAAAGGTGGTACCTTAAGTGACTTTTAAAATATTTTCCTACATAAAACTTTGTTATTCTTTACATACCTGATGTCAAAGACTGGATGTCTAAAGTTCAGTGAGTGATATAAAATATCAGGTTTTCAATGGAAAGATGGAAAATATATCAGACCTTTCTATTTTTATGCTTGTGGGAAAAGGCAAACTGAAATACAAACATTTGTAAAGCGATCCAGTGTATTCATATGGCAGGAACAGTCACTTACCTTCACACCTCCTGGCCTGTCTCTCTAATGTTGAACTCTCTTGTAAGGAAATATTTGGTTAAGAAAGGAAGAATCCTATTGCTTGAAAATATGAAGTTGGTAATGATATTTAATTATATCTAGAGCTTGAGGATTCCATTACGAGCAAAAGTATAAGGAGATAGTGCACATTGTTCAGGATCCAGAAAATTCTACAAGTGTAGCAATTTGAAGTTTTTAAATGACATGGGCGTGAAAAGAGCAACAGCAATATTTAAAAGTACATAAACTGAAAAATAGTATATTGCTTGGAGCTTTGAAAAGACTTTGCTAAATTGGAAAAGTTATCCCAACATATACCATTTGGTGTTGTACAGCTGACTGAAGGTATTGGTTTAGTTTAGATTTTATGGAGAAAGTGTAGTTCTGTTGTCTTACTTATTGGATTATTTCCAAATTTTATTACTTGATGTAGAGATTGTTGATTTGATCTATAATAATTTGGTTGCATGTTGTTGGTTAATGTGTTGGATGGTTAACTGTATTTCTAATACTTTAGATAATAAGTGCTGTTCTAGGAGATTTTAACCTGATGGGAGATTGAACCAGATTACTCTAATGCAGGCCAGGGAATTTGAAATAATGAATGATGTTTTTCCAAACAGATGTCTTTTAGAGTGAAAAACCTGTTCTCCTCAAAAGATTATGCCGGTCTTACTGCAACACTCTTTGCCATATGCAGGCTGAGTAGTGCATGTTTCACGAATACGTGCATTTCCAGTGGGCGAGACTTGGCTGCTGCAGGAGCTGCTGGAGTCTCCTGCTTGGGGTCCAGCTGATCTCTGCTCTTCTTTCGTTGGGAAGAGCAGCTCTTGTCAGCTGCTGGTACATCTTAGCTGTTCCGTCTCTTTTCTGTGATGGTGTAGAAGGACTGGCTGCTGCTCTCTCTTGCTGAGAAAATTTTGAGTGTATGATACAGTTTTCTCAGACCTCAGTGAACCTGCTAGAGTATGTTAAGTCAGAATTCATCAAGTAGAGCATTAGAGCACAAAAAAAAGTATGTTTTACTTGGAGGGAACACTTAACATAACAATTTTCCTAACATTTCCAAACTCTAAAAAGAGTTTTCTTATTGATAATTTTGTGCAAAGCTAACAATTCGGTTATTTTGATACTCTTTTTAAGACTTCTCTGATCAAATTCATGTCAAATTTATGGTAAACATTTTGTCTCAGGGTGAGAGGTTAATGCACTTCTCAGATATTTCCCAGCTGTGGATAAGTAAGTAACTGATGGCAGCTGAGAAAACACTGTGGGCCCTGTCTTCTAACACTACTGGTGAGGTTTGCAGTGTGGTTGATATCTCTCTATTCATCTTAGTAGTTCGTCTTCAAGGAGATGTCAAACAGAACCCTGGCTCTCGGTGCCCTTGGTCTTCAGTCCATATGGAAACCCTTCAGTCCAGTTGTCTGCTGGCAGGTGGTGTAATCCTTAGAAACTCTGGCAGCTCTGTAGGAGTTTCCCAGTAAGCTTCCTCTCCTCACCTTCCCTTTCTTGAGCCTTTGGAATTTGGTTCCAGAACAGCTCGTTGTCAGTCTACTGCTGAAAGTCTTCCTCAAGCCTCCCTGGCCTGTCATTCAAATCCCCCTGTTTGGGCTGCAGAGCTTTTATCACAGGCTTGCCAGCTACTTGCTCTCAGCCTGAGAAATGTCTGCTCATTAAACCCTTACAATTCCCTTGTGTGGCTTGTAAACCCAGCCGAACATCACAGTGTCAAGGTTAAATGCAACAGACCAGTCTGCAAGAAAATCTAATTTACAGAAGCAGACTCCTTTAAATTACAGGATGCCTTCGCCATCCTGCGTGAGCACCAACGCAGGTTTCCTTTTTAATATAACTCTTGTAGGCTGTATGGGAGTACTCACAGAAGGTATATACTTGGTTCAAGTTGTTGCTGTTGTTTGATGGGCTGGTTAGATGATGCTGCTATGGGCTAGAATTCCTGCATAGGCTGATTCCTCAGACACTACAGGTATATGGGATGTGATTTCCCAGCACAAGGAGCAAGCTATGAATCCTCTGTCCATTTTGCTACTGATTGGAGTAGTACCAGTTTGAGGATCATCATGGTGACCCAAAAGAATTGGCTTAGCAGAAAATGTCATTCAGTTCTCTTTTCTCGCAAAATCTTCGACTGTTCTGATCTTATCCAAATGACTGAAACCATAGGAGGTGAAAAGCTGTTTAGTTTTCTGGTTCTAATTATACCTGCCACTTCTTTTGAATCAATAAAATATTCTGATTTGGTAAGGAACAGATATTTATCACATCACTAAGTTATTTTTTTCCTCACTGTGGAACTCCAGAGCCCAGTAAGAATTGTGTGAGATTGTAGCTGGTTTAAAAGGAAAATTCAAATAGAAAAACTGTTGCCTTTTATGCCAGTAGTGTTGGGACACCATTAATAAAATCCCATTCTTTGAAGAATTTGTAAAACTGTGGTCCTTTCAGAGTTTTAAAGCACAGTTACTGGTGGGTATTTTGTTTCTTTGCTTTGGTGTTGGTTGGTTGGTTTTTTTGGTGGGTTTTTTTGGTGTGTGTTTGTTTGTTTGAGTTTTTTTGGGTTTGCAGGTTTTGTGTGGGGTTGGTTTGGTTTGTTTATCTTAATTCAGTTGATTTTGTAGGCTGGTTAAGACTCCAGAAACCAATATCAGAGAAAAGACTGGCTGGTAAAAGATTTGTCAAAAATATCGTAACTTCTGCTTTAAATTATTTCCACCAGAAGAAATACCATTGTTATCCCCTTTCAAGCAAATAGCTTCACACTAGTTTAATCTTTCCCCTGTTGGCTCCAGTTTTGCTGACTTTACACCCTTATTGGTATTTGTGATATACTTGTTCCAGTAATTTCTCCATTGGTCAGCAATTGTGTTACAGTAATGCCTGTCTTGTTATATATATAACATTTCTCATTTTTGCCATTTCTCATGTTGTTATCTTGTTAGTGGTGAGCTAGCCTTCTGCATGCATACCTTATTGCTTATTTTATATTTTAGCATTCATAGAGGAGCCTCAATGCGAGTTTATTCTGACCTGCAAAAAGACCAAGCTGTAATCCTGTTTGTGAACTCACAGATGTGTATTGTCATATTCTTCAAAAAAACCTAGAATTAACTTGGGATAGAATTCAATAATTCATTTACTCTCTGTTATGAGAGCTGCTGGAATTTTTACTCAGTTCCTGAATTTTAGGGAAATCTGATAACAGGCTCCTTAAGTCAATAGAAATTAATTTGTTGTTTTCAAAACTGACCTCGCTTTCCTAAAATAGGGCCGAAAATGAGCTTTTCTAATTCAAACCATAATCTAAAATCATCCAGATTATATCTGTCTAGATAACCATATCCATTTCACTGAAGCATCCTGTTCTGGTCTCTGCCAGGGATGGGATACGGTACTGTACAGTGCTACAAAGGGCTGCAGATTGGACTTAGCATAGGAATTCTTACTTCTTAGTAAGTTACCTACTTCTTAGGTGGTTTCAGAGACAGTCAGCAGCAGCTAAACCTTTTGGCAGCTTTAAAAGAGTGGCTGTCAGGAAGAATAGTCATGATGCAGTACCAGATGTGTTTTTGCAAGCATCCACTGTGTCTGAAACTTATTAAGATAATATTTTTAAAAGATATATAATGTGTAAAAGAACAAGAAATACTTCTAATGGGATAACCTTTTAAGCAACTTTTTTTTTTCTGATTCTACTTTTCTTTCTTCAGGTTATAAACTGCAAAGGAAAGCTAATTCAATTATTTTAAAATAAATACTTTTATATAAAAACCTTCCCAGGTTCTCAAATATTCTGCTTCAAACACTGCAGGGCTTGTTGTCAAATATGTAGTTTCCCCTTGTCCTTTTTATGTGAGGTCAACCTCCGTGGTCATCGTCTGTGCACGAGCTGTCGAACTGCATACCTCACCGAGCTGCACTGCAGGAACAGTACCAAAAGCTTTAAACACACCAATTAGAGAAAAATTAAGTTCATAGTTGGACAGTGCGTGGCTTGGATTCAGTAGCTTTCATCTGCAGTTGTATTTTCTATACAGTAGAGCCACACACATACATATCACCTTCTGTGAGGTACAGATTTTTTTGTCTTTTCTCTTCTGTAAATGTAGAGCCGAACAGCTAATTCTTAAATTCAAACCTATTGTTCCACTGCTGATTTGCTAATATTGCTTTTGAACCAGATCCATACAGTTTTCATACCTGAAAAATCCCTAAAATCGCTTTTTAGAATATGGAGTGTTTGTGTTTTATGCTGTCTTTCAGAATGAGGTGAAAAGTAAAATATAGTAAATGCAGATAATATTAAAACTATGTCATAAATATGCAGATTGTTAAAAGAAAGCAATTTTTGGCTTGGTTTTTGAATCCATCTGCCTATTACATTTTTAAAGTTCAAACAGCAAAACTACTTCTGATTTAACTATTACATATTTGGCAAGCTTAATAAAGGACAAATCAAAGCTGAATCAGGGGTATTTACAACCACCATAAATTTAATCCAAAGTGGGTACTTAAATGCTCGTATAGTTCTAAATGATGTTCCTTCCAGATGGTGAATTAATGTAATTTTAGCAGGAAGTGAAGTTGCACAAATATGCAGTATTTAGAACACTCACTGATTTAATGTTTCTGTACCCACCAAGGCACAGATGTTGCTTATCATTTTCATGCCAGTTGTCTCTGTCTTTCCAATATGACAAACTGAGGAAGAGAGTTTGCAAAGGCAAAAGGGGGGCTGGGAAGACCTTAACTTAGTAAACCCCAAGTCAGATGTAGATGAATCTTTTCTGTCCTTGACCTATTTAGCCTCCACAATAAAAACTATGGTGACCTACGTGTGTAATATCTCATTATGATTTGGTCCTGTGTTGCCTATATCACCGCCATTTAGTTTCTAAGCAAAATCTTTGAGCTTGTAGAGCTGTCTTTGATTTACAGTGTACATGCTTTCCAGCCGCATGCCTCTAAAGCAGTGATCAGAGGGATGGCACAAGACAAATCTGTCGGCTTAAACAAAAAGGAGTTCCTGGTATGTTGGTCCAGCATAAAAATTGAGTTCATTTCTTACTGCAGAATGGCTTGCATTTGCTGGGCATGTTTCAAAACATCTCACTTTTCCTTGGGTTTTGCAGCAAGGAGAAGACAACAGAGATTATGTGCTGCGTGCTAAAAGGTTTTTTTGGGGTGCTTCTGGTGAGGCATGTTACTGAAAGAGCTGTATCATAGATATTGCAGAGGGTAAATTCAGAGTAGATATGAGAAGTAAATGTTTTATGATGAGGATGCTGAAACACTGGAACAAGTTACCCAGAGAGGTGGTGGATGCCCCATCTCTGGAAACAATCAAGGCTGGGCTGGATGGAGCTCTGAGCAATTTGATCTAGTTGAAGATGTCCCTGCTCATTGCAGGGGGGTTGGACTAGATGAACTTTGAAGGTCCCTTCCAACCCGAACCATTCTATGATTCTACGACTGTGAAATTGCTGCATATGTAACGTGTAAGATTAGGCAGTATTATCTGCTTCTCCAGCTGAAGGCAGAGCTAAGGAGGGCGATATGAAGGACTCGATCATTTCTCTGATTGCCTTTTCAAACACTGGTGAAGATCAGAGTGCCGGAGGATACGCAACAGCTCTGAGCTTTAGTGTGCTGCAGCTCAGCATTGCTACTTGAAACAGAATCCACAGCTCTCTGTTTACCTCTGCCTCTTCCCCAATTTTAGCAGAGTTTACGTGAATGCACTAGTACTTTTCCTAGTATTCTATTTTATCTTGGTCGACCATGCAAGATACAGACCTACTGGGGCCACGAAGGAAAGTTGTGGGTGCCCCATCCCTGAAAGTGTTCAAGGCCACGTTAAATTGGGCTTTGAGCAACCTGGTCTAGTGGAAGGTGTCCCTGCCCATGGCAGCAGGGTGGGAACTATATGATCTTTAAGGTCCCTTCCAACCCAAACCATTCTACAGTTCTATGATTTCTACATGTTACTTGCCATAATCAGTCACAATCAAGTAGATAGTTTGACTTTATATGTTTATTTATGTGTTGAAGACACATGCATTCTTCGATAGGTGTTCCTCTGTTCACAAAATAATGAAAATAAAGAATTATGAGATAGGAGTACTAATAATGTGGTAATATTTTAAGGCTTAGTTGGTTAGTATAAACTAATTCACAATACTACAGGATTTTGTCCAACACTTTCCACAGATGACAACAAATATGCATTTCGCTTCTTTGCCTAGGGACTAAAAGGTGACCCTGGTAGTCCTGGTCTGGCTGGTCCTAAAGGAGAAAAGGTACTTTTTTATTTTTAAAGTTGTAAGTAATGTGAGTGTACTGTGCATATTTCTTCAATATTGAACACGTTGCCTTAACTACATGTGATAAACACCCACTGCTACCATTTGTGTAGCTTAAGGCTTGAATAATATGAATACAGACTAACTGTAAATATGGAAGACAAGTACTTTTTATCACAAGAAATTATGAAAATAATTCAGAGCAGGAGCCTGAATTTGATGTTCTAAATTGCTCTCTGGGTAACCTGGTTTGCTCCCGTGGACTGAACCCGAAGGTCTCACAGGGCGATTCGTACCTCAGAGACCCAATTTTGTGAATGATTTACACGCTCAGATGTCTTTACATGTGCAAGCTGTCACACTGAGTTCAGCAGCCACCCTGTGCATGTAAGCTGCAGCTTGTAATTTAACATATGCAAATGTGTTTTGAAGGATTGCTTTTTTAAAGCTGTGATTCATTTATGCAGAGACGTGCCATTTTTTTTCCATTTAACCTGTGGTGCACTCTGTACGTCTATGCCATTACTGAAAAAGGAGGTTGCTTTACTCATATATTTTCATAATCAGAGCATGTTTGATGATTATACTGAATTTACTTCTGCGGTGGTGCATATCCTCTAAAATGCCTAGAGGTTAAAAATGTATAACTAAAGAGACTGTTGATTTATTTACTCTCCTGTTTTAACTAGGGAGATGCAGGACCTCCGGGACCAACTGCCTTGAGTGTAAGTACACATAAAACAAAAACAGATGAAAGAAAATCACTAAGAAATGTTGCAGTTTTTAGCTTATTTGAAATGTAAATACTTTCATTATTAAATTTAAGAGCAAGGTCCCTCTCTTTAAAATGCCTCTACATTTTCTATATGAATTGTGAAGGAGATAAAGGGGAATTTCATAAATATAGACAAAATAAGCATATTTAAAACATATCGTGTCCCACCAAATACTAACAAGAATATTGTTCGTTTGTTGTGGGGGTTTGGGGGGTTTTCGTTTGTTTTGTTGTTGGTTTTTTTGTAATCTGTGTGTAGGTAGTATAGGCTGGTTGAAGTGAAAGAATTCCCTTGTTATTTTTAGTGAAAAAGATTTTTCAGTAAAAGCTTGCAAAACTAATTAATGCTTTTTCAGATATTGTAAATATTCTGTTGTCAGGTTATTTTATTAAATACTTAATTATGAGTTGAATGCTATCTGTACGACATCGTATTTTATATATATATATATATATATAGTATGCATATCTTCAAATTTGACACACAGGATCCTATCTTCAGAAAGTTAAGGATGTGGGGATGCATCCAGCAGCCAGATAGATATGAGGCTGCCACGGCTCATTGCCCTCAGGTCCAGCTGGTAGCGGAGCTGAGCCTGCCTTCCCAATAGGCACACGCACACATACAACACATATAGAGAGGTATGGGCACACAGGTCGACACAGATGGACACACTCAGCACTCCCACAAACACAAACTGCACCAACGGCCTCATCCTGTGACCCTCTCTGGCTGATCATGACAATGGTCTGGTACTGGGAAGTATATACATATAAAATGTACACATACCCCCTCTGTCTGTCTGTCTGTCTCTCCTCCTCTCCCTCTCTCCTCCTCACTCTCTGCCCCCACCCCCCGGGCTTCCAGGTCATTTCACCTACTTGCCAGCCAGTCCAGCTGGATATTCGCTATTGGTCACACACACATGCACATGCCCGTGCTCACTCCATTTGTTGGTACCACAAAGGTCTTTTATGAAACAGGTCATATACTTCTGGTTCCTTGCATTACACAATAATGATGCTGCCTATAATAAAAATAAACTAATTTCAGTATTGGCTTAGTTATAGTCCACTTAAATTCTCGTGATTGGATGTGTCTAATAATACTGGAGAATAAAATATGCTTCAGTATGAAGCATTCTCTATCCAGAAAAAAGAAGTTTCAAAATTTTTTTCACGCAGAATAAAAAATTGTTTATTCAAACATTTGCAGAGTTGCATGTAGTGGTCTTGATGTCTATACAATCTTTTTATCTTACTTCGTGACCAGATATACATAACAAACACAGACTGGAAAGGAAAAAGAAATGTAATGTTATAATGGTGGAAAATCACTTATGGGATTCTTACTAAAAACAATATTTCAATAATTTAGGGGGTTTTTACAGTTTCTACAGTTCTCAGAGGAAAAAAAAAGCAGACAGGTATCTTCCTTTCGTTGATGATTAGCTGTCTTTCATCTATCAAGGAAAGACTTCCTGAGTATGGATCTAACAAATTCTGTGTGAGGGTCTGGTACACACCTGTGCACCAGAAAAGAGAATTGGCCTGCATACTAGTTGTATTCTGGCTAGATAGTGCTGCAGAGATGGTAGAAGATGTTTTTAATTTCCTTGAAATGATCTGTGCCCCAAGCATGTACAAAGCCTGAAATAGAAATGTCCCCAAAACTCTCCAGGGCAAGTCTTGATACATCAAAGTAATAAATTCTGTCTCAATCGAAGTGATTTTGCTCACAAACTGAAATGAGAAGGTCTCCCATTAAGGGCAGTCCATTTAGGTAAAACCAATTGAGAATGGTGTAAAAGAGTGTGGCAAAAATGGAAGCAAAGACAAAAGTTCCTGAATTCCCAGGCTGTAGTTCCACAGCATTGAATAGCTCTTCCCCCAGACTCCGTATTACGAACTACTTCTGCACTATTCATATTACCCATGTAATCCTAAATAAACCTCATAAGAACTATCATTCATAGTCTTAATGAGAATGCAGTGTCTTTTCAACTCTCTTAATTTCCAAGACTCTAGCAACAAACAGCTCCATTAGATCTGATGAACGTTAAAGGATGTAACCAGAGACCCGTATCATAAAAATAAATTCTAGTCTAACTTTTCAAAATCAAGTTGCCATGTTTTATGGTACTTGGCTTTGGATTAGGAAATCTAAGTATCCAGTATCTTGATTTGCTGGGGATAAAATAGTACTATGTTCCAAGATCAGTGTCTGCTTGCTACAGTTCATATCTGCTGGAGATAAATGGGGACAGTTATGTCCTTCAACTCTTGAATATACTGTCAAAATGTGTATTGAAAGACTTAACAGTGAAATATTTTTATTAAACAACCTTGATTCTAGGATTGTTACTGCAATATGTGGATTAGAGTAGATCTTGCTTCAGAGAGATTCTTACAGGCCTTGAAGGGATCATTGAAATAGAAATATGATACTTCTGAAGACACAGGATGAAGATTCGAGGATGCTTATTTTCTGTGTGCTTTAGGACCACAGAATGGTGCTTTTGAGGATTTTTTGTGTAAGTGATGGAAAAATGACTACATCTATTCTGGTAGCAGCACTTGGATATGTTAGGCCTCTTTGAATGCTTATAGTTTCACTGTCTTCAGTTGCAGTTGCGGACATGTAACTTTTCTAAGAGTCATACTCAGAGGTTAGTAGTATGATATGAAAAAGCTGCTTTTAAATTGACTGAACTTACTCCTTCTGTATCTTAAGTGATGCATATTCATAAAATGGACTGTTAAAGAATTACATTTCTTTGATCACAAAATGCTGTGTGGATGTTTCAGTTCGGTTGATTCAGGCATAGCAAGATGTCTCTGCCTTGGCACAACCACTGGTGGTCATTGTCACGCTTTTTAAAAGAAAACGTTTTAGGAAAGCAGACGTTGAGTCTTTACAGAGATGTTACTAACTGATGTACTGAAACTTTTTTTTGTGTAGCTGCTAACTGAGAGAAGAGACAAGAGCGAGTGTGAACTGCTTTAGCAGTTTGAAGACAGGTTACAAATCTGTGGGAATATATGGCCCAGCAGGAAAGCTTTCTCTCTCTGCCACTGTAAATAGTCACGCGTTTCTGTTGGCAAGAGCTAAAAGAAGATGAATGACATGAATCATGGTGGCTTAGGGAAAACCCAGTCTTCAGAGTTGTTCTATTTGTGTGACTTCTGTGTGGCCATGACTCTTAAGATATATCACCATGAAAGGAAGATGTAGTATCTTGCTGTGAATAAGTAGTAGGTCAGATAATATCAAGATTTGTGTGTCACTGAATGACAGCTTACTATGTCAGGACCAGTCATGCTGTTACAGCCAAAATGTGACATCAGTGTTTCAGCTATGAGCCCTGTTAAAGCCGAGTTCTTAAATGTCCCATTCACTTGGGACTCATGCATAATGTCATAAATTTATCCTCTTACTTATGGCCATTTTTAGCCTTTGCTAATGTGAAAATTATTTTCTTCTTATCAAAATGCGAAATGAATTATTATGCTGGGAGGCGTAGAGGGAAGAGGAGTGAAAGTAAAGTGAGAAATAAAAGAGAGTGAAAGTAATGACATGCTCTTAGAACAATGTCCAAAGTACATTTGGGCAGTGAGGGGCCGAATATTCAAGGGGGCTTGTTTTTGCTCAAACTGGACAACTGGGGCTGGGTCATTGACCTTCTGCCACAGTGGAATTGCATGTTGAGAGAGGTGGGAAATGATGGCATTACAGAGCTCTGCTGCCCTATGCAGCTCTTCCATTCTTATGTATTTCCATAGAAATCATATGCCAGTGGAATAAGCTGGAGAATGTCTACCATATGCGCTGGTTTCAGTACAAACTAGTGCATCAGCAGTGTTGAGCAGGGCCAGAGCATTCTCCCCGTACCCAGACCTGCACCGTGGTCCTGTCCTCACAGCACAGGGAGCATGAAGGTGGCAAAAGGCTGAGACTGCTTCACTGCAGTCATTCCCAAACAGCTGTTGGTGGTCCTTTGGTCCACAGAGAGTTGTCCATAGGTAATCTACAGAAGCATGTAACAGTAAATAGTAGAAACTCTTGTTTTTCCGATTGTCTCGGCTGTGAAAGCCTAAAAGGTGTCAGATACCCTGTGTTCAGGCATTCCTGATGTGCTGGAAATCCTGTGCTGCTCAGAAGCATGGTAAGTATGCTCTGCCCTCCAACATGAAAAATGCAGAAGAGAATGAAAGTATTGGTACTTGGAGAAAAAAAAGCTGTATTTTTAAAAATGTTCAACTGACAGGTACAGACATTACAATCTCTGTAAGGAATAGGGAATACTTGGAGGCAGTATGTATGGCAGAATTCATAAATACGCAACAGCTGTATCAGTATATCAGGTGGATGAGCATATGCCAAACTGAGAAACAGGGGGAATAATACCACTGCTTTTTAAGACTCAAAAATGTTTTCATGAGTTTGAAATTGAAATTTCAGAGCTCAGAAAGCGCATTTCTCTGACAAAAATAGAGCTGTGCATACTCCTGTTTGATGTCAGTTAACAGAAGATCTCTACCACAATCCTAAAGCGTGCACACTTAGCAAAACTTCTTACTTGCAGCAATATCAGCGAATTCAGAAAGAAATTGTTTATGCCTGACTATACATTTCTGCAGTGAGTAGAGATGGGATGAGAATCGCTACCCGTGTGTTTCTGTACATTTTTTTAAGGCGGGTATGGAAGTCTTGTTAATAAAGTTTCATCATTCTTGCACAATAAATTAAAGGGAAACAAAGGAATAGCATTGCAGCACAAAATATGCTAAGCTGTAGAAAGAAATACGTGAAAAAAAGTATAGGCTTTATGTAGAATCCCAATGAAATTAGTAATTTCAGTAATTCCAAGTATATTTGTTTGCTTAATGCATTATTCATACAAATACATTTTAGTGGCTTAGATTGCCAACTTTGTCATAGATGCTTGTATTTAGGCAATTTTATTAAGGATGTAAAGTTTTTCTGTGTTTCCATGGAGTCAGTTAACACTACATAAGCCAAGATATATGTATTTATTTTCTCTCCTCAGTTATGGTAGTTCTATGGGAGTAGTCCGAAGTCGTGATTGATTCTCATTCTTTCTTTATGCTGTCTTTGATTTCTCTGGTATGTTCTTTCTGAATTGCTCTGTTAGTACTAGATGTCTCTTTTCTTTAGTACTTTTCAAGGGTCTTGTAATGCATGCTGGGAGTATCTTTTAAACTTTTCTCCCTAGTTATGCCCACTTTATGCAGGGATATGTTTAGTCTTTAAAAGTCTAAGTTTACTGGTAAATTGTACCGTAGCTGGGAATCCTTTAGAGAATAAACAGGAGGGATTATACTGCTCTGTTGTGCGGTTTTGTCAAAATGTGGAATTTAGCGGCAGAAGCTGGGGACTGTTTTCTGGAGGGGCACAGCTGGCTCTCTGCAGCTCCTTCACTCTGGCATCCCCAGCCTAAGCCTGTGCGTGCCGTGTCACAAGAGTGACAGGTGAGGGAAGGTAGCGCAGCCATCTCTTGTAAAATATCTGATAACTATTCCTCTTGACACTCGATATGCTGCTTTTAGTTCCTGAGGAAAACGAGCGTCCGTCCGTACGTTCCTGCAGAGCTATCCCTTTCAGGAGTTATAAAATAGTCATCCAGATGGCACCAAGTGTTTATGCAGAAGTCGAGGCTTAAGTCGGTCACAGACAGAGGTCCCCAAGACTTGCTTACTAAACAGATAGTTGGAATGTTGGCTCCGAGGTCTGGTTAAATCGAGCCGAAGGAAGCTGGCGCACAAGTGCGGCGTGGAGGCGGCTGCAGAAGGAAGCCGCAGATTCAGGCCCCGTCAAGCTCCGCCGTCACTTTTGGCTCTCCCTTCCCTAAACAAACATCAGCAACAGATTACACACTTTTCCCCTCAGAGCTTCAGCAGTTATTCATGTAAAGCTAATATTCACTTTCAGGAGTGTTGCCTTGGAATTTCACAAATTCATTTGACGAAGTACTTCAGTCTTAGTGTAATTATTTGGCATTTGTTCAGAACTCTGAAGAGGGGGTGTATGTATCCTGGTGTTCTTGCTGTTGTAATGGGCAGCAGTATTTCAGATGATTCTTCCAGATTTTGCTTATCTTGACCTCTGCCCACAATTCCTTTCTTGTCTCACACTGAAAAAATAAGTCATGTGAATGACTTGTATTACTTAAGAAGGGGACAAACACCCTCGTTAGTAAGCATCTCAACTAATGCTGTCCTCCCTTTACATGAAAAGATATAAAGGAGAACAATTTTAGTTAACAAAAGAAAGTATAGAGAGCAAATTATATTTTCATTCTAAATCTCTTCTTATACATTCCACTAAGAAAAATCTGAATGTTATCTCCTTGAGCTTTTTAATGGAGGTATATTAATTTAATGGAAATACTGAACTATTCAGTTGTTTTGCATCAGATATAGTGGTCTCTAACTCTCACAGTATAACTTGCAAATATTCTTTAAAACAATGCTTTTTAAGTATGGAAGCAGATCCTATTAAGATTACCCTTTTAGTGAAATATAAGATGTTTTAGCAATTTCAGTCTGTTTTTTATCTTCTTTATGTAGCGATACTGATACTGAAGGCACAAGTGAAGATTGATGTCTTAGCCTCACAGTCTGCTTAATTGGCATGAATGAATTCTTCATTAGAAGAATGATTTGAGAATAGTCCCATATGCACCAGGCATCAACATAAAGAATAATTTCAAATTACTCATTTTAAATTATACTCTTTTTTTTTTTGCTTAGAAAATAAACTCATATCTATTAAAAGTACTAGACTCATAAAACTTCCGTGAAGTTCTGTGAAATTGCTCTTCCAATTTCCCTTTGAAATTATTGATCTGAAGCAAAGCAGATTTCAAGTTAAGTTACCAGAGAAATGGTGCTACAGAAATGACCAAACCCAAAGCATGATGAGATCATTGGGGAATATATTTTCTGTTTGCTTCAGTAATAAATTATCAAGAAAATGTAGCTGATCATGTTTCCTGGCAGACTGAAATACTTCTGATAAATACTATCTTCTTTCCCACCGAAGTAAATGGGCTGGCAGCAGTTTTGAAATCAAAATTGTGGCCTACTCCACTTTGCACTCCCAAGTAAAACTGTATGATTACTGCAGTAGCAATACCAGGCCAAATGTGGAATCCAAGTCTTTCAGCTTGCCATCTCAACTTACTTCAATTAAAGATGTGAATGAAACCAGGTCATATTTGGAAATGCTGAAGTTATAGGTATTTGAAATAAGTGGTAATCTATTTTCCCTCATTAAATGGTAATACAATAAGAAATTAGTCATCCATCTGTGATTTTCCTTTGCCATTTTTCCCATTCTAGCAAAATTTCGTAACAGTAAGATGTGTCTGCAGGGTCTGTGGGTTTCCATGTGCATGGTGATGGGCAGTCTTGTGGACAAGAAGCAGAAACCATCAGGGTTGTATTTTGAGATCTCTCTCTTCCTTACCCTCCTGTTTGGGCTTCTAAGGTAGGGCAGTGGGATAGCTGCAGCAAGTAAACTAACTCGAAGTTATCTGGTAAACCAACACTGTAGCCACCTTGACTGTGGGGAAGGGATTTATATTTCGGCTCCTTTGCTTCCTGAGGGTAGTAGCCTGTTCTTACATGAGAGGAAGCTGCTTATTTCCCCTCAGTATGGTGCAAACAGGCCAAAGGGGAAAATACCCTCAAAATAGGATAGAAGGATCACAGTGACAGTCATGAGCTACAAAGTGGAACTCGTCATCTGGTAACACCTCAAGATAAGTAGATGAATTTAGGACCTGATCGAACTGCATTTTGATATATCCTGTCAGGGGTGCTGAGGCATTTCTTGCGGGAGTGCAGCCACAGCAGTACCAGCCACCTCACGAGCAGCATTTGGGTGGCTGGGGAATGCTCTTCAAGTCAGTCAGGCTGCAGCTTTTTACTGTGGTCACACGTGTTACATCAGGAAGTGGAAATCCGTGGTCACTTTTTACTTCACTCTTGATTTGTGTGGTTCTGTGCTGCTCTACTTGCAGGTTTTACAGAGTAATCAGTGTGTGTGCAATTCATCAGTGTGATTACCTTTCTTTATCCTGGTGAGAACTGTGTGTTGAAGAACTAGGTCAGGCCCCTGCAATGGGAATTGCCCAGCAGTTCACTTGTAAAAACGTTTAAGTGTTGATTTTGTTTCAGTAGAGCCATACCTTTCTGTTTATAAACTTATTGTTTCCAAATTGCTTACCCTAATTATGTCTGTTATAACTGAGTCTTTTTAAAGTAGCAAGTTTTATCATTATAAAAGCTCACGTATTCAAATGGCTGGAAAATGACCTGTTCTTACAATACCACAAGGTGTTTCTGCATACCTAATTTATATTTTGTCTCTGTCTTTGCTTGACACGTCTCACTAAGCTACATATACTTTCTCCCTGCCTAATAGCATTTGTTAGATAAAAATTGAGGCTGTGCGTTTGCTGGAATTTGTAGTGAGGAAAAAAATGAGAGTAGTTTATATATAGAACACAGAAAACAGTCTGTAAAGGTCTATAATTAAATAAATTTTGTGCCTTAATTAGACCTTTCTCATTGTTAGCATTTATGTTTCTAATTTGTCTTGAGAAAGAAATGCTACCATGCTCAGAATCTGTTTCAGCAACAACGCACGAGTGCATAAGTCACCTGTCTAGACTTCTGCTTCAAAAACTACCAGATATCTTTTGAAGCAGCTTTCAGAATACCAAAAATATATTTATTTGTCTAATATTTGTTAAATATGCTTTTGGCATTGGCCATAAGCTTCCAGAGGAAGTAATAAAAATAACAACTTTAAGTGACTTTGCTTTTCCACTTCGGCTGGGATTTTTTGGTGGTGGTATTTTTTTTGTTGTTTTAATTCACCAAGAGGTTACAATAAATGTTTTGCTTTTGTTCAGGGTGTGTTCTTAGGCAGTTACTCTGAGCTATTAAATTTATGAACCAAGTCTCCACTGTGTCTCTGCAGATGCTTGTCATGATGTATCAGACGTTTTAGCATGTTTTTGTACCTGCAGGGTCACATGCCAGGATTTTAGCCCTTCTGCAATATGCAGCTTCTGATAGCAACATGCCAGCTAATGCACTTCAAATTGATAGCTTATGAAATTTAAAACAGCTTAACTGGCTGAACTGTTAGTTGATTTTTCTATCACCTCCAAACACATTTTCCTTCTACCATCTCAAGTTTCATAGTTCTCATTAGCTTTTATCTCTTGCTACTTGCCAAAAATATGAACTGTTATGAATTAAAATGTTAATTCCTACAGATATTGTCAATGATATGCCAAATCTTTTAAAAGCTTACCTATTCTACTGTAGCATTTTAAAATCTGCTCTGGTTTTGCTCTGTTCCCTTGGCTAAACCTTAGTCTGTTTTGATGATCTTTTTGTTTAAGTATCCATGAGCTTGTGCTTCATAGCATGCTTGCTTTTTCTTTATCTAGCTTCACAACCAGCATCTTTTCCCTTGCCAACACTCCCTTTAGGATTTAACTCTTGTAAATGAATTCACAAGTTCCCACTCTTAACTCAATTTTCAAGATTTTGTACAACCCTCTTATGCCTGCCCATGCTTCGTGTTTTCTCTTTTTTTCGTATCTCTTTCATATTCATCCTCACTCATTGTAGCAGATTTTCTAAGCTTCAGATGCACCTGAGCCCATCTCCAGCTTGCTGACTTTTTTTTTCCCAAGCTATACGGTAATGTTTGAGACATTTCCACTTCCTGGAAAGATGGTACACGTAAAATAGGTTGCCTTCTGACACAAGCGTTTTCAATGCAATCGACGGCATATCCCATGAGGCCACATGTACATATTCAGTATATTTTCTGTCCCTTTCTGTCTATGGTGGTGGACTCTTTTGGTGGGATTGGTCTACCTGCTGTGCTTTCTGTGATATGAAGGAGTGGAGAATCTGCTCTCCAGGGGGAGATCTCCAGAAGTTCAATAGGGATAAGACCTAGGATACTTTGGTCTGCCTTCCGACAAATATGTCCTTATTTTCTGTGCTAAACTGTTAGATAATACTGTCCAGTTTCATAGGCGTTCAACAGGGGATGTTTTATTCATCCCTTTAGAGAGATTTCACTGTTGAGAACTTTTTTGTTCCTCCTTCACTTGTTTTTCCAGAATCTCATTCAGTGAATGCTGAACACGGATAACATTGCTTGGTCATTACCAATGCCAAGATATTACAGTTTTACAGCTGTGTCAGTTACCACGGCCCACATTGTCCCATCACTCTTTAAACTGAAGATCCCAATGAAGTTAGTGTGAACTTTTACCTCAGTTTCAATGTCAGGATGTGGCTCCTTGTACAGGGTAGTCCTCCCTGCCTAGTTACCAATTGTAAGCTGCTCTCCTCCCTTTCCTTGAAGATAAACCTCCTTATCTGGTTCCTTTTTCTTGACAATAATATTGTAGAGAGAAGAAAAAGGATTAAAGTAGGTCTCGGACAAAAATGTTGGCTATTAATTATCATTATTGTGCAGTTACATGCTTGTGTAATTCTTGTCCCCTTGGAACCTTATTGTACAGTTACATGAGGCAGAGTATTTCCTCCTCCATAAAACAGACATTACAGGTTCTCATCTCATTCCCCTGCATAAAGCTGTCACTACAAATGAAATATTAACAAAAAAGAACTCCACCTCTTCCTGAATTCCCAGAACTTCTCTACGAAGGTAGAATGTTGCTAACAGTTGGACAGACATAATTGTCTGCAAATTTCCATACTACCTTGAGCAAAAAGAAGAGAAGGTTTACAGAGTTCATAGTCACGTACTGCTTTATGAGTTTGTGCCTGTATAACCTCCATATCTGTGCTGTGGTTAACTCTCCGTGATTTATTTATTGGACACAACATTTTCATGCATATTCTAGATCCATAAACTTTTGGGAAAAGATGAAGTGGCGTGCAGTAATTTTGTAGAAAAACTTAAATCTTAGTTTCTTTACATTGTGAACTGAAGTGAAAGGAGAAATATCCTATAATAGAATAATAATGTCTGAGATGCTCTTCTGGCATTAGTGTTTGAAACATAGGAATAGAAAAACTCTAGAACTGACTACTTTTATTCAAAATTGAAGGCAGACTTCATGCTAATCAACTTAAAACATCACTTGAAGATATATGAGCTAGCAGCTTTGGCATGCCCATTTACTTTCTCAAGTTCATCTTGGGAATTAGAGGTTGTAAATGAACTTTTAAAATTAATTTTGTGGAAATCTGGACACTTTTAGAAACATGATCCTTAGGACGCCTCGGTTTACCCTTACTAGGGCAATAAATATGTGTAATTGATTCTAAATAAGTTCAGAGATGGACCAAAGATATACCTGAAGTTGAAGTAACACCCGAGTCTGAGTAATTTAAATGGTTAAGAATTTAACATTTTAATATTTCAAACTGTTAAATAAACATGAGGTGTTTAATTTGTGATACACTGTAAGAATATGCAACATCACATTCAAGACTTTTTTTACTTTTACAGAGTAGAACTCTTCAGTGCTTTTTGTTGATTACATTGAAACTCTTCATATTTATTGCTATAATGGAAATTAGATAGCTTCCTCAGAGTAATTTTTTTTTTTAATTGTTTTCCAAGGTGACTCATAAAGTAAAGGGTGGGGAGGGTTGGGGGGAAGCAGGGCACTGTTTTAAGTACAGAGCTGTTATTTGAAGGCTTTATGATTATATCATACATTAATCAGATATAAAATTAAAGCCCCAAAGCTTGGGAAACAGTCTGTGGTTCTGACTGCAGAGGCAGCTTCTTGCACGGAGTTCAGAAGGAAGGCTCGGAAGTCGAGGGTATATTCAAAACACGCAAAGCTCCTGTGCCTGGTCAGGAGAGAGGACAAGAGAGAAGTGAGTGGTTCTGAGGGCTTGGAAAAGCCGAGCCAGGCACGCAGAGGAAACTGCACAGGGCTGGTTCTTACAATACAGTGAGCGTTAAGGCCACCTGCTATATTTAGTCCCCTCTCACTCCCCTCCCTTCCCTTCCCCTCCCCCTTCAGTGCCTATATTTGCATTTGAGTTGTAATTTGTCATAATTTAGTGTAACTTTTTTTTTTTCCTATGGCATTCTAGCTTAAGATAAATCACTTTTCGTACAAAACTGTAGTTAAATATAACTATGTTTAAGTAGTGCTTACCTCTTCCAAATGATTCAGCCTTTATATGGAGGAATGTGATTAGTAATTATTGTTTGCATTTTTTCTCACACCTGAATATAACATTACCCTGAAAGAGGTTATTATGAATAACCTATTTTTATTATTAGAAGTAAATGCTTTGTCCCGGCATCTGGCTCTTTGGATTAGTCTTACTTCCATAGAATAATACAGGATGAAAATAACCGTGAATGTTACATTTGTTTAATGTTTGTATTTTCAGGGTTTGCCAGGGCTGGAGGGTCCCCAAGGTCCACCTGGCAAAGAAGGTCAAAGGGTGAGTAAACTTGGTGAACAACTGGTGGGTGCGCGAACTGACCTTGATGTGTGACTTCTCTCTAAGCGCTAATGAAAAATGGAAAGGTAGCAGCTGAGTATGAATCAACAAACCGAGCTTTGACATGTGAGGTTTCTCTTCAGTTGAAGGAGATTTAACGATTTCAACCATCTAAAGTGTTTAATGACTGGCAGCACAGATGTAGATATTGTCATTTGTGCAACCTGTTTCTGCTGTAATTTAAAATGACAGAATATTAAAATTGTTCAGATGTTTTTATTTTATTGCGGGGATAGATCATACCTTGTGAACTTTGGGATATATAAAAATATGAATTTTAGGGTCATTATCTAAAATATTAACAGAAACTAGAACTAGTGACACAAGTTTTGTTGTAGATGCCATTATGCAAGTGTCAGAGCCTAACATATATATGCAGAGAAGTAAGAGGAAAAAAAGTGATAGGTGTTATGCCCAAGACATGAAATAAATCGTGGGTTATTCAGAATGTTAACATAATGAAGTAATTGACTGACTGGTTTCTCTGAGTTATGTTTTTGTTTTCACTGACTTCTTGAATTTGGTAGTTCAGTAGAACAGATAACAAATATTCATGATTGTCGTATCTCAAGAAATAATTCAGTCTTGTTTATGATCTAGTCTGTGCCTAAAGTTTGGGAAAATAGACTCAAACATTTCAATAAATTGTACCCAGTTTGTGGTTTTGGAGTTAGATGTCTCAATAATTTTTGGTTTGTTTAGGCATCGTGATTTTTAGTATCTCAGTTAAATTATCTGAAGTGGAAGGATTTTGTAGTACCTATCATTGATCTTAGTCAACTACAGTGATTAAAGACCAGTTTAATCATGCCAGTAATAGTAATAATAGTAACAGAAGACCAGTTCTTGAACTGAGTAATGTTGTGTAGGCCAAAAAGCTATGTTTTATATTGTTTTTTAAGTCATAAAGATAGCACTAGATTTCACTTAAGTTGAATGGGAAAATATGAAAGCTGCGGTTATTTAAGTTTCATGGTAAGGATTGAGAACCCATTCAGAAAAAGTCAATTTAATAAGGGGAATCAAAAGTTGTGGTGAATATGGTATTAAACCATCTTTTACAGCATATTAACATGCTGTTAAAGATATGATAATTACTGTGACTTCCACTGTTATGCAGTTAAATATCCAGGATACTGAAAAGCTAGGAATATCCAGTTCTAGAATATTTTAGCATGCTTTTCTGTGCAGTATTGAATCTGCAGGAGCACACAGTTTGTTGGTTCTCCTTTGAGAACAGTTATAAATATGGCTGTGGTTTAGAGATATCACTCTTTGAACTTCTTAATTTTTTGAAGCAAAGATTTACATTTAGCACAATGTATTATATATAATGGTGGATAAATTAATTTCAAAATATTTCTTTTCCCATTTTGCAGCGGGAATCAGGGAGTTGGTACATTTATCATGGCCATGTCTTATTCGCGTGTAAAATGGAACTGCTGTCTCATTCCAATATCTATAAAAACAGGAGTACTGATTGTTTTACAGTCTTAGCCATGCACACAGTTGCCTTGAGGCAAACAGTGGGAACAGGACAGACCGCGGGGCCTCAGCATCTGCCTTTGTCTTTCTACCAGCGAGATGCTCACAAGACTCTTTCTGCCGGCCACCCCCGCCCAGCATTAATAACGGTTTGCAGTCTTAATTCAACTCCCATGTGCATTTGCATTTCCAATACATTTAATTACACAATAACATACTGTTTGTTACAAGATCTCTGCTCTGTTTAATGACAAACAGGACAGTGCATATCTAATGGCCATTAAATATTTTTATTTAATCATGGATGTCATGTTCCTCTGTTCTGCTTCCAGCAGAATCCTCCAAATCTTTCACATTATCTGAAGTTATTGGTTTTGTCATGGACTGTCTTTTGAAGATTAAAGCATAGTATTGAGTGTTTAACTAACTGATGATTTTTCTTCAACATCCTGTTCAGATCTAAAGGTGCTATTGCAGCCATTTTGCAGACAGAAACTGTAACATAATAGGGAAAAACAACAACAACAAAGCACCTACTCCAAAACATTTGGAAGTATCTATTCAATTTGGATGCCATTTGCATTGTACTTGTCATATTCCAAGTTTTAATTCCCACTTACCTCAGCAGCATTTTCAAAAACTGGGCTTAGTTTAATGGGGAGCTGAGAGGAGAATTATTAAATATGTAAGTTAGACACCTCAGAACACACATTAAAACGATCTAAGGAACTGAGGAAAAATAACAATGTTAATACCAGTATTGTCAAAAACTCAAAGAAACATCTAGAAGGCTAGATAGAGCTAGTGACTTAGGTAAGTGACACTACACAAAGAGATAGAAAGGGAAGAAAAAGAGCCATGCAGTGGGTTTCTTCCCTCTTTGAACTGGACCGAACCATGCATTTTCATTTTCAGCATGTTTTTAAGTAGGATTTTGTTATATCATCCAAGATATGAGTTTAATATTAGAACTACTGAGAAATACCAAAAGTGGGACCCTGCCCCAGAGTGTGCACCATCTCCTGATGTTGACCATAGGGGGAACCTAGGACAAATGTACCCCTCTCCCATCTTAAGAAGAATAAGTCAGGGTAGTAGTATTTCTTTCATCTCACAGGAATAATCTGTATCAAAAAATACATAGTAAAAATATATATAATAATTATTGTAGAAATAGAATAAATATGATTATCTATAATTGTATCATTACAATAAAGATTAACTCAGTTGTAGATTTTTTGTTCCAAGTTATGCCAACCTTAAAATACACATTGACACATATGTGAAATTGGCTTACAAGCACAAATCTACAACATCACTCATTTAGAGGTTGATGGTGGGTTATTTATTTCAAGAACAAAGGGGGATCAATACATTATTTCAAATAAAATGGTTACAGCTTTTGTCCAATAAGTACATTGTAGATACAGTTACATGGTATCATTTGAGCCAACACATGATTATTAAAATAATAAATATGTCACTTTCTGTGGCTTGGTGATTCGATGTTTTACTGTTATATGATCACGCTGGGATATGATCTTGCTCCCACTTCAACAAGCAGTTTAGCTTCTTCCACGTTTAAATGATGGCACACAAGTAAGTCAGCCATGGAACTTGATGACAGAAGTGTGTGAAGTATCTTCTGTCTGAGCTGGTCTCCTGGAGATTTTCCAGATATCCCAAAGGATGAAGGAGTTTGCTGAAAACAGCATACACTAATATTTACAGAAATTTAGAGATCATTCAGAATGAGAGAGAAGCAGCCCTGAAAGCTCTTTGTAGATCTGTGTAGTGCCAAAGAATCCCATATCAGGATGCACACTCCATTTTTTTGGCTTAAGACTAAATTCCAAACTCACTAAAACTTTGAAGTAGTGCAGTCATGGAGAAGAGCTAGTGCAACGACAAATAAAAATTGGATTCTTATGCATATTACTTCTTTCATACTGCTGTACTAGCAAAATGCATAAATATTTTTTTCTGTATAAGCAAACATATTAATAGTCTAGCATTTAGCAAGTGTGTTGGTTATGTTTATAAGAGTAAACTCATTACTTCCCATTCTTTCTCCAGTTATTGTGACATCTTTTCCTCTCATCTCCTTTGTTATGTCTTCTCATTCTGCACATAGCTGGCTTATGCAGAAGAGAGGAACCTGCATGAGAAACGAGGTAGTACAAATAGTGATCTTCAGACTTTTATAGCTTGTTTCCTTTGCAGAGCAATTAAAAGAAAGGAACAGAGTTGTGAGCTAAAGTGAAGCAATTGGCTTTTTGTTTACTACCACACTTCTGTATCTACACAAAAGAAATTACTTAGCATTTACAATAGCTCCACCAAAAAAAAAAAAAATCAGTAGTTCGTCATACGTGGTGCATCCTTATTTAGGGTGCTACTTGGAAGAGGAAGGTAATTATTATAGCAGAAGAAATAGTGGCTACATGATAATCTGGCCATATCCAGACACCATACAGTGAACTTATTTCTGATTCTTCAACCAACCTGAGACACATACAATACTCATTGAAAGGTATTTTTTGTTGAGACAGTCTTTTAAGTGAACTTAGTTAAATTTTGTGTTTATACTCTTCTTATGTTTCTCCTTTTGTCATGGTACCCACTTCCACTCACATGCGTTACACGGCTTTGTGTTTTCCTGTGGGTACAAGGAGTTCTCAAACCTTTGCAGTTCTTACAGAAAGACCAATGCTTCTCCTTGCTCTGCCACTGGTGACGAGTACAATTTTTTAGTTTTGTTATCTTTAGTGAAGTGGTTTATGTTAGACTTGAGGCCTTGGTAAGGAAGATCCTTTGGTTTTAATTCTGGTCACTGGGAGAAGTGGACCAGTAGAGGTGGCTGCTCATTCCCTCTTCCTCATTCCTGTATGAGAGACACTGGACCATTCTGTGGGTGTTACCTTCATACATCATTTTTCAGCATCCCTCTTGTTGGCTTCAGGCATTCAGAGCAGCGTGTTACTGCTGCAGCAACTTGATACTATTATGCCAGTGCTCAGAACGACATCGGGATCTTCAGAAGGTAATTTGATATTGCTCAGAAAAGTCCCTGGTCCAATATTACTCAACAACAAAAAATAGAAATATTGGGCGCTAACCTAGCATTGCATGGAATTTAAACCACAGTGGACAACTACGCCATCTTTCTGGCTCCCTGCATTATGCAGAACTTTGTTATTTCTCTTAGTATTCCTGCACTTTAGCTAAGTATATCTTTCATGGTAGTAGTTTCCAACTGAAAGACATCAATACTTTGCAAGTCTCCTCGATTTTTGTTGTTATTGTTCCAGTGTTTCATGTCAATACCACATTTAAAAATGTGCTTTTCATTTTACACTTGAGCATGTAGCTTAAGCCTCCAACAACTGTTTGGGATTTTTTTATGTCTGTTTTACATTAAAAAGATATTTAAAGTATTTTTCTCTGTAATCAAATCACCATTCAATTTATTTTTGAGAAAATTAAACTAAGATCCTTCAGCTCCCCATGTAAAGAATTTTTTTCAGTCTTCAAATAATTTTTTCATGTTTCTGTACTTTTTCAAAATTTCCAATATTTATGAATGTAGACCACATAGAGTTTTACAGATTCTGCCTTCACTGTGTTAAATGCTGTGAAGTGAATTTATATTTCAAAAATATATTCCAAGCTTTCAGAAGCTAATGATTAATTTCAGTTGGGTATCTTTGTAGCAGGGACTTTCCCCTGAACTTGGTGCATTTTTTATAAATACTATTTTTAAAGCAATCTAATTTTAAATACAGCACTTTAGTGAATTCCAAAAAATCTTTTAACACAAAACATCATCACAAGTTTATTAGACAACTATACTGTGAAATCTAGAAATGGTCATTTTTCATTCAGGTCCAGCAGGCAGCTAACAAACAAAGCAGTTTGTGCAGCAGTTTCTGCATCTTTCAGATCTTCTCAATACCTTCTTGAGCTTCTGGGCACTTTTTTCTGGGTTTTGGGAATTTCTGGGAACCCTCTTAGGAAACCGAGGCTGCCTGCTGCTGCCAGACAAGGCTCAGGTAATGGCAGCTCTAGCAGATTCTACCTGAATCCATCAGCTGTCCTTGCTCAAAGGGTGCCTGCAGCTTTTGCTCTGATTCCTAATTAGGAAGGGTCGAGCACCCTTTTAGCCTGTGCCGCGAAGAGGACTCTATAGTAGGCAGGCGATTAAGCAGTTTGTGCATCATAACAGGAGCAGCAAATGGATGTGCAGCAGTTTGCACTGCGGTTCATGCAGAAAGGCACAAAGAAGAGGCCAGCAAACTTTCTCCATCCAACATACACATGCTTAAAGATGATGGTCACAAGGCACAGAACCCAGACACCACCAAAGTAACTGTTTGCTGTTGGACTCTTGCACCCAGGCAGCTTCAGAAGAAAGACACAGTTCCGTAAGTCCATGGGACCTGGTGGGTTGCATCCACAAGTGCAGAGGGAGCTAGCTGATGTCATTGCAAGGCCACTGTTGATTATCTTTGAATGGTCATGGCGACTGGGAGAGGTTCCTGTAGACTGGAAGAAAGCAAATGTCACTTCTGTCTTTGAGAAGAAAGATCTAGGGGACTACAAGCCAATCATCCTCACCTCAGTCCCTATGAGTGAGTCAGAGGAAACCCACCTAGAAACAATTTCTAAACACATGAAGGACAATAAGATGAATGGGATAGTCTGTGTTAGAGAAGTTCTATATATAAGAAGCAGTATAACAAATAATTCAATAAGCTAAGGAAGTCTATTTCCTATCAGTCTGCATGGATTTATGAAGGGGGAATTATTCTTGACCAACTACATGGCCTTGGGTGCAAACTGGAACATAGTTCTCTACTTAAATATGAGAAGAAACTTCTTCACAGTGAGGGTAACAGAACATTGGAACAGGCTGCCCAGGGAGGTTGTGGAGTCTCCTTCTCCGGAGACATTCAAAACCCTCCTGGACGCCTTCCTGTGTAACCTCATCTAGGTGTTCCTGCTCCGGCAGGGGGATTGGACCAGATGATCTTTTGAGGTGCCCCTTCCAATCCGTAACATTCTGTGATTCTGTGGTTCTACAATGAGGTGACTAGCTTGGTGGATGAGAGGTGAACAGTGGATGTTGTTGACCTCAACTTTAGCAAAGCCTTTGACACTATCTCCTGTAACTTCATCTCATTAGCTTCATAGGCAAGGTGACAAAGTACAGGTTAGATAAATGGATGGTGAGGTGGATTGAAAACCAGCTGAACAACTGGGCCCAGAGGGTTGTGATCAGTGGCACAAAGTCCAGTTGGAGACAAGACACTAGTGGTATACCCCAGGCTCGATACTGGAGCCAGGACTGTCCAGTATCTTCATTAACAACCTGGACAATGGGCCAGAACATAGCAAACAACTAGGGCAAGAGGAATCACATGAAGTTCAACAAGAGGAAACGCGAAATCCTGCATCTGTGGAGGAGTGACCCCAAGTATCAGTATACACTGGAAGCAAACTGTCTGGGAAGAGGATTTGTGGAGAAGAACCTACTGGACAACAAGAAGACCGTGAGCCAGCTGTGTACCTTTGTGGCACAAAAAGGCCAACAATATCCTGGACTGTATTTGGAAGAGCGTTGCCAGCAGATCAGGGAGAGATCCTTTCTCTTTGCTAAGAAGTAGTGAAACCGCATCAAGGAAGACATGGACTTAGTGAAGTGGGTTTAGCACAGGACCACAAAGTGGATTAAAGGGACTGGAGCATCTTCTGTAAAAGGAGAGGCCGAGAGAGCTGGGACTTTTTAGCCTGGAGAAAAGAAGGCTTCGGGGGCATCTTATCAGTGTGTATAAATACCTGATGTGAGGGAATGAAGAAGAGGGAGCCAAATTCTCCTCTGTAGTAGCCAGTGACAGGACAAGAGGCAATAGGCACAAATTAAATAACAGGAAATTCCATCTGGACACAAAAACCCACTTTTTTATTGTGAGGATGGTCAAATACTGATACATGTTGTCCAGAGAGGTTGTAAAATCTCCATCTGTGGAGATATTCAAAAGTCAAGTACACACAGTCCTGGAGAATTGATCCTGCTTCAGGAGGGGGATTGCACTAGGTGATCTCAAGAGGTCACTTCCAACCCAGATGATTCTGTGATTTTTCTTTAACTAGCTCTATCTTATTCTCAGAATAGCTGCCAACAACTTCATTTTTTATGGATTAGTAGGATTTTTTTTAATGTTTCATGTGTATTTAAACAGACGTTCTCTGCTGTGGTTGTTTTCCTGGTTCCAGTGAGGAATTCAGTTCAAACATCTACAAATCTTTTTAAGACACCACAGCCATATTCTTGACCTTGTATTCCCTGGAAAGTTGCAGGTGTCCTGAAGTAAATATTTTTGAAACAACTTCCTTATTTCCAAGTGTTGTGTTTATAATCCTGAATACTTCACTTAAGAGGAAGTTATTTTAGCATTATCTTAGTAATAAATTAAGCACCTCATAAAATTGAGAATCCTTTGCGTTGTCATATCTAGTGTTTCAGTGTTGATTTCACTAAAATTAAGTGTTTGGAGGGACCTTGTGAACTTGTAATACTTACCTTATGTTAATATTCAGTTTACTCTCAGAGATTACAAGTTTTTCTAATCAAGCATGAATAAAATTATTATGACACAGTGTAAAATATTCCTAAGTAAATAAATGGGCAGGGAGCTGTTAGATTTTCTTAACATAATTATTTAGAGTGACATCAAAATTAATTTAAATTCAGATTACATGTGTCTGTTTTATAGAACTTAAATATTTCTTCGACATAATTTGTTTTCTAGTTCAGTGAGTAAATGTACTCAACCACTTGTAAAACAAGCTTTACAGAGCAATGATAATTACTGCATAGTAGGTCTGGCTTCTGGCACAGTGCAAAAAGTATTTTTCACAGCTATAGCTCTGGAGTTTTGGAATGTCTTTTAATCTTCTCAGTCCTTCTTGACTTTGATGTAAGTTCTTTTTAAGTATGGAAAGCTCCAGTGTGATTTTTATCTCTAAGTTGGAGTGCTGTGTGGCAAGGCAACAAAGGAAAGCTTGTGGTTGGCATCTACTACAGCCCCCCCAATCAGGGGGAGGCTGTTGATGAAGCCTTCTTACTCCAGCTACAGGAGGTATCGTGCTTGCAGGCTGTTGTCCTGCCAGGGGACTTCATCCGCCTCGACATCTGCTGGAAAAGTAGCACTGCGAGCTGTAGACAATCCAGGAGACTCCTTGAGTGCTTTCAGGATAACTCTGCCAGGGGGGATGCAATACTGGACCTGATGGTCACCAATGCAAGTGAGCTAATTTGCGATGTCAAGACTGGAGGCAGCCTGGGCTGCAGTTACCACACGCTCATGAAGTTTGCAGTCTAGAGGAATGTGGGACAGATGATGAGTAAAGTCAGGACCCTGAATTTTAGGAAAGCCAACTTCCAGCTCTTCAAGGAGTTAGTCAACAGGATCCCCTCGGAAACAGCCTTCAGGAACAAGGGAGCAGAACAGAGCTTGCAGATCTTTAAGGACACTTTCCGTTTAGCACAACAGCTCTCAATCCCCAGATGTAAGAAATTGGGTAAGGAGGGCAAGAGGCTGGCATGGCTGAATCAAGACCTGCTGGTCAAACTAAATGGCAAGGAGGAAATTCGCAGGCATTGGTAGCAGGGACAGGGATCCTGGGAAGAGTATAGGGACACTGCCCAGTTGTGCAGAGATGGGGTCAGGAAGGCCAAGGCACATCTGGAGCAAAGGAAGCAAAGAATAACAAGAAGGCTTTCTACAAGTATGTCAGCCAGAAAAAGAAGGTCAGAGGAAGCATGCCCCCCGATGAGCAAGACTGGTAAACGGGTAACAGTGGACAAGGAGAAGGTACTCAATAACTTTGCCTCAGTCTTCACTGGCAAGCTCTCTTCCCACACTTGAATGGAAAATGAACTGCAAGACAGGGACTGGGGGAGCAAAGTCCTTCCCACTGTAAGTGAGGATCTGGTTCATGACCACTTGAGGAAACCGAACATACCTAAGTCCATGGAACCTGATGAGATGCATCCCAGAGTCCTGAGGGAATTGGCTGATGTAGCTGCCAAGACACTCTCCATGATATTTGAGAAGTCTTGGCAGTCAGGTGAAGTCCCTGGTGGCTGGAAAAAGGTAAACATTGCACCTATTTTTAAAAAGGGTAGAAAGGAGGACCCTGGGAACTACCGACCTGTCAGCATCACCTCTGTGCCTGGGAAGATCATGGAACAGATCCTCCCAGAAGGTTGTGCTAAGGCACATGAAGGACAGGGAGGTGATTTGGGACAGCCAGCATGGCTTCACCAAAGGCAAGTCCTGCCTGACCAACCTAGTGGCCTTCTACGATGGAGTAACTACGTCACTGGACAAAGGAAGGGTTACAGATGTCATCTATCTGGACTTCTGTAAAGCCTTTGACACAATCCCCACAACATCCTTCTCTCTAAATTGGAGAGGTATGGATTTGAAGGGTGAACTGTTTGGTGGATGAGGAACTGGCTGGATGGTTGCACCCAGAGAGCGATCAATGGCACAATGGACATCAGTAACAAGTAGTGTCCCTCAGGGGTCCATACTTTGACCAGTACTGTTTAATATCTTCATCGATGACACAGACAGTGAGATTGAGTGTACCCTCAGCAAGTTTACAGATTACACCAAGCTGAGTGGTGCAGTTGACACGCCTGAGGGACAGGACGCCATCCAGAGGGACCTGGACACGCTCAAGAAGTGGACCCATGTGAAACTCATTATGTTCAACAAGGCCAAGTGCAAGGTCCTGGGTCGCGGCAACCTCTGGTATCAATACAGGCTGGGAGATGAAAAAGATGAGCGGCCCTGCTGAGAAGGACTTCATACTGGTGGATGAAAGATTGAACGTGGGCCGGCAGTGTGCCCAGGATATGACTGGACTTCTGGGCTGCATCAAAAGGAGCATGGCCAGCAGGTCAAGAGAGGTGATTCTGCCCCTCTGCTCTGCTCTGGTGAGACCCCACCTGGAGTCCTGCATCCAGCTCTGGAGCCCTCAGCACAGGAAAGACATGGACCTGTTGGAGACGGGCCAGAGGAGGCCACAAAAATAATCAGAGGGCTGGAACAGCTCTGTTATGAGGACAGGCTGAGAGAGTTGGGGTTGTTCAGCCCAGAGAAGAGAACAGTCTGGGGAGACCTTATTGAGGCCTTTCGGTAATTAAAAGGGGCCTATAAGAAAGAAGGAGAAAGACTTTTTAGAAGGGCGTGTTACAACAGGACAAGGAGTAATGGTTTTAAACTGGAAGAGGGGAGATTCAGGCTAGATATGAGGAAGAAATTTCTTACAATGAGGGTGGTGAAACACTGGCACAGGTTGCCCAGAGAGGTGGTGGATGCCCCATCCCTGGTGACATTCAAGGCCAGGTTGGACAGGGCTTTGAGCAACCTGATCTGGTTGGAGATGTCCCTGCTCATTGCAGGGGGCTTGGACTGGATGACCTTTGAAGGTCCCTTCCAACCCAAACTATTCTGTGATTCTACATTCCTTCACTTGGGTATTTAACAGTCTAAAAATTGTTAATATAAAAGAGGGAGATAATTTTCAGTTTTTCTACCGTCATGTATTTACCTTAAAAGCAAAGTAAATAACCAGTAAGGTAGGATAGAGTTTAAAAAAAAGATCTGTTTTTCCCACTTTGACATTTAACAATGGAATGTAAAATGTTTTAATTTAGAACACTGAAGACAGATTTGTCGATTAGATAATAGTTCTGTCATTTTTTAATTTCTTTGTTATTTTTCATGACAAAATAAAAACCTAACTTTTAATGGAAAAATCTAACTTTTAAAGGAATAGCAGAAATTATTTCACTTTTAAGATCTCATGTAGAATTTTCAGGATCCTTTCCAAATACTCTATTATCAAACTTTCTTTTGATGTCTCTTAGCAAAAAGTATAGCATCCTGAGAAAATAGGAAATTATTTCTCATAATTTAAAATGAAGGTATTCATTACAAAGATATCTAAATGTAGTTGAAAAATATTTCTACAAAGTGATTTTGAATTTAAAATACACTTTTGTGAATACACCTGAAAAATTGTTATGGATTTTGTGTAGGGATTTGTTGGCAAAATAGGTTGTGGCGTTTCACTTCTCAGCAGCACTGTGCCTGTTTAAGGACTTTTTTTGATGTTTGTTAAATGCATTTGAATAATATTATATAGTCTGACTAGGTGCTTTCTTTTAGCATTTTATTAATACAAACCCAAAGAAACTAGAGTTTATTGGAAATCATTCCTAAAATTAGAAAGCCAAGGCTGAGTGCAGAAACATTCCTGCATTAGCGAGGAGCTCCCTGGTGACTTCTCTTTGAAAAAAGGGGATTATGGTCTGTGTGCTCTGTTCTTCTGTGAGCCATGTTTCTGTGAAAGGCTTTAGTGGGATATGAGAGGCAGACTTTGACTTGTTTTCTGTAAACGGCTTAATTTCTTGCCTTCTGGACTTATTTTCTGGGATTTATTCAGGTTTAACATTTAATACAGAGGTTAATGTGTAATACGCTGGTTACCATAATACATCCTCAAGGCCAAGGTTAATAGGATTAGAAAGGAATTGTACGTTCAAGTCCTAATGCTGTATTTCTGAAGTTTAAAAGATTTCATTGACTGCAATGTAGATTTCTAATTTAGGAATGAGAATATCCAAACTATAAGATTTCTAAGGATTGAAAAAAAAAAATCTTGTGCAATTGTGACACTACCAAAGTTAATGACAAAACTTTCAATAACAGCAGCTGTGCAGTCAGGTGGTTAAATGTCAAAGCCCTCTTTAAATTTTACCAAATTTTTTGCTAAATGCACAGTGGAAAATAATGACTCTGTATTCAGACTGTGCATTTGTTGTAGATTTGTAATTTTCACTTTGTGAACTGTCACATAGTTGATTGGGGTCCTGGAGAACCTTCTCCTGTCCCACAACCAGTCGGCAGATACACGCTGTTGTGTAACTGGGTTGAGTGGGTGATTGCTCTGATTGTCATGATTAATTCTAATCTTCTGTTTGCAATTAACTCTTGAACTGGCTTTCTTACTGATACTGCCATGTGATGTCTGCCTGCCTTCACCTAAAATGGCAGCCTGGCAGGGTTTTTTTGGTAAACCATGGAGTAGAGGACTGTCACCAGTGCTGGGACGGGCTGGGTTGGGTTTCCCCTGGGTTAGAGTTGGTTGGAGCTCTGCAGGCTCCAGATGAGCTGCCAGGAGCACTGGCTTGTGGCTACGGACAGAGGGGGAAAACTGGGAAGTCTATAGGGACTAGGCATATCAACTTAGAGGACTGAGACAAAGGAAAGCCTCTTTTCTGCGCTCTGAATTAGTGTAGGCACTGGGACGTGTCTGGCTGCTTGGTGGCAAGTTTGGATATCTGGAGAAATAATAGTCTTTTAACTGTCCTGAGCTCCACTCACGTGGCTGCATTTAGGTTCCCAAGGGGCTGGCAGGGTGTCCGTGGGTTGGGCAGTCTGAGACAGGGGTCCTGCCTTTTCACCTGCCTCCTGCTTCGGGTATAGTTGTCCCTTTGTCAGTCTGATTTTGAGGATTATTCAAAAGAATCTTAGTTTAGCTTGGCAAACAAGTTACATAAGGCTCATTAATCTTGCATAATAACTACAGTAGTTAAGACTTTAAAGCCCAGCTTCCTTCTTTCTCTAGAACTAGTTCCTGTTTTGAAATGTGATGATGTGTTTCAGGAACTGCTAATTAGTGGTTTCCCTTGAAAATTCTCACGGGCTTATTCTAGGAACTTTTCCCTTCATACTCAAGTGTGGATTCTTTAAATTATTAATTCCATGTATCGTGTCAGTGTTCCTACATAAATCCACTCAATTTTATCCTAAAATAATCTGCAATTTATTTTTAGACACTAGGATTAGCAATCTTACTCTTCTGTAGTTAGAGATATGTGAATAGATGGATGCAGCATGATACAGCAGGGGGTTACAGTATAAACTTTGAATTCTCATGTTGTGTGTTGGACCTGCAGCAGTGCCCAGGGGCGGCAGTCAGAGCACAAGCTTACGGAAGGATGCACAGAGCCTCTCTTATTAACAGCTTTCCATCTAATGTGAGGCAAAGCTCATCAGGTCATTTTGATTAACAGAAAGGATGAAGGAAGAAAGGAATAAAGAGTCCAGTTGACCGTGTACTTCAGTTAGGCACTCAGCTGGGGTTTGCTGAAGCACATAATTTCTGATTTACTTTATTTTTAATATTTTATCTTTTTTTTTTGCCCCTGAACAAGCAGTTATTTGAACGATTTGTGTGTGAATTGTAGCTGAAGTTTCTCCTATGGAAAAGAGCAAAGTAGCTGACTGTCCAAATTAGTTGAGAGCAGGTATTTCATGAGTCAAGGGGACAGGATACAGTATCAGTAACACTTAGACAACTTCTTAACACATTGATTGCCAACAAAAATACATGCAGCACAAAAGAAATAACCAGCAACTGTTTTGATTTTCTTTTCTTTAGATATTATTCTGAGTAGCATTAGACAACTTGTTGACGCCACTTATCTTTTTTAAGTTAGCGTAAGTGGTATTGTGTTTTTTGTATAGTTAAAGGAAGTATGTGATTCCTAGAACATTTATATATATATTGAGTAGTTTTAGAACCTTGGTATTTGTTCAGTGAACTCAACTAATTCAAGGTAATGGACCTCCTGTGCCAGCTGCCGGCCCGTGCCCAGCGGTACGGCAGCAATTGCAGCTCTTCAGGGGCTGTCAAGACCCACTTTGGAGCAGAAGATGAGAACCATGGCTCTCTGCTAACGCACTCTATGAACCGGAGAGGACACTGAGATGTTTTTCACTTCTTTCTTGCCAGAAGGAAGACTCAGGATCAAACTGTAAATATTTAGTCATAGTCTGGCTCACAGTCTGCTCAAGGCAAGGCCATAATGGGCTTATCAAAAACATTCTTCTAATTCTTCTAGTTATCCTAAACAAAACATAAACTCATTTTCTCTAGTTACACTCTTACTGTAGGATATATTTTAATTTTTTCCATACTGATGGTGGGAAGTCAGAAGCAGGAGTGCTGGCAAGTAGGTGGGGCTGTGTGTATCCCTCACATTTAAATCTGTGTCTGAAAGGTAGTGCCCTTGTATGTATTTCTGTGTTAAAATATCAGACAGTTCAGAAGGGTGCTTTTAAGGAAAAAAAAAATTAAAAGGACCTTTGTTCCTCTAGAAAAAGCAAATGCTTCATACCAATCTGTGTGATTGTTCTACAGGTTTTTTTGTACACATGGCACATAATATAATGACTAATAATGTAAAGGTAGGCCAAAGTGTTTTTTTCTGTACTTCACTGGGTAGATGTTCTGGTAATTAATAAATGACGGTAAAAAATAACTACTCCCTATTTTTTTTTTAATAACTGATTTTTTAGAAAGTTTGTCAAGTTTTGACTTTGCAATATGTCATAAATCACATTTTGGCTCATCTTGTAAATAGAGATAAAATTGCCTTCCCAACATATTCCATGTTTTCCTGTGTAATTAACACCTCGTTCACAGTTGTGTCTGCCGGTCAAAGCTCTGCCTTCTTCCTCCTGACACTTCCTTGATACTTTGTTTAGACTGCTGAGATTTTAAGTGTCATCCTCAGGATACTTTAAATAAGTCCAAACAGGAAAAGGAAGGTGCTTCAAGAAGTCAACAGTATAGATCATTTTAACTGAGAGGGACTATTTTAAAAGTATGAAGCAATTTATCTTTGTTTATTACTTACATCATTGCCTCTCAATCTGTTTTTCATACTTTCTAAGGAAAGTTTACTGCTTTTCAAAAAAGCCAGGAAATGTTAGTTTCTGTCTGTATTTCTGAAGTAGAAATCAGCCCAAAAGTCTAGATGTAGCTAACAGCAGCCTCCCCTTCCTCATGTGTGTGCGCCTTTCCCAGTCCTGTCCCGTCTCTAAGGCCAGGCAAGCTACTCAGTTGCCCAGTGAACTGAATCGGTGAACTGATCAAAGTTAAAAAACAACTCAGCATATTTGTGGGCCATTCCTAGCCCAGGTGACTTCCCAGCTCTGGCTCATCTCAGGGCTGCATAGTGTTAGCAGCACATCAGAGGACATACTGGGGGTGGCTGGTAAGGGGCGGTATAGTCTTGAGCCCAATATAGGCACCTAGTACTGTATTTTGGTTCTGAAAAGTTATCCTGAGCAGCTGCCCCAGTTACAGTCCTGCATGTGTGAGTACTGGCAGGATTAAACAGCTCAGCACATAACATATGTCTCAGCTAGTTAAGACCCAGGAATTTGGCGCTCCAAATATGCTGAGGTGTTTGGTTGTTTTTGTTTTTCATGCTGCCCTTAAAACACACTGACTGACTGAGAATCTTCATGAAACCCCGGTGACAGTGTACACGTTATGTTCTTCTCCAAATCTCTACCTCCTGCTTCTCAGGAGTGTCCCAGGCATCTGGGCAAGAGGTTACCCCGATGAGCTGCAGGGTGTGAGGAGGAGGGATTTTTCTACGCTTACTGTCATCGTCTTGTTTCCCCTCAGCAGAGATCAAGATTCATGAGATGCAGAGCATGAGAGGGGTTTCCTACAGATCAGGGCTCTCACCTGGAAAGAGCAAAGCTGAGATTTCACTTTCTGTTCCTTAGATTACTGCTGCAGTTTGTGTGAGATCATCATTTAATAAAACACAGAAGCAGGGGCCATAGCTTACAGAAATACCCCTATGTGTTAACTGTGAGCTGTCAGCAAGCATTTTCATTTTTTAACTTCTTAAGCCAAGTTTTCACCAGGACATCCCCATAATGCTTTTTGTTAATTTACATTTGCCATATGCAAGGGAAGAATTTAGTTTTAATGGATATAATACATTTTTTTTAATCCATCGCACCTAAATATTCGTTGTTCTCAGCTGTTGTTTCTAAAAAATGTACATCAGATTTCAGCTTGTAAATAAAGATGTAAACTACTGTAAATTACTTCTATTTTTATGTTGATCTTCCTAAAAAAAAAAAAAAAAGCATATGTGAAAACAGCAGTTGTTCAGTTGAGCTCTGTACTAAAAAATTGTAATATTTACATGTGCGTGTATTTTTAGAATCTGAGTGGAAAGTCTCCCATTCACTTAGGTAGCCTTTTATGGGCCTTAGGTTTTAATGCAAATGATTTTGCGTGGGCGTTATATACACAGATGGTAGTAATTGCATGAGGAAGGTGAATTGTTTTTGCAAATTAATCACTGACTTTTCTGCTTGTTATCATATCCTGGAAAAGGGTATGAATGTTTGTTAATTGGGTTATATTGGACTGTGCAAGTCTGGCAGCGCAGTTTAACGTCGCAAGCTCTGGTATATTTATTTATAATTTCTTTACACCTCATCAAGATGCCCTGTTTATAACCCTATCAATGCGCACTCAAGTTTGAGACATAGCTTAAAAAGGTGACAGTAAATGTTACAGTGATGCAAATATAGTTTGTCGTAATTATTAAAAATAATCATAAAAGTACTCTAATTAGATAGTGTTGCAGTGACTGAGAGTATTCATTTTGGATAGTTTTTGAATTTTGTGCTAATATGCAAGGCAATACATCAAAATTTTAATTCCAAATCAGTCACTAGCTGTAGCATTTGTAAATGTCTGTTTTTCTTTTTTGTTTCCAGGGAAGGAGAGGCAAACCAGGCCTCCCAGGAAAGCCGGGGCCACCGGGACCTCCTGTGAGTAACTAATGAGGGGAATGGGAAACTTTCACTCTATCCTGGAACTTTGTTAGCATTTTCATAGCAGGTTATGTGATCATAATTATAGGTGAAAACAAGTGATGTGTGTTTACTCTGCTGTGTCAAACAGCTACTCTTGCTAGCCTTTTGATACCACAAAGATAAAAGGACTGGGTCCACAAATATGAGGGACTGCACAGGAGGGAAAGAACAAGATGCAAACTTCAGTGGAGAAAGCAGAAATTGTCTGTCATTTCAAAGGAAGACTGGCCATGTATGCTAAATGTGAATACTGTGCATTCATTCACTTTGTAAAATACGTGATGCTCTGTAGCAGATGGGATAATTTCTGTCTCGAAGGGATAATTTGAAAGATGAAGGACCATGTGAAGCCTGTGCCAACTCTCTAAATGGTGGGAGGGATTACACCCAGCACTGGAATGAGCACTCAGCTGTAGTTCAAATGAGTTTACTGAAGAATTAAAAATATTAAGAAATACGTTACTCTATGGAAGGATTTGTAATCTGAAGCACTAAAGTGTTTAGCTCAGATCTAAGAAGTTTGGTGTTTATTTGTTTATTTATTTTTAAGTGATACATTATTTCAAACTTGAAGTCAGGCATGGATCTATTTTAGCCTAGAATGAATATGGTATTCCTTTGGTAGAGGAAGATTTGATCATATTTGTAACGTTCCATATATATCATCTTGCAAAAATGTTATTGTACACAAATACAGATCAGCAATTTGTGGATTAAGTAAACTTCTACTGCTTTGCATTCTTAGTATCAAACAAAGACTTCATAATTCCTTTTTCTGCTTACCTGCAATAGGTAAAGGCCAGTAGTTTCCACGTCAGAACGTTTGATTCTTATTCTTCGACCTCACTTCAAGGGAAAGCTAGTCTTATTTGTAGAGAAGAGAATAATGGACTGCTGCATGAGATACAATGAGTAAAATGAAACAGATGTCACTTAAACTCATCTAAAACCAAAACTGCATAAATTTTATATTTTTTCCCCCTTTCCTTGCCAAATGTGTTCAGAAAGAGGAGCTGATGACGGAGTTCATTTATGCTGCATAAAACTAGTTACAAATCCCTTCCTCTCCTCCTTCTCCCCTGCCTATAGTCATATTGAAGCCTTGCTTATTTGAGTCTTTTGTAGTTTGGGCTTCCTAATGCTGAAACAGAACTGCGGACTGCAGAAGTCCAAACAGAGGAAAGGAGCAATGCAGAATCTTTCTTAATACAAATGGCAAAAATGACCTTTAAAAGGAAAACCAAAACAAAACCATACACCATGGCAGAACTCAATGTTAGACCTACTCGACTTAGCTTTTTGTGACCCAGTGAAAAGCTGCTGCTCTGTTACAGGTTTCTGTCATCATAGATTTGCCGGCAGGTCAGGCTTGTGAAGATGTATGATCCTTGACAGACATACCAGAAATTCTGAGTGAAGGCTAAATTGCACTTTTATTACCGAGGTCTGTTTCAGATTTTCTTACAGCAAACGGGACGCTCAACTTTGTCAGCATGGCTGCATCTGTAGAAGGAACTCTGTGTGGGTACTGTAGCTTAGCAATACACAGCAGAAAAGCATGCCAGTACTGGTTAAAGGTATTTGTTTCTGGTGTAACTACCTTGATGCAGTTCATATTTTGGAGACAGCTTCGCCAGAATCTTGTGTTCTTCCAAGACTGAGAATATAATGCATAGAAAAAGCATGCCCTAAAAAGCTGTATTACCTCTTAGTGTATATTTGCAGTATCCCCATATTTAAAGTGCTACAGCTTGTACATACCAAGGAGACTTTAACATGATCCATCATTCCTCCTCTCTTTTTCAAGGCTCAAAATGTATTAAATTTTGCTAGACTGTGCTTCCAGTTACCTTTTCTCTTCTAACAGCAGGTAGTGGCACATGGATATGTTGTCAGCCTTTACTTTGACCTCTCCAAAGTGTGACAGAACTATCACACCTGCAGGGTGGTTGCTGTCTCACGTTTGGCATATACAGGGTACAAAATGCTTAACAGATTGACCGCTCACCAAAAATGAACTAGAAAAAGTAAGTTTGGTGTTTGGTTGATGTTTCAGAAGAATAAGAAGTTTGTATTTGAGAAAAGGGAGATTCAGTCATTAATTGCTGGGGTAGCTACACACACTGTGTGTTTGAAATCAATAAATTTACCTAATTTATCTATCAGTTTATGCCATGAGGTTAAGTACTTAATTTAGATATTAGGAGAGCAGGCAGGTGTTCAACAATGACAAAAACAACCTGTAAGAAGGAAACTTCTGCCTCCTTGAGGAAGAAGTTGGTGAACGGTTGATAGGATGCAATACTTGGGGGATTTATTATAAAGGACAGTCCCAAAAAAAGGGCAGGGAGGGATTACGAGACCACATTCTGAACAGCCAAAAGGCCTCTAAGTTGTGCACTACTAAGCAGCATGAGTTTTTATTAATTGAATTAATAAAATTATAAATATAATAAAATTAATATTAATAAAATTAATAAAATTATAAATATAACGTATTTATATTCTTATCTGCCTCCAATCTGATTTTTCTAACCCTCTCTCAGTACCTTTTTTTTTTTCCCTTACCTAATTTCTGGGGATTTTTTTTAATTTTTTTTTTTTCGAAAAAATGATGTTAGTTGTGAATTTCTAGTCCTTTAACATCATCTTCACATCTTTGGTTAAAAACAAGTATCAGTGTCAGAAACATAGATCTATTGGCAAGTAGCGATGAAACCACTGTTTTAATAAAATGGGTCTCTTCTATGCAACTTCTTCCAGGTATCCTTTCCTTTGTGTCATTTTTCCCTTATCCTTTCTTTTATGTCATTTTTCCCTGTGGAGCAAATGCTGTGCCCACAAAAGGCAAGGAGGCAATGAGGGTTTTTATTGATGGGTTATGAAAAGTATTTCTGTAAGCATACCCAGATGATATCACCAGCTCCTTTTAGTACTTTTTAAGGTTTATTAAATATTATAGACTTTTGAAGTGTTCTGTTATTCTCTTGTGGTTCAGAATTCATGGTTTGCATCCTTGCTGTCTCATGTTGGTTTCGAGTACTGTTCTGTTATTTCAGTACTGGAGAGCTGAGATGTGTGCCCACACTGGGCTCACTCCAGTGGGTAACAATTTGTACTGAAAACAAGGAATCCAAATAGGTTAAGTAGAACACCAGCTCCCTCTAGTGCTTTTTGATCCCTTCCCCCCTTTTAAAGATCCTAGAGAGCAATTTAAAGCTTCTGTTAAATAAACGATTCACTTCAGTCTCAGAAGCATTCTGCGGATTATTATTGTGAAATCAAAATCTCTGTACCCTTCAGATGTATTACAGACATTTTCTTGCATGCATTTTCTTCTGAACTCTTCTGAAAGCGATACTGTCTCTTTCACGTGCTGTTATCCTGCTCTGCATGGTTCTTCACTGAAATTGAAATGCTGATTTTATGAAACAAAAAGAAATACAATCATAGTAGGAAGCTGTGTGGTTGTAAGGACAGCATTTTGATCTGACTGCAGAACTGAGCTGATAGCTTTCCTCTCCCATAGCTGCTGACAAAAATATCTACAGGACTGGGCAACACAGCAGGGGTTATCAGCAGACCAGAGATTATTTTGCGTGGAGATAACACATTGGCTTTCTAGTTTCCACAACATTTCTTTTTCAGCACTTAAAAGCAAAAGTATGGAAAGTGTCTGAACTTAGTATTTGTATGCTGTTACCTTAAGGATTCACAGGCCCAATTTTTCACTCTTCACTTAGAGGAAATGCTTTGCTGGTCTAGGGTTGTAGAATTGCTACTGGCCTGGTTTTGTTTGGATTTTTAAAAGAAGATAATTTATTTTCCTATTTGCCCTGCTTAGCTTCATGATATCTGGCACTGTTTTACATATTATGGTCATTTGTGGGAGGTTTTGGGGTTGGGGCAGGGATATGTTGGGGTTTTTTTAATTTTATTTTTACTTACAAACAAATCAGCAGCTGGGTATTTCTATTTACGTGGGTGAGAGGGCAGAAAAATGAATTTTACTGATTTCTCCATTAAGGGTTAACTTTATATTGTCTGTCCCAGTTTTCTCTGTCTCTACTAGAACTGTTATGACTGAAGGAATTCCATTTCTGAATAGTTCTCTTTTTCATGGGACATCAGATTGTTTTTAAAATAAAGAGAGTGCCAAGCTAGAGTTGTGCTACAGATTTCTCCCAGCACGGCAGCATTCTTCGGGGTGAGTCCGAGTGTGACTTCTGCCCAGGGCTGCTCTTTGGCAGGAGGGAAGTGCTGTCGGTGCTGGTTTTTAAAGCTATAAAACATGAGGACTACCTGATTTAGACAAGTTCCATCTTGTCCAAGAAGCTGTCTGTGGCAGAGCAGGGAAATAAAATTTGGATCTGCCAAATCACAGGTTGCTAAACTGCAATCACAATTATTCATCATCTTAAACCTGCTGTTTTCTAACAACACATCTGAAGGTAGTGTTTGCAACCAGAATAGATTTATTTCACAATTGCTGTAGCCCTTGAAGCTCATCATTTAGTTCATCATTCACCTTCTCTAGGGGCTGAACTTCATAACTTTTATCTTCACAACTATTCTTGCTTGGAAGATTAGATTTGTGTTACTCCTTAAAGTCTTAAATTAAAATAGTGCTTCATTTTTCATTTGTGTTGCATGTGAGGCAGTGAAGATGTTCGCAGGCGACTTGAATTTCTTCATTTAATTCCATACACTTTTGGTCTCTTTTTATTCAGCATGTATGTCAGGGCCACCAAAGTAGTTATCTTAAGTAGCCGGCAGTTTGCCTTGGAAATCTCATTTCCTCTGCCTCAGGAAATACTGTCATTCCTCTACCAATATTTTGAAAGCGAATGAATATTATCAGTTAATTACAATAAACAGAAAATTAAAGCAATGATAAGTGAAAATTGTCAGCAGCATTTCTGGTATTCCTGGCCTTTCAGCTGCCTTTTTGAAAAACATTGGAAATGCTTACTTGGTAAGCTGGGAATGGCTGGCAAGGGTTGGCCAGATTGCTTGTTTCTATGCATCTGAGTTTTTAAAATCCATATAAAAATGTAATTTATTTAATATATTTTATTGGGGCATACGTCATGCCCTCATCATTCTTTCCATTTGCTCTTTGAAATATTTATACAATATCACACATCTGCACTGATGAGTTTCATGGTTCTTTACATTGTAGTAATAAGAAAAACAGTATTTTACTTTAGTGGGCAGCCACAGATCTGGAATAGGTGGATAGAAGTGATTACACTGAGTCACTTGGCAGGTCTCCAAAATGGCCTGTTCTTGAGATACAACTGGTGCGATTTACTTGTTACACTTTTCACTGCATGGACTGTGAGACTGGGTAGACTTTTTCAGCAGTCTCATCTTTACAGAAATGCAGACGGACTATAAAAGTTAAGTGAGAAAAGTATATTATAAACCCCAGTAATTTCACAGTTTGGAGCTATTTCCTTTTAAGCACCTGTGTTTCTATTCCTGCCTTGTCTATAGAAATAACATCTGAAACCTGTTTGTAATTTTGGAAAACAATCAGGACACATTTTCAGTTCTTTTCTTATTCATACAACTGTAGACTTTGTGTGCTTCGCATCTCTCAATTACACAACTTGATATTAAAAAAGAAAAAGGAAACCCCGCTCAAGTGAGCTTTTCATTGGTATTTGCAAAGCATCAAATCTGAAGAACATCTGAAGTGGCAGATGTGCAAAATTCTCATTCAAAAGCTAGAAATTGCCTGTACAGCAGCTCCTCAACTCCAGTTAATTTCATTGTTCTCTGCTTGCAAACCGATACTACTGTTTCTTTTTTTGTCTGTAGAGACTTCAGAGTGTATTATGCAGCTATGTTAGTGGAAAGAAACAGCATGGAAGAAAGAGACTAGGAAAACACACTTCAATAAATGTATTTTCTGTTGTTGTATGCTCGTTTTACTAATTTTATTTTAGAAAGAATGATGGAAAGATAAAATTGTTAAATTTATGTCAATTTTTGAGAATGGAAAGACTAAAACCAGAGAGGGGGTTAACCTCTGGTAACATAAAGGCTGTGGCGTAGTCAAGAATGCAACCCAAATGCCTTAAGTTCCCCTTGACTGACTCGGTCACAAGACAGTTCTGAGGTTTTTTGAGGTTATGTCTGTTTTTCAAAGCCATGACATGTACAAAGGCTTTACATTTTGTCAAAAATGATTTATTTGATGTACAAATAATATCTGAGAGGTTGGGGTTGGTGGGAGAGCATTCAGTCTTTCCTGGGTTGTGTGGTTACAGCAGTTTTGTTTGTGGAAAAACAGTAAAAGAAACAACATGATGGAAAATGAGAGAGGAGAATAATTTCTTGGTTTTGACTGCTTGCAGGATTACAGAATCCTGCGAGGATTCTGGATTGAAGGATTTGACACTATAGGATTACAGAATTGAAGCTGAGATATCTAAAAATCAGGCGGTGTTGTCACAGTTCCGTCCCACTTCTGGATTTCCAAAACAGATATTGAAGTAAAAATTCTTCCATTAACTTCAGAAATCAGTTGACGGGAATCTCAGTCAAAGCATCATGACTATCTTTACTTTTCAGCTTAATTTCGAAGTGACAATTCACTTCCAAAATAAAATGAATCTAATAATTTATGCCTTTGTATCTCTTCTGATGTTCGGGATCAAAGAGGGAGTGAGGCACCTGTGATGTTTCATGTGGCTTCCGAAAATTCCTAATAGCCCCTAATATTTCAGTGCCACTATCTTTCTGTAACAATGTAATTCCAGTAAAATACATAGGATCATATTTCATAATTTAGTGATGTCGTCTCAGAACATACCTGTCTTGTTCTGGTATGCTGCAATAATGTTATGCCAGGTCTTACTGATTTATCCATCTGTTTTAATAACTTTTACCTATTTGACTTCAATTTGGCTACTGTCTTCCTAGTTTGTTATACCTTCATACTCCATGGGAACTTTGTGATTGTCTCTCTTTTATTAGTTACTTGCCATCAGATTGAAATTTTTTCCCCAAGGAAGTAGCAGCCTGTTTGTTTAATCAAAACCAGGGTTCTTTTTCTCATCTTTTTGAAGTTCAGTACCTCAAGGGAAGTACCTTTACTGGTAAGGAGACCCATCAGGGTTTCCCAGAATAATGATCTACATGTGGGAGAATTTTGTGTTTGCCGTTCTGTGCACTCCTACAGAGCAGATGCATCTTGCTAGAGAAGACTTTGCTGTCAGAATGCAAATCATGACAGCAAATTTAAATGCTTTGTCAGAAAACTTCAAAATATGATTACATAGGAGCCAAAAGATACCACCCTTGAGTTTTGCATCCTCAAAGTAGCTATCTCATTTTTTTCCCGCTTTTCAAAACTCAGGGGTTTAGAAATTGACTCTTCTCCTCTGTGCCTGGGAAAAAAAATGAACTTACAGGAAACAATTTACTGTCTAATCAAATAAAAATCTAAACCCTTTCATGTGACCACTGCTCTTTGAATACAGGTATGTAAACATAACGTAAGTTCAATAAAAGTGACTGCATGTTTTTCAATATAGGGTCCTTCTGGACTAAAAGGAATTCTGGATTCATTGAACACGCATTATAATGAGGTACGGAGATTTGAAGTGGTGTGTGTGTGTGCGTGTGTGTGTTCGTGTGTTCATGACTAAGTATGTAAGGTAGAAATGACCACAGTTTTGATCCCTGTGAACCACATTCCAAATTAATCCAGAAGGCAGATCCTTCCTTGTCTCCCTTCTGCATCCCTGTATAGGCTCAATCCACACTCCAGTCACGTACCTACTGTGCTATCTATCCTGCTACCATGTGTCTTACTTCCCATCTGTCTTCTACTCATGTATTTTTGCCTGGTATAACTCAAAAAGGAGGTGGGTAGACCACCTAGCTGTTAGTGTAAAGCGCCAGCTCCGCACTTGTAAACCTAATTGCTCTAAACCATACATGACATTTCTTCTTTCTTGACCTACTCTGTTGTGATCCTAAGAGTAGAATAGAAAGACAAGGAGGCATAATTTTTAAAGCAATCCAGGAAAATTGGCCTTATGTTTGTATTATAGACTAAGAAAAATATTGTGTTAAGTATAGAATCTCCTGCAGCTACAAGAACTTCATAGAAAAAAATTAAAATTGCATAGAACAGTGTTCCATGTGAATTGAATTCTTGCCACTGATTTTAAAAATCATTTAAGTGGTGGTAGTGTCTGCCATTTTAACGAATCATAATTCAAAGATCATGCAAGTTTTCTTAATTGATGCTAAATTGAGTACGTAACTTATCTGATTAGAAAATAATTTTTTTATTCAAAGACTGATGAAGGACTATTACAGGAATATTTGCTTAATACAAAGGTTGCTGCGTGTATCACACCTTAAGTCATGTAGGTCAAACCTAGAAGGCATCCATTTCTTTTAATATTAAAATGCATAACTATAAAGAGCAGGTGAATTCAGGATATTTTTCTTATATAAAATACCCAGATGAGTACTAAAATCTTTTTTTGAATAGGGATTCTGGAGTGAAATTCATGTCAAACGTATCTTTCCAGTTGTTTTTATCACTGAAGTAATTTCTCTCATCTTTCTGATATTTAATCTGTTCCATATCAGTATATCACCTTAGAATATGCATTGGGAATTAAGCCTAGTTCTATATGCTGTCCTGGACAGGGGCATTTTAGTACCCGGAGACTTTCTGGTTTTGGTCTGCCACTTCATATGTATGTGTTGAAGTTTTCTGTATTTTGGGTTTATACCTTTTGTTTTCTTACCAGTTTCTTTCTCCTGTCAAAGACAGCTTTCACTGATACCAGTGCTGTTTCCTCTGTCAATACCGTATTTATTGTAACTCATTCCCCACCTCTGGACTATTAATCTCTTTTATCCTGATAGACTCTTTAAGGTTAATTTTGCAGAAGGAAATTCAGACAGTGGTGATCTTCAGGAACAGGCAAGCATCTGTCTCCGAAAATCAGTTTTCTTATCGTTGTAAGGCTCTAAGAATTCCAAAAGTGTCTTACATTTCCTAATTAACAATATTCTGGAAAAATGTAGACCAGCTGCTCTGTGTCAATAAATTAATCATCTTTTAAATCCCGTGCAGCTTACAAACTTTATTCTTCTTTCAGCTGTCTAGCTTGAAGATTTTAATGACTCTGTCATGAGCAATTAACTGTTCAACAGGGAAATGCTGCTTGGTTTTAGATGAGAGAGGAGATGGCTTTCTGATCCAAGCAGCAGGTTTTAAATACACAAACTTTCTGTAACTACATGTTCAGATCCTTCTATAGTCAACTTAAGTCTCCAACTGCTACAGCAAACATATTATTTTCTATACATTTTAGGATGGGAATGGGTATTCCCATCAAGGACAAGACAAAGTCGTCAAAGAAGTCATCAAAGACAAGGACAGCTTGTCGGCTTTGCCATTGATTATTCATTTAGGCAGGTGTATGTACCAGAAACTTTCCTTTTTTCCCCACACTTTTACACAGTAGGATGAGTGCTGATTTTGCTCTCTGCGCCTTGGAGGTACCAAGCAGTCTTTCGCATTCCAGTATATAATTTGGAATATGCCTCAATTATTTGCATTTGGAAGATGATATTTCAGTGATATACTGAGGTTTTTGAGATTTCTTAAACCACAAGAAATGGTCTTGTCATTTTCCAACATTTTATGTGTGTTCTCAAGGATCTCACAATGTCTTATTTCAGTTTGGTTTTTTTAAACTTTTTAAATTGTGACCACGTTTTTGTTGCTATAAAGATTTTAATATCTTTTTTCTGAGGATATTAGTATGGCTGCTTTGCAGTGGTGTTTCCAGGAATCATGGGAAACTGTTACCAAGAAATGTGGGGGATCAGTGAGAGAGATTTTAAGACCCATCATAATTAATAATGTATTTTTCCTATAATTTCTTTATTTCTTAGCAGATTATTTGCAATTCTTATGATTTCTGTATGGTATCGATGACTAGTTGTAATTGCACGCTGTATTAAAATATTTTATTGCAACCAAGCTTTTTCTGGCTCAGTATCAATCACGTTATCATGTAAAGAGGCTGGAGTGCAAGTCTTTAAAGCATAATTTACTTGATCATGTACACAGTGAAAGAGAGCAGTAGAAATACAATTACTGATTGCAGCAGCAAGTTGTGCTGAATGGCAAACCAGGATCAGCAGTCTTTCTTTAACGAAGATGAGGGGAATCTGATGAGGATAAATAGTAGCATTGATCTGTAATGGGGTGGGAGACAGAGCTGGAGTGTTGCTTCCCTTGTTCTTCCTTTGTGCCTGTTCTTGCAAGGTGTGTGACAATGATTATATTCCTTCTTGGTATGTCTTTTGCACTTTCAGGGTAAATGAGATGCTTTGCATGCATTCGATACATGCATTTTGTTCTCTTTGTTATGCCAAGAAATTGTTTCTGCTCTACAGGTTACATTCCTCCAGTGACTGGTAAATGATGCCTTGTGATTTGTATTTATACACTCTCAGGCCTCTCTTATCGTCCTTTGCCTGGGCTTTCAAGGCTTCTGCTTGTCATCTTTTTATTTACCAGTTTTCTGTACATAGATAAAAGGTCATTTCAGCCAAACCTGCTTCTTAATAACTTTGGAAGGGGCATACAGATTGGTTTAATCTAAAATGTCCTCCAACGCATAAAAATAAAAATGTAACCACAACACAAAGCAACTGAAACTACATCACAATCTGCTCAGGAAATGTTTCAAAATCATTATAATTTATAATCATTATAGATTATTCTTGAATAATTCGTTATTACTTTTCTAAGACATTTTTTCTTTTGCATATTTTACTAACATTTTGTTGTAAAGAGGAAATGACCTATAAATATGCAAAGAGCATAAAAATAATTATTTGGTCTAGTACCCTTTTTTTCTTTCCATGTAGGCAAAAGAAATAATAACAGACACATAAATTGCTCCCAGTCAAGTGGTGGTCAACTACTTCTCAGCAATTATCAGGTCCCTTCTTTGGTTATCTGCCTCTTACTCTGCAGCTGATTTTGATAATTAGGGTAGTAACAGTTGTACCAACCCTAAACACCAAAGAAGATTCTTCAGGACATTAATGTTCATAACATAATAATTAATTTTATTCAGGCTATATTCAGTTATCAACTTCTGCAAATATTAACAGAGTGTAAATGGCACTTCTATTCATTATGATGTTTTTTCCATTTTAGAGATACAGAAACTGGAACATGACAAGGGGTTGGGCTTGCTCAGAGGTCCCGCACAGCCCAGTAGCAGGTGTTCTAGGGCTTGGACTTCTTGAGTCCAGACCCAGGCTCATTTTTCATTTCGTTTTGTTGCTTTTTCCATTGTCATTAAAACAAAAACGTGTTCCGCTTAGGTAGTCTGAGCCTGGCTTTCTGAGGAGGAAACCATATGCTTTGTTTTTTATTGTGTCTTTACATTGTATGAAAGAGTAAATAGATGCAGTGCAATAATAACCTGAGCAAGTATACAACCTGAACCCCTGGTCCTTAAACCTGTCTGTCTTCTTAGAGGAGCAGTGTGAAGAGCCTTTTGATCATATTCATCCCCTCTCCTTCTGTCTCACTATTGTAGTAGACTTAAATTGGTTCTGTTTCATGCTGGTCCAAAGTAAAAAGCTTGTGTTCTTGTCATAGGAAAGAAATTATTTTTATTGTTCCTTTCTAACATACTTGATAAATATACTGTAATAATAAGTGTAAAAATACGTTCTTTGCATTGAGCTAAGAAAAAAAAATAATAGATTTGCACAGCACTATTCAACATAGACATTTCCCTTTTATGCTTTTGTTCATCTTCTGCTCACTTAACTAGAGTATAAATGCATGACAAAGGATGTTTTGCTGCAATACGTTACTTAGATGTACTGCATAGGCATTTAGTATCCCTTTCTAGTAGTAAATTAGGATTTCTGAATTTACATGGTGGTAAATTACATGGAATTGTTGTGGTAAATAAATTGTTACTGTACGTAAATGTTGACGTGTTCTTTTCTCTGATCTTTGTGGTGATATTCTTCTTCCCAGAGTGATGCAAGACTACTAGGATTACTTGGGACCCCCGGATCTAAAGGCCAGAAGGGAGACATTGTAAGCATTTTAGATGAAATTTGGAGAAATTTCAAAGTGCCTATCTAACGTGTCTCTGTCAACTCTAACACAGTATCTGTTATTTGATTTATCACAATGGTCTTTGAAGGAATAGATTTTAGATATTACTGCCTCTTTGATCAGTGTAGACCAATTTGCAACTCACCATGGCTTCCTGCAGGTGCAGCCTGTGAACCTTTCTCCTCTGATCTCTGGTAGCAAGAAAGGGAAACTGCAGGAAGAATTATGCGTGGCTTCTAGAACACTGAGGAGAAGTCAAAGCTGGCCTGCTGGTTGTGGGGGGAAGACTCTAAGAAAGTAAAAATTCAGAAAATAATTTAGTAATAAATCATGAATATTTAAAGCAGGTGCTCTGTAACAGTGGAACTTTTGGAACCAAAACTATGGAAGTTATCCTATGAAAGTTACGTGGAGGTCAAATTCTGAATCCACTTCACATGACAGTATATTGTTTATAGGCGTCCGTCTTTTTTAAACAGTGGAAGAATTTTTGACAATTGTATGCCTTTTAAACTTGGAAGAAAAGAGACAAATACTCTGGTATATCACAGGATAGACAATGTTTATTTTTAATTGAGAAGCCTGTAGATCTGCTAATGAAAACAGTGATTTAGATTAATTTGGAGATGATTAAATTTCAAATTTCTCTGCAGAAAAGTTAAGTTTTTTTGTGTCTTACACAGAACAAAACACAGTTATATAAGAGGAAGGGTTAATTTGCATTCTTTAGATTATAAGTTTGAAATATAATTTATTTTGTTAAAAGGGTCAAAAAGGAGAACTGGGAATGACTGGTGCAAAAGGAGAAAAGGTAAAAGAATTCCTTCTGTGCTCGTGTGTGATACTAGAAGGTGGCTGAGCATGCTGATTATGAATCAAATTTTGGAAAATATACTCAGGATCAAGAAAATATATTTGGGCCTAGGAAAATCTGTCAGTATCTGAATGTCCTTAGTAATTTTAATTTACTCAGGCCTCCCCTTGAGAGAATATTTATGTATGCAAATAATTTTCCTTGTTCCAACAGCTCACGAGCTCCTTAACTTTAAACACATTCAGACTTTTACTGAATGCCAGTTTAAAATTATGTTTATATAAGTTTGTGATCAATGATTGCCTCATGAATTAGTTGCCATTCATACTCTTACAAGTTACAAAGGTAATCTTCCAAATCTATATGAAAAAGCAGGAGTCTTTAAATTATTAAAATTTGTAAATAAAATTCCTAATTAAATATATTTTAGATTAAGTTTAGATTTTCCAGAAAGATTTGAGGGGGAGTGATGTTACTTGGTCATAGGTGTATATTGCGTTTTTTTCTAGGAACATGTAATGTACACAGTTCCTCATAACAGGCATTTTGCCATTCAGCTTTTAGGCTTTCAGCTGGTTTCTTTGGTTGTATCCTTGTGCATGAACAGTTTTCAAATGGCAGAAACTTTTTTACTCTGTCGATACATCAGATTCATGATTTTGTGTGTTATAAAGCACTTGGGTTTGAGAAGTTGTCGGATTTGTACGTTGCTTTAACGTGTCATCACTCTCTTTTTAGTTCATGTTCTTGACCCTTTCCTGCTTGAAAGGATCACGCATGTCGCAATCTTGTCATTAAATAAACTTCATTCCTCAAGTAAACTTTTGGATTTCATGTACTTACATTTTACGTAGGTTAAAAAAAAAGCAACATTTTTCAAGGACTCTTCACCAAAACCAGACATATGTACTATTTACCATTTGAAACAAATCTGTGTTAACCTTTCCTATGTTTCCATAGGGAGAGCCTTCTGAAAAAGGGGACAAGGGAGATCCAGTAAGTATAGCTGTTTTGAACTGATGATGTGAATAATTTACATTTGATATGATTTTCATACTGTGTTCGTGCTGTAATTCTTTTATTTGTACACTTTATTTAGATTCAGTCATTATGTAGGATAGCATATTTGTTGTCTTCTTCTTACATGTGCATCAACTTCATACAGGTTATAAATAAAAAAAATGGACATGCTCTGTTCTTCTCCGTTTCTGTAGTTGGTGCACAGTCCCTGAACTGAGTTTAACGTATACGCTTTTTTTGTTGCCTGAAGATCCTTTCAGTTATTTCCCAAAATTATATGTGAACTGAACTCTATTATTTTAATTAATTGTTTTACCTGTTTCCAGTGTGGAATTTAACATCAGGCAGTTTTCTTATACCCATTTTATGTGTGCATAATTTTTTGTATTCTGGGGGATATTTTCAAAACATGCATTCTTTAAGGGTCTGTTTACATGTGTCGCTTATTTTTAATTAACTGTTGTCCTCTTTTGTGACATGTGACCAAAGCTAGTTGTGTTGTTTAATACACAACTGAAGGTTGCTCAGGCACTTGTGGTTAGCATATTACAATAACCTAAATAAGGCATACTATAATAATGTGTGGTTTTGGAGATGAAAACTATGTCACCAATAGGATTTAGTGGTGAGTAACAGGCTTTAGCCTGGAGAAGCTCTTAAGCAAATGGTGATGTTTTCAAACAATTTTTCTTTAAAACAGTAGGAAAATATACAAACATAATTACTGATAACCAATGGTAAGACAAGGGGTAATGGGTTCGAACTGGAACACAAGAGGTTTCACTTAAATTTGAGAAGAAACTTCTTCTCAGTGAGGGTAGCAGAACACTGGAACAGGCTGCCCAGGGAGGTTGTGGAGTCTCCTTCTCTGGAGACATTCAAAACCCACCTGGACACCTTCCTGTGTAGCCTTATCTAGGTGTTCCTGCTCCGGCGGGGGGATTGGACTAGATGATCTTTTGAGTTCCCTTCCAATCTCTAACATTCTGTGATTCTGTGAATAGTTTGAAAGAAGAATGCCTTCCAGAGTTTACAAAAAGCATCAGAAATTCTTTAATGCTTTCTGGATATTTGTTAAGTTTGCAAACTATATTACAATATTTTAAGGTAGCAAATTAAACCTTAGTTGATCTTGGTTAAAGTTTTGACTACTTATGGTCATACCTGCTATTTTCAGGGAGAAACTGGAACGGAAGGATCAAAAGGAAACAAGGTATTTTTTTTACTTGTACAAACTGTATGCATTGCTGGTGGACATAGCTGGGAGACAAAACACTAAATTTGGATTATTTTTTTTTCCTCAAACATTATCATTAGGGTGAAACAGGAGAACCTGGACCACCTGGTCTTATTGGAAATCCAGGACCAATGGTATGTGACAGGTATTTTTGTGGTATGAACAGCCATTGCATTGTATGTTATATAAGAGGACTCAGAATGCTATTACTTCTTTAGCTGGTATGGAAGGGCAGAGTATGCAAATAGTTTACATCAAAAGTTTGTGAATGGATCATGGCTATTGTACTTTTCATTCACAAAATTGTTGTTGATCTCAACATCGCTCAGCAAGGAATATTTATGCAAAGCTCAAATGTTATTTGGTCACTCAAGAATATGAGCACTCATTTTGCAATCACAAATCTCCTGGTAGCTGGGTGTATTCTATTTAATCACCAGTGAGGCAAGGAGTAACCTCTGCCAGTACATCAGTGGTTCCTATGTTTAAAGACTGCAGGTAATGTTAAAGTAGTTATTGCCTTGATTTGAAGACAGTAACTGAAGCACTATGAGGATCTCTCATGATGCCTTGAATTGGATCAAATTAAGGTAGAATTGGAAACCGAAAATATAGCCTCTACCCAACACTGTTCTTGTTGGATATGATAGTACCCAAGTTCCTTAGATCACCCAAGCAGCCCCGGAGGGAATAGAGGCAGCTACAGAGTCCACAAAACTGTAGTCTTAAAAAGGAGTCTCCACTCTAACTCCTTAGACTGCTCTTTGGAGACTCATGTCCCTCCTTGGTAGGGACTGCTGAAATAGTTGTTACTGCAGTGGAAATCTAGGTCACCATCACACTGTATACCTTCCTGAAGAGGCTCACAGAGATCCAAAGGATCCTTAGGATTTGCACTAAGTCATCTTTTTATGTGTACATCACAATCCTCTTTTTCTTCAGTGGTCTTTATTCTTCCTGATGAGATCTATTCCAAAAAGAGATGGAGCACTTATGTAGTTCACAAATCACTTCTGGATCTGTCCCTTGAGGAAGAATCTCCTTGTTTTACCCCTTTTGATTTGTCTTTCCATTTATGCTGTGCCTTTGTACTTATTTATATTTGCTTTGTATACATACTTTGTATTTTGTATGTATTAGTCACAAAGATTTATTGGATTAAACATTAGATTAAGGGAGACTAAGTGAACTCTGTACTTCTTACTCCATGTGGAAGGTAATTCTTAATGCCATGTGTTTTCATTTATTTCTATATAAGAATCCTTCACACGGAATTACAACAGGTTGATTGTCTTTTACCTCAAACATGTGCTATATCATTTCACAGGGACTGCAAGGACCTCCAGGACCTGTTGGACCCAGGGGACTGCCAGGAGAAGTGGTATGTATGTACAAGTGTGGTGTGTGAGCAGTTACCCAGTGAAGCCGTACCGCAGAAGTTACCACAGGTGCTGCTTTTGTGGGTGGTACTATAGCAATCAGCCATCAAAGCACAGTAATATGAGATGCCTCGGGATAGAGTTCTGCTGTTTGCTTATATTCTTGTTGTCCTCGTGTTACCATCTGCACAAGTAAGGATGATAGTATTGATCTGCACAGGTAATTAACTCTACAAAAATCACTCTTGTCTCACAAGAGTAGGTGAAAAGTGAAAGAATCTCTAGCAAAGTTTTAATAATGTTATATTGTGCACTGGAAAGGACAGTGTGTGTAGAATGAAGTGAGAAGAAACAGGGAAAATAGGAGTACCCCAAGGACTTAAACGCATGGCCTTCCTTATTTCTGGCTATGGTTTTGTATTATTCTGAGTTATTTTACTTCCTGTAAAAGGGGTAAAGATAAGTAAGGTGAAAAGAATGAATGATTATGTTTGTTGTCTTAGCATTTAGTTCAGGTTGATGAGTAAAACTTTTATTCAGAGTAAGACATAATTCTGTTAAAACTAGGGACAATATTAAAATCTATAGCCAGAGAGTGGAAGTATTGGTTGGAAAGAATTTAATAGAAAACCCCCTTTTTAATTACTCTTTGATAGATTAACTTACTAAAATACTTCTGCGGGAAGTGGAATGAGATATTGTTAATATTGTTGGTTGATGTTCCAATTTAGTTGTGCAGTGGCTGACTCACAGTCATAAAGTGCCTAAAGCCATTCTATGGCTGCCATAGGTGAAAACCAGCTTAATTTGTGAACACTGACAGGTGGCAGATGATGTGTGTGTGTCCATGCGAGAATGTCAAAACCTGAACTTTGGAACTCTCAAGCAGAAGCCTACTACTTGTAGGGCTGAGGGCACCTGCGAGAAGAAGTGGTGCCAAAATAGAAGGGTTCCTGAAAGGAAAGAGGTGTTGTCTCAAGGAAGAAGGGGAATATCTTGGCTGAAGGAAATGTCCTAGAACTTGGGGAAGGTTGTGGAGATCAGGGTGATGCATGGAAACAATTGCCAACACCTGAGGCTGGTAACTGTGAGCAGCTGCACAGCACAAACCAAGACAACTTGCTGCCCAACCATCCCACATGAGCAACAATCTTTCCGCAGGAAACGGAAGTCAGGACTCAATGAAAATAAACAGGGGAACAAAGGAGAGTGAGAGTTCGAGATATTTAAGAAGGGTAAAATCCCTCATCTCAGTAGTTCTTAAGTAAACTCCAATATCCAGATCCACTACAGGCCAAGTAGCATCAGAAGCAGAGTACAGGTGGTTTATTGAACATCAGTATCACAGCCTGCTGAGGGAGGTCCCCCAAGAGTAGTGGAGAGGATGGGACGCCTCAGCAGTTTTGACAATTTTATAATTTACTGTGGAAATTATTGGTATTCTTAATAAAATGCTTGACACTATAGTTGGTTGAATAACATTGAAGGGTTATGGGAAAAGTTTTCTGTATTTGTTACAGCGTAGTAAGAGAACACAGTTTAACTTTCCTTATTATTTAAATAGCTTCTCTTTATATTTTAATCTATTTCATTTCTCCACATTTATAACAAATCTTTCATGAAGAGGGCAAGGGAAAATACTGAAGTTAAAATCAAAATGTAAAAGATGAGAAGGTTTAGATGAAAGGAAGGAATATTTTTATTTTGCTGAAAATATTTGACTGTCCATTAAATATCTAAAACATTTTAAAGGAATTTGGTGGATTAAGTAATGTGCAGAAGTAGAAATTCATTGAGGCTATTAAGACACAAATTTGAATAATTATCTAGTGTAGGAAATCATACAGCCCTTCATAGGCAAAAAGTTGATATACTTATTTAAAACTCAAGTTTGTACCTGCTACTGCCTTCCTTGAAAAAAAGATTGTTTTCCAGGACTTGGAATTATTTTGAAATTTAAAAAATAAACTTGTCAGTCTTTGCCATTCTACCCTGATAGAGTCCAGAAAATAATCTTGATTATTACATTTCAACTTAAAGAAAAATGATTCATATATTTGAAGAAGCATTCATTAACTTGTACTCTTTAACATTTTGGGTCAGTACTAATGCACAGTAAATAATCCAGTGTAAACACATTTTCTTTTGTAATTTTAGATAATCTTTAAGGGAATAGCTATTAAAGTGTACATTTATATTTTTATAAATTCCAGGGCTTAGCAGGAGAGCACGGGGTACCTGGAGACCCAGGAGTTAAAGGAGACAAGGTATGTTTTATGTGGTTTTAATTAAGCTCAATATGTTAAAGTGTATTAGACTGTCATCTCTGAAGTAACCTTCCATCCTTCTGTAGTGCATCTGTGTTGCTGCTTTATGAACTGATTTTAAAATATACAAGCAGCATCCCCCTGTCTGCTCCTCGGAGATGCTGCAGGCCGATTTGGCAGCCCAATTGCTCTTTAGATTCATAATATCAGTAATATTTCAAGGAGGTTGCACTGGGCTCTTACATCAAATCTGTGCAGTGCAGAAATGTCAGTTCAGGTCCTGACCACAGAACAGCCTTTTCAGTGTAGTGTCCTAACCAGACTAATGTGTAAAATCCCACTTCACAGTCAGACACATTCATCTTGGCAGAGCACCAGGGCAGCTATACACTCTCAGATGTGAGCCAAGGTTGGGATCTCTTTATGGCATTGTATTTTGCTGTGTAGAAATCCCTTAGTTAGAATTCAGCTGCATCAGCAAGCGGTAAAAATGGCATGTGTGTATATGTTGAATGTAGAGAATGGGAGAAAAGAGGATATACAGGCATTTTGTGAGCTATGTGATGTGTTACGGTATTTATGGATTGTGGGGTACAAAGGAAACTAATAAAATCCATTAGTAGTTGGAAGAAGTGAGCTGATAAGATAGGAGAAGAAAATAACTGTGGAACAATGACAGAAACGTATTCGCCTTGCAAAATGAGAAGTAGTGGATTCAGAAAGAATCACAGAGAACGATGCAGGCGTATGTCAAAGACAGGAGGACAGCAGACTGAAAGGCACAAATTCACCCGTGTGAGCAGGAGGGGTTGTAGAGATGTGGCACAAGAGACACTGTGTACATTGAAGTGAGAAATAGAGGTGTAAACAGGAATACAGTGAAGACCAGGGTTGTAGCACTAGGGTTAGAGAGCTGGAGAGAAACATTTCAAACCTGTTATTGTGATTAACTGGCAGGTTTTAATGACAACACGTGTGCGAGGGGCCTGGGGACAAAGAAATGTAGATCCAGATGCATTGCAAGCATGGAAAACTGAGAGAATGCTAGTTACTATTAGTGGTTGTGTTGTCCATGCCTTTTCTTTTTCTGTAATTTTTGAAGGAAAATATGGGGTTTTTTCCTTCTCTAATTCTTCTCACAGTACTGGCACTTTCTAGGATAACCTTGATAATATTTAGAGTTTTTCCATAAGACAAAATTCTCACATCTTGATTAGTGATTCAAATTTATCTTGTAGGGAGACCCTGGTGGGATTAGGGGACCACCTGGATATCCAGGTCCAAAAGGTGATGTGGGGCCTCCTGGACCAAGTCTGCCTGGAACACCAGTAAGTGCATGATTTGAAAAGGCTTTTATGATTTTATTTCCTGTAGGGACAACTGTTAAAGAATTCTCATTGTGCAATGAAAGAAATCAAAACAAGTATTTTTTTGGATGTAATTCAAAAACTGAAATATATGTTATAATAGTATTGTAAGTGCACTGAAATATAGTCCAGAAATAGTGCAAGACTCACATGCTCCATGTGACGGTGGTATTAACAAGGAAGACATATGGAAATCTGTCATCCTTTATTTCTAAAGGATGACTAATTTTGGCAATAAAATTCAGCTAGTCCCTTTGATTTCAAAACACAATTTTTTTTTTTTTTTTTTTTTTAGGGTCCCATTGGTATTCCTGGAAACCCTGGTCCACGGGGACCAAAGGTATAAAAAATATATTATTTCTCTTTTTAAAAAAAAAAAGGATAATATGCTAGTTTACATTTTTCAGACCTGTTGTAACTGAAAGCCTTGTACCCTGCTCAGGGAGAAAGAGGACTACCTGGTGTACAAGGAGCACCTGGGGAGATGGGCCCCCCTGGAATAGGCATCCAGGGATCACCAGTAAGTATAACAACTCCCAGAATTTGGGCTTCTCACTGTACATTACTGAGAAACTGCAACAAGAGAGCGTAGTAAAAAGCCAAGCCATGAACTCCCTTCTGACTTGACTCCCAGCTCGACATCCTTTCCCATTATCCAGACCCAGAAAGATCTAGTGCTAAGTGACAAATGGAAGCCTTGGAGAACTGAAAGTGTCAATAGCTACTTTACAGATGAGCTTCCTAGTGATGATGTTTGAGACATCTTCAGACTAACTGTGTCTGTTTCTAAGCAACAACTGTTAGCAGTTGTCAGCAAAACCAGCCTGAGTACTGGTACGAGAGAAGACGTATACTCGACATCGTAGATGATGCATTTTGAAATCCATGCTGGTACTGGAAAAGGCAAAGAGACGTGGAAGAGATGTAGAAGGCTTCACACCAGCTCCTAGCTTTTGCATTTGTGATAACTGCTAATTACAAGCTTAGGTCTACTGCTTGTAAATGAGACTCTGACAGTGCAGGGTACTATGCCAGGAAATAGTGAAGTCCTGATTTTGCACAGCTTGCTTCACACATTTCTGTGCAGTTTAAATTCAAACATGAAACAAGTTGATGCAGTGTATCTAGAAAATTCATACTAAATAACTTGTATAGCAATAACGGCTTCATTTATTCAGCTGGTTTCCCAAGTTTGTTTCTTTTTATTGCCTTTAAATAATGCTATCTACAGCATCTTCAGAGTATTACACAAAAAAAATGATGCTACTGATGGTGTAGATGGTAGGTGGTACATGTTATTATGTGAGTTCTACTGTGGTGCATAGGGCAATCTCCATTCAGTGCAGACTGGCACATTTCAGTTTGTTGACAAGACTCAGGTACAGAAAGAAAATGTTTGAGAAAGGTGACTAGAGATTCACACTGAGATCTTAATCTAAAATAATAATCCTTAAAAATAATGTACTCAGTGATGATATTTTCAAATCTGAATTTTAAAAATTACCCATTTATATTTAAATGATCTAATTTATTTTCATTCATCTGAATATCAGCTTTTCTTATGAATCTCCTAGCTAAATAGGAAATTTCCCTACAGATCGTTATTCTTTGGTAGTACTTGCCCTTAAAAATGGGCCTCAGCAAAATATTGAAATATGTAATTTTGGCAAAGTTATATTTGGATTTAAAGCCAAACCTTACATAAAGTCTTTATTGCAATGCAAACTGCACCAATATCCCACATTCAATATTTTTTTAATGAAGTTCATCTCCCTTATTCCAAAAAGTGGTAACTTTGGAGTTTTCTTGCAGGGTCCTATAGGTCCAGCTGGATCAGCAGGTGTGCAGGTATGATATAAGTTTTCTCTTTAATATAAAAACCGTTAGTTTAAGAAGTTTACAGCAAAAGAAAAATACTCTTAAATCCTAAAAGACCTTTCCTGCTCTTAGGGCCCTAGAGGACCCCCAGGACTACCAGGAACTCCAGGTAGCCCTGGTATTAATGTAAGTGACAGTTCTTTATATATTCAGCAAAAAGCAATGTGTCCCACTTCAATGATTAACGGCCATCAAATTTTATATTTGTTTCTAGGGCACTCCAGGAAGAGATGGAAAGCCAGGGCTACCAGGCCCCCCAGGTGATCCTGTACGTATACACAGAAAACTTGTGCATTTGCTTTGGTGCAAATATTTTAAATTTAAAGTAGTTGAGATAACCTAACAAGTCTAGAAGTCCAACTGATTAAATTAATTTGACTTTTCAATTATTATATCCTGTGGGGTTTGGTTTTGTTTGGTTTGGTTGCTTGTTGTTGTTTGTTTGGTTGGTTTTTTGCTTGATTATATTGCAGTATAAATTAAATTTGTTAATGTATACAGGATAAATACCTTTTTTTCAGGTGTTACCGTTTATATACTAGAGTTTGTGGCAGGCTGTAACTTGGCATAGTGTTCCTCAGTCTCAGCAGCAGTTCTGTATAATGCAAATTTTCAGGAGTATATTTTGATAATTCCTATTAAAGACTGAAGAGAAAGGTTTGGGGATTCCAAAGCTAATTTTGCTGTGCCACAGAAAGACGACATTATTTTTTGATGAAATTCTGATAATAGTCTCTAATGCAAAAAATTCCCTTTAGCACTAGTGGCTAGGTTTGAAAACAAAAACACTAAATAAATTCTGATCTTTCACCACACTTTAGGAGTTCTCATCTCCTCTTGGGTGTGTATTACAGCAATGATTTGTATTTAACAATGTTATGGCTTTACAGATTTTGTGAAGTCCGGCACCACAAGATCCAAAATGCCTGCACATGCCTCAGTCCAAACTGTACCCTTAAAGATAAATTTGAGTATTTTACATGAGAGTCAGGAGAGTCTGATGTGCATATCTGCAAAATCGGCATAAAGGCAAAACTTCCATTGTTATTCCTCCTCCTGTCTGGAGTCCAAACTACTACCTCAAAACTCTCAGAAAGCAAATTTCTCTTTAGAAAGAAATGCTTAGAGAGACTTTCATGACAGCAAATGAATCTTTCTGAATTCCCTGAGTGGTTGTTCAATATAAATTAAATATAATAATATAAATAAAATGAATAAAAATCTGTAGATGGTTGGAAGAAACAAACCAAAACTAGAGCTTAAAAAAAAAGTTAAACTCGTTTGTGATCCTATTGGTTTTATATGATTTGAAAAAATCTCTTGGGAAATATCAAAGGCACGCTTTTCAAAATAACAGGGAGACAGTGTGATTGCAGTAGTTATTTGAAACATATCAGAACAAAGGAAAAGAAATACAAAACCTAGCATTGGAACTGCATTATGTTATTTAGCCAAATCTCAGCCAAATTCATGCCTTGGTGAGGAGCATTTTCAGTGAGGGAGTAGAGTATCTCATTGGTGTTAGTCTGTTCATCTCTTAAACCAGCAATTCTTCACGCACCTGACCATCTCACATACTCCTCAAATGCAGAAACTTGCATCATGTCTTATGAGGGAGGTCCATCTCCAAGTGTCTAGCAATCTAAGGCAGGGTTTACCATGCGAGTCTGCAAACTGCTGCTAGCCTGTGAAGCAATTAGAAATGCTCCAGAGCTGCTGCAGGGATGCGTTAGACAATAAAATATATCATGCTTTCAATTGAACATTTGCTGGTACAGGTGCGTGGCAGTCCACAAGTAAGCCTGAGGACTGACAGCATGGAGCTTATTGAGGGATAAACTAGATCCAAAATCACACAAAGATTTAATCTGAGAGAGAATAGTCAGCCTAGGAACTACCTACCATGCATGTGCTGTTTGTTTTCAGGGATCAGGATGGTCATTCTTATCAGCTGGTTCTTTGGTTCCCACATTAGCAGGTCCAGTGCTTTAAGAAGCACAAGTATCAGTGACTCCTCAAAGGCCTAAAGTATGTCAAAGCAGCTCTGTCATTTTCCTCGAGTATGAAGGTAGATCTCAAGTCAGCGACTCAGAAAGATTGAGATGTAAAATGAGTTTCAGTTAGGAATGGACATAAAAACAAGAAAAAAGGCACTGTGCATACAATTATTTGAAAGACCAACTAAGTCTATTATTTAATAATCAAGGAGACAAAATTATAGACTATGCAGAGAAAGCTGGATAATTCAGTGGATTTTAACCGTTTGCTAAAAAATATTGCTTTTCAAAGAATATATAAAATGTATTTAATTAATGAATTAATTTAATACAAAAAGAATGAGTTAAAGAGTTTTTAGACACAACATGAAGGTCTAGTATTTCACCCAAAGAATGAACCAAAATAGTCTCTGAATGATTAGCAGTTACCTTTGAGTACTTTGAGGAAGATGTGGCTTTTGAGGAAGCAAGAGATGCTAACAGAAAATGTATCTTCATAAAAGGTGTATAGAGAAGAAACCAGAGGATAATAAGTCAGCTGAAAAAAACCTGATTGCAAGAAAGATATTAATTTTTTCTTAATTAATTCTAAGTACCAGTGATATGAATGATGAAGTACAAACACAAGATGGCATAATTTTGTTAAGAACCAGTCATGGAATAAATCAGATTTCCAGCTTTGGAGGTTTAACTTTCTTGGGAAAGACAGGGAAATAGTCACGTTATATATTTTGGCTTCAATAAAACCTTGAGACTGTCCTCATGATGTTTCTATAAGCACACAAAAATGCTCTTGAAATAATTGCCATACAGTTAATGCTTATCAAAAACTATGGATATGGGTGTCTATCAGCAGATTCCTGTCAAACTTGGAAGGAGAAGTCTCTCCCATGCCCGGTTCTTGTCAGTGATTTAATCTGTTTAGGATAAGTAGATATAAACTGCAATTGGACTGGGGTAGATTGTTGGCTTTTTGAAGATATAATCAAAACTTAAAATTCAGAGGCAGCCTGAAGCCATCAAGGTTAAACTCAAGACAGATGAGCATAAAGTGCTCAATTAAAAAAAAAAATTAAAAAAAAATTTTTAAAAGCACCGTAAGTAGAATAGGTATGGAAGGCACAGCACACTGTAAACTAAATGTAAGTAAAAAATCTGATGCCACTGTTAAACAGACAGGTCTAAATGGTAAAACTTACTAACAGGAGAATAATTGCCTTTTGCTCTCTTGAAGTATTCTTCTCTTTAGAGAGAGCATTTTTTAAAGGAAGATATAGCAAGCAGGAGGGAGTCTGGAGAATTAAGGCCATTTTAACATTTTTCAGAAGCGCAGCATATATCACACACTTACTCAGAGTTCAGCATACACTGCTGTGACTCTCCAGTACGTGTGCAGTTAGGCTGGACTTGCTTTACCTACAGAGCAGATGAACGGCGGGGCACAAATGCAGCAGGTTTGCTCTCATACCGGCTGTGCCCTGGCAGCTGGATGTTAGGAACTTCTCACACTCAGGGTTATGGGGTTACCATACAGTGATATTACAGCTAAAATAAGAGCATTAGAAAACAGGACAAACTGGGGGAAGTATGTTTGTGTAGTCCAGCAGGAAGACCGACAGATGACATGGTAATTAATACCCTACCTATCGTAAAATGTTGTCACAAGGAGAAGGGTGAAAATTCAAGCCACATAGGGATGTGGTTGTTGTTAAGGCTTGTTACAGGTTTTTAAGAGCAGGTGACACCATCTATGTACAGTTTAACCTTTGTGCAGAGGACGGGCTTCATACTTTACATAGTTACGTCCTTCAGTTGTGTTAGGCGGCTGTGTCTCACCCTAGAAAACTCATCAGCTTGCTTTCAAAGGTAATGATGCTACCCTGTAAATGTACTCCTGATCGCGCTTATGTTAAGTACATTCAGCAGTGCTTCTCTTGAGCTGGTATTTCACATGCATTGCTACCAACCAACAGTTTTTCTAATATGCTACAAAAGTGCTTACATTTTATTTTTATTCTTCAAGATGGAAATGAATGAAACAGACTGAACAAAAACAGTAATGTGTCTAATATTATAGTATGCCCGGGGCTATTTTTGCTTTAGCAGTTACAATAAGAAAAAATGAGCATTGGTAAGTGAAGAGTCCATTTGTCAGTGAAGATGATGATAACCAGTTCAGTCAGTATTTACAGGGAATCTTTAAATAGAAGCTTAATGGCAGCACTTGGAAATCTAAGATATATTGCAGTACAGTATAAACTTATTGATTGAGCTTTGAATGGGTTAGCTTTTGTAGATTATTTCCAGTATCTGAGCTAGTTTATCGAAGTTAGCTTTGGCATCTCTGCAATTCATGCTACAGTTCACAGTAGAGTCAAAGCCTAGGAGAAATCAGAAGGAAAACAATTGAAGATAATTGGGTGAGAGTAGTCTGTGAGACCTTTCAATAGTGATAAGTAGTTGCTGGTTTGCTACAAAACCAAGATTTTATTTTTATTTTAAAGCGAAATTTACTGTGTTCTGGAGTTATGCTGTTATCCTGACTTAAGAAACTTGTTTGAAATTGTGACAAGGAATTACATTGTTAGGTTGGATAGACAGTGATATTTAGTATTTGAAACCCTGATTTTTTTTTTTTGAGTTTTCATAATAAAATAGCTTCAACCAATATATATGTAATCAGCTATGTGTCTAACAATATCAACTTTAGAAGCAATGAGAACCCATCAGAATTTGTAGTGTTGTGTAAAACATTAACTACAGCTGCCTTTTTTATTTTCAGATTGCACTGCCACTCCTGGGAGACATGGGTGCTATACTGAAGGTAAACATTTTCAGAGGTTAAATATCTTTGTTTATTATAAGCATGCTTTCTAAACAAAAAATATGCACTTGAAAGCTTCTACAGGTTCTGTTGTGACCTACTTTGCTAGCCTAAAATAATGAGGTTTTTGTTGATTTGTGTTTTTAAAAAATAATCAAGAAGTGTGTTTTATAGGAATTTTACAAAACAGTGTTTGAATGGTGCATGAGGGACCAGCCAGCAAGTGCCTGTTCGACACATCCTATTCACAGCGTGAATTGCTACAAGTATACACCACTCTCTGCTTCATTTTGTAGCATTAATATTGGTAATATACTGAATGGGGAAAATAGTCTAGAATTTCTAAAGTATTATTTTGGAAAACATTTGCAGGGATCTGCTGTATTCCAAAATTAAAAGTGTGCTCAAGAGAATATCAATATGAAAAGCACACATCATTTCTGAGGAGAGAGATTATCCTATTCTACTGTCTTTTATTAATACATGTATTGAGGGTTTATTGACTTTCTCGTTCTCAAATTTGATTTCTTTTAGGTCTATCTTTGAGCTTTTCCCTCGTTCTTTCTTTTTATAATTGTATTGTCTTTCTCCTGTACATGCACTTCTACCTCTTCATCAATTTTCTCTCTTACTGATTCATTATGCTTCGTTCTTCATTTCTCTGTGTTTTGTGGTTAGCACTTATATAAGGTTGTAATGTAGCTGGAAAATGCTTCTCTCAACAAATCAGGAATCATTTACTTTAAAATAACTATAGATTTGAAGCTGGCAAGAGTAACAAGTAGCATTTATGAGTCCTCTCAAAATGAAGCTAAAAATTTGCTAGCGTGGTTCAAGTAGAGTGTGTGAGAGATGGGGAAGGAAACAAGGAAAGATATCTAAACAGGTATGTTGTGTAGAAGAGAGAAAGAACTGAAGAGAAGGCTTTGGGGTAAAATGAAGGGAAGGTCACAAAGTCAGGAAGGAGATGGTCTGCAGAGATCTGACCTAGTGACCATGTCACAAAAATGGTTCTTTATCACTTTGCTTTGTTTCTGTTCCTCAGGGTGATCCTGGCACAAGAGGTCCTCCAGGCATCCCTGGTAGAGAAGGGCCCAAGGTAAGTTTTGAAGAGAGCACATTATAGTGTTTCACTGCTTGTTAAAACTAAAAGGCCAGACTCTCGCCTCTGACAGTCTTGACTTTTTTTGTCTGATCCCTATCACTATAGCATCTGAGCAGCCTAAAGGTACAAACCATTTTTATGGTTCAGCCCCCTTCCCGTGTCAGTTTGCCTTTCCCAAAAGTGAGCAAAGTAGCCCATGCTAAATCCCAAGCCAGGGTCACTCTTCTGTGCCTTGCGTCGGCTAAAGCTAGCTCAGATTCCACTGTCCAGTAGTGCATTGCCATCTGTAGACCCATTTTAGGTGGGTCAGTCACGCAAGAATGCCGTGGTGAAGAAGCAAATTTCCTGCATCTCCCATGAGTGTGCAACAGCTGGACCACCCTGTGCCTTTGCACCATGTTCGCATGGAAGTAAAGCAGCTGTTTCTCTGGGACTCAAAGTTTCATTGATGTCCATCAGATTTCTCCTTCACTGCCAACTGGATCAAATGCCATGTGGTTTGGGGTACAGATATCTCCTATAGTTGAATGCAATTCCATAGAAGTGTACTTTCTCCATTTGGACAAGTATTTAAGGTCTCTGGTAGTAATAAGATGCCTCCATCAGGCCTTTTGGCTAATTTGCCTACTAGGTAAAAAACACTTCCTTTTTATCTATTTTAAAGCATATTTTAAAGCTTTCAGATTTTTCTTCTGTTTTAGGCACTATAGCTGTAAGGGCTTCATGCTAGCATGTATTAAATATGGGTCATAAAAAGCCCTACAGAGCATGAAATTCATTGTTCTCTAATACAATGTATTGGTTTTAATGTTACGTTTTCATAGGGAAGTAAAGGTGAACGTGGATTTCCTGGGCTTGCTGGAGAGAAGGGCGATGAGGTAAAATTATTTCATTTCCATAGCAGTTGCATTCTTATCTGAACCTGAATAAACATCTAGACTGAGAATGAAATGCTCAGAATGTTATTCACTTTTTTTAAAACCGTTGATATAGTCATGTATTGCTATAAACAGCCCTCAATTCTGAATTTTGTCTGAGGATTTTTGCTCATTTGTATATTTTAAAGCCTCACATACATTTAAATGCTAATTTTTAAAGCGTGTAGGATAGAGCAATAAATAGGCAGATGCCAAATATTGTCAGAAAATACTTCATGTTTTTTAACGCATTTGCTTTAATAGTGTTAGTTCACCTTTATAATTCACTTTCAAAACCATTCCATTAGGCAAATACTCTGGGAATGGTCACAGCAGCAATTACTGTTACGTGGAAGCTGTAAAACGTTTGAAGAGACTGAATTTAAAATATTTACAGTATTTACATCATATAATGCATTCTTAGAGTTATTTTTATGTGATTATGGAGAAGAAAAAAAAGCCACGTGACTTGTGGTGCTGAATCCAAAATAGTTGCTATGGCTAGCTTTCATTTTAAATGGAAATCCTTGCAGTTAACAGTTCAAGAGCAGTCTCTGATCAGAACAAAAAAAAAAAAATAAAGTCACCAAAGCAGAAGCTGTGAAGCAAATGAATCTAAGCAAATAAGTGAATTTTCTAGCAACTTTAGCCAACCAAAGGCATTAAAATAAGTAGTCTATGATGAAATATTTTGTGAATACTCCAAAATCCCAAAATACTTAACTGGCACTGTTAAATATGTACTACTCTCTTGTAATTTGTAAATTTCTGGCTACAAGAGAAAGCACCTGGAAAATACGACAAGAATTTAGAGTTTATTGATTGAGGGTTTCATAATACTTTATGAGTGTTTTAGATTTATTTGGCACTAAGGCCATAATATAGTACGAATTTTCAAACAGTGCTAGAATGAGAACAATTTTCAAAAAATTCTGTGTTCATCAGGATCCTTGGCTTCCAAAAGTAAAGTTATATGAGGAAAAAAAAAAAAAAAAGATGCGGTAAAAGCATTAGATATGTATTCCTGCAACTGCTTTGTCCCAGAATTTAACAGATTGTCAGGCTAAAGTATTATGCTTATTTTCCCTCATGTTTTCACATAATCTACAGAGCTCATTACATCTTTGCTTCTTAAAAGCAAGTACCTCCTGAGTCTGGATTTAGAATTTATACCCTAAAATGATGGGGCAGTCATAAGCAAAGCCCAAGCAGAAATTTAGTTGAAAAATAAATGGGAAAGTAACGCATCCTTCCCGTGCCCTATAAGGTACCTCTGCAATTCAACCCCAGCAGTCTGAGACATTCATGAAACAGTTTCAACAATTTAACTGCTGAGGATCAAGAGATACTAGAGGCAATTAAGAAGGTGATGAGGAAAAGGCAAGATTATAACTGGCAGTTAGGGTTTTTTAAAGGACTCTAGAGTAAATTAATTCTAATTTTTTTTATTGATTCAGTAGGGTGCTGTGCTGTGTTAGTAAGTTAGCTATTCACATGCTGCTTCGCTGTTTGATAGCTGGTTAGCTGCTTTAGTTTTTATATTTTCAGTGTCTAGCAGCAGCTTTTCATTATGATATTATGAGGGTGCAAGTGAATTTATTTTCAGAAACACATATGAAAGAATTTACAAAGCTTGAAAGTCACCCTTTTTACAAATGTACAAATTTTAAAAGAATGCATTTATTTTCTTTTTTATGTTTTGGACAGCATGGGAGTGAGAAGAGAGACTGAGAAGCCCACTGGAATTTCTTTGAAATACGCTTATTAACTTCCATGTGCTTTTGAATAGCCCTTTAATCTTTGTTGAAGCTTACTTCTCTTCCTTTTTAAAACATTAATTTTTTTCAGGGGAGGATTTTTCTATTTTTCTGATATCAGTAATAAGAATTACAGAAAATGTTCCTTTGGCTTCATATTCTTTTTTCAGGTGGCTGTACTGTCAGAGTAAAATAATCCAAAAAGATCAAAGAACATGTTAGCAGTTGGATTGACACCCCTGAAAAGCTGCAGAGGTGCATCCATATCCTCTGTGTGTAGGAGCAACAATGGGAAATCAACATCTCTCTCCATCTCCACATCTTTCCTGATTTATTTCTGTCTGGAATTTTTTCCCTCAGTCTTTCTCTCAGAGCCCCTGTTTCAGGCCTCCTCACCTCTGTGGTTTTCTAGACTACCCCCCCTAGCCGAGCCTTCTTAAACGCTGCATGAGAAATATGGCATTTCTGAGGTGATTCCTCTTGTTGGAGGATAGGCACCCTGTGCAGATAACATCTGAGAGGGACCTATTTCCCTTCTTGGATTATAGGGAGAACGAAGAGCTATTAGCTGTCATTAGTATTTGACTTTGACATGTCCAATATTGCACCTACGCCTGATGTGGCAGACGAAAGACTTCAGTAACGTGCAGGCTTGTCTCAAATCTTACCTGTATCCGCTGTAGTAAGTTGCACACCTGTATAGTTTAGTAAGTGGATACCAGAATACATTGATTTCCAGGCAATCAAATAGAATAAGAGCAGAAAAGCAGGTCATTAGATACAATTTAAAACGTTATGTTCTGTTATCAAAAAAGCAAAATCTATAAATCAGGTAGAAATCATCATTCCATTTAGACAGCATCCAGTAACATTGATAAGTCTGAGTAGATGTCTCCTCTTCTCACCAGGGGAAAAGCAAACAAACATAAAAACACACCACACTTTTACTGACGGAAAATTAATCTCAAAGGAAAAACCCAGATGTCATGTTCTTATCTGCACAACAAAAGCCAAAAAGATATGCAGGACATAAGCTAACAATGTGAAACGCTGAAGGACAAATCTTTATCAGTCAAGCAAGAAATTGTCTCTAACCTTGTTCAATGATAATCTCTTCCCTGCATGGTGGTTTGTTTGTTTGTTTCATTCCTGAAAATAATACCAGCAGTTTAGATGAAAATGCATTTTACTATAGTCACAATACTACTGGATACACTGAATATATAATAAGTAGTTTTTGAGGCGTAAATGGGAAAGGAAACAGACATATGCTCTTTTAATTTCCAGGGCCTTCAAGGTGCTCCTGGACTGCCAGGTGTGCCAGGACCCAGTGGACCATCTGTGAGTGCGTGGTGTCACCTCTAATCTAATCTGTCTCTGCAGAGGTTGCTATAACTATCTAGTAAAACTTCATATTCTTTGTTTCTTGTCCTTTCTTTTGGCTTTTAAGAGAGTAATAATAAAACCTTACCTCTACTGGCTCTAATAAAATAAACAATGTTGTGAGTTGATGTTGATGAAAATTCTGGCATTGTCTGGGATCAAAGTTTATATAACTTAAATGGGTTTGAAGTTTTGGTATTACTAGAAACTCTGTGAGTTTACATGATTTATGATGTGCAAACTTGCAGTTAATTATGTATTTTTACCCAAGTTACAGTAATGTTAGTAATAAAAATCTAAAAATAATTCCAGCTAGACATTCTGAAAACATTTAATGCTCAAACCAAGTAACCACTTGGTTTCACAATAAAAGCTATGGGAATAAGCTGATAATATTTAAAGTCAGCGAAAAATATCATTTAAAATGTTGGTATTTCTGGGGAAACTCCTCTTGGAAATTTTTTTGAATTTTATTTTCTACATACTGGATGGGATCACAGTAATTAGAATGATCATTATTAATTTCTAGGTTAATGACAGTAGTACTGCTTCCCTTCTTTCAAAAATTGTAACACATTTAGGAAGTTTAATGTGTAATGCGTAAACTGGCATTCTAGCAGTAAAGCATAATTCTTAGCAGTATCCAGAGGTCAATGCATTTTGTCTGCCAAGGTGAAAATGCAACCACAAACACAGGTTTTACCCTTCAAAGGGCTTATCAGAAGGACACAGCTGTTGTATCAAACAAAAGATAAATATTTAAAACTGGAGAAGAAGCATGATTAGGTTTAAATGACCTCCAAAAATACAGGTTTTAAAAACTAGACTGCAATGGTGAATTACTATGTTTCATTGTTTCTTAATTAATATATTCCGTGTTGTGCAGGGAGTCACAGGAAGACCTGGACACCCCGGTCCAGCAGGGTCAAAAGGCGAGAAGGTATTACGTCTTTTCAGTCTTGGTAAAGATCTGTGAAAGTTTTGCAATCCCATTGCGCTCCTATGTTTTGGGTTTTTTTTAACATAGGGTGCAAATAAGAACTTGATGTACATTTTCAAACAAATTTTTATTTGTGTCTTAATATATGTACTTTCCTTAAATAATGCCCTACAAATGGATTTATATTTTGAAGCATAGTCCTTGTGTATGTAAGTTGCAGAGAATGTTCTTTAAGTATGACATATTAGATAAAATTTAGGAAATGAAAAATACTTTTATGAAATAGTGTATGACTAGTTACTACTTGCTCTGCTTCTCATTCTTTTACCAGTATTTTAGTCAAAAGTAATTGCATACTTTCCAAGTGCATCACAGATGCTGAAAGTTATTGAGTACAAGTTTTTCTGCAAAAAAGTATAAGCTTCCTTTATACTTGATTTAAAGTGTTATAGCAGTGCTTTTTATCAATGTTTTATGTGCTCTTTTATGAGGCATTTGATATTATCTGTTATAGCTAAGAGGTCAATTTCATTTCTTGGGCGCCTCAGATTGGTGGAATACAGCAGACACAAACTGTGTTTGCTGCAAAATACTTTCAGGGACAAGTTCTCCATTTTGTATATGAATAGAGTTTTCTGAAGTTTGTTTTGGCTTTAGCCTGGAATTTTCCAGGCATAGTGCTAGGACAAAAGGAAATGGCCTCAAGTTGTGCCAGGGGAAGTTGCATTGGATATTAGGAAAAATGTATTCGCCAAAAAGGTTGTCAGGCATTGGAACAGGCTGCCCAGGGAGTGGTTGGGCCACCATCCCTGGAGGTGTTTAAAAGACTCAGAGATGAGGTTCTTAGGGACAGAGTTTAGTGCCAGAGTTAGGTTATGGTTGGACTCAATGATCTTGAGGGTCCGTTCCAATCAAAATTATCTTATGATTCTAAAATAATATACAAAGCATAAAATGAATGTTAAATTTTATCTGCCAGTTGCTCAGAAAATTATATTAACAACTCTTTTTTTTTTTCCTCCCTCTCCCTCCTGGTATTCATGAAGTGTTTCCCAACCCAGGTTACCACTACCGTTTTGCACAAGGAAGTTACTACACATAAAGCATCAAGTAACTAACAAAACAAAAAAATAATATGAAGTGATTAATAATTTGCCTAAAGCTTAAGCAGGAGCTGGGCAGGAGAATTTATTCTTGACATTACCAGCTCGCACTGACTCTATCTCTTGTTTATTGTCATTATGGTCATTATAGCTTGGGTATGGAATAGATTTGGACATCAGTTACAGTAAATGAATTATATGAATCTCTTGCTGTACTAGGGTAGTGAAGGTTCTCCTGGGAAACCTGGACCACCTGGACCTCCGGTGAGACATCTTGTTTCATATTTTGAGTGAAAAATATAACTATGAATAAAATATAATGTAATATAAAGAATTGACTGTCTAACACATATTAATAGTGCAGGAAGGTAACAATGTCTTTTTGCAAAAAGTTCACTGTATTGCTTTTTTTTCTTGTGATTCATTGCTAAATTCAGATCACTAAAGCCATCCTAGAAACTTGGTCAAATGAGTTACTCTAGTAACACTGGATACCAAGGCTAATTTAGGCAGCTTGAGCACCTGAGATCAGGGTACTTTGTAGTCACACAAACTAGGGAAAGTCCATGGAGCTCGCTGAACTCCAAATTAACTGGAACAGTACCTAACACAAAATTAATTATGGAGAAGTAATATCTGCAGAGCCTTACAATCCCTAACTACAGCCTTGGAAATGACATCCTTAACCATAACTCAAGGAGCTCCTCTGATTTTTTTGGTTCTAAACTCTAATCATAGCCTAATGATCTCTGCCTACTCCAGCCAAAACTGTAACCTGCTTCTAGCCTAACTCCAGGAAAAGTCATTCTCTTCTGCCCCAAACCTAACCCTGGAGATGACTCTCCATCTAGCTTGGAAGACTAAATGTTTTTCAGTCCTTGCTTAACAGTTCTATAAATTCAAGCCATATCCCTAGCCCAGGAAATTCTCTCGAGCAACAGCTCATTTTGAATAAGGACATATTAAGAATCTCAGAAGCTTGGCATAAGGATACCCATGAGAAGGACTCTAGCAGGGTACGAGTTCCATAGTAGTTACAGAATAACTAGCTACATCTGTGATTTTCTGTTGCAGCACGAGCTTTCTGCAACACTCAGGATTTAGCCGTTAAATAAATCTAAGAGCAATAATAAAATAAAACTTACTGTGTATTTGTTTGTGTTATTTTTGTGTGTGATGAGAGTAGAAATCTTAAAAGTTTTTAGAATCTCAGACAATTTCATTTGGTGCTAGAAGCACATTACAGTTTTTTTGAGTTGAGAAGGCTGCCTGCACCTTTTGGTTTTCATTTTAGTAATTTTACATATATGTTTTGTAACATTGGTACAGGAAGAATGGCTAATATCTGTATTTACGAATTCCACTTTAAATATTAACTGGCTTCAATTAGAAAAAAATTAGATATCTTTTCAGAACAAGAATTTAATTCATTCATAAATTGAATGCATTTGTGTAATCTGAGCTATTTGTAGTTTATAAATCATCAGGCCTAACATAAGTTGGCAATTCAGCCACTGAGTTTTACGAATGAAACAGATTTCTTTCGAATTTTTTACTATCTTAGAAGTGAAACCTGAGTATTAATTTAGAGTTACAGTTCAAGCCTTCATGTTCTCCAAGCACTTCAGTCTTAACGTTAGATGCTTTCTAGTTTTCAGTTTAGCATAAATTTTCAAAAGAGCATGAAAGTAAAATGCCCGTGCCCTTCTTTGCTCATATCAATTGACCAATCACTCATAAATATTATACAAGAATATCAAAATGTAACGTACACTGAGATTTACAGGTTTCTGGTTTCATAATTCAAGAAAAGTCCCAAGCTGCATTGCTATGCAACTTAAATTCTTACTGAAATGTCTGCGATCTTTGAAAAATTGATCCAGAATGAAAATGATACCACAGCTTTGCTGAGCTACGAGGCTTGAACAGGACAAGAGTTCTGCCTTTATACTTCATAGTTGTGACATCTACTTGGTTTTTGTGTTTTAAAGGGTATGCCTTACAATGAAAGAAATGGAATGAGCAGCTTATATAAACTCCAGGTATTTCTCTTTGATGTTAATCTTTTTCAATTAACACCTGATTTTGGCCCAACTAAACTTTTAAACTTGCTGTTACAGGGAGGTGTGAGTGTTGCTAGTTATCCAGGTCCACCAGGACCTCCGGTAAGTATTTAACGGGAACATAATTTCTAATAGTTAATTAACATAGTAGCAGAGGGATTGGTTAGTTGCATGCAGTTTTGGTGAGTGGTGTGGAATTTCATTTTTGTATGTGAGCGATAGAAAAGGATATGCTGTATATATTTTTTGGTATATATTAAATAATAAAGTATGTGATTTCACATGTTTATCAAGCACTTTAGCCCATTTTGGAGAGTAGTTTGTCTGGATTTAATTATTTCACACTAAGACTATACTAAGTAGCAAGTAAAGGCTGCAAAAATGTTTCATAATTTGGTATGGTACTCTTCAGTGAAAGTATCCTTATATCTTAAAATGTATAATATAATCTTTACAGTTAGTGATGGCATAGTTTTGTAGCGAGTTAAATTTGGTGCTGTAAATGAGAAGTTCATGCATTCTGATCCCAGTTCTGTCACTGATTCACTGTGTGTAGCTACAGTGCAGAACAATGTGTAAAACCAAGAATTATATAGTGTCAGTAATACAGGGCTGGTTTCTTTCCATGCTGCACAGTGCAGATGCACCACCTTGCAGCCGGACACTGTTGCTTTGGTTCTGTGGAGCCAAAAGTGCTGTGAGTTAGGTCTTCCTCCTTGTCGGCGTCATAGGCAGCTGCTGCTGTTTTAAGACAACTGCCATTTTGGTAACCTTGTCAAACTCTTGTAGTCATCAGTGAGGATTTCGTCCTTAGGTTATATGCTGTTTGTGGTCATGGACTCACACCAGACCACAGAGCTGTCTCTGTGTATGTATTCTGGAATAGCAAAACAAAACCTGAATATTAGTAATATTTTATACAGAATTAACCAGCTGAGTGGGCTGGATTTAATACTGATTCTAAAGGCACTGCATTACTAATTACACTGCAGTAATCCAAGAAAAATACTGTGCTGTTGTGTAACTCCTTTTTTTAAATGTGTTTCTGCTGCTTCATTGCTTTGCAGGGTCCAAAAGGAGATCCTGGCACAGTGGTATGTATGTGTGTTTTGGTCATGACAGAGATTACCCAATTAGTTTAACACATGATACTAATCACAAGAGTGGAGGAGTCTACTTTAGCAGTAGCTTACATCCTGCAGAATCGGTATATTGGAAAAACCTTTTTCAATTGCCAGGCTTGCAGATCTCGCAATTTCTGGTAAAAAGTACTAAGCGATAATATAATGAATGAACATAGTATGAACTCCTTGTGGATTCATCTCTGCTAAGCTGTCCCTGGGTATATTTAAAAATAGAGAATGTGTACTGTAAGAAATAAAGTCCTCACTTGGTACAGGCCTATAAGAAATAAAGATAGAAAATACCTTAAGATCTAATAGGCTGTTCTCAATTAAATTCGAAACTGATAAGGGAGAAGGGACAATGTGCTACATCATGCTAACTAGTAACAACCAGAAAATTATATTTTCTTTTGAAATGGCATGATGAGTTTAACTGAGAATTGCTGAAGTACTGGAATTGTTGTCTGTAGTTTAAATCTCTGTGGTAAATGATCTATTTTCTTAAAGAAGAAAATATAATTACTTAAAGGACCTCCCCACTCTACACGTTAAACTGATTTTTCCAGTGGTGCGGTGTTTTCTGGTTTTCAACTTGAAACTAACAGAGAGACCTAGTCTGTGTGTCCCTTGCTGCAGATTAAGCTTTGTTTAGGGAACGGAGCTCTCTTCTGAAACGATATGTCTGGAAAGTCGCACAGAGTTGCTTGGAGGTTGGTTCTCTGGTTGACAGCGGGTGCTCACATCCTGGGGCTCCACCGCCCAGAGCTGGTTTAGAGCTGCCCTTGCCTTGCAAGAACACTGGAGGGGAGCCTTCTGGATTATGTTCTTCGTCAAAGTTAAAGCCAGTAATCCAAATATTCAGTGCCTTTGGGCAAAGCTTAATTTGCAAATCACTAAAACAGGGCATAACAAAATCTGTTCACATAATAACTGGTTAGCTGTTTTACTAATCCCAAGTTAAACCACCTGCTGTTGCTTGCTGTTCAGTGGTTCTCCTGTAGAGCACAGAAATTCTAATCTATGCAATCCTTTTAATTAAAAAAAAAAAAAAAAATCAGGGAGACCCAGGACCAATGGGATTACCAGGACTGGAAGGACTCCCAGGGGAAAAGGTAGGACTCTTAAAAAAAGAAGTCGTGGCTTCTTATTGTCGACTATCTGCAACTAAATGTTTTATGAAACTGTGTTAGAATTTTTTGGTGAAAGTTAATGTTTCTATGTGAAAAATATTGTATATTTATCTATATTTCCTTGTTTTACTTTACTGTGGCTCTAAAGCATATTTGCCTAACACAAAATTTCATTTTCTTCAAAAGAAAAATGTGTGTAGGAGGTCTCGTAGTATTTTCTTTTCAAAACTTAATAGAATACTACTATGTACTATATTTTATGTAGTATATATTCTATGTAACTATATTACTTGATAATAATATAGTTAACATGTTCCTAAGTATAGTCACTAGTTCTGCATTGAACATTGTCTTATGTTTACAATATGTCTTGTTCTAAAAAAAAAAAAAAAAACCACACAAAACAAAAAACAACCCACCAAAAAAAAAAAACAAAAACCACCAAACACCAAAAGCTTTCAAATGAGTATAAAAATACAGGAAAGGCTAGAAATAGAGGGAGAACTATAGACTGATTCCCTACAGTTCCTATTGTATTGCATTAAGGCAAAGGTGAAAATCTCAGTTCTCAGTCTGTTGCTCATTATTCTAAAAATGGCCCCTTGTTTCTGTTTCACTTTTCTTGGACTCTGTACTTGCCTGTATGATAGCACATCCTGAGCTGTATCATATTCTCCAGCTCATTCCTGTAGTTCACATCTGCTTTCCAGTGCTTGGAAATGGTCCTTTCCTTCAGCTGGTTGCATGTTTCAACCTTTCACTTACTAGTTGTGGAAGCTGATATGACTTTAGAGAAAAGCTTGTCATGAAATGCTAAAAAAGTCAAGATTTTGGTATTCATATCTAAAAATGGCAAAGCACAAAAAATTCAGCAGAGAAATGAAAAGGTCTGAAAATATTTTTTCTGTCACTGGAAACACTTTGATTTTGCCCACATCTTTTAAGAAATAAAGAATACCTTTTTTTTGCAAAATTGAATATTTATACAGCCTTTTCAAATTGCATTCAGTGACTTCATACAAAAATATATCTTTCACCAAAACATATTATTCATCAAAAAGCAATGTAAATTAAGTTTCTCCTTCAATATCACTGTGCATTACTCCTACTTGTGCAGAGAGTGGGGAGTGACAAGATCTAAGTAGGTGTCTATGCTAGATTTTTAAATTACATGAGGTGGTTCTCGCTCTGGAAGACTGCAATTTACAAGCAATTAAGGACTAGTCTGATTTCAAAATGAGCAAACACAGGGAGATATTATAGGTCTAATTGAGACATAGTGGGGACAAGAAATAAATAAAGGGAATAAGCAATGGAGCAGATCATATAAACATGTTAAGTGAGTGACTGGCCCTCTCCCAAAGTAAAATACCCTTTCCTTAACTAAATTTGGTCAAAGCTCCACGCTTCTGGTGCAAATAAACGAACAGAATCTAAGAGTCTGCCTGCTAGTCCCAACACTCCAGTGCATGCTGGTTTTTAATTTAGAGCTATTAGGTACATCTGTGTAGCAGAATGCCATCTTCCATGGACAAAGTTGGCTGTAATTTCATGGTAATTTCATTAAGTGCCTTAAGAACTTTGCGTCTTTGGGGTAAAATGTCCCTTCCCTCAGCTGTGCTGGCACTGTGGTTTGTGCAGCTGTGCTCTGATCACATCGCCGAACGGACCAGAATAACCCTGAAAAGGAAAAAAGCTGCAAGGGAACTGTTGGGAATTTCTGGCTTCACTGTCGTAGCCAGTGTGTAAGGAAAACACCGCGGCTACAGGTCCTGGGTGCAGAATAACCATGGGGACAGTGCAGCGCTCCAGGCAACGTACCCTGCTACAGACCCGCAGTGCTCCAGTGTTCCCGAGGAGCACATCGTGGTCCTCACTGCAGGGCGAACTTGCATTAAGTGACTTCTCTTAGTCTCCAGGTTGAACAGTGGCCTGTAAGCAAGCTTCTGTCTCCAGAAACAAGGTCAGACATTTAACTTGTCATCTGTCTACACATTGTATAATGGAGTTAAGCGTTTCTAACTACCAGCATTAGCGTGGAGTTACCTGAACAAAATGATGAGAAGGAGATAAATCAGCATTAGGTGTAAGAACAGAAACCAGAAATCCCAGCATCTCCTGGGGCTGTTCTGCACAACAGAATGTGACTCTGTTGATGTAGGCAGAGCTTCTGCAAAACAGGGCCAGGTAATGTAAGCCCCCCCTCACAAAAATATTCTCCTGTTAGTATGGCTTTAACTGTGTCAGGGGTTTTGACATGATTATAGAAGCTAGGAGGCTGATTTTTTTTCTTACAGTTTTAACCATTGTTAGTTACACTAGTGGAGCGTACTATTACAGACCGATACATGTCAGCAGTGTGTTAGGGCAAATTTCCCTCTAGAGATTCACTTGTGGTCAGCTCCATCCATCTGCTTGGAGTTACAGAGCCCTCAAGAGAGAAAGGTGAATTTGTGCCCACAATTCATCAGATCCAGCACAGAAGTCATTGTCTTAGCTGAAAGCATAGATGAAGGTGACCATATGCTAAAGGGAGGAGCTTTGCCCTGAAAGGACCATGGCACAAGCAAATCAAGGGTGCTGACTTGCAGCAAATGGATGACTGGGAAGCAGAAAGGCAAAAACTTATTTGAAAGTTACATCTTAAATATGGGGATATTGATAGTGAATTACCCTGTGTTGATTTTGGTCATTGTCATTACCATAAATTATAATTATTTGGAAAAGTACAGATGAGTCAGGGACTTTCCATCCCTCTTCAAGGAAGCCCTCAAGCAGAGTATAAGGGATAGCATGGAAATTATGACATTATGCAAGAGAACCTAAACAAAGGATTTAAGTTACTTGCTCTAGTCTGTAAAATGAGTCGGTGGCAGAGCTAAATATTAGCATTTAGCAGAGCCTGGCTCTTGTCTTCATTTTTAGTTCACTCCATAATCCTTCCTCAGGTTTTGATGGGAATCCACAAACAAAATTCTGGTTTGAGTGTTACCATTTAATTGTAGATTTATCTCTTCTTCAGGGTGACCGTGGACCAGCTGGCACACCAGGAGTACCAGGGACATCGGTATGTATATTCACTAAAGAAAACTTAGTTTCTTAGAAGAAGCTGAAAAAACAGGTCAAGCAAGGTGCTGAGCTGTAATCTCAGTCACCGTTTGTGGAACACAAGCTCTTGACTAATCCTTTATAGGCACGATGTGTTTTTCCTAAAGAGATTAGAGTTTTTATACCACTGAGGGTTCATATTATTATTAAAATGAGAAGAGGAAATGGTGGGATTACATGATAAAGCTGGAATTTGGAGCTGCATATGCTCAGTTCCGAAAGCATATGAGATTCTTCTGATGGCCTCAGTTTAATATAGACCAAGTCATTTTCTGTGCTCCTGGGCGTGCACAAACTTCTATGCGTCTTTCTATCACAAAGAGAAATTATGAACATTAGTTCTTGCAATCCATGAGGATCTGCATATCAAGTCAATCAAACATTTGTTTTAAGGGAATGCATTGTCAGCTATTTACATGTGGTATTCAGAGAAGTTTCTGAAAGTCATCCAGAAGCTTTGTTGGAGGTGAAAGTAAATGTAACTAATGATAAATTGAAATGATAATTATTCATTTGTGTTCCTAAAGGAAATGAAGACAACTTTTCTTTAGATTGCATTCATAGTTTAATAAAAAAGTTTATCCATATTTCAGCAGGCAATATGGAGCTATTTATATGCAAATACGTTTATTATTAAATTTGGGCAGCTACCAATCCATTCAGGAGCTGTTTTTAAATTATGAATACGTGTTTTGTGAAATACAGAGAAGTCTGTGCCTCTGCACTCCTATATCCATTAGCCACTGATTTAGTCTATTTACTGTGATTTCCAAGAGAGAATATCAGCTTAAATAGCTTTATTTAGTTAAGTTCTCCTAAAACAAGGTAAAATTGCACATTTAATGGAAAAAGAGAAGTATTCCTGTGAGTTTTATAGTCCATTTAAGAGTTTCAAAGTTTGTTGCTCTGAAATATGAATCAATAATGCAGTAGCCAGATAGGATGATCACAATTGTTCATTCCCTGTGTATTTACCACTGGATACATCCCAAGTCTTAATCTTGTTGCTCTCTGTTCTAGCTGGGTATGATTATCTAGTGAGTTCCTGTCATTACTGATGGAGTTGCTTTCTGTTAATTACGTTTAATTCTAGTAAAATTCACTGAAATAAGTTATTTGCTGTAACATTTTATGCTAAGCAGTTTTAATTAACAAATTAATACACTTATGATAGACAATATTTTTTTAGCAGTCTAGGAAGAGGTTTTTTTAAATAGATCCACATATCTAACTGGAAGAGAACTTGTCCTCTTCGGCTAATATTATTCCCTAGGTTGAATAGTGGACCCTTTTTCCTGTTTGGGGATATAAACATTTCATTTTAGCTTTGGCTTTTTCCTGAGCAGGACTATCAGGGAAGCTTGAACTGAGATTCTGCAGGAATTGCCACTAACGCCTATTTCCTCAGCATGAATCCTCAGTCCTGTTGTTCCTGAAGTTGTCACAGGTGCTGATGTGTTATATCTCTAACTTATGAAAGTCAACTGAGGATCTGGTCTAAGGATATTTCCAGGGAATGTAGGCTCAGGGTTATAAATTCTTGTCTGGGACCTAACCAGATAGCTTGTTAAAAGCAAAGCATCATTTAAAAAAATAAAGATATTTAAAGTCACCATCTAAATGATGAGATGAGAAAAGATTGTGAGTTCCGGCAGGCTGAACATAAAATGGCAATAAAAGTGGCTGAAAAGAGCATGAAGAAAAATTGCAAAATATGTTAAGTCAGTAATAAACCCACTTTAAAAAAAAATCAGGACTAGGAAGTACCTGAGGGGAAAAAAAAATAATCTTGATTTCACATATACAATGATAAACTCAGATCTGACTATGAGTGCTAAAGGAGGAAATCATAGTGTTGTAAAATAAAGTGCTCAGAAAGCGTAAAGAAGACCAAATGATTGAGTTATGTTGTACATAAGAGCTAGATTAATACGGCACAAATATTAAAAAAATCTGGTAAAATATTTCTTTTTTTCACTTAAATTGTTTATTAAGCAGTAACATGAATATTTCACTCAAATTTATATCCTTCCTTATTTTTGACCTAAGAGAAATTCATGTTTTGCTTCCTAGTAATTCGAATTTGTACTGTTCTCTTTTTGTAGGGAAAGCCGGGATCTCCTGGGTCCCCAGGGCTGCCAGGGGAACCTGTGAGTATAGATTTGAGTTCTGGACTCTTATGATAATACACAAATACCAAATGCAAGATTTTACATGTGGATTTATATGCGTGTTTTCTTCTTTCTTAGGGTGAAAGAGGACCTATAGGAGATATAGGCTTCCCTGGGCCAGAAGGGCCACAAGGAAAACCAGTAAGCAATTTTATACTGAATACATATGTTCATTACAAAAGGATGTGTATTAGTTTATCAGAAGTTACAAAAGAAGTGAGATTACATCCTTCTTTGTGTTAGGCTAGGTAACATCTGACGAACACCTAGAGCCACAGTGCTCGATATTAACCATCCAGTCTAGAATTCCTGGTATTGTGATGTTTTAATACTTAATGGTACTGACATGTTACCTTTAAAGGTCTTATGAGGATCCTTTGGATCCTGTTAACACAAAGGTTGCTCTAGTATTTTTTCAGAAGGAAAATATTAACCCAAACATTCAATGCAGTCTATAAAGGATGGGGTGACAAAATCCATTCTCACTTTCAGTTTAGATAGCGAGGCGTGTGTTTCATGACTCTGGATAAACTTTGTAACTCTTCTGCACACAGGTGATGCAACACTGGCTGAAGCATTCACTGTTCACTTAGCATAGGTATAATCTGACCTCTTTATTTAATTAAAGTGTGACAGCAGTGTGGTTGGCACTGTCTGAGCTGGTTTGAAACAACGTAGTTGATATTCCAGAAGTGGTTCAGCTAGGGTAGCACAGAACTCGTTGTCTCCCCCTGAGCTTGGTGTTTTGGGGACAAACACAAGAAGTGGAGCATTTCAGTTTCTCAGTGTGCCTCCACATTACGCTTCCATCTTGAAAGAAGAGACAATTTCTGTAACTTCAGCAGCAAATTGGGCCAAGGTGCCTAATCTGTGCAAAACGCCACTTTGCGGTATGAATAGGAAAGAAATATTCCTGATGTCTTTGCTCATGCAAGCCCTTCTTTCTCACTCAGTGAAACAGTAGTGAGTTTACTGCAAGTGCAGATCCAGGTATATCCTGGTAAGTTAAACAGTGCCAGAGCATTTATCTGGTATTGTGCAGTTGTTAACATGACAGTATCTTGGCCCAGGTCAGCTAGGACTCTGAGATAGTACTACATTCCAGTTTGGAGGATAACGTGGGCCTGGGACTGTTTCTAGTAGGTGATATGAATGAAACCACCCTCTTTGGGGAAATAGATATGTTTAGCCCAGGAGGCTGAATCTGCACTGTGCCACAAGTCCTAAGGACCAAAGAATGGATCTGGCCACTTACTGTTAATATTAAGGCATAATATCTCTAACAGCAGAAGGGTAATGGGGCATCACGGCTAATACCCAGAACAAGAGAAATCTCTTCCATGGTTGTATAATGGCCAGCTGGGACTGGAAAAGTGCAAGTACAGGTCCATATTCCACATACTTGCAGAATTACCGTATCATTTGTCATTTAAAGTTGCCTGCTCGTTAAAGTTGATGCACAGCCTGATGTTGAAGATATTCTTGCACTACTTTCAGCTCAAATTTAAGGTGCTTGCAGTTCAGTAAGGCCCTGAGCTCTTTTCTTTCATGTGCCTCAAGACTATTTGTGACTATTTTAATATTGTAACCACACAAACTGCTGCCTCCAGAGCTTCAGAATAGGTAGATACCACTACTACACATTGAACTTTACCTTTTATATTTTTAAAATTCATATAAATAACCATATTTATTTTTAAAATGTTGTGAGTTTTTTGGTTTGTTTTTTTAATAGGGAATCAACGGAAAAGATGGATTACCAGGTCCTCCGGTAGGAAAACATGCTTTTTCATACTAGTGCATTTTATTCTTCCCAGATACCCTACATGTTAATCCTAGGCAGTTGCTTTCAGTTCTACTAACAGGTGAATATAAAACAAAACCTTTAAATGATATGTTCATCTTTTTTTCAAAAACAATTTTCCAGGGTGCTGTGGGGAGACCAGGAGACCGAGGCCCCAAAGGAGAACGTGTAAGTCGCTTGTTTTAATAACTTTTCTATTTTACTGAGCATCTAAGCACCTCATTAGCACATATTTTGCACAAAAAAAACCCCAATAAATTAATTTTCTGTGAATTTCAAGAGTTCTCTTAGACAACTAAGAGGTTTATTCCTAGACACCACTTTAAGGAATTAGAATTTATTTGCTTCTGCATTTAGAGGAAAAAACATACTTTAGACTTTCTAACACAGTTGGCCTGGACAGTGTAAATTGATCAACAGGATGAAAATGAGTAAGTAGCTAATCCTGTTGTGATGCCATCAGACTTCAGAAGAGCTATAACGCTTTCCCCATCATCATCCCTGGGAGGTTTGTATGTCACAAACACAAATCGTGTTTTATACAAAACAAGCTTGTTACACTTAGGCAGCAGGAGTGCCAGTGCAATACCTTACTGCTTACTAAATGTTTAGACAGTTCTGTTCATGGTAATGAGGTCATGGTGTGGAGAAATCATTATTGGAGGTCAGAGGTGATCTTTATTTTGCTAAAGCAAAGAAAATCTTAGCATGTACTTTGCTCCTGTTGTAACTTTTCTAAAGCCCTGACGTTGTAATCCACTTGATACCACATGTATTTGATGAGTCAGAAGAGCACCTCCCTGTGTAATCTGGGAAAGAAAATGCTGATCTCTTCTCTCTGGTGACCAATGACAGGACCCGAGGAAATGGCAGGAAGATGTGCCAGGGGAGGTTTAGGTTGGACATTAGGAAAAGGTTCTTCATCCAAGGGGTGCTGGAGCACTGGAACAGACTCCCCAGGGAGGTGTCACGACCCCAAGCCTGACAGTGTTCAAGAAGAGACTGGACAAGCCCTCAGACACATGGTGTGAACTGTGGGGTTGTCCTGTGCAGGGACAGGAGTTGGACTCAATGATCCTTGTGGATCCCCTGCCAGCTCAGGACATTCTATGATTCTGTGTGGCTTTATGACTTTGAGGAGACACAAGATTTTAACCATTTTTATAATGATTGCCCCTTACAGGAACTTAGAGTTTGCAATGTTCTGTTTCTGCCTTTAAGGACACAAATGAAATGTAAGAACCTTCTTACTGTGCCACCTCCTGTGCAGGTGGTACATAACACTGCTCAGCCTTGACCTTCTCAGTGTCAGCCCATCTGAATGCCCTGCAAATAGTGCTGTGCACATACAGCCAGAAGAGGAGGCTGGACCTTGCAACACATTGACAGGGAGGAGGATATAGAAAAAGTCTGTGGGAGGCAGAGACACAGCCTTAGCTCACTTCATCAGAGTGAAACTTGAGATGGTTCAGGGTAAGAGAAGAGGGTGTATTCATTGCAGTCTCCTCGGTGACAGAGTACGTACATACACACACATGTACATGTAGCTGTAGATGTAAATATGGAAATATGCTTGCTCTCAGAAAGGTCACAGATGCCTGAATCTTCTCTTATTTCTGGGGTCACTGGCAAACATGTCATGATCTAGCTCTTTCTGCACAGAGTAAAAGAAATATATATATATGTATGCAGATAAAAATAAATATATAGTTTCATGTTAAAAATACTTCAATTTCAATAAGTATTTTTGTCTCAAGTGATAAAATCTCCTACGACCCTTTATAACAGGAAAGTTATAAATATGCCAAATGCAATATCTCAATATAGTTCCAGAAAGCTGTCAGTTGTTCCTTACAATCCTGCAGGAAAATAAATGTTTCATCGATAACAAGGGGAGATCTGCCTAAAAAATAACAGTGAAATACACAGCAGAAGTCTGCATCTCAGATAAGAGATCAGTGGGAGAGTTGGAGTTGATTTTTTTTTTCCCCTGTGAATCAGATGTTAGAGCCCTGCTTCTGTGAGAGACATTGCAATGATTACAGAAAATAACACAAAGTCAACGTTTTCTTGCAGCCATTATTATTACTCTTGTACAGCATATTTCTTTTACTTTAAGACCAGCTGTTGCAATTATAGAAAAGAGAAGCACCAAAATTGGAAGGACAAAACAAAACTCTTGAGATTTTCATATCCAATAAGTATATCCCTGTAGAATCTGTTTTAAGAAGGAAGAAGTCACCTGGCCTGAAATAATCTTATCCATCCTGTGAGTGACTAAACGCTCCTGTTATTACTGCTTTATAAACTGAATGACAAACCAGTTGAAAACATGTGGTTTATACCAATCAAAAATATGCCTTTCGAGTCATTTCAACAACAGATTAAAGTCCTGGTGGCTGGCTTATTTACTGCTCTTGTCTCTATAGCTCAACACAGACAAGGAGCCCGCTGGATTAGGACATGTACAAACAATAGCTGCTCCTGCACAGAATTTAGTACAAGATTAAATGCAAGAGACTGTAGAACACTAGAAAGAAGGAGGACTTAATCAGCAGACTAGCCACAGATCACAAAATGCAAATGTCCTACCCTGGTTTTTGTACAATTCATAGCGAAGGAGAGTTTGAAGAGGGATCTGGAGGAAGAGATGAGATATTTTTATTCATTTTTACAAGGCTTTTTTCCCAAACACAAAGAAAACACTGGAGACAGTTAAAAATGCTTGTTTGAAAAGTGGCTGTAGTATTACACATTGGCAGCCTATAAAATGAGAATTATTTAGAAGAAAAACAATTCCAGGATCAGCTTCACACTGCCTTAGCACTATGGTCTGAGGGAAACCTGTGTTTTTCTTTATTTCTAGTAGAATAGCTTTCCATACCTACTCTGAAGCATTATAAACCTGAGAAATGATATGCATATTTGTGCCTTAAAGATATTTTTAATTAAGGCTTCTTGTAAGTATAGTAATCTTCAGACATCTTTTTTTAATACGTGTGGGTGTATGCATGTGTGATAGCACTACCAGACAAAATGGTGTGTTCAGTGGCTCCTTATTCTGGACTTCGATCTCAAAAAAAAGTGACTAAACTAAAAATTATATTAAAGGCTATACCTCTTTCAAGTTCTGCAATAACGTGGTAGAGCAGGAGTTGTTTTTCAATTTATATAATGTTTCAGGTTGCTATGAGTGAAGCAGGAGGAGGAGGTTGGATGCAAATACTTTGTTAAGGCCAGGAAAGAGTCTCTTCCCTGCAGACTACAAAAGTTCTGCTTCTCAGTCAGAGTCCTTCCTCTGCCCTGAATTTCTCAGGGTGCTTCAGTACACATCCTGATACAATAGCTGTATGCAGGACATAACATTTTTTCCTATAAATCTTAAAGTTTGTAGAAACCTGAAAAGGTAAGCCTCTTCCATCAGAACATTACTCTGCCCCCAGTGCGCATACGCTCCCTTTCCTGCTCCCATCAACTCCTGAGAATTTGAGAGTCTTTTGAGAAGGGTGACAGGTGGCTTTTGGGTATCACATCATATCTTCTGTTTTTTCTACTAAATAGCTAAATTAACTGTGTATTTTTGGAAGTCGTTCATATGCTGCATATTTTGAGTTTTGCCCAAGTTATCAATTAAATTAATTAAATTAATCTTCCCCGAGTCAAGTCTGTTTTCCCCTGATGGTTGTTAGTAAGAGGTGTCCCTGTCCTTATCTGGACTCAGAAGCTTTTCATCTCATTTTCTTCCTGTTCTGTTGAGGAGGGAGAATGAGAGGGCAGCTGGGTGGGTATGTGGCAGCCAGCCAAAGTCAACCCACAACAAAGGTTAAAATTAAAGGCATGGGATCATGAAGTTTCAGATTTTGATACTTCCCCCCCCACCAAGTGGTAGACTTTCCAGAGTTCAGAACTTCTGCACTCTTACTAAGGGTAATTAAAAGTCCAATTGGGAATGCATAATGATTTCAGTTAATGCAATAAAACATCACAAGTCACAGCGGGATTTGTAGTGAAGCTTAATTATAATAAGCTCTAACTCACCGGAAATCATACAGATTGGAGGGTAGATAGGTAATAAAAATATTGGACAGCCTCCTACTTGTATCCTTTCTTTTTTTTCTTTTTCAACCTTTCATGTCATGTAAATATGACTTAAGAATGTAAATACACATTTCTGGTTTATCAGTTAATGGCACTTCAGATCTGAATATGCACCAGCACTTGCTGTAGATTAAGAATGCAATTAACTATATTTATTTACGCCTCATAAATGTAGATTCTGAATTTATCTATTAATGATATGATCAATTCTGGGTGTTGTTTGCTCCTTACGGTGGAGCTCAACATTAGCTTAAGTGGCGCAGCAAGGGTGGTCAGTGACCCTTAGGAACTTCCAGATGTTCAGATACAATCTGAATGTGTGACTTGCAGCACTCTGCTCCACAGCTGTAGTCTGGTGAACTGGTAGCTGATACATTAAGCCACTCTAAAAGATTTAATTATTTGCAAATGGAACAAATCTAAATGCCATCTCAGCCATGATCGAAGCTGTTCCTGGCCGGAACATTGACCTGTCATATATTTTGTTTGCAAGGAATTCACTTGTTGTAAATGGAATTGTGTATCGGTTGTTTCTTTGATTAACTGAGACTTTTTTTGTACATGCAGAAATAAAATATTAGGCTTCTAAGGAAAGTTACAGAAAAAAGCTTGATGCTCTGTGCCTGGGGAATTTGAGCACCTGAATTCTATTATGCTGTACTTGAAATTTCTAGGTCCTTGTATAAGGGCTTATAAACTTTCTGCACCCAATTTCTGTCCTTGAAAAGTGGTTTAGAGCCAAGCCATTTCTTTTTTTGTCATTGACTTCAACATTAAAAGTGTAAGAAAACAAAATGTCACATGCTGTGTTTTCAGAGACATGGGTTAGCCTGTAATATCAGCTTCCCTGCATGACTCATATAATCTATTTCTGAACAGGGAAGAATTTTCTCTTTAGCATTCTTGGGTGACTTTTACTAGTTTGTTCTCTTGTGTGCAATGGTTTTCTTTCTGCTTTTATTTTACAAAGGGCGATCAGGGTATTCCAGGGGACAAAGGTCCACAAGGTGAACGAGGGAAACCTGGCCCATCAGGCGAAAAGGGGGACGTGGGTCCTATTGGGCCACCAGGAGACAGAGGCTATCCAGGATCGCCAGGTCATCAAGGTCCCCCAGGTTCACCAGGACCCCCAGGGTTTCCGGTAAAAAAAAAAATTTATGTTTTTCTTGGGTGTTTGTGAGTTCAGACGACATGAAAGCAGCATGTGCTGGGCAGTGGAAATTCAACCAAGCGATACCATAATATCAGAAAAACTAAGATATCTCTGAGATCATTTCAGTGTTCAGTTAGCAGAAGTGAAAAAAAAATATACCCATGTGATCAAGCACATTTTTGTTTCTTTGTTTGTCTTTTTAGTCCTGACAAATCAGTATGGCTTCTCAATAGAGATAATTTTCAAGTTTTTCATGATCTTTTGAGCTAAAGTATATGTCTTTGCAAACAAAAAAGGAGGCAAACCAAAGTAATTCTCAATAAAAGGGAAATCAGCATTTAAAAAGATAGTGAAATGTTACTTGCCAGTTGTAGGTATCTTGGTTTGTCTCCATGTGTGCAGAGGCACACGTCCGTGTTGTGGGTTCTTTTTACCTTCAGTCAGGTAGAGTAAAGCTCTAAAAATCTTTTCCAGTGAAGTTATTGGTCCTGTGATGCTGTTTTAGTTAGTGGGCTGTGCATCAAAGTAAGTGGTCCCTAGAGGGACTGAGAAGTTGGCAAATGCTATGCAAGAGGCAAATAAAGCAAAGCAGTGTCACTAGACATCCTTAGCATTTTATACAGATTAATTTCAAAACATATAACATGCTGATCATCCTGATGGTTGAGATCGCTTCTTCCACTTCATGGTAGTAGTGGTCTTTATAATAATATAATGTATGTGCAATAAAGTGGCCTTTGCAGTTAAGTGAATAACACAAATATATTAAAATATTAGATTTTTGGTGAACACTGTACACACTTAGTGCTAATTTCAGCATATTTTTTATTTTGTAGCATCATAAAGTACCCTCTGTATGTTTCTTCTCTTATATATCATCTTTCCGTTTCCTCATCAGGCTGATTCAGTTTCACTTGAAGAAATAAAAAGATATATCAAACAGGAGGTTCTTAAGGTTTTTGAAGGTAAGAAGACGAAGTATTATACAACTAAACATAAGTCTTAAATTCTGTTTTAAATGCTTTACATCCCTATAGCTTTTATATACATTTCATTATGTTATCTAACTTACATTGGACCTGGCAGCTGCCTTGTTGCTGTAGCTATGCTTAACCGTTGTTTAAGTTTACTTAATATAATTATCTTCAAACAATTATTAATTATAGTATCTGTTAACCAGAGTTTTTCCATATGTAAATGATTAGCATTCATAGGTAGTTTGCTGCAAATCAGAATAGCAAACATGTATGTCTCATTGTAGACACATATATGTATCGTGCATAATTGTAGATACATATATATCTGCAATGTACTATTAAGACACTAAAGATTTGCTAAAGTGGAGACAATAGAAGTATCTAATTATTCTGGTCCCTTGGTGGCTGACTATCTAAATGAGAGAAAGACTTGACAGCTTCCAGTTGCGCAGGTGTGAACTGCAGTGCATTTTCTGCAAACACCCCCAGGGAGCTCCAAATCTCCCTGGCGGACACTGACTTCTGGCACAGTTGCAGGCAGGTACCAGATTCTTCCAAGGCCTTTGTACTGTGAAAGCTTTCTTAGATATGTCTTTGCTCTGAAAAGGAAATATTTTTCTTCCCCAGCATTTTCTTATGAGCCGTGACTCAGGTAGGTGTCTGAAACAAGCCTCAACTGGAACACCTCTTAAACAGTAGCTCCTCTTATGTCTGCAATGTGCTTAGCTATTTTGTCATTAATATTTGTAGATACAAAACCTTTTAACTCTTGGAGATAAAGGAAACCATATAAAGTTTGAAACTTTAAACTCTTCAAGCAGTTTTTCTCTTTATAACAAGGCCGTCATTTTGTGTATTTTTACCCTTCCCCAGACTGCTTCCACTTAGGGCTCCAATCTATTTTATATTTCAAGAGCATTTTGTTGGCTGAAGTTACCTCCTTTTCCCATTCAAACGGAATGGTAACAAGGTTTAGTCTATTCACAAAAAGAAAGTATTAAGATGTGTCCTACTTACAGAGAATATTGGTTTTGGTCTTTATAGCTATTCCATTTTCTACACCTCACTAGTGTTCCCACAGATCTTCTATTTTTGGCTTTGTTTCACATTGCCTATTTTCTATCACTTTGCTTGCTTTTTGTTTGATGCCCGCTCTTCTCTTTGTTCTATATTTTTTTCCTGAATCTTAAAACTCCACCAGAGTAAATACCACCTAAATTATAGAATGCTTTGTTAAGATTTTTAGTTCAGTATAAATGAGACAGGTTCAAGGTTAGTACCTATTGTATCTACCTCTAAAGAACACTGAAATGCACACAAAGTGCACTTTACCAGCATGAACAACTCATGCTAAAATCTCTGCAGTTAATGATGTTTGCTGAGCACTTAGGTTTTTTACAACAGTTTTTAGGATGTCAGCACATTGCAAGAACTGTTCACAGTATTTAAGTTTTACTTCACAATTTAATTTGAGTTACAAACATATAAGGTAGCCCTTCGTAGGGATGTTAAGTACTAATTATTGTGTGATCGTGTATTTCAAGTACTCCATGAACAGGAGTCAAAAGTCATTTGAAATATTGTAATACATTAGGAAAAGAGGGCAGTAGTAGAAACTTTAGCACAAATTCATTCGGATTTTTTCAAAGAGTAAGGACTCAGACATGAAGTCAGTTGGAACTGAAGACCCCAGTACTTATAGGAGCATTTAATATCTTGACATTTAGGAAGATTAAACCACCTTACTTCCAGAAACTTGCTTTAGCTGGGGCTTTGGGATTTATCTGTTTTCCCACATTTTGCTAGCAGATTTCTTACCCACTTTTTCTTGTGTCCTCTGTTAATGAAGAAAGGATGGCTCAGTTTGTATCCCAGCTGAAGCTGCCTGCTGCAATGCTTGCCTCCCAGGCTCATGGAAAACCAGGTCCCCCAGGAAAAGATGGGTTACCAGGGCCACCAGGAAATGATGGTTTGCCAGGACCACCAGGAGAACGTGGAATTCAAGGTAGGAATTCAAAAAAATGTTCCCATTAATTGTATCTTGAAATCTTTATACACTTGCTAATTATTATTAAATAAGCCAGGATTACCTAATGATTAACTTTTAAAACTGTACTTATGTTTTTCCAGACTAGATCTAAATATTAACCTGTAGTAAATGTGTGAATTTTACTGATTATAACTCCTAATCAGTGCATTTTACTCTAATAAGTGATAAAGATAATTACTGACAGATATCTAAAGTTGGCAGATCTGTAGACTACTGTAGCAGTTATTTTTTCTCCAAAATACTTTTACAAGGAAGAAAAACTATGCCAGCACTCTAATGTAACTATTTAGATCTTGTTCCATACTGAGAGACCATCTTACTTAAGAAACAAAATTTTTTCTCCGAGTCTAAGTGCTCTCAGCTCCGATTCTGAGACAACACAGAGAAGGAAAAACCAAAGCAAATATTGTTCTTTGAGAAGCAGTGAAAATTGAAGTATTACCACATGAATTCTTTTTACAGTGAAAAATCTATTTTCACAAATCAGTTTGAGTGATCAGCTTTTCACTATACCCCAAACAGTAATATGTATGTTGCAGAGCATTTGGACAGGATAGGATTCTTGTTTCACTGAACTGTCTTTCACTGCAAAATTAGCTTTGAGGGATCCAGGCTCCTGGTAGCTGTGCTCTACTGTAGGGTCAGCCTCTCAGATATTAAAAGGAAGAGGAGAATAGAATAAAAGGAAAAAAAAATTATCGATGAATAATATTTTGTGGGTGGGTAATATGTAATTTGCAGTTTATCTGTAGGTAGTTCTTTATTATCTTTTGTTAGTTTGGTCTGCTCTGGAGTCAGAGCAAGTCAGACTGGAATGAAGAACATGAGAGCAAAGCTGAAGATGTGTGGATCCTAAAGCTATGAGAAGAATAAAGACTTACTAACACTGATAAGCGCAAAGCCCTGACAGAAGCTTGAAAAATGTGATGAGCTCAGAATGAGAAGAACAAGAATAAAGGATCAAGGAAAACAATAAAAGGCTTAGAATCTTACAACACTGACTTCATCATTACCTAAATATTCAGATCACTGTAAACGATCAACTTCAATGTCAGTGCCAGGTTGTTCAATGATGATGTATGTGGTGGACAGTCTCAGATGCTTCTGGGAAGTGGAATGTTATACTAGGCTTCATTTCCACTTAGTGAGCATCAAGAGTAAAGATGATAGCTGTGCTTGAAAAAAAATAAAGCTGCTTTTTCATGCCTTATGCTTAAGTAAAAGTAGTGCCCCATGTACGCAGGCTTTCCCTTTATTTTACTGATATGCTCAATACTCCTTTTTGATTAGTAAAAAGTAAGCTAAGTGAGAAGCACTTACTTCTCTGATACTGCAAAAGATACATTAAATTACACTGCCTAGGAAAGAAAACAAAAAAAAAAACCTGTTTTGCCTCCTTTTTACACTCCGAGTAAGAGATAGTACTGTGAGAGAAGCACACTTACAAATACCTTCATGCCTTCCCCAGTTATGCCTGTGCATGTTATTGTTTTGTGACAAGAGCAAAAAGAAATTTGAATCTCTGAGCAGATTGAAAAATATCTTTCCATATTCCAGCTTATTTTCAGCCATAAAAGACACAGCAGACCAGATTTCTTGCAGAAGCATGTTACATGCTTGTGTGGCTGAGACCATCAAGGTGGCACGCTGTGTGCACATATATGCCTAAATCATAATACACATTGATTTTGACTGACAGATATTCCTTATTGTATTTCTCACTTGGGTGTAGACCATGTTGCCAACTCCAGAGTTTTGCTGTGTGCAGTGATACACATCTGGGCTGGTAGAGTGAAACAATCACTTGTCCCATACAGCCAGTGACAGGAATCACAGAGTCATAGCATCATGGAATAGTTTGGGTTGGAAGGGACCTTCAAAGCTCATCTGGTCCAACCCCCTGCAATGAGCAGGGACATCTTCAACCAGATCAGGTTGCTCAGAGCCCCGTCCAGCCTGGCCTGGAATGTTTCCAGGGATGGGGCATCTACCACCTCTCTGGGCAACCTGTTCAGTGTTTCACCAACCTCACTGTAAAAAAACCTCTTCCTCATGTCTAGTCTGAGTCTCCCCTCTTTCATTTTAAAACCATTACCCCTTGTCCTGTCACTAAAGGCCCTTCTAAAAAGTCTGTCCCCATCTTTCTTATAGGCCCCTTTTAAGTACTGAAAGGCTGCAATAAGGTCTTCCCAGAGCCTTCTCTTCTCCAGGCTGAACAACCCCAACTCTCTCAGCCTGTCCTCATAGGAGAAGTAAGTAGACGATTTTGGAGAGCAATTAACAAGACCTCAACGAACACCTCCAGAGCCTATTTGTGATGCTGCCCGCTGAGCGGGGAGCCCACTGGAGCCAGCCAGCGGGAAGGGCAGGAGTCGCTCTGTCCCCCAGGAGGTGCTTCCCAAAACTGGCAGCTTCGCAGGGGTCCCTCTGTGTGCCTTGAGTGTGGCGCCAGTTCTCCTGGGACCTGGTCTGGTGTGACCTGCCCAGATTCCACCAGAGCCTCCTTCTGCTCAGCAAACCAATAGGTAGGGGTTAGTCCCAGAAGCAAAAAAACCATAGATATTAACTTTTGGGAGTGTAGGCATGGTCTTCAAAAGGTGTATTTAAGGAATTGCTAGACCCTTGGGCATAGAGTCATTCATTTTAATGAAGTTCAGAATTGTTACCTGCTGGCTTTCAGCAAGGTTGTTCATAGTGTACCTCAGGTACTTCCCAGTGGTTCAGGTACAAATAATTTTGATTTTATAGGACGGTCTCAATAAAGATACATCAAGCAAATAAAAAGAAAACAAATAATTACAACTTAAATTATGAGACATGCAATTGGTATTTAAACAGACTCTGTGTAATAGTGATTGGAAGATTTCTTTATATATATTTCTTCACTTAAAAAATAACCTATGGCATATGCATCAGCAAGCTGATACTGTGAGGCAGTGTTACAGTGAACTGTGCAGCATCTGCTCGAGGGGGAGCAGAGGATCTTGTTTATCCTGTATGTGTTTTAGAAGATGCTAAGGTCTTGTAGACAAACAGGGAGTTTATTTCAGGACTTTATAGATAAGCTAGAGCAATGTCATCCATTTGCAAACAGTCAGCTTGTCATATGTTAGACAGACGATCTAGATCAGTTAACTCTGACTTAATTGGATTTTTGAAACTATAGTAGTAAGTGAGTTTTGGTCTGTTAGACTGAGTGCATTTTGGGATAAATTTGCAATCTAGAGATCCTTTGTGTTAAAATGGCTATTGTTTTTTTCCTCAATAGAGAAAAGAATATTTCATCGTAGTTAAACTTCACTGTTTCTGTCAAATTAAAGAAACAAGAGGGTTTGTTTTGTAGGTACTCATTACTCGTACCTCGAGGAATCAAACATCAGAGCTCAGGAAAGAAAAATACCACGTGATGAATAGTGAAAGTTCCTTATTTTTATTGCTTATCTCTGTTGTGAAATTTGTCTCTCTTATTCTAATTATTAATTTGCATGGTGGGAGAATTGTAGAAGAAACCTTGGCTCACATCAGGAAGCCAGTGTGGTGGATGTTGTCCAGACACAGTCACTCCTCTGAAATAGCTGCACTGATTCCAAGCATTACCTTCTGTAACCTGTTCTTTGCTGTGGAGGATGGCATTACCCTGTTTTACTTTGGTTTGAAGCGCAGTTACTGCCTCTCAGCTGGGAGGGCCATAACACACAAGAGGAATTCAGAATACGCACTGGAGGCTGGATGAGAGGGCTTGCCCTTAGCACCCTTCCTCTTGCTTTGCAGTCGTTTGTTTTTAAGAATGCGGAGTATTTGCACAGTAAAACACAGTGGATACCTCAGTCCGATTGCTCCCTGTTGTGGTAATGTGTTTGCCTCACAGATGTGTTAAAGAACCTCAGACTTCTTTAGATATTGACATGTTAGTATCCATGATGTAGGTGAAGTACCTTATGGAGCTGTTTAAATGAGAGAACTTTTTACCTCCAGATTCACAGACATGAACTTGTGTCATTTCCAAGCAGAGCTGAGGGTGTTCCAGTAGCGATGCTTCTGATCATGGTGCTTGTGGAGAGCAATAAACCGAGAGCTGAATTTTAGCGATCGCCACTCATCTGTGAGCAGAACACTTATCCATTTGAACACATACTTGTGACATACTGCTACCACGTGTTTACCATACTACCCATGTTGGGTACATGTTTACATACCACAACTTTGGGGTTGCAGAAATCAGAACAAAACTTCTGGAACCCAAGTGAAAGGCTTGGCTAAGGCAGTCGCCTTTTGAATTAAGCCGGTACCTCTTACTGGAATTGTAATTCTACCAGTAAAAACGGACAGCATCTTACATGTGCCTTTACGTTAAAAACAATAATTCAAAATCCAATTTAAGTGTATAGTAACTTTTTTCTTTGACTATGTATGAGTTTGTCACTTTAAGCTCAGAGAGAAGGTGGTATTATCCTGTAGAAGTGTAATCATGGCCCTACTTCTGTGCAAAATATACCTCATTAAAAATCAAACATTTTCCTGCCAGAATTACACATTACATTGTTCAGATTGTTTACATATAGGCCTGTTTACTGACATGCTTACACCCTGTTACATAAAGTCTTATTTTTAGTGAAGATACCTGGGAATTTTTGTATTAAACTTCAGTGTCAACAGAACTTACCTGTCACTGTGTACAAAATACACCCTTGTATGTACATTCAGATGCAGCCAGTAATGGTTTGCACTACCCTGGGTCATATATTTGCATTGACAGGCTGCTCTTTCTGCTCTTGTGGGTTTTTTTCCTTATTGTCTTGAATTCCAGTGATGTTTACAGAATCTTTCAGTCTGTCTCAATCGCTTTTCTACTGTGATGTCTCAGATACCTACAGTAATGGTTATCATGGAGCTTGTAAATGTGATATACCATAAATGTGATTTCTCTCTTTTCCTCAAACCTAAAGAAATGATTAGTGGCAGCACTACTATGTACAATTACCATTAGCTGGGTTTGTAGTGAGAAATGTACTGTAACTGTCTATTGTAAATTAAGAAACATAGAGAGATATATAATAAATAGGAAATGTAATAGATCCTGTGGTTGTATGATTGAGCTTCTCAACAAGTAGCAGCTATTATGTGTTACACAAGATCTCCAGAACAAACCAACTTGATATGAATACTACTGTGGTTATTAAAGAGCAAAATCAAGATTCACAACTGAATACAAACACCTGCATACTCCCTTTCCTGAGTCTCTATAGCTTGTGTGCATACATGCCTTGTACAATTCTGCTTAACACAACTCAGTGACCAGAATGCATGATTAATATTGTTTGTTTCTCTGTGAGCTTTTAAACAGTTGATTTCCTTTTGTTATGCACGTCACTCTGCATGCAATTTCAAATGGTTTTGCCTCACTGTAATTTCCTTGTTGGGGTGCTGAGAGAAGAGTAAGATAATTGATTCTCTGTTTTGAAACCTAGAATGATTGCAACAGATAATAGACTTTCAACCAAAGTGTATAATGAGCTGGTGTTTAACAGAAAGCTTGAATACTCTGTGTACCTCTCCTGCTGCACTGCGTCTGGTGTAACAACCCTGAATTGGTACCCACAGAACTCACAGTTGTCCTGTAAAGTACCAGTGTTGCCAAAGACCACAGTGCACTGACAAGACCACCTTTGCCATCCCTCTCCCAGTGCCCATGAGACATCAGGTGGATTGATCCCCCCGTGCTGACTGGTCAGCACTGACTCTTCTCTTTCAATTCAAATCAAATTACAGCTCTTCACAAGAGGAAGTTTATTGTATGGCATACGCGACACTGGAAGTATACTGGTCCCTGAAGCAGAACAAATTTCATTCCAAATGTGATCGGAAGTTGACAAATTAGTCTTCAACATATGTCACCTTATATGTCAAAGTCCGAGGCACTGGGGAGGGAAGATGCCTTCAGCCCCTCTCCTACATAAATTACGTGGTTTAAATAGAAAAGCTATATTTTTAGATGCATTTTTTAACTCAAAATGTTAGGCAAATCGTTACACTGATACCCATGAGTCCTGTAAAACAGCCAGAGTGTTTCCAACTAATAATTTTTTTTTTACAAACAGTTTAAGGAAAAAGAAACATGTTGGGCATGAGTGGCACCCCTTGAGAATATGGAAACTATTTAGATAAATAGAAAACTATGGCCTGTGAAGAAAATGGGCACAAATATTCCCAGTATAACTAGTAATCACGCTTTGTTAACAACATGCAGGCACTTGAGTCAAAGCAGGCTTTGCATGCCAGAAACTGTAATCTGCACAAGCTCTAAAGATGCCTCATTCCGCGTGACGGCAGCTCTGTAATGCTGCGGGTTGGGGTGGGTCTTCTCTTGTGTCTGGCCTAATGCTTGAGCATACAACTTCCACTTTACAGTCTGAAAATGTGCAGACATAAAGATTTCTGTAGAGTGGAGAGGGTGAAGTATTGCCAGTGTGGGATCTATCAGAGGCTCCAGATGGCCTTTGGGTTGGTGCTTTACATCACTTCATCAAATGGGTAACACTGGAGCAGAATACGAATTTGGTTCTTTAATAGAGGAACTTCGGGAAGGTAAAACTTAAAATCCCGGGGAATGGTCCAGCTAGCGAACATAGCAAGAGTCCTCTGGGAGAGGGTGCAATGGTTCCAGGAGGAACATGTAAACATCAGAGCCGTCTCGGAAAAAAATAAAAGTCTCAGAAAAAGAAGTGAGCATGTGTTTTCCCAGTTACATTGGTCTCAATAGTCTCCTGTCAACACAATACAGAGAAGATTGCTGTTTATAAGAGGATGCTCTTATTTTCATATCTTTATTCTGTGTAGGTTATAGAGGACAGAAAGGAGAAAGAGGTGAGCCTGGAATTGGACTGCCCGGTGACCCTGGACCACCCGGCCCTGCAGGTACACATGTCAAAATTTATTTCTGCTATTGGTATTTCCGAACTAACAGGCTTTTCTCCTAACTTCTCATGCCAATTTGATGCCAGTGCCTTTCCTCCTGCTTTTGGTCATAGCGTGAGGCCAGACCCACCTGCCTTCTCGCAGATGAGCTGGTGTGCAGCTGAGGGTCACTGGTGAAACGTGGGGCACTACACGTGCTCTGGGGGGGGACCCAAATAATTCTGCCTTTGTTTTACCAGCTCCTGGCCTGCCAGGCCCACCGGGAACTCCAGGCTCACCCGGACCCCAGGGGCCACCGGGACCCGACGGAAGATGCAATCCGGCAGATTGCTATTACCACATATCGCAGACTCGGTCACGCACCAGTGGGAAATAAAAACCCTCTCCCATAGACACTTGGGTTCACAGTCGCTTCTCACTCCTCTCAATAAGTTAATTTAATCTTTGAAATACTTGGTGCATTTTTTTTTCCCCCTTGACACTGCATGGTATCTAGATAATTTATGAGGCACAGAACTGAGCCTTTTTCTATGTTATTTGCAGCGTCATAATTATGAAATGATGACATATTTTCTAGAGCGCATTCCACGTGTTATGTTTCTTGTATTTATTTTGCTTAGAGGAGAAAATAGGCCCAAATAGTTTTCATAAGCTTCTTTCCTCAAACAAAAAATATTTTATTATAACTTGAGATAGTATATATGCCTCAGTATAGTAAGCTGGCTTTATTTTTCTTGCTGGTGGTGAATTTTAAGTGAGAAAATACAGTTCTGAAGTGTTCAAGCATGCTTGTTCATGGCAAACGCAGGACCTGAGCCGGAGCGCTGGGAACACTGTTTAGACTGAACGTTCACGTCCCTCGGGGAGGCCCCACGCGCCTTCTGAACCGGGTCTGTGTCATGCACCGCAAACTCTACCCACCGCTTCAGTCATTTCCTAGATGTTGAAGAAGGAAATGAAGAACGTGTTTGTGATCTCTCTAACCTCATCCAACTTTTAGCTTCAGACTGACTGGAAATTCACCAGGTGTAGCCCTGAGAAGCGTCTCTCCTGACTGGATGTTGTCCCAACTGAGGGCTTGTACATTTGTTTCGTCATGGTTACATATACTCCAGATATTAAACGGATGAGGGGCTGGTTCCTAGCTGAGAACTCTTACATCTTCTAACCATTACGTGGGCTTACTAAGTGTAGCATCACTGCCTGTAACCAAGCTACTCTGCCGTTATGTCTGCTTACAGCAAAGATGACCTCCTGCTGTAGAGCAGAGGTGGTGGGTACACAGCAAGACAAAGAAGGAACTTCACAAGCCTCTACTCTCACTGGCGACACAGTTTTCCTCTTCCTTCTGCAAAAATCATGTGCCAAAATAAGCTTGAGAAGAACGTGGAAACAGTAGAATGCAAAACTCACAGGTCCTACTAACTGGTTGCAAAAAATTATTTGTGTTCAAGAGAAATTTCGGAAAAAAAGGCAAACCCCACCTTGGAAAGGTGTGCTACAGAGAACACAACTGCATGCAGTTTGCGGGCGTTCAGTAAATCCTACAGGACCAGACATTGTCAATGAAGAACAAAACAGAACAAAGTGTGAATCCTACAGAGCTCAAAGGGTTGAGCAAAGAAAAGATGGAGAAAATTTATCGCGGAGGCTGATTCTGAAAAGAAGGGAGGAGGGTTGGCCAGAGTTTCACTTCTGATTATTAGGAAACAGATGATCCTAAAGCAGTCCTAGGGACTTTGCTGCAGTGCAATGAGAAGTGAAGGTGCTATTGAGCGAACATGGACAGCTATAACCCACAACCTCAACATGAACCCGTAGGACAAAAGCAGCACTGAGGGCTCTTGCCCCGCCGTTAGGAAGCCGGTTGTCCTCTCCCACGTCAGGCAGGGAAGTGGTTTTGCCGACTTCGTGCTTGAGCAGGACTGAGCTGCCAGGGAAGCATTCCCAAATTGGAACTGCTGGGTTCCAGAGAAGCTGTTGTGAGACACCAATCTGGCTGACTTCTGGGTTTTGCTTAAAAACAGCAAGGAATGACTAGTAGGAGTCTTTTAAAAAAGAAACACATTGGTATTTGTTCTGAATAGAGTTCCTGGCACTTGCCCCTAGACTGGAGGGGCAAGATGAGTTCAGGTGGTGGAGAGAGTTGGCCCAGGTGGCTGGGGAGCACAGACGAGCCTTCATGCCTTTCTGAGAGGGAAAGCATAGCTACTCGATGAGTTAATCAGTTAGATGTTTGGAGGGAAGAAGGTGCTTGGCACAAGGAAAATGTTAAACTAAACACAGAGATTGAAGGCTGAGAGTAAACGCCTGGGACAGGCGAGGACGGCAGGAAGGACGACAGCAGAAAATCAGTGGCATACCATGAAACCATCTCCTGAAGGGAATCGGTGAGCCGGGGACCCTCTCGGGGGCTCAGGGTGCTTTGTCTGCCCCTTGTAAGGGTGGGGACAGACAGTTCACAGCCTGCAGGTGAACCACAGTCCTCACACCTCCGTTTCTGCTCGTCACCCGCTGTCCCTTGGGAGGCAACAACTGCCCCTTCTCTAGGCCAGCGTGTCCTCTGCTCTGCAGGCGCTGGGTGCCCGTCCCACTGGGGTGAAGGTGCATTTGGAACAAGTGGTCCTGCCTGTGCTTGGCTCAAAGCGTGCTGCTCCCGTTCCAGACCTCCTGTGCCCATGGAGCACATCTTGGTTTGCTCCACAGCATTGGGACACCTTTCCAGATGTGGTCCTCAGAGCGCCACAGCTGTGCAGATGCTGGGAACTGGTGAGGTGGCTTGAACCCGAGCGACTCTCTGTCCTGAGACATCTGCTGCTGTCTGGGCTACAGGTCTGCCAGCCCCGAGAGTGAAGCCAGGGGCCTTGCACCAATGTATGTATATATATATACACATATATCTGTGTACATACACCAGGGGGAGAACGGGCCTCACATACCGTTTTCCATTCAGTCAAATGAACTGCTGGTCAGGTATCTTGCATGAACATTTTTTCATCGTCGATTTCTTTTTACTTCTCTAGTAATTCCAATATATGTAAAAATCTAAATATTTTTTTACTTCCTAAATTAATTTTAAACTTCATTTTCTGTGATAATATCGAAAAGGGTGCTGTCTTGTAAGGGATATCCGTGTGACTGAGAGGTTTCCAAGCAGCCCCCGTCCCAGAAGGCTGTACATAGACTATTGCGCCGCGTTAGTGGTATGTGTATATTTTGGGGCTTTTAGTTAGCTGAAACTCAGCATCTGTTATTTGCCAGATGCAATTGTGTATGTTAATTTACTTGAATTTATCAGAAAGCAGAACACTTTTTATATTTGAAGAAGTTTTATTTTTTCATCTATGTTTCCTACAGATGCCTTTTTCTTTTTATAGGCTCAAATCTAAAGGTCTTTTTAAAGTCTGTTTGAATACTTTCAATTGATTTGCAGGTAACTTTGGTAATTATCTTGTTGCATAATTTTTTATTTTGCAAAAAGCCCACTTTACTTTTCTCACCTGAGAGAACAGGTGTTTTTTTATACAGGCTATCTCGATACCTTTTTAAAGATGCTGCATTCTTCACTGCGGTAGAGCACAGCGAATCCCAGCTTAATTTTACTTCACGCTGGCTTGCTCCTACTCTGTATTTTTAGAATTGAAAGCAGAATGTAGCTGGAAACATGCTTCTGCATGGTTTTCACATTTGGCCCCTGAAATGTCTCTGCAGTTTCAGACTAATGTTGTCCTGTGTTTTGGGAAGGGGGCCAGGGAGGGCAGCGGGGTGCTAATCTAATTTGCAATTTGCTTTATCAATTTTGTGTCTGTTTTGAGCGGTCTGTGCTGCAGTAAGCATTGCAAGGAGCTAAACATGGATGATTATATTTTCCAGTAGCACGAGATATTTTTCTCATTTGGGAATGTTTAAGTACAACAGGACTTTGAACTGAAATATCTTTGACAAAAAGTTTTAAACCTTTCTTGAATTCTCTCTAAGCTTTGTTCTACTTCAGGGTCAGGCTATTATATTTTATGGCAAATTGCTTTATCACCTGCTTGAGAAAGTGCTGGGATTTTCTTCAGGTAGCTATGTGCAGAACTACTCGATTTGCCTAAAGAAAGTAATAAACTTGGGAAGAGGGGAACTTTTCTGAGGCTCCTTTTGTCCACACGGTGGAGTTCAAGGCTCTTTCCAGGGCAGAGGGGAAAGCCCGGGCTGAACTGGTGCAGCAGCACAAGACGTGACCCGGTGCTGCACAGACTCAGTGCGAGACTCAAGGTTTCTGATTTTGTTCTTGAGCCTGACATTTTTTTTCTTTTCCCTAAAATGCTTTTTTTTTTTTTTTTTTGCATGGTAGTATTTGCAGAAATACTGCCTTTCTTGTATAATTGTTTTTCAGGTAATATTGCTTAGATTTTATTTGTGTTTTGTCTATATTCACATCACAGAACGTGCAGTGACGGGACATCTCGCTTTCAGGCATCGTTTCTGTCCCCGGTGATGCTGTGTCTCTAGGGGAGCAGGGAGTCTGCTAAGGTTAAAAAAATTGCTACAGCATACTTCATACAATCAAGTTGCAGTGCAGCCTACTTAGGCATGTTTGAAAAACCAGTGGTTTTTGTCTTAAACTGGATTTGGTTTCAGTGCTAAAAGAGCGCCGTGATATGGAAACAGGACTGATTGTATTATCCATCCTCCCTTTATGTTTTATAATTGTGAATAATTACAGATGTTATAGATGCACAGCTTTGTTAAATAAGCATATTCTATAAACTAATGGATAATCACACAAAACATCTTGACACTTCTTTTTCACAAGGGTGAAATACTATTTTTCGTGTCAGTGTACACTCATTTTTTTCTTCTTTTTCTGTAATGTTTACATAAAAGCCCTGTAAAAACCCCATGGGCTATACTAGCATTTTGTAAACCTAATATACTGTGTAAAGCCAGCCCCTAACCATGCATTTTACCAATTCAGTAGAACCGCTGCTCTAACTTGACATGTTAGAACATGAGAAGAATCTCAGGAATCAAAACAGTGTTGGGTTTGGGGTTTTTTTATCATGTGTTTTTTAGATTCTGGATGTACTGAGTCATATAAATTTTCTTTGAAATCCGTTACGTCCACCAGAACGAGATTGTACTGGCTGGATGTTTAAATACATCTCCATACCCATAGGTGGGTGTAGGCCATGGAGAACAAGTTGAACCGTGACCTTTCCTTGGCTGGTGTTTAAGTGGAAAACTCAAGCTTCACGATACCTATAGGAAATGTGGTTTTCAAATATTAATTGCTAACAAACGTTACAGATTCTAGACCAAAAGAAGTGTGTAGCTAAAAAGAATGTAGTCTACGTGTCTTCTAGCAGGTTTATCTCAGAGTCTGCTGTTCTGCAAACACAAACGCATTTAATTATTTACTGAAGTTTCAATGTAAATATATTCTGCCTCCAGTCAATGTATCTGAAGGACTTTCAATGACATACCTTATTTTATTTTTTTTCTTTCATTTCCTAATGATGTGCAGCTGTCACTGAATGAATCACATTATGTGCTGTCTGGTTGCCTCTTTCCTTCATTATATTCTTGGTTTGCAACATTTAAGGTTTGGTTCGGTGGAAATGTATCAAGTGGATAGAAAATTGTTGTGGGTTTTTTTTTTCATTATTATGTGACCATTTACGTCTGAGACAAGATTCCAGATGGAAATGGAAATACCTTACACCCTTTCTGTCTGCGGCTGCTTTTGGCCACACCGAGGTCAGGCTTGTGCTTCCTACAGGTTGGTAAAACTTAGGGCTCCATAGTCTGGAGAAAAAAAAAAAAAAGATGAAAAACATTGGCCTTATATATATATATAAAATTTATGGAAGTTAATATAATCTCTGAATCAGATGCAGATAGCGTTCCTGTCTGAATATTAGATAATTGCTTTTATTCTAGGTATTTTCATTGTTCTCTTGCTGCCTAACCCTCCCAGGAGAAAAAAAAAAAAGACCTGCCAGATCAGTAGCATTTTGAAGGACGCTAGGTAATAATTTGACCACCAACTTGATTTTCTGTCTTCAGATTTCGCAGTGGCTTCAGCAAGCTGGCTTCATTTATTTTCTAAAGCTGCCACAGGTTCACTAGTCCTTTTGAACTCACCCACAGCAAGCCAGGCAGAACAGTAAAACAAAAGATTGAGGGAGGGCAAGAAAGCTGAAGCTGTAACACACCAAATGGGAGTTACGTGCCCCACAAAATAAAGACATTTCATGTTTACCTGTGATCCCTGAGCAGAGGAGATGCAGTGATTGCATTTTAAGTGTAAAGGAACTAGAAACTACATGGCCAAATAAGAATACAGTGGTGAGCAGGTCAAGCAAACGCTTTTCATCCAATTATCTACGCAATTTAAAAACATTTGCAAAAACGCAGCGTGTGTCTGTATCACGGAGCACAACTGCTGGGCTCTCCTAAGGAGGAGCCAACACATTGTCTCTGAAACTAAGGGACTCGGTTTCTTGTTCCCTCTGTCCTTCACGTAACCTTGAAAGGACCATCTGTTGACACTTTCCCTTTTTGAAGGGCGAACAAGATCTGTGTTTGGCTCTGGGTAAACTCAGATCGTGACAGGGGTATTCAGGGAAGCAAAATCCAGCGCAGTCCTCCCCAGCCGTGCTCTCTGGCCTCATGTAGCTGCTCCAACTTGTGCTCCGGAGCTCCTGTGGCTGGAGAGAGACTTTGGCCTTTGTGAAATACTCACAAGAGGGTTTAGGTAGCAGTTCCTGCTCGGTTGCTTGAACCCGGTGATGGCTGTGACAGAAAAATTATATATATAAGCTCTCTCTGAACTATAGATGGATAACATTTATATATATTATTACAGTATCCAGCACCAGTGTTACTAGTACTTATTAGTATCCTGATAGGGAAAGCATTGGAGTCAGCATTTTAAAATACCAGATTGGACCATGGAAAATCAGTTATTTTGAGGATAGTCGTTAAATATTTTTCTCTTGGTTCCTGCTTACACTTAAGTAACTGAGGAGCTAAAACACGTATTTATCATGATGCAATTAAACCTCCAGAATTAGGAGTGGCAACAGAGATCCTGATGGGTAAAAGTGGTTTTCACTAGTCTTTCGTTCAAAAAAAAATCTGATCGTGTTTTCAGATATTGAACCAGAAAGACTTAAAAACAAGATTTACTCGGGACTTCACCGAGATTTCAAGGAGCATCTGGTGCGAATGGGCTGGCGATGCTTGTGAAACCTCTCAATCTCTTTGCTTTGGGCTTTCTAAATACATTTATTTGAACTCGCGGTGGTTTTGTCTGTATCACCATAGTTGATACACCTTCCTTTTAAATTCACAATTCTGTCTTTTATTTTCTAAATCTTAATTTACTTGAATGTGCTGTTGATAAATTTCAGTTCCTGATATTTTTTGGCACAGAAGTCTACCTTTCTTCAGATAAAATTTTTCTGCTCTTGCATAAGACTTGGAATTTCTAAATACTTAGATTAACCAATGTGTTCCATAATGACGTATAATGGGCCAGAGGATTTATTCTTCGGTTCTGTTTTTTTAAGATAAAACTCACGAGTCAACTTGAAGGCAGAAAATCTTTCACAATCTTAATCTACCTACCTGTCTGGATTCTGCATTGAATGGACCTTCAGTGTGGAATTTGTTTGATTGTAATAATTATTATTTCGTTTCTACATATGAATGTTTTCTCTGCTACATGAGTTTCTTTCCACTGTGGAATTTTATGCATTTTTCAGACTATATTTTTTAAAGCACTTCACATTTGTATTTAAATGTTGGGGTTTTTTGCTTCTTTTGATTCATTATGTTTATGCATTACATGTGGCAAATATTTTCATTCTGTTATCAGTTGTTGCTTTTTTCTTTCTTTTTAACAGTTTTACACAATTTGTAGTTAAAATAAAAGTTTGCTGGTGAAACTGCAGTTTGTCATTACCACTAATGGTTTATTTGTTGTGCTGTGAAGTTCTGAGGACCATCCCTACATCAGTAAAACACTGACCTAATTCTAAAATTTTATGGAACACCCTTATGTATGAACAAGCCAATGACCTTTTATGCACACGTCTGGATTTGTATCTTTAGAAAGAAATTCTTTGCACTCATCAATTCTAATGATTTCTTGTTATTAAAGTCGACGTGGGTTATGAGAGAGTTTGGCCAAACAGGGGGTGCAGGAGAACGGTTCTGGCTCAGGCTCTGCCCCGAGGCTCTGGGAAGGACAGCACATTAATTTTGCCTATTTTCTCCCTTATGTTTTCCCCGAAATCTCCCCTGGTGCTGCTCTGCGGCACGAAACAGACAGCAGTAGACACCTGTAGATAAGACTTGTAAAAATTCAATCTCTTTTATATTTTATCGTTTAAAATATTGGGTTGTGCAAGGGACATAAAGAGGTTATCTGAACTAATCCCATTTAACTCGTTCTCAAAAATATTTAATAAATGTGCAAATACACTTTCTTTTAGTAGGCAGCTTTATCAGACATTTTTCTCCCAAGTGATCTCCATTTCAGCATGTTCTGTCAACATGTGAGGTGCCAGAGAAGCATCTCTTAGATGCAGCGAGAGCATCGGGTTTGTTTTGGGGAAGGCTTATCGATTGTTTTTTTTCAATAATTTCTTTTAGAGTATATATTATACCAGTACCTTTCCCTTTAGTGTTGTCTTATGTGGTACACACAAAATGCATAGCTCTAATGATCGTGCTGTTTCTTTGTATTCTCACATGGAATACAAGTCAACTATTTTGGACATAAGCAGACAATTAAGGGCTTGGGAAAAAAAAAAATCAATGCTTGAAGCAAGCGTGCCAAAGCTTGTATTTGAAAATTTGGATGAGTATTAGCGAAATGAAAGGAAGCATCATAGGATGGTTTCACTGTTGTCTTTGAGAGAGAATACACTTCAGAGAATGTAGAGTCAAAAACCACAAATAGTTTAATTTATACAGAGAGAAACAAAATATCGACATTGCACATTTTCCTCTAAAAACTGAGTTTATCTAAAAAAGGTAACTTGGGATGTCTAATGGCGGTCTTCTAGCTGTTCGGTTTATTGGTTTTGAATGTAACCATACATGCAAAAACATATAGGGGATTAAAACATTTATTTGTTTTTTGTACAACCACAGATGTTACTTCAAAATCTGTACTCTCTACTATAAAACTTTGATATTTCTGAGACTTAAAAGGCTAGAAGCCACTGTCAAGGGAATTTTATTTTTCTTTCACATAGAAGGAGGGAAGCTGGAATGGGCTTCGCACAGAATTATAAATGCAACACAAATTGGAGTGAAAAACTGAGAGGTTATTCCACATGGCTTATTTGTGAGAAGCCAGTGGTCTCACCTTTACAGTGATTTACAGCATGAAAAGCGTCAGGTTTTCCGTAAGAACAGCCTCCCACCCCTGTCTCTACAATTGAGTTCAAGAGCTGAGGGAGGCTTAGCAGGTCCTGTGACTGGGCATGAAGTGATGCAATCTGCTTGGTGGTGCTCTGGAATTTTACAGATCTAAAAGAATAGCTACAACTGACGTAAATAAACTGTTTCTTTTTTATTTGGTGGCTGAAGACACATTGTTTCACTGTACATCACACACAGGAATTAAGTAGGGGAGGAGGAGAAATCACAGAAACTCTTTATTAAAAAAATAACAATAAAAATAGACAAGCACCTTTTTTTCCCCCCAAAGGGAGAAAGAACCAGAAGGCATCATCTGTGTTTGTCTGTAAGCACCATCGCTCCTGCTTGTGTTGCTAAGTACAGCTTTGGAGAGAATGTACAACACTGTGTTAAAAATGCCTTACTGAAACCTGGGTCGAAAGGTTTCTCCTTGATTGTGTTTCTCCTTCATTCCTTATTTTTTCTCAGCTGTCTGTAGGCAGTAAATTGATGCCGACACTTGGTGGCACTCGCGTTGCCCGCTCACGGCCCTTTCATGTTCTTCCCAGCCCGCTCTCCCGCCTGCATTCTGCAGGACGCCGGCTCGCAGTACCCGGGGGGCCCGGGAGGGCCAGGAGGACCAGGAACCCCAGGCTGACCAGCCACCCCAGGGAGACCTCGGTCACCATCGCGGCCTTCCCTGCCGTAGCTGGGTTTGCCTGGTTCGCCTGGAAAAGAGGACGCAGGTCTAACAATTGGCAGCATATGACTTGCTTTGTATGTATGCAGATTTAACGAACATCCTGTTGTTAAAAGCTGTGCGAAGATGGGGGTTTTTTTAACTGCTCTCGGTGGATTCCCCAGAGGGGTGCCTACTTAGAGGGACAGTTTTCCTCTACCAGACCTCCAGGCTGCGTTTATAGATCTACAGCAATGACAGTTCAGGCCCAACCCTCTCCAGTTACACGGGAGCAGATCCGCTGCTATAAGCAGCAGAACTGATGGCAGCACTGCAGACAACCCCGTGGGCGATGCCCATCAAGCTGTAGATACTACTCACTACTTCAGAGTTATGTTGGTGCTCCAGAACAAGACATATCAAGAATTTATTTTTATTCTCCACTCAGATGTGTTGGGGAAAGAGACATATAGAGTGGAACTGCTGAGCACTAAAGTAGCTTTTTACTTCTAAATCTTCAATGAAAGGATAAAATATAGTGATTTCAGTAAACCTCTTTCAATGACAAATTTCTAAAGACAACTCCTAGTTTCACAGCCATCCTAGGTATATATGCTCAACTCAGTCTTTCTTCCTTTTCAAAAAGAGAAAAATTTTGGTAGTTTCTGTCTATAGATATATAAAGAGAGATGTGCTGTATAGAGATATTGTTGGAATAACGTTTATTTTCACTCACTGGCCACTAGAGGCCAGTTGTGCTGTATTTATCAGCAAGAATCTGTCCTGGAGCCCTGTTACATAACGCTGCAACTAATTACCACAAGAATAAAGGAGAATTGTACTTCGAATGTCCTAAATTATGAATAGAGACTGCAGTGGCTGCCAGTGAGATAATCTGGGGTTTGTGACCATTTTTGTTTGGTTCATGTTTTATATTTATATATTCATGTAAGAAAGAATCAATTTTATATACTTCTCTGTGTGTTACTGCCTTTTTTTTTTTCCAATGTTTTGTGTACGTTTCCTAGTCTTTCTGCACTGAAATAAATGGGGTGGTAGCTCTTCAGTAAAAGAGCTTTTAATTCTGATTTGTGGCTGTATAATTACCTATGAAGTACTGTTATTGGGAATTTTATTGCTTAATGGACACCTTTTATCTTTTCAAGGCAGCTTGAGGTGTCAGTTCTAAATAAGTTTTACTACAACTCTTCTTTATCCTCACCCTTTTATATTTACCTGGAAGACCTCTTGGTCCAGGGTAACCTTTCGGTCCTCTGCCTGGAAATCCTCTTTCTCCTCTTTCTCCTGGTTCACCTAAAGTAAATTAATGAAACATTAGATAGGGCCTGCTTGGAGTATTACTGTCAGTAAGTTCCCTCTCCAAGGTGAAGGGCTAATAAGCAGAGAATTCGGGAGGCTGCATACAGCCTTAGCATCTTTGAATGATGTCCTGACATATGTCCTTGTTAAAGGTTTGTGATTTGTTTGGGTTTTTTTCCCCCCGATTTGAGTTATTCTCAGAAGTAGACATGTTAGAGGGACAAAAAAACCCCAAAACACCTAGGGCTGGACAGTAAGTACCACAAGAAATATGCCATAGCCTATATATTAATAATGGAAATAAACCAAACTCCCAGAACTGCACAGGATATTTTGGAATACAGAGAGAGGGTACTGGCAAATGGCTTTTGCAAGACCATGTGAACTCTGCTAATAAGAAAAAATTCTTAATTGTGTAAAAGAACACAGGAATCAGTACAAGTTTCAACATAAGATGCACACAGGGTGCTAGAGGAAGAATCTTATCTCGATGCTTCAGACTGCTAAGTCAACACGGAGATTCAGCCCATCTTTGTAAATGCAGCTACTGGAAGCACCGATGTCAGGCTACCCAGATACCCAGATAGTTCCAGCTACTGAACACTTCAGTGTTTCGTGCTGGTTACCCAAAACTTCTCCAACTTTTTTCTGATTCTGCCCTCCTTCACTACCTCAGATTGTTCATTAAAGTCACTATAACCTCCTTCCTCCAGCCAACTCTTGATTCTGCTGGTTTTGATGCCATTAAAATCACTGTACCTTTGTATCCTCTGCTCTATCTCATGGTAACACATTATTGTGTTTCTCTCTCCTCTTCATCACACCCTTCTAAACCATTCTCAACCTCCTCCTCCTTTTCCCTTTTATCACATGTCCTGGGTGCCCTTTTCCTCTCACTTCCATCTCAGACAACTCCCCAAATGGATGGGGAAAGTCAGTTCATCTCTCTGTCTGTGACCTCCATGGAACTCTGGTAACTACCAGCAAATCAGTGTGAAGAACTGAGATTTTTTTCAGGTGCTTGCCACGTATCATCATGATAGCTCATGAGAGCATTCGCCACTTCTCTTGTGTCTGTAATTGTATTTCAGGGTTTACTGTAAGGTAACTTGGAATTTGATGACAATTACGATAGGAAACAAAGCATTTTGCTTGGGTTTGGGGGTTCGTTTGTCATTTGGTTTTTGGGTTTTTTGTGCTCTGTAGATTATTTTTTAATATAAACACAGTGCAGCTTGCTGTGCAATGAATCAAATTCAGCATATCAGATCACCTTTGTATCTCCATTTTTTGTGCTTCTGCAAATACAGATGACATTACATTAAATGAAAACAGTGACAGAACTCCAGCAGCAATGCTGTTAAGGTTTGCTTTGTTTGTCTTCTATTCCTTCTCTCAAAGGCTTTCCCAATTTTACTTTCAAATAAAACCTGAGACAAAAGTAAATGCTCCAATTCAGCAACAGACCAGCTTTGTGCAGAAATACAGTTTTTAAATAAAACCTTCATTCAAGAAAACAAATTGAAACCACTACTGAATAGAGACTAATACATACATAGTGGTCATAAGACTTTGCAGAAAATTCTACTATATAATCCTTTGGAGGTGTATAAACCCTCTGAGTAAGGAACAAAAGAGATTAACTTAAATCAATGTTGTTTTGTGAAGTGTAAGGTTAGTCAATTTTATTATGGATTTGTTCTTTCCAAAGAATCAATAGATTGTGGTACATGGTGCAATGATGTTAAATGGCTCAAGTATTATACCCAAATAAAAGAGGCAGATTGTTTTCATTCACTTGTAATGTGAGAAACTGGATAGACTTAGAAAAGCAGGCTAGAAACGAGCAAATGAATCTGACTCTTTCCATGAGCTTTTGGGACCGCAAGTCTTACAGAAGTGAGGTCCACAACCAGACTGAGTGGAGGACAGAGAATTGCTGCTGGAACTCGTCAGCATATGAAAAACACAAACATCAAAAGTGCATGAGAGGGAAAAATTTAATATTAGGAATCTGACTCAACTGCCTACTTCTAGTTCAAGGCAGGTGCCTGTGCTTACTCATATTGTATAAGTGATTTGATGACAAAAAACCCACAAATTTATAAACCAATCTTGCTGAGGCCAGGCCAACATACCCTTTAATCACTGGTGCAGCTGAGGCAACAGTTACAGGAAACAGTTTAGGTTCCTAATTGAGGATCTTTTTGTACCTTACATGTGTAAAATGTAACAATCTGTAATCCAAAGGGAAAAAACAAACGAACAAAAAAAAAAACCCCCACAAAAAAACCTGGAGCAGTCAACAACTGAAAGCCAGTTACAGAATTTCTTACCTTTAGGACCTTTCCGACCGATCTCACCAGGGGGACCTTTAAGGCCAGGCAAGCCACGGGGTCCGAGCTGCCCTGGGAAGCCGTTTTCACCAGCAGGTCCTGGAGCACCTGGTGGCCCCGGTCGGCCAGGAAGACCCGGAGCACCAAATTCTGGCCTCTTAAGACTGGCTGCCAGCTGAGCTAGTTGTTCTGCAAGGGCCAGGAAGACAGAATTAATCAGTAAGTGGATCTGAATGGAGAGATTCTCATGTTCACAAAAGAAGAACTTGTATTCTCTGCTACAGAAACCAACAGATCACAGCTCAGCACCTTCCTTATGTAGGATGCTGTTTACAGAGTTTGTTACACATAAGATACTATCATAGTACCACTAGAGGGAAACTGCATAGGCATGCTGTGATGCTGGTCACTCTGAAGCCTACATTTTAAAGGTTTAATGCTTGCAAGTTGAAATAGCTTAAATGTATACGGTTTATTTAGAAATGTCCTTATAATTTTCTATGTCATTTAAATTTCAACCATCTAATAAGAAAACTTACTCATGCAATTGCTGCCTCTTAAAAGCGCAAATTTCTTCTTTATTACTACTTGTTAATTGTTACTAAGATCCACCATTGCAAGAAAGAACAGCTGAAAAGCATGAGAGCAGGTATCTACATTGGCCTGCAAAGTAAGTGCAGGCCTTCTTTCTCAGAGGAAAGAAACCCCTCAAACTGGTGCTTGTGAGCTCAAGTTTGATACATAATTGGAAATTTTATGTTGATCTTTTCTTAAGGTAAATCAGGAGGAGCTTTGCTCTTCATTAGGCATAGGATCAGCTGGCCGTTCCTCTTAGAATGGTCTTGGCTTGCTATTATTCCCTTTTCCTCATCCCCTTTACAGGGCACTGCTGTAGCAGCAGGAGAGCACTCCTCTCTTTGCTTGAAGTTGCTATTTAGACTTTAAATCCATCCTCCAAGCATGTCTTAGAAATAACTTCCTCTGGTACAGCCACACACAACTCCATATGACACTTGCTATAAAGTCTGCATGACTTGGCAAGACTAGTCATTTTGCATTCATAGCCATGAAAAATTAAGATGGAGGTGGAGCAAAGAATCTGAAGTAAAACAGGATCTACGGCTCACAGATACATGGGGAAGACTGGGAATAGCAATCTGCAGGCAAAGCCTGCTCAGGAGCTGAACTTCAATTACAGTTGTCTTTGAGCTGACAAAGTTCCAGGGACCTGCTTGGACTGATATCTACTTTCTTTTTTTGTTGAGGGATGCAATGAAGACAGTCCAGATTTTTCCCATATCCTTCTCTTCACTGCTAATTCTGATGGTTATGAATAAATTCAAGCATCGTATCTGATTTCACTGTAATCCTCCTCAGTATTACTGTGTCTTTCAAGAGATCACTTTAAAAGGCCTTTTTATCCTGTTTATAGAAAGTTTAAAAAAAAATATACCCTATTGGGTGGTATTAAGAACAGCGGTGACTACTGATAATTTAGATTAAATCATGAGCAGCAATTTCATTCTAGTAAACTCTTAACATTACAAAGGCATCATATCCCTAAGGGCATCTTCAAAAGCAAGAACCGAAAAGTTTCTTTTGTGCTTACAGTGCAGCATAAAGTTTTAAACTCAGTAAATCCCATGTGCCCAACTGTATTAGGAAAGTTCCAGATTTCAGTGTGTCAAGAAGAACTGAGCAAATATAATTAGTGTTTTGAACATCTGCCTATTGCTTTCATTTTATGGCATATTATCTACAGAAAGCCCCTCTCTGCGCTCCGTTTTTTTTTTTTTTTTACCTATTTTGCACAGTTTGTTTGCTGTAATCTAATAGTGTGTGAGTACAAATGGCAAAACAAGCTTTCAGCGAAGCCGTGTACTTTTATAGATGTAAACATAGAAAGTGGTCTCTACACAAAATATATCTAGTTCATAAAAACATTATCTCCTGGTTACTATAGTAATAGTGTGGAATCAAGTGGTATTTCAATGAGGCTGCAAAGTATATATGAAATAAGAGACTTCTTTCTCATATTCTCTCATATTGTGTCCCCATCGACTGTGGAAAGCTTTTCTGCCAGGTCCCCTGCTAAGGCCACGCTATTTGTTCTGGATAAGAGTGGGAAAATCTTGGTTGCCTCCACAGCAGTAGATTATCCTGATTTAAATTAAAAAGAAACATAAAAAACTTTTTAGCATATTTACCTTGCATGACTCTCATGCAGACCTGTTTAATGTGCTGATCAGTTGGTTCTTTTCCCTAGGATTAAAAAAAAACATATACAGTTAAAAAAACAATTGTAATCACAGTACATTTTATAAGTGTTCCTGATGCAAAAAGTGCTGGCCGGTCAATAAAAGATGTTGCAGTCCCTGCAAGTGCAACTATTGCAGCTGAAGTCAATTTGGCTTGCAAGGTAGATACCATGTGTGATACATCCATGTATCAAACACGGTACATGTGCGCCACAGCAGGGTGGGGGCGAGGGGAGCGTAAGAAAATGGAACTGAATGGAAAGCTGAGGACCCAAGGACCTCACTGCATACAACCCTAAGACTTCTTTGGTGCACAAACGTGTCTGTTGTGAGGTACAGTGTATTTCAGACTCTACCGCAGCACTTGGGTTTTACATGCGTCTGTAGCTCCTGATGCAAGAAAAGGAGTGCTGTGAGTGACAGCTACGTGTTCAAGAGACACCAATCCCATGAAAACAGTACTTACAGCAGGCCCTTGGCTGCCAGGCAGACCTGGGGCCCCCTGCTCGCCCTGCAAGCCCCGCGGCCCAGGGGCGCCCCGTGGCCCTTCCATGCCAGGCAGTCCCCGACTTCCCTCAGGCCCACGGGAACCAGGATCTCCCGGATTACCAACCTGACAAAGCAAAAGAGGAATTTCAACAGACTGCTATACAAGTGTTCTGTCAAAAGAGGCAAGTCGACATCCATAGTGACATGCACAAGAGATTGGGTTTCTGTCAAAGAACAAATCTCCTATAGTTGGTTTCTACTTCTGTCCTCGTGCATGTCACATGCAGCTTTTCTAGATGTTAAGTGTTCCTTAAGTTACAAAAATTCCCTGCTTGCTCCAAATGCCTTTCATGCCCTTTGGTAGAGAGTACCACAGCATGAGCCTGCATTGCCTGGCCCCAGCCTGCTTGGGAACACACATTTTTGCTTTATTTACATCTGCCAGAGCTCACTGCACACAGGTTCTAGTACCTACGCTCAAGTTCGCTGGCACAGGGAAGGGAACATCCTCACACTAACTGATGTTGACAAACTGCCTGAGCAGTTGCGATGCCAACTTATTTCTTTCAGAGAAGGGGTAGAAAGAGCTGTTTTACTGGTATAAGCATTCTGATCTTTGGGGAATGAAAGGATTGATATGGCTACACCAATATGTCCACTTAAGTACATTTGGTAAATAAAGCTATAGCTTCTGCTCCAGTAAATTTTGCAAAAGTGATTAAATATCATGCAGAGTGAGATCTATGCCAACAGGCACCTCTAAGTTACTTTCAGTACAGGTTATTTTACTACTGTTAATCAATAGTAGTACTAACAAAGAACAACCAAAAAACCAACCAAACGAAAAAAAAAAAAAACCACAACAAAACCCAAAACAAGCAGAAAAAAAAACCCCTACATACTTATGGCTTCCTAAATCTACTGGGAAAAAAATAAGAAAGAAGAACAGCATCCACTCAAAGAGATGCTCAAGAACAAATTATTCAGCTGTGGTATCAGTTAAATCCACAAGATGGAGCGATTTCAGTTCCATCTGTGCTGCATCTCAGTCAAAAGAAAACACAAAAGCACACTTCAGCAGATCCATTAAAGAAGACAGCAAATTCCCTTCGTGGACTATACAACCAGGAAGCCATCATTACTTTCTTGCCCAGCCTGGTGAGTTATCAGGTTCCCTGATGGATTATTCGTCCCTCTGTATGTACTCACTAGGATGACAAGCACTCTGGAGTCTCATCAGGAGAAGAAGATTTTTAAAATCTAGGGAGATAAAACTACAGATTTGTCCTCTATACTCTCTCTTCCTCTTGTCCTTCTTGTATGATACTGCTCAGCAGTACACACGCACTCTAGCTTGCATTTGCTTAGCCCCAAAGTCACACAGGCCACTGAGAACCCAAACACAGTTTCTTTGTTACGGTCAGACTCAGCTCCCTGTGGGCAGAACTGTTGACATGTTAGTGTCACAGCCCAAACTGTCAGCTACTGTAACAACCCCACTCTTCAGTGATTCTGAAGCAAAATGATGCGTTCAGCTCTCAAATTCTTTTTCTTATGTGATACACAAGCTTCTGGTCACTTTCCACATCAAAGCTATCATTTTGGTGTTTCTTAAAAATAATTTTTAAAAAGGAATGTAGGAATCTGGGCCATAAATACTTCTGGTTTTACAGACATCACAGTTCTGCTGCCAGCTTTTACACAGTGTAAAGATTACAGGCTACACACAGCCACTGCACTGAGCCTCCTTTCTATACAACACCTAGTGTACAAAGAGCGCATTCATTTCCTTAAAAAAAAAAAGAAAAATAAATAGTTGGCCAGAAAACTGCTGCTGAATGATTCTTCTCTTTTATGGAGCTTAGAATTCAGTCTGTGAGCTCCTTTCCAAAGCTAATTCATTTTAATATTAACTGTATTCAAAATTTAAACAGAAGTAATGCTGTTTTAACTCATTCAATTTAACCGTGATAAAGAGCTCAGCTAATTATTTGAATTTTCTTTCTTAAATCTGAAAACCATCTGTCTGATCTACTGTGTATTGCTATAACAGTGCTGTTCATTATACTTACGGATCCCTTTGCTCCTGGCAATCCCGTATCACCCTAAGCAAAAATAAGACAAACTATTTAGAAAAGAGTATCATTACCATGTACATTACATATGCAGTCAACTTGACATGATTTTTTTCACTATTTAAAAATGTTCCCATATCTAGTTGATTTATGCAAAATCACAAAACTAAAATTTCAAATCTTTCTGTAAAATTCCTTTCTCAAAAACATTTCTATACAATGCAAATAAGAAAGCATGTTTATTATAATTGGTTTTGTGTTGCATATCTTAGATATTAGACATATGACTCTAACCTCTCAGACCACGGTTGCAGCATAGGACAATCTTAGACAGTAGGAGCCTTTAGAGGAAGCATTATTTAATCAGGATTTTCTAGTCTGACAGAATTACAGATATTTTACAGTGTTGTACTAGCCCTGATAAAATTGCAAGAGAAACCAGGCAGGTGTCTACCCAGTGTTCTGTGAAGAAGCCAAATCCCTAGGAGTTCCTGTTCCCAGCAACCTGGCTCCTGGATTGAACAACCCTGAGATCCCCCTATTGCTTGACTGAGAATAGCAGACGCACTATTCAGAAGTTTTTAGTTTTCCTTCTGAATTAGAAAAAAAGAAAAGTTTCAAGATCTTGTAATCACCTATGAAATAGATTAACTATTCTTCTTCAGTGTTTTCATATTACTCTTGGAGACATTTCTGAAAATTTTATTTTCCCAGTTTCTACACGTCATTGCTGAAATAATTGATTTCTAAAAGTCAGAAAGGCCACTTTGTCTGTTAATGGATATGCCATAAGTGAAACAGAAATAACAACTGTTATCGGTTTAAAACCAGACTAACCGGCAGCACACTTAAACAACCCATAGTGTTGCTTCCTGGGAATCTGTGTAGTGATGGTAAAGCTGCGGTTTGGGACATGTAGCTCACTAGGCCTGTCAATTAACTTTAAAGAATTGACAGAGTGTAGGAAAAAAGTGCTCATTTCCAGCACACAACCTGGCTACTGCTTTTTAAATAGGAAGCAGTTTAATTCCTTTTGAAAGATCAAGTTCTGGCTTTGCTGGATGGGGCCTCATAGGAGCCGCTGGACTAGTGCATTTCTCTTCTTGTAGGAAAACAAATCCCCTTTAACCAAGGGCACATGACCCAGACATTACCCATGGGAATTCACAACATGCCACATTCCTGCAGTATATATATATATACACATACATACATATATATTCCTCCAGCAATATTACAGTGCCACCGCTTCTTTCCAGACCATTCTCCTTCTCTGTAACAGTCACTTGCTACATCTCATTTCCAAAGATAAAGGCAATACAAAATATTTCCGTTATTAAGGATATTTATTATCTGTGCTCCTGTTTCACCTGAATTAAACTACTTCATCATCCTCATTGCCTCATATATATATTTTTTCATATATAAATGCTTAGTGTATCTCTACATATGTATCTATCTATACACACAAACACCCCCCTTCAAGGCAGCCTGATATATACCTGATAGAATAGGAGTATTTCAGAGTGCTTTCAAACCAACAGGAATGGCATGACCAGGCTAATAGAACTGCTATGCTCTGCAATGCCCAGTCAGTATAAAACTGAAATGCGACTCTCAATGATCAAAACATATGCTTGAAGCACTCCAACAATACTTTGAAGTTTTTAATTTATGACAAGAAAATATTAGATCAGGTGAAGAAAATAATGCCTTACTAAGTCGCCCTTTTCTCCTCCATCTCCTTCTGCTCCAGGTGCACCCTATATCAGAAAAAAAACCCATACTGTCAGCCTTCAGATTTAGCCAACATCACGTACTGCAGCATTTTGTAGTGTGACTTGAAAGTACCATGAACTCTAACATGACTTACTTGTTCACCCTTAGGTCCTGGTTCACCCACTGAACCCTACAAGATTAAAGATTAAAAAAACAAATCAGAATTTGAAATTGCAGGTTCAAAAGATACTAAATTATCTTAAATCCTCCCTACCATCTATCATTAATGCAAGAGACATTTAAATCTGGAAATTTTTAAGAATTACAATGAAAACATTTAAAACTTACTATATAATTAAGGTGACAGACTGAAGGCAAGTAATAGCATGGAACATACAATCCACTGTCACACTGGATGATACAGATTCTGACTGTCAAACAGTAGATCTACCCTTTACGTGGCAGATGCTCTTGCAGCTGCTACAACTCTGCTCTGCAAATTGGTTAGAAGTTAGAAGTAAAAAATCCAGTAAGTGTATCATTTTTCTAGCCCTATTAAGTACTCTGTATTGCTGTAGGCTGTACCAGACCTGCTAACATGAGATGTGCACACTGAGACATCGACAAGTTCAGTCACAATCTTGTTTTGCTTGCTGTTTAATTCTCAAGGTTTTCTAGCAGAACTGTCTCTAGAATTTTGATCACTACAGTCAAAGCTGAATGGCTTGTATCTTAAACTTGACATTCCTTTTTTTTTAAAAAAAAAGATAATATTATTATGTTTCATCTTAGAATCCTGTAATGAAATATACATGTTTGGACAGGCAGGAACCAATGAGGAAAAAAATAATGACTCGATTCATTTCCAACCTATGTAATTTGTTTCTACAGGAAAAGTATTTCATTTGTAGAACAGTGCATTATTTAAGAAAATGTTAGCATTTGTGTTTTGTTAGAAAACCAATCACACCATCCTTAAATGTTCTTTGCATTCTGTGCACATTAAAACATATACCTTCCAAACAAAAGAACTAACACTATGCATATTTATTTTCCTAAAATAGACAGAGATACAGCATATTCTCTCTCATTTCATAGGTCCATTTAATTCAGATAAGATACAGGCACACCAACCAGTGTGACATCTACAATTTAAGGAATTCAGATTTGTTCTCATGTTCCTGAGGACAAAGAGCCAATACTAAATAATCCACAAAGCTAAGCAATGGAAATCACAGACCTATTTTACATTCTGACTTTGTCAAATAACACTGAAACTATTTTGTCTGAAATGTTCTCAAAATTGTCCCTTGTTAAGGTTTTCCAATTACCCACACAAAAAGACATTGATTTCCAACCTAACATCATTTAAGGCAACAAAGCTGGTGAGGGGCCTGGAGCACAAGTCTGATGAGGAGCGGCTGAGGGAACTGGGGCTGTTCAGCCTGGAGAAAAGGAGGCTGAGGAGAGACCTTGTCGCTGTCTACAACTACCTGAAAGGAGGTTGTAGCATGGAGGGTGTTGGTCTCTTCCCCCAAGTACCAAGTGCTAGAACAAGAGGAAATGGCCTGAAATTGTGCCAGGGAAGGTTTAGATCGGATATTAGGAAAAAATTCTTTATGGAAAGGGTTGTCAGGCATCGGAACAGGCTGCCCAGGGAAGTGGTGGAGTCACCATCCCTGGAGGTGTTTGAAAGGCGTTTAGACGAGGTTCTTAGGGACACGGTTTAGTGCTAGAGTTAGGTTAATGGTTGGACTCAATGATCTTGAGGGTCTCTTCCAACCAAAATGAATCTATGATTCCATCATTTTGGGCATTCTTTTTCTCCCCCTTACTCTTCTTTAGAGCAACAAAACTGCCAATAGATAAGGTTGAGATGGGAGAAGTTTTTGCTTTTGTGAAACTTGGCCTGTGGCACAGAGCTCTCCCGGCTTGTGAGTGGGAACACACAGTGCAGATCAGTGCAAAGCTGCAGCCATGTAAGCCTGCCCCAGAAAATTCACTCTAGCCTCTACGCAACTGAAGAAAAAAAATGAACCAAAAATACAAGTGGATCCAGTTGACACTTGTCTCAAAACAGGGAAGTTAAAAAGCAATCACGGATAATGGCTAGCGTAGCTTTTTGGACTTTAAGGTATTTGCACAGGGCATTAAACTGACCCTAGGATTTAAAAAAAAGCTCCAGGTATAAGATGCTGTCATCTGCCAGTTATATGAACAGAAACCTCCTGGGTGTAGCCTGAATTTCACCGGGTCTATTTGTAGCATCTACATCCTGCTCTTATTTCAGATGTTCAGAGCCTTTATATGGTAAATGAGGAAAATCAGGCATCTTTGGAGGGAAATTGTCAGCACTGCAACAAATACTAGTTGTTTTCCTATCAGATTTGCTTCCTCAGGTACCTTCAATCTCCCTTTGGAGAAGTCTAAACTGTGAATCATTATCAGTCTAATACAAGAGACTGTTTTATGTCAATCACATTTGAGTAGAAACGTATGTTACCGGTCTCAGCATAAAAAAAAAAAAAAAAAAAAAAAGCTCAACAACAAAGATTGTCTTGGAAACTTGTTTTTAAGTATGTAAGCAGCTTTTAAAAACTGTCCAAAACAACTGCAAGCCCTATCTAGCCACCCTGCGATGTATACTGGGAGCATACCAGGGGCAGGATTCCTCTGGTGAACTAAAGGCTTGTGCAGCAGTGATACCTGTGTCTCACTAACAGTTCCACACTTCCTTGATTGTCAGTGGAAAGTAACAGGCACTTCAAAAGTGTAACTCATTTAACACTGTAGTAGATATCCCAAGTAAGAAGCACAAAACACAGTGTAGAACTGCCAATTGCTATAAGAAGGATGTCTGAAGTTTGGTGAGTGAATTCCATCCTCTGCAGCCTCCTATAAGCGGGAGAACTCTTTTTTCTTTTTTCCACTATACTGTCTTCACTGACATTTAGTCAGCAAAGCCAGATATCTTTTTCAGGTGTGTGAGCTCTCCAGGGCCCAGTTCTTCCCTCCTAGCAAAATACCAGATGAGGTACTTATATTCTGTAATTTTGCGTGTATGCACATCAGCCTGTGAATTTCCATAGCAGACCCTAAGATGTATGTAAAAGGCATTGTATCTACTGTAGGCCAGGGCTGAAGTCCCAAACCTCTTTAGTGACCAGAGACCCTCATTTTCAATTTCAGATCTGGCTGAGTCAACGACTTGCAATATGATTTAGGCCTTTAAATGATTCAAACTCCAAAAAAAGGGAAATATTCACACCAGTAATCTCATTCCAGTTCTTTAAGTAACATGCTCAAGACTTTTGCTATATATTTTATGAGCACCACTTTCAAGTAGTTAACAGATCTACATACAAAACAAGAAACAGGACACTGATTCATGTAAAAGCTGCAAACAATGCTCAAATTAATGTATTTACTCCTGACGTTAAACAGCAGTCTATATGTATGAGTGTATTTCTTACCCTGTCACCCTTACCACCAGGTAAGCCTGGAGGACCTGGCAGTCCGGGAAGTCCAATATCACCCTGGGGACCCTGTGAAAATAAGTCAAGGATGTAAACTTACACAGCCTGTTTTAGAACTAACAGCTAAGGGTCATACCCTGACAAGCAGATGGGGCAGAATCTTATTCCCAGAACAGTCCTAACCTGATGAAACAGGATTATCTGATGAAAATATCTGATCCAAAATACAGCCCTTTAAATGGCATCTTATTATGATTTTATTACTGAAAGACACAACAGAAATGGCTTACAGGGCTTTCCACCCTCCAGTCCCTCAACAACAGTCTGAGTCTCCTAACAGTACTTCTTAAGATCTTGCACTCTATGATTTGCACATTCCTCTCTAACAGCAGGCTCTTTCAGCTAAAACTTCCCCAGCTCCTGACTCTTGCTGTGTAAATACTGCGGGAGCACCGGTAAAAGGTGGCATTCATAATCCACTCCATTCATTAGCTTCACGTAGCTGTTAGCAGAAAGCCAATCTTTCACTGCTGCTGCTCCCCAAGTACATGAAGCCCACACAGGAGTGTGCAACCCAACCTTGCACATCACAGGATTTATGTTTTTTTAAACAGAAGAAAAAGTCCCACACATCTCCATATATTTTAAACCAGCATTTGCTAATATTAGCACAGTCACAGAGGACTGAAAAAGAAACCAAACAATCATTCGTTTCAACATTATTTTCAGTTCCCTGCATGAATAAATGAGTGAGTGTAGTTCCAGATGATACCAGAACTTTACTTCTTGAAAGTAAACATGAACACTCAATATGGAAATAAACTGCTTACCAATTTCCCTGGTAAACCTGGAGGGCCCGCAGGACCTGGCTCCCCTCTGCTACCCTTATAGGAAACAGAAAGACATCATTACTTCCTGAGATATTTCCTCTGAACAGGGATTACTATTATTTTTTTCTTAATATTTATTTTTACTGAATTACAATACTCAGCAGTTGGTTTTAATCAATACTTCTGTTTATTAGTGCAAAATTACCACGTGCATTAAAAATAGTGAAACTTCCTGAAAAATGTGAACATTTTCAGCCAACAATGGCATACAATATTTAGTTGGCATTAAATGATTCAAGTAATTCATTCTGCTGAGTGATTATACACAGAGTCCCCTTCATGGGATCGCACCCGAGAATTACCTGTCACGAACACATTTATGCCACTAAGACAACTCTGATGCACATGCTCAGCTTTAGGCTTTTGCTTAGTTTCATCAACTGAACTCCCACACGACCACATACTTGAAAGCCCATGATCCCACATGTACAATGGACAAATGTGAAAAGTGAGTGCAGAAGTCATGCTTAACAACCTCATCTAGGTTAAAAAAAAATCTAGACTGTTGTAGGGACAGGTAACCTTTAAAAATCCCCATTCATAATAGTGATAAGTATAAATATGCTTCTTACTGGATTTTTACTTTGTATCTTCACTTCAGGTATGCTTATCCATTGAGATCATCATGTTCACATTAGCTGTATAACCCCATCTCTTAATGCAGATGTTTGAACATACACTCTGGGTAAACCCGACATTGAGTCAAATTTTCGAAGATTTTACACAATTTTCACACTAAAGTATCTTTCTCAAAAATGTTTTGTCTTGTACGATTAAACCTTTCAGAACAGCTCAATAAATTTTGTACCTTTACTCTCATATATACAGATATATACCTGTACAGGTGAATACAAACACTATCCCAACACAAGGCTAAGTCTCACTTCAGACACTTTTCTTACTTCCACAGTGTGAATACATAAGGGAAACTTGCTATAAAAGCATGATTTAGCCTTTAAGATAATAAAATATCAATAACCGAAGTTATTAGATAAGTAGATAACCTATTATATATAACTTAGAAAACTTTGGATAAAAGCAGATCTAATCATTCCACTGCTGTATACATTGGGGAATTTTAAATGTAGATTGTTTTTTTCTTCATAATAGGAAAACATTGTGAAATATTGTGACATACTGAACAACAAAGGAGATGGCAGCCATGGCCTTTTATACCAGGTCATCAATGCAACGACAGCTTCTCACACAAGCTTAGGAAAACTAACTCTACAATTCCAGAAATAATTAGGTATCTCGGAATGATCAGAGTGCCAAACATAAACAGCCTTTTCCATTCATTTCCTTCAAAATATCCTATGATGTTAAGATCACTATCCTTTCAAAGCACTTTGTATAATTTCTAGAGACGTTTTCATGTTAGACAAAAAGAAAAAAAAAATCACCTTCATATTACAACTCAGAAGATACATTAACCTTTTTGAAAATCTGCTATTTAATCACATAATTCTGTACTACATCTCTGACCTCGAATACAACTACATTTCTGAGGCAGGAAAGAGAAGGATTAAAACTATGATCAGTATTAGAAACTCATCTCCTCATATATGTGATAACATTCATGTCTGGTTGCAATACAGCTATAAAACAAAAGCAATATGTCACATTCCATAGAATAAAAAATCATATAATAAACCTCTTAAGCACATCAAAGGTTCTGTTGGTCATACAGAATGCAAGAAAAATCTTCCATTTGATTTTAAGTGCAAAAAAATCCCTTTTGTCAAATATACACTACAGGCACTTTTTCAAACACCAATGCTTTTCTAAGGTGGTAAAAAAGCTTAGTATACAGAAGAGCGGAATACAAAAGGATAATATTTCTCATAAACACTGACATTATGTCTGTAAGGACAGATCACTTCAAACTAAGGGCCACCACGGCAAGACCTACAGAAGTTGTGTTTTACTCAGTAAGAGGAGAACTGTAGCCCAAACAACAAGAAGGAATCCCACAGGTCCATGGCATTATTTAGAAGACTGTGAAGCTTCCTCCAAGCCATATTCGACTGAAATGGCCCTGGGATAGATTCACAGTGAGGTAGTTACTCCTGGTTTCCTTCATACGAGATGAAGAAAAAACAGCATTTTGAAATGTCCTAATGTAAACATTTTAAATCCATCACGAGTCCTGTCCTAGAAGCATATATATTTTTCCCACAGCCTACAAGAGACCTTCTGTAATAACTGGTTCAGGTGTTGACATCTGCACTTGGTCAGATGAAACCTTCCTCTGTGCTCTAAGTTACACAGAGGCAGCAATCAGAACAGAAGGCAGTTTGGCCATGTCCTCAGCCTACCTTTCCTACACAGCGGCCCTATATATATAACACAGTCCACAGTTGCAGGCCACTTACAAATCAATGGGCATGTTGCACTGGTTTTACCAATTAAAATAAATAAATAAATACAAAGGACAAGAATCTGTATGTTTTATGCACTTTTGACAAGTTTAAAAATTCCAACTTTTCCTAGAGGTGGAATGCTTGAAGAGGGACAGTAGCTACTTGAGAGTGAGCTGGGACAGGCAGACTTGCACCCCTGCTGGAAAACTTCCCCGGTGTACAATGAAGGGGGGCAGCACGCAGACTCCCACTGCTCATGGCCCCTGAAGTACTGTATTTAAAAAGTTAAGCTAGGAGGAAGGGTAACCAAAGAGCCAGGAATCCATATTTTAAATAAATCAATAAGGGGAGGGGGTTGTTAGATTAATGAGATATGTAAACTGAGGCAGGCGTTGGGTAGTCTGTAAACCCTGAAGTACCAAACCAATGGGGAACAGGGGAGGGAATTTGCAGCCAGGATTTAGGGGGGATATAAGCAGGGGCTTTTTGCCCTATTGTGTGTGCCTACCTTTAGGTAGAACACCTGGTCTTGCAAAATCGTTAATAAAATACGCTTCGCTGAGAGATCCTGTCTGAGCCTATTATATTGGCAAGACGATCATTTCCTACAACAACACACAACAATATCAGGATCCAGCCCTTCCACAGCTCATGTGCGGGACTATGGTTACAAGAAAATCTACCTGCCCTTTGTTCTAAGGCAGGATTGCTGGACCACTCCATACATTTACATGAAGACGTAATGTCTCTCTCTCTCACAGTTCTGTTAGATTTATATTTAGCCTTTTAATGTAACATAGGTAAGGGAATGTTGCAGGATTTACAACCTTCATCCTCACTGAAATTTTGAAGACTTGATTCTTTTGTAGAATTCCCGCAAGCAGTTACAGAACGCATTCTCATGCTAAAACAGTTTCTTTCACTGGTTTATTGATTTCCTATTCACCAACTGATCCTGTAAAGGATGCCTCTGTTAGTGGAATAATAATAAGAATGAGAATATTCCACAGGTAATTTGCATCTCACTTAGCTGCCCAGATAATAAAAACACTAATTAGAATCTCTTGACAAGTAATTCAGTGTGTATACTGTAATAAGCTCTCCTCTATTTAAGAACTTTGATTTTATAATATATATCATACCAATATTTAGTATATTCAATAGCGGTGCCATAGAGAATTAAATCTGTGCAGAATTAAAAAGAATAAACAAAGTACATTTTGGAATGAACTTTTTTTAAACTTAGTATTCCAAAGTATTTTGCAAAATGTAACCCATTTATCAATTACAAGCTTGTGAGACTTTACCTTATCATATTTTTTTTTCATCCAAAATCTCAGAGGAGTTCTTAAATTTGAGTTCAAGGATTTATCCATGGAAGGACCAACAAGACTTTTCATTTGACCTTCAGTACAGGAATAAAAACCATCCAAAAATATAAACTATTATTTGCTAGAAGAGTAAATATACAGCAAAGTTTCTGAGATTTTAAATGCACCTTTGCACATTTCTCAGAGTAATAATTCAATTGTACTACTCAAGATAATGGTAAGTTATAGGTGTACCATGAAACGTACCTTCCTCTTAACTGTGTCATGCTTTTGGCACAAGCAGCAGCTCAACAGATGCCATTCTTTTCAAGGGTGCTACTGTGGCCAAGTATGAAGGACAGAGACCTTTCACACCAGCTGCATCTATAGTGTTAACTGAAGTCTAGGACAGCTTTAGTACACTAAATCCATAACAAGATTATTTTTTACCATCTATACTGCTTAGGAGAAGCCAACATTAGGATATCTGCTGACATCCAGAGATCTACTGTGCCCAAAAGTGTCAAAGGAAGCTGTTGTTGGAGCTGCAGGGGTAAAGAGGGAGGCAGCAGACAGGAATCTGACCACACAGTTTGGAAAGACAGGGGTGGATAGCATGAGAACGAGAGAGGCTTGGAGATGCTAATCATGTTTGGCTGGACTACGTGGTCTGTGAGTGAGAGAGGAGAAAGTGCTAAACTGTACAAACCATGCTGCAGAATTGTCCAAGGTCAGGAAGCTTAGTCACATCCACCTAGAGGGTGAGGTTTACTGGATAAAAAGCATATCTGGCAGGATGGAAATTGTTCTTTTGGCTCTGCTATAGACTGTGCAATGCTAACCCCTTTAACTCTATCACAAATGTAAACTATGACTCATCACTTGTGGAACACTTCTGAAATTACATATACAAAACATGTCCACCTAAACATAGCATATAAACAGAGGTAAGGACATTTCATCCTATCACACTACTAATACCACTACACCAATACCAACTATGGAAAATGTTCCATCATTTCAGTTGCAGTAATGTAAAAAGAATATGATAAAAAAACTAGATTGTAGTTACAATTGTTAGGGTAGCCAAAGATACATTTCAAGGTAGGTAAGACAAAAATATCTTTAAAGTCTTAGAAAATTATTTATCTGAAAGTAATTTAAGATGCTGAAAACAGTATCCTCATCTACCTTTAGTATGCCTGACATTTTAGTATCAAATCCAAGGTACTCCGCAGGCTCCCCCTTTATCCTGAGCAGAGACAAAGGCAGCTCCAGAGATTGTCAGCCCAACTCTCCTGAATCCCTCAGAAGTCTCTCAGAGGGGCTACAGTATCAAATCTTAGGCAGCTAGATACTTAACCTCTGTTGCTAGTGTTAGGAAAACATGTATTGCATCCTAAATCGTTAGCAACGTGTATATGCTGCCCTGCATATCCATCGAGAGTTTGTTCAATTTGCTAGGCAAGTATTGAACTTTAAGTTAAATTATTCCTTAAATGTTCCAAGCTCTCCTTTCATCGCAAAAACACAGGATGGGATACATGTTCTCCAAATGTTCGCAATTTAAAGGTTAAATAGCTGAAGAAAAACAAGGGAAGAAAAAAGCAGGTGCAAAGGTCAGTATTTTCTGTAGATACAATATGAAAAATTAAATCTTACTAAATCTCAGCAAATATGAAAGAAAATGGTTAAGCAGCTTAGGGAGTATGGCTAAATTCCACTGATTAGGAATGACACTCAGATGTTGGAGAATTGCTTCCTTTAGGCCACCTGCCATGGTGACTGGCTTAGAAAGGTTTAAATCACAAATGAGTTTGGTAATTACTTGGATTGACTAGCATAACACAAAGCAAATATAAGGTTAACTGACAGAACAATTAGAGTGGAATGGAGAATATGTTTGACTTAGAAACGAAAGAAAATTTCCATGTGGCTCCAGTTGTTTTTCTCTTTTACTGAACAAATTAATAATAAACTAAATAAATAAAAGTTGGGTTTATCTGGGTGGGGTTTTTTTTTCTGCTCAGGTGCTGACAACTTAAGTTTTCTAAGGAAAAGCAATGATTGGCTAAAATGGTACTTTTGAAACTATTTTTCTCCTAGGAAGATTTGTCAGCAGTGAGGTTAAGGGTCTCCCAGCACAAGTTTGCCTACTTGTAATCTTGCCTACAAGAGCTAGCTATCTTGAAACTGTAAATGTTTACAGACTTGCAAAAGGCCAAAACTTGAATTTGCTGCTTTGTAACAATACTGTTCCAGCAACACTGCAACAGTTGTTTAATAATGAAAATAACAGCAAAATAACATGGTTTGTGTCAGAGCATGCTACAGGCTATTTGGTAAACAGTGCAGAAGTATTAATTTGTCCCACAGAGTCACAGATGACTGCTTAATAGCACTTAATTGCGTAACTCCAAAAAACCTACACACGAGTTGAAATGAAAATTTTCTCTCAAAAAGATATCTTTTGCAAGTAGCTAAAGTTGAAAAATCGGGCATTTTTCTAATATAACACAAATGTAGGTATGTTATTTTTCCATATTAGCAGAATCAGCCTTGTCATCCCCTCACAAACCTTCACTGGAGGGCCTGTCCTCTAGAGTTCTGGTCCTCCTGGCACTACCAGCCATGCTGGCTGTGCCCAGTATCGACGTGAACAACAGCGGTGAGTGAAATGGGAAAGGGAAGAAGAGCTCTCCTGTGGCTGCTGCCAAGCAGCAAAACATTAAGGGACTGAAGTTCTCCACATCCTGCGAAACGTCAAGGTTTTTTCCAACTCCAAGGAAGAAGCCCAGCCCCTCTTGACTTCTGCCTGAGTCTTCTGTTATCAAGAATGAAACAGAACAAAGGGTAAAGGAGCAAGAAAAGAACTAAGGTGAGTGCTAAAGAGGATCATTCAAAATAGGAAGGAAAGGACAAGAAGAGCACCTGAATAGTAACCATGAAATCCTCAGGCTTTGAAAATGTTTGGTCAAACACTTCGGTCAAAAAGTATCAGATGTTAAAGTTGTGAGAAAATTTCAAAATCTGAAAAATACACTAAAATATTCACAAGAAAAAAATCTTTTTAGAGCAAATATAAAAGCTATTCTAAACTTATTTTCAAAATTTCTAGTTTTAGAAGTTTGAAAAATCATGGTGTGTAGAATTATTTAACCAGCATATTTTTTTTCCTGGAAATGTAGGGGCAGATTCCTAAAAGCTGAAGCTCAAATATGTCTGTTATATGTTCACGCTGCAGAAGGAGAACGCTCTTCATTCTGCCCTGAAAATGAATACAACCTTAACTTGGACCAAAGCTCACTAAGGTTCAATAATCCAACACTATGTCCTTCCTGAACAAAAGATCTTGATCATTCCAGGTTTTTTTGTGCAGAAGTAATGTTTTCTCTGGTGTTCCCAAAAACAAAACAGAAAGCCATTCCAGTCATATGCTGCTTGTAGTCTTGAGCAGAAGGAAGATAAACATAGTTATTATTCAAGGCTCTTTACAGCTTTAAGGGAACTATAGATGAGAAGTAGATTACTGTTTAATGCTCTACACGCAAACTTACTTTATTATCAACAATTTACTTCCTTTCTCCATTTTGTATTGACCAAAAGCTTTTGCTCTAATGTTCACGTTTTCCAAAATGAGTGCACTGTCTAAAGACAGAGAAAATAAAAGGCAAGATATCCAGATGTCTTGCTGGTCTCTAGAGTGATAAACAGAAAAATCATTGTATTTAATCTGCGTTAAGTATTTCTGTCTGAATACAGGGTTACTAAAATTAACCTTGCGTGTCAACTCTTGTTGTATGGACTGCTGATTTTGTAAATTCATGTTCACATTGAAAGGATTAAAAGCATAGTTCAGCAGATTACAGTGCATTATCAGAGTGGGCAATTACTTTGGTCTGATTCAATTATAGTTCTTATTCCTGTTACAAATATACAAAATATCAGCTCAAGAATAATAGGGCTGAAACCTTTTTCTAGTGCACCCAACACTTTTAAACACAAATAACAAAAATAAATCTTTGCAAGCTGCTCATATGGGAGACTGAAGATACATCTATTCCATCCTAGTAAGTCTACACTCATATAATCCCCTTTTTACATCATTCATAGGCAGCTGTGGACACAGCACTTCTACAAAGATTCTGTCTAAAATAAATGTGATCTCATGAATTAATGCACCTAGCACATTATCACGCAAACCACAGAAGAAAATGAAATCTGTTACTTGGCTGACTGCTGCTGTATGTTTAAGAGTTAATTCAGAGAAGATATTCCTGATCCATGAAATACCCTCACAAATATATCCCTATCAGTAATGGTCTAAGGCCTGTGTGAAGATAACCCTACAACTGCATGAGTAAAACTGTTATGCCATGGTATGATAGCAGAAGCTCAGAAAAATCCAGGAAAGTATTCCTAGGGTATCAGTGGCAAGAGAGAAGCTTGCAAAAGTAACTGGTTACAGAGCCTGCAGCCTTGTCAATGCCGTCAGACTGAGTTTTGGCTTAGGAAAATTTTCTTCAAATCACTGACCGTCTCTCACAGAAGGATTAACAGCGAAGGGAAACAGGATCAGTGTTACGTGACTTCAACCTGTGCCAGATCCACTCTAGAGAAATCTGTACCCAGCAGATTCTCTAGTACCCAAGAATGCCTCAGGAACAGTTGTCCTTTGTCTTCAACACTGAGCCTTAGCAAATGCCATGAGTTCACTTTCCTTAGCACAATTATTTCCTGCAGTGAGCTACACGCTCAGCAATGATTTCTCCAGTCTTCCAAATATTTCTAGTGTTAAGGAAAATCTCCAGTGAAAGAAACTACATCATCAGTGTTTCCAAGCAGAGATAAACGCTATACCTCACATCACTGTAGCTACATTGACAATGCCAACCAGAAAGGGCCAAGGCACAGGCCCAAGCAGCATCCCACCATCGTCCACAATAAACGGTTACCACACTTTTGTCTCAGGCAAACTGGACTTGCCTAGATAACACCCAAGAACAGTTTTGGGAACACAGGCAAGAGCCCATATGCAGCTTGTTTGCACCCAGTCTGCTCTTAGACAGGAGGGGGTGCTAAGGAGTTTAGCACTATGAAGTCACACCAGGCCATGCCAGTTGACCAAGGGGGCTGAGGACAGTCTCTAGCCATTTCCTTTATTAGTTAGGACAGACGGCTGCCTTTCCTTCATGCCTTGCCTCATTGTTTACATTATGTGCATTAGAAAGAGGTCCTAGCCAAAAAAAAATCATGTTCTGAATACTCAGTCCAAAATTCCGAACTTTGTAACATACGGCTAAGCTTTGTAATATACAGCACAAGTTTCTTTAAGGGACTGAAACAGTTAAAGATCAAGTGAACTACCTGAATTTAAGCTTTTCAACACCAGCGGTGGGAGTTGACTGTTGCAGTGAAAGGAGTTTGGTTCCAGCTTTTTATCACAAACCACCCTCATTCCCTCTGTTTGAGCTTTTACTCAGCATATTTAAAAACAAAGACCAGAAGAACATAAACAAAGGTTTCAAATTTAATTTGTCACCAAAGCCAGAAACAGTCAGAGGACATGTGTTTCTGGATTCCTCTATGTGATGATGCCCATCCATCTGGTACAGAAGGGAGTTAAAGAACACCTAGTATTTCCCTTAGAAATTAGCACTTGTGCTGAATAATCTTTTTTACCTCATGGTTAGCTTCAGCAACCATAACTTGAGTCACTGCAATATTCAATACGCTCAGTTAGAAATTTATTCAATACTTACTGGTGGTCCCTGGGGTCCTGTTGGACCTGCTTCTCCCTCTGGCCCCTGTTGACCCTGTTTTGGAGATAAGATGAGCACAACAAATTGGAAAAGTGATTTTTTTTGCACAATGCAAGACTTTTCATTTTTCTAGATCTTTTGAGACCTTACCGGTTTACCAGAATTTCCTATCAAACCTGGCACCCCAGGGCGACCTCTATTACCCTGTTGGAAAAAAAAATGCAAAATATTAGCCAAGCCAATGGTTTATCATTCCGTTTTAAAATAAAAAATAAGGAAATCAGTAAGATCTAAAAAAGTCAGCTTGTATTATTTTTTTAACTTCCACCTTTATTTTGGTTTTCATTTAACTTTCACCTAATTATATCTAATTTTTCAGAAGTCAGACTTCAGGTCTTTTGTTGTTTACATACTGACAGATCAAAATAGACTCAACTGCTGTTCTCAAATCACAGAAGGATAATATCATTCCCCGTAATTTCAGAAGACATTTACATCTCAATATAGTTTTCTTTTTCAATTACTTAAAACTAAACTCAAACATTATTTTCTGTAACATTCCATAGCCTGAATCACACAATATTTTTTTAAACTTAATTGGAATTGATGCTGTCGTTTGGTGGTACATAAATAGAGATGACTCTCACAAACTTAAAAGGAAATGGCTTTTTTAAGGTACTATTTAATGCCTGGAATCATGAAAACCACATCGTGTAGCAAGTCATGAAAATGCACAGGACTAGAGTTGATAGAAGAATATAATTAATTATTTCAGCCAAAGGCTTGTCTCTTACCACAATAGAAAGTTTAGAACTTCATAAGCACAAATACAGTATTATAAGAAAGTCAATATTCAAAATTATTTACCTTTGGGCCAGGAATGCCTTTCACACCTGGAGAGCCTGGTAAACCCTGAAAGAAATAACATCTACAGTGTTTATTTGTTGTTAAGGGGACTGGAAATGGTGTTAAAAACCATCTCTCTCATGTTAAAGTATTTCTAGTCCTTTTACTTGATATTGAAGCACTTCTATCCAATAACAAACCAACCTTAAATCCTTTCTATTCACAAAGTAACAGATAAGGAGTATTATTCCTACTTCATAAATTGGCAAAAGGAGCATGGAAAAGTGAGGAGTTGTGGCTTTTTCTGGCTTAGACTAGAAATAGATTCTTAGTCCCAGTATCCTGAGACTCGAGGTAGAGAGTTTAACAGAGGGGTGTCAAACTCATTTTAATCGGGGACCACATCAGCCTCGCAGTTGCCTTCAAGGGGCTGAATGTAATTTTAGGACCGTATAAATGTAGGAGTAGTTACACTTATACAGTCCTAAAATTACATTTGGCCCTTTGAAGACAACAGCGAGGCTGATGTGGGCCCTGGTAAAAATTAGTTTGACACCCCTGGTTTAACAGATACTTTTTGTGTACATTTCATCCCCTCCTCACTTCTGTGCAGCAGCTCATAGCAAGTATAATTCTACCAAATTTTCTTCCAAGCTTAAGAGCTCACTTCATATTACAATTTTACTTCCAGTTGTGTTTTAATACAGCACTTTCACTATATCCTGACAGCAATTGCTCCTACAGCATAGTGTTTCAAATAAGTTTCCATTTAGGTTTTGACAATTGGCAGAGTTTTCAAACTTATTCAGCTAATGTGCAAGGATTACCTGCTGAAAGAGTCCATAAAGCACTACTGATTCCCTATAACTCCACCACAGGGGATACACTAGAAAACTCGCCCCCCGCAGAAAGAAATATGAGTGTGATGCATTCCAGATGTTCTGAGCCAGCAGAATATCTAAAGGAAATGATTGTTCATCTAAGGTATGTTGGACTAGGAGATTGGCTCTTCCAGCTCACCCCGGGAACAGGTTTGGCCCTAGTCAATAAAATGAGACCAGATCTAATTGTGGGGTCACACCATAATATTCACAGGGTCTCAGGTATGAGAAACCCTAAAGGAATTGCATACTGGCCACAAACAATTTGTAAGACCGAGTTCCTCACTACAGTACCATGAGCAGATCTAGGCTTTTGTGCAAATGTTTTGGATACACACAGCAGAATTTCCCCTGGCATTACACATCATCTTCATGGGCTTTTTGCTTAGGTTTTCACTTAAATTACTCCAATGTTAGCATTGAACTAACCTATATACAGCCTTTCTGTGGTTTGAACTGAGCCTAACTTTCAAAGGCAAAATACCAGATACTTACGGGCAGTCCCTGAAGGCCTGCATCACCTGGAGCTCCAGGTTTTCCTGGTTCACCCTGCAAAACATTGTAAGTTGTAATTTATGCAAATCAAACAAAAGGAAAAATTTCATTTCTGGAACACAGAGCTGGATTACTTCCGAATTTGTAGGATGGGAAAGTTCATTCAATTACCCTAATAATGCGCATAAAGCCACAGGCAGCAGCAGAATGAAAAGCCATAAATAATTGAACAAATCTAGGGCACTACCAAGGCTCAGATATATGCCAATTGTGCCTTACTTTTGCTCCAGGCATTCCAGGGATCCCTTCCCGGCCATCAACTCCTGGTAAACCCTTGAAATTAAAAAAGAAAAAAAATTATGTATTGTTGGAGAGCACTCTGGTATACAAATCAGCATGACATGAAGTAAATGAAGAAAATACTTACAGCCTCTCCTTTAGGCCCAGGGAGACCATTTATTCCCCTTGAACCTTGAGGACCCTAAGAATAATAATAATATTTAAAAGTGAAGATCAACACATTGAAATGACAGACGCGAAGAATGTGAACACATACTTACATGCAGACACGTTTTACTTTTAGAGTACCAATTATGCAATATGTTTATATGCTATAAGTAACCAATATTTGCAAGTCAACACAAATTGAAGTTTGTTTGTGCTCACTCTTTCTCCCTTTGGACCTGCTTCTCCCAGTGGACCTCTCTGTCCTTGATCCCCCTATAAGAAAAAAATATATATAATTTTAGTAATAAAACCAGAGGAAGCTTACTTGTATTTATTAGCTAAAATCTCCAGTAAATCAACAACAGCAACAACAGTACAATTACAATTCACACTTAGTTAAAGCAGATACCTCAAACTCATACTGTATTTCAAAATGCAGTTTCTTAAAACTGCAGCTGGCAGCTACATTTAAAAAAACACAGCTCAAGCCATCCCCTAGGAACCTAGGGACAGCTAAACAAAGGACGTTGCACTCACTTCTTCAACCCATACAGTTACTGGCTATTCCAAGCATAAATTTCAGCTATGGGGTGCAGGGAGAAGGGAAGAATTAAAAAAAAAAAAAAAAAGGCACTAAATGCCCTGTGCAGGTTTTGTTCTAATGAATGAATATTTTTCTAGCTTAAAATCTGAAAAATTCCAAGTCACTCTAATGCACAGTAGCACTCAGAACAAAGAGGTAATAATTACATAGTAAAAGGCTAAAATGTGTTCACCTGTGCCACAGTTCCTTGGGGGCAGCAAGAGAACCTCGACATCACTGTTACATCATTTATTCACCCATCAAGAATCAATGGAACTGGATTATCAGAGGCTTTTCTGATTCACAGCCACAAAGCTTTAGGACTTAGCATCTAACTGGGTAGACCCTGGGAAGTATCTGGCTAACGCATGCTCTACTTACAGGGGCACCAGGAAGACCTTGAGGACCAGGATCACCATCAAGTCCACGAGCTCCCTATGAGACAAGAAGACAACACAAGACATTAAAATGAAGTGCTGAAACACTAACAACTTATGATCCCTCCTGGTTTGCTGGGAGCTGCAAATTCTCAAAACCTGAGGTTTTTTTATAGCTCTAATTAAAAAAGAAAAAAAAAAAAAGGACTTCAGCAAACTTTTTTTTAATCTACCTTGGGTTTTTTGTGGAATTATGAATTGTTACTCCGTAAGTAATTTTAAATGGAGGGGAAAAAAGTTTTCAAAAAGATTTACAGAGAATAAGGAAGAACTTTGTCAAACAGATGTAATAAATATTTCAAATAGACAAAACAGCATAAAATGTAGGCAAATTACTAGGAAGAATTATCTTCTATGAATTAGAAGATACAAAGAAGGCCAGAAAAGCAAAGTAAGATAGTAATCGCTTAGCAAATATGTCCAAGAGGTTAGAAAAGATCACTTATGAGAAAATTCATAATCAGGACAATTTTGATGTTTTTCTGAACACAAGATGATCACAGAATAAGGTTTCTGTCATTTCATTTCTGGAGAAGGAGACAATGGCTTGATTGCTACATTTTACTCCTCGAAATTTTTACCGTATAGATTTAGCAAAATCATAAGAATAGAAATGTAACAGTCAGTTTTGAAATAAGTTAGAAACACTTTGATGAAGAGCTGGAAAATTACCCAGCAAAGTCAGAGCTCATATGAACACGAATCCCACCAGCAGCAATTTAAAACACAAAAGATGCAAAAAACCAGAAAGAATGGAGAGAGAACAAACTCTCAATAAAAAATCCTGACGAAAACTGGGACAGTAGAAGCAAATGGCTTCAGGAAGATGCAAATCACAGGAGAGACTATTTAATAAATTTTAGCTTTAAATAAAATATTCTATAGTTTATAACTGCAATAACTTGGTATCTTGCTAACCACATACTTGCACACCTGCTAAACAAAGGTGTGAAAAGTATGTGTATTTCATTAATCAGAAGGATGAGGCTGCTTTTCTTCCGAATCAGAAGTACAGTAGCTATGGAAATACCACTGGTGGGAGAGAGAAAATGCCAGGGAAAAAAAAAAAAAAGGATAAATTTAAATAAGCTTTAAAAACAATCAAGGGCGTATTTTTTTTTGTCCAGATCATTTTATGAAAAGAAAGGTTAATACTCACTTTGGTACCTTTAGGTCCCATTATACCAGTTATACCTCGGATACCTAGGATGCCCTGAAAATGAAAAGTATATTCAAATTACACTTAAATCTTTTTATCTGAACTGTCCTAGTTTTCAGACAGAAGACTCAGAGTTCTACATGCTTTCTTTATACTTATTTCACTATTTTCTTAGTATAAAAGGAAAAATCCAGCTACTTCTGTATTAGAATATTTCATTTATATGGTAATTTGATATTTTACTAATTTAAGACTTTTTAACAGAATAACAAAACTATCAGGTTAAATGCTACCATGACAAATATGACTTAAGGACTGAAAAAAAACCACTGATTTCTTGATTACCAGAGTTGAAGCATTCTCCCTGTGCAGCCTGTGTGAGAGGAATGCTTGAAGGCCAGATTTGCAAAACTGCTAAATTGTCTTAAGTGGGGTGTAGGACAGATGCAGGAGAAAGGTAACATCAGACTTCATAGAACTCTGGAGACAGGCAAAATTGGGCAAGGTTTTTGAGAATGCAACTGCCACACCTGAGAGGCTGGACTGAGGAGACATCCTACTGCCACAGGATGTATCAGAACTGTTATCACTTCCCTCAAAATAGTCGCACAGGAAATTTGGCTTCAATTTTTCTTCTTCCTGAGAGGACAAAACCACATAGCACATCTCCTCTCCCCAGAGAGAGCAAACCCTCAGCCATAACATGTTTGTCCTGAAACAAGAAGTATGCGCTGCAGCTGTGTTAATGAAGCAGCTGCAGGCACTTCAATGCAGCACAGGCAAACCTACTCCTTGACCAGACTCTAGATGGGCAGCCCTTTTACTTGCTCCTTACAAAGTTAGATGGAAACTTGCACAGAACATTTAAAGCTTCATCAGCCCAAAACATGAGAAAAATCTTGATAACACAACAGTGACTACAGCCACTCAGCAAGGGAGAGACCCACAGTCTAATCCTTGTTCCAAGATCAGAGATGGAAGTAGGTGCATTGCAGTACTCATTGCTTTCTATCAAAAGCAAGACCTCTCCCAGAGGTGACTGTCTTATGCAAGTCTTCTTGTCAGCGCATTACATAAAAGGGTTGGATTGCAGGTGCTGCTGTGGAGACTGTATTCCGAATCCCTCCTATGGATCTGAGCCTTACATTTGTTTGTGTAAGAAACATACAAGAAAATACAACAGAGCCTACAGCCTCTCCACCTGTGCCTCCAAAGCACTGTCCTCTTTTCCATAGGTTGTCTGACATCACTTTCTGTGCATTATGAATCCTACATTTTAATAAGAAACAATTATTTTAAAGCTTGCTTGTAAGGTCATCAACTGGTGAAACAGTGGAGTGATGCATTAAAAAAAAAAAGGGAAAGTCAATCTCTAACTGGTTTTTAATTCTATTGTTATTTCACAGTGATAGAACTTTACCAAACTGAGTTAAATGAATTGGCCCCCACAGGCCCTTCAGACAGCAGAAGCTGCATCATACACAAGTATTTTCTCTGCACCAGGGCCCCAGAGATAAGTTTTTCAGCATCAAACATAAGAAGGACTACACCCTTTCCCTTTCTTAGTTTCTGTTCTTTCTTTAGCTTTCTCTAGTCCTAATCTGGAGGTTTATGTTGTCTCATGTTTATAGAGAATTCTGTAATTTAGGATTTCAATGTCATGTGCATGAAGGTAAGATCCTGTACAGTATCACATCTGGACACCAATGGCATTAAAGAAATAGTTCCACACCAATGAAAAAAGCATAAGACTCCATCAGAAAATACACTGTAGAAATTAAATGTGTTATGCCTATTTCTTTTACTTAAAATGACCGCTTTATTCAGTTCACCATTGCCTGTTCAGCTGTGGTAACCATAAGAAGAGCTCCTCACAAGGAAACAAGCTGAGGAGGTATGTGCCAGAACAAAGAAGTCAGGTGAAGCAGGACAAGAAAATTAATTCCAAAATCATAGGTGTGATTGAGGGCTGCTTCCTTGGCGTGCAAAAAGGGAAAAAAAAAAGAAAAAAAAAAATCTGCTCTTTAGTGGCTGCTACTTAATCCTCAAGTCTTAGCTAAGTCTGACTTTCACAGCTGACCATGTTTTGAGCAAACACTAGCTTTGCCAGGAGGAAGTCAGAGTCATCAAAGCTACAGAAAGGAAGGCCAAGGAAAAACAAAACACAACACAGCTACTTGTATAATCTAAGCACAAAACAAAATTCAGAACATTAAATACTTTTTAAAATAAGCATTTCCATAGAACTATTTAGAGCTTTGTGCCAAGCGATAATGTAGATTTTTGGAGGGACTTAAATATTATAATCCTACTTTCACTCATAGACAATATGGCAGAATAAAGAGAAAGGAGCATGGAGATTTTATAGTATCTGTTTTCTCACAATAAGGAAAAAAAATGACATAATAAAGCAAACGGGTAACACTGTTTAAGAGGAAATACTTTACTGGAGGGCCTTGAGCTCCCACTTCACCAATGGGTCCTTGGTCCCCTTCTTCACCCTGGAAAGCAAAAGGAATACATCTGTAGGTAATCCAAACCACACACATCGCTCCTTCAGCACAGGAGGTACATTTACTACTTACAGTTTTCTGTCACCATGTCCTGCTTGAAGGAAATGCAAATGAAATCACACTACTCCCTCAGAACATAGACAGATACTCATTTAGGTTCACATTCCATTCAACTATTAGTCAAAAGGATAATTTCAAGACAACCTCAGTATAAAGAAGAATAATTATATTGACTTTTAAACTGTCATCCCTTTTTTCCTTGACTTTAATCCCTTTAGGTTTTCTTGTTCTTTTAGACTAAATGTCCAATGGAGTTATATTCATACATGTGAATGGACGGGACATGATGCTAGTAGCTCTGCGTCACAATACCACATGGCACTTCAGAACTTTTGAAAATTGAAATGGTAAAATGCCTTATCTGGTCAAACTCCTATTTGATTAGATGATAACCTCTCTCATACAGTGACAGTGCACACTAATGGAATGACAGTACTTACTGACAGTTTAATTTGCAAAAAGAGATTTTAGAGCATAAGACAACTGCTCAATATTCAGGGAAAAAATAGGCAAGCTGTTTCTAATTAATTAATGTTATTTTCAATACACTTAGGAATAGAGAGCAGGAGTTTTCTTAAAGACTATTCTCTGATTTTTTTCCTCCAGTACTGAAGCATGGACCAAGGCAGTCCAAATCTTCTCAACTTTTCTTACAAATATTTCAACATTAAACCAGGTTAATTAAAATGAAACACCTTAAAAGAGTTCACATTTCAGTTTTCAAGCTGAATCAAACTTTGCCTCTTTACTACGGTTATAGTCTTTCTTCACCTGTGAGCTTGTACTGTGTCCTCTACCTATCCAATACATTTTTTCTTCTTTTCCTCCTGTTACTACTCATCTGTGCCACCGAGAAATTTACTTGGTAAACCCACAGAATTCTTTTGCATGTAAATGTTTGGACATTTTCCATTTAATAATTACTTCAATGGGTGCCATAAGTTCCATAAAAATTAAATTGAACAATCAAAATAAAAAGCAAGAGCAGTATGACTTCTGCATCATAAAAAATACAGAGTAGAGGTGAATGAAGAACAGAGATATGTCTTTGGTTACTCTGGAGCACTATGATGTGCAGAACGTCTTCATGTACTCTAGTAAAAAAATTAATAGTTCTAACAAAACATAGTACCGTTTTTGAAGAAGAGGCTCAATTACTATTAGCTTGCTAAACACAGCTGCAGCTTTTCCTCTTTTTTTTCCTTACCTTATAACCTTGCTTTCCTGGTTCACCAGGTTCTCCTTTTGAACCTTTCTGTCCCTAAAATAAATATAAAAAGCAAAATAAATAAATAAAAGAGATTAATAAAAATTAAAATACTGAGTTTTGCAAAACAGACAGAGATTCCCCAGAACTCTCTTGCTGTTCCCTGTGCAATTCCCATTCACCAATGATTCCTCACCTATCTAGTTTACACCACATACTAAGTATCATAGAATCATTTTGGTCGAAAGAGACCCTCAAGATCATTGAGTCCAACCATGACATAACTCTGGCACTAAACCATGTCCCTAAGAACCTCATTCACACGTCTTTCAAACACCTCCAGGGATGGTGACTCCACCACTTCCCTGGGCAGCCTGTTCCACCGCTTCACAACCCTTTCCCTGAAGACATGTTTCCTAATATCCAATCTAAACCTCCCCTGGTACAACTTGAGGCCATTTCTTCTTGTCCTATCACTTGTTACTTGCGAGAAGAGACCAACACCCTCCATGCTACAACCTCCTTTCAGGTAGTTGTAGACAGCCACAAGGTCTCCCCTCAGCCTCCTTTTCTCCAGGCTGAACAGCCCCAGTTCCCTCAGCTGCTCCTCATCAGACTTGTGCTCCAGGCCCCTCACCAGCTTTGTTGCCCTTGTCTGAACTCGCTCCAGCACCTCAATGTCTTTCTTGTAGTGAGGGGCCCAAAACTGAACACAGGATTCAAGGTTCTGCTGGCCACACTATTCCTGATACAAGCCAGGATGCTGTTGGCCCTTTTGGCCACCTGGGCACACTGCTGGCTCATGTTCAGCCGGCTGTTGACCAACACCCCAAATCCTTTTCCCCAGGCAGTTTTCCAGCCACTCTTCCCCGAACCTGTAGCGCTGCCTGGAGTTGTTACGACCCAAGTGCACGACCCAGCACTTTGGCCTTGTTAAACCTCATACAATTCACAGACTACAAATGGTCCAGAAAGTGAATGAAGCAATCCTTCATATGCTCTAATCCTTTCAGTGCCCTGCATAAATTTTACACTGAAGATTACAGCAGCAGTAAGAGATTTCTACAAGGAGAGGTTGTTTTGACAGTCAAGAGTTGAAATAACCCTAAGCATCCACACTGATGCAATGTTTTTTGAAATTAACAGTGAACTGCCCTTCTGTCAAGCCAGCAATTACCCTCCCTAGTGCTTTGAGACAACATCTCTGTAAGGAATGCTTGAACAAACCGATTCTCCTACCTTCATTCCCATTAAGCCAGCATGTCCTGGGCGGCCAGGTGGACAAGCATTAGGACACTGGAAAAGGATCCACACAGTTAGTACCACAGAGTTTGAATAAGGTTGTCTGAGACTATTTTAAAAAAAAAAAAAAAGTGGACAGCTATCTTACCAATGGGTCACCATCTTGCAGGCCAATTGTTCCCTAAATTAAATTAAATTAATCAAAGTTAGTAAAAGAGAAATAACCAGACCTGATTCATTAGACAAGGTAGTCATCAGACAAAACAGAAAATACTATTATCTAAAGCTGGAATCAAAAGTATAATCAACCAAAATATCTCCGACATGAAAAACACCTAAACTGTGGGACTTTATTGTAGGATTGCAGGTATCTGCAAAAACCTGTCCTCTACTTAGATCAACTTTTCTGAAAAACAAAATACTTATTTTGTTTTTCAAGCTACCTAAACATATTTTCTATTAAATGTAGAGCAAATATATCCAAACCTCATAAATTTCCAACAGAAATGAAGACCATTTATGTAATAAAGATAACTTTTACTTTTCCAACTTAGTACCATCCAGCAAAAGATTCAGCTCTTTACAGCGAACAACAGAAGTATTAGTAGACAAGCGAGAAGTCTGTCAGTTAATGGAATTGCAATAAACTAGACCTCAGTGTACAACGACACGGACTCAGTAGGGGGAAGCCACTCCTCACATTAAATCAAATACTTGATGGAAGCTAACGGGAGGCTTATGAGGCACAACAGGGAGAAATATCATTTCACAGCAGCAGCTGGATTCTTTAAAGTCCAGTGAGACTGAGCACACTGTTTCAGAAAGAAGCACGAGGGAGTTTAAGGAATGAACTGGTCTCCTCTTATAGAGAAGGATTTAAAAAAAGCAAAAGCTAAGGGTATGTTTGGGTCCATAATGTCATCAAGTGGAGTGCGATTGTGGCACTTCAGAAATCTAAAAACGATAAAACTGTTAAAAAGTAGAAGTAGCATATGCCACTACTGAGAATTCCTTTTTACTTATTTCTTAAATACTCCTCTCCACATCACCATTCGCATTTTTTACAATCCCTCTGCCAATTCTCTGGCAACTTTCATGAAAACAAGAAACATGGATAAGTAAAGCATATAGATGTAGGGTCTGTCCATCAGAGGAACAGTACAGCTTTAAAAAGACATTAGTATGACACGCGTTTCCCAGCAGTTTGCATTTCACAGCACCCAGCCTCTGATATGTCTGCCAAATGCTCCATTTGATCTCTCTGGGCAGGTAAATAGCCACAAGACAAAGGCATAACACACATTCTTCCTCCCAAGGGGCTCAAAGAACATAACCATTCCCCTAGAGAGGCAAAGCACTGGTATAAAGTTTTCTTATATCCCTTGCAAGTAGCAGGCCTGGTTGCAAGAAAGACGTCAGAACTTAACCCACCTGGGAGCATATATTTCTTGCTCGTGAGCCAAATATTAATTTTTTCTCCTCTTAACAAAGAAGAGTCTACCTTTGCTGAAGAACTACTGGTGAGGTCCAACAAAGACTACATTTACAGTAATATTATAATTCACAGTGAAGTTTAAAACCTGTAAAAGTTACAGTTTAAGACCATTTGCAAAGATGGGAAAACGTCATGACAGAAGTTACACAGTTTGCATTTCAAACTATCTTTTATAACCATGAAGACTAGAAACTCTCTAAGTGGAAGACTGAATGTTGATATGATTAAATGAGTTGTATCTCAAGCTTCGAACACAAGCCTGTAGACATTAGGAATTAATATAGCCTGCTGAAATCCTAAAGTCAGTATTCAGCTGTAGGACTTGAGGAGGAGTTTTGTTTAAGAACCAAGAATGTATAATTCAGACATTAGCACATATTAAAGTCAAATACTTACCGGAGGGCCTGGTGGTCCTGGTGGCCCTGGTGGCCCTCTTTTTCCTGGATCTCCCTAAAAAAAGGGTAATATAATTTTGCTGATTCAAAGTAATAATGACAACCATAAGTTACATATTCATACAACACCTCATTAATGTTTATAAATATATAAAGGGTGGGTGTCACGAGGATGGAGCTAGGCTCTTCTCGGTGACAACCAACAGTAAGACAAGGGGTAATGGGTTCAAGCTGGAACACAAGAGGTTCCACTTAAATGTGAGAAGAAACTTCTTCTCAGTGAGGGTGACAGAACACTGGAACAGGCTGCCCAGGGGGGTTGTGGATTCTCCTTCTCTGGAGACATTCAAAACCCGCCTGGACGCCTTCCTGTGTAACCTCACCTAAGTTTTCCTGCTCTGGCAGGGGGATTGGACTAGATGATCTTTTGAGGTCCCTTCCAATCCCTAACATTCTGTGATTCTGTAATAACAGTGAGAAACTAAGTAGCTACAGAAGGACAGGCTAGGTAGCCAATTAAAACATAAACCCACAACATAAGTCCCACAGTAGCACGGGAAAACTGATTTTTTAGTAGAACGGGAGCCATGTTGCGGAATAGGAGCCACGAAAAATCCCAATGAATTTTCAGATTCTTTAGAAAGCTGAAACAACTGAACACAGGACCATCTATGCAGTCATCTGTCTCATAACTGCTAATTAAGCTCTGAATTAAAAGAATCCTAATAACTGGCAAAAATGTCCAAATCGCAGAGAGGAAAAAGAATCCCCTTTTTCAGAGCCCAAGATGAATTTATCAAGTCAGAGTCTTCTCCTGTTTGTGAAGTTTTGATGTCCAGTGCTTTCAGAAGACAACACAGAATCTCTGCAAATTATTTTTTCTGAGTGCTTTTAATTAAAATAAATATAATATTCTGACGGGAACCACCTTTTAACTTAATACTGTTGTTTTGATATTATCTTTGATATGTTATTAAATCATAAATGAAATTAACAAGATGAACATAGAAAAAATATTCAGTAATTCTCACAATGTGTGAGCTATAGAGCTATATCTTTAAAAAGCTGTATCTTTAAAGAGCTATATCTTTCTTTCCCACACAAGGTATAATTACATTGCGGGACTCATTATCACAAAGTGTTGTGGAGGCTCATGATATAAAGGGATTCAAAAAGGGACTGACTACATTAATGGAGGATCAGCACATGTACATCTTTTGAATAAAGCAGCACGGATGCAATTTCTGATTCAGGCTGTCTCTGAACTGCCAACTGCCAGAATGTGGGACAGTATGACAGAAAAATGTCATTTTACCAATAGCCCATACACTTCCCTAGGTACCCATTATTGCCCTTGCTACAGACATGACAGTAAGCTGGATGCATCATCTTCTGAAACAAACTGGCAGTTTTAAATATTTTTATATTAATTTATGTGACTGAACACAACACACAGGGAGAGGTATGCATTTAAAAGTAGGCTTCATTAAAGAAAATTTTAATGCTGTTTCAGATTTCAAGTAAAAAAATAACATTTGGTTTCAATTTGCATTTCAGTGGTAAAATATGGAGTCAAAATATGACCATGTGCTGAAATGGAGTGCACAGTGTAACGGTAATGTCAGTAGATGGAGTCATACTTAAAATGAGACTAAGAAGAAATACTGAATTGCCATGTACACTGATATGCAAATGGAAAACAGAAATAGCACGTGGTCATGTACCATAATGTGCATGTGAGAATAGAGGAGTAAAGCTGAACATCTGCATGTAATGTTCAGATTTGCATTTCCTGTATTTCTGGCAGGTTTGCTGTTCAATTTTAGCTTTCCTTGAGTAAGAGGGGAAGTAGAGTGTGGGACACTATATGAAGCATTTAATTCTAACCTAATGGGTATTCCTGACTCTGTGCTATTAATTGTTTCTTATTTCTGATGAGCTTCAAACACAATCTTTCCTCTACCAGTGATCGCTGTAGAGGAAAAAAATATGTTTTCGAGTGCGGTTATAACCCAAATAGTGTTTAAATGGCACAGTAATTATTCATTTTTTCTATAACTACCTTCTAGCAATTGAATAAACCTACATTTTTAGCAAACATGGTAGTACTTACAGGTGGACCAGCATGACCCACTTCCCCAGGAAGTCCTGCTGCACCAGCTGGACCCTATAACAACCAAGTTAAACAGTATTTTTAAACCATACAATACTTCTATAACAAGCATCCAAGGAGTGAAACTTAATTCTCTGAAACAACAAACTATGACTTCAGACACCAGTATTCTTGCCCCATATACCATAGACCTAAGTAACCTCGATAGTAGCTGAAGAAAGAACACATAATAGACCTAAAACACCAGGATTAAAAGTCTCTTTTTTCACTGAATTACTTTTTATTACAGTATAACAGCTTTATTGAATATTTAAGCAGATTCATTAATCAGTATATTTATGAATTGTAAAATTGATACTTACAGGTGGTCCAAGAAGCCCCTTGCCCTGTGAAATATGAAAAAAAAAAAGGTCAGAAATGTGGGGAAGGTTCCACATCTAGTCAGGCTGTTTGCCAAGAATAGAGTATTTGGGATTAAAAAAATACAAAAATCACGATGTTTGATTCTGCAAAATCACTTTGAAAACTTGTTTAACTAATGCTAAATATCAATTTTATTATTAGGTAATCAATATCAGGAGAAAAATTAAATTATTGATTAAGTTGCCTTGCAGTAGCATTTATTTACACGTATTTACAAACACATATACTTCCACAAAGGAATGAAGACATTAAAGCCTTTGGGTTTAACTAATTATCAAGTACCGTGATAAAAACATCTATTCTATAATTTCTTTCTAACGGTGCATTTAAACTGATAATAAAAGAGGTCATTTTTAGTGGGTTTTTGGGGGTTTGTTTTGGTTTGGTTTTTTGCCAGTGCTTCCCTGAGGTCTAAATCCATTAAACTAGAGCTTTTTGGTAATCAGAAAGAACACCAAACTGTTCCTGTTTACATTTTCCATTAGTATTTCTCTGAATAATTTAATGAGAAGTGTCCAAGACACAAATGTGTTTCTGCCTATTTGGACAATACACTTCCTCTAAGAAAACAGATCCCTCAGTCTTACATAGCTAAAGCAAATGGATAATTTTGTGGAGAACAGTGTCAGTGATGTGTATGAAACACTGGCATATAAAATCACAAACCTCTTTAGGAGATTTGAAGTAATAAAGCGTCCTGGCTGAGTAGAGTTTAAAAGCCACATAACGTCATACCAGGATTGTATCTGCAAGGTTGTCTTTAGAAAACTTGGTATAACACCAGGAAAATTTCATGCATTTATCAGAGTTCTTCCATTTTAATCATTTAATACATAGCAGAAGGTAAAGTTTTTCATCTTGCATAACCTACATAACTCCTTTGCTATTACTTAGTGCTCCCTGGCTGTATTTCATTTTATGTCTATATTTTACTACAAAAATTAAACTTTCATTGCATCACATATCTGATATTATAATATCACCAGCCTCTGAAAGAGGGAGGCCAACTACCTGCAGGATCTCATGGGAGTAAGTCCTTGCTAACGTGCCCCTAGCAGTGGCAGGGAATGTCAGTGATACCAAAAGAAGCAGCTACAGCTCCTGTGTCCAGCCAACACACAGGCCCAGGAGAAGCCATTCCCCTCCTTTTCCCAGTCCACTGCATCCCCTCACCAGCCTAATTAGGACTCCAAACAGCAGGGGCTGTACCCCAGCAATCCATGCCTCCCCCACACCCAGCTACCCCATGGCCAGCCTTCTGGCCATGAATTCCCTGCAAGCTGAGAGCTCCAGTGCAATCACCCAGTGAGGACTGTTAGGGAATAGACTGCCCTAGCTTGTTGAATTATTTGGTATACTGCTTCTTATAGAATTTGTTTAGAAACTACTTCTACAGAACTTGCTTACCATAAGTGAATTTGCTTAGCATAACTTCTGCAAGCTATGAACCTTTGAACTTTCTGCTTTGTTAAGTAAAAAAGGCCTCAGAGTCTTCAAGCTAGAAGATAAGGGGAGCTGCGTCCCTGGAGATAAATAAAGGAACAGAGTGGCGTCTAACAGAATAATACTTTGGTTATTACCAAAAACTTATTTTCTCCAGTTGCAGGTGCAAAATAGCAACTGAAGGTCAGAACTGTAATCGACAGCCTGCCTGACAAAAAAAGAAGAGATCCAATGAAGAACAGAGAGACCCCAGACTCTTAATTCTGCAATTGGCCCAGAGCGACGCACAGTGGGTGGGGACTTGGATTGCGGGGGTACAATCGTCCCGAGTTTCTTTCTGCTGTGGGTCCCTCTTCAGGAGACACCCAGCTCCAGTTGCTCGATGCTGCACTTTGCGAATTATTTATTTAAGAAGAATTTCTGGAAGCCATGCCTGAGTATCTGCAGCAGGAAACGTAAGGAAAAGGAACTTCTCTAACAGGACCTACACAGAGCACTTAATGATCCCAACCAGCTGCCCATGTTCTCATCTCTGCCTCTCCACGCAGCCTGGGACTGCAGCCTTAGATTCCCAGATGCTTGCTGCCTGCTTTGGAGGTGCTTATCTGACCCACAGAGCATGTGGAGTGCGGGGGCATGGGCAGGAACCCACCATCTGTAACCACCTGGTCCAGGGACACTCAGCCTGTAGATCTGGTGAGTACCTCCCATTGTCAGCACGGACCCACTGCCGTCCACCACGAAGAGTCACATACCAGTATTTGTATGTGTACCCTGCGCTGGAAGCTGTGCTGTAGTAGACCTTAAAATATTTTCAATTTCTCTATCACTAAATACATACAATCCTACCCATATGTCAGATCTGTAAAACACCAGCAATATATCAGCTAACAGAAAAGTTAGAGGGAACTTAGCAGAGAGAATGGACTGAAGGGTGCAACACACACACTGAATGTAGCAGCCCCAGGTCCAGTTACCAGGGCCAGATCAGAGACATCAGTGTACTTAGAAGTATTATACACTAATTTTGTAAATCAATCATTTGAGAGACTATCCACAAAAGAGATGAGACAAAGAGAATAAATTAAAACTAAATGATGAAGCAGGAAAAAACAGAGGAAAGAGAGAGTAAAAAAAGATAACTGAAGATCACCAGGATACATTCTGGGGACGAATGGGTGACAGAAGCAGAAAAGTAAATTATTTATATAAAACTTTAGATACTTAATATTTTTTTCTTTTGGTTACCCTTAAGTCCTAACGTGGCCAATAAATTCCACTAGATGAGCTTGAAAAACAGTAATAATAATTTAAAACTAATTAATGTTGTAGCCAAGGCTTCTGACTTTGCACTGAGCATTTTAACAACTTCAGCAAGATTTTTTTTTGTGACAAATGAAGTCTTTGGACAACCATCCAGAGACTACTCCACTTCCAAAAGGCCACTAACTGAATTCAAAGCAGTGCATAATTACACCTAAATACTCAATTAATCATATAACTAGTATGCAGACTGATAAGTGTGCCCACTGTGTTTCTAGTAAATGAGGTCTCAAGGATCAAACCAAGGACCTGCCAAGGTTAAGCAGTCCCATTACTTTACACTTGTAGTAAGAGCTTATCAAAAAATCTCTGAATCTGAGAATTAGAACCATCACACTCCCACACTACCGCTTTTACACTTTTTTTTTCCCCCCAAATTTCATTACTTTAAATTTAATCTCACTAAAGGAGACACCACCGGTATTGGTCATTTTGAAAAACTTCACTAACTGCTCTATTTCTTCAGCAGCCTAAAGCCATTCATCAAAAGGAAAACCTGTATAAATGGAATTTCCCCCAGAGACCTATTTTGAGCATTAATCTTTCCATATGGATTCAGCATATATGAGTTAACAACCAAGGAGCTAAAAAAATAAACCCTAGGCTTCCTCCTAAAATGTGAGCTCTAAGGATTAACCTTAACCTTAATAATTAGCAGGGTAATGACAAAAGATGACTAAGTATATCCATCCTCTCTTTACCTTTAAATAACTAAGAATTCTCATTTCCTCATAAAAAATATTTCTGCAGATTCACCCTTAAATATAAGGTCCAGTTGCTTATCAAGCAGAGGCAGAACAACTCCAAAGGTAATCCCTACTGAGGAGCACCGAAGCATTATCACCTTAAGACTGAAAGTCTCAGGGTAAACAAAAAATCACTAAACTTTGAACAAAGGTGCAAAATCTCATCAGATTTATTGCTTTTACAGTCTCAAAATATAGTCACAAAAGTCCTGAATCAGGTAAGTGCTGCTCTGAATGGAATCAGCATTCTACCTTGACAAGTTGGTCCAGTTTGCTGCTTTCCCATAGTAACATCTCTGCCTCTAAGTTGAGATTAACCCTCTTTATGCGTATTTTATATACCCACTTTTTTATGAAGGCTCTTAAATTATTCATTCTCACATTAGTTTGTTAATGGTGAAGTAAACTCATGTCGATTTTCACCAAGTCAGTTTTTATTTCAGTTGGCAACCTAAAATACCGCAGTATTTTAACCTACTATTTCAGCAATTCGGTTTTAATGCCCTGTTTTTTCCTCTCCCACAGTACTTCTTTTCAGGTACACTTTTTCCATATCATCTGATTAACATATCTGACAGAGTTAAGTGATATCTTCATTCTGGATACACATTTTAAAATGCATTGCAAATGACCCAGAAATTATTTCCCCATCTATTTGGCAGCAAAAAAAACCAAACCAAAACAAAACAAACCAAAAACAAACAAACAAAGACGCTCAAACCCCTAACAGAAAAAGTGTGGGGCTTTCAGTCTACATAGAAGCTACCTCAGTTCTGCAATTTTTGTGGCTAAATTCAGTTCATATATTGAGTCTACAGATTGACCGGCCACTATAAAAGTATTACCTGTTTTCCAAATTTTTAGGTAAGAAAGAGCATCCATGAAAATTAAATGCAAACGTACACACAGAATGATTCATCTTAAGTTTGAACATGTCTATAATGTAATGTCTTCAAGAATAACAATACAATTTCCTCTCTGGCCTAACATCAAAATGGTTGTTTAATATAAATTTAATTAATTAATGGGACAGGGTCAAAAATACAAAGATGTAGTCAAAGATACAGAATTTCACAGCAAGTAGTGCTATATCAGAATACAATGCCTCTTCTATTCAATTCCATTAATTTATCCAATATTTATCTAATTCTTAATTAAATTTTAATTATGTGCAGCCCTATTACAATTTCAAGTTAGTCATCTTGTTCCATTACTCATTTTCCTTGAGGTTTTCCCTGGTTTCTTATATAATCTAAGCTTCTACATCCCAACCATCACTCATTTCCTCAACCCTGTAAGATTCCTAAAATTCACAATTATTTTCAGCCCCCAAAGATGGATATTAAATGCATCTGCTTGCCAAGTGGAACAGTACTCTTCACACGCCTTTTCTCATATTTTGTCTTGTTTTCATATGGAACAGGACAGGAAGGCCCATATAACATTTACACTTCAGCGATCCCATTTAAACACATGGCAAGGAGCTGAAACAGAAATAACTGTAGACTTACTTATGCAAATAAAACCTGAGCTCTCCTGTCTCTACAGCATTTTCACAGAGAGATGGAAAACAAAGTTAAGTGTCCAAAACTTGTGACCACATCACACACGCTCCTTTTCTATAGCATACAAACCAAACATCCTTTCAGTAATATCTGCACACTTTGATATAAAGGCAAAAAGGTTCCTTAATGTAGTACCTTAATATCTCCTGAGTTCTTTGAAACATCAGAAATAGTTTCTGGCTCTCCTTCACTACATATAATGGAAAGAATTCTTCATACTGATCTTGAGCTCTCAAAAGCCTCTTCATATACTAAATGTATTACTCACCGGCAGTCCACGAGCACCTGGCAGTCCTGGCTCACCCTTTAAAAGACAAAAATTGAATTTTTCAAGAGGCATTAGCATAAAGTTTTGTAAACAACATACAGGAAGATGCTCTCACCTTTCAGAGGGTATCATTTAGTGTACATATTCTGCAAGTATTATTCACTTTTTAAGGCTATGCTGGTTTCAGTGAGACTTGATAGAAAGGAAAAACTTTCTCAATATTAAAAAGATATAGCCTCAAGCCTTTTTTTTTCCCCAAAAAAACCCACCAAACAACTCAGACATTCTGATTACTCTGACTTCTGATGTGTATTTCATGTGTCTGATTGCTGATAAAGTCAAGTTTCACTGTTCAGGTTCCCGCTGAGTGTCACTATGACATAATTACATCACAAGATGCAAAGAGCCTCACCATTACTGAAGATGCTCAACATTAATGTCATCAATGTAATCCCACCATTCCTTACTGCTGCCTGGGGAATGGAAGTTGCTTTGTACTCTGTGAAAAGGGCCCAGCGTGTCTCTATTCTATAGATGTTTTAATATTGTAAGAAAGGCTGCAGCATTGCATTAGTTGCTTAGAGACAAACAAAAATCGTGCTTAAAAAATTAAAAAATAAAAGAACACAAATAATTTCATGCATGATTTTGTTCTTACCTTCTGTCCTTTTGGTCCTGTGGCTCCACGTGAGCCATCAGGTCCTGTGAGTCCCTTTGGAAGCAACATATAAAATGTTAATGCAAAGGTTACGTGGTTTTCTTGATACAACAGAAAACATTCTAAAAGATAGAATAATGAAGCTATTGAATTAGGTAAGTAGCTGCAGGAGACTTACAATTCAGATGCCTATTTACATGCACTGATAAAACTGCCCAAGCTCAAAGTACTAGCTTCTGGTGACAACCATCAGTGCCTGTGATATCTGTCCTTCAAAAATTATTCAGTTAAATCATAATTAAACTAAATGTGATCTCACAGGAAAAGAAAAAAAAAAAGGTTAGTTTTTGAACCATACTTGTCCAGCTGGCTAAAATTAAAAAGCAGTCATGTTATTATAACTATGAATTCATTTGGAGTTCTTTTGTTTTCTTTTGTTTCCAAATTTTTAACCATCTTACATGGCTTCGAAATTCCCAGATATCCATAAGAAAAGCCTTGTTTTCTCTGATAATTTGCTTTCAAAAGCTTACATGATCATTACAAGTAATTACTGTAGAGTATCTTTACTCAGTCTATTAAATCTGACACTGAAATAGTTTGTGAAAGAAAAATGAGATTTAAGAAGTCAGAACTGCCTCACCAATTAAACATGGAAGAAGGTATTATAAATCTAAAACCCCAATTAAAAGTTGAATGCACAGTGGGAGTACAATAAAGTCCCATGTTTTGTCTTCAAGTGAAAAAAAAAAAAGGCTCAGCATTCCAGAACACAGTTTTCTAGTATTACAGTTTCACTCATCCACTAATATGCGGGAATTTGCAAGTGTGAACAAATATGAGAAGCTGAGTTTAAAACATTCTGTTTCACCTGATTGCGTTACCATGAATTCTGGCAAGGAAAACAAAACCATGCCTTAAGTGAAAATCAGAAGCAGCAATGATTTTTTAAAAATCTGTTAGTGAGTTTTTGACATGTACAAATGGGTTGTGGTCCTGTATTATTTTCAGGAAAAAAATAAGTGGAATGAGGTACCATGCAAGGCAAGACCATTTCCTCTTACAGATCTGAAATTCAAACAGTTTAACTAAAGACTCTTCCAGCTCCATGTCCACTGAACTTCTGTTCAAAAGCAAACTAAAAATTAACCTCTAACAGTATTTCAATCTTTAATAAATATTAGGCTTTTTCACTTATATAGTTTGCAATACTCTCTAATATACTAGTTTGTTGTATATAGTCTTTATTTTTTATGTTTTAAATTATAAAAGTATTCTACCACTTAGGTAAATTAGACATAAGCTTGCCTACCTCCTGGCATAAGATCTAAGTACTAATGCAATAATCTTGCTTCATAGCAAGAAATGCTTTCAAACACTGCTCTCAAGAGAAATATCAAAGAGTTTCCCAAAAATGTATGAAGTTGTTTTTTATTGCCACTGATTTATTCAAGAGACACAACCTAACAGGCCATCAACACCAGATGATGTTGAACTTTATTCTTCTGTATTATTTTCCACAGAGAAAGGAAGATACACCAGCAGGTGCAGGCTCTGCTGTGGCTGAAGTCTGGGAGGTTGTTTATTTGGTTTTTTAGTAACGCTTCACCGTAACATCAGGTCTATAGGGTTGGTTTAATTTTTTTTCTTTGCATTTTCTCTGTTTTAGGCAACGAGGGCTAAAAACCACTAAACACAACCCCCTCCACATACCCCTTCAGGCATCAACCACCAGAGGCCCAGAGGAGGCGGGCTGCCTCACTGGCAGCTGTGAGGAAGCCAGAGACCTCAAAAGGAGGTCATGCATCTATAGAAACAGACTAAAACCAGGTATTTTTCTTAAAAAAAAAAAAAAAAGGAAGAGGAAATTCAGGTGTACTCACATCAGCTCCCGGCTCTCCAGGCAGACCAGGGGATCCGGGTTTGCCTGCATCCCCATCTGGACCCTTCAGGATTTAAATGGACAGTTAGACATGTTTCAGAGAGGGAAGAGGAAACAAAACTCAAAACCTCATGGGATCAAATGCAAAGTAGCTGAAATCACTTACCGGTGGACCAGGGGGGCCATTCGGACCTCTCTCCCCCTAACAAGATATGAAGAAGAAGGTATTAGTCAAAGTTACAGTGACCTTTTATGATCCCTCATGAAAAACACTGATTTACAGATTATCAAGAAAAATGCTAAACTGATTTTATTGTAGGAAATTAATATTAAACCCACATGATCTCTGTTATAGACTAACAGAAATAATCACAGAAACTTCTGAGAGGAACTGTGGGAAAATACGTGGTAGCTCCTATTGGGAACAACGTCACAAATCCTTATCATGCCTTAGTATGAGCAATACTACATAATCCGTTTTGAGCTCAGAATTATAAACCCCCTACACCCCATTTAAGGCAAATAATCATAGCATATGATGCTGATTACATAAAATAAATAATCCTGTATTTTCCACATCTGAGATAATCTGAAAGACCACCTTCTCCCCTTGGCCCAGCCTGCTATGGAGTGTGAGACTCATCAATTCCTACATGGATCTGCAGCCAAATCCTTGGGGTCAAATGCTGAGCATGAGGACAATGCAGGTACAGCTCCAGGCATTTCCTATTTCCTAAGTAGAGCATGGGAAACACTTACATCGATGCCATCAATACCAGGAACTCCTGGTGGCCCTGGTGGACCTGGCGGGCCTGGTGGACCAGGGAGACCTCTCTGACAAGGAGTAAAAAAAGAAAAAGGAGCAATCAGATCCTGGCAAACCTGCAAGAGTCAGTGCAGGGGGACTGGCACAATGAGAGGTGGCTTCTACAGGTCAATCAGGAGGTCACAGCTGTGATGAGGAGCCATGTCCTCACTCCATGCATGTCAGAACCCACAGACCCTATATCCCACCTTAGCTGTCGCTGCGATGACCAGCAACGCTCCCCTCATGGGCAGAATGGTGATGAGGTGTTCAGCCCCCCTCCCCGGGCCCGGCAATGCTGGCAGGGCCAGGGCAAGGCAGAGGGGGCTCGACCCCCCACCCCAGCAGGATTTGAACACGATAAGAACACGACAGGGTGGCAGAAATAAGGAGTGATCTTTGCGAATCAAACACTGAAATCCACTAAGCTACTCTAATTACTCATTCAGCTGACACAAAGGACACAGTCTTCCTAAGGGTTTGTGCTAGCAAAGAAAATTTAAAACAACCCTGTCCCTACTGCCAGGCTCAGCGGTTTCGCCTGTTTCCTCGGGGTTTCATTAGCATCTACAGAGGCGCTTTCTCAAAGCACCGGGCTCCTGAGGGGGAGGCTGGAGGCGCCACCAGCCAGTGGAAACAGAGAGAAAGGATTTTACAGGTCTCCGTCCCAATAATGCGGGGCTCTGTTCTCCTCAGAGCCAGCTCCGGCCACAGCCCCACAACCGTGCTCTGCGAGGCGGGGGGCAACCCGGGCTCTGCGCCTGCCCCTCGCTCCCCACTGTGCTGCTGCTCTGGACACCTTTCCTCCCCACACCAGTCTTGCCAGTAACAATCCATCCAGTGGTTGTCGTACACGGGGCTCAAGCCCTGCCATGTCACCAGGTGCCTGCCTGGTGCCCACCATGTAGACACACACGCATGACACCCACCGCCCCGTGGTCAACTCGCCTTTTGCCAGCACCACATCAGGGTCAGCTACAGCTACTGGGGGGCAGAAAAGGGCCGAAAACCATCCAAGGCGCCAGGGCCAGGGCACGACAGAGAGCAGCCTTCAGGTTCTCATCACCCACACCCTTTCCATGAGCACGGAGCACCGTCCCTTCCCTCACACTTACCTCGATTACCGTCTGGCTTATCTGCATGGGAGAAAAACAGAGTCAAAGTCAGAGTAAACTTACTTGAGCCAGGCAGAGGCAAACAACCTGCAGGAAAAGCCCCAAGGGCAGGAGGCCCCTCAGAGCCCGGGCCATGGCGGTGGAGGGACCGGCCTGCGGCTGCTGGGACGGGCGGCCGAGAGGTGAGCCCCGCTGCAGCCCCTCACTGCTCGCTGGCGCCTTGGGGAGGGGACTGGAGGAAAGCTGAAGGCTGCGAGGGGGAGGACTGAATGCCAGCAGCGCCTTAACCCTTTGCCCCGCTGCTGTTGCTTTGGGCACCGACCCTCACCTTCCGCGCCCCTCCCCGACACGGGTTCCCCGCCGCCAGGCTCCCCGGCAAGGCGGCAGCTGCGGGCGGGCGGCTGCGAAAACCCCTCCCGCCTGCGAGGCACAGCTTCCAGAGGCCTCCCACCCAAGCGCCGGGCGGCGGGGGGGACACAAAGCAAGTCACGGAAGGGTTAAAATGAGGCCGCTGCTGCTGCTGCTCTAGGGGCTTGGATTTCTAAAGGCACCAAATTGCAGGCAGGTATGGTAAAAACAGGCATCTCGGCCCAGAAAGGGGGACAAAAACCTGTGGGCTGCTGCGGGACGGGGCGGGCAGGGGCGCGGGGGCGGCATGGCGGCGGCAGGGCAGGGACAGGCACGGCAGGGGCGGGCAGGGCACGGCCGCACAGGGGCAGGCAGGGCAGGGGCAGGGGCGGGCAGGGCACGGCCGCACAGGGGCAGGCAAGGCAGGGGCAGGCAGGGCACGGCAGCACAGGGGCAGGCAGGGCAGGGGCAGGCAGGGCAGGGGCAGGCAGGGCACGGCAGCACAGCGGCAGGCAGGGCAGGGGCAGGCAGGGACAGACAGGGCAGGGACAGGCAGGACGGGGCAGGCAGGACGGGGACAGGCAGGACAGGGCAGGCAGGACGGGGCAGGCAGGACGGGGCAGGGACAGGCAGGACGGGGCGCTCACCCGGGCCGGCAACTCGCCGCAGGCTTCGCGCTGGGGTCGCAGTGGGTCGCAGTGAATCAGCATCCACTGGATTTCGAACTGGCAAAGCAGATAAAGATCACGTTAATTCGGGTCAAGGGGTCGCACACTGGCTGAGGGTGTAGTAGGAGGAACACTGGTCAGCTAAGGGCACGTTTTAAGAGGTAGGTATTTAATGATAATGGCTATGGGTGTATCGGAGAGCTCAGTCCGGATTAATACCCTGTCCTCTGTTCTACCCCTAACTCTAGAGAGCTTTTAAATACGGAACATAAACCTGTCGAGGGATTTAAAGAGAAGGTGAGATTCATCATGTGTCATTTTTTACATGTTCTTTATAAGCACAGACACTTTTCCTCGTGCTATGGTGGTTTTATTAAAGGACAGGCAAAATTATATTCTCTAAGTGGATAGCTGTGCCCATGAAGAATGGTAGGTGTGAGGACTGAAATGTGGTCTAAGTGTGAGAAGTTCAAAAAGCATGATCATATGCACACTGCCAACAGCCTGCAGCTGAGTGATATACATCTGTGGAATTTCACATCTTCTATGAACATTTGTATTTGGCACTGGAAAACAACATAGGATTAAGGCAAACCTCAGAAGCTGCAACCAAGTCTCCCTTGATGTGCTATGTAGACTAAAAAACATACCCTCTGCTGAAAGTTACTGAATAGCTCATCCAGCTTCAGAGGTATATCCATCGATATATAGTGCATCACATGGAATTTTAAGTACCGGAAGCATATTAAATCATGCATATTTATTGTATCTAAGTTTTAAAGTCTTGGGTTGTTTTTTCTCCCTATCACACAGGATCAGCTTGGCTTATGAACCACTAATTAGTGGTTTATCCAGAGATTTTTTGGTTTGATGATAAAATTTAGAGGCTCCTATTGCTTCCTCTTCCTTGTGGATGGCTGAGGAGCTGGAGGGACAAAATTGGTTTTTTTCTTGTTACAACATAGAGCCCTCATATGGAAAAGTCTCTGATTTTTTTTTTTGAGAAGCTGAAAATAGAAGCGAGCGTTCAGGGACTTTCACTTCTTATTTCTTTGCCTCTCTGAGTCTTTCTTCGTATTCTACTGAGCTAAAGTAGCTCCCCACCACACCTCCCACAACATAATGTCTCAGTGCCTCCTGGCTGTCTTCTGTGCTCCCTCTGGGATATCTCATTTCTCTCTCCAGTCCCAGCCCATAACTGATGCAGAAGGCCAGCTGTCATTCTGAGATGCTTTCCTCTCCTGCCGTCATGCTTACATTCACTTAATTGTATACTGACTGCTAGAACTAATAAATGCTTTGAGTCTGAAGTCCTTTAAGATCTCTGCAAGACACACACATAACCACAAGTTGCTGCTTTTGTTTTTTGCTTTCGCCTTCACCACTTCAGTGCCGCCACTACTGAAATCCTCGCTATCACATCTCTGTTCTGCTTGCTTTGCAGTTATCAGTTTCCAGAGTGCTGAGAATATAGCACAGTAGAGGCAGTACCCTCCTTTCTTTTACCTGTTATCTGACACCACTATCTGTGAGTTGATTCTCTACCTCCTTTATCCAATTCTAGTTTTAAAACCTTTCCCAGTCCTTAATAATAGACAACTGAATGTCATAATATACATATTAAAGAACTGAATGTATACTGTATTTTAATACTAAAAGGCAGCAATACAATAATAAAAATAAGAGAGTATCTGAAATCTGAAGAGCGGGGTTCATAAAAAGGCATTAAACTGGGATCAAATGATACCTGTATGATAATACCATACAGCTAGATTCTGAGTCCTGAGTCTCTACGTTATTCACCTCTGAAGCTCACTTCCAGAGAGAGAGAAGTCCATAACTGGCTCTAAAGCAGTTTATAATCTATTTCTGATTTAAAATAAGATAGACATGGTTTTAAGTGACAGATTTTCTACTTTTTCAGTTTGTCTCTTCAATATTAAAATTATACTAAGTAATATTTAAGAGTCATCCATTCAGTAGTTAGGAAATACCGTAATTAAGGTTGCCTGTACAAATTTAATCTGTACCTAAACTGAAATTTTGTGATCCACAATTCTTTCCTTAGAATGCTTCCCTCATTCACAAGAGTGAATGAGCAAGGCTGTGGAAATGGTTCTCATACTGCAGAAACTGTAAGTTTGGAAGTAAATCAGGCAAAAGGTCGTAAAAAAGAAAGAGTGGCTTTGTGGAAAAGGCAGACAGATGCCACTGAACGAGCCTGCTTTTGCTTCATAGCTCTTGAATAGTGCTGACAAATTATTTAAGTCAAAATAGCCACACTAGAGAGCAGTAGGAAGGAATGGATGCCTGAAATAAAGTATCTGGGTACAGATTATGCAAAAAGGCTTATCAGTAACAACTGTAACTGAAATTGATAGTCTTGGGCTGTGCTTTCAACTTGTAACATGGTACAAAATCTGTAAACACTGAAAAAATTACTTTTAAGACTTATCACCAGCAGCCAATATCTGCATCAGCACATTCTGGTTTTTTATGTAGATAATAATTGCCTTTGGTTGGTTGGTTGGTTTTTCTCCTACTTTTTCAGGGAGGGTGTGCGTGTGGGTTTTGGCTTCTGTACTAGGATGAGAAAGATTTGAGATTATAAAATGCCGATTACTAGCTTGTGTTAGACTTTGATGCATGACTCTCCAAGTGCCAATATCTGTGTCTTAAGAAAACACTACTGACAGATGAGTATTCATTTTTAAAGTCTGAACCCAGTTTTTCAACTTCGAACATAACCAATATTAAAATAGAGATAAATTTATTAATGAGCTTATAAGATGTGATTGCTGCTGTTGCAACTTGCCTCACTGAGCCAGGAAATCCTTTTAGTGCCTCCTGTGTTTTCTTCAATGTTTCTGAATGGCCAACCAATCACTTTGTTTTGTTCAAGTTGGGATTTGAGTGGTGAGCCTTAAGTAAGGCCTGGTACTCTCTCAAGTTTAAGACACACAGAAAAAAAAATAACTGAATAAATGAGGCAGGCATCCTATGCAGGAAAAATACCTCACATTTTTTACAAAACACTGTACTGTAATATGAATGCAAAGGGAGTTGAAATATTTTGAACATGCACCTTTAACTTGACATTTCTTAGTTCACAGTTCCTTAGTCAGGCAGCATTATTTAAAAAAAAATAAATAAACTGTGCTTGTTCTGTAAATTTTTTTGCTTAGAGCTTTTGTTACTGTTTTGAGGCTATATAAATAAAAAAATGAGATGAAACGTGTTTGACTTTTTTAGAATGAAAAATAAAACTCTTTTGTTGGCAACATAGTAAAAGGTGTGACTGTCCTCCAACTGATTTTGAAGAGGTGAGAGAAGGGCCAGTATGTCTTAGCCTTGCTGTCAAGGTACATTTTCCCTCACCAGTATTTCACAAGAATCTTTTGATTATATTTAGCTGATTTAAGGAACACCACTATTCTGAAGATGTCTCATGTAGTTGTTCTGTCGATATAAATATGAAGTTTTACTGAAGATGAAGTACAGGTACAAACTTCTCAGAAATTAACCTCAGATAAATCGAGGGTAATCATAAAGCAAAGTTATTACAATGTAATCCTTTAAGACCCAGAGGTGTTTAAGACCCATAGGTCAGTATTTCTGACATCAATTTTCCAAGATTCCTGCAGGATTTCCATTTAATTCTAATTTCTTAATCAGCACAGATATAATTGGATCAGCTATGTCTGTCCGTTCACTGTTTTGTCCTCTTAAGTTCTGCGGAAATGCCTGCAAATGCCCACAGCTTTGCACATCCCAGTATCAACTATGCAATTCAGCTCTTACTAGTGCTTTAGAGGAGAGAGGTGAAGGTTAGATGTAAATGAGACCTAAATATCTAGAGCAGTATTTTCAGCATAGTGTCAGTCGTAAGAAAGCATTCAGCAGTACTGTAGGCTTTAAGGAAAACCATGACACTCAGAGCACATTTGCAGGTCCCTTCTGGGAGAGGTGGCTCCCTGTGCCTGGCTGGGCTGTTGGTGCTTTGGGGATGATTCAGGGGAAGACACCCCTTCAGGGAAAGTACAACTCAGCCCAGCAATTCTCAGGCAAAGGTTTTCTATAATTTTTTGTTAATGGTACCTATGCTCATTCTACAGGGAGCCTGCTGTCAGCTCTTTGTGCTTTTGTTAAGTGGCCAAGAGTAAGCTACACATATTTAAACATATCTCATTCTAAGAGCTATTTTGAACACATTTTATCCATTTTCCTACATCTTTGTAATGGGTTTTGGAGCTTCACTTCCTTCGCAGCTTTTTCAAAGTCTTACAAAATTACAGCGAATTCTCGTGTTACTGACTTTCCATAGCAGGGGTTCAGCCTTCTCAATGTGAGACTTCACAGGGTGAAAAAAAACCTGAGATGTGACTTTTTACAATTCACACACATAATCTGTTCTAAGGTGTAAATTAATCCCCGTTCAGCAAATATTGATAAGCAGCTTCATCTTAGGCATCACAAGTCATGCAGCTACCCTGAACTAGTTAGCAGCATTAAATGTCATTTCTAGCAAAGTATTTAGTGTCTATTATGACAAAATTGGGGTAATGGCTCTGAAATTGCAGAAACTAAGGCAATTTCTATCAGCTCACAGCAGTTAATCTTTGAGCAGGAAGAAATGAATGCCCTTACCTTTCTATAGAAAACACATCGTTTAGGAAATAAGTTCTTTTTCAGTTTTGAAATGATGATATATCTTGTACTGCTTGGAGTTTATAGTAGATTATTTGAATTACTTTTAGATAAAAAGAACTATTTTCTTTTTTATCTAAAAAAGTCAAAATGCAGCTGTAAACCTGTATAAAAATTTGCCCTCCATAAAACATTCCAGAAATCCTGGAATAAATCTTTCTAAAGGCTCAAAGGCAAGACGTAGTTTCTAGTGGAACTCTGCCTATTACTCTCCTAGGCAATCGTAGTAACAACAAGCAATAAAGAATCTCTTTTAAAATGACATGTATTACAGTGCACCTGTGAGAAGTTGACCTATTCTGCAAGATAGAGCACTCACAGAATACTGCAAAAAAAAAGAATAGGAAATACACTATTTATGTCTTTTAAAAATTATACTACTGGAAGTAATATACTTCAACAATGCCTGGAAATAAATTAGAAATTGTGCCTGGGACATACTAAATAACCAAGACTTGTGAGATGTTTAAACTGAGTGTAGTCAAGAAAGTTAAAGGATAAGCCTAGAATATCCCCAACCATAGATTCATTTACTCCACTTAAAGAGAAACTAAATGCACAGGATAAAACAGAAACTTGTGCAATATAAACAGCCATTTAAAAATCACTAGTCCATCAGCTTGTGTGTTTTCTTTATCATAATTTCAGAGAATATGGTCTTCCTAAATCTACCTTTTTATAATATCAGGTTTGACCACTACCGTTGTCAGTTCTGACTTCATTGCATAGGCCATACAATTCAATCTAGTGAGTCCTTTTTCAAACCCATGGTTCTGTCTGAATTAAAGTGTATTTTTAGACATCCAAACCTGGTTTAAAAATACAATGTCATGCTTACTTTCTTCCATCCTTGATAATTTGTTCCAGTGCTTCACTATTCTTTTTGTCAAAAAATCGCATCATATCCCTGTTTTAAGGTCTTCCTTATGGAAAGGTTTGGTTTTTTCATAAGATACAGTAAGTATGGCTGTATCTTTTCATAAACAAGCTACAAGTATAAACAAATATTTTGCATAAGTGGTGAACTGTGAAAATTGCTCAATTCCATTTTGTGTTTCATCCTTGAAGAGGGTGTCCTATACTTAGCATTTTCCCTGACCTCAGGTAGCTTCACACTAGTGCCTAATGATGTAGTGCTTAATCATAGATGAGGCAGAACTTAATGCTGGACACTCTTCCCCCACCAGCTGCCTGAAGAGCCCAGCTCAGTCGGTGTTCCTTGTGCGTACGCCTTGCTGAAAAGAGCAAGTCTCTGCAAAACACGGGCTTGAGACGAGGATAAAATTCCAAATGTCCTCTGCTGCTTTTCCTGACTTCTTTAATCCTGGCCAAAAAGTGAGCCAGAGCACCAGCAGAGAAATGTGGGAAGTCCGAGTTCTTGCTAAGGCGATCTTAAACCACATCTCTCTCCATTTGTAGGCTGGCACTCTGAATCGTTACTTCCACAGGCAACAGGAATCCTCTTTGTTTTTGAAGAAATGACTCTGTGTCTAACTTGAGGCCCTGGGTTATTGTAGCACTGTGTGCTTGGTATTGCAATACCTTCATACTTATAGCTCACTGTGCATTTAATTTAAATATCTTCCAAAAGGGAATACAATATTGGAGTAGAAATTTTTTCATCCTAGTAACACGCATGGAACATGTAATCTTTTCATCATTCAATCCATCCTTTCATCAACCAGCATCCCTCAGAGCAGTCAGCAAAGCTAAAATATGTGTGCAGCTAATTGTTACATTATCAGCGTCATTTGATTACTTTGGAGTGATATTTTCGAAGACTAACTTTTGTTTTCAACAGAATTAGTATAACTTTGCCACTATTGATGTTTCCTAATCCACATCTATAGCAAGATACTAGATGGCCACTTTCAGACATCTTGGGCAGCTTTCTGTCGCCATTTTCCAAGTAAAACTGATTTTTGTCCAGTGCAATATAGTGACCTATAATACAGAGATTATGAAGCATGAGATGCTTCTTTTCTTGCAACATTTCCCCTTCCAGGTTGATACAGTGCTGGTTATCCTGTGACCGTATTTTCTGCAAACAATATGAAATACATGTAAAAAATTATATCTCACTTCACTTTTTTATTTCAAAGTTGTCCCCAGTGTAGGGGTATGGAAAATGGTTACAATTTTTGCCATCTTCTGCCATTCAACTCATTTTGAATTGACTACCCTGTACAGATAGATATATAGATATAGATATAGATATAGATATAGATATAGATATAGATATAGATATAGATATAGATATAGATATGAGTATGTTACCATTCATATTACATGTTCCTAACATACTTAGAAGATCCCTGGAAAAGGAACAGGACAATATATGGAACTTCGCAATGTTTTCTGCATTTTTTCCAACTGTATTTTGAAACTATTTGGTTTTAATCTACGAAGTGAATTCAGAAATAGCTTCCCAAAGTCTTAAATGCCATTTAGTGCCACCGTGGGACAAAATTGTTACATTATTCAGTATAAAGTGCAGTTATGACTCATTAGCTGAAAAAACACTAACTGAGGAAACATTTTCATGGATGTCTAAAAGGCAAAATACAGATGTGACAGCTACATTTTTTTCCGTTAGAAATTACAGGTATATCACTTTGTATGTGTTTTATATTAATCATTCATCTCAGAAAACAGATCAGATAATCAAATAATAAAATTCCTAAGGTTTTTCATATTCAGTTTTCTTAGTTGAAGGGCACAAAAGCACTCAATATTTACCATATCTCACCACCAATGTTATTTTTTTCATGAAAACAACTTTCCTCACAATGTAGTAGCACAAAGAGGATATTTTTGGCAGGTATAGAATAAGCATTTCCCTACCTGCTCTTGCTACACTGAATAAAGGAGCGACTCCACAGTGAGTTTAATTATCTGCTGCAAGGTACAGGGAATGTTAAATATCTAACAAAGGGATTCACAGAAGCCAGGATACAGGGGTGGGATGTCCTCAGCTGGCCAGGGGAAGAGTTGTGGAGATGGATGGGTGTTATGTCTCAGCTCTGCTGGGCCCTTTGTTTGGGTTGGATCTGTCCTCTGACACTACATTTATCCCTCATCGTGTTCATAAACAAGAACCTTCTTTAAGAGTTAGCTGTCGACTCCAGGCCAGCCTTTTGGAAAAAAAAAAATCTCAAGCTAATCAAAGAGGAAAAGCCACTGTCAACGTGATCATACCAGGTGGCACAATGATTTCGAGAGTCTCCTGAGGTATAAGATACTCATGATAATCACTGATTTAGCACTGAGATTTAAATGTGAGTCTCTTGCTTCCTGTGTGAAGAACAAATTAAATCACAAAGGACCTCCATCAACCTCTCTTACAGAAGATATTGTATTAACTATTTAAAATGTTTATTCCACCAGAGACAGTTAATTATCTGTAGCTGATGGTCGACTCACACATATGAGAGAGGGGTCCCAGTTCTTGCCTAATGAATGTTTCGCTTTCTTTGGTGGGAGTTACAGCCAATAAATCCATGTCCTGAGTCTTCCTTCTAGATCAAGCCTCACATGAAAAAAGCAAAGGAACATCCAACTGACAGACCCAGCCAGAGCAAAATCTGATAATGGAAGTGTGGATGTCTCAGACACTTCACTATGGAAACTTACACATAGGCTGGGTCATGCCTTACCTCATACAGTGTGTATATGTGAAATATTAAAAGCAAAGCTAGTACTTACCTGCCAAGGGGTTGTTATTTTCTGCCATTTTTGCTTTCAGAAAACATTTGAAGGAACATTCCACAAAAAAATATTAAGTGTAAAGATCCTATAAAACACTTTTTGCAGTAATAAAAGATTTTAGAACTTACCGGTACTGAAATTTGAGGATTATTTTTAAGTTTTCCAAGCACAGCAAAGCCATCAATGCTGATTTTTGCTTTTGGTTTTATGTTTAAGGATTCTATTTTAATACAGTCAATAAAAAGCGTGACACTGTTTGCTTCCACACTTATCATAAGCTTGTGCCACTGGGAGTCAAACAAGAAAGGCAAATGCAAAAATGATGCAGTTTGGAGACTTCCATCCGCTCCTTTATAAGAAAATTCAACACTTTTCACTTGACCGTTAAGATTCACTCCAACTTGTTCTTTCCCTGAAGAATCCTGAATCTGCCAAATAGTCCAGTATTTCTGAAGTGTGGCCCCAGTCATCCGAAAAGTAGTTAGAAACGAATATTCATCAGGCAATCCATTGGAATATATGGCGCTGTGTAGGATCAAAATACAGTACATTTGTTGTACATTTGTTCCGAAAAGCTCCACATATCACCACAGAGTAAGGAGAAACAGTTACTAAGAGGAACTATATTTCAACCATGCTTTTATCAGTGCTTTTCTGCATGCAGAGTCCCAAAATGAGATGTCTTTTTGAGTCATTAGTGTTGCTCAAGGCAAAGACAACTGGTTCAGAAATGTGGGTTCTTCTGACATTGTACAATATTTATGATAACCCTTTCTGACTGTAATGGATGGAGGAACAGACTCCTACTTCACATCTAGAAATTATATCCTACAATTATGCTGTTTCCTACTGTCAGACTTACAAAATCAGTCAGTGTAGTGTGGCTTTATAGTTGATTAGATAGTCAGTGCAGATCTGATTTGGTTTTGAAGACATCAGAATGTATTTTGCAAATGTATTTTTTTGTTCAGCCTGACAATAACCCTTTTGTTAATGTAGTAGCTATCACTTCAGCAGAAATCATTCATTGACAAATATACACATAGTAAGAACCCACACTAAAAATATATTATGTCCTGTAACATTCAACCACAAGACTACAAGCAGCAGGGAACAGATTTGCCACGTATAAAATGATTCGGTCTTTTGCAATTCCTATAATGTGAGATTTGGAAACACAAACAAGTACTACTGACTGTGTCATTGTGCAAAACAGTCGTGTCACTTTTTATCTCCAATATGTCAGTGAATCCAGTAAAATATTTTCAAAATATGCCTTTTCATATTCTAGTAATCCTAAAATTTTAGGATCTCAATCCAGGTAACATCAAAACATTATTTGCCAGCTATCCACATTTAAGAATAAGCTATATTTTAATAAATGTGTTAAGTATAGAGATATGCAGAGCTATTTTGTCACTAGCTTTCATTAGAATAACTTTTCAGGCAAGAAGGCGTTTTGAACAAACATTATTTTTGAGTGGCAGATCAATCCTAGCTCAGCAGGAATTTAGCTATCTTTATGAATCTCAGGCCTTGGGCTAAGGAAAAAAAAATTGAATCAATTAGTTCTTATTCTGTATGCTTGATGACTACTGATTTAGTGAGAGAATACTCCCAGATAAAGTCTCCACAGCTTGTAGTTTGGTGTTTAAGTGCTCAAAGCTGTAGTGCAATCGTATTCCAGCAGGCGACGGCACAGCCTCAGCAACATTTCAGTAGGGACTGTGGAAAGCCTGACAGCTACAGGAGCAGCTTCAGCAGATTAATAAACTGCCCAAACTGCTGGTGTTTCTCCTCTTTCCCCACAAGCCTGAAATACACCTGAAAGCTGGTGTATGAGGAAGAAGGATGTTTATCTGTAAGGTTATCTCAGTGCACAAGGTGTGGGGATATACAAAGGTGGGAGAGGGGACTCCTTGCCGTTATCTTTAAACTGTCTGCGATTTGCCATGACTTGTGTCTCTGTTGACCGCAGATGCAGCAGTCTGTCCCAGCTGGCTTTCTCTGACAGGATTTTGTCTAACTTCCTGTGTCCTCTTAATGTTTTGTTTCAGTTTGTATCTTGCCATCTTCAAGGCAAATGTCGATGCGTGGACATTGTACCTTTCCTCCTGTTCTGTGTACATTACTGTTCCAGTGTGTGCTACTGTCCCCTATCCTTCTGCAGGCTTCTAGCTTACACAATATATTTATACATTATTTCCTGCTCTAGGAACATACTCCCTTTCTGTATCCAGACACATTAGTCTCTTGCTAAGCTCCTGATCCAGTTCAGAACATCTTTTATGGCCCTTAGAGTCCTTCCTCCGTAATACCTCTTAAACAAGTATTTCAGCGTCCTCTGCTGCTAAAACCTTAGCTCGTCTGAGTCATTTATCTCTTCAACTGCTGAATCCCACTGTTTGCTCTTGCACAAGACCTGGTTTTACCTCTACCCTATCGAAGGTGGTATTGTTAGGTAATATAACTAGTCTCTGTGTGACATTCTGCTTTCTTGCTGTCAAGTTTGGTGACTCTAAGGGATCTGATAAACCGAGCTCTGCAGCTGAAGGAGGCATTGCTAATCCCAGATCCTCTGAGGAGAGGTTTTCATTCTTTCTCTGCACTGATAAGTGTTGCTGTCACGGCAATAGTGGTTACAATACCACACACATTCTCACCCCACCATACTGGAAGGAAAATTAAAAAAACCCACCCGAGTAAGTAATCATAGTTACATTTCTCAATTAGAAGATTGTTTATACCAGGCTGGAGACTGGCAAAAGAATTCTTTGTACCATATTTAGCTACAGTGTTAGGCCTTTACAAGCCATCATATGGATCCTCCTTGTTTCTCAGAAATTAAAATACAAAAAGAATGGTTAATTTTTAAAGTGATACACAAAGAAGATAAACTGCGTAAAGGCTTCTGGCCTTGGTAAAAGAGAACTAAATTAGAAGAAATGCATGTAGAACAGTAAACTTACAAAGTCAGTATACAAACATGGACAAATATTTACATGTTTTAAAATGTTTAATAACTAGTCAGAATAGCTGCTGACTTTAGCCTAAAGACTCAGTATCAGAAAGGTGACTCAGCATGACTAAGCACAGCGTGACCCATTGCCAGAAAGGTGCTCTGCAGGGGATTGTTGCTGTGTAAGATTTATACCTGTAATTCTACAAGTAAAGCAGAAACAGATTTTCATCTCAGTTACTCCAACACTAATGAAAAACAATTCCATCACTTCAGTGGTATCAATGTATTTCACTACACGGTTTCTCCCAAAGCCTGTGATCTTTACGTAGGCAAAACACTACTGAAGTCAACAGCTTAAAACACTAACTATTTGGAAGCCATGGCAAATTTATCATAATATTAAAGTAAACAATTATAGAGAAGTTATTCCTCCATCTAACTGTGAAGAGTGTTGGATTCTGTAATCCTCTTGAACAGCTGATAACTGTATAAGCACTTGAATTATTTCTATTATTTTTTTTAACATACATGTTTCCAGTTCCACTAACTTATGAGAGTAAACCAATCCATTTTAAACTTGGAACCAGGCAGATGAGCAAAAGAGGAATTAATATGCAAAATTATTTCAGGTGCACAGACCAAATTAAGCCCTGCCCCACTTCCTACCTGCTTAAAATTGTGAGGGATATAAGCTACCAGAGCATTTTTAAAATTCTTTTTTGTATCTTAAGTTTCTAAGATAACAGTCTAGTCCTGCTTTCCTTGTATATTCAGAACTATTATTAACTGATTTAAGTGTGAAATGAATGCAAGGTCAGACCAATATTTTATCAGATATTTGAGTCCTTGCTTAATTTTTTAAAATGCAGGTTGGAGGCAGGGTGAGATTGAAACATTTGTAGTTAGTAATTAGGGAACTTCTGAAAAACTCCTGTTTTCTTTTAATCTTTTTCATAAATACCTAAGAGTGTTATTAATCCTGTACCTTAAGTGCTTACCAGCAAGATTTCTTTAAGATTTCAAGACTAAGTCCTACCAAGGCATCAATATATCTGAGATAAGTCATCTGGTTAGGTGGTGGAAGCCCTGAATAGTGCCACTTCAGGATTCATCAAGCACGGCAAGTATTTTAAGAGGTTAACTAAGTATTAATTTGAATACTACCAAATAACTGCTTATTTTATTAAACCTGTTTCTTTAAGAGTTAGTTTCCTAGGTGAGCCCCATTGCCCACTGAGATAACTTACCCCTTGCTAAATGAAGATTTTAGAAATGTTAGTACAACCCACTAGAGGTGTCTGCAGAAATTTCTCTGGCCAATCTCATGATAAGGCAGTATTATATACCCAGCCGTAGGGGGTTTCTTTGCACAAGCTTGAGTCACTTGTGTCTGCACCTCCTGAAGCCTCCTAGAATCACAGCTGACCTGGCAGGTGCTATCTGGCAGCCATCAAATAAGCAATAACAATAAAGCCTAGCTAAGTATTTTTAAAAACTGTCCAAAGTCATTAGCCAGAAGTCATTTACTAGGACTCATTACTCTCAGCTGGTCTCTATTCTTCAGAAACCTTCAATTCTGAGTTAATTATTTTTCTTATGAGCTAATTAGCTTCTTAGCTGCATTTTGTCTTTTCCATTACAGTGTCATCATCAATATCAATGGAGTGGTACTATGTACGATATCTTACTTGTAATACAAAAATAAAAGCACCTGAAGAACTTCGGTGGCTGGAAGTAGAAAAGCCAGACCTTCAGGCATATGTATTTGAGGAGTATTACTTCACAGGGAAGCATTATTCCCAAAGAAAAAACAGGAAACCAGCCTACAAAATTCTCCGGATGTTCCAAGCTTACTGATAAAGCTTTATAAACTTCCTATTTTCATTTTATAATTTCTTGTCATAATGTGTTTGTCATGTCACCTCTTAATGTAGTCTGCAGTATCCACTACCCCAAATATAAAGACTGTTCAAAAGGCACCTTCAGCTTTTATGTTGCTCTGCTTTCCACTGAGATGAGGATGCAGGCAAAGAGATACCATTTGTAGACTCATAGGCTGCCTTCATGCTACTGAATTCAATGTGCCCAGATCTGGTCTCTGATACTAAGTTCAGCTGGCTTGAAAAATTTAAACCCACATACTTCCAAAATATGATGACCATATGCAAGCTGCTTATTGGGAATCGTCCACAGCCTATGTTAGCTGCCAAGCTGTGCCCAGGAATGGTTTAAACATTGCTAATTAGCCTGGACCTGAACCATGCTGAGGTCTTGTTTAATTTTTTAACAGCATAGACTATTGAGTGTGAATGCTTTGGAAAGCTCCCTGACATTAATTTATCAATGTGGACATAGGGGCCTTGTGGTATGACACCTGCATTTATGAAATCAAACAATTAAGATTTCATCTAGTGCATAAAAATAGCTAGCCCTTTTCCCCTATGTAAAAACATAGCATGAACATACTCCTTTGTGCTAATACATTTTTTAAAGCTTACAATTAAAGATCAATGCAATTATTATTCAAATTGCCGGTATTAATTTTGTACTTACTAACTGGTGGACACCTACAACAGGTACATAGATTAAATGGAAGAATGACAGAGTCACCTTGTCAGAAACAATGGGTATGAGTCATGCCAGCTTCACAGGTTCTTATTACATGAAGCACCCTGTGTTGATTCTTCAGCACATTTTATGCCAGAAGCACCAATGGCCAATGGGAATTTATGTGGACAATGCGAGAAGCTTAAGTCAAGACTTGTGTGCAATCATTTCTGTTCATTCTGGAATATACTTCTGGACCTTGGCAAGTATGCTAAGCAGCAAAAAGACCAAGCTACAATTAAGTAGTGTTTTAAGGAAACTATGTAAGCTTTTCAAGTCAAAAGCTATTGCTACAACAAAGACTGAATAAATACGCTGAGCCATGGCCATCTAATTGAGCTCTCCTTCCCATGCCATAGCCACTGTAACACGGACTTGTCTGTGTTAGTATAACAATCATATGCTAGTCTAAAAAATTATCTTATTATTCCTGATAAATGCTGCCTGAACGGTGACAGTCAAGCAAGCTCTCTGTGCTGATGCTGTAATTGTCTTCCTTGCCATTTCTGTGTGTCCGTCCACCTCCCCATCCCTTCCCCAAAAGCCTTGAATGCTTTACACTAGAGAATGGGCTTACTTTGAGTGTCACTGCCCTATTTCATAAGGCAAGAGAAGACATTGTCCATGGCCATCAGTCTACCTGATATGGCTGCCCATTAATGAAGGTGTGAGAGGAGATCTCTGCAGCAGAGCAGGCATGGAGCCGGCAGATGCCTGACATGTTCATTGAGGCTCCATCCTCAGTGCTCCTACAGCACTCATGCCTTCATGCCTGTGTCAGCCGCCCAGCTCAGGAAAACAGTGCTGTGTTATTTTTTCCAAGCTCGCTCTAGTTTTGCCTCCCTCATCTCTTGGCGAAGCAGGAGCTTGCAGCGATGGCGGCGTGAACTGGGGGATCATACCCAATGTTACACCCAACGTGTACCTGCCCGGCGACAGCTCCGCCGGCCCCCGCCACCCCCGGGGCTCCTCCGTGCTCGGCGGGGCGGTGTTTCAGCACCGCGGGCACGGACAGCTCCCGGGCCGGGGCTTTCCGGGCGGCTCTTCCCTTCGCCTCCCTCCCCCCCTCCGGCACCGCCTCCTCTCCCGCCGCTGCCCTGCCCGATATTTGCGTTATCCTTAAATACTCCACGTGTGGATAAAGGCGTGCGGGGGGTGGCCGGGGGAAATGCAGCAGGTGTCCAGGGTTGCTGCAATGCCTGGGTCTGAGAATGCCAGAGCTACAGCCGTGCCATTAAAGATGCTCCATCTTGCTTGAGGTGCTCTGTATAACTCCCTAACTCCTGCAATGCTTCTCAGGCATTGCTTCATCCCAAATTCATACCACTAAAACTCACCTACCATGCTGCATTATAAAGATTATGTGGAGAGTTCTGGGTTTTTTTCTTTGTTTTGTTTGTTGTTTTGTTGTTGTTGTTTTCTTTGGTGTTTTGGTTTGCGGTTTTGTTTTGGTTTTTTTTTAAATATTGGAAATGGTCTAAGGTGTGCCTCTCCTGTGCTCTTAGCCTCAAATACTTACTGCCAACATCACTCCTTCTGAGTCAGCTTACTGAGAGGGGCAGACTTTAAAATAACATGGGAGCAGAGCGGCAAGATGAGGCTCAGTGCCAGAGGAGCAGCACACACTGATGTTCTAGAGCGCTGGGACTCAAACCTCTGGGGGAGGACACTCACCTCAAGTGACTTTTTAGTTTGAGCCAGGGCCAAATTTCAGGTATACCATGAGGCAGCATTGCAGTGTAAAAACACAGTGTTGCCTGGGAGTACCCGTCAGTGTCTTGAATATAGTAAATTTGTGATACTGCAGCACCATACCCATTCAACAAGCCCAGTGGCAGCAGTCAGCTCAAATGCCATGGTGTGTTAATGCAGCTGGTATAGGCTTGATCAGGGATAACTTCTGTATATCAAGCATATCTCTCACTAGAGCCATCTATAGCAATGTTTAGATTTTTCTTAAATATGAAAATATTACAGCTTTGATAGCTCAGATGGTTTCTGAGCTAAGAAGTATGAGTTGAAAATCTGAGAATCTCCAACTTTTAGTGAAATGAAGATCCCACTTACTGTCTGTGGCTGGATTCACATTTATGCATTAGCAGCCTTGATTTGCCACTGGGATGGAAAGTAGTCATGAGTCCAATGCAACCAACTGGTTAAGCTGTAAACTAGCTTAACCTGGGGGCTATGAAGGTAAAAGCCAGGGAGGAATGCAGAAAGCAAAAGTTGTCAGCGATAGCCAGAGTATGACAACCACACTTTGCACTCCAATTATTCCTAGCTGAAACTGTAGTCCAATTAAAGGTCTTGCCAGTTAATTGCTGAGGAAAGGCATTCTTAATTACATAAGGTTTTGGACTAGAATACAGACTTTCCTAAGTTTGGCAAAGACATCTCTACCCTGCCGTATTGTCTCTGTTCCTTCCCTGGCAGCAAGTCTGGCCTATAAAGCACAAACACAATCAGACTCCTAAACTCTGGCTCCTATTGCAACTTGCCTGTGACATGCTAAATAGTAGTTGTCGTATTTTACAGATTAAGTGACCATAAATCACCCAGAAATATGCATGTACCCGTTAACCAGAAAGAAAAACAACAACAACAACAACCAAACAACCAAACAACCAACAAAACAAAAAACACCCAAACCTCTTATCATACCACAAATCAATTTTTATCCTACTTTGTCTCTTCAGTCCTTACATGATTGGAAGGATCCCTTTGTGTCAATATTTTGAGAAAAGTTTCCTCACTCTCTGTCTGTTACCTTTTCTTTGCCTCCTACCTCTTGTCTTGGCTTCACTTCCTAGAGGTGAATCCCTTTTTATCAGCAAATCTTGGGGTACCTTGAGCAATAGCATTGTTAGAGGAAAGTGGAATTCCCTGAAATTGCTGTTACAGAATCAGCCTGGTCTGGTGGTGGCAATGAAAAAAAATATTTGAACTCCTCTTACCCCTTCCAAAAGGTTTGCAAATTAGGTGATCTAGCTGGGGAGAGTATCTATCCCTTAAATGACCATATTGCAAAATATGTATATTTTAAAGTCAAGTAACTAAAGGCTTACCTGGTTGGGATCCTGAAGTCTACACTGGGTCCCAATTTATAAGCCACTTGAAGAGAAGTGGAGCCCACTACTCTCTGGATAATTCCCTGTGAAGCAGCTTTTTCTATTTGGAACTGAGAAATCAGGTCAAAGCCTACAAAAAAAAAAAAATGTCCAGAATGTAACTTTCATTTTATTTTAATCAGAGAATTATGCAGTCACAGTGCTGAATATACCCTGTTAAAGTTTCTGAACAGAAGATTTTTCCTGAAAAAGTAGGGATGCTACTTGCCTGGTAAGTCATCTTGGCCAATCCTGATTGTTGGGCAGAGATCAATTCTCTGACTGGCACCCAGAATGACTGGTAGTCCTGCAAAAAAGGGTGAATTTATTACCCATGTGCCTGCACATTGCCTCAGATCACCTTAAAAATTAAGTGAAGCAACTGTAAGAATATTATTAATTAGAGCTATAAATAATAATAATAATTAGATCTATGTAATAATCAATTTAAACTGTACTCATTGAAGTCAGAGGTCTAAGAAAATAAGCATCTGTTTCTAGAGACCTCCAAATTTAAAATTATAACTTGACTGATTATTTGATTATGGGTTTTTTAAGCCTTTAAATGAGAGTGTTACAATAATTCTTCTTTTGCAGAGCTATGGAGAAGTATTTGTAGCATAAGAAGGCCTGCTGTGTTAGGAGTTTTTGGTTTGGAACTTTTGGTGGTTTAAGCAAACTTGGAAAAAAAAGAAAGCCAGTTACCTAAATCAACAGTTTCCCTAGTCTCAAGGAAACTTAAATAAACCTCGTGCCAACTAAGGAGGCTGTTGAGAAACTGTTGGCATCTTTTCTATCCTCTCTGGTATTCCAGATTTTCCCACTTTCCTCTGTGCCACATTTCATCAGAGAATGATCATTCATAAAATACAGAGTGGGGGCAAGGAGGACTTACAGACCGTTTTTGTTGACCCAAACAAGAACATAGAAGAAATTAGTTGGAGGACACCCAATGTAAAAATCTATTTTTTCAGAATACCATCTGTCAATAAGCCATGTAATAAACATTAAAGCCTACAAGATTCCTCTAATTTGAGGAAGGAGGAAAGAAAAGTTAACATTTATTTGAAGAGTTTAGGAGTCATGTACAAGTCCAGTACTAGGTCAATCTGGAAAATGTTAGTAGAGTCTGGATGGGGAAGAATGAAGCTTGCAAGTTGGAAGGAGATGCATTTCTAACTACAGAGAGCCTCTTGTGTGCTGCAGGACTCCACCATAAATGTGGGTTTCCTTCTCACAACATAGACTTAAAGGGAACATTCAGGTTGACATGTTACACCTTAGAAACGGCCTCATTCTACATTATGTGATAGACATATGGCTGACATCCAGCCATTTACATTTTATGCCCAGCAAATAAAGTGTAACCAGTTTGTTGCCACAGGTAGCAGAAGAATATCTAACTAGAAGTTCTGAAAGATGCAGGGAGGTTTGTGTGCTGTATCTATTACTATATCCCGATTTTAATCCTTACCTTACAAATATATCTAATAGAGAGCTTAAAATAGCACACACAGCTTGCTTTTTCTCCTCTTTCTCTTATACATGCATCCATACATACACATAGACAGTTCTTCCTTTCTGTGATGGCTAGCTAGAGAGCACTTTAATTTTGAATAAGCTCAGAATATTTATTTTGACAATCAAAATTAGAGAAAGATGAAATGCAGATGAAGTCTGTCTCCTTACTTGATTGATGCTGGATGGTGGCTGAGATGAAAGACCACAGGAAACTACACACGTAAAAGCAAGCTGTAATTTTCCTGTAAACAGAAAGAAAACTCCAGTATGAATGTATAGTTTCTGACAGATTCTGTTATTGACTTTCTCCTCAGAGCCATGCATATTAAATGTATAAAAACCTGAGTTAAGGATTTATGAACAAATTTGACAAGACAATTTCTTTACATGAGAACTTTTTATCTTTGCCTCATTATAAAACATGTCAATAAAGCTCTTTCTATTACCATTTCCTTCATGTAACGCTGCCATAAAACCAAACAAAGGTGTCAGCTGGCAGGGACAGCTCTAACTGTTCTAATCCCTTATTTACAGATTTCTCTAAATCCCACTTGTTCTCTTACCAGTTGCTTTTCATCTTCCCTGCTGGCTTTCTTCACTTCTCTCATGTGAAGACGGGGTGTCTAGAGCCGCACTCTGTGCTTGCCTCTCATCGGCCCGTGGAGGAGAGCGGCAGTGGGTGCAAGCGGCTCCTCCTGCCCCGGGCAGGACCCAGCAGGGAGGGAGGTGCCGGCTGCGGGGTCTGTTTTAATCTTGCCAAGGGAAGGAGGTGGAGGCTGGACAGACGTGTGTGTCCTGGTGGGCTCTGAGGGCGGACCTCTGGAGCCAGTTGAATGTAAAGAAGCCAAGAGAACGAAGAAAAGGCTGCTGCTTGCACCAGCATCAGGGCAGGGAGATCAAGAAAATGTGAGTTCAGTGATGCCAGTCATTGAATGGTGGGGTCTGCTGTTCAACCAGGCAGAGGAAAGAATAATATGTACTGGGGAGACTGAGGAATCTGCTGACCTTGACATGGTGTTAAGACTAAAACTTTGAGAACAAGAGAACCCCAGTCCTATAAGGAAAGCATTTCCATTTATTGCTGATTTACTCATTGGGTGGCCTCAGGAGAAGCCTATCTGGTGATGTCCCAGTTGGTTCTTCTGAACAAAACCAATTATTTAAAATGGTTTTCATTGCTTAAATTTGAACGTTTTTCAAAGAATACACATAGGCATTACTAAGCAGACTCCTGTTCTTCAGCTGTCATGGATAAAGCACTCACTTTCCACAGACTGTTACACATGTTTAGACACAAAGACATTTATTCATATTTGTTTACATGAATGTAAAGAGAAAGAGAGACTGGAATCTGCATGCATGAAAAGACCAAGGAAAAGAGATAAACAGCCAGACAGTCCTGATAGTTACAGCAGTCGAAATTCTTGTATGTATGGAAAAGTTTGCTAGTTTGTGCTAATATATCACATCTGTAAGTTTCATCTTCTCTAGATACTTAATATTCTAAGGTAGTTTAAAATTCCATTAAAAATTGCACATATATATATTATTTTTTAAGTGTCGGATATATCAAATGTGATTATCTCTGCTGTCTGTTGAGAGTCTGAAGCAATAACTGAGTAATGAGTTACCCCATTCACCCCAATTTGCTGTAACTCACTTTCCCAGTATTGGTAATTCCAGTGTTGAAGTTGTTCGCACTGTTATGTCTTTTCTTAGAAAGGGAGAGGCTGGATCATAGACATGAACAGTTTGCCATGAATAACATCTCTTTTTAATGCCTAAGCAAGCAGATCTTGGGTGAGATCACTTTCTTCCCCTTCAAGAGAAAGGTACAGTCAGGGAGCCTCGCAGTCTGGCATCACAATGGCAAAATATAATATCTGTGCCAGAATTTGTATATGAAACCACTGTAAATAAAGAAAATTAAAAGTTGAAGAAATATTAATTTGATTTCACAATAAGTTTGACCAGGTCCACCACACATCTGAGTCACTTGCTCACCACGCAAATATTATCTGTAGGGCACAGGAGGTTCTATAAGGAGCACATGGAAGAGTGGGACATGGAAGTCGCCTGAAGCTATAAGGGAGAGAAAGGGATGATGTGGCATGGGAGGAAATAAGTGAGCTCACCCAGGGCTTAGAAGGAGTACCAGAAGTTTTGTGGAGGAATGGAAAAGAGCCAGGTGCCAAACCATTTCTTTCATCATATATCTATACATATATGTTGTGTCATTAAGCTTGCCTTTGAGACTGCTTGGTGATGTCAATTTACTTATGACAGCATTAAGGAAGAAAAAGCCACTCCAGTATTTATACGGAACTAAGTGGTACCATCTTCGAGTAAATAAGCAAATATTTTTTGGCACTTGACGTGAAGATGTCTGCCATTGCTTGTGTCTGGGATTATAGACACACACATTATGCCCTCTAAAGAGAGGGAGCCTTGTTCATAGAAATTAAGAGGTCACATACTCTGTTTCTAAACAATCTATAATCTGCTTTCTTTTGCCTGAAATAAAACATGGGAGACACTATGTAACTAAGGTTTAGAAAACCCATTTACTATTCTGTTTGTGGATAAAGGAAAAACTCTGATGTTAATAGGCTCTGATTGTCGTGTGTGCGTTTTCATATCTTCATCTTGTAATGAAACTCACAATCTATGATGAAATACCCGATTAGATGTTCTACTAATAATTATCATTTTAGCTTCAAAGAGCCAGTCAAATGTTAGCAAAGAAACTAGTGCTAGTTGATTTAATAGCCCCATGAGCTAGTCAATATTATTCTCATTTCACACAAATGTAAACTGCGATAGATGGAGTAGATCATAGAATAGCTTGGGTTGGAAAGGCCTTTAAAGGTCATCTAGTCCAACCCCCCTTATGCATCTTGCTGAGGGTCACAGAGATGGTCCTCATCCGACTAGCACTCACATTTAGATGACCTATGTGTCTCTAGGTCACTTTGTATTTTTTTCTTTTTATGAATTGGGCTTATACTGGTTTGGTTTGGTTTGTATTTTGTTTTGTTTTGTTTTATTTTGTTTCAGAAAATCCCACTGCACGGTGATTGCTGTTTAGCCATTTGCTCAGGAATCCATCAACTAAGCACTAACTGCTCAACTGTTGAAAGCAGATTAATTAAACAATATGGAACATGATTCTCCAAAACTTCTCTGTTCTTTAGCTAAAGTATGGTGACTTTGTTCAAATAGTATGTCCTGAAAACAAGCTATGTAGGAATGTCATCACCTCACTAGCATTTTAGTGTACTTACACTTTCCTCTCCTCAAATACCTGATTCCATATTCCTGTCCTTCTGTGCAGCCTGGGTTGGAGAACATGTATTCGTACAGCAGTCTGGTGAGACTGTGGCTGTTCTGGAGAGAAATAGCAAATAAATCAGGCGGACCCAGCTTCTCTGGTGGATATAAAGCTTGCTCTCTGTGATGAAAAAGGTTGCAGTGAGACGGCTGTAGTTAAACTTTGAGAAGGTGCAATCCAGCACAAACCACAGAAACCAACACTTGGCTCAGAAGGAGCCGTTAAATGTGGCTGAGAAGAAGGTTCCTCAGTTCAGGCTTGGGCTGACAGCAATTTAGAATGGCTAAATTAAGCCATCTCCTGATGTTTATTGTTTGACTGGTCTTGAAGGAGTTCAATGTCACTGGCTTGTACTTTCAAGCAGGATTTTTAGGAGGGACTAGGTAAGTTTCTTCCTTTGAAAAGTATTTGTGGCATATATGTAGGCTCCGAAGGCTCAAGAACAGGCTTTGGGACTGGAGGAACCAAAGACCATTTGCTCTGCCAATGTGAGTGGTCTCACAAAGGAGCCCCAGCCCTGCCTGGCTCTTCCATGCACGGCTAGAGGGGAGAGGTGCAGCGGGGAAGACTGGAGGGAGGTCACTTCTTATTTATCTCATATCTCCTGCAAAGTTACTTCTGTCTCATGTGGTCTTCTCCAAATTGTGCCTTCAATCTTCTAATTTAATTTCAGCCTTTTAAGGCCATGTTCTGCACTCAGTTTACAATATCAAAAGTCTTTTTTATACATTTCAACCTTCTTTTTCCTTACCTATAGTACAAGGGTCACTGCTGTCTTTGTAGTTTAGCAGACTCATTAGGATAAGTGCATACCACTCACTTCTGTGAGTTTGGGTTTGTGTTGTATTTGGCTCTGATAGCTCAAGATTAACTATGTGTGGCTATGAGTGATGGCATTTCTGAAAGATCTGCTCTTTATTAATCACTCTAAGAGTTAAGACAACTCAGACCTGTGACTGATCTCATTGACATCAGGGGCAAAACTTGCACTGACTTAAGTGTCTTTTATTAATAATTAAACTAACAACAAATAATTAAACCAGCATCCACAAGTGTAGGGTAATTGAATTGACAGCAAAACTATAATGCTTGTCAGGATCTAACACATCATTGGAATTTAACAAATAATTTACTATCCAATAAATTCTTACCTTCATCATAAAAATGTACTTTTCTGTCCAAAATGTTATGAATTTTGGCATGGGAAGAAAACCAGCTTTTCTTTCCAAGCTGTTGGATGCCATTTTTTATAAAGACCAAACAGCTTCTTTCCAGGAGAGGTCGCTCAAAGAAACCTGGGAATATGTGGGGCCAGATTCTCATCTCCTCAGCACAATCATCTTTCCAGGTGAACCTCACTGTAATGCCATTGCGGCCAGTTTGTGAGCACCCAGGCTGTCCCAACGTAGACTCCAAAATTCAACAACCTCTAGGAGTGTTCTTGGAGCACAGAGATATTCTATACATGGGGCCAGACAAATTTGCACCATAGCTCTATGCCCCGTTTCCATAATAATTCTTTCTGTGGATGATGCTTGCAGTTCCCATTACCTTTGGGTGAAAGTCTAGATCGTGGTATCTTTCCTAATTTCATTTCTTTCTAGGTCAGAAGATTTGTACTTTGTCTCCAGGGGTGCCAGACAGAGATTATCCCCAAACGTTACAGTCAGTGGTTCCAATTATCTTAAATACAGGAGAATTTATTTTCTAGTGGAATGGCAGAAAAAATCAAAAGAAAAAGTTAAGCAGATTTCAAGCAGAACTGTGCTGATGTTGCAATGAACCCAGTTGTGTTTTGCCAGAAATTAGGATTCTGATCTCACTTAGATTACATTTGTGTCCATCTAATGATCACATTGATCTAACTGATTCTCGACAACTGAAATAAGATCAGAAACATACTTTACCTGTTTGTGTTAGTTATTTGGTGAGCATAGGCCTTAGTGAAGAATTTCTCATTTATAATAACAAATAGTATTACTAAGAGCTGGGTCCAAAATTTCCAATTCCATCTAACTAAAGACAAAGATTCTCCAAATTTGGAAGTATCTTGGGTCACACTGTGGTAAGTCTTGATGATATTGTTTTATATTGCTTTCTCTTTCTATCACTGCAGTGTCTAAATGTTATCCCAGCTCACTAGCACATGATTTAGATGATGAAAAACATGTTGTTTCATGTTTCAACAGAGCTGGGAAGATATAATATACCTCTAAATACACTCAGATTCTTTTTAAGCCAAATTTATGTTACCTGAAAATTAATTTAAGTTCTTGAAACCAGAATATTTTGTAATTGTTGGCCCAATGGAACCTAGTTCTATTTGTATTTATCTAATGCTATAGCGAGCATAATTTATTTTACTGTCATGAAATACTGTTTGAGAGAAATCATGTCCTTGCTAACACTAGTAGCAAAACGTCTTTTGATTTAAATGGGATCACATTTCCCTCTCTTACACAGGAGTATGTGCACCACAACACTGGCTCACAGGGAGAAATACTCATGAAAATAAAATAAGTGCATGGTTATTTTGGACAGTGACAATTTTAAAGGGTGGGCTTTCGCCAGCACTCCCCTGCCTTCCCCAGCTGGGCTTGGCACCCTGCTCCCCATCCTTAGCCCCACAGGAAGGAAAGAAATACTCATTTCCATGCACTCGTTTCCACAAAAGTGCAAATTATATTCTGATTTCAGTGGCGGCTGGGGAAAAAAGTTAGATTTCACACTGTTGAAGACCATGAGGTTTCTGTAGCAGTTTTTTTTCTAAAATGGCAATCTCCACAGTTGCCAGCTCTCACCTAAGTCATTTCAGGTTTGTTGCAGACTTAGGGCATCACTGTGCAGGTTCATGCTTGTTCAAGCGCTGGATGAACAGCTCTGGGATGGGGAGAGTTAAACAGAAAGCTTGTTTTATAATGAAAGCTGCATTTCAACAAGGTGATGTTAGGGCCAGTTCCAGAACCACAGAAAGCTGGCCGCTACACAAAATTTATGACATTTGGAATATATATTTTAACCTGCAAGACATGTTCTGCATAAAAAGAACTGTGCCAAGATCTAAAACCTGCTTTTTCTCTCTTATGAGAAACATTAAGGACATGAATACATAAGAATAACACAGTAATTAAATACTGTGAAGTATAATTCTAACAATTTGGAAGTATTTAATTATTTATAACAAGGGCTATGTTTCCATTGTACTGATTTCGCACTTCCACTTACACCTGGTTATTGACCTTGGCAAAGCTACTTTGTTGCAAAAAATGTTCTGGCCCGAACTTCATTCAACATAACAAAACTAACACAACTCAAATTTGTTAACTTTGTTCCTTCCCTTTTCTCTCAGTGGATCCACCACTACGTCACAGTTGGCAGCTTCTGAGCAGTGTGCTGCCAAAATGACAACAACAGAGTAGAAAACAAAGGGTAGATTTAATGATCATTTTCAAAGCAGAAGGCAGCTTATTAGCAAAATCCCACAGAGATTTGTACAAAGGCCTGCACCGTTCAAAATATTCATCAGTGAGATCTGGAAGGAGTGTGTACAATGTGGTGGCATCTGCCGATACCAGGAAGTTACATGAGCAATAAAAATGAAACTGGAGAGTGTAAAGTTTTGGGAAGGTCTCAAAATACCTAGTAAGCATTTGATAAAATAAGAGACATTCTATATCAATAAAGAGGAAATAACTGGTAATGAAAAAGCAGTCCTAACATTATGGTAGCTTCTACTGTTCTAGAAAGGTATCTGTGAGCTGTAATAGGAAGAGCTATGACAACGTAACTCAGTGCTCAGCAGTGGGCAAAAAGCAAACTGCACGTTAGGAGTAATTAGGAAAACAACAGCGAACAAAGCAGAAACCATCAAACTGCTGCTGTATAAACAAACCATGATCAGCAGGGATGATCAAAGATTTGTACTGTTTTCAGTATGAAAAACAATCAAATGGATGAGGATTCTTCAACTCTGGGGGGTTGGGGGAAAAACAAAAAACAAAACATGAAGTCTAAGCAGCATGGAAAAAGTGAATAAAGAACAGTTGTTGCTCTCTTGCAGAACAAGGGCTAAGGTTATCAGCTGAAGCTGGAAGCCACAAGATTCCAAACAAGTGACAGACAGCACTTCCCCATGCAACTTGCAGGAGAGCAGTGGGATTCCTTTCCAGCACTTTTAGCATTCACCATTGCAAATGCTAAAGGTTGTATGGGATCTAAAAGAGACATGGCAGATTAATGGAGGAAAAATCCACCCAGGACCACCTACAATTCACAAAGTCCTCAGGCTGCAAATCACTGCAGACTGGAAAAATACATGGGACACATATTCCTATGTACTTGTTCTATTCCTACAGGCTTCTCTAGGCATCCACTGTTAACACCTTGACCAGAGAAAGTATGCTGTACCAGATGGACCTTTAGTCTGACCTGATCCAGCTTTCTAATCTTTTAATACTTAGAAGACTTGCAATGCTGAAAGTTCAGAAAGGAAAGACTGCCCTTGTAATACCAGAACACATTTCAGAGGACTTGGACTTGGCAGTACTCCTGAAAACAAAGCCAGCCATGGTCTGAGAAAGGAGTTTCTTTCTGCCATTTCCTAATTTTTTCAAAATGCAGGATACTGGGATGGAAGTTCTGGTATTGTACATGAAGAGGACTCTCAAATATCACCTCACAGACTAGATGTTAGACAAGAATCCAAAAAGCCTAGAAGCAAAGAAAAATTTAGAGTGGAGAGGACCTGTGGAGGTCACCTGGTCCAACCTTCTGTCACAGCAGACTCATACATTGGAGCAGGTTGCTTAGGCCCTTACCAGGCTGGGACCTAAGTATCTCCAAGGATAGAGACCCCAAGACCATCCAGGACAACTGCAGCAGGGTGTAGCCACTACTATGGTTGGCAGCTTTTTCTGTTTCTTCAAGCACAATTTCCACTGCTGCAACTTATGAACACCTCTGTACCTGTGTGTGTTACCACTCTGAGCTTCTGGGCCTCATTCCTCGGTCTCTTGCCCTTGAGAATGAATGTGAGAAGGACTTTCACTATCAGCAACAAGTGATTTGATAGTGACTTCTTATCTAGTTTGTATAGCTATAAGTAGCTATTTGTGCTGCAAGAATGTGAAGAATCAAGTTCTCAGATAGTTTAAGAGCAACATAGGGCAAGACTGCATGAATTCAGAAAAGAAAAATAGCTTACAGTGATATCTGGGGGATTTTTCTTCTGGAAAACATGAAGAACTTTTCTTAAGAAACAAAACCACAAAAGAAAAAAAAAGGCTGATCACGAAAGTGTTTATAATCTTTATTTTTAACGATTGGCTTTATAAAAGATTGGTAAATGTTTTACTGCAGCTCACTTAAGAAGGAATGTAGCATGCCTATAAATAAATCCATGTTGATTATCTAGCGGCATAAGCTTCTCTGTCTCCCATGTTACTGATTAAATGCTCTGAAGTGTATCTCATCAGATATGATTAGATATTTCCTGTTGTCATGTGTAAATTAGTCACTCACTCCTGCAAATGTCACAGAACTTGTTTTGCTGCTTTCTAATGTATTTTTGTATATCCTGTAGTTGGATTGCCCAAGACACCCTTTGATACTAACATGGTTTTGTTCCTTGGGGTTTTTTTGCCACCAGTGGGTTTCTTGTACAACAAACTTGAAAAGTCTTATTATCTAAAGAAGCTATATTTTCTGGATCTCTTTTATTTAAATTTTTGTATGTAGGGTTGAATAAAACTTATTGTGATATACCTAAAGATCACTCACCTTTGCTTACAGCTGAGATGGTACCTGTGTTCATAAGCTTTCCTAAAACCAAATACTTTACAGTCAATTGCCAGAATTTATGTCCTTGTAAATTATGGATTGAGAAATCTGTAACAACTATCATTTTTTTGAGGAAACATCTTCTTTGTAAAGCCAACATCAATTAGAAAAAAAAAAATCTTCTGCTAAAGTATTAGGAAGGTGATCATGGAAATTTGGCTGGTATTGTGGCTGACAAAGCAAGAGCCATGTGGCTCACCATGAAAACCAAATAGGAATGTCTCCTATGCATGCAAAGAATGGGAATAAAAATAACCCAGCTACAATGGTCTGAAATATCTAACACATTTATTCACAAAATTCCTGGGTTATGTGGGTTGTGTTGCGTGCTACAGCCACTCTGGAAAGCAGCCAGTTGCTGCAAAGATTTACAGCATACTTGAAACACTTGAGAGGGAAAGGCACATGTTCGAGGGGAAGGCAGCGGCGCAAAGGATTAACAGTGGGAGAGGACTTCTGGCACTTCTAGGTCAGCGCTCTGAGTTAAGCCTTGCCCAGAGTGGAACAAAAGTTGTTACTACCTCTTGTCTGCCAGTGCACATGAAATGAGTTAATGACCACAGGCCAACCCATGGCAGACAAGCATCCCACCGCAAAATCACTCTCCCTTCTGGAAGCCTGGTAAGAAAACCAAGAACTAATGGAAAATGAACTACCTTGTCTCCCCTAACCAAGGTCTTTCCAGGCTAAGGTTGAAACCTGGTGGGGAAGGTTGAGCATGCAGCTGCTTCCATGACAACAGCAATTTTGAGAATAACCAGAGGACTTTACAGGAGCATTAAATATCTTTCATCCCAAGCCCATCTGAAAAACATAGGTATGTATGAACAGCACTCTGTGTGGTACTATATTCTGAACAGTATTTGAGACAGATAATTATGTTCGAATTCTTAAGAATATTTAGATTTATCATAAGAATTTGAAGGACCATTTTAGGCATGAATTCTCTTGAGTCAAATCTTAAAAAAATAAGGTACTGGACTGAAGAACAGAGACATCCTGCTTGTGTTGGGGCATACTGAATTTATTGGAAGTGTGACAGAGACCCATATACTAGTTCAAATTTGCAGGGATTTCTGGAGGTCCCCCGGTCCCTCCTCCTGCCCAGAGCAGGGCTAACCTCAGGCTGCCAGAGACCTGTCAAGTTTTGGTTATCTCCAAGGATGGAGATCCCTCAGCGTCTCTGGATGATATATTCCACCATTTGATTACTGTCTCACATGCATACTTTGTAAATACACTTATTTACAGCATTCAAGCTGAATTAGTTAGCATTCCTGGAGCAAAGAAGTGCCAGCAACACTGCTTGCCACAATCAGCATATAAATACAAGCAAGAATCTTTTCTACACTTGCTGTCACTCAGGCTGTCTCCTGTACTTCTAGGACATTTCTGAGAGCATTGCAGAAGCTTTGATGTAATTAGGAAGAATACTCCAGGGCACTGAACACTATTTTCAAGGTAATGCAACCCAAATTTGACACCCTGTGTCCTCCAGTTCTGTGAAATTTCAATACCTTTTTTTCAGGAACTTTCCTATTTTCAAGCTATCTGTGCCCTCAAGCCTCCTCTGTAATCCTATTTAATGCACTGATGGGAAACTTTTTTTAGGATGAGATTGGAGAAGCCTTTCCTGGCATAATAATGACAGAGCATGCAACTTCTTGTGACATTTTCACACAGGAAAAGTCCTACTGTGTGTATATATATATACACACAATTCTACCAGAGAAATGGGCCTTCATCAGCATAGTGTCTTTCACTTGCTGCACGAGCATAAACCAGTCCAGGAAAAGCAGGGCTTCATATGAAGGAAATAACCTAAATTGAGAAATTCTTTTCCAGTGTGAAGAGGGCACAAATAAACTGTCTGTGGTAACTCGACTAGTGAACTGACTTTTCTGTCCAACAGGTGGAGTTTTATAATCACTGATGTTCAGATTCTCACACTATGCTGTCTGTTCATTATGAATTAAATTAGTCTGAACCACATATTGATACTGTTTAATATTGATAATTGCAGATGTATGTATGCATAGATGAAAGAATTATTGGCCTTTTCCATCTTTATGTAGTATGCAGGTTGTTAAGACAGCCAAAGCCAGCAGTGCTGTTTCTATCTTTAGTTATATTGCTGAGATATTCAATAAATAGGATTTTAAATTTTTTGTTTTCAAGCACTCTAACATTCCCTACAAGGAGGACATCTTGTTTAAAAAGAACTTTGCTGCAAAAATGTCAGAACACTTTCTTCTATCAAATATTAATATGCTTTAAGTTCTAGTGTTATGTTGCCTGTTATTCATGTGATGTAAATGACCTTTCAGTCTTTTCTGCACTCTCTGCATCTTTGGTAGAGTTAGTAATACACGTCAATGATTGTCCACCTTTTAACTACATAAAGACATTTTGTTAACTCCCCCATTGTGATCCCATATTTTTGATAAGCTGTATTCTTATTCATGTATTTGCTTAACACTGTGCACTCTGCAGAGATTTCATTCATGTTACAGCACAGTAATCCTCTTACAGCAACTGTAAAAACACCTAAAACCAAATGCAACCACAACAGCCAGAGAGTGATCATGGACCAAGCTGGGATGAATGGATGGATGGATGAAGAGCTATGGACTGTCGGCTGTTCACCAGCCTTATCAGAAACTAGATCCATTCCTTTGGGTTTTAGTTCCAAATTCTCATGTTTAATTCATGCTCCATTATTGTATGCTCTCCTTCTGACCTGACAAATCTTGGATCACTCTCTGCAGGTGGTGGAGCCAGGAACACACCTGGAACAGCAGGATTTCAGTCAGTCCCAACAGGTGGAAGAAGAAACTGAAGATCGAACTCACATATGCTGGATGTGCGTGCAGCCTGGTTTGTTATTACATACAGAACAGGTGTGGCCGTACCATTAGCTGTAACCATCCTGCTGATTGTTGATTTGAAAAGGTTATGCCCTAATTATTCTTTCAAAGATGAGGTGAAAAGACCTGATCTCCAGGATGGACTCCATGTTCTGGATCCCAGAGGCAGGGAGGAAACTTCGTGAAGCCTTGAGTCAAGTACTTGGGCTCTAGGTGAGGATTTTAATCACCTTCCTGGACCTACCGTTTCCTGTTAGTTCCCCATTTTGGGGGTGTAGGCCCTAGGGTGTGCCTACCTCTCCCTGTGTTCTGTATAGGAAGTGTAGGTGGCTAATTCTGTGACCTGGATTCCATTCAAGGAAGAGAACCCTAAAATTAAATTGTTGGTTATGCACGCATTTAAATATTTTGTTTAGTCCCGTCCATATTTCTTTAAAAAAAACATAATGGGAGTTTTGGGCATTATATAATCTTGGCATGTACTCTGGGAATTCATTGAGACAGTTATCGTCTGCTACGTTTTGTACAAATACATTAAACTGGTGTAGAAAAAAACAAAACACACTGAGATGGGCTTGACGGAACACGTCAGTCAGGTGAGAGAGAGCCTCTGGAGTTTCCCGATGCTGTCTGTTGAATTAAATCTAAAAATGTATCCAACCAGCTATTACAAAGTGGTAAAAAAGCTAAAGAAAAGAATGAATTGATTTGCATCATCCATTACTAGCCACATCTTGCCCTTTTGCAACAGAAGTTGAGAAATTGCAGCTTTAGCAGTTTTTTTTCTCTTTGTGGGTGTTCTCTTAAACCAGGTATATTGAATTGGATAGAAGCCAAATGCAGAAATGTCTGTAAATTATCACATGTCCCAGAGCAGTAATAATTTAGGGGTTTCTCTGACATTCGGAAGAAGAAAATATAACTTGGCTAGAAATTTGTATCTCATAGCAAAGAGGCCAAGAAAATACTGTAAATGCTGCAGGCAAGAACATTAATAAGTACATTCCCTGCTATATGCACATTCAAATGCTACAGTTTGGCATGTGGTTACAAGTAGTAAAAAGGAGCTAGAATTAGGTTTTCTTCACTAAATTATAACTGTTTATCAGTATTTATATAATCTCTCAATACTAAATGTCAGGGTTATTTGGATGCTGGGTTCATCATTACTTACTCAATGGAATAACATGTTGATAGCCGAAGGATGTCCAGCATTCTGAAATGGTGATCCATAATATATTTCTTGCTGGGTAAATATGGATTTAGCTGAATGGGTGAAGTCAAATCATCCATAGGGCTGCAGCTGTGAGAACTGGGGCCAGCTGTAGAACAAGAATTACCTTCAAATGTACTTCAGGGTCATTGTATTTTTATGTTGGATCTCAGTGAAACCAAGACAGAAGACAGGGGAAGCACAGTAGTCCAAAAGCAGGGCATGCTCCAAAGACATTGATCAGCCCCTTTCTTGTCCTAGGCTTGCTTATGGGGACAGGGGCTTGCTGCCTGTGTCTTTTGGGCTACAAGGCACTTAAATGACCCGTGCCAGCTTTGTGCTCAGGCTCACCACAAAATTCACCTGATTTGCTGGTTGCTACAGGAAGATGACACAGGTTCTTTTGGGAAAGACCTAGGCTGTGCTTTGAGCCCCACAGGAGGTGTCACAAGCACAGGAAGGACATATGGGGCAACTTAGCAAACCAGTGGAGCCTTCGCACATCTACACTGTGGGTAAAAACACACTCAGGACTAATATGAATATGAGTTTCCTCCAGTATTTCCTGAAAGTCACTTTTATACCATTGAGAAAGATGTTAGAGGTCTGGACAAAGTGGACAGCTGGCATGTAGGTGGGGACATGGGTTTGTGTTCACACTGCACAGAGTGTGTTTATCATCATGTGAATCCCTTGAGCATGGGGGATGCTCCGCTACACCTCCATCTTTCACCCATGTACCCATACAAAAAACATTGGACAGCCAGACAAATTCAATGGACGTTTGTTTTACAACGTTATCAGCCACCTTGAAAAAGTTGTTCCAAAAGACACACAATATTACATGATTTATCTGAGATTTCCATGTCCCTGGATACACTTCTGGAAATGAAACTGCTATGCGTTAAATGCTGAACTGTGACCTTGGGCTACAGTGCTGAGCCCAGAGCACTGATTGCCAGATGCAGATGGGAGGACTATGGTCTCCAGAGAGCAGTGTCCTTCCTTCAGGGAATCTGACCATCTCTGTACCAGCAGAAATGAGGAAAGCCAAATCTTCTCTTTAAACACTCAGGGCTAGAACTAATTTTACACTTATCATTTAAGCTAAGTGCTTTGTAGAAACCACATAAAACGTGACTCTTATTCCCAAAGGGTAAGATTAAAAAAGAAGAAAAAGATTGATGGTGCTGAGTGTTTAAGGGGTTGCAACTTAAAAGATCTGATTTGGAGAGGCCAGCCACTTGACACCGTTTAGGAAACATGGCCTTCAAAGGAGTCTGTTGGGAGCAGCGAGGGCTGGCAGTGTCCTGGGGGTCCCCCATGGCAGCAGAGCAGGGTCTGGCTCTGCTGCAGCATCACTCAGGCAGGGACCAATGGCCCCGGTAGTCTGACATGGGGTCCTGGGCTAGGGCAGGGTGGGGAGAGGCCAGGCAGGAACAGTATGGCCCCATTAGTACCTTCAGATTTTCAGTTGATATATCCAGCGTCACCAGATCTTCCTGAAAACCTTGGTGCCAAAATCTAAATGACAATTGTAACATGCAAAGGAAACTAATCTGCCCACAGGGAATGGCTTGTCTAGGAGGGACTTCAGCTCTGGTAATGCTTACTCGTTTTAGTATGTGATATCTCATGAGAGTTTGCAGTGCTTTTGGTGTTTAAAGCCTGGAGAAGAAGGAGATTTAACTTGACGCGCAGTTCAACAAGCAGCCATGGGAAGTAACTCCAAAAGGGGTTGGTGTTCTCAAAGCAAAACATGCAGCTTCAGCATCTGGGACAGATGGTAATGAGCGGGGTAAATTTTACTATCAAAAAGACTAAGAGATTGAAACAGCAGTATCACAAGAATGGTCAGATCAGGAGATGGTAGAATAAAAACAAACAAACAAACAAACAAACAAACTACAACAACAACATTTTATTCTAGAGAAAAAACTCTTTTTTTTTTTTTTTTTGTCAGAACACAAATTTGAGAGAGGTAAGAGAGACAGAAATGAAGATGATCCCTAGGATGGGATTTCTGCTACAGAATGGAGCCGTGGAAAGAGTGTTTACTCTGTGTGGGACACGTTGAGTTTGAGAAGTTTGTGTGCTACCCAGACTGTAACGGAGACTTCTCCTCTGTATGTTTTAAGGTCCGTGTCTTAGGAGAACATCTTGGGCAGTACACTGATGTCCATGAGTTGCCTACATGATTTGCCTACAAAACAATGGGGACCAAAATGAGGCTCTGAGAGAGGCCAAGAAAGATTGAAAGAATAGCTAGCGGGTAGAAGGAGATCCACGTGAACAGCCTGGAAACCATGGGAAGGAGCAGAAAACCATCCAGAGTATAAAAGTCAACAAGTATGAGAGGAAGACAGCATAAAGCACTTGAAGCCCAGCCAGGAAAATATGTATTTAGAGTCTTTGCACTGTTTCGGCTACAGTTGCTTTGCGAATAAATAACAGTTTCTGGCAAAACCAATCCAGTTTACAACATTTGTACAGATTTATACATTTCAAAGAATACAGCTAGACATTTTACTACTGCTGTCTCTTATTCTGTTCCCAGGTTAGTCCCCACAATGTCAATAGAAATCAATGGAAGTAGTCCTAATTTTCAAAGATGTAGACACAGCTGAAATCTGCCCCAGGAACATATATTTCAAACCAGATGATTGACATTGGATATGAAAGCCCCCTAAATAAGTAATGGACTGTTTCAGTGTGGCTGCCTGGTCTGTGTGTGCTGCATCTGCTGCCTGCACAGCAGACGCTGTAAGAGCTGCTACAGGAAAGACATAGACAACCAGGCAGAACATAGACAGTGATACTAACGGGGTTTGGGCAGCACCTACTCAGTGGAGCCCATTAACTGCCAAAGGTACTCCATTGGGAGATGAGCTTATGTCTGGCCAATTTTTTTCTCATTGAACATGGAGGTATTTTAGAATTTTTTATGGTGTTCCCATGGAAACTTTCCCTATGTCACACATGTTTTCCTTGCTACAGGTCACATCCTATTTCATCTTCAGTCATTATTATTATTAATGTAGACAGCAGTGGCTTTATGACTCCCTTGAAGCTGTATAGTTTGCTCACTCCTCAGACCACCCATTTAGATAAAGATTTAATTGTACTAATTGTTAAGATTTAGTCTGTCATTTGTTTCCTGTATATGATATAAGCAAGGAAAATATCTTCATGGGCTTTCTTTGCCAAAGCAAGCAGACCGTTTCAAGTAAAATGTTCTAAAATAGCAGCTGATGTGGTTTGCATAGGATGTTCTCATTCCAGTGTCTATAACATTCTGAACCCCTAATACAACTAGTGAAGGGGTCATTAATTGTAGCTCTAATAGTTGGGCCTCTTATAGGGTAGTATTCACAAGACAATTTGCTGTTTAGTGTTTTAAAAACCTGTATTCGGGAAAAAAAATGGCCAATTGTGCTTTTCTTCATTTTGACTAGTAGCATTCTAGCTGTAAACATTTTCAGACAGATGCTGGAGCATTCCCACTCTAATCTTTTTACAGATATTCCTTCCAGATTTTTTTAACTGTTGGACCCAGGTTACTGCAGCCAAAGACAAAGCAGTTTTTAATCTTGACTGAGTAAAGAAACAGATATATATATATACGTATTTGTGTACGTATGTATGCTTTTAAATAGCTGCAGTTCTGCAATTGCTTGGCTAGAAAATTGATTTTTAGCAAAATAGCCCTAAAAGAGGAAAACTATATGAATGTGTTGATGAAAATCAGTTTAGATCTGGCCAAGTTACAGCTTGCTGAAAATAACACTTTGCGCAAAAGCAATCTTTTTTTAGAATGAACACTTAAAATTGAAAAAACACTGCAGGAGTGCACAGCTAATACAATCACATATTTTCTCCAATAACTACTGTTTCTCAAACAACTCAATGTAACATGCAGCTTTTTGCTGCAGCTCCTTCCAGTTCTTTCTCATAAACAGCATTCTGTATTTCCGTATGCCATATGTAGCATAAGTAATAAGATTGAAGAAAACACTATACATTTCTGTTTAAGATATAGAAACAGCATGTCAGTGTGTAGCTGTGTGATCCCGAAGAGCTAATGGAGCAGATGGAGGTTTGGTCAGGGCTGATGCCCAATTTCCTCCTGTTTCTACAGGAGGTTTTATCCTAGCTCATTTATAACTTTAAGAGCATTGAAAACTCTACCTACTCCTGCTGGCAATGGGCTGTTTTCAGGTGTCTTTCTGGTTACAATTCCTTATCACCCACAGCAGAGTGTGAGAAAACTACAGGCAGGGAGTCAGAAGTTGGACCGTGACTCCAGTGATGCAGCTTTCCCTTCAGTGGGCTGGAAAGCTGGAAATTAAATAGCAAATTGTCTTGTTCTTTCACTATATTAAAACAAGAGAAGTCCTGACATACCTCCCTTTTATATGTGCTTTTAGAATATTTTTTTATCATGTACCCTTATCTTCTTGCTAAAATATGCAGTGCTGGTATTTTCAGTCTCCGTTCAATGGAAAGGGATGTTTCTGCATCTTTATCATATTTCTCCTTCTGTTCTGAGCTTATATAAGGTACAGTCTCTCTGAAGCAGATCGACTGTGTAGGACAGCGTACGGAGGTGAATGCACCACTGATTAGACTAATGGCTGCCTTCCCATCCTATTTGCATTTTTTTCCTCCTGAGTCTTAACATGGTTTTGTTTTTCAGTGCATAGCTGCTTGTGAGTCTGATACAGTTTTTGCTGCAATTTGTTCTCTTCACAATGACATGTTGGGCTCTTTTGTGGGGTTGAGAGGAAACAGAAAACAAGCCTGTGACTGCAGAAACTTTTTAATATCCAGCCACAGAAGAGGGCATCCATATTGACAACGCACCCTTAATTCTAGGTGGCTTTGTTGTCGGTTGTATAATTCTAGTGTTCCCTGAACACATTTTTGAAGCAATGCAGAAGTCATCACAGCAGCAGAAAAAGAAAAATCTTAAGAGAACTCTACTTTGTTGGAATTCATGCTTTATCAAAATTATCAGAATAATAAGATCAGGATGAAAAACATCTCTCCTCCCAGCATTTTGTGGATCTCCTCCTCTGCAATAATGTCAACATTTTCAATCAATTAGCTGTGAAAGAGCATTTTCATTAACAGAGAGGATGACTTATCCCATACTCTTTTGAAATTGTAATAAAATAAGAAATAAATTTTTAAAAATATAGTTCAGATAAAAAGCAGGCAATCACACATAACTAATTCTGTAAGTTTTAATCTCCTAAAGCACTGACTGGACAAAACACAACAGCTTTGCTTAGATCTGAGTCTCTTTCTGACCAGAGTAGAAGTAAGATTATGCCTTGTAAATTATTTCTACATCTCCTGAACTGTTCCAAAGGAACACCTAAATATACTGTCTCTAATTTCCTCAGAATACAATGTCTGAACAATATGAAACTGTCCTCTGTTAGGCTGCACAACCCATCATGCAAGATAAGACAAAGGCACATAAATATTGTACAAATTATTCTATTCCATAAGTAGAGTCTCACAGTTGTGCTACCTTTAAATACTCCTCTTTATTGGTACATAAGCTCAGACACAGATGGAACAAGTTAGCTACAGTGTTACTCCAGTTCCCACAGATCCCACAGTGTTATGAGGGGGATTCATTAAAACAGAAATGTTATCTTGAGTCTCCTGCTTTACTGCTGTCCCCCTCGGGGACATGAATCTATGCCCTGTTCAGGGTCCCTCTTAAATTTATAGTTTTGGAGCTATGGAGTAAGTCAGTCCACAACATGGGTGAGAACAGCATCCAGGCAAGGAAAAGATAGTCAGAAATAAACTGAAATGACTGTAAGAACAATTTAACTTAATGAAAACAGGAAAGCTCATGAGCCATTTAACTTCAATTAACTGTAATTAATCAGAACAAATTTTTCCTCATTCTCTAGTGTGTTTAAAAGTCACATTTTCATTTAAAATTTGTTTTAAATGCCACTTCATTTCTCTTAGATGCCCAAAGTCTGTCAGCTCTCTGTATTCACTCCAGATCCACTGTGTCTGTATCCATTGATACATACAATATGTCAGGCTTGGGTTGTAACATCCTCCACTAAATTTCACAAAACCAGTTTGCACAAACTTGCATAGCCCCGGGCCCTCATCATCCATGCATGAGCGTCTAAGCTAATTTTAACTCGCAGAGTTTCTAGAATACTCTGCAAACCTCTTGTTGCCATGGAAACCCCGGCGCCTCAGCAGGCACGCATTAAACTTCCGCAAGGAAAACGACACAGGGAGGTAGTGCTTGTTTTTAGGTTAAAGGCTAGGTAGAATTTAAGAATATCATGTATCCCTAAACCATCAGCATTAATGCATTTCAGAAAATGACATGGCTTCACCCACGACAGAATACATGAAATGATACTGGGAACTGTCCCACAGAACAGGAGAAGCACACTTTGCTACTGTCAGCCTGGACAGCACAATAGCAACTTTGCAGAATTTTCATTAAAAGTTACCAGCCCTTGTATAAAAACCATCTTGTCCACCCTTTTCATGCTGAGGATGGCAACTAAAAAAAATAATGTTTTTACTTATCCCTATAAAAAAATGGCTTCTCCCAGGCAAACAGAGAGCTGGAATTTTGAAATGATGTCTCAATAATAAACACTTCAATAAACTTTATCATACTAATGTGAAGAAAAATCATCAGCTGAAATGAACAATGCACATAGAAACGCATTAAAGCACTAGTCAGTGCCCATAACTGCATGCAATTTTTGGAGGATTTTTAGCAAGAGCAGGCTAGCGATAAGCAAGAGAGACATACCACAGGAAAGGGGAAGAGAGAAGGAATATGAGCCAACGTAGCTTCTCATGGGGCATTGTTAGTACCCACTTTTAGTGCATGTTTATTCTTTTGTATTGATTGTATCAAATGGTTAGGACTAGGGGTTTTTACCTTCCCTTTATATTGGAAAATATATTAAAAAATATTCTAGAACATTATAAGCAGAAAAAATCAGTTAACCAATGTAAAGGTCACAAATGATATCCCATATAATTCCACTCTACTGGTTATAGCTAATATTTGAGTTGTTTTGCCTTTTCCCACCCCTCTGGACTTTGCTGTTGCTGTACAGGTTAAATCTAGAGTAGAACTGAAGTATGTCTGACTTCTGTTCCTGGTACTGACATTTTCTGACGGTTTCAGGTGGTTCATTTAACCCCTCTCTCTTCAGTTTCCACATAACAGGAGGTCACATTACCTATTTCTAGAGGGTACTTTTGGTTTAAATTAATTATATAGCATTGTAAGAAGATAAAACAATGTCTATACTGAGCATTGCTGTTATGCATATAAATATAATGGCTAAATCGAAAAATTAAGAAAAATAATGATGTCAAATGAAGAAGCCAAATATAATTTATCGTTTGTATGGTTCTGATCTCAGTTTACGTTGCTTTGTAAGCTAATGTATGAATTTTAATCAGAATAGTTATAAATTTTTTATATAAAATAATGAAAGAAATATCTGTGCTGCAGAGCTCACTAAGATCCATTAAGAAATAACACAAGAGATAATCCTCTATCAATTTCAGTAGATTACTTCTTCCTGATAAAATACTTCTGTATTGATTTCTTGCCTATTAAACTCCATAGGGTCTTTCCAGAAGGGATGCTTACCAGCTTTTAACTAATAGCATTACAACATCACTTCCACCTTCTCTATCAGTAATAAAATGTAACAAAACAAGTCCTCTGCAAGGGAACATCTGTTGTGGAATATGAAACTGCTCTGTTCCCCTTTATGTTAATGGGCAAAGGTAATAAAAAATGGAAAACTAACCCAAAATTTTTAGCAATTTTCATTTACAACCGACCTGATTTTAAGAAGGAGTTCGTTGTTCTAAAAGCATTTGGTATTCTTCATACAGGATTGAGTTTATACAGCTGTTTTTTCAGTCCATTGGCTGATGATGAAATCAAATACAACAAAAACAGAACACGCCATCAGTAGCACTTTCAGTCTCTTTCTTATGATTAAAACTATTGTAATTCCACTCTGGACCCCAAAGAGAGATGTAAGGAGAAGTTTATGAGATGCTGAGCATAATATGTGTTAATTTCAAAATTATACTTGAATAAAAGTCCTTATTCAGGTCAGGTGCCCTCTTTACCATAATGTTACGAACTAGATCCTCCAGCTGGAAAGACACAACATATACGGTTCATTTTGTTTGTTTGTTTTGGTTTGTGTTTTAAACAAAAGGGGTGACTAACATGAATAATCCCGAAATTATAAGAATTAAGTTTGATATATTTTCTTTCCACCTCCCAATTGAAGAGGGTGACTCAGTAAGTCCTTCAACAATCCAAGAGCTTAGAAAAGGGACATTGGCTAGCATGATCCCAACAGATTCCATCTAAGACCCTGGAGGGATTATACAAGCAGTAAAAAAACACAACAGTAAAATAAAATGTCAGGGAGGTGCATTTTCATGCAGATGGGAAAAAAACCTAGGGAAATTACTGTAGCCAGTATCAGACAATGAATCAATAGTAAAACCCACACAGAAACCCAGAATCCCAACAGCTTTAGTTAAGAGAACAGTAATTTCATAGCCATGTAGTTTGTGAAGAGGTTGGCTTCTTGAATAATGCCATGAAGATGCAAATTACTATTTTCTTAAAACAAGATGTTAGAACTCCTGTCTTCTGTGCTGAAGACACTAACTTCCTGAATAATTGGAAAGACTGTTAAAGTCAGAAAAATACATTGAAGAACATGTCAGGAGATATCCTAGTAGCTGGCAGACATGAAACTATTTTTAAGGGGTGTAAACCTGTAAGGTGAAGAAGAGAAAATTTTTTGTCCCACAAATGTTTGTTTGATCCAGTAGGATGAGGTTGGAAGGGGAAGTGCTTACAGTATCCGCTCTATGAAGGCTATTTTATTAACTTTCCTAGTCCTTTACTTAAAGGTTTCTCATTTCTTTATCTGTTGGTCTTGGGATATTTTTTCAGTTAAATCACTTTGGTAGAGGTGGGGATGGAGAGAAGGAAGATGTCAACGGAAATCATGTTATCGTGCTGTATTGACTGTAGCTGCTGTATTGGACACTTTTGCTGAACTGAGGCCAAAGTGAATCCATTTGGAGGATATGATCTTTATCTTTTGACAAGCAGCTACACTGCTGCCAATACCAATTTGAATGTTAGCATATGGTTTTGTGCTTAATGTTTTTAGCTATATGCTCAGCTACTTAAATTCAGATATTTTTTCACTGTGTGCATAGACTCTTTTGAATCCTCAAACATTGGAGCAATTCTCTGGTTCAGAAACAGTCACGTGCCAGATAGCATCATTTAATAACTGGAACCACAGGATACGTGTCACAGGGCATCCAAACAACCTCAGCATTTCAGCCTGCAGCACTTGTGAAGCTCATCCCAAGCAAAAGTGGGGAAGTCGGGATGACTGAGCCAGGACAAGACAGGTGCGAAGGAGGGCCAGGCTGCACAGTCAGGCCATGCCAGAGGAGAGGAGCAGCATCTCACATGAACACCAAAGGCAGCAGCTTCCACTCAGCCCTTCACTTCTGCACTCATAGAGAAAACTCTCTCTTCTCACTTTTGCCATGGGAGCTCTTGTATGCGCTTTGCACCCCGGTGTTGAGGAGCCATCTCACCAGACTTTACATCCAGTCCAGGCTAGAAATGTTTTTCTCTACCTTCCTCTCTGCTAAGTGATTGAGCCCACTAACATCCTCATCCTTTCTCATTCATCTTTTGTCCTTTCCTTCATGGTTCTTTCTTTTTATCCTTCTTTTCAGCAACTCGTAATTCCTATAGCCTGTGTACCTGTTAAGTAGAGAGGAGAAACTGCGAGATGCTAATCATAGTTTACTGTTACTACAGTAACTATTTATACATTCACTGGTGTTTCTCACACATCAGAAGCAAGTAAAGGATCCGTGAATTATGTCCTCAGAAACCACATGGGTTTAGATTAGCTTTAATTACAAGAATTTGTTTATATGACATTGTATTATACCTCAAACTCCAATCTAAAGTATTCTCAGCAGCTCTGATGTGTCACACAGTCTCACTTGATCGTAGATACTTAAAGAGGCGCATCCCTTAATCCACTTTCTAACTCCTATACTATTTTTCTCTACCCCTTCGTCATAGTCTCACTGCATTGCCTGTGCCTGCCTGATTCTCCTCTTCTTTCTCTCACAGATTTTGTCCTTCCTCCAGCCCCAGTACTGAACTTGACCTGACAGTGCCATGGGAACAACTGGGTCTAGGCAGGACCGGCCAGTCCCACCCAGTCAGCACTTCCAGATCTGGGGCATGAGCTGTCTGCCACATGGGCTTTATTGGAAAAAATGGCACAGTCAAGGGCTAGAGAAATTCAGATGTGTGTGAGTAGATACAAAGAGCAGCCTCCCATGTGACCCCAGAGATGGAATTCAAAATTTTTGGATTTCAGTGTTTCCATTTTCACTTATGCTGACTACTCACTATAAAGCTTTCCAGCGACTTCCTTCACATTTTCTTCAACTCCACCTCAGTTCAGCTGTTCTCAGCATGTATTCCTTCCCTCTTGCCTTCCTCTCCCCTGGCCTATTCCCCCATCTCTTTTTCCTCTATGCTTATCTTCCTGTCCACTAATTCTCTTTTAAAAAAATCAGCCCCAGGAAGGAAAGCATCCTTCTGTTTACTTCATAGAGAAGGAACTGAAAATCATTGAAGTAGTAGCATATTTTCACACAGCCAAACTATTTTGATGCTTTTCTTCTTATTTCAGATTCTGTGAAACTCAGGGAGAAAGGATTATCCATCCATACCAACAAAAGAAATGAAACAATAAGAATAGGCAAGAGCTTTTCTTATGCGAGCCTATGATCATCAGAGACTTAGTGAAAGGAGTTCTAATAAAAAAAATCTGAATATGTCCACTTGCTCTAGGGCTAAGCTCAGTTTTGCAACACAGGTCGTTTTCTGTCTATGGCATGCTGCCTCATATACAACACAACAGCCGTGCTCCCGTTGGGTTTCACATTGCTCAACGGGTACAGATTTGCATAAAAGCAAGGGAAAAAAAAAAAGCACAGTGACCATGTGGTGTGGAATATACAGAATAGCTAGAGATGGGCATTTTAAGGGAAATCACAGTGCAAAAGCCAGCTGCTGCATGGTGCAGGTGGCGAAAGCCAAATCAGAGTTCAGGTTGCCTTTGTGGCAGTTGTCACAGAATACTTGCAGCTTTGCTTTCTGCTCCGGATTCTCAGGTTATTGCCGATGTCTTTGAAAATGTGCTTGCTTAGCCCAGCTGATGAATGTTTTTAGAAATGGGGGGGGGGGGGGGGTGAGGATGGGGGGTGGAAACAACTACAAAAAACCACACAATTATTTGTTTACAGGACAAGACATGTTTTGAAAGTCTGCATTTAGTAATTGAAGTACCGTAGTCTGTTTTGTCATACTCTGGTTTTGTGGTTAGAAAGTAAGTTTTAGTAGCTAAAGAAGACGTGTTACAAAACAGCCCCATTAAGCAATCATGTGTTCATATGGCTGTGCAGAGAGAGAGTAATTCCTGTTTATATTTAGTTAAGTACATATGGTGAAAGAGTACCATTAGCTTAAGTTTCCATGTTTTTCGTGCTCTAGTGATGTTGTAACTTCAGCCCATGAGAAAAATGGGGCACTACTTCTACCATATCAAGAAAACATGGCAAATAAGTAGTTCATACAGTGCTTGCTGCCTGTTTTACTGAAAAATTTAATGCCCAGATCTGATACCAAGGCAGAGATAACAGCCTGTATTAGGCTATCCCAGCTGCCTGGCTGACAGCGCACACAGCCCTTACCCTCTGGCTTGGGATATTCCAACGTGCTGGTGTTCCTCATACAGACAGGACCAGCACAGTCAGCTCCCATCCCTTCCTTCGCACCCACAGCCTCTGGTGTAAAGGTGATTTTAGGGGTAAGAGAGGTAAGTGCTACACCTCAAGGTGCTGGTTCCCAGGTTGTCCCAGTCAAGGACTTCATTTTGGAACATCATTACTCCCTTCTAGCTATAGCTGAGTTTCCCTATGAAAATGAGGTTTTCCATGAGAAAATAAGGATTGGGTGAGATGAGGGAAGGTGTGGTGAACAATAAAATCTCATTCAGACATGGAGCTGACCCATGAGCAACCAGGTGATGTGGCTGGAGTTACAAGCCTAGAAATGTTCCTGAATTCCCCAAGACAGACGTAACCCTGACCTGTTGTGAGGATTTCAATTTATCCCAGGGCTGAGGCCAGACTGGACTGATCCTGTTCTCAGTTAGTGCTGTTAACAGTCCTTTGGGTGAAATCCTGACTTTACTGAAATCTGCTGAACTCCTCCAAGTCCTCAGCAGGACTAGAATTTTAGCATTTATTTTATGTTGTTGGTTCTTTTTCTCTAAATACATATATGCGTGTATAAAAGAAAGAAATCAGAGATGTTGCTGTTCTATGTCTGTTGATTCACTGAACACAGTTCATAGATTTGCTGTCACTCTACTCAAATCAAGAACTGAGGCCAAATATCCCTTTTTATTTAAAAATAAAACCATGATTTTCAAAGAAGAATTACAATGTCATTTTTTCATAATAAATTAACATTTTTTTAAAATATAGTTGACAATCAAAACTTTTTCTTTGAGCTATTTACAGTGAGTAGAGGCAATATTTATGTTTCAGTTGGGGAGAAGAACCATCACAGCAGCAATCAGGAAATAAGATATGAAAACTACACTTGCTATGACAACTGCACTGGCAATCTTTTGCTATGAGTGCATGTAAAACTCTGTTTGGAGAAGGATCTCACCATCTGTAAGTTCTATATATTCTCTAATTATGTTTAGTACCAGACTCCTAAGTGTTCATCTGAGTTCTCAACCCCCTTTTTTTCCCCTCTCTCAAAACCCTTTTTATTTTACCTGAATATGAAGGTGAATATATTACTATTTTCACAGATGTCAACAGTAAAAAATATTTGTTATTTCTCATTTTTCTGTTTACTTTAAAGATACTGTCATCTCAGTAACAAAATCTAAGCTCAGTGTGTAACCTAACAGCATAACCATAACTTTGAAAGACAAAGAATAAACTTATAATGTGATCAATTTGCAAATTAATATTCCTATATCATACTGTTGACCAGTGACTATCTATGAATCACCAGATGTAGAATTCAAGAGAACAGATTATATCATTGCTCTAAAATCATATGGCAGAAGTGCACTAGAATTTAAAATAAGACTTAGTTCCAACCAGTACTCCTCTGTTTAACTGTAACAGTAATATATAGTAATCACACTTCAAAAAATTGATGGTGTTGAAGGCAGCAATTTATATCTGATAGTTTTACTTTTTGCTGGATGAATAGAGTCATGGTAGTGTAAACTCCTGTGTATAATTCTTATTCCCAGTGATTGCCCTTTTAATTAACCAGACAAAGTCATACTTAGTATCACTTCAGAAATTCTAAAAAGTCCTGATTGTTGACTTTATTTTTTTAAAATACAAACACAAGTCTATTAATAAAAATATGTTATGGACCTTTAAAAGCAATTTCTTTCTGTGTTTAAATGAATATTGAATTCCTTTAAAATCCCTAAGTCATAAATTACAAAAAATACATTAAGAAACATGTTCTAATAGTCTTGATTCTAACTTCTGATTTCCTCCCAGTCATTTTAAATCTTATAAAATATTGAATTTTTTTAAAGTGAAACCCTACATTTACATAAATGGAAATAGGGTATAGATGTTGTAGATTTCATATACTGCATTCCTCCGAAGTCAATATGCATTTGCAGTGCTTGTTTTGCTATGCACACATGTATATAGTGCTCTAATGCCAGAAAACATCAGCATGATAATAGCTGCAAGTATGTATTAAAATTTAGAATGTAGGATATGTCTGCATTTTACTAAAAAAAAAAATTTGGTACAGTTTCCTCCATCAATTGTAAGATATTAAACAATAAGTTGGTGGCTACACTCCTTCTGCAGGCTGTTGGAAGACCATATTTAATGCCTTTGCTAGCTCAAGCAGAGAGAGCCTGGTATCTGTTAAATCCAGTTTGCCTTTCAGGCATTTCTAGAGGTGCATACAGTCTCTGCACACATATAATGCTTTCTGTCTGAAAATGAAACCATTATCGCAGTGAGTTTTCAAAACTGCTGAACTCTGAAGTGACTGTGCAACCTGCAGTATTTTGAGGAAAAGCCGTGTTATTCGTGTTCTGCATTTTTGCTTTTATAGGAATTGTGAACACTTCAATAGTGGTTTCGTGAACATGGAGATAAACAAAAGGTACAAATCTGTAATACTCAAAACATCAATGTATACAGAAGACAGACTAAGGACCATATGCTATTTTCTCTTTATTTATAGGGTATATAATTGTATTTATGATTTTTGTTAGCAGCACTGCAGTTAACATATAAAGTGTTTAAATCAGTGTGACAAAATAGCACAGACATACCCTGTGTTATAGACGCCCCCACAGGGCCTCCTATTCGCTTAGTTTACTGGGAACACAATCTTTAAAATTCACAGTATAAAAAGAATGTCTCCAGAGTATGCTGGATATCCTGATTTTTATAGTTTTTTGAAAACTATTTGTCAAACCTTAGGATGACCTATTGGTATTGCTGTTATGTTGTATTCTTTCTATGTCACCATAACCATAGTTCTGCTATAAAAACTCATCTTTCGCATTAAGTACAAAAACTTTTTTAAAGGCACAATTAGCATGGGTGGGTTTTATTAATAGATCCAAGTCTCCTTTTTGCACAGTGCAATATTCATACATACAAGATCTGTCCTAAAGATCGCTGACCGTTCTACTGTTGCTAGATCCTTCTTTTAAATCCTGCAAATCAGTTACACTCTAAAGTTTCCTTTATCATACTGACATTCTACATACACAACACACAGCACTGGTGTTTTCCTTCTCTCCTTTATGGTGGGCTATCACATCATGCTGTAGATATACCATAGCAGTCATCTGTCAGAGCTGTGTTCCCCTTATCTTTGGAAGAATGTTTCTCCCCATTTTTAGAATTGAGATTTGGTTGACACTCCAGATTCTTTAGAATATCTTTCAGAAATGTTAAGGAAATTCAATGACCAGTCATGGAAAACTCATGCCAAACACTGCTATTAGTTACTCTTTTTTTTTACAAACTTATCCTTTTATCTGTCAGCACATTGCACATTCTGAGAATTCACTACAAAGAAGAAGCCACTGTTGACCGGGCACTTGAAATTTGGAGTCTATTCAAAGCATGAAGGGACATGTTTGCTTTTGCACTGAGAGGGATCCTTATGCAAATCACAAAGTAAACAGAGAAAAACTGAAAAATGGCTGATTTATTGGAAGAGACTTGGAGTGATTTTCCACTATTACCAGTTTCACTCTCTGTGAAGCTGGCATTTATAATCGTGTTATTGGCATTTATCTCATACTGTTAAGGGTTCTGAAAGTTCTTGTTGTCATGTTTGCTCATATTCCGCAATATGCTTTGGATAGATGATTCCCACATGCCTAATCCATTCTTCTCACTCAAAGAAAAGGCAGGATTACCTGCTTGAGCCAGAAAGGCACAAAGATGTTGGAAAACAAGTGATTATGGAGTGGGCGATCCTGTTAGTGTTGTAATGAATTTAGCATTACTGTTTCTACCTAAGCCAAGAGGTTGAGATTGTTTTCCGTAAACTGAGATGAGAAAATTCACAGCCTACACTCATGTTCCAAAAATGGGGACTTTTTTCCAAGTGTTCTTTTTAAGTATGTAAGTGCTAAGTTCATCCGTAATAACCAGAGATTGGTTAATGTCAATATAAATACTGAGACAGCGAGTCTTGGAGCTATATTTATTGAAATCGCTGCCCCAGTTGTTAAAGAATTCATAGCTGACACGTTTAGCATGTCTTTTGCAGTGGTAAATTACCATTTTGCTTGGCAGTGTATTGAAATTATTCTACTACATAGAGAAGCCTATCTTCTCATTTAAATAATTATTGGCCTACTTTTTTTTTTTAGTGAACCTGATGGCAAAAACTGCACACTGTCAGTAACACAGGGTTATCTTTCTGCATAAAATGACTGAATGTGTTTTGATCAAGCAGAAATCAACAAGAGTTCAGAGGTGAGTGACAAAAATAATTAAACTCAAGGAAAGATTTCCATATGAATAAAAATTGAAAAGTTTAAGTTCAAAAGGAAGTGAAAAAGAAGAGACGTGAAGAAGTGGACTGTTAATGATAGGACATGTGCCAACTGCAAGCTGTGGAGATCCTCCCACCTTCCATCCACTTAAGCGTCTTTGTGGGAAACCAGAACTCTGCTGTGTCAGTCCAGAATTCCTCTAAGTTCCCTTTAACTTAAAATTCATACACATGCACAAAATCTGGAATCACTTTGTTACCCCCTTCTTAAACATTTCCCATCCCTATCCTGCCAGCATTTACAGATTTCCCATGGTCTTCGTAGCTCCTCTGTGCCTATCAGCGTGCCATACCACATCACATGATGCACATATGTGTACACACGAATAGGTGTGACCGCACGGATGTGCAGGAAGCAACAAATATGAACAGGGCAGCTGTGTTGATAGAAATGTCAGATTTGTGTGGGTGAAGGTAGGTGTACTGTGTTTTATAAACCTAGAACAGCAGGAAACAATGGCTCATTAAAGCCGTACGTAAGAAACAGACGACTCATTTATTGAGTCATGATTGATTCATGTGCCAAAGCCTCCATATCAAGATTCAGAGTAATTACAGTTGAGTCATGCAGACGAGGAGCTGGCATAGGCATCGCCAAGACATGATACAGCAGCAATCACCTGGGGTGGGGAGAAGGGAGGTGTCGCTTCAAATCTTGGGCAAGGCCAGGGCCACATGATGGGATCAAAGTGTCAGTGTTTGCTTTAAAAGAAAATGTTTCTCATTCTGTCTGGATACGAAGAAAACCTTAAAAATATATCAGGCTACCTGGTGCTTAGTGTACAGCCTGAAACATGAGTTTTGTTAGAAGTAAACTGTCCTGCTGTGCCTCTGAAACCTGTTGCCAGCAGAAGGAGGAGCACATACTGTTGGAGTGAGGAGAAGTGAGGAGAAGGTCAGACAGCACACTTATATGCAAAGCTTGGCCTTCCTTTGGCTCCAGAGGGGGCCTGACCATCCTGGGTGTGATCGTCTTCATGAAAAAACTATCTGCTCATATTTTCTTGCTCCCCTTTGCATGGTGACTTCATGAAAGTACAAGAAGATGACCTATGCGTGAAGTACAAGAGGGCTATGAGTCACAGTCAAGCTGTACAAGTTCATTCAATGAAGTGTTCCAATCTGTAACAGACCAGCTATTATTTGAATTCACTGCCTTGGTTGAAGATTCCTCCACTGTTTTGCACAACACACAAATAAAGCACATAGTTAACTAAGCTAACTACTGGAAACACAGCCGTGTGTCTTTAGACTTGCCCTGACACAGTGAGGGATCAAATAAAGGGCACTTTGGGGACTGGTAGCTCTTGGGAGAGTTCATAGAATCATAGAATAGTTTGGTTTGGAAGGGACCTTTACAGGTCATCTAGTCCAACCCCTCCTGCTATGAGCAGGGACATCTTCAACTAGGTCAGGTTGCTCAGAGTTCAAAGTGTCAAAGTGTTCTGTCAGCGCTGCCTAATGAATCGAGTGTTTCCAGGTGTCTAGTCCCCGTGCCACCAAGGTGCAATGCTGATGTACTTGCAAGGGAGAGAAGTCTCAGTCTCAAATTGCAGAGCGTTGCACTTCTCCCTTGGCCTGTTACCTCTTCTGTATTGTCCCTGTGTGCCAGGACAGAGGCTGGCACTGCAGACTACGTTTTCATGGGTCATCACCCTCTGTTCTTTTCTCTAGCAGAGTGCAACAGTCTTGTTGGCTATTTAAACTAGTACTGATAGATAGCCAGGTTTCTCCAACATGAGTTTATTGTGGCAGCTCCCCATCTCCTTATTTAAAATGTACAGAAATTTATAGAAATACATACACCTTCACGCAATCATTTAAATAAAAAATCATAATACCCACCAAATATATAATATATTGGAAGTTTAGTAAGATTTTTGTCTTGTTAGTATCTAAGTGATTAAATGTATCTTTGAGAAATAAATTGCCATTATTACTTTGAGAGAAAAAATTAATTCTTTCAGTCCCTAGCTAAAATAAAAGTGGTATTGTTATTTCCTAAGTAACTGACTCTGCACTCTTCACTTAGGAAGTATTAATCTGAGGTTTTTGAGAATCTGGAAATGAAAAATTACAAAAGAAAACAATGCATTGAGAAATGTTTCTGATTATCTTTTCTTTAGTTAACACAAAATGCAAAAATAACATTTCTAACTTAATATCTGCACCGTGTATTATTCTGTGCATGTTGCCTTTTTGGATGTAAATGAATATAGGTATAATGACCATTGATGGAAAAATTGCAGAGATATCTTTTTGCACTTGAACTAGAATGAAGTTCACATACTGGGATGAATGTGAGGTAAATGGGATGTTTCATGAGAGCAAAAATTACCTAAAAAAAGAGCTAAAAATATATAGTGCAGATTAATAAAGCAATAGGCCAAATTGGAATAGCTGTTGTCCTTTGAGGCTGTTACCTCAAGCTGCAGACTGGATAGATCATGTCAGTCTTCTTGTTGAACATTAGGAACTACCATGACTGAAATCAAACAATTTATTAAATGTTTAAGTTATCTATGATATTGGTAAGTGAGAGAAATCACGAGGCTCAACATTTCAGTAAACCTCCTTCATTTAAAGTACATTCAAAGGAGCCAGTTTACATATTTTCTAAGTAGAAAAGCTGTTTCAAATAAATCCAAATCACATTGCTCATGCAAATCTTTCATCTCACTAAATTAATGAAGCGTTTCTGCCTTTTAAGTAGCTATTCAAGAATGCATTATCTTGTTTTCGTAATTGTTTTTCTCTTAAAAGACTGAGTTCCATGTGAGACTTTTTTTTTGAGTTGCATAAACCAATGTATGACAGCTGTCCAAATAAACTTCTCAATTAATATAAATATTCTAGCATAAATGTCTACTTTTCTTAGTAACCAAGGTAGCACCTTGCTATACTGTACGTAATATGCATTCAGACAATAAGGGTACAAAAAATTACTGTTGTATCTGGCGTGTGTCAAAATATACAACATTTGCATCTGCAATCTGAAAAGAGAGATATTGTCTCAAACATTTAAACAAACAAGGTTTTAATCCAAGAAAGAGAACGTAAATTATACAGAGGTAACAAAGTACCTTGGTAGATATTCTGGATGGTCAAGGCTTGTTTTGAGATGAAAGCATTCAAAACGTTGCCAATGGAAAATGTTTCCAGTAAGAAAAACTTCAGCAACTTTTGAATATATTTATATGGAAAAATGGTGCCATGAAAGAAGGTGTCATGGCCCTGAGGGCACTAATGGGCTTGACTATCATAGAATCACAGAATGGTTTGGGTTGGAAGGGACCTTCAAAGGTCATCCAGTCCAACCCCCCTGCAATGAGCAGGGCCATCTTCAACCAGATCAGGTTGCTCAAAGCCCTGTCCAGCCTGGCCTGGAATGTTTCCAGGGATGGGGCATCGACCACCTCTCTGGGCAACCTGGGCCGGTGTTTCGCCACCCTCATTGTAAAAAGTTTCTTATTCATGTCTAGTCTGAATATCCCCTCTTTTAGTCCCTGCCCACCCTCCTGGGGCTCCCCGCACCTGACTCAGGACCCCATGTCAGCCCCCCGAGACCATCAGCCCCCACCCCAGCGATGCTGCAGCAGGAGGGCTGGTCTCCAGCTCCACACAGTCCTGCCCTGCCCAGCCGCCAGCTCCACCGAGCTGTGCCCACTCATGGGCCCACATCCCCACCTGGCCTCATCCCATCCCCATGAACGTCCCCGATGAGCGGGGCTGGGGCTGGCCCGGTGCCCCGGCTGCCCTGCTCCTGGCTGGGGCAGTGGGACAGGCCCTGGCTGCCCGACGCTGCCCTGACGGACCCTGGGGAGCCCCCATTGCTCCCGGCCCTGACCCCAGGGAGCTGCCCTGGGTGCCCTGGCAGGATGGCCACTTTACAGAGCCGCTTTTGGTTCTGCAAAAACTTATCTACATTCCTCAGTCAAATTTCTTTGCAGTGTTTTTTTTTTAATCCACAAATTTCTGTTTAAAACATAAATACTTTAGACAGCCTGCTTTATTGAGATAAAGAGCATATGCATGTCAAAGCTTGAAAGGCAGAGATAACCCATTCTTCACCTCAATCAGAGTAGCACTGGTTGTCAGATTTAATGGTCTACTTCTTGACCAAATAGCTTTTTAAACATATTTTTAACTTCTAGCTGAAGACTTCCAGTAAGTATGTCATACAAATCACACTGTCCAAGGCTCACCTAGATTTTCTAACACAGATTAGAGGGAATGATATGGAAAGCTGAAGCAAGTAAAAACTATAAAATACAACTTGTAGACTAGCACAGAATCACGAGGCAATTTACACCAGCAGGGACCTCTGAAGGTCTTTGAGTCAAATGTCCTGCTCAAAGCAGGGGGCACTAATAAATTGGATTGGGTTGCTCAGGGTTTTGTCCAGTCAAGTTCTGAATTTCACCATGTATCCCACAGCCACTTTGGATGCTTGTTCCAGCATCCACCCATGCTCATGTCAATGGTTGCTTCCTCAGACCTAGCTGGAATTTCCATCGCATCAACTTGTATAGGTTGTCTCTCGTCCTTTCAGTGTGCACCTCTGAGGAGAGTCTAGCTCTGTTTTCTCTGTAACTTCCCTCATCCATTAGATATGTGAAGCTAGCAATAAAATCCTCCCTGAGTCTCCCCTCCTCTGGGCTGAACAAGCGCAGCTCCCTCAGCCTCTTCTAGTACCTTATGGTCTCCAGCCCCCTGACCATCTTCATGTCTCCCAGTGGACTCACTTGTGTATGTCAATAACAGTCTCATAACAAGGAGTGCAAACCAAGCCACAATACCCCAGATGCAGCCTCAGAAGCACTGAGGGGAAGGGTCTGCTCCCACAGCCTGCTGTCTGTGCTCCAGCCAATGCAGCACAGTGTGTGGTTGACCTGTACCACATGTGTGAATTTCTGACTCCTGTTCAACTTCTTGTCTGTAGGGTTCTCTTCTGCAAATCTGCTTTCTACCCGGTCAGTGCACAGTCTGCATGGTTGGTATATTTTGCCATCCAAGGTGCATGACTTTGCCTTTGTCTTTGGTGAACATCATGAGATTTCTGTTCATGAAGATTTCTCCAGCCTGTCAATGTCCCTCTCAAAGACAACCCTGTCCTCCAGCATACTGACTGTTTCTCTCCCCTTGGTTTTATCCGCAAACTTGCTGAAAGTGTGTTCCACCCTATCATCCACGTCATCAATGAACACGTTAAACAGTTTTGATCCCCATATCTGTCCCTGGGGAGCATCGTTCATAACTAGACACCAATTGTATTACAAACCCCTTGAGACCAGTTTTTCACCCATCTTGGAGTCTGCCTATCTGGAACAAACCTCCTCAATTTGGATATTAAGATGCTATAGGAGAATGTACCAAAAATCTTGCTAAAGCCAGGGTCAATGACATCTGCTCCCAGCCATTTCATCACAGAAGACAGTCATGCTGATCAGGCCTGATTTTTTGTTGATAAATCCATGTTGGCCATTCCCAAACCCTTTCTTGGCCTTCCTGCACTTGGCAATGGCTTCCAAGATAATTTGCTCCATAACTGCCCTGGGAACTGACTCGTCCTGTAGATAGACCTTCCTTCATGCACTTTTGAAGATGCATTTTTCTGGTCATTAGGGACCTCCTGTGACTATCATGGGTTTTCAAATGTGGTAGAGCCTGGTTTTACAATACTGGCCAGTTCTCCCAGCATGCTGACTGGACCTATGGATTTCTTTATATCCAGTGTGCTTAAGTGGCTCATAGTTTGATCCTCTTTTACTATGGGTGGTACTTCTCTCCATCAAACTCAAACAAGTCAGCACAGAGACCTCGAAATGCCTGAGGAAATACCTACTCAGTAAAGACTGAGACAAAGGTGGTACTTCTTTGTCTTTTTCTTGTTCTGATTCTACCACGTCATTCAGCAGCTGGCCACATTTTTGCTGATCTTCATTTTGCTGATGAGGTGCCTATAGAAGATCTTTTTACCTTTTACATTTCGCACCAGCTTCAAATCCAGCTGAGCTTTGACTATTCCCTGCATGCCTGGGCAATGCCTCTGCACTCCTCCCAGGTAACCTGGCCTCACTTCCACCTTCTGTACACTCCTCCTTGTATTTATGCTCAGTGACGTGCTCTCCTTTCAACCACGCTGGCTTCCAGTCATGCCTGCTAGATTGCCTGCTTTAACATGTTTAGGTTTTTCAGAAAAAACAAACAAACAAACAAACTTCTTATATTCTCCAAGCATCTTGGTTATAAAATGTGTAGGTATCATCAATAGCTATTTTGAATAGTTTTGATGTGCATGAGTAAAGAATATATCTCCTTTGACATCTAGATTCATCAGTAAAAAATAATTTTTTAAAAAATGAAAATACCTATCTAATTTTTCTCTTCTTCCTAGATTTCTTATACTTATTTCTTACAACCAAGCCTCCAAGATTCTTCCCTTCTATACAGATGTATGGATAAAGTAACATGCCATCAGCCTGTATATTTATTGTGTGAGTAAAAGAACATGGTAGGTCGTCCAATGAGTAACACTCCTGTTCAGTAGTCATCTTAACTATTTTATTGATTATTAGAAATTCAAATTGCTTCATTGCTTTATCTTTATTAGTCATCTATTTATTTTTATTCTTATACATCTTTTATTCTGATACATCTTGTATTCTAATACATCTAGTGCATCTTAATATATCTAATACATTCTAATACATCTTAGTACAGATACAAGAGTTGTGCTCATAAAAACTATTGAATCACAGATTGGTAGAATCATGCACATTTTCATGCTTCATTACCACTGTAACTCATACACAAATTACTCCTCTCATTTACTGCTTTAATTGCCATGTAAAAAAAAAAAAATGGAAATTGCAAAGAATTTACTTAAAAATGTTGAAAAAATCCTTAGAAACCAAATCATATAAATCATGAGATAACACATAATTATCTTCCAGCTCTGTTATTATCTGTGTTTATGGCATGAAGGTTATTTACCCTATGAACTGTAAAACTCTTTAACCATGTGTTTGGCCTTCCATTATCTCCTCACATCTCACAGACTGAGCAGGAGGAGGATGTGTCACTGTGCAAGCTATGCAGGTAGTATTCAGGTAAGGACAGCAACTGCGAGGATTAATTGTTAATATGTGACTCAATGCCTCCGGTTTGAAGTACTTCACCTTTGAGATGAGAGAATGACAGAGAAATCCTCTCTCCCATCTGAGTGCCCATGGCACGTAGCTTCGTAATTATGGTCAGGCTTCCATTCTACTTTTTAGTTCTGCTGTGCCACATTGGACCCTAATCCTGACAGTCCTGGAGCATTAAAGGGAGTTATTTAGCCTAACCACCCTGTTCCCAAGACTGATACCAATTTATTAATGTCATACATAATTTCTCTAAAAGATACTTATGATATGTGGGTTGCAAAATGTTACAAACCCCATATACTTTCACAAGGTAAGCTTGTAGCTGCAGGTCAACCCAATGCATTTGCCAGAAGATATACAGATGGAAGTCAGACTTCTGCATCTCCGTTACTTACATCAAGGGAGAGTCATTGCCAGTCAGGCTAAAGAGGCCTCATTTGGATTCCCGTTGCAGGTCTGGAGGCAATAATGTAAACTGCTTAGTAAATGAATATTAGTAGATCCAGTCTTTCACCCCTGGATGTGCTTTGGTAAAGACCAAAGATGAGTAAAATGCAGAGACAGAAAGGGTTTATCATCAGATGTATTAGTGGCTGAGTTGTTGAAATGAAAAATTAATAAATTAATAAATGTATGTGTTTGTGAGCTGCCATGGTTGTCTCAGACCCACCAATAAGGACAAGATTTTTCATACTCAGTCTCAAGAAATCTATGAAGAAATTATTTCCGGAGTGTTAGTTACGGGCTTGTTATGTATTTGTATTTATGATTATAGCTTAATCACTCTGAAAAGTATTCGCATTTTTTCCAGATCATACAACAGAAAATCATTTCTATTAGGATAAGCACTGATAAGAAACCAGACAAAATTACTGCAACCACCAAAAGTGTAGACTATGTTCACCCACATCTTTCTCTACTTGCTCATAGTGATGCATTCCAGATCTCATCACCCATTATGCACACAGCTGGGGTACATCAGCCTGAACTGTGGATTCTCCTGGAGGAGTCAAGGACCTGAAGGTTCAATGTTGCAACTATTTTCCAGAAATCACGATCCTAAACAGTGCCAAAGTGCATGTATTGCTTTTGGGAGCACAGGGTAGATCTCTATTCATATGAAACCTCAGAGAGAATATGCATACGAGGGAGCTGGATTTCTTGAAGATGCATGAGATATAAGTAAGGCAGATTTCTAGCCAGTGTCCTTCTTGCAGGATTAATATGCTATTTATTCTTCCAAGTATTGAAGCAGGAGAAATTCTTGACAGCAGAGAAAATTACTAAACTCTCAGGCCCTTTATCAGTAAATTCACAGGGTCTGATCTGCAGAGCTTATGCTGGTGTAGTTCATTGCAGGTGGACAATGGGACACTGGCACCTTGCTTGTGTCACCTGAGAAGGAGCAGGTGCAGATGGGGAGCAGCTGCCAGGGTGGCACAAGGAGCCCAAATGCCTGGAGCCTCAGCCTCCACCAGCACATGCTGGGTGCTTGGTCCTGCTGCTACTCCGCAGTAGGATGATCCTCAGTTCCTAAAGCTGACATCTGATTTCCACCCTGGACTCAGTGGTGCTCCACATTGCTCAGAGAGCCTGACACTTGCAGGGAAGGCTGATCCTGCTCTGTGTGTCTGTGCAGAACAAAGAACATGCATGAACAGTAAAGTTGCTGATCCGAGAAATTGCCAGAATGACGATGTGCACAATTAGCTCACCCCGTTGAATCAGTGATGATGGCATGGAGCATCTTGTATGGGACGGTGCTGTGCTCTGGGTCAGTAAGGCCAAGAGCCAAGTTTACCTTGCAGACTGACTTGAACAGTGGCTGAATGCCCTCAGGGACATAATCCTGATACTCATCAAGTACTCTTCAGAAAATAGATTTTTGAAAATTCCGTAACATTGTACTTTTCAGGACACAAGCTAATTATTAAAAAAAAAAAAAAAAAAAAAATCCCTGGCTATTGGATGTTAGGGTGCTACACAAAGCTTTTACAATTCTGCTGCAGTTTTGGTGCTTGCCATTTGCTAACATTTTCTGAGGTATAGAGGAGGTAGGAACCAGAGTCTGAACCAAATTCTGGGTGCAAATAGCAGTAGTTTCTAGAATTCAGGCTGTTTAAGCAAGTTATGGACTCTAAATCTGCTCAAAGTCTATTGAAATATTATCTTTGTTTGGATGCCTTAAATTCCCAGTAGTGTCAGTTTCTCTATGTTATCTAGCTGTACACATTATTCCTAAGGGTCCATTTTCCCTACTCTGATTCTCTTTTGCAGGACAGTTCCACTGATTTGGAGCTTCCAAACCAGTTTGTTGGGTTTTTTTTTTTTTCATTTCTCTCAATTTTGACACTAACTAAGTTTTAAGGGTAAGTCCTGTGCAAATAAAAAATACCTCATTGTAGAAACAGAAAACATAGAAAGTTGCTGATACAGTTCCATCATTTTCTAGAACAATCATTGCTTTTGGTCTGTCCTCCTGGACAAGTTCCTCTTTCAGTTGTTCATATGCTTATACTCACCTCCAATGCTCCTTGTGCTTATCATGTGCTTGTGTAACTATTATTAAACTTTATTAACTTTCATACTGAAAGTTTCTCTGAAATATCAGTTGGCTTCTTTTTTTTCCCCATCCCCATAAATGATTCTGAGATGTTAATACAATGAAATCAAACATGCTGAGGGAAACTTTAATGGGCTTACAAATACAAAACCCTCTCCTCTCTTGAAAGCTCCAAGCTGTTCTAGTGGTAGTGCAGAAGTGGTTTGGGTTTGGGTTTGTTGTTTTTACAAGACTGACTACAATATTAAAATAAGCAGATCCATCAGGGGACATGTGTCATAATGTATCCCTGGGCTTTGAAACATGCAAACAAGTAAAGCAGTTTCTTGACCTAACAGTGTTCTTCCAATTTTATACTAACTTCGATTTATAAGAACCAGCTGTTTTGGCTCCAAGGCACTGCTAGAAATTATTAAGCCATTTAGCGAAGCTTGAAATAACTACATGAAGCACAAAGCAGTAAAGGATTAGGGGTTTGGGTCTGAAACCCAAAGGGGTTTAGATGCCTTAAATCAAAACTCAGCCAACAGTACACTCTGAACCCTCCCTTTGCTTCAGTGTTTTTTCTGCCCTAAAGACTATTTTTTTCTACCAGAATCCATGGGCGCCTAAATTTCTGTCCCAAAAGACCCTTGTACATCCCCCTGTGCTCCTCTACACTTAAACCTCAGTAAGACTCACAAATTAGGCTGGCCTCCATCTGTCTTGATGCATGACCCATATGAATGTCATTCTCAAAGCAGAGTCAGTGTTTTTTCTAAGTCCTGATACTTGTGCTGCCAAGCCTAGATGGCCTCTTTCTTAGCTCGCTGGGTTTTTTCAGTCCTGCATTTAGGATCTACTTTAGCATCTACAGGCCGAAGCAGGACTAATGGAGAATTTGGACCCTAAAATCAAGAAGTATGTAATCCCCACCAACCTTTCAGTTGACCAAAAGTATTTGGGCATGTCTGTTTTCACCAGAACAGTTCTTGAGACACCTATAGTTGTTACTTTTCCTGGACTAAGCTGGGCTTCCCATTAACTAAAACTGTTTGGATCCACCTGCTAGTAGTCTTTCCATCTAAGTCCCAGTCCAGTAGGCAGGTACAGAAGATGTTCGCTAGAATCACTTCTCTGTCTTACATCAAACGTTACTAAAAGTTGCATTATTAAAAGTCCTTCTGTGAGTCTGGCTTCTGATCTCTCAGACATCAGTAGTTTTCACATCCAGACTATGTTCTGGTTTGTTGTTGTTGTTGTTTGTTGTTGTGTTGTTGTTATTGTTTGTTTGTTTGTTTTTAACGTTCCAAAAGTGGTTTTGTCCTGTTCTTAGTCTTGGTTTTCTTGTATCATTTGACTTCCAGAGAACAATTGGCAACTAGAGGACAGTGCTTCCAGTATAAACATTTCTCATAAAATTATGTCCTTTCTTAATAGTTTCACTTCCCTTTGACACTCTTCACGTACATTTCCCCTCTTCTTGATTTTCCTTTAAATGCATCTTCTTTAAAACAATGCAACGCTGCCAAGACTTGGGTTCTCTTGTTTTTCTTCACACTGCATTATACCTGCACTATTAGGTATTCTCACAATACAGATAGAGTATTTTTGCTGAAGAGTAGAGACCAACAGGAATATGGATAACAGAACTGGGAACAGAAATATCATCAGGAATCAAATCTTCATTTTAATGTTCTCAGAATGAGGTACGACACATCAAATGATATGAACAATAACTGTTGGCTAATCACAATGTAGACTTTCCTGAAGTCTTTAATAAGCCCTTTCTTGCCCTCGGATCCAATTCACTTTAGCTTTCAAAACCAAATGTGGATTCTCATATATTTATGTGACTTTGCAGTGCTTGGTTTAGGTCTCAGCTACAAGCAGATTAGCAATTCTAATGCTACAAGGACAAAAATCATGCATGCAGGCAGAGAAGGTTAAAATTAGATGGGTTGTTTGTTATTTGTCACATACTGTTGTAGATTGCATCGGATCCATGTATGTTATACTATAAAAAGATTAATCAAAGCCAGTGAAAGAAAAATAATGAAACTTTAATACACTGAAAAGGAAAAAAGAAACATAACTGTGTACTATTAACAGTGCAAGCCTTCGCCTCAAGCACAAGTTTTTTATATCTTTTTTTTTTGGTGTTTTTCCCACTTAATAAATAAAGCTATAGCATGTCTTTAGGGAAAGCAACTAGTCTACTTTAAAGCATTTATCTATATGCCAAAACAGAAAAAAGTAAGTGAATATAGTAGAGCAAAACGCTTCCATGTTCCTATGTTCGAATCATAGATTCTATTAATAAAAGAGATGTGTACAATAAGACCAAACGATCATGACATGATTACATTAAGCAGATCCAGTACATCTTTCACAGCAGCTGTAGTTTATAATGCTCGGGAGAAGTAAGAGCCCTTTTTAGTAAAGACTTTTCAGATGATGACTCCATCTTTCTCTGTTGCCCTTTACAGAGCTGATGAGTGAAACGGCACTGAAAGAATCTCAAATAAATCTGTGATTAAGTACCAGACCCAGGTTTGCTCAGAGCATTGAGTGGGACCGGGGCAGAATCTCCACTTGCCAGTGTTCTGTCTGCTTGATAAGGTTGATTTTGTTTATTTTCCATCTTTCCTGAATTACAAATACTGGCATTATACTGATATTGTAACTTTTGCAATATATGGATTTTATCTGGCATTTGATTAACACACACAAAAAATGAAGAATAATTTATGTGATTGTTGGATGATGTTTCAGAAAGCAAGTGTTAAAGTATATTTGATGGTTAGCTCTAAGGTTTTTTTTCATATCAATATCAATTTTCACTTCAGCAGAAAAAAAGTGTTGGGCCAAAGGTTTTAAAGAACAATTCATTTTCAAAAAAAAGAGAGTTTTGGCCAAAAGAAAAAAAGTGTTTTATAATATAAAAAATGAATAGTTAATTTCAGAAATACAGAAACACTTTATATAAACAGCTTTAAATTATTTTGCATCTTGTTAGTCTTCATTTCCAAAAATGTTCTTTCTTTCAGAATGTATCAAAATTTACCAACAAAAAAATTAAGAGTGGGAAATGATCCACAACTAAAAGTACATTTTCATATTTAGACAAAATAATAATTTTCAAGTGAATTTAAAAAAAATAAGGATTTTTTAAAATCAAAAGCAGGTATTTCTGTTTCACTTGACCCAAACCAAAAATTTCCAGTTTCTCTGGTTAGTTGAAAAAAAAAAAATACTCTGGAATTTCTACTTTACATTCAACTATTACAGAAGAAGAGAGACATGTTTCATATGTCCTACACTGGTGATTCACTGGTAAGCTTTTAAGAAAAAAGATATACAGTATAGTACGGCCAAAAAACAAATACAGTTTGCCAACATAAGGATTAAGGATGTAAGAATAATGCAAAATTACTAACATAATTTTTCTTTGAGCTCTTGGAAAGATATTAATTCATTAGCAAAACTGAAGTTGCAGTGCAGTTTGTATGGGAGAAACATGGAAATAATTGGAGAAGTTATTGATGACACTTCGCAGCAGTTTGTCAGAATAAAGGTAATAAGGTTGCTAAATCATATGTATATTCATATTATAATAGGTTAATATAAAAATGCAAAAAGAAAACCGTATTATTCCAAGGACAAGCAAACACATTCTCTAAAATGTTTGTGGTGATATGGATACGGGTGAAACAAGACAACTTATTTACTCACTGAATACAGATGTTTTTGTTAATTGAATATTTACCTTTCTGATGCGTGGTAAAAGCATTAGAAAACTCTGTATTTTTCTTTCCTCAACGATGAATCATTTATTTGAAGAAATATTTTTAATTACATTTATAAATGGGTTGCAAGTAAACTTTATTTATGCGTTTACTTCTGGCTTTTTCTAGGAGGTGGAAATAGCCAGACATTTCTGTCCAGAGTCCACATTTAATCAGAATGTAGTGTCAGAAGAAGGGCTTGCTGCGTTCAGTGTAGTGAAAACTCAACTTCACCCCTGAAGTTCAGTTTCCAGTAAGTAACAGATGAATAAACTGGTTTCATGTAAAAACAAAAGAATATGAATAAAGCAGACTGGACATCCAGAGAAAGCCACTTGTCCCTTTATAGGCTGCACCCAACCAACCCTTTTATAAAGAGTTTTCCCTGAATAACAGTTGTAGGTCTTGCCTGAACAGCTAGAGATGTTAAGGGAAAGACTCAAAAGGATTTGCAGTGAGAGGAAGAAATGGGAAAGGGTCAGATTTATATTGTTTTGAAGAAAAAGAACTTTATTGAGTTTGCATCATCTGCTTTCTTCTACAATGCTCAGAGAATGCATGGACATGGTAGAGGATGCTACAGATTGTTCCCCCTGCCCATTTCATATGCTACAAAGTTAGATCCTTACTCACGTGGACTCGTCCAAGGCTTGGGAGGAAGGTGGGATCTAGAGGTGAGTAATGATATCTAATATATAGACTTCAAACCGAACACCTTATGTGCTGACTGGCTGCCATCCACAACCACCACTTACATGGGTAATGAAAATATAGAGTGAAAATATACTTTTACCCATAAATACAAGTAGCAGGTTTTAAACTGAAAATGGGAAACTGCTGCAGGCACTGGATTAATAAAATTAGGAAAACCTGCTGTGCTTTACCAGAATACAGTAAGCTCTTTCTAAAATATATTGTCTTGAACGCTAAACAGTTTCAGAAACTTCAACAATGTCTAAATAAGAAATGGGAAATCTCAGCAATTTAGAAAGGGAAAATAATGGTAAGAAATTACTTAAATATTTATTGATCAACAAACAGATAACAAAGCCTTCAACTGCATATATCACATCCTCTATTTCCAATCCATTATATAATCAAGTCAACAAATCTTAAAATATATGCATGGTCAATATTAGCAGATGGCCATCCTTCTCTGCTCAGAAAATGCCTTAAAAAGCTGGTCTCTGAATAGCGGTTGGCAGGAAAAATATGCAGATGGCAGAAGTAACTTTAACATACATCCATTACTGATATTAAATTAAATGAGATAGATAATTACACAGCATAATCACTGATGATTAATTGCAAACAACAAACATAAAATGTATATATTTCATATGCTAGTTCTAAAAGTGGACTGCTGAGGCAGCTAGGCATTGAATAAAAAGATTAAATCACAAATTAGGTATGCTGTTGGCAAAAACAAAACCAAGGAAAAATCCATAACTAGTCAATCAGCTGCTCAACAAAATAAGCATCTCTCGCACTGTGCCCTGAAGGTCAGCAGTCTGTGACTCTGCTGGCACGTCAGGAAGAGTGATTTGCTTCAGCTCAAGCAGGTCACACAGCATTCAAGCTTAGGAACCAGTCAGAAGAGAATCTAAACAAACCTGACTTGCCTTTTGCAGGGCAAATGTTATCATCATTGAAATATAGCCAGTCTGCTTTACATTTAGATCCCTTTTTCCCTCAGACAAACAGGAGATAATCTGTATCGTGTACCTTACGGGCATAACAAAGAACTTGATGATCACGCACACATCAGAGAGCTGAAGTAGCTTTAGGCTGCCTTTGCATCCTTCTCAGCCTGGACTGCAGAGGTGCAGCGGTGATTCCTTACACTTTTCAAAACGGTCATGAAGGCCATTAAGTTAGCAGCTGCATTCTGGGCTATTGTATCATCTGCAGCACTATGCACTGTAGAGCAAACAGACTGCCACCCTTTACCTCAAACTACTGCCCTCCACACAAATGCTACCTCGTACCGACACCGTACACTCCTTTAGGGTCCTCAGAGTCCTCCTCCAGCCTGCTATGAGCAGTTTGAAGGCTTGTGTGTCCCTACTGAGATGGAATTCTTTCCCTAAGATTGCCAAGTCTGCAAAGTACACACAGAGCAAACACAGCGTCAGCATCTAGGCAATGCTCCAGCCAAAAGAATTCCTCCTCTGATAAGAGGATCAAAAACATGGATGGATGATAGACAGAACTCGGCGGTCACATATGCAAAAGATCTTAGCAAGGAAAAGGGTGGCCAGTAAAACTACAAGTTAAAAAAATAGAGGAGATAGCCCAGTGAATAACCATTTCTGTGCATTATTGCTAGTGAATTTCCTATCCTTTGGGTTAACAGTATCAAGAACAGAGGCAATAATAGATTCTGTATGATGCATTTTAATATTTTGATTTACCATCAGTCCTAAATATTATTTCAATTCTAATTTCATGCCATATTCTCTACACTCTCATTGAAATATATGTTAATAGAGAACAAGGGAAAACATGGGGGATAAAACCAATGTATTTCAATAACCTTTTATTAGAGGAAGGTTCATCATGCCAAATATTGACATGTTTTATGTCCCTATAAGTATGTTCAGATTTTCCTTTAACAAGCAAACGTTAACGATGCTCATCATAAAGGAACCTGATATGTCCACACCGCTTTATTTATTCTATCAAATGACTTCTGTGTGACACAGTAATTACTGTAGTGCCCGAGCACAGTATGAGCAACAGTATCTTTACTGTAGTGTCGTGACCAGTGCGCGGGTCAGTGACACGCACCTCTGCCTAGGTCCTTCACAGATGTTTACTCACAGCTTCCTGATCACCAGCCTCAGTTATTAGTTCTGTTGTTGTAGTTACAGCCCTTGCATCTTGCAGTCCCTAAATATTTATCAACAAATATTCCTACCCTGGTCCCACAGGAGTGGTGAGTCTGAGTTTAGGATTTTTCTTCCAAATAAAACTCTAGAAGGGCAGAGGTACAGCTAAAGATAACACACAAGGGACCTGAAAAAGAGTTCAGACACAAAGAGCCACAGTATTTACCTGTCTACTGATGATGTATTCTTCCTACAAGAATATCAGGTTTCAGTCATTGTAACACTAACAATCAAACCTTTCTAAATAGTAATAATGGCAAAGACACAACACTGCTTTAAGTTTAATAATTTTTTGGTTTTGTTTAATTGTAGTATCTAGGCCTACCTGTTTTGAAGTGATGGCTTTCCAAAACATTTTAAGTATTTGGAAAAGAGTGAAATATTTTCACTTTCTCAAATTATGCCTCATAGGCATCTTGTCTATTATTGTTTTCCAGTCTCTGTCAGCCTACACAGATTTACAATAAAAAGTTTTCTTGAGAAACCTCACTTGAGAAACATCAGGAAGATTGAATGTACCCAGACTAATCAGAAAAGTAAGATTAAATCATCTCTAGGACTCTAGTTTTGAAGGAAGAGATCAGCTCAGAATTTCAAAACCATCTGGCTCATAGAACAATTTTACTCTAAAATGCTGGATTGATAAGTTTTAGATGTGATTTTGGTAGAATTCAGCTGGCCAACAGGACCTGAAATTTTTTAAGTTTAAATTTTAACTTAAATCTGAAATCTACCCTGACCTGCATAAGGGTAATTTTACATAAGTGTCATATTTTTATGGCCTACTATTGTAGTGTGCCAATTTCTTCAGCTGCCAGATGACAGGAAAATAAAATTGGGGATATGGAGAGGGGAAACAGAAATCGGTATTTAAATCCTTTGGACTGTACTATCTTTCTGACATTTTAAGACAACACATCTGTGAAATCTGAACTTCATGAAAGTTACAGCAGCTTTTGTAATTTAAGGTGAGGACAAAGCATGTTACCAAACATATTTATTTCTGAAACAGAGATCTATTTTTTGTGACTTCTCAGCATAAAGGAGAGATAAAATTGGTGCCTATGGACCTGAAACAAAAATTTGAATGTTTGTCTCGAGAATAAAATGCACTTGAGGGTATTCGACATCTAGATTTACTTAAACTGGCTCTACGCATTATCTCTATGATATCTTCAAATAATGTTGCCTCTGAAATTTATAATACATACAAATTTCAATGAAAAGTTTTATTAAAAAGTTAGGACATTCTTTGTGAAGATGATAATTTTCACTAAAGAGCATTAACAATATTCTGCAGAAACAGCAGTGATCAAGTGTAATTTAAAAAATTGTGAATTAAATCATTATGAGTTAACCTTAGCCATCCAGAATTTTGATGTATGAACTCTATTAGGGAAGTGCATTGATTTAATTGCACTTTTAATACTTTTAATCAAAATGTCAAAGGTGTGCTCTGAATTGTATATTATCTGAGGGCTTGATTACTTGCTTGTTAATAATTGTATCACTCATCTGGAAATAAACTCTTCTGACATTTAGCTTTACTCTGTTTGCTTTCTAAAGTGAGACATGATTTAGCCAAGGCGAAAAAAAGAATGCAAAGTACAAAACATATGGAGTTAATTATTTACTGTGTAAAACTACATTTACATTAAACTGCCTCAACAGATCAGCTGGGTTTTTTAAACATTTACTGGCTATGGCTGGGGCCGATGCCCTTTTTGGATTCATCTGCCCCAGTGTACAGGATTGCTGTGTTCTGCCCCCAGGCTCTGCCAACCCTCTGCCCTTGCTCCCACCTCTACTGATCCACCACGAGAGCCCCTCACATTTCACCCAGAAGTTCCAGTTCAGCAATGACGGTTTAAATAGTTCAAACTAACAGTTTAAGCCACCGCACTGTGTGGTCTAATAAAAAGATGTAATGCTAATAATATATTACTTAAGCTAATACATGTCACTGCAAATGAAACCGATTGAGAAGTCCTCAGGTGAGCTATTGTTGCTGAGCACAGCAACTTCTTACACAGAGAAGTTTTGGAAAGGATACATACCCACAGCTAAGCTTTTACATAGTCTTTAGGGTTCAGCGTGAATAGGTCATACTCTGGCTAGATCACATCTGGTGCGCCCATCTAGACATAAAATGCTTTGATCGTATAAACTCTGACAACATTGTTCAAGAGCCAGGTCTGAGCTGGCTCCTAACATGAAAAGCAGAGTACAAATCCTAACATGCTCTGGGTTCCTCTGTGCTGGATGCTTAACCATGCTGAATCCAAGCTAGTTTCTGCTGCTTTGACCTGTCCAGGCTTGTTCAGCAAATGAACCCAGGAAAAACCCAGCTGAAGGCCTGCTGACAGCACAGATTAAATTTCATAACTGGATTTGGTTGCAACATGTACTTTGGGGTAATATCTTTATCATAGAATCATAGAATCATAGGATAGTTTGGGTTGGAAGGGACCTTCAAAGGTCATCCAGTCCAACCCCCCTGCAATGAGCAGGGCCATCTTCAACCAGATCAGGTTGCTCAGAGCCCCATCCAGCCTGGCCTGGAATATTTCCAGGGATGGGGCATCTACCACCTCTCTGGGCAACCTGGGCCAGTGTTTCACCACCCTCATTGTAAAAAATTTCTTCCTTATGTCTAACCTGAGTGTCCCCTCTTTCATTTTAAAACCATTACCCCTTGTCCTATTGTAACAGGCCCTGCTAAAAAGTCTGTCCTCATCATTCTTATAGGCCCTTTTTAAGTATTGAAAGGCTGCAATAAGGTCTCCCTGGAGCCTTTTCTTCTCCAGGCTGAACAACCCCAACTCTCTCAGCCGGTCCTGATAGGAGAGCTGTTCTAGCCCTCTGATCATCTTGGTGGCCTCCTCTGGCCCCTCTCCAACAGGTCCATGTCTTTCCTGTGCTGAGGGCTCCAGAGCTGGATGCAGGACTCCAGGTGGGGTTTCACCAGAGCAGAGCAGAGGGGCAGAATCACCTCCCTCAACCTGCTGGCTATGCTCCTTTTGATGCAGCCCAAGATACTATTGACCTGGGCTGCAAGCACACATTGCTGGCTCATGATAATATAATTCCATTTGGTACTACAGAGTTTTAGTAGTTATCATTGGGCTGGGATAAACAATTTTCCAAAATAATTCCCTAACAGGTTACAAACAGTCTGTATTTTATTAAATTCACTGGGTTTTGGTTAATATTAGCAAATAGTTTCTATTTCCTGGGCAATTAGAAGAAAAAAGTGATTGTAACATACCATTTTTCCTGTTACAATAAGCTGTTCTTGCATGGATGGACGTGATAGAGAGGAAACACAAGACTTGTGTCCTTAAAAATATTACTTCTAATATTTTGTAGTAGTAAATCATAAACATTAATAAATTGTCTCAAGTAAGTAAACTGAGTGTCCAAGAGCTCATCGTGATGCATGTCATCCAAGTCTGAGGCAGAGAACACCCCACGCCTGAGTGCCAGTGCAGAGCTCCTCACCAAAGCACTGTGCCTCATGGTCAGAGAGGTGTAGAACTAATGAGTAGTTTTCCAGTGGTGTTTAGATACATCATAGCAAATAATTAGAATTTAAATATCGCCTATTGTAATGCTGAACACTATGCACACGCAGAGTATCAAGCAGAGAACGGATGAGCTGATTCTCCTGTTCCAAAGTGCTGATCCCACACACAACCCTCTCAGCGAGAGGCTGGTGCTGCGCTACCACAGCCTATTTGAACACTGTCAAGAACTGAAATGCAGTCAGAGCCCAGATAAGACACAAAAATGGGCAGAGTCATGTTTCCAGTTGCTGCTTTGCAATCACAAAGGAGATCTGTTGTTCAAAAGGGGGAAAGGAAAAAGGCAATTAAAACGAAAAGGAGAAACTAGAACAGGTATGGCCAGCTCCCAGAATTACTGCATCTGGCTGAGATCAAGTGCCCAACTTATTACTTGGACATTATCCCAAAGGCTCTGTACATCATCCAGCAATTTTCGGACTGCTTCCTCCTGCTACCTTTCACCTTCTCGCAAGACCATGTGGGTCAGAGAATCAGGCCCAAGATTTTACCTAGAGAAATACAGGAGGATGTATATTAGAACAGAACAATGATACAGGTTGCTCGGGCTTTTCACCTGTACTCAATGCTTCAAAGCTATCTTCAAGGAGCTCAGACTATGCTTACCCAACTTAGCAGCATCATGGCATGGGTAAAATTTGATACTGTGAAGTTTGAAGATTTTAAAATGCATTCTAGTTGCTGAAAATCTATGCACTTTTTGTAGTCATAAAACAAACTCTTTTCCTGTTAATGGAGACTGACTCTCACTGCGGACGTCATTCAAAGCACACTGTGATCATGATCCTTAAGAAAACAAATACAATAATGAAAATAGCCCATAAAAACTGAGAAATTTAGTGGATATAGTAATTTATGTGTGTTTTATATAATTGTTTAACATACCCTTCCACAAGAAATAATACAAAACATTCAGAAGGGGTTATCATCTATTCAAAAGAAACGACAACGCTGGAAAATGCCATCCAACAAAATACAACTGCTGGGTCTTAGGCTGCTAAGAAAAATGCAACTTAGAAAAGTTTACTACTCCCAATGGTTTGAGTTTATCTTTAGGAGCTGCCGAAGGGGGCACTGCAGCAGAGGTACTGCCTCAGCCCCGTGTCCCCGGGGGCTGCCAGCACCCCATGGGCTTAAGCCAGGGCACTAATGGCCTGACTGGCCCTGCCTGGCCCCCGCGGTGCCCCCCACCTGCCCATGGCCCAGGGCCTTATGTCAGCCCCAGGAGGTGCTTGATGCCCGGGTCTGGGGCTGCCCTGGTGTCCCCGGCTGCCCTGCTCCTGGCTGGGGCAGTGGGACAGGCCCCGACTGCCAGGCCCTGCCCTGACAGACCCTGGGGAGCCCCCGTTGCTCCCGAGAGAGCCCTCGTGGGGAAGCCGGGGTGGGAGCTCTGTTTCCACGACTAGATGACAGGCCCCGCTCGCCGCGGTTCCTCTGCGCCTCACTCCCTTGCGAAGATGAGCCTTTAACCCGGCACTCGCAGCCCCCAGCCCCGCAAAGCAGGAGCGGCACTGGGGAACCCCAGACCCGCCGCAGACACTCCTGCAAGCCCCAGTTCTGTTCAGGCAGGGCCGCAATCCCGCAAGTATGATGACAAAGCTATTATGGCTTATAGATTATCCTGTAAATTCCAGTTATTCACGTGTTGTGCATATTTGCATAGTAATATTTTCAGGAATATTTTAATCGCGTAATTTTACGTAAAGCACGGTCGCTTTTCCTTTTTCCAATAAGCATTAAACCTTGAGCCTTCTACAGTTCGAAGGTCAGGTTTTTTCAAAAGGCCACTGAAATCCTTGCTGCATGTTGCAGGTGTGCATGCACATTTACATGTCGCCATGGTGTCAGACATGAAGAATTAAGTAACTGGTACTTTTGCATGTATTTCAGTGTCTTGGCTTAGCCAAGTGGAATGGTGAGGTACTATAGCTGGCACTACTGCCATTGCTTACTCTCACGAGGTTTTTGTGGTACCTTTTCTGATCTTTTCATCCTGTCTTACCTGGTGTGTTTTCTCACAAAGTCATGATAATCTCACCTTTTACTTTCAGTGCATCATGTTTGTGGCTTTTGTGTTACAGATGTAAGCTTGAAGCAGTAATTTCTAAAGATTCAAAACCTAAGGAAAAAGGTTAATGTGGTACACAACGGTTTATTTTGTTAAAAACTCAACATTTTAAAAGCTCAGTATTGGTAATTCAAGAATCATGTATTTCAGGAGGCAAACAAAGGTTTTCTGCTTCCCTTCCTACCCATTTCCATATATAACAGCCATGAAAGAGGCCAAGAGGCATAGGCTACATCAAGAAACTCTTTCATAGGCATAGAAGAAACTGTAGTACGTAGTCCATTTACAAAGAGCAGATGTCGAAAAGATTAATTTAGCAGGAAACAGGGGTAAAAGTAAAGAAACACCTTACGGAAGAGTGAAATCTCTGCTCCCTGAATAAGACACATTGCTGGCCATGTGTATTTGAGTTTATCTTTTCTTTTGTAAAACTTGTGTTCTTGACCACCTCACTCCAAGGTGAAGAGAACCTTATACAGTAGGACTGAAGTGAGCATCAGCTCTGAAAATACCTGAAATCTTCCCCCATTCGCCCTTCCTTCCTTCCTAGACATTCTTGTGCCATATCAGAGTGGGGTCTGACAACTGGCCGTCCCCTCAGAGTTTAACTGGAAATGCACGCTAAGAGTAATTTAATACTAATTGCGGATTATTTAAGGCATGGTGGCCTGATCCACTGCAGAAGGATCACATCTTTAACGTAAGTGCAGTGATCGATATCAGCAGTCTGTATCCGCATTTGGCTGTAACAAGCAATTCATCTAAGAGAGTGCGTGTTCTCTAACCTGTGGCATCATCGTTTGTTGCCTTGCTCTAGGTTAACACTTGTGGAGTGCTCTCAGCCAACATATCACAAGCATTAAAACATAAAATGGTCTAAATCTAGAAAACATTTCCTGGAACACCTCAAGCTGAAAAATCACAATAAAAATGGGGTATGAGCAGCAGTGGGGTCCTGAAATTTCTGCAGCCCTGGAACTTTTGGGGAGTTTAACCATAGTGCCCACCACTGCTCTGAAATGTGTTGCTTTCACACTGTGGAGCTTGTCAAAACAGAAAGAAATGAATTGGCCGCGAGATGAATGTTGGCAATTCTGTAGCTGGCCCAGCAGTCACAGATGTTTTCAAGGCAGCTCGTGCTGTGCTGTCCACAAGCACAGTCAAAACCTGAAATATTCCCCAGACAGTTGTCTTTAATTGGGTTTAAATGGATGGGTTACGGACTGAAGGCATATGTATCACCAGATATGAAACAAGCAAGCACATTAATAGAAAAAAACATTATTCAGAAACCTGGCAGCTACTGTTCTTTGTGAATGGATTAAGGGGATACAGGATCCCTTCATTTTCCAGAGATCTGCTATTACATGCATGGCAATATTTTGTTCTCTTTTAGCAGCATCATAAATGATGTGTTCATGCCAATCCTGGTTTTAGGCGACCCAAAGAACCATCTGCTGCCTTGATTGCAGACACCTTGTCCTGACATGTGCCAGCAGGACAAGTGGCAGCATCGTGATGCTCAGGGCACCGTGGCAGAATGTGATCCTGGCTGACAGACAACAAAAGGGGCTGTTAGCTTTCTTGTTTGGATACCAGGCATGTTTTCGTCTCCACCATATCTTTGTGAACAAAGGAACAGCTTCACAGCTACCAAATACTTAAGGCTGTCAAAGGAACACCTGTACGCATTTAAATTCTCAGGCTTCTCAGTAACGTGTTGAAACTCGGTCAATGAGATTCTAGTTCACTGATGCACTTGGCTTGTATTTAAGTTCAGTATTTTCGCAGGCATTCAGTGTGAGTGAAATAGCTGTCTGACTGTGGTGAAAAACTAAGAAAACTTTACATATAACTTTGTCACATCCTGGTTTTCCATTATTTTGACCTCATTCTTTGAAGCCCGTCACTAACATTGAAGGAACTGATCCTGTTGCACATGAACCTGATAGAGGAAAGTACAGTTTATAAAGGTATGACATAATTCCATACTCAGAGTAGACAACCATAACCGAGAAGTTATGACTTTTGTCTAAAAAAACCCCCACATTGTGCTAGCTGAATCTCCAAGACAGTGCTTTTCTACGCATTGTGAAACTTTCTAATAGAACTATTTTCCCCAGGAAAGCAACTGCAAAGTTAATTATTAATTATCTGTAAATTATCTTTCCAAAATATAGATTAATGTAATGACAGAGTCTAAATCTCAGCAGGAAGAACAGTAAGTAACTGTTTTAAATCCTTTTCAATGTGCTGCAACTTTATAAATACTGTGCTGTTCAGATATCAGCAGGGAAGAAAGATCCTAGTTGAGAAAAGAAGCCATTCACCTGTACAGGCAAAACATTCCCATGTCTTGCCATATACCTAGATATTGAGTTGCAGTGACAGTGAGACACTTTCTGTACCAAGAAATTCAGAAATGCATTGGAATTTTTTATGATCCAAGAGCTATATTTTATTAATCTGCAGGAACAGGATGAGTAAGAGGAGCAGTTAGGAGATAATGTCTTAAAACCTCAAGTATGAAAATGTCTCTAAGGACTATTACAGTAAGTCACGCTTTGCTGGGGTATGTTCCATGAAGCTTTCAATATTTGCATTAATGTTTTCCATTAAAAGATACTATTGCATTCAACCACTCTCTGCTGCCAGTTTGCAGAAGGGTTTTTCCCATCACCAGTGTAGGCAGAATAACAGCATGAGCAAGGAATATAAGCAAACTGAAGCTGGCCAGTAGCATGGGGAAAACATCCTCTGACCATTGCTGCAGCAGCAGCAAGGGATTGTAGGACAAAACCCACCCAAAAATACACATTCTTTGTAGAGAATAAAGATAGGTAAGACTATGATACCCCGTGGTGAAACTCATTCTTCTCCTCTCCTCTCCCTCTCCTCGGTTCCTCCTTGTCCAAACTGGGGAAAAGATCACTTGAACCAAGAGTGATCTGGTCAGCCTGCATGGAGGGCTGTATGGAAGGAGAGGCTGCGACATATCCTTGCAGACATCCCAGTTTTTAACATGTACCCTGCACTAAATGAGGCTTGTTGCTCACAGCACTGTAGGGCCTGTAGCCTGGTTCAAGCTGCCAAGGCTGCACTGGGTTTCTAAAGGCATATCTAGTAACAGCAAGGTCTGAGGGGGACACGTTGATGTTAACCCAGTGCACACCCCAGCAAAGTTGCCCCATCAGTGGTAGCTCCCAGATCTCTGTGCAACACACTGGTAAGTAGCATAGCTGTATCTCGATATCATAATTGTTGATCTTCTAATACTCTTTACCTAATTCTTGCCTTCATGTACAGCTGCCTTGGCACCATTATAAGCCACTAAGTATGTAGATCTAATACTGGACAATTAGATGTTGCATTTTGAAGAATTAAACCCATGTTTTCTTTCTCCCTTTGGTCCGAAGTTGTATCTTGGGGTCATTTTCAACCTAAGTAGTTGCATGGTATTATTCCTGGGTCCCTATACCAGCGCATAGGATGGATGTACGACTTGTGAAAAAAACCATCATTTTCATCTGACTTTAGCAACAGTTAATTTTATTTAGCAGCGGCAGGATAAGCTTTTTTGGTGCCTGGCTTGTGTATACAATGGTAGGGTAGCTTTTCAAGCATTCAGAAAAAGGTCTATACTATGCAGAAGACTAAATGCATGATGTCTGCAAAGAAATGAACACATCTAGAAACACCTGGATGTGAAGAGCTGTGTGTCTAATCTGCATCTTACCTGGAGGTACCATAATTTGCAGAAACCCTCCTGATTAATTTATCTCCTTCTACATGTTCTCTGAGAGGCTACTGGCAGCCTGTTTTGGGTCTGTACCAGTATTAAAGAAGGACACATGCTGCCAGCTCTGTTGTTCTGGCTAGAGAGTAGCATGGGGAGAGACAAGGTACTGCCCATTTCAGCTCCACCTGCTATGATGAAAATATAAGGAGATGCTTAGACCTGCTGTCTGGGTCTAAAAAGGCAGAAAAAGAGGCAGAAAACCAATTACTCTTGTCTAGACAATAGTAAAAGTCATAACCTTACCTGGAACTCTTTTCTTACTTGCAAAAATATTTTTTTTCTATAAAACCACTTCAATCATCCAAAAGATCTGGCAATTTCAAAAGCTGAATTAATGGGTGAGTTTCATTTGTTTTGTAGATTTCTCAGCTTTTGGGGTTCATGTTTTGCCAGTCTATTTTTATAGGTATAAGAGCAGAGATACTTGGTTTACTGAGAATTAACACTACCTAAGACTGTGTGTTTATATTCGTATTTCTTGGAAATGTGGCATTTAAAATTCCAGATAATTTGAGATTTATAATAAAATAACGAGCAAAAAAAAATGTATTTTGTAGCAGACATTGTAAAGGACAACAACCTTTCCTCTATTTTATTAGTTAGTTGCAGAATTATTTTTGTGTCAGAGCAGTCTGAAGCAATACGGCAGCATAAATTTGAACAATAACCACAATAACCAAACCACTTTTTCTTCCATATTTGTAAGCAGCAGTATTTGTATGACTTTTGGTCGTGAGTAGAATTTGTGATGATCTTGCTCATCCTTCTTTATAAAGTGAGTCTTACAGCTTTCCACTTCAGCAGATACCTGAACCAGTTCATGTGTGAAGTAGCTGAAGAATGAATAAATGTTCTTCTGTTGGAGATACAAGGTGGCCCACCCCGACACAGCATCATCTTTTCTCTCAAACCTTATACTCACTTTTCTCCAGGGCAATTGAAACCTAAACCACTTTCAGAGTCACAGTGGAAATGAGAAGACTTCAACGTTAGTTAGGGATATTTAGAAGCGGATCATCTGTAGTAATAATGAAAGTATTTGCCCTCAGATGCAACTTCCCTTTCTCTTGCAGGGACATTTAATGCTATGCAAAGGCCAGAGACCTCCAGAATATTTTTTCTCACTCAGTAACCCTGAAAAAGACAATATTTCATTGCAAAAGTTCTTTATTTACACTGATTCTGTTGAAATGCTTGCCTGAAATTAGAAAAAAAAAAGGACTCTCTTTTGACTTAGTTGTTTCAGGATGGCATTTCACCTGTGAATTTCCATTTTCCTACCTTTCAAATTGTTGTGGTTGTTTGGATCTTAAAATCCTAGCATTTCAGGAGTTCCTATTTAATCAATAGTTTCTCTCTCAATACATGATTTTAAAATCCAAAATATAGGTACAGCAGCGGTAGACTTAAATGACAAATGAGCTGACAGTCTTGAAATTGCGTGACATGATTTAAATTCTGCCAGGATGCATTTCTTTAACAGTTGAGGTTGTAAACTTGGCAGAATTTCATATTCTAACTGGATATAAAACACGACAATTTAAATACAAAAATAATTCACAGCTGTTTGTATATAAAATCTCATATTAACATGTTTTCAAATCGACAATACCATAGATTTGAGATTATCTACAAGCTATCTTTCTACTCCCATGCTTTAGAAAATTCACTGTTGACTGAAAGAAGTCAGATGCCAAAAAGGTACGCAAAGCTGTTAAAGCTAACTAACAGAGCTGCATTTTTAGGAAATTAAGTAATTAACTGAAACCTATGTGTTACTTCGCCTTCAAATCTTAATGAAGTCTTTTTATTTTTGTGATTGCAATTACAATGGCGGGGATCTCATGTACCAGTCCTGTAACGAACCAGTACAAGACGCAGGGTTTTTAAGCCCCGGCCTTGTGGCATACGTGACTGTTTAAGTCCTTGACAAAAGCAGAGCAAAGGACTGGTTGAGTCCCAAAAGGGTTTTCTTCTCTTTTCTTCAGGCTTGTTACACCATACCTCTCTCCTCCTCCCATTTCCAAGCTTGTTATGAGAGCTGAGAGCTCTTTCAACCATCAATCACATGCTGTAGAATAAATCCATACCAGTTTATTGTATTGCTGGGCTCCCCAGCTCTCAGAAGTACATACTCTCATTTAAAAAAGAGTAACAGTAAATCTTATACTATATAATCAGACAAAAGTCTCAGAAAGATACTGTACACAAAAGATGATGATAAATTGCAACATAGAAAATCGGGGAAAACCATCTAGTTGAATATTTTAACCGTTGGTTTTAGGTTTGGTCTTAATTAATCATTTTCATTTCACAAGCAAAATCAAACAATACATTAATTAATATTAGAAATGACAGTTAAATTAAGAAGAACAATCAGCACAAAGAAAGAATAGCTCCAGAGAAACTAGGTATACAGCTGGCAAAAATAAACAAACACTAAGCTCACAAAAATGCAAGCAAATACAAGAGAGAAAATACTCCAACATATTGTGCAGTTGGTAATGGGTAGAAAGATCTCACTTGATATTGCCGAAAAGCAAATTAAAAAGTTGGGGGGCATTTGATTTGTATACACAGACCAGCCCATCAGGATACGCAGTGGTCTCTCTCCATCTGGCACCAGTGGGGTTAAACCTTGAATACTAAGTTTTTCTCCACATAAATGCTACTGAAAAATGGAATTAAGAAACCATCAGTTACCAAGTGAAGTTACCTTATGGGAAGAGCTGGTACTTCTAAACGTGCGCAGCTCAACGCGAAAAATGGTGATGTTTGGTGGGAACATCCATATCTGTAATACTCACGACAGACTGTAATAAGAGAACGGTTAACACCAAGTGCAGCCTAGGACAAAGTAAAATGAGATTTGATTGTGAGGAAATACTTAATATTAAGGTGGGATCTGCTAGGCTATGGAATACCCTTCCAACAGGCTCCAAGGCAGAAATCATTTGACAAGCGACCTGACCCTAGGCGAGAGCCCTTCCAGCACAGCCGGTGTTGGCAGGACCCGGCCCAGGGTGTCATGGAGCCGGAGGCGCAGATTGCAGTGTGGGCGCAGCTGGGGCCAGGGACACAAGAGCCACATCCATCCCATGACAGAGCCAGGGAATGACCTGGAGAAAACTGAGTTTGGAGACTCTGCAGAAGAGCGTCCCCACACCCTGCAAACAGGGCACTTGGGCGCTCATTGCTGTCTAAGAGAACTTGTTCTGAAGTTCTGCTGTTGCACTCTGGAGGGTGTAATTAGTTCCTGTTGCTGCTTTCCCAAAAAGGACAAAACACAGAATTGTTAGATGTCAATATAATTAACAAGCATTACTGCATTACGATATTTAGGTTTGATAAATCTTAACTTTCCAAATAGCAATGAAATTTAATGCAAATGTATTTTCTGTAGCCTCTCTTGGCACTGGACTCTTTAAAGCAAATCTTCAAGTAGATTAGTTTCATAAGTCCTAGCCAAGAGACTTGGAATTATTATTTTACATCTCTCTCATTGGTTTTCATTTGATGAACGCTAATGTAACATATGCTATGCCCTTGACTCTGGCAGTTCTTTCTTACTACACTTGTAAAGAAAAGTGAAACCATATGCAGTTTTCTCTACAGAATGTCTTCCCCAGCATCTCTAACTGACTATAGGTATTTTGTTCAACATCCTGTGGATTATATTTCTTCCCTATCATTGTTTCTCTTGGTTTTGAAGGATAATTAACATGCTGTATTTAAAATCTTATTTTTTCTGCAAGCCTCACACTGCCATCTTCTAGTGCTATCCTTCCCTTTTCCCTTTTGAATGCACTTCCACCTTCAGATAATTTCTCTCTCCCTCTACAACTTCAACTTCTTATTAATTGATCTTCTTGCATTAATTCTGTTTCCACCTTTACTTGCACATATCTAACACCTGATCTGTGTCCATTCATTTAATCCTGTACCTCATCACTTTCTTTGACACTTCTTGAAGGTCCCTTAAAGTCGGTACACCTAAATCTAACGTGCTGTTGCTTCCTCTGAAAGCACTGACAATAGCAGTGGTTTGAAGGGTTCCCCATATCACTGTGTGCGTGTTGTGTGTTAAAAAAGCAAGTTCCTTATTTTTGCATCAATGTAAGAGCAGGCAAGCTGAAGGTGGTTACAGTACCGACTTCCCCATTTTGAGCAGCCTTTACAGAGCCTCTGCTGAAAGGTGGAGGTTGATTCTTTAAATTCTATATCCATATTTTCATATCACTAGTTTGTTCTCTATATGTGATTCTTCATCCCTTTTGCTTTGCAATCTCCAAATGACCAAAACCCTCCCATTATTTGCCATATAAGGAAACAATCACGATCACTACAAAATAGCTTTTAACCAATCTTCTGTGAATCCCGTAAATACATATTGCGGCTATTTGTTATGTAATAAAGTTTAAAACCTAATTTTAGACTGTACCGATCAAAGTATTTAAAGTAAAAGACGACATAGCAATTGCAATGCTTTCTATTTTACTAGCGTACTACTTTAATTATGATTTTGTAATTACATATTCTAATGAGACCTTTGCAATCCCTTGCAGTACACAAAAGTCTCTTTTCATTCACTGTTTTCAACACACAGTTATCAAAATGTTCTCAGGATGTAATTAGTTTCTATGTTTTCTTATGATTAAAGCCATTGCAGAGGATGTTTCACACAAATCTGTTAACCGAAAATGAACATGCTTAGTGCTGGGTATCCTATATCTGGATATTCACTCGGGGCACACAGCCAAATCTGGCAGTTGTCTAGAATTTGATTTTCGTTGAGCAATCAGTTGAATGTTCATTCAGCATTTTTCCATATATTGACAGCAAAGAAGCACAATCAACAGCTGCTTCTCTGACAGGAATCCTTCCTCCACTCATACTTACTCAGTTTTAAAACCTAGACACAGTAATATATGAACCATCCTTGCGATATGTTGACTCAAAATCTGGCAAACTTTTTCATCCTTTTCAACAGCCAATTTTTCTCCTTTGGTAATTTTTATGAGATTCAACCTTTCTTTTTGTCCACCTACACTGATTTCTCAGTTAGACTCTATTCTCCCAGTTTATTTACTCCAGGCTCTTCTTGAATGGCCTCCTGATACACCAACCACTTGTCTGCACTGTTACCAAGTTCCCTTGCCAGAATATTCATTGGGTTCTCTTCTCCTAGGAACCAAGATCAAGCTTCACCCAAATTTCATAGAATCATAGAATGTCTAGAATAGGAAGGGATCCACAAGGATCATCGAGTCCAACTCCTGTCCCTGCATATGACAACCCCACAGTTCACACCATGTGTCTGAGGGTGTTGTCCAGTCTCTTCTTGAACACTGTCAGGCTTGGGGCTGTGACACCTCCCTGGGGAGCCTGTTCCAGTGCTCCACCACCCCCTGAGCGAGGAACTTTTGGTTATGCAGCTCTGCTCTGCCTCACTGTCTCTTTACAATGTTATATTTTTTCCCCACAGTGCGCTTGCTATTCTCCACACTGCAGCAGTGTGGAGAGAACCCCAGGCTATCACTGGTCAGAGCTGCCCTGAAATGGGAAGCAGTGCAGTTGCTTTCATGTGGTATCACACTTGGGTTCTCAGCCCTGCTTCTCAGTTCAGCTGCTGCTGGCTTCACTGCTCTTGTGTCCCAGTCTGCATAAGTTTGGTGGTAGCTCGAGGATACAAATCACTAGCAGTGCTGTACTGAGCCATGCACACATACCCATAAACCCATGAACTGTTCTTCTAACAAAATTCTGCATTAGTAACAATGCTCAACAATAGGAGTTTAGGATTTAATTTAATTTCCCACGGGAAAGACAGTTTCAGCAGAACTAGAATTGCTTCTAGGGTGTCCTGCATTGTACCTAAGCAATTACTTCTGCGTCTCTCTATGCTAGTTATTAGTGAGGAAAATCCATAACTTCCCCATAGGCATCTCTAAACTGTAATGCTTACCAGTGCATCCAGTCTAGAAAGTACCTGTTTTGTGGCAGTCTTTACGTACAGCACTCAAATTTTTAAAATCTCCTGGAAACAAGGGCAGCTTTGCATAGAGACTGAGAGAACTGCTACTCCAGAAGGCTCTCTTAATTCAGAAGGGCTGTCAGATCCCCCTTCTTTACATGAACAAGCAGGGAGGCACCAGAAGGACATGCAGGGAGGTCAGTGGACCCCATCCCATAAGACAGTACTCATGGCTACATGCAAAAGCAGGGCATGGTCAGCAGTTGGGCTGACTGATCATAGATCTTCAGAAGTGGATTTTGGTGAGGGAGCAAATTAGATTACTCTAATGGAAGCTCTGCCATTTATGGGACCAAGCTGCCAGTTTTCTGCTCGTATCGGGAGAAAAGATTGTTGGCAAGAAATGCTTCCTCCATTTAATGGAAAAGAAGCCTGCAAGATACATTTTCCTAATAGCAGAAGTCCAGGCAAGGTTCAGGAGAGATAACAGAAATAATGAGCCAGACATGTACCTATCTGTGCAAATATATAAAACCCATCCAAACTGTTGGCCTGGTCTTGGACTACTCAGAAACCAGAATATCTTCAACAAAATCTGGCTCTTGAGAGCCACTGGCACTATCTGGTGCCAAGCTCATTATGTGAGCCAAGTATGTTTGAGGTGTGTTGTGTTTAGGCCTGGTGGGCACAAACCGTTCCAGTATCTTTTTTGTATGTCAGAACTCACCCTGCAGGACCACAAAGCAGTTATTCAAGTCTATCCTGAAATAACCAATGGTAAGTAAGTGAAACAATAGCCATGTGTTTTCAGTTTCAAAAATCAATAGTGATGCTTTTGATACTGCCTTTAAAAAAAACCTTAAGACACTCACATGGTCCTGATAAATCAGATGCAAGTTTCATTTAAATCATTAATCTAACATGAACTGAGACTTCCGTTACAAAAATTAAACTCCCAGATAGCCATTAGGTCAGCCCACAATAAGATTCTGCCAGCAGTGATCAGTACAGTCTCAGTAAGATTTCACAGAAACAAATAGGTGTTGGGAACTCACAAGGATGTCTCACAAAGCTGGACTTGGTACTCCACAGCAAACAGCTTCTCATCCCTCTGTCATTTATCCCAACGTAGCATCACTCAGGCTTCCTGCTTTCACATGCTTAATTTTCTGTCTGCATTTTCGGCTGCTAAATCAATCAGTGACAAAATTACAGAAGGAATTCTATCCAAAGACTAACAGATCCAATTTAACATTGCTGGCCACCTGAATGGCCTGAAACACTCTTTAAGCTAGAAGTCAATCTACTGCTTTGTAACACCTCCTTCCGCAAAACAGCTACAGGCTCAGGTTTGGCATTCGGACAGGAAACCCCCGTTGGAGTCTGAAGAACTATCTTCATGCAAGTTTTCTTTACATCCATGATATTTTCATTTTCAGAGAAAGGCAAATAGATAGAAGAAAATTACTTTTTTTTTTTCCCAGATAGCTGATCGTCTTGTGTCCTCTGCACCAACTAACTTCCAAGCTACACATCACACTCGTTAATGAGACCATAGTGTCCAAAATCTCTCCTCCTATGCATTAATTTAATCAGTTTTATTATTGCCTCTTACAGCCCTTTTACTTGTATTTTGCAATCACGTACTGCCAGAACATCTTAGCACAAAAACGAGAACTTTTTTCTCCAAGAGCGCTTCTTTCCAGCTCATTGTCTCCAGCCCTACACCCGGGCAGGTGTCCCGCTGCTTGCCTCCCCCGCGCTGACCCCGCACGAGCTCCGGGCGCCTTTCCCCCGCGGGCCGCTCCCCGCACCGGCTGGCAGAGCCCGAGCCCCGCTGGCTGCCCGGGTGCTCCGTGCCCAGCCCAGGGCACTGGCTGCCGCGGGGCGCCCAGGGCCGCCGGCGGGAGAGAGGCCTCCTCCGCCTCCCGTGTGCGCCATGAAGGTGGCTCTGGGGGAACGAGGCCGCAGGTGGATGGCTGCCAGGGAGGCGCCCGGGGAGGGTCACGTCCCTGCTGCCCCTCCTGCCCGCGGCAAGGCCTGGCCACCGCCCCCGGGTCTCCCGGCCTCTTCCCTCCGCCCCAGCCCGGCCCCGTGGAGCCACAGGAGGAGCCCGAGCCGTGGCCCGGCCCGGGCCGGCGGGGCAGCAGGGGGAGCCCGAGCCGAAGCCGGGCGCAGCAGCGGGGCGAGCCGGGGCTCCGGCTGCCAGTAGCCGCCGCAGGACCCGCGCGGGCGACTCCTCAGCGCCAGAGGCGGCGCGGAAAGCCCGGCGCAGAAGCCGAGGATGCGGCGGCCGCGGGCTTCGCCGCCGCCGGCCTCTGCCTAGCCGCGGGCGCGGCCCCCCCGGCGGCAGCTGCGAGGCTGCAGCAGCTGCCAGGCTCCGGCACCCGCCGCCCCTCGGCGCCGGGGAGCAGGAAGCGGCGCTCGGCCGGCGCGGCCGGCTCCCAGCACACCCCCTCCCCCTTCCCGCCCAGCGCAGAGCGGGCGCCGGCGGCGCGGGCCGCCGCGGGAGCAGCAGGCGCTGGCGTCGGATGCCCGCGCTACGCCATCCCGCTGCTGCCGCGGCCTGGACTCCGCGGGGAGCGCGGGCGAGAAGGCGGCGGGCGATCGGCGAGCAGCGGCGGCCGCTCCTTTGTGTCCCAGGTCGGTGCGGGGGAGAGGCGAGGGGGCGCGGGGCGGCGGGGGGAGCGGCGGCGCAGGCCGGGACCCGCTCCTACCGGGAGCCCCGGCCCCTCCCGGAGGGCTGGGGCCGGCGGGCACCAAACGCACCTTTCCGTACCCGGCCTGTGCCCGCCGCGGGCATGGCGGGTGAGGGACTTGTTTGTGTTGGGCTCACCCCTCTCGCCCCTTCGGCAGACCCGGCAGGAAAACTCCGGGAGCCTCTCCGCAGCCCGGCCAGGCGGGCGGGGCTGGGCGGCTGCCCGGGGGTTCGGCCGCCTCCGCCGCGGGGCAGAGGGCACCGGCCCCTGCCGGCCCTTCGCCTGCCGCCGCTGCCCCCGGCCCGGGCCGGCTTGTGGCCGGGGAAGTTTCAGCCAGGGCAGCGTTTCGCTGCCGTTGTTGATTGTTTATCGCTCTGAGGCGGCGCCGAAAATAGGTCAGAAGTAACGTCCACCTTGTCCCCTCGGTGAAGTGCCCGAGCACCGGCCTCGGTGGTGGGGCAGTCGGAGGCGTTGCTGCCTTCTCGCTCCTCGCCTTGCTGGGAAATACCGGGTTCTCCCAGGGTTTGAAACAGTGTATAGGGTTTTTTAAAATTTATTATTATTTTTCATAAAGGCTGTTTCTTGGTGCGGTGTGGAAAGTTGCTGGCCGAGCGTTATTGCTCGTTCCCGGCTATTTCCTGGTGCGCGGAGGGCGGCACCGGCGGCTCCCGCTGCCCGGCGGGGCCGGCCGGGCTCTGCTCGCCCCGTCCGGGCTCTGCTCGCCCCGGCCGGGCAGGGGAAAAGCCCGTTCTCCTCCAAAACGCCGGCTGTGCGAGGCAGTGTGTGCGCCAGGGCATTGCGGTTAGGCGGGGCGTGCTGTCAGCAGATGCTCCGAACTCCTCTTACCATCCCTAGGATATCTTTAAGGGTTAATTACCCTTCGGACGCTCACGGCAGAATTTGCATGATCAGTAAGCACTCTTGTGGTAGTAATCTTTCTGTCTTGTGTTATTTTAAGCAAAACATTTAATGGAACTTATTTGAAAACTTTATTTCATGATTATATGTTGCAGACACACCACGTTGAAAAGAAATTGCATAGCGTCATGGCATTTAAAAGATTCTAATTCGAGGAGTTGTGGTCATTTTGATATTATAACTAAAGAGGTATTTGTGCTGAAGTGCTTAAGACCACGTCCGCTTTCTTCTGTTTGTAGTGGATTTTTCTATTTGAAAGGTAACAAACTTCTGTTCGAAGTCTTAATTTTATCTAGTAAGTGTCTGTTTTACTAGATTTTGCTTTGTTTTTCAAGGAATGCAGTCAACTAGCTTAGCCTGAGCTAAAATCCATGTGCAATGTTTTTTTGTTTGTTGGACCGATCAGAAATAGGGAATGCTACTGGCATTATTCTTATTATTCCAGAAGGAAATGTATTACATTTTCATCCATAAAATATATCTTACTTAGCATTTCAATTATGAAAAAAACCTGCTTGGCCCTGGCTAAAGGATAGCTACCACAGTCCAAACCTGGTTCAGTAAAGTGGCATTTGGCTTTTTCAAGATGAAAGAATTCCGGGTTTGTGGAGGAGCAAATTAAATACTTTGGCCTAGTTTTTATTATTCTGTTCAACAATTCGTTGTCTGTTAGGACCGAAAATACTGTTACATAGGAAGTGAATGATAATTCAGGCTCTGGCTTTATCTTTGCAAATACTTTAAATGAATGAAACGTGATCATCATCTTGTTCTGTTTCTACCATATGACTGTGCCAGTAGTCACAGTTTGAGTACCTGCGTTTGGTATGTCAGAGCACAGCTGTAACCCATAATCTGAGCTTTCCTTGGATGGACAAATTTGTTTTCCTTCTTCTACCTCTTATTTTTTTTCCCCTGTAAGTAGCACCAAGTCCATTTACAGTGTTCCTTCGGTAGTCAATAAAAATTACAGAACATTAATTTGAGCTCATTCCTTGGAATGGTTTAAAATTCCCTTCTGTGAAACACAGTCCTATAAAACTGGTAAAGAGTTGACTGAAACAATATGTGAAAATATTAATTTTGTTCTTACATCAACACTTCACGAATAAAATGGATTTGTTATTTTCACTTTAAATTACAGTCAGTATGACTGGCCTGGGTAAAGTTTGGCATGAATAGTAATCAGTAATAGTAAAGTGCACGCAGCAACCAAAATCTGTCTTCAGAACTGTGATTTTCGAAATACCACAGACAAGCCAACACGTTTGTTGATTCAATTTAATTCCATTGCTGTAGAATTCAGTTCTGGTTTGAATTCAGCAAAACCTCAAAAATAGCACCTCGAGTTTTGTTCAATCTTCAGAAGAAATGAGACGCAGTGTCCCTTCTGAAGCCACTAAAGCCCCAATGATGAATGTGAAACTGTTACCTGGCACTCCAGTTTTGTGGTTTTGGAAGTATCTGGGTGCCAGATCTCGGTTCTAAGGTGGCCTTTTGCATTTTATCCCGCGTAGAAGAATTAGTGCATACAGTTCCCAAGCAGAGAGGGTTGTGAAAATCGAGATCCATCACTCTCTCTAGTGTTTCCTGTTGACTTTGCTAGTCAGTTCTCCACCAAGGAAGACTGACAAGTTCTGGTGAACTTGATTGTTGTGCTTTTAAGATGTGAACACTCTGTGGCAGGATGTCTCCGTCAGTATCTCCCTCTTACCAGGTTACGGTCTTACGTTTTGGTGTGAGCCTCTCCTTGAGGGTGCTGGAAGTGATTAGGATGGGCCACGTATGTCACAGCCATCTGGCTGGCTGTGGAGGTGGATAGGAAAGCAAATTCTGGCAGAAAGGCAAAGCAGATTACTGTGAGTGGTGAGGGCTTGAACTACTGCAGGTGAAGATATGGGAGCCCTGTCTGAGCTCTGACTCTTGTAATGTTATTTTGTTTCTTTGAAGAGAACCTAGATGTCTACACCAACCTGGGAGGCAGGTACCAAAATGGTTATTAGTGTCGTGCTGAGAGTACTGGTGCCTGTATGTCTCTCTTCTCCCGGACGCTGTCATGAACAAACGTGAAAGTTAAACTGGTACCAAAGGTGAACCTCAATGTGAGGATTATAATAAGTGGTTGTGAATTCTTGTTACTGTTGACTTTGTTTTAGTGTTTGAAGTTGTTATTGACATAGACTGGTGCTTCTCATCCTTGCTTGGTGAATGATTCATCTTCTTTTTTGTGTCTTCTGTCTTGAAATCCTTTTGCTCTTTTTCAGCCTCCAGTCCCTGCAGACTATGGGGTAGGCTTGGCAGAATATAGCCTCCTGTTCACCAAGGTGGAAGAGTTGCGTTTTTGTTGTGTGGCTTTCTGCCCCCTCTCCTTTTTCTCCACATGGAAAAAAATACAGTCTCACTACTGGTTTAATTGTTTTCATGACACAACAGACAAGTAGCATCTGCGCATGGACCGGCAATCGCTCTTGATGGGTGTTTGTTTTGCCAGCCTGCTGTTGTATGTCAGGTACCTCTGACAGGCCATTGGCTCCGAGAGCCTGTAGCCAAAATAGGTATTCGTGTGAAGTACCAGCACGTTCAGTTTCTCTTTTAGTTAAACTATGACCATAACTTGCGGTTTCTTGAATTATGAATTATTTAGCCTTGCATTCATTTTCCCTCCTAGTGAAAAAGCTTGGAAAATGTGACTTTTTTTTTTTTTTTAATGAAAAGTTTGTTTATATAGCAGCCTTCACAGGCTTTTTTATATGTAGGATATAGGATCCCATACATGAACCTTCAAGTCACAATCTTACTGTTTTAAATCAGGAGCAAGAGACTGGGTTTAATTGGTTAAATCTGCTCAAAAGCCACTTTTTTCTTGTCCCTGTGAGCTTGCTGCAATCAGACTATGTTTTTGAATAAACGCTATTTCTGTGTTTTTCTGCCACAGCTAGGCAAAACAGTAAAATATGTCCTTAACATTCTGTTGACGTTCATGTACCGTATGTTTTCAGTGTGGCAAGACACGTGCTTTTATGTTTGTTAAGCATCTGCTGATTTTGGCCTACTCTAGCATTTTACTAAGCACGTTTTGATCACGTTCATTCATGGGATACATCTCATGAAGTATTGTATATAGAAAACTACGTCACTGTAGAAATATGAATATAGCAGTTAAATATTTATGCATTCATTTCTGGCAAAAGCTGTTGGTATGTTGGTAATGCAGTGTCACTGATATTTGTAGAATAAATTTGTACAAATTGTCTTCCTCGAAGAACAATACATGGAACGTTTATGGTAACAAGAGTACACAACAAAGAACATACAAGAAAAAAAATCTGAAAGGAAGGAAATAAGTTTTCCATAGTTTGAGGTCAGGGAGAAGTCAGGTGAGCAAATTGTGTTTACTTCAAGCAGGAAATCAGTGACAGCACTGTTCTTGGAAAGAACAGGCAGAGAAATAGGGAACAGAATGAAACCTTGCAGAGCTCAACTCACGAGCAGAACAAAAGTTGAAATTGCTAAAGCAGGTTGAAACGACATCAGTTCTGTTTTTTCCTTAGATGGTTTTAGTGCTGTCTTCTTTTTTTAAATGGATTTTCTTTAGAGGTTTTGGAATCGGGCATGTTTTCAGTGCTAAGAATCTTGAACTTTGCAAGCATTTTTGTTCGGAACAAGATATGAAGTCTCCCTTATCAATATTTCTTACTAAAAACAAATCTTAAATTTCCTCATTTCTGAATTACATGGCTTGTATCAGGAAAATTTAAAACATATAGTTTTTACTATTTTTGATTTTCAGGTGAATAGTTCTAAGTGTGTTACCTCTACTACTATATAATTATACATGTATACATACATATGTATGTATGCATATAATTTGCTGAATCTCATTTGTAAAATAAATCATAAACTTACACATACAACACCTCCAAAATATTAGAATTAAGGTAAAAAAAATCTACAGCATACATCAGTTGTGCAGGAAGCCTTATGCTTGATTTCTGACATTTTGAAATAATGGACCGGCTTGTTCTTCAGATCTAGTTCTGCTTACTGTAATCACAACCTCATTCACGTGTCGTAACCTCATGAATCTGTCCCTGTTACTGATCATTACATAGATCATTCTTTACCTGTTGCATACAGGATATCAAGTTAGATAAGCTTACAACACTTTCCAGCTATAAAATAAACTGAATTCTCTTTATGCTTTAGATGATTTTCAAAAGTTAATAAGGAAGGTTTCCCTTTAAATTTTGGTATCAGAATGGCTTGCAGCATATCTTTTGTCTTCTTTCTATTTAAACTTACAAGAGAAATGTAATAGTGTTTGCTCTTCTGAAGGTTTAAGAAGTATTATTCAAAGAAACTGTACTTTCTTCCCAGGCTGTCAGTTCAATTGTCACTTGATAATTTTTCTGCATAATGATTATATGTTTCCATGTAAAAAAATTGAATCTAAATAGTGTAATTAATGCTGCTGCCTTTTAGTAGTAGAGATATTTGCATATCTGGTACTTTTAAACTATGGTGTATATTGTTTGCCTGCCTATTTATATGTGGCCCATCTAGCTTTCTATAAATGCATATATATATTTTAAAAAATATTTTCTGGGCAAACTACCAGCCATCAGATAATTCTAGGGCCTATGGTTTCATGCACCTCTGACCCTAAACCCCTCACCTCAGTGAAATATTTCAGATCAAAATCTGCCAAGGTATTGAGGATATTTGAATTGCCACAACAATGAGGCATTGATAGTAGAAAACATATATTTTTCTGCTTTACATGTAAAACAGCATAAAGGAAAAAAAAACTTCTAAAGGTTGAGGTCAGTACAAGACGTAAAGGTGGAGGTCAAGACTTAGATCTCCAAGTTTGTGGCCATTCTGTCAGGCTGGAGTGCTTTTTCTAACGAAAGCCCTTGCTGCTGGGGCAGAAGCTCTGAGCCGTCGGGTTTTACCTGCTGCTAATTTTACTTTGCGAGTTCTTAAGATATGACCTCTCCTGTGGAAAGTACGTTGTGTGCCTCTGAAATTAATTTGAATGCCAGCTAGTGCTGCAGATGTTTGGCCTGGATTTGGGTTGATGACTAGAAGCTCTAATAGATTTATCCCACCTTTTGACTTGTGAAAGGTGTAAAAGCTGGTAGAGTTTAGATGGAAAGATAAATTTTCATAGCTGATCAGTATGGTCAGCTGTCGGTTTGTCCTTCTCAGGTAGGACAGGAGGGAACAAAGACTTGTTTGAAAACAAACTAGCTATTTGCAGGGTAGGGAAAGCCTCTGATGACTGTGGTTCCTGGTTGTTGGGCCTTTTCCCCCTGGATGTGTTGTGTTGTATTTAATAGATGTCTTTGCTTGTTCTAGTTGTAGCAAATTTGAAAGCAGCATGTAAGGGATTTAACGATTACGAAACGTTAGTACAAGAGTTTCTGACTAAATATGACAAGTAAATTGTAGGAGAAAAAGAGTGAACAAAACCTGTTCCATATAAAACATTGTCAAAAATTGTTTAAATAGCATTGGTGATGGTTCAAGCTAATTAAAAAATCAGTTTACTGCTTTGTTTTGATGTCACCCTTCAAGTCTACCCGTTGAAGCTACTGAAGGTGATCATTAGACTTGTTTTATTTTGAATGTGTTATTTCAGAAACAGAGCTGTGCCATTTTAAGTTTGTGTCATTTTTTTTCTAGCAGCTTCTCACGCGTCAGTGTTGTTCTGCCAGTTAAATGCCACATGGGGAGGGGGAAGCAAGAGGGGCGTAAAGCCTTCAAGCCACAAAATAAACAAAAGCAAACTTTGAATTTGATAAGGTTGCTATATTTGTCTGTTTAATAGGGACTCCTTAAGTAGCTTTTATTTTGGTGCTGTGGTGAGGGGGAAGCAAGGCCAGCGCTGTGAGGGCTGCAGCCTGCGGAGCTCGGCTGGGCGCAGCGGTGGAGCGGGCTGTGGTGGCCAGGGTGGCCCTGTCTCTCACTTTGCCCCCATGACAGGGAGTGGAAGAGCCCTTCTTCAGCAAAAATCGATCCTGTCCCCTGATGCCGGATCTGTCGGACGGTAACTCTGAGAGCAGAGCATGTTTCTGGGCCTGTTGGGGCAAAGAGCTGCTGGAAGCCACTCGGCTTTCCAGCCTCCCGTACCTCCTTTGGGAAAGAAATGTCGCTGGTTTGGGTTGCCGGGGAGGGTTCCCAAGTGGATGGTTGCCTCCTTGGGAAGCTAGAACTGTGAAGAGGAGTAGGACATGCCATGCCGAGCAGGGGAGAGGTTGGACTGGGCTGGCACTTGGGCTCTGGGGCCTGGAGGGGGAGGAGTGCTGTCTCCTTCCTCTTTCAGCTTTCAAAGTGAATGCAAGGGAGGAACGGAGGGTATTTTACCTCAGGAATGGCTGTGAGAGGGGGTAGTTGCTCTCACCCTGTCACTTAAACCTCTCTGTTTTGCTGCACCGGGGCTGCGGCTTAAGGAGAGGGGCGTGCTGAGAGGACAGCCAGCCAAGCACCCCCGTGTTGGGCTGCCGCTCGCCTTCCCTTCCCCATCCCTGCAATGGCGCTGCTATTTGTGGAGCTGTGCTTTGAAGCAGGATAAGGAAGTGATCTGATCAAGCCCTGCAAAAATAGATTATTCTAAGATAGTAACTAATACATTTTAAAATGCTGTCCCACGAGCACTGTGTTGGCAGTGTTGCGGGGGCGATGTACTGATGCTGTGAAGATAGGAAAGAGCACCTGGGGCAGAAACTCCTGAAGCTGTTGCTGATGTGGAAGACTTCGTGCAGTTTCACAGGAAAGTTGGATTAAATTCTTGCTGTGCCCTTGCTCACTTCTTCAGGGTTAGATGTTAATATTGGCATACTCTTTCAGAGGTATCCATGCAGCTGTTCATGGAGCCATGCTGTATTTAACTTAGGGAAATATTGCAGTTTAAATAAAAAAAGAACCAAAACTTACGAAGTAACCTCCAAAGTACCTGTCAAGGTTTGTTTTGGTGGTGGTGGGTTTTTCGCCCTCCACAACTGCCAGCACAGTTGCAGAGATGGCTGTTTGTGAGGATGGGAGCAAGTCTCTGAGAGTATCAGAGGGAAATCCTATAAAGACTTTGCTGCTGATAATACGTAATGTGCTATTTTCTTGTGGTGCTTACTGACATCCATTCTTCCTATAGCATATATGCTGAGCTCTGCTTGGTTTGTTAAAGCTGCCACCACAGTTGCCCATATCTGCTGATAACTGTCTTCTTTACTTGACACTTGTTTCTTCAGAAACTTGTTTTGGTGAGTGTTTGTCAATCAAAAAGCACACATGGTACTGTACATACCGTGTTTAGCCCCTTCTCTTCTAAAGAAGATAAAGGGAAACAGGGAGTGATTTAATTTTATTTTGGTGGAGTTCGTTTGTTTGTTTTGTTGTTTGGGAGGGGGTTGGTGTTGTGGTGTGTGTTTTTTTGGTTTGGTTTTTTTTGCTAGTAGCTGTTGAGTCAGATTTGGTTTTCTCTAGGCCTTGCTGGTAGAAAAGAGACTAGGGGATATCAAGGATAGAGCATTAGAATCCAGCTCTTGGCTGGTTGGGTAATAGCTAAGTAAACTTACAATGTTAGATGTTTCGACTTAGTGCTCTTAGATTTGGAGGAGAGCAGGAAATAACTTGTTGGAGGTGCCACCTGAGGTCACAGAGGTATGGCTCTTCCTCACCTGGTCAGTATGAAGATATACAAGCAGTGAGAAGTCTTACACTAAAGTGACATGTAGGTGATTGTTTGCTACAGTATGTTTTTGGAAAGCTTTAATGCATATTCTGCAGTGCTTTCCCATGACCATATTAGGTAGTTGCTTGCAATGGCAGTCTGCTTAATTATCCTTCAACTTTACACTTATCATACAACCATAATTAAATTGCACTTTGTACTAGAATAATATGACTTTGACTATAAAATTAATGCATGTTTTGTGTAACAGAAATGTTGTGGGGAAGATGTTAGAAGACCTATGATCAGAAAATCATTAACAAAGGAAGATCAAAATAAGAATCTATGACAGTTCTTTAGCAGGTATTGAATGAAGGCAGTGGACAGAAATTCTGAGAAGATGAAAACAATGTTTTATGTTTCCAGAGTTTCTAGGTTTTGGGATTTTTTGCATTGAAAATGGAAGAATCAAACTTTTAACCTGAATTTATGTGCTATAATGCTTGTCTCAATTTGTTTTGTTAAAGTGGTAGGAAACTGAAAGACAAACCACAAGGGAAAAAAGTGAAATCAACATTAGGTGTTGAAAAATAAAATAGGCTTCAATACAGTACTCCCATGTGTTTCTAAAATAACTTATATCTGTATTAAAGTCCTAGTGGAGTCACTGTTTTTCCATGTTGGCCCACCCAGGCTATCCCCACAGATGACAGTAGTGTAGAAACTACCAAGCAAGTGGTTTTGTGACCACTGATCCTGGGTCAGATTTACTATCGGATTATCTCCTAATGTAACTTTGATCAGTCAGGCGAACTATCACATTTCTTAAGTTAATAAGAGTACACGATATATCATTTGCGCTTAGTGCCTACTGTGGGAGGAAAAACAGTAACTGCTTGGCATAAAGCCTTCCAGTACAAAATCAACCTATCAAATCTAAACTGTATTTACTGTCTTGTCAAGCCATGACCTCAGAGCAGATATTGGAACAATGACTCAACTCTGTAAATTGTGCTCTGTTTTATTTGCAGAGGACAATAATGTGGAATTACTACTTATGAAAAATAGTTTACTGGGCATGTACAGTTAGATTAATTTTTCATTTCTTTTGAAATAAAAGCTTTATTTTTTTGACAATGTTTGCTTGGGGTGGAAGAGAAGTTGCAACAGCTTTCTTTTGGACACTCTTCTGATTCATAAAATATGGCAGAGTGATGACATTAACAGTCATTGCAGACGTTTTAACGCCAAATTCATCCATCCCTGTGAGAGTTACTTTTAATGGCATTGCTTGAGACATTGAATTCAAAGCGATATCTCTTTCTTCCTTTTTATAAGTAGGAAAATGAAGTATGTTTTAAGTACCCTAAAATAGACCCTTAATATTTTATGAAGAACCTTTTCAGTTGGGCAGAGTCAAATTATTTTAGTAAGGTTCCATCTCCTACTTTATTAATTCTTACCTGGTGCATCCTTCATAAATTCTTGAGATTATGAGGTGAGTGTATTAAGCTATGCAATTTGTTCTTTAAGCCAGAATACTACGTCTTGCAATTTATATATATACATATATATATATATATTTAGTTTACTGTAAGATCATTATATGCTTTTTATGTAAAGTTCCAGAAAACTTTTAATGAAGTATTCAGAGCAAGCACTTAATTTTTCTTTTTCCCCTCTATTGCTCTTCTGAATAGATTGTTAGGAAAAGATCGATTGCATTAATCGAAAGTGATAAGAAAAATAAGTAATTAATTCATTTATAGATATATTTCTAGATCTATTACTTCTGCTTTACTGAGAGGTATTTATCTTTACTTTGGTCACAATTAAGGTGGCTTGATGGTGAAAGGACAGCCTGACTGCTCATTTACACTGTCCACTCTTCTTGGTTGTTAGCATGAGCGACTAGTAGTATTTGGCTCATTTTTCTCAGCTGGTACGTGGGACCAAAGTGGGACAAAGAGCTGGCGTGATGTGGTGGCACATACCCTGAACCACTGCTACTTTCCGTCAAAATGCTGCATTTTGCCGATGCTGACTCAAAGGCAGTCACATTTATGCCAGTTATTTCATACCCTTTTAACCATAACTTTTAAAATGTGGGTTGCTTTTTTTTTTTTAGGGAACTCTTTGTAAAAGGTAAATAAAACATTCAGTTTGGTTTGCTCATGTTTTGTTTCCTCTTTCTTTGCAAATAAGTGTTGAAATCATTGCTCAATTCGGGCTAATGTGGAAGAGGAGAAGGGCTTGCAAAGATGATGAAGTTTTTGTTTAGTGAATTGGCGGCTGAAGAGAGAAGACACTAAAGTTAATGCCCTTACTGGGAGGAAAAATACAGAAGCCAGCTAGCATGGGGTCAGTTTTGCAGCAGCTGGCCGGTTGCTGTTGTTATAGCTTCATCGTACCTGTGGGATGTGCGATCTTTTTAAGGGGCCATAAAAGGTAGGGGCTTATTGTAGTGGAAGGAGAAAGGCACAGCGACAGGAAAGCAAGTCTTTAATGGTGCTACTCACAGAACTGTTCATGTTAAACTTTTTAATGAGGAAGCTTAGAAGTAACATGTCATTTGTCAGACTGACAAAGACCAATGCTGGGGTAGAAGGGAATAAGCCTAATGTTCATGATGAATTATTGTATCACATACGTGGTCTATTAATAGGGGAGAAGAAAAGAAAATGCAACATATTAATGATTTCCATGCTCAGTGGGAATAATCAAGTTGTCAGCTCAAAGTAGTGAGTATGTTGTTTTTATCAGTGTGCTGCTTAGAGGACAAGATATTTGTGCTAAATTTAAAGCAAAAAGTAGGAAAATTTGAATTTTAATGCTTGATTAAGGTGGTTGTTTATCTAGCCCATTAAAATGTCATAGATATCTTGCATTAGCTTTATTAGAAATCGTGAATCAAACCTTGTAATGGCTGTTTGGGAAGTAATGTGGGCTTAGAGAACGAGGTAAGAAGAAAATTGTAATAGTTGAGTTTCGTCTTGAGCCCATGAAATTAGGTCATTGTTTATAACTATATTTAAGTAACTGTGGTTATTTCATATAATTATAACTGTGAAGCTTTAAAAATAATTTAATGAATAATTGCTGATATAAAGCAATCTATTTTCTTGTCTTTTTCTTAGAGGTGGTCATGTTGCTTTTTTAAAATTAGGATAATGAATCGAATAAGGTGTCCTAAATACCTCCACTTAAGGGTTCTGTTTGTTTCCTTGTTTTACAACATGATGGTTATGCAATCCTACATCAAATTAGCATTTCTTTTCTACCCCTTCACATTTTTAATTATGGAGAGACATGGTTTATTTGTAGTGCTAGGAAATTCTAGTCTTCAGCCAGAACACTGTGATAGTGAGCATGGCACAGCTGCAAAAGCATTTCAAAGGCAGACAGGAGGGTTCTGCTTGATGCAGTAGTCCAGGCTCTCTCAGCAGGGGATGCAGAGAGAGAGAGGTGAAATGATCAAAATAACAGGCTGGTTCTTTGCAGCACCATGCTGAACTAATACATGCAGTGAATTATGCTTTTTCAGACTCAACGGTAATTAAAAGAGGATATTAGCTTGGATGAGTTTTGGCTGTATGGAGAGATGAGACATATTTCTAGTCACATGCAGAAAAATTTGGCTAGTCTTATGCGTGGTCTTGCCAAAGTCTATGAGAACCCAGAGAAAATGAAATGGAAAATACTGTCTAGGTTTACAGTCAGATTGTGCTATTGTGCACGCTCAGAAAGCAGGCATTAGGAATAGCCGTGCAGGTCAATTCAAGAACTCCGTTTTCGCCACATTGAGTTTCAGCTGAAGGCTGTGTCCAAGAAACAGCTAAAATTGGAATTGAAGACAGTTCTCAGGTGGGGGACAAACCTGTGACTCATTGGCATGGAGATGGTGGCTGAATTTGTGTTGGCAGGTGCTGGTTCTCTGAGCATCAAGGAGAAGAGGATGAGGAAAAAAAGGTCAGAGATGGAGGTATACAAAGCTCCTACAGCAAATCAGAAGAAAAAAATTATCTGTGTTAAATAAGCAGCTAGAAGAAAACTGGAAGCAAATAAACATTTTGCTGTATTTTTATTTGTAGGATTCTGTATTTTTGCTTTTGACTTTCACTGAATATAAAATACTAAATATAAGGCTAGAAGTTCAACTAATAATTTTGTGTGTTTTCTCTCTCTTTCTTTTAAAAAAGAACTTAGTCCTTTTTAAAAGAGGACTGGTGTGACACAGGCTTTATTGCATCGTTAAACAAATAGAATGTCAGTGCTATCTTGATGTGATGCTATGATATCAAGATTTGACCAGTGCACTATTGATAATATGTGGTATCAAAGATGTAATATCACACATGACATGCACAAGTGCTTTCTCTTTTTAAAAATTCCAGATCTTTTTTATGCTCTAATTTCTCTCTTCTCTCTGAAGCTAAGGCAAAACCAGTTTAGTTTCGTGTCTTGCCTGCACAAGCTGTGATAGATTTTGTGTTTGTATTTCTGTGAAACATACCTACAGAAAGGATGTAAAGTTCCTCTACGAAGGGATAACTAACCATTCTCTTCTCTTTGTGTCTGAAATCTAAAGGTCATCGCATAAAAGGGAGACTTTGCTTATTGTTTAGGGTATTTTTTAAAATACCCTGATGGTTTAAGAACACAGGGAAGAGAGACTGATTCTTAACAGTTTTAAGACAGTGGTTTAGCAGGAACTTCAAGAAGAGTTTCAGAATATAAGGTGGCATTGACCCACCTATACTGTTTGCTCTAAGAAGATGGGTTCTTGGGCTTAGGGTTCTCCCCCTTGTCCCCTGAATTTTGACTCCTGAGGAGAAGGGACATGAGATTTACCAGGAGAATTTAATCGGCCCTATTCTTGTAAGTTGTCTCCTCCCTGGTGGCTGTGTAGGACTGTGTGGGGGGCATGAGCTGTATTTGATGACTCAGGCCAGAATATCCTCCCACCTCCTCATCGCTATGTTGCTGCTGGTGAGCTGAGAGTCTCTCTGGAGATTGGGGTGGCTGGGCGCGTACTGAAGTCCTCTGGGAGCTGGATTTTAGAGTTCCTTGGTCTTCACAAGGATAGTTTGGCTGAACATGGCAACAGCAGCTTTGCCAGATCATGGGCTTCATGAGAAATTTTCGGGTTTTACCTTATTTTGGAAAAATACACGTCAGACTGCTACAATTGGAGAAAGCTGAAAACTGCAGTGCAGGAATGGAGGGCAGATTCGAGAATGCTGATGGGAGGTACATGGAACACTCTTGGAGAGGACATGCTGGGGCTGTTATTAGGACATGGGAAAAGAGACTAAAAAACACAAGTACTGAAAAGTTCTAGAGATTGCTCTAAGTAAAACTTCTTTTGTTTGTTTGTCTTTTAGTTCAAGCAGTATGTTTTTGGCAGCAATAGCGAAGAACTGGAAGACGGGTTAATTAACATACTAAAATGGAGTATTTACCAGTGGAGGTAAGACATTCCTTGAATGTACTGTGGTTTTGTTTCTTAGCATTGTCTTGCAATTCCCAGTACAAGTAGCTAGATTAATGGCACTGTTACACAAGCATTTCTCTGAGAACAAAGCTGGTTTGGGAGGTTTCTGTACAACCTCCATCTGTCTTTTCATTGCACTCTCAGGTGCTCTGATGCAGCTGCTGTCACTAAAATGATCAGTTTAGAAAAAAACAGAATCAAGAAACATTTTTTCCTTCTGATGGTCTTTTAAAATCTGATATCCTGTGATCCATTTTGTATCACGGCCTCTGAAAAGATTAGTTTGGATAACTGAAGAAATGGTGGGGTAGCGTGGGGACAGCATGGACTGGCCAGGTTATGAAGGAGATTTTCCAGCTTAAGAAAATAAACAAATGTCCGGAAGTGTGAAGGAAAGTAAAGTTTTGGCCCTCAGTATAGGATTAAGTGGTTTTAACTAACATTTTAACTATTGGAGATGTTCAGTCTCAGTGCTTAAATATTTTTGAATATTGAATACGTGTTTATATGCGGCATTAACCTCTTTTGCTCATATGGAAGGAGCTCCTACTGAAGAATTGTTTTACTTCTTACAGGCAAACAGAAGAAACATGCGGTTCAGTAGCTCAGTTTCTGAATGCTAATTATATGCTTTAAAATACAACAATAAACTTATTAAGTATTAAAATGAGTTCTGGACGTTTAATGTCATTGAAGTTAGTGAAGTTTAGCTGAAAATTTTAATGGAATCTATACAAATAAATCTACATAAGTTTAACTTTTTTTTTTGGTTGGCTTTTGTATGATTAGCATACCAAAAAATAAAGACATTGTCCAAGTTTGAGTTTCTTCTTTAAAACATTTAATCGCTGTGTAACACTTTCTAATATATAGTTGAAAGAACACAGTTTTCCTTTGCATTAATATGAAAAACTTCGACAGAAAAGTAGTGATTTGGTTTATGCCAGCCCAGGGCAGTGAATGCTCCCCCTCACCCAGGTTAAGGTGCTCATGGAACAAGCTGATTCTTGGCAAAGAAAAAGCCGTTCTCAAAGGTCGTCTGACAGGCTGCAGTCCCTGCCGTGGCAGGCAGCAGCGCATTCTGGATGCATCGCTTTGTGAACTGTGGCTCAATATTTCTCACTGGTTTAGCAGTTGATACTGGTGCAAGGCATGGGTGCTGCTTTTCCAAATGTTGGTAATTGGGCGAGGGCTGTGTTACTGGATTAAAACTTGTGGCGCTGTGTTGCGCAGGCCTGTGGTTGCTGGGCCCGTGTGTTCAGTCCACAGGGGTTGCAAGCCCAGGCAATTTGTAGTGGGCTGGTTGAGGACGCTCAGTCAGCTCCACGGAGCAGGGGAGTTACCCCAGCTGGAGCCGTGTTACACACAATAGAAATACCACAGGTCTGCTGGATAGCTCTTTGGACTTTTTTTGTTGAATTAAGTCATTTATAAAATGGACCTTTGAACTTGTCTAATTGGACTAGTTCTGGATTGTTCTGAGTTTTCCTCCTGAGGACCTGAGGGACCCTGAAGCATTTGGGAGTGGCTGCTTGGCCCAACAACTCCTGCAGGAACAGTTTTCTCTTCTCTTAGTGGAGGCAAACTTTTGAGGGACATAGAACCACTCACTGAGCTGGGCAGTCAGAGGTGTGTGATACCTTCCTAGCTTAAAAATTGAGTTTCATCAAAATACAAGCTGCATGAGACTGCCCTATGGCATCCTTTGTCTGTTTAAATCCTTTTTCTTTCTCCTGGGTGTTTTAACATGGGTTCCTTTCTGAGGTGTTGGATGGTTTTGTCACAGATTTAGTGCACAGCGCTCAAGGTTTGTTGCCCAGTGGTCAAGGGTCATAGCAGACCTAGAATCTCTGAATCAGTGTCAGGCCAGGTTCGTTTGCAGAAGGTGTGCTTGCATCTTGGTGGGTGATGCACGTGTGATAATGCAGTATGGTAACCTCAAAGAATTAGAGTGCAGAACTTCTTGAATCTAGCTTTAAAGACGAGGGCATCCTTACACAATCCTATAGAAAAAGCACTGGAAGAGGGATTTATTGCAAAGCCCTGTAGGTTATCGGTGACAGTCCTAGCACTGCATACTGTAGCAAAACTTGTGGCATCATTCAATTAATCTGTTGGAGTCCCTTGATTGAAATTTGAATGAACACAGGATTTTTACACAAGCTGGGTTAATTGCATCATCTAGATGCTGTAGTTTTGATCTTACAGTAGAGGCCCTTGATCTGAGTTCCTCATATTGTCGTAACTCAGCTTCAGAAGCAAAATTCCTCTTTCCCTGTTCCGTTACTTCAGTAACATACTGTTTCTTTGTTTCTATAAAGTGTGTGCTGTTAAACGACTGTCAGTATTAACTTATTGTTTATAGTTAAAAATCTAGACTTGTGCTATGGTGCTTGAAGCCTTCCAAGCTCCTCTAGAAGGAGTACAGAAAGGTAAATCTTATCTTGAGTCAAATGCCAAGGTAATTTAGTTGGTAGGGTACAGGTAGCCCCTAAGGGCAACTTTGCTTTCAGGTGACTGATCCTTGCTGTGTGGATGAGGTTTTTTTTCTTTTTTTCTTTTTTTTCTTTTTTTTGTCAGCTACACTGTTTCAGTCTCATTCATAATGCCAGCTTCATAAACACCCAAATGCATGTTCAAAATTTTAGAAACAAAAACATCCAATAATCCATTCACGCTTCAGCCAAGCTAGCGTTTTTATATTCATTGCTTCTGCATTAGACCCAGATGATAGTCTAATATGCATGAAAGATAGCCTGGTTTAGGTTTTTGATTTGTTTATTCCTCGGACCAGACAGTGCTTGCAGGAACTGGGAAGTTTGAAGACAAGTGTTTGTGGAATGTGTAGTCTATTTGATTAATCCAGTTGATATTGTTGAAGGAAAAACAGCAGAACTCGGTAAAGTCTGTAGGGTTTTAATTTAAGTATCAGCAGGCAGTTGTAAATTAGCTGGAAGGTGCCAGTCTGTGGCTGTGAAGAAACCAGGGAGAATTAACACTTTACAGCTAACAAAGATTGACTAAAAATAGGCATGTTACTCTCCTTAACTCCTGCCTCACCTCTAGAATCCCTTCATCTAAAGCCCTAAATGACTTGGTCAGGCACTTTCTCTGCACTGTTTGGCTACACTGTAATTCAGCTTTCCCTGTCCTGGTGTCAGGGTTGTGGCACTACTGCCGGCACCATCATTCTGCTTCGACAAGGGCTGGAAGCAGACCATGTTCTTTTTCTCCTTGTCGGCAGTATTTTTCCCTCTCTTCAGCCAAGTACTAGAGCAGAGCTGCAGTACAGAGGTATCAGTAAGTGCGGGGATTGTATTATGCTGATGGTGTGCTGTGATACTTCTCTCATAACATTGATTCCTTTACAACAAAGATAGAAGTTATTGTGGGCAGGATTTGGTACAACCTATATTCTTTGCCCCAGGGCCTGTATATTTAAGAAAGCTGTGCAAAATCGTGTATAGTGCTGTCCTTTTTAAGGACCAGACAGACATTATCGCCAGCTTGTGTTCTAAAAAGTTTGTTTTCTGTTTGTTTTCAGTAACTAAGGTGCTGACAAGTTTTGACTTCTTCATCCTCATAAACATGAGTGAAGTTCAGGCTATGGTAGAATTCTCCGTGGAGCTCCACAAGTTCTTCAATGTGGATTTGTTTCAAAGAGGGTAGGTAGTGCATTCTTTCAGACTTTACTGTGGTGGATGGTTGATGTTGGAAAGACTTTAATGGGTATTGTCACGTAGTGTTGCTTCATGTATTATTGACTGTTTTTATAGTGATGTGAAAAAATTTTATTTCTTATTGGAAAGGCATATATATTCTAGGAATTGAAATTAAATACTCAAATAATTTGGCCTAAAATGTAAGTTATAATAAAATATTTTTGTCTAATTGGAGGAGAGGGAAGCTCTGTATATTTGGAAAGTAGATTATATTCTTATCCAGGCCTTTACCCTTTCATATCTTATTTCTGTAATCCCTTTCGTTTGAAATACAAGTGTTCTCTTGAATCTTGTAAAAAAACACGTGGCTGCCCCAGTTAACTTATTAGTTTATCAATTTGGCAGTGGAGAACTTCACCAGCTTCTCTCCTCCTCACACCGTGCTGTGCCTCCACAGTTACAGAAAACTCCATACTGCATCATTAGACTCTCCTGACCTCCTCTTGCTCTACCTGGTCTCTGTAGAAGGCTTTTTCACATTCCTTCATTTGATATTACCTGATTGTCCCTAGATTAAGGTGCACCTTTCTCGAGGCTACATAGGAAATAATTCTTTGTAGCTTATTTTTGAGTTATTAAAGGTTATCGGTCATCTAGTGTTGTGATACATGGTCCGTCAGGTTACAGTAAAAATACATTTCAGTGTTGTGGTTCTTAAGATGTTTGCTTTAGATAAATCTGGTTGAGGCTGTGAGGAACAATATATATCAGCGTTCACTTATGATAGTTCTTTTTTTCAAACCGTGGTAGAATATCTTTCATTAGAAACAGCAATAAGGAAGTACATTCTTGTTTTTAACCTTCACATAATTCAAGGCAGGTGAGAGTGGTTTTTTTTTGTAGGGTTGGTTTTTTTGTTGTTGGTGGTTTTTTTTTTTTGACAAGGTGAGTTGGTAAAGGTTAAGTAACGGGAAAGTTTCCTTGCTTTGGGTTGGATATAGTTCTTCCACTTTGTATTAACCCTCTGAGGTGGATATTTTGGGAAAGAGTGATACAAAAAAAGGTAGGATTGGGAAGGAGCTCAGGAGAAAGAGGCATAAAATACTGTTATAAACCATCTTGGCTAGCTAGCCTCTATCCTTCCCATGTTACTGTTGGTTTTCATCTATATTTTATTAAAGCTAGCTTTTCTCTAAATTTGACCTGAAGCTGGTACTGATAGAAGTGATTACCTGTTGTGCTTGCTACCATTTGCAGTCAAAGTATATGCAACAAACTATGTCCCTTTTTTAGGGAAAATAATAATTTCACTCTTTATTGGAAGAGGAGGATTAAAGAAGGCTTAAGAGTTTTAGGGTAACACTGAGACTATTCTAATTACTTCAAACAAAAAGGCACGGTCTGTTGAACTGTGGCTTTTTTAAGCTCTGAAATCAGTGGGGAAGGAGAGGGTAGAATATGGCAGCATGTTACTATAATAGAGAAGAGCCTGAAAAGAAAAAAATCTTTTGGTTGTTTTAACTTTACAATTTAAATGGTTCCTTGGAAAGGTAGTTGAGAAGCAAAGCACAGTGGTATAATTACCAGTGCTCTACTTGGCATGTTTCTTTTTAGCTTACTCTTTAAAAAGCAGTAAATTCATCAGGCAGGTTCAGAGAGGTGAAATGCTGACATAATGAGAAAAGTGACATGAGTAGATACTACCTCTCTGGTTTCAAGCTGAACCTTTAACTCTGGGTGTGTTCCCTTAGAAAGCAGTGTTGGGAAGGAGAGGGAGTTTCCAGAATAATTTGAAAAACTGGTTAATGTGACTATTGCAATCATTTCTGTTGGGTACGTTCTAGTATTTTTCTAGGGACACGTCTTTGTATTTGTTCGAGATGGGATGTAATATTTACATTGCCGGAGGTGCTCTTGGATGGTGGATTGAATCAGCAGAAAAGGAAATCTTTAGTTTCATTGTTAGCCTTCTGTTTTTGAGCTACCACTGTGTTTAGCATGGTTTCTCTCTCCAAAAGTCAAATACAGAATTGATTGTATTCTGGGTTTCTTTGGGATTGTGTGTATTCAAGCCTACCCAGTTAAGCTTACCTGTCTCATGGTGTTAGAAGCATAATGACCTTCTGAATTGTGCAAAATAAAATGTTGTTTATTACAAGTAATCACAATTTGTGACACATTTGCCCCTCTGCCCCTTTCTGTAGAGTCCACATATCCCAATATTCAATCAAAACCATTATTATTTCTTCCTGGTTTTATAACTATTTGAAGAGATGTGCCAGCTATTGCATCCAACTGTAACATGTTTTCTTGGATCTGTATCTCTAGTGACACTATTGCCAGAAGCACTTATGACTGTGTTTTCACTAACAATTAATTTGGTACTTTAGGAATTAATTACTAGAAGCAGCGTTGATGTCCCTATATCTATGTGGTTCCAGGGTTACTTCAGACTAGATTCAATCTCGTCCTCTGGACCAGATGTTTTGCATTTTGAGTGTATTTTAAAGTTGTTCATACCAGTTATTGGGTCAAACCTTTATGTGTCCTTGGGGATTCAAGAGCATTTTATGACACGTAGATCAGAGCCTGCGGTTTAGCTTTCTTCAGGAGACATCAGACTATATACCTGGAAAGCTCTCAGTGAACCGAACCATCATGCAGCACACTGGGATCATTGGAGAAAGTGCATCAAAACCACCCTGCTGATCTAAACCAGTAGTGCAGAACTCAGCCAAAATTTCTCATAGTATTTCACCCAAGATCAAATTTACCTGAAGGGTCCTGTGGCAGACTCACTGTTATAACTGCATTATTCTCCTAACTGACCCTTTAAAGCAGACTGATTATTTTCTTTGATTTTAGAGAACCGTTATTATTCCAAGCAAGGAGACAGACACAGAGCAGACACTTCATTGTAATACTTGAGACTTGTCTGTATGTGTAGCTCCCTGCTGCTCATGCTGTTCAAAACGAGGTTGTACTTGTACTGAAGTGGTGACGTTGGTGATAAGCTTCTTCTGAAAGTTGCCCTGTAGCTGTAAGTCACAGAGGTATGTAGTATAGTTAAAGAACAGTTAAGTAGTATCCTTATGTGATACAGCTGTTTCATTATATTTTCTTACAACTCTGTGCCACTTGCTTAAAACCCAGCTTCCTCAAGGTAGCTCTGTTGGTTTATTTTAATCTGTTGTTAGACTCAAACAAGACTTTGCATAATTATCTTTTTTGAACTAGTGGGGTGTGATTAAGGGAATTTTTTCTCAAACAGTGATTGATGTGTGAGTATTGTGTGACAAAATGAGTAAAAGAAATGTAATTGTTTGGGACCTGAGAGAATGATGGTCTGAGATAGCAAGGCTTCAGGCTGTTTTGTCATCTTAGCTCATAAAAGCTTCAGTTAGATTTGGGCTCTGTAGTGCTGGTCTATTACAAATACAAAGGGAAACAACATAGTTTGAGTGAGATGTGGACTGCAGAAGTAGAGAATAAGTTAAGTGGAAAACTGGTTGCAAAAAGTCCTCAGTGGTGCAGAGTCCAACTTGCAGCTGATGACTGATTGATACTGGGTCCGTACTGTTTAGTGTTTTGATGAACAACCTGCATGATGAGACAGAGTGCCTTCTCAGCCAGTTTTTCAGTGATAACAAATTACACGGAGTGGTTAGACACCCTGGAGAACAGAGATGCTCTGTGGAGGGATCTAGGCAAACTGGAGAAATGGGTTGATAGGATTCTCAAGGGCAAATGCAAATCCTCCAGATGGGGTTGAGTAACCCCGCGTGTCAGTGCAGACTGTCTAGAAAGCACCTTTGCAAAAAAACCACCTGGTAGTCTTGGTGGGCAACAGGTTAAACATGAGCAGCAGGGTGTTGTATCAGAAGGCGGCCAATTGTATGTGGAGCTGTAATAGCTAGAGTGTAGCAGCAGGCATAGTTTGGAAAAGCAAATCCTTCCTCTGTTATGCTGCCGAACTCCTACCAGTGCCTTAGCAATGGTGTCAGGCTGTGTTTCCCACTTAGTTTTCAAACCAGGATGCTCATCTTTCCATACTGATTTTCCTCTTCAAAAAATCTGCAAAATAGGTGATTGATACATTTACATTTTTGAGATATAGGGTTTCTCTGTGATGAGAGTCACTGACCAGAGTCTGGGATTTCTGGACATGTACGGTCAGTTTTATATTACTTCCTGCGTTGGAGATGAGGAGAAGTAATTTTTATCTGTTTGGCCAATATCTCTGGACAAAAGCTGTTTCCTGAAATCATTTTTTGCCACACCAACAATTACTGTGCCTCTGTATTTATATATCCATTGACATGTTGTCTCTTATTTTGCTAAGTCCTTTAGCATAAGGACTCTTCTGTGTTTGCACAACAGACAGCTAGTTCATTTATTGGATTTATTACTGAAAGGCCCGTTCTGCCTACATATAATAATCATTATAAGAATAACCCTTTAATACTTTGTGAAAAATCATGATCCAGGTAACTGAAATGAAAATTAGTTTCAGATGTAGAACAGATGACAATGTTCTCATGAAAAATTTTCATAAGCACTTCGGGTATCACGTTCTTGTTTTTTCTAGTGGTGATGTTATCACCTCTAGATAGGCAGTTCAAATATATGATGCCTTGGTAATGTGCTTTTGACCTATGTTTTCCTGATGTTTAAAAGTTTGTGCAGGTAGGAGGTTGTGGGACACCAGTGGCAATTTTAGCACTGTTTGTAACAGAAGTTTGGCATGTTTACTTATAACACTTTCTGCTCTGTCTCCTGCCACCGCCTCCTGATGATTGTGGATATTATTTACAATGCTGTTCTTCAAAGACATTGTTACTGTAAGGGCAAGTTGTCTCTTACTCATTTTTCTGCTGTGGACTGTGGCTGCTTACCCTCCACGTTTACATATGTGTTTGGTATATGACAATATCCTGAACTGAAATATAAATGTATTGAGCATTTCTGAATTCAAACATCTGGTTATTGAAAGTGCCACGGTACTTTGTAGTGCTCAGTTTAGTTTGCAGTGTTCTATGATCAGATGTTGAATCCTGATCTCTAACTTGGAATAGTTATGCCTTTCTTGTGGGTAGCAAGAGAAGTGTCCTGGTAACCCTCAGTTGTGGGAACATGAGGTTTTCAGTTTTCTGGAGCTCTGTGTTGCCTTTTCACCCATGAACTGACAAATCTAATGAACTAGAAATACATAAGTGATAGTTTCTAGTTTAGCATAGCGCACACATTGCTGCAAGGTCTGCTTTGAAAACAGCTTCAGTCTATGTTTTCCCTGTCTCTGTGCATTCTTATAATCCCAGTGTTAAATTCCCATTTTGTGACTAATCATTTGTTATTTTGTCAGTAATATGCATGCACACGCAACTGACTAAAGCTGGATTTAGACGATTTTCAATAATAATGTCTCTATGTCTGTGCTTTGTCTCTTTTTTTCTTAACAATTTTCTCTGTGAAGTAGAATATCTGTTGTTTCGTTGTGGGTTTAAGAAACAGAACTCTGTAATGGTTATTTCAGCTAATTGTAAATTCGTTGTTAAGTAGACTATGAACGGTGCGGGTAAAATAACAGGTTAACAGTAGCGCTTTATTGTAGCTGTAGGTTTACCTTTGTGCTCAGTGTGTCTAGTCATCTGTTATTTGACTTTGTTTTGGGTTAAAAGATTCTTGCAAAAGCACATCAAGAGTTTACAGTAATAATGTAAGTATACCACACTTTTCAAAGTGTTTTTGCTTTATAAATGCTGGTTAACAGATGCAAGAAGAATATGAAATACCTTCTGGAGAAGGGACTTTAGTAGATTCTAACATAAAATATGTTTTTAGAAGTGTGTCATATCTGAAATTAAGTTATTGATAGGATTTCAGTAACACTAAGTTGCTTGTGAACTGAAGTCCTATTCAAAGGAATTTAAGCTGCAGAGACTACTGGAAATGTAGCCTTATGGTATTCTTCTGTTCCACAGATTTATGTTTTTTCCATGTGCAGATACTTACTGATGCATCTGAGCAGCATTGATATTTTATGCTTCCATGTGTATGGTTGTGTAATGTAGCATAAAAGAAAATACCCTGAATCAGAGTATTAATTTTAATGAATCTTAATATGATTACACAGTAATTTAATGAGAAATAATGCAATATATGAAAAGTTCCATTTTTTCTTGATACAGTGAATTGTCTACATTAGTTTTATAATTTATTAACAGGAAATTAAATTTGAAGAGTACACATTTAATAGGACCACCTTTTTTTCCTGGCTACATCAGGAATGAAAAGGTTTTGTCCTTAAATAAAGAAATAGTCTCTGCTAATGTTTTGTGTTGTCAGCCTATGATCAAATAACAAACTGATAAGGGACAAGGAATATTCAGGCTCACCTATTTGGCTTTCTTTTTAATTCATGCAGCCCAGACATACTTTGACTTTCAGACTACATTTCTGTATGGCATTGCCTTCTGGAAATAAGTGTTGTGAGTTATCTTCTGACATGTAGCTTATCTTCTGAAGTATTGTACTGTGATCTTTACTTAATGTAATACAGTCTTTACAAAGGGAGAAGAAAACTGTCAGATTTGTCTAACAATTGCAAGATGAGCTCTGTTCTTCAGCTTATGATTTTACAATAATACAAATCGCAGTAATATGGGTTTAAGCTTTGGAGAGCTAGGCTATAAACTCAAGGAAATAGTCTGTCTAGGAAAAGTATTGCAAATACTTTTCTTTTGGTTTTATTTTTTAAAAGTGGATCAGTTTCTGATTCTAGTTCAAAGGTACATGAACACACACAGGTCCTGCTTGTGTTGAGGCAAGGAGGAGAATGAGCAGTGGGGAGTTGTATTTTAAGTTGGTATTGCTTCAGAAGTTAAAAGTTAATATCATCAAATATCCCATAAGCCCTTCTGATGCACTATGTCTGAGAGACCAATGACATGGTCTGGTCTCAAAGAGCAATAACAATTTGAAGTACCATATGATGGTACTTTAGAATCTTGTCTTTTAAAATGAAAAACCTCGTATTTGTTGAGAACAGGAGTTGGAAAATTAAGTGGAAAATTGAGCACTGATTGCTTTGACTTAGCTGATAAATTAATGCTTTTGAAATATACTCTGCCTTAGCTATGTGAGTGGAACTGAAGATGTGGGGAGATTGTACTGCTTGTCTTCAGGAATTAGAGTATGATGTCTGTATTAGGAGACTTCTAACCACATAGAGAAACTTATCTAGGGGTCACCCAGAGCCATTGTCAATTGGGCTTCTGCCCCCTCCCTCCTGTTAATTCCCAGATGACTAGCCTCCAACTTCAGAAAATAAATCAGATCCTGAAGCCACCTGTTTTAGGTACGTATTCTGATGTGTAGAGATGATGGTACAGGTGCATATTTCTTCAGTCATTATTCACAGAGACATAGCTAACAGTTGGTAACTGTAGTTGTCCTGGAGGTATGTTTTATAAAACTTAGTTGTCTTGTGTTTTTTTTTCCCTAATCCCCTCATTATTGGTTCACAAAATGTACCTTAAATTTTGTAAAATGTTGATGGGAACTCATTGCATATTCTAGACTTCTCAAATATTGGGTACAAATTTGAAATCACCTGCATTTTGTTGAGATTTTAGCTCTTAGGCCCATGTATTACTTTTGGAGATTTTAAACATCGTAACTTTTGCAATTGTCATTATTGTTTCGCAATTGCAAATATTTTATCACATCAGAATTAAAGCTGTCTAATGGCATCCTGTACCCTCCAGACATTGAATTTGGCAAAATTACGTTTTTTAAGAACAAAAAAAATAAACAACTTGGATGTATACTTATGCCATCTTAATGTCTTACTGGAGCCTGGGATAGATGCGACTATTTAGTGTGACAGCAAGGTTATATGTAATTATGATATGGCTTATGGCATTTGTCCTCTTTTGAGGACTGTATGTTAGGGGCATGTGTAATTCATTCTTTCTTTATGCAGTCAAAGAAAGATGTGTCTTGTGGATGTAAGACCAGGTGCCATTTCACCTTGCAAAGTAAAGATTGTGTATCAGCATGCCTTGCCGTGAAGATTGTCAGCAGCAACATGATCAGTGAGTTTATTATAGTTTAGTGAGGGAGTAAATGATAGTGTAATACAGTATTGGGTATCAAAGTATTATCTCTGGAGAAGGCCCATTTTTTTGATTTGTAGAACAATATGTAGTACGAAGGTAGAATGGGAGTAGGTCTTAGTTGAAGACATCAGAATAATGATTTATTGAATATGTACCTTCTCTTTCTAAATCTGAGTTTTACCGAGTTCAGTATTCTGGCATGGCATGTGATAGCACTAGCAGTTTTAACTGTGCATTAAATACATGTTTAGTTATTAAATTTGCTAATTTTGAGACTCTTCCACAGGTTAGGACTCTTTTAAGCAGAAGTGTGTAGCTTCTGCATGGGGTTACAGTTCAAACCCGCCCCCCTGTGATGGCAGTAAAAACCAGAGAAAAATCTGTCATTCCCAAGTTTTCTGCCCTATGTATGTGTGCTTGGTTAATACACACAATAGTTAGAGCAGAAAGATGATTGTATTAGTTCTTTAAGTTAGCTTGCTGGCTGTAGCTGTCTGAAGGAAGGGAGAGAGAATGATGCTAATTTTGTGTTCCAGCGTCTTGACTGCCTCGTCATACAACAGAAGTTCCTGGCATGGTGTCTTTTTGTGTCTCTTCTGCTGCACATACATCTAATCATACCTTTATGTTGTCAAGGTTTAATTGCAAGGCGACAATAAACCGTGGCAGATGCTCTCTGTTACCCACTCACTCACCCCCCCTTTAGATGGGAAAGATGATAAGGAGGAAGGAAGAGAGGCTCTGCAAGTTGGAAAAAAGTTTTAAAATGCTTTACTAACACTACTAATAAATAGAGAATATATACAAAATATACAAACCCCAATCTTGAGTGACCCCGGTAGCAGCGTTTAACCCCTGCTGTGGTGGGCGGAGCTGGCGTGGCTCCAGCAGCTGCAGGGCAGGCACAGAATCACAGAGTGTTAGGGATTGGAAGGGACCTCAAAAGATCATCTAGTCCAATCCTCCTGCCAGAGCAGGAACACTTAGGTGAGGTTACACAGGAAGGCGTCCAGATGGGTTTTGAATATCTCCAGAGAAGAAGACTCCACAACCTCCCTGGGCAGCCTGTTCCAGTGTTCCGTCACCCTGACTGAGAAGAAGTTTCTTCTCAAATTTAAGTGGAACCTCTTGTGTTCCAGCTTGAACCCATTACCCCTTGTCTTACTGTTGGTTGTCCCCGAGAAGAGCCTGGCTCCATCCTCGTGACACCCACCCTTTATATATTTATAAACATTAATGAGGTCACCCCTCAGTCTCCTCTTCTCCAAGCTAAAGAGCCCCAGCTCCCTCAGCCTTTCCTCATAAGGGAGATGCTCCACTCCCTTAATCATCTTCGTTGCCCCGCGCTGGACTCTCTCCAGCAGTTCCCTGTCCTTCTTGAACTGAGGGGCCCAGAACGGGACACAATATTCCAGATGAGGTCTCACCAGGGCAGAGTAGAGGGGAAGGAGAACCTCTCTCAACCTACTAACCACCCCCCTTCTAATCCACCCCAGGATGCCATTGGCCTTCTTGGCCACAAGGGCACAGTGCTGGCTCATGGTCATCCTGCTGTCCACCAGGACCCCCAGGTCCCTTTCCCCTACACTGCTCTCTAATAGGTCATTCCCCAACCAATACTGGAACCTGGGGTTGTTCCTGCCCAGATGTAAGACTCTACATTTTCCCTTATTATATTTCATTAAATGTTTCCCTGCCCAAGTCTCTAGCCTGTCCAGATCTCGCTGGATGGCAGCACAGCCCTCTGGCGTGTCAGCCACTCCTCCCAGTTTGGTGTCATCAGCAAACTTGCTGATAGTACACTCAATTCCCTCATCCAAGTCGTTGATGAATATATTGAATAATACTGGTCCCAGAACTGACCCTTGAGGGACTCCACTAGATACAGGCCTCCAACCAGACTCCGTCCCATTGACCACGACTCTCTGGCTTCTTTCCTTCAGCCAGTTTGCAGTCCACCTCACTACCCGATCGTCCAGTCCACACTTCCTCAGTTTAGCCGTGAGGATGCTGTGGGAGATGGTGTCAAATGCTTTACTGAAGTCAAGGTGGACCACATCCACCGCTCTGCCATCATCAATCCACCTTGTTATGTCTTCATAAAAGGCTATGAGGTTGGTCAAGCACGACTTCCCCTTGGTGAAGCCATGTTGACTGTCCCTGATGACCCTCTTATCCTTGATATGTCTTAAGATGGCACCAAGGATAAGGTGTTCCATCACTTTCCCAGGGATGGAGGTGAGGCTGACCGGTCTGTAGTTGCCTGGGTCCTCCTTCTTGCCTTTTTTGAAGACCGGAGTGACATTTGCTTTCCTCCAGTCCTCAGGCACCTCTCCCGTTTCCCAAGACTTGGCAAAGATGATGGAGAGTGGTCCAGCAATGACTTCAGCCAGCTCCCTCAGCACCCGCAGGTGCATCTCATCTGGACCCATGGATTTATGGATGTCCAGATTGCTTAACTGGTCCCTAACCCAGTCCTCATCTACTGAGGCAAACTTCTCCATTGCCCTGCCTTCCTCTGGGGCCTCAGGGGCCCGGCACCCAGCAGTCATGGCTGGGACTTCACAGCAAACCAGAAACTGGATCCAGGGATGCAGGGTCTGGATCGAGGCCTAGGATCGCAGGGCCGAACGGCAGGGTCCTCTTGAGATGCAGGCCATGGTCGAAGAGAGTGAGACCCTTGTGATCTCCCCCTATTATAGGGTGTATGATGTGGGTGGGATGGAATACTCGGTCAGTTTTAGTCACCTGTTCTGTCCGCCCCTCCTTGCAAATAAGCCTCTCTCGTGATGGAACGTGTGAAATCTTACCAGTCTTCTTGGCTGTCATAGCAATACATCTAAACATGGGGCTGCTTCTGCATTCTGTTGGTCACCCTTATCAGCTTTGGGGCACAGTGTCCAGAAAAATATGCAGCTGACTTCAGGAAAGTGCAGTTACTTAGAAGAACTTAGCAGAAAGGAAAATTCACTGAAAGAGAACTGGTTTTGTTTTTAACAAAACCAGGACATGCATATCTGTATCTGTAACCACAAACAGCAGTTTACTGGATCATCACAGCCTTCTGAGAGCACGTAGCTTTATCCAAGTACAGAACCAGGCTCAGTCTGACCAACAAATGCAGACTTGCTGTCTCTGCTTCAATCAGGTGCCCTCTCCAAAATATCTTCCTTTTTCACTCCTTAAACCTCCTGCCAATTACTGTACTCCATATAAAGTGACTTCTTAGATGTTTGGATTTTTTTTTTTTTTTACCTTATTTCATCCCCCTCCGCTTATTCTTCCTTTCCCAGATTCTTACTCATTTTGACAGTGGGGAAAGAAGCTCAAGACTTAGAGGCACTCCAGACTGGAGCATCATGTTCACGCTTGTCCATGAATAACTTCATTTGTTTATTTACAAAGTTTTAGTTACTTAAAAAATGTTTCTCGTGTCTCCAAAAAGATAGTGAATACCATATACTAAATGATCAAGACCTCCACTGCTACTCATTGTGTATTTTCTTCTGTTTTTAATGCAAGAAGTAACTTCCAGGCTATTGGAAGTGATCAAACTGGGGGGAGAAAAAGGTGTATTTTTCACCTGTGCCAGTTTTGTTGATATGGATGGCTGTAGAACTGCCCAAGCACTGGTTTTGGTGGAGGGAGAGAGTGAGAAAGTGCACCCAGTGTGGCCCGCTGTTAGCACTGTGAACGTAAATCTTTTGTGAAACAGTGTTCTCATCTGTGGATTTGTAGTTGGCTTGAGCCAACAGGGGTGTTATGCATGGTCTTCTCCTGTTTTCCTTGCTCTTGCAGTCCTGCCATTCTGTGGTCAACCAGGTGAGCTTGCTGTTGGCAGCAGTGTAGTCAGTGCATTAAGCTGTCAGGAACACTGGGCCAAGGGTTTAGACGTTTCATGTAGGGAGGTCTGTTGAGAGCAGCTGCCTGAACAGGCAGCTTCTGGTGCTTCCTGTGTGGCTGCAGTGATGCTCTTCTGCCTTGTGGGTGGTCACCTCGAAATGATAAGCTAGAAGAAAAATAAAAAAACACAGAATATGATTCTGGTTTTGCCAGTTTATATCTGTGGCCCACACCAGGATCAGATGTTCTGTCAGTGCAGGTGCAGAAGGAGTATAAGAAGCGCAGGAGGAATGGGGTCCCTGCTTCTGTCACCAACTAGCTTTTGGGTTGGTTTAACTGTAATGCTGGACCACGTCCTACGAGAAATATGTGTAAAAGTTCCAACTTCCATGTTAGGAAGATATCTCTTGCACATGAGAGTCCGCTATGTCAGTATGATTTGGTGAGCAAGAACAGCCTAGACATTAGTATGTTTCGAAACAAAACCTCTGTTTGAACTTCTGCGTTCATCTCAGTTGGCATCCCTGCCCACGGGACAGAGATATGACAGGGAAATTAGAATTGACATACTTGACCTCTAAGTTCTCCTGCAGAGATACAGAGCTGGCCTGGCAGTGCCAGTTTGCAGAGTTTCTGCCTTCCTGGCTGCTTCGTGCTGCCGCAGTGCACTGCCTGGCTGGTTGCGCTGGCTGAGCTGCTGTAGTGACCCTGCTGTAAGTTGAGCTGCTGAATCAGTACAATTTGCAGCATTACTCTGCATGTAGTACATGAGTGTGAGGGGGGCAGTATATTGCAGCAGAGGGGCAAGAGGAAGTGCCTGGGAGGACAAGACAGAGGAACAGTGGAAAACAGAACTCTTTAAACTTGATTTCTTGCAAAAATCCTTATATTGTAAAAGTATAGTTTCATTTTCAAGACATTATTTTTCCTTATTATGAGGAAGGGTAGGATTTCCCAGATGCTAGTTTGCATGAGCAGCAAAGAGGAGGGTTTGGACAACTGCAGAGGGCAGAGGAACCCACTCCTGGTATATCCTGGGGAAAGGGTCCTAATCACCCCCAGAAGCCCAAGTCCCTTTCCATAGGTCAGCTCTGAAAGGAGGAAGGAATGTATGATAGAAGGCAAGTGTGCAGATACCCAGAGCAGCAGAGACCTCCAGCTTCCAATTCCCTAAGGAGGACTTGGATTTTTCTTCAGTGGGTTTTGCAGATCCCAGCTTCCAGGGAGCAGTGGCAAGAGGTCAGCTTCATTGGGGAACAGAAGGATTCAGATACCCATGGAAAGATTGAGGCTTCTCAGTGTACATATACAGTAAATCATGGAATCACCTTGATGATAATCTCTGCACTTCAGTTCTGTTACTGTGTATAGTGCTTCTATGCACTTTTTCTCTCTTCTCGTTATATTTTTCTGCACCTACCAGTTGTCATCTTGTAGCCTTTTTGCATGCCTTCCCTTCAGCAGTCTTTGTTTCCTACCTTTCCTGAATACATTCCTACATACAATTAATTTCAAATTATTTTGGATACTGTCTTAAGTTTTCTGCAATGCTTGTTACAGTTTTCTCAAAATAAAAGCCTTTGACAAAATGTAGACTTTAGAAAAATATATTTTTGTTTGCTTGTTTTAGACTTGCTGAACAGGTTCAGTGGGCAGAGTATGTCTTTGGGGTATCCAGCTTGTGGAACATGACAGGAGAAAAAGGGATTTGGCTGCTTAGCCTGTGCCCACATAATTCGTTGAGTTTATTTAAACCAGTATCAGAAGGCTAACTCTTGTGAGTTTGCATTTTTAACTTCGTTCTTGTAAAGGTATATTTGCTGCTCTGTACTAGATAGGGTGGATGTTAGGAGACTAAAAATATTTTTGTTGTAGGAAGTAGCTTTACCGTGGCAAAAATACAAAGTCTATTCAAGAACAACAACTTTTTCATTTTCATGAAGGGATAAGAATTGGAGTGATTGGGAATCTCTTGCTTTCAAATCTTGCATGCTCACCTTGCTCTTTGACATTCATGAGCTTTTAGGATCAGAATGTGAATTTTGGAATTCAGAGAAACAGATCTGCTGCTGCTAACTTTTAATAGCTTTGCTTCTAATATTGTTCTGATAATATTCTCTGAGATTATTCCTTAAGAATTGTGTTAATGATGAATGCATAAATAACAGTACAGAGTGAGCAGATCTTCTCTCAATCATTTTAGAGTTGAAACTCTTGAAGTTGAGGAAAAAAAATAACTTACAGCAAATGACAGTACAATTTCACATTATTTCTGAGTGTGGAGCCCCACCAGTAGCTCACCATGAGCTAAGCCCATGTCATAGCACTGAAGGGACCAGTCCTCTTTCCCCCTGCTGAGCTGTCCTGCCTTCTGTAATAGCCCCTACTGGAGTCTTTTTTTCCCCCTTTCCAGGTGCATGAACATGTTGATCTGATTTACCTTACAGTTGCTGGAACACCAAAACTTGTTTGAGAAGGGGCAAAAACACGTAAAAGGGGTTTTCGACTGTAAATTGACTTCTACTGGTGGCAGCACTGCCTTAAACTGATTTGAATCATGAAATTGCACCTTTCTTGAAGGAGAAAAGATAGCGGCTTCTGATTCTGAAAGACTATTTTTCTTTCTTAGTATCCTAATGACATCTCAGAGCAGTATGTTAAATTTGAAACAATAGTGATTCAATTAAAAGAAATTAACTAGAGGAGCTAATGTGATTTACTTCAATGGTGTAGCTTTCTACAGGGGAAAAGATGAAGATGCTGGTAAGGGGTAAGAGTGACGACCTTTATTTGATGTATCTTGCATAAGACACAACAGTTCACATGGGCTTTTTTGTTGTGATTTTTTGCAACAGATTTCTTTGTGGTACCTGAATTTCCATCTCTAGTTATGTGTATGATGCATTTGCTATGAAAACAAAGATTGTTTTTCATTAAAATAAGCTGCAAAGTGAATTGTAAGGCTTGTATACTTGATTACTGACAGATGAGAGGAACAGAATTGCACAGCTGCAAACCTTAAAAAATTTGAAAGACCAGTAAATGCCAGAAAATGAGTTGTCAGACTTGTCTTCTGTTCTCCCATCTGTTGTGTTTGCTAAACCTTGATTTCAAAATTAACATGTTGTGATGTGTCTGAGTAAAAACTGCTGCCTGTTTGCAAGGAGTGAAACTTTGAAAAACTGTGACCCTGGTTACCAGGAAAACTCTACATCACATATCTTTGTCCCCAGAAACCCGAAACACGCAAGCCACTCAGTGGTTAAACACTTGTGATGTATCATTTGTGAGGCTAGTATACTGAATCAAGAAGTCAAATGAAAAATATTTTTGAGCTAAATAAATAGAGTTAGTTATCATATAAGGGAATACAGGAAACCATTAACCCTGAAGATGAGTTTCACAGAGCTGTTACAATCTAAAGATGCAAGGTAATTTCGTATGATTTTCTTTCTTGTTCCCTTCAGTAATAACAGGAAATAAAAGAGAAACTACAATTATAAACACAGACTAGTATAACTTAAGATTTGTTTGATTAAATAAGAGCTAATCTAATACTGTATGTTTATATTGCTCTTTAAAAAAAGCAATACTTATTTGAGAGTATTCCTCTTTCAAGTTTTAAAATAAATGTTTGTAACCACTGCAGGAATTCTGCCCGAGTGTGCCTGTGGTAAGAACATGGAGAAAAGGCTTTTGTAATAATAAGGCAAAATCCCCAGCTGCATTTACTTTCCCCTCTCTCCTGTTTTATGTACTTAATCCTGTTTCATAACAAGCTGCTGTGACTTATTTGAGGTCTTAGTCTCCCAAATAATTCTCATTGAACATTTGGTCTAATAACTGTTTTGTTTATATATATCTTTAATTGTCAGAAGTAATGTGTGCCATAGACATGTGAGATACTTTTGAAAAATAATTCACTTTCAAAGACACTTGCTTTCAAATAAATAAACTTTTTTTTCTATTTCCTGTAGGTTTGCTCTTCATTTTGTTTATCTTAATAAAAAAGTTAGCCTACTGGGAAATACCTGGATTTTTCATTGAAGGGATTGATAAAAGATTTTTTTAAACAGTCTTTTGGGCGTGCTCAAGTATCTGAATTTGAATTTGGTAAATGAGATAAACCCCACAATTGTAGCAGAGTGTAATCTTGTATTGGTCCATATTAGAAGTACGTATTCCAAAGTGATTGCAAGATAAGAAACGTTTTGTGTATTCTATACCTGTATTAAATAATTCCTTGTCTAGATAAGCCCTGTAACTAGTTTGGTGGCCATTTGGTAGTCTGTGGGCCCCAGGTAGGTTTGATAGGATTAAATTTTTGTAAATGACTGCATTTCTCCTGGTGGGGAAAATTATGGAACAAGTCTAACCAATTCTCTTTTTACATTTGTCACTTCAAGAATCAGCATTTCATTGCCTGTGCTCTATTCTGTGGGGTTTTTTTTAGATTCCCTTGTTTCTGTTCCCTTACAGCTTATTTTACTCACTTTCTGATTTTCCTCTTTGTTGCTTGTTTGTGTGCCTTTGCCTTGATTGCCTTTTTACAGAATACCCGTGAGGTTACCAAATAATTCTGACTAATTTGTGGTAATATTTAAAATAGAGAATTTGTGTTCCAAGACCGTTTGAAATGCTTTAAACATCAGAAGCACACTCATATTGCCTTGAAAAGTATGTGTATGTGCTGGCATTTGTCAGTACAATGTGAAATGCTAAATATCTTTACTGGTTTCAAGATAATTTTTTATAAATCCATTAAAGAATTGGTAATGTAGGGTCTCTGCAGTAGTAAGGGGCTTTACTTGTAGGACAGAGGGGTGTTGGACAGAAATAGGAGGACATTGTCTCTCGTTGAATTCTTTCAATATTTTGCTGACTCAGCCTCTCGCCACAGCTGGAGTTTCTGTTGGTGCGGGTTTGCTGCTGAGGGAAGAGCTCTGTGGTCTGTAGAAGATCTGTAGAAGACACAGCTCTGCCAGGGTCAGCCTGACAAAGCCATTACAACAACATTGCTGCCTCCAGAGCTGTGTGTTCCTCAGGAGAGTCGCTCTTCTGTCTGTTTTTCTCACAGTTCCTCATTTTGGTGCCACGTTCCGTATTTACAGAGCGGTGCTGCATCCCCAGCTCTGTTTCCCTGTGTGTGAAATGAAGTGTGCTTGCCTGAGCCACTGCTCTGTCACCTTGGAAAAAGGAGAAGGCGAGAAGTCTTAGTGGTGGTCTACAGTGGAGCGTGTGTTTTCAACAAGGTCTTGCATTGAGTAGATCCCAAGAGCTCTTCTGAGGTTTTGCATAAGCAGGGTCACAGCTGTTGCTTCCTTTGGTGAACTGACAAATTTAGAAGCTGCCCTGCAGGTGACCCATGTGCATGTGAATTTTGGAGTCCACGATGTTCAGTGTTTGCTCATGTTAATGTGGCTGAGCGCACTGAAGTGCGCAGGGAGTGCGCTGGGATTCACGGGAGAGGAGAGGTCGGTCTCTGCCGTGCCGCTTCTGCCTCTCCTCTGCCTGGCGAGAGGCACCGCAAGAAAGTTTCACCTCAATGATGAATTCTATTATGAAGCTTTTTCAGGATGTATATTTCCCTTGGAACGTACTTTAGCTGGCAAAGTAAGTAGTTTTTCAAGTAAATGCTCATGCAGCTATCTGTAAAAGCATATACACTTTTTTATGCATGAGATTTTTTTTTTAATAATGGTTGCCCTTTATGACTACATTTGCACACATTACTGCCTGTGGTTCCATGTGAGAGCATTAAAAGTCAAATAACCTTTACTTTCCGCATTTCCTTTTTTTGTTGTTAGCAAGATACGTTCCAGTTATTGCTAAACCTACTTCTTGCTTAGATTATAAATATTGTTTTTCAACAAATGTGAGGAAAAAAACTTACTATTGCCCATCTAAATATTGATCCCAGTGAAAAAAGAAACCTGTCAGTTTTCCTGTGTGGGAGAGAATGTTCTGGCACATGTTAGATTTTTATTCTTCAAGATTTTAATGCAACTAGATGGAAAAGATTTAATCCTTCCTACAGGATGAACAATAGAGGTCTCCTCTGCCAACAGGACACCAGTAATTCTAACAACCTTTTTCAGAAGACCTCTTCCTATGAGGTGTGTAGTAAGGACACTGAGCTCCAGATATCCTTGAATCTTCTAATAGTGTGGTTGTGGATTTGATATGTAATTATACTGAGGACCAAATGGACATCAGCAAGTACACACATTTATTTACTGAAGGAGTGCACAGACACTCCATTGGTTACTTTGGCTTTGCTTCTGGATGCTGTCTCAGTAAGCATCTCAAATGTTTAGGCTAACTCGCACATTGTGAAGCAAATGCAAAGGTACCTCTTGGGGATGGATGTGGAATGTTTCAGGACAAGGCTTTTAAGCAGTGCAACTGGAGCGAGAGAGCTGGTGTTCATCCTCATGTCTGTGGCCAAGATAATTAAAAGTAAATGCTGGAAACATTTAAAGAAAGAGAGGCTCACAGATTTTCAGAGGTAGCGTTGTAGACTTTTTTTAATTCAAGTCTATGATATTAGGAATTTATAATAGGAACTGCAAGATGCTGCCTTTCTGAGAAGTGAGAAAATCAGCAATTGAGAAGTATCTTGCCTGTGTATATGCAAGAATGTGTTCCTGAGTTCAGACTCAGGGTAGCCAGGAGCTGGAATATGCTCTGTTCACAGATGTCTCTCCAACTTGTTTTGTGTACTAACTCCCGACCATATGCACTTTGTGCTGTGTTGCCTTTTGGTCACCATGTTGCAGATTGCTGACCCTGTTTTATAGGTTTCCTTCAACCTCTGTGGTCATAGACTGGTTCAGGATAGACGGGATAGCAGCATGTCGTACAGGATACCCTCATGCTGGAAGCACGTTCAGCACTCGATCCAAACCATGTTGCTTGGAGCTCTGTCCCCTCGGGTCTTGAAAGCCTCTGTGGGTGGAGATTCCACAACGTCAAGCAGTTGTAACCTGCTCATTGTCTTGACAAAATGGTGATAAAGACTCACACAAAATCTTTGTGTGGTGTCATACCTTCACCCACCGGTCAGTCTGCTGTTCACTCCACATGTGTTCCCTGCACTGCCTGGACTGTGGTGATTCACGTTACAACTCTGCTTCATTAGCTGCTGTTGTAGCCGAGGCTTTTAAAATGCCAAACTATAGTTGTGTCATCAAATATGATCCAAATGCATCTTGCTGAATTATCAGGTGGTGGTTCTGAACATCACCGCGTAATCTATCAGAGCAATTTAGCAACTACAGCATATCAGGTTCTTGCTTGTGATCCATTTCTTAATGCATTTTTTTCATCATATTGTAAATTGTAGTTCTTGGTGATATTTTTGTTATTTTTATTCTGTTTAGTGAAATACTGAGCTATCCTGCTTCAGCTAATGGAGCAAAAGAAAGGTCTTTAAACTGAGGAATGCTGCTGTTTTCATGGGTGACTAATGCGTGTTCTTACAGTATACCACTGTTCTGAATACCCTTGATTCTTCAAAAACAGGGAGAGTAGCTTTAAAGCATTTTTGTCAAAATATTTGAATTCTTTTTTATCTGAAAATTGAAACCCTTAATAGTCTGAAAATGGTGTTTTCCTCATTTAATGCAGTCACAAGAGAGATTAAGGGACAGGATTTTTTCAAATTATTCTTCAAAAAATCTTCACAAAAAATCACTACTAGTCTAAGCTTTAAGGACCCCAGCACTTTTCTGGATTCTTAATGCTAATTGCAAAGCATGATCTATTTTCTCTTTTTTTTAAAATATATTTCTGCTTTGGAAAACAGTTTTACATAAATCTTGAAATGAATGTACAGCCCCTTTCTCTGTTATCAGCAAAGCATTTTCCAGGTTGTTGTTGGAGCTGAGCAGGAGCCGGGCCGGTGCAGGGTCAGTCCAACTGTTCCCCTGTCAGGTTTCTGGGACTGCTGGTGTGTGTCAGAGGAAATGAGCTTGTTCCGAGGTTGTGCCTGTGAATCTCACTGGCTTTGCTTGAGCACAGGCCATGCCACTGAAATGTGTGTACTGTGTTCTCCATTCCTCTGGGCTTTGTGACATTTCAGCACAGACACACTGATGGACCCAAATTTTTACACCCTCTGACCAGTCGTAGTACTAAGCCTGCAACTGCCTGGTTAGATCTACACGTGCCACCTCTTGGGAGGTGCTGGACTGGGATTTGGAAGCTTTGGTAGACCTGGGCAACGTTGTCTGTTTGGGCACATTTGCCATACCATCGGTGGCATGTTCTGTAGCATTGTTATTTATTGTCTGGGATTTTCCACTTTCCAGGATACCTTCATTCTCTTGTTACGTAAGATGATGGAGAGCTGATTGTATTCAGATCTTGTTTACAGAGTATTTTAAGGATATTTGGGATAATTGAATGTGATAGGTGAGGAACAAGTCCTTGATGCTGAATTGTTACGTGGAGCCCCAAGCAGATACAATAGAACAGATCAGGCTTATAGGTCAGTTGTTATATATATGAGAACTAAACAGTGTTTATGGTGCAGCTGGGAAATAATTGAAAGTGACTTGGTTTGGTGGTTGGTGGTTTTTTTTGGTTTCCTTTTTTTTTTTTTAATATATATAGAAAAAGAAGCATTGCAACACAAATTGATTAATGAGTTGAACCAGAGATGGAAGGAAGATGAGGAAGGCAGGGCCTGAGGGGAAGAGAGTGACAAGGCTTGATGCATTTTCTTGAAATTTCTGTTAAAATTTGCTGCCAAATGAGGAATGTAGATCTTAACTTCAGAAAGCGTTTCCTTTATGTATTACAAATGTAATTCCTTTGTGAATAAAGTACCCTGTTTCAGTATCGTAGCTCTTCATTTGCAGTTAGATCGTTAATATATGCAGCATTTAAAGATGAGTGGCAGTGAATAACTTGGGTAAATACTGTGGAGGAGGTTGGGGTTTTTATTTAAATATCTTGATGCAGTTAAATAATTGTTTCAAAGATCTAGGCACAAGCTTTTGAGTTAATGTTTACGTATTTGCCCTGAGCTGAACTCCTATGGGGTTTTGTTATTTATATTAACAGATAAACGTTTTATGTTATAAACTGCTTAAAGTATAAATCTGCTGAAAATTAGAGCCACCTGTCTCAAACAATACACCTTCATCTTCTCATTAGCCCCAATTAAAATGCATCAGACAGGTAAAGAGTTTATGGGATAAAGAGTAGAATATTCTGCTTTGGATTAATTGCTAGGAAATAATAATAGAAAAAGGAAGGATGTCCTAAAAACCTTTTTGTTTCACAAATTGCATTCTAAGCACGAACAGTTCTATTGATGGCTTTCTTTGAGGCCCAGATTGTAAACAGTTGTTTAATAGCATCTTTAGGGCAAACGAGTCTTATTGCATTAAGCAATAGAAATAACACATTGCACCTTTTTCTCTGTTCAGTGCTCAGTTTTTATTTTGTCTTTCATTTTAACTTGTTATGGTCCTAATTCATTAATCTATCCACATTCAATAAAGTTGTTAAGCCTTAGTTAAATTTATGCTCTGTAGAGCTGTCACATGGTTCTAAACAGGCACTGAGGATGATGCAGATTTTGACATTTTAAATTCTAAAAAAGAGACCAAATTTGGTAGAAGGTTAGAGTGAGATGAAGTAAAATGTCTGGCATGTCTCTGAACTACTGAGACATAATATTTAATATAAACCATACTAACGATTTTGCATTCTTAATACCTGAAGTAACAAGCACTAAGCTCTACAATCACAGGTAGTCATTTGGATCATGGGAAGACGCCACTTGTAGTGGTAGGATGTCAAGCTCTTCATAGATGTTTACTGTGGATCCATAAAATGACAGTGTAAAACTGGGGTTGGTGGAAAGTATCTCCTTGCTGAGGCTGTTACATGTTATAATCTATCTTGTGTCCTCAGTAGAGATGCAAAGTGTAACTGATTGAATGATGGAAGTTGCATTTGACCCAGAGAAATGAAGTACATTCGTGTACTAGATTGCATCCTCCTGGATTAATGTCAAAAGATCTCTCTTAATCTTCTCAATTCCTTACACTCTTGGAGAAGATGTCAGGGAAAGCTTAATGTTACATTATTTTTTTCTTAGTCCAATATCAAATGAATTCATTTACTGTTTATGAATCCGTAAAGGAATGTACATGGAATCACGTTTGACCTGTGGGTTTCTAAAAACAAAATACGTAATTATTAGTTTGCAATAGGCTAAGTTTTATTCGATTTTTTGAAAGGTAGGAATAATTTTGCTGCCATCTCTTATCTCTAGCAATATCCTTCATTCATTGGGTATCTTCTGTTATAAAGCATTCTTTGACACATGGTTTTGACCAGACTAAAGCTGACTTTTTAATTTTGTGGAAGGATTAAATTAAGAAATTTTTGTTGGTTGATTGTTAGGCTAGTACACAGTTGCGTCAGTTGCTAGCAAAGTCCTGGATGGTTAGTTTTAGTTGAAGTGTTAGAAGCCAAAATCAGAACACCACAACAGATTAGATTAGAGTAGTTCAGATTTGGATGGTGGGGATGATGAAGATGAGCCATAAAACTGTGAGTGAGTGTACACCATGATTGGAATACAAAGGGTAAATTGCGTACTCATAAGGGCATTTAAGACCATGCTGCTGCCTTAAATGGCATTTTCATCTTCCTGCTCTCTACTTGAGAATGAATGTTCTTGCTTCCTCCCTCCCTTCTGTTGGTGTGTTTGTGGAGCTGTGTGGTAGATCACATCAGCCCACTGAGGAGCTGAAGCTAACCCCTTCAAACAAAAATAAATTAACTGAAATGGGATGAGATGGAGAGAATGTGTCATCTAAGTGGATTTATGGGTGCTTGTGTTGTGTAGAGAGTTCCATAAAATCAGTATGGATGACTGGGATTTCATAGATAACAATCAAAGTTGGAAGGAGTATGGAACAGAATAGGGTTACAAGCTGTTTAAAGATGAGGGCAGAGATGCAGAAAACAAAGACTATGGTTTAGTGGGTTTTATTTTTGTTGTTGTTGTTATTATTATTTTAATTTTAGGCTTTAAACCTGTAGTTCCTGCCTTTGACAGCATAAAGGCAACGGTACTATGTACTGTCATATTCTGCTTAGTGTGACCCTTTATTTGCATTTTTGAATCTCTGGTGGCCAGAAGCAATGTAGAGAGTGTCTGGTACGTGGCGTGTTTTCTGGGGACCCTGGTGGGGGTCGTGCTGCAGTTTCACAAATAGCTCCTTCAGCTGCAGAACTGGCTCTAGCAGTCCTGTAGATGTGCTGCATGGTGGGTCTTTCTGAGATGGTTGTAGTGTAGCTGACAATCCTGATTTTTTCATTCTTATTCGGTTTTCCAGCATAGTTTACCATGTATCTCCACATACATTTGCCCCAACACTGTGGGACATGGAAAGAATAGCTCTGTGTTGAGGCTTCCTTCTTTTATTCTTGTGTTTGGCTGCTGCTCTGGTTAATGATCAAGAAAAAAACCCAACAGGATGAAGAGTGAAAATAAGACACTTAAGAGCTTCATAGGCCTCTGTGCCCTGTTCCTCCTTCCCACTCTCTGTTCCTGCCTTTGTGATTGTTTGTATATGGTAAATGAGATGTACAGTACTTCATGTGTTGCAAATCCATGTCTTTTGCTTTAGCTTTTACCAGATTCGTGCATCTATGAAAATTCCTCCAAGAATTCCACACAAATTGGAAGCTAGCTTGTTACATGCAGCTGGTAAGTGCAAAAACTTTTAGTAAATGAGGTCATTATCTTGCTGCTAATTAAGGGAGCATGCTTTTTGTCTTATATTGTTACATCTAATATAAAAGGTTTTTAAATTTTGTTATTAACACGATAAAAACATAAGTTGTTTCATGATGACCTGCTGAAAAACTAACCTGTTCTTAGCGATGAGACTTAAAAGTTGATTACAGAATTTGTGTTACTGTTTTTCTTCTGTTAGTTCCATTTCCTGGTAGCAAAACATGTAGGTTCCTTTATATTAGTGTCTTCTGTTTTTTCCCTTGACCTGTTCAGTTTTCTCCATGTTTCAGGCTAAGGCGACAAAAGGCAGATCTCATTTAAGTAGATATCCTCAAAGTAGTGGAGAACTTCAGATACAGACTCTTATGCAGACTGCATTTTTTTTCCAAAAAGAAGACTCTGAAAAGATCCAGTCTTGCTGGTTTCAAAGTTGCTCTCTTACTGTATTTTGGCAACACTGAAAATTGATTTAACCTCCTGAACAGAATTACCCACTCCATCATCTTTTTTTCTTTTTTTTTCTTTGGTTTCTTTGTCCAGGCAAACTGAACCTGGAGACACCTGTTGTGTACTCTTACTTCTGCAAAGCCGACACCTCAGCATTCTGTAAAAACATGAAAAGCAAAAAACGAATTAAGTTTTCAAATGTCAGGTGGAATTCTAGGAATTGCAAGGAAGAAAAATTACTGCAGTCTGAGAAAATGTGATATGAGATTACTGAAACCTGAATTTTTGAGGCTATTTTAAAATTAACTCTGGGTAGAGCAACAATGTGGATACTGCATTTTAGTCATGCTTCCTGAATATTTCTTGGATTTGTGTGAAATAAATAATTCTTAAGAATCAAGATTATTCCACTTCAAAAGCAAAGTTTAGTATGGGTTAGGGAATTTAGCTCAGCTAAACTGATCCTTTAGTAACCAATAACTTTTTAAATAGTGTCACTTAATGCTATGTTTAATATCACTGAAAAAGAAGTTTTTCCATTTCATGGTATATTTTAGAATGGTCTTCGGTTGTTTTTCTTCAGAAAGCTGCGATCTTGTTTGTAAACTGTGACGTGTGTTAGCTCCTTTGTCTCTCATTATCAGGCACAGAGGATGTAAATATTAGGACTGCAATTTGTTGTGAGTTTAGATCAGCAGTGCTATTAAAAAAAGAAAAAATCAGCCTGTGATCGCTTCTGGCCATTCCTTCCTGTCATGTTGCTCTGCTGATGTGTCTGATTGAGCCTGGGAACTCAACTGGGGAACTCATTCAGCTGACAAGCAGCTGTTTTACAAAAGCCCAAACCCCTCCAAACTCAAAAAGTGGGGTCCTTTTCAGATCAGGCTCTCAGTTTGGTTTGTTAGGTAGTTGCTGATAATGTTTGTGCCACAACAGAGTGAAGGGTGCGAGCTGATCAATGAAAGGGTGTTAGTTTGTCCTTGTGGATGTGATAGTGCTTGGCCTGGCTGAGGACCTCTGCCTTCCATTCCTTTCAGCTGCTTCTGAATTAGCAGAGCTGGATGCTGTAGCTGTAACTCACAGCTGTCCTGCTCAAGGTGGTGGAATAGCCGATGCTGGTTACTGAGACTGACGTTATTTGTAGAAAACAACTGCTATTAGGCTACGTGTGCACTGGTGCTAAGAGGGTTGACCCCACCATCTGAAAGTTTCTGAGGCTGTACAGGGGCCCTCAGCGCTCACTCTTGAGTATGACATCCTGTATTGGTCAGGTACTTCTCCCTATACTTCTCCATCTCTTATGCTGTCTTTCTCATACCTACCTGTTCTAAATAGTATTCCTTTTGACAGTGCCATGGTTTTCTCACTCCAGTCTGAGTCATTTTGCCTACTTCTAGCTCTCTTTAGCCTCTGCAGAAGTCACCTGCGGGTTCCTTACCTGAGCTGTGTGTTTTCCCTTCTCCCACAGACTGTTCGTTTGATCTGTCTCTTCCTTTTGTTTCCCTGCGTCAAATATATAGGCTCAGTTTTGCCCTTCTTCCTGTTCCTTTGCATCTCCTTCCACACCTTGCCCAGCCCTTCCCAGCTCTTCATGAGGTCCTGTGATAATTTAAATTCTGTTTCCACCTATTTTTATTTCCCATGTCTTTTAGTAATTCAGTAGAATTGCTCAGGACCCAGAACAAGTGTTATTACAGATGTGGTGGGATAAGCCACTTGCTTTAGCTCCAGCCTTACGAAGGTCTTGTGGCATTCTCGTAATTCGAAGGGAGACGTAGTCATGTTCTAGAAAGTTAAAAGAAAAACGTATGTAATTCTAGCCTATATGAGGTCGTTTCAGCTTTGAGGATGTTCTGAATTCCTACTTCTATCAGAAACTTGTGGCTGGTTTTCAGAAAAAAAAAAAGGGAAAAAAAAAGGCAGGTTAGAAATGAGATGTCCATTTTTACAATGCAGGAATAAATTCCCACTCTTTTTCCTCTTTGCTGAGATGGCTTTTTGTGTGGATAGAAGCCTAGAAATAGTCTTGGCCAGTCAGTGAATAGTTGGCTTAACAGATAGTAGTTTTGCCTTGTTAACTTCAGGTTTGTGAGACCTTGCTCCCCCCGTAGACGTGGCTCAGCCTTTTCCTGGTGTCAGCTTTTCCTCTTGGACTCCCCTCTCTCACTTCTAAGGGGCCGTTTCATCTTACACTGGAGTCAGCAGAACTGAGGGCTGTAATGCGGAGTTGGACGCTACGTAGGAAGTGGGACCTCGGCCACGTGTCTTCTTTTGTATCAGCTGGAGTGGGAGATCCCTTCTGCTGATGCTGTGCGGTTATATCAGATTACGTGTCATGTGAAACTGTACCTGTTCTGCCCTTCACCTGGAACTGATGATGGATATAAGCTGAAAGTGGCATTATATATAGGGGAATTAGTCTTTAATGATTCAACCTTTGGAGGCATATTTTTTCCAGGGCACCTAAATCGATGACAGGTATGGAAGCTTTTCAGCAAAAGCCAGTATTTTGACTTGTTTCTAGTTTCTGAAGGGAAGTCGAGCTAAGATGTTATGAAGATTATAGAGTAGGAATATTTGCCAAGTGCAGTGATTTTTCTGAGAGGTCTGTAGATGCCAAATATAAAGTAAAAACTTTGCAGATATTTTTTTTTTCTTTTGTGGATTCGTTTAAAGTAATTTGTTAAGAAAAATCAAATGAATTTTAAAAAATGTTTTATACCCTCATTTATACAAATTCTAAGACTTGGTGTTCTGGAAGAGGTTAATGTTACTGGGCCTGTTTGTAGAGGAAGAATAAGAAAGTGTCTGTTTTTCTGTTACTTTTGTTCTTCGAAGTTCCATCTTCTGTTATGTGTTGTTTCACAGGATACTGCCCATCATAGTATTTCCTATATGATAATCTCTTGCTATTATGCTAAGGAGTTCCTCAAGAACTGTTTTAAACCATTCCCTTTCTCATTTCTTCTACAAGTCTTTCAACCTTTTTTTGTTTGTTTGTTTGGTTTGTTTTTTTAAAGAATTCCCTGACCATTTATCACACTTTTCTGAACTCTTTTTGATGAGCAGCCTCTAAACTGAATGCAGAAGTGTCATATTGAATGAGAAGTCTGAGGTTCAGGTGATACACTTGGCACTGGTCTGACCAGAGTAGTATGCACTATCTGGAAGGAAGGAACAAACCACCTCTGTTCTTGATGAAGTCAGTGGAGTGATACTTGTCATTTTAACCTCTTTGCCTCATCTATAGGTAGTTAACAGTTCTCAGTGTGGTTAAACCTTGCAAATCAACATGAATGCTGGATGAAACAAAGACAGATTTCAGGATTTCTATTAGAATTTTTGATGCCTAGAATGTCTTATTCCAGTTTGGAACAAAGCAAAAATTCTTCAGTCTAGAACTCATACTAAAAGCAAATTACATTAAAAATATTGATACAGTATTTCTTTGAAACAAAATATGCTCCTTTAAACTCCAGCAGTTGCTGACTGGAATGGAAAGTGCTGATTTTGTTGGTGTTACAGTTTTAATAGTGGTCATGAAACTGATAGGAATGATAGTTCCACTTACTAGCTGCTCTGGGGTTTCCAGATTCTATGCCAATTACATTAATGCTGGTTTCTCTTTTTCAGGTGCAGATCTTGCCTTTCCTGCTTCAATCCATGATAATATAGTTTGCAGTAAAACATTTCAGATTCTTTACAAAAATGAGGAAGTTTCTGTGAACGATGTGATGATTTTCAAAATAAAAATGCTGTTAGATGAAAGGAAGGTAACCTGCCATTCAACTTTACTATATACAGATAACTAAGTCTTCATTAAGTACTGTTTGGATTAGTATAAATAAGGGACCTGAAAAGTTTTCATGCTTCTACAATTTCTTCTTAGATTGAGGAGTCTCTTAATGAAATGAATTTTCTGCTGACATTAGATCTACACTTCACGGATACAGACTATTCGTAAGTTTAAATAGAGAAGATTTTATTAAAGCAACAATATATGTTAACTTTTTAAACTGATTAAATCTGTATTATATATGGACATAGTGTGTTTGTATTAGACATATATGAGGGTAGAAAAAGAAATCCAACTCAAGTCCATTAAGATTTCATAACTGGTTTGTCTCATTCTGATGGTTTTTTCATTTTTTTTTTCCTGGGGGAGATGTCATTGTATTCCAAAGTTTAGACCTATGTTAAATGGCTATCTATTTTAGTTATTAATAACTTGCACTTTAAATATGATTGTTTTAATTGTATGTTGTTTTAATTTCTTTTTAGACCAGACGACCTGAGCACACTACAGCCAATTAGTAGCCGAACTTTGAAGTTGCACTTTAACTTACACCGGGGCCTTCATCATTATGTTAATGTTATGTTTGATTACTTCCACCTTTCTGTCATATCGGTTATAGTCCATGCTTCTTTAGTTGCTCTACATCAGCCATTGATAAGGTAATCCCTTGTTAGTAAAATGCAAATAAATTATTGAGTGTCCAAATGGAAATGTTATACAAATAGGATACTTAGGAAAGAGCTAAATCTATGGCAAATGTAGTTTTCTTTATGATGATTTTGGAATTCAGGGCCCAGAGGGATGAGAAACTTCTTGTTTTCAAAGTTACCTGAAACAAATTTTGAGTTTGTTTTTGTTAGAAATAAGAGTATGTAATGTAGAAGAGAGATATACCCAAGACCAGAGAAGAGGAGGAATGCATCAATATCTATATTTATACATGTGTATTTATATGTATAAATATGTATATGTTTTCTTAATCAGGAAAATCTGCTGCTCACTCTCATTAGTGATAGAAATAGTTGCCATTAGTACAAACAGGGCATCTTCTCTTAGCTATCTTCACAGTTTTCTGTTACTGCTGTAATGGCAGTGACGTCTGCAAATGCTTTTAACATTTTCTAAAGTAAGTGGAACTGAGGAATTTCATTTTCTCTTTGAAAAAGCTGTTTGCCTAATTTTTACTGAAGCCTTTTTATTTCATCGACTTGTGTCACCCTTTGCAATCTCTGTTTACCTCACTTCTCTCTTGAAAGTAAAGTGTGAAAAAGGGCCATACAGTCAGTCACACATACGAAGTGTTCTTTCCACAGCTTTTTCTTTATCTTTCTTCTATCTATCCTTCACGTACTCCGTGCTACTTCCCTCAAGTTTCTTTGTATACAAATTCAGGCTGTGCCATAAACTTCCAAACCTTTAGGTTAAGGTATTCCCGCTGCTTGTACCTGTCTTCACGTCATGGAAAGCAATGTCTCTGTGTGTGAGGCAGCTGTTCTGTGCAGTAGGACTGTGCTGGTTTGGAGGCTTCAACTGGCTTTTTTTCTTTTTTGCCTCTCCAAGTTGGATTGTTTTGGTGATGTGTTTTAGGTGTGGTTATATAGTAACTGAACCCGGTCATCTGAAGGGATGGTGCAGCGTTATTTGGGAGAGGAACAAGTAGTGAGGACGTGGGAATTACCTTAAGCTAGTAGTATTGTTGAAGACTTCATTTGATAAAATAATGCACTTAAAGTAGCAGCATGTATGTAAAATGTAAGTTGTCACACCGTACCGCAAGTGAAATTCGAGTGTTTCTCCTGTATTAATTCCATAGCTAGTTTAAACTTCATTGTGAGAACACGAAAAACAGGTTTTGTTACTAATTTTCAACCAGAAATGTGTTTGTCCCTGGTGACTTTTAGAAGGTTGCAGAAAATCTGAGGTTTTTCATACAATTTATCATCTGTTTCTGGCTTTTCAAGTGATGATACAATAGTGCTGTATTTTAAACCTCAACTTGATATAGCTTGTGTAAGGAGCTATTAAAACAAAACAGCAACTTCCATGCTGCTTTGGTTATCTTCAGAATAGAATGTTACTTGTGTCCATAAAGTTATTTTAAGGATCCAAGTTGTCCTTTAAATCAGTTTGGGGTGGGGAGAGGAAGAAACTTTTGAATTTACAGTGTTTTATTTCAGTTGCGCTATCCCATATTGTCATACTTAGGAAATACTTTATAGCTGCTATATCCCGCTTGTTTTTCTGGAGCATCTCTTCCTGAAAAACCTGAACATTTCAGGCTTCACTCCCCTTCCTTCTTTGGGCTTTCCTGGGTGACAGTTTGCTCCTCTGTTTGGGTCACGTTCACATTATTGGCATCCCATCCATTCCTAGGGGGTGGTTTTTTGAGTGTTGTCATTTTCAGAGCAGCACGCAGGTTCTCCTCTCAGGAACAACCAGTATTAACACTTTCCTTCAAAGAGAGGAGATAATTCTGCTTGGTGACAGCCCTGGAGTCCTGTACAATCCACTCGTTTTATTAACCTGTCATTGCTTATTTCTGCCCATTATCTAAAAGGCCCCACTTTCCGCATTCATTCATCTCTAATTGATTTTTCCCAGCTCTGTGTCCTCACAAGGCACTGTTGTAGGATGCTCTGTTCTCCCAGGCATTCAAGGTGGGCTTTCCTCTTCCCTAGGCAGAGGTCAGGCATCCCTTAGTAACACAGCGACAGCAGTTTGTGCGACAGCTTTCCAGCTGCTTGCTACAGTAAAGTCAGCTGAAAGCGATTGCCTCATACCTGTTACAGTTCAAAATTAATCCGTATGGCTTAAACTTTCAGGAATATTGTTTAAACTAGTTGAGGTTTGCATTGGAAATAATGAGGAAGAGCTTCCACAATCTGGCACAGTCTGCTGACCTTCACGGTGAGAGATAGCAACAGAACCACTGAGGGTAATAATTTCTTAAATTTCGGCAACTAGCCGGAGATGGGCGTTGAAGAGAACTGCTGGAGAACACTGTTTCCCTAGCGCAGCGCCAAAGACTGGCTGAGGTATTTGAGCCATCCCAAAGGGCTTTAAAAGGGCAGCCCACCATGCCAGGAGCTTCCAGGTTATTACTGAGAGTCCTTGTTTCTGCTGCTTTTCAAGACAAATCAAGAATTTGTTTTAATGACAGTAGATTTGTGACACATAGTATGTTCAAATTATCAGTTAATTTGTGCTCTTTGCAGTTTTCCACGCCCAGCGAAGAATACATGGTTGAACCGGAATGCACCAGCACAAAACAGAGACTCTGTGGTTCCTTCTCTTGAAAGTGTGGTCTTTGGCAATAACTACACAAAACAGTTATCAGCAGATGTAAGAATGTATCACTATAACATTTTATTTTTGTTTTGTTGGGCAGTGTTAATTTTACCTTTTCTGCAGAAATATTACTTGATAAAGAATGAACTTTCTTGTACTTACGGCAGTGTGCCACATGATACGGGAAATGAGACAAATGATTCCAAAAGGCTATGTTACATGCTTCAGGAACACGCAGATGGAAAGCTTACAATATTTAGTGTTTAACCTTGTTTTTAAGATATTGCAATCCATTGAGAATCGCAAAAATATGGATGAGGTTTGCGAAAAGAGACTGTTTATTTATCTGTCTTTTTAGTTATTCTGTAACACTCCATTTACTGCACAAAATTAATATGTACCTCTTTTGGTCTTTTTGTTTGGTTGTTTTTTGTTTTTTTTTTTAGGGGTGCAGTTTTGTTGTTTCAGAGTCTTTCCTCAGCCATGCCTATAATTTCCACTATACACTTTGTGCCAGTTTGCTGCTTGCTTTCAAAGGGTTACACAGCTATTTCATTATGATAACAAAGGAGCTCCCCTCTTCTCACCGAATTGAACTGGGTATGTTGAATTTAATAAAATGCATCACTTTCCTGTCTATGCTTATTAAAAATACCCCTCTTCTAGATTAAACTGGCATAAATTTCATACATCTTGTATATGTAGCATCTTTTTGCTCAAACTGAGCTGGAATTTAATATCTCAAGGAAAACAAGTAGCACCGTTGCATTACTAATAAAATGAGGAGATAACAGCCTGAATTTATGCAAATATATTTCTTCTTGTTGGTCTTGATTTGCCCTGGTATTTGAAATCACTGTATTTAGTGGTAAGAAAGTTAGAGAAACTCTTGATCCAAGTAGCATGCTGTGCTTGGTTGTTTTTTATAAGGCAACATTGTATATTTCCATAAAAATTGGACCTCTGTAAGCTTTGATTTGAGAAGACTATCACAATGGGAACTTATTTGAAAAAAGACCTACAAGAAGAAATTGCTGCTGACTCAATTTCTAGTGTAACTTTTTAAACAGACTTAGTTACCTAAGACTTAGGAAAAGATCTGAATAGGCAAGAACAGTTTCTGTAAAACTGAGTAGTTACAATATGCTCTCAGAGAAGATATTTCTTTAATAAAGTTAAAATCAAACTCTTACAGGACAGTCTAACAGAAAGAAATTTAAGTTGTATGTCAAGGAAGACTTCTAGTAACTGCATTTGATAAAAGTAACTGTGAAAATGTTACATGAAATGTAATGCATGGAAATGTATGTTCCATTTCTGCAGAATGCAGGTATCTTAGAGAGCCAACCTCAACAAGGAGAGTGGTGAAAGTAAAAAAGGAAAATATATTGGCATTATAAAGGATGAGTTAGACTTTTTCCTCATCAAGCATATACCATTTTAGTAATGGAAAGTTCTATATAAATCTGAAAAATAGATCTTTTGGATTTTACACTGATTGTAGATAGCATTTATTGATTTTGTACTGTTTAGTTTTACCAATGTCAAAACAAGCATTATGAAACAATAAAGTTGAGATATGAAAACTATTTTTAAAATGTGATGTGGTCAATTAGTGAGTCAAACAAAGAATTTTTAGCTTGTGTATTACAAAATACAAAGCTGTTTTTTGAATTTAATTTGTCTTTGAGGGAGGGAGTGCATTACAAGTCTGTGCATAGAAAATATCTGAAACTGAGGCTTTTTCTTTATATAAGCAAAAATACTGCTACAATTACAGTGCAAAGAATATTTCTGTTTCAGTTATCTTAATCTTGATATGGAAGGGAACACCCTGTTAAAGAAATGACTCAACTCTTGGTCTTTCTTTTAAGGACAAAATGTGCTTTTTCCCAAAAAAAATCTGTTGGCACTATTGCTGTTTTAAGGATAGGCTTAGCCTAGATCTCGATACTTAAATGTTTCAGATAGGACCTTCAATTCCCCTAAAACATTCCTACAACATATGTATGTAATAGAAAAAAGATGGCCATTGGGTTGCATACTTGGGTTGTATCTTTCAAACTTCATTGTAGTCACCAATAACATTTCCATAAGCTTCAGTGGAGCTTGAGTCAGACCTTTGGTCATTTCTGTGAGTAACTTAGCTTACCTTTAGGAACGCAAGCTTGAATAGAAATGCTCAAAATAACTATATGAAGATAAAATGACTACTTGCATTTAACATTCACTGTACATATTCTGCTGATGGTTTGTTTCCTGTGGTTTGTTGGGTTTTTTTGTTGTTTTTTATGTCTCTGCTAGAAGTACTTTGTTTTCTTATTTGTAAATATCTTTTCATTTATTTCAGTTATTTTGTATATGCATTGATTGCGACAATTGATATAACAGAAAGGACTAATAATGCAAATGTTAATTATGCTACTATTACTCACCTTTTGCTCATGAAAAATAACTAATGCCTACTATTAACGCTACTTTTTCTAAAATCCATCAAGAGTTAAAGAAAAAAAACCAGCTGTGTTTCTGTGATGTCTATATGTAAATTTAAGCTCTCTGGACTTCACAAAGTACACAAATGTCATTTGCATGCATTTTTCATTTTTAAAGTAAATGAACTGTTTTATAGTGGAGCTTTTTGCGGGGGAAGTTTAAAAGGGCTTTTCAGAAGCGAATTTCAAGTCCCATTTAAATCCCAGAATTGTCATTTTTTTGCTTTAAATTAAATTTTTATCTCTTTAATTTTGTTTCATCTGTTTGCTTTGCTATGGCTCTATCACATAATTTTAACACAGGGCAGTGATTTTGCAGAAGCATGTGCAGGCAACTGTTGGACTCAATAACTGTAATTGAGCATTTAAGTATTATTGGTTTTAGGAAATAAAAAATGCTAGCTTTATGTATATCACAAGTGATATCTAATCTAGAAACTATACTAAAATTATATGCTTCCATGTACTGATCTAACTGCACTAATTGCTAGGCTAGCAATAAGCTTTTTGACTAACTTTAAGGCAAATGATAAATCACAGATGAAAAAAGGAGTGTAGTAACTAGTGATGTGTGTGCAATCCCTATAACTAGCCAAGGCCAGCATGCAGGTCCTTTATGAACGCCTTCTCAGAAGAAAATATCCACGAACCCAGAGAGACGCCTACCTAGGTATGTTTCCAAAGCAGGTGATATAACCCCTCAGCTTTTTATTAATAATATAAAATACTATATTCTTCCTAATAATATAAAATAATATATTATTTTGTAAACAGGAACACTATTTCACTATTCAGCCATAGCAAGCGTATGTTAAACTCTGAGGTCTGCAGTATTAAGGTACTTATTTCCTGGCTGAATATAGATAACAAAATGAGAAATTATGACTGGGTTTTGGTTTAGTGTTTTTCTGTTTTACTAAACAAAAATTATTGAAGAGTTCAGTCAGTTGTCACCATTTACATAAAATAGCTAAAAAGTCTAGTTTAGTTTAATTCAGCAGAGACTCATTTTCTTAAATAATTAAAGACTAATATCTTTTGCTCCTGAGAAACCTTTCAGGTTGCTTCTGATATCTCAAGGCTGGATCTGTCCAGACGCTACACAAGGCATTCTCAGAGCTTAAGCTGCATTTGTCCATATCTCGCTGGCCAGTTCTCCCTCTGGAGAGTGTCAATGTTGGCCTGACGCCGGACAGAAGACGACAATGCAGGTTAAGCACAGGGAAGATAGTGATGGGAAAAGAATAAAATAGCAGTTCAGTCTCATAGTAGGTCACCAGCTTAATCATCTGTAACTGCATTTGGATTTTGTTTTAAAAAGAAAACTCTTTTTTAGCAGGGCCAGCAAAATTTCATCAGATCTTCGCTGGGTGAATGTTACTGTTGTAGAATGCTAATATTTAATTTATTTTTGACTTGTATTGTCTCTGTTCTGTCCTTTTTTAATATAGCATTGTAGTTTGGGATTTTCAATAATGATTTTAAGACTTTGGAGATTTAAATGTGACAAAAAAAGATAATCAGTATTGTGTCTCCTGAGTAAGCCATTTAATTTTTTCACTAATGACAAAATTGTGTGGCCACAAACACACCAAAAGTAGTATCACATCTTAAACTGTTTTCATATATTTTCAGAATAATTATCATCAAGTACTGTTTAGCTAATACAGGCATATGTAGTTTCTTTTGAAAACATTTCTAAACCTGTTTCTGAGAACTTCATGCATTTCTGCAATTTGTGTATTTTCTCAGAACTTTAATTTTTTTTGTCATTAAATTTAAGCCTAAGTATAATGGATGCAATTAGCTGAAAATCAATATGTACTTACCAAATCTGGATGGTATCATTTGAAAACAAGTTGAGTAAACACACCGTTGTCATTCTATAAACGTGTTATCCACATCCTAAATTTATTATTGTGGGTTTCAAGGCATTTTTGTTGGTATATGTTTTCAAGAAATGTTGCATTTTTTTTTTTGCTTATACTGTGTTTCAAAAATGAATTTAAATATAAGTAATTGTTACAGACAATTTTAGGGTTTATAAGTCGTTCCGTTGTCACTGGTACCTCAGATGTAGAAGGAAATCAAAACATAATACTAAATTATTGTTTAATTGATAAGATTTCCCTAAGTAGGTTAGGAATGATTAACAAGAAAAAACATCTTACATGAAGGAATAAATCTGTTTTCTTTATAAATATGTCATTCAAGTTTCAGATCCAGTTTAAGCTGCCGTACCATGGAAGATTAGTTTACTTTTAACATTGAGCTATTGAGAAAAAGATCACTTAACAAACAGGTTTATTTGACTGAAATATAACTCCACAGGCAATTAATGAACTGTATTAATATTCACATAGCTTGAAAATTAAGTAAATAATATACCTGTAGAAAAATGGTCCTGAAATAAGGTATCTGTGGAAAACAGAGGTAGGAGAGGAAATGTGTTACCTCAGCTGTGAACGATGATGTTGCTGCTGAATAGTTGAGCAGCTCTCTGGATAATCTGTAAATGGTATCATCTAAATTACAGTATTTTCAAGTATAATTTTGAATGGAAAATCTGTATCCTTGACAAGATATCATAATAAGTGATCATGATACTCAGTTGTAAACTTTTTAAATTAAGTGTGCTCTGTTCTCAATCTCAGAAATAAGTAAGAAATTATTTTAATGGGAGTTTATCATTTACTTGATTTAAAGCTGATTGTGATACTTAATATGGCTTCAAGTTTTAATTGATGGGCTCTTTTCTTTTTATGTTTTAAAATTGTTTTGTGAGAGAACTGTTTTTATTCTGGAACTTGGAAAGTACATTTTTCATGGATATGTTCTCTCATCTTTCCAGAAAACATAGATGTAGAAGTTCGTCTTACAGAGTTGTGTGAAGGAGTAAAGGTACACTATTTTATTTCATTTATTAAATAAGTGTAATAACTATAAAAGTAGAGTATGCTGATTTCATGTGCTATGTGGAAATAAACTGGTTTTTTTCGGTGCTAACATCCTGTGCTTTTGTTTGCCGACACTCCATTTCAGCTGTTCCTCGTTCAAAGATAAATTGCTCAACTGACTCCAAAACTATCCATGTGGTGGCTTGGCGTGTCAGTAGTAGTCATGGTAACTTTTGTATACTGTGAAACTGAAGATTATGGAAAGGTGGATTAGTTGTATTAAAATCACATTTTGAATTTTCCCCATTTATAATTTGAATTCTTTTGGTTACAATAACAATAGAAGATCAAGCAGTAGTACAATAGTAAGTTGTACAAAAGCAGATCATCCCCTCATCTGGAAGGACTTGTCCTGATCCTGCCTCTTCCTTCTGTTTTCCCTGCATTCTCAAGGAAACACTGTCTAATTCAGATTACTTAGACTTGTCTCCCCAGCTCTCTCCTTAGTCAGAACTACCCCCGCTGAATAGCTGATTCCCGTATCACAGGGAGGTTTAAGCACAGGTTTTAACACTTTTCTTACAGATTGGCCGTGCTTTGCTGCTGAGTGGGCCATCTGCCCAGCTCTTGAGGACCTTTCAATACTGTAGCAGTAGTATAACTGGAAGGAAATGTAATATTGGCTTTAAATGGATTTCATTTGTATAAGTGGAGAAGAAGCCAGTGCAGTTAGCTCTCTGTGGGCAACTGATGATCTTACTTTATAAACTAAAAGTTTTTTACATTTACATAGCTACTGTAAATTCTTTAAGTACCTGTGATTTTTTTTGTTTCATTAGTTCCTCCCTTAGCTTGCTCAGGTATGCTAATATTTTTTTCTTTTTTTTCCCTGCCTGTTCTTTTGCGCAGGTCTCATCAACAGTTCTTCCCCCTCTTATTTCCACTCACGCCCACTAAGCTGGTGTTTCAGTATTTGCAGTCTGTTTTTTCTACTTGCTCTTTAATATTGCTGGAGTTGGGTGTTTTACTTTTTAAACACTTATGTGCCCGCAATGAGTTTCTGAAAAACTACTTTTTTTTTTTAAATGGCAGGGAGCATAAGCCTTGTGATAGTCTACGATTGACTGGCATTGAACTGTATTATATCGCAGGATTACAGTACATTGTTAAGAAAGAAAACTTGGTTCGCACTGAATTTGTCGTGATGTGATCTGGTTCTAGGAAGCCTATATTTTAACACTGGTTCCTGAGCATGTTGAAAGTGTATGTAGATATATAGCACCATATAAATGTTTTTGTGAGTTGTCACTATTCCGAAATGGAGATGTCTTTTATTAAATGTTTACAGTTGTATCAAATTTGGACTAACATAGCAAGTGTCGATTTTTCTGTTTTTTGATTGCTGATTCCTGTTCCTTTCAGGCACACTGTATTATTGCATGTTAGAAAATACAACAGTCGCAACTCAGTTATGGTTGCCATAAATGGAATTGTTGCTTTATTTTAAGGTCAGCAGTCCTGTTCTAAAAGGCAACTGGATAATGTTTAAAGCAACATAAAATAATCCGTTAGTGTTGTAACATAGATCAATTCAATTCTGTTGCTTAGACAAAACAGTTCTCATTTGGAAGTTACTTTTTAAATTAAAATTCTCACTAAGATAAAGTACACTTTTTTGATTCTTGTCTGTACGTTATCTGTTAATCATCATCTGTTAATCATATAAATCTATTTTCCTAACTTCAGAAAATGGAAAATCCTGATGAACTGGCGGAACTTATCAATATGAACCTTGCTCAGCTTTGCTCACTTCTGATGGCGCTCTGGGGGCAGTTTCTGGAGGTCATTACCTTACAAGAGGAGGTCACAGCATTGCTAGCACAGGAGCATCACACGTTAAGAGTAAGTATTGTCTCTGACTTTAGGAACTTGGGCACATTCATACACTTACTGGGACACATTTTTATGGAAATGTGTATCAAAATGAGACTCCAGATTCTAATTTTTCGAGTTTTATTTGGGAAGATTAGTTGGAATCATAAAGGGAGCTGTTGTATTGCATTTGTTAGCTTGTGTATCATGTTGTTAGAGTTTATTCTTGGAATATAAGACATAAAATATATGTATAAATTTATATTTACAACCAACCAATTAATTCATCTTTTGAATAAGAAATGCAGTTCAGAAGGCAAATTGCAGTCTGTGGAATAGGATGTATTTGCGCAGAATGATGCATTTTTCTGCAGAAGCCATTCCTAGTGCCCGCTCCACATTTTACTTCCCTGCTGGCTTTAGACTGCCTCCTTACATCGTAAAACAAAGTGTACTTTCCTTCTGAAATAAGAATTTTTAACATTCATAAGCTTAGAAATGTCTCTTAAGTGGGTTTTTAAAAAAGAAGAGACGTATTGGAAATGATCTAGTGAGTATGTGTGTATGTGTATAAAAATATCTGTATAGTGAATACCTACACACACAGTTGATCATGCAGTTCCTGTGTGCTCTCTCCATGCAAAACCTCAGCAATGCTGGTTCCCATAGTGAAATATTTTCAAATATGATCTCAAGCGTTACCTTCACTTTCTAATATATTTTCCCTCCCATCTCTTGTGGCCGAGGATTTGAAGAAACCGAACATTCTTAAGTTTTCAGAGAGTAAGATTCATTAAAACAAAAACAAATTAAATGTGACACACACCACATTTGTCTTGCACACGTTACAGAATAGGTCATTTTAAGAGATTATCTGGAGGTGCTTCTTGTACAATCATTTGCAGAGAGCCCGTTAGGAGGTCTGGTTAACAATAATATGTTTTCCATGCTTTATAATAGTCATAGTCCAAAACAAAGTCTATTTTAAGGCTTTATTTCTGAGAGGTTTGATTTGTCTTACCAGCATCTCTGTCACTTGCATCAAAACCCTTGCTGATTTGGTTCTGGAGGGGAAACTGATTATGAAGGATCATTGCACTGTGGTCTTATGTACAGACTTGATAAATCACATTGTTTAATAAGGGAAATCATGGTTGTGGAAATGGCCTATTCTGGAGAATAAATGGAATATTTCAGAAAGAGCGCAAGGCTTATTTGTTAGATGTGCTGGCCATAGGAAAGTGTGAGCGTTTTACTGGGTGTCTATGAATCTTACTTACCTTTACTTACCTTTACTTACTTACCTTTACTTACTTACATTTCTGTGCATTTCATATAAATTCTGGAGTCCTTCAAGTGAAGTAGTGGAAGGTATGAAATGAAAATACGGTTTCACACTTGCATTCAACTGCTGGTATGTTAGTGTTCGTACAAGTATATATTTAATAAAACCAAAAGAACTATTAATACTTTCATTTTTACTGCTCCAACATTTAAGGAAAAAAAAAAGATACTGCTATTAATTATGGTTTTAGCTTCTTAAATGTGGTTTGTTTTAAAATCTCTGTAATTCATTCTCTCCAGCTCTCAAATACCTTAATTACTGAGTTTTACTGTGGTTATTTTGGGGAATATGAATCAAAGTAGTTAATTATACAATGTGAATTGAGATATTGTGTATATTAAAAGTATCTCTGGGATGTTTTCCTGTTTTCACAAAATTTAAATACGAGTTCCCTTCTCTCTTTTTTTTTTTTTTAAGTATCATTTGATTTCGCACCTGCATTTTTTCCCTTTCCAGTTGCTGTTAGGCCCAATTGTTTTGTTGTCTGTCACTACACATACATAAACTTGTTTCAAGCACAACATCATGTTTAATTTTTGCCTTTTTTTGCAAGAAAAAACCCCAAATTATTCTTTAGTAAATGCTATAGAAATATCTTCTTCTGGAGATATGAATCCACACGTGCAGTGTAGTGTTGTAGGGATGAAGAGTCTTATGTAGTGCTCAGTGTATTTTGCTCATGAGGGACACTGAGTCTCTCAAACTTACAAGCCTTCTAAGTTGAGCTCAGAGGTGATCCTTGTTATAACTGAAAAAGCTGAGCTTATTTTATTTTTCAAGGAAGCAGCTAATTTCTATTTATTATTGAGTTCTGCAGTTACTAGATACTACATTATCTACCCAAACATCAAAGACTGAAAAAGAGATGCAGGGCACGTGTAATCTTAAACTTACCTTTTTAATTAAAACCTGATAGTGAAGAGCAAGCAGGCTGACTCTAAAATTTGAATAATATGGCATTGAGAAGGAAATTCTACCTGAGTCAACTTACAGAGAACCAGCAATGTGTTATTACTAAATTTTAAAGGGACTAATTTGCAAACGTGACACTTGTTTTCTGTACTTCAGGATGTGAAGAGCTTGTGTAAATACTTCGCAAGTATATGTGATTAAAATACTTGTAAAAAGACATAGTTGCACTGGGCTTCCCACATGGCAATAGAGCACCAGCCAGCAATCCATAAACTCAGTAAACCTTTAAATTAAAAAGATGGTAAATTTGAACCTTGGTTGGTTTGGTTGTTGATTTCGGATCCTGTTTGGCAGTGCTTAGGATAATAGTTTGTAATTTGTATTAATAATCTCCTTAGAATTTACATTCTGAGGGTTCGTATAAACTTATTTTGGAAAATGTGCAATGATCATGTTTCCCTAGAGGTGTTATTTGCACATGTTAAATGATGCAGGCTTTCTGGTCAGTGAACTTAGTTGAGATTTGAGAGATGACGTACTAATTCTCCTCTTGAGACAACAGCTGTCCATTCTGGAATAAGATTTTTGTACTATACAAAATTCCATCCGTCTAAATAATCCCTTTTATTTTGGAAATAAATAGTCTGTTGTGTTCTCTACTGGAGGCTGAATCTCTTTTAACTTTACCTTTTCATCTTGCAATATTTATAGACTATACTCTCCCCAGGAAACTTCTCCCTAGGAAAGTTTAGTATTAATCTAAGATGAATGAACCCTTTCAGGGAATCACTCATCTGATTGGTTTAGATATTTGTATTAAAATACACCATAGAAATGTGTGTCATCTCTGTATTTGGTCAAATGCCTTTCACCCTCTTTGCACAGGTGCTTATAAAGCAGGTATTCCTGATGAAGTGTTGTTAGAAAATAAGGTCATAATGACATTTATTTTAAGTGTTTAAAATTATTATTATTTTAATAATTTTACTTATTTTACTTGATTATTTAAACACTTATTTTCAAATACTTTGAATATTAAGTACTACATTAAAAAAATCAGGAACACTTTAGGTATGCTAGAACATCCATCAACTACCTTGTCACACTGATAAGTTTTATGACTGTGTTTTATTGAAAAAACTGCCTAGCGTGTGTTATTTTATATTGCAAAAAATTTGCACATTAAACTAGTTCACCTGTTTGTTCTGCAGTGGCATCTTCTGGTAGGTCTGAACACACTTTTCCAAAAATATTCCTGTCAGTTTGATGAGTCCTAAAGTAATGAGAACTGAGATCTTAGACTGCATCTCTTAAATGTGCAGGGACTTGATAGATATTCCACAGCAGTTTTTCTGTCTGATATTTCCTTGTCTTTTGTTTATGTTGGGAGGACCACAAAACCCTTAATTTTGGGAAGTCCGTAGGGACTAGGAGTAGTGGGAACAATTTCCTCCTGTGAAGTCTTGGTGGAGTCGGCCCAGGTCGGGAGCGCCTGAGTCCCTGACACCAGCTGGTAGTTGCTCTGGTTCTGCAGAGCCTGTTTAACAACATCCAAGCAAATGCCTTGGTCCCTCCATAAGTTAAGCAGTGATTTAACACAATAAACTATTGTTGTTTTGGTGTATTTTTTTTTCTCTCCTTAATATTGATTTGTGTGGGCTTTCAGAGCTTGCTTTCAACTAGTTTTATACTGTTGCTATTAAGAGCTGTCTGGAGCTGGTAATCAGATTTTCTTCAAAAGCACTGGAATTACTTAAACAATTGAAAATGGGATTTATTGCAAATAGAAAAAGCCTTCCTTTTCTGGTCAAGACAGTGGCAGGATTCCAGAGATCTGGTCTCCATATAAATCCAGTTCCTTTATGTGGTGAAGTGATTGCTTGCATCCAAAGTCAGAACCACCTTGCTTGCCTCCTGGGAAACAGCTTTATGCTCTTTTCTTGGCTTCAACCACAGACACCTACTAATTGGGCAGTATTCCTGTTACTGTTTTATTTCCTATTACCTAATTGGTTTGGGTATATATTTTAAATTGTGTAGTTTACAACACTAACCAGTCCGCTTTTCATGATCGATTGTTGTAAAATCTAGTTTTTAACCTGTAAAATGGTCTCAAATTCTGTTGTATAACGAGCTTCTCCCTTTCTGGGGGAAAGGTTGGGGATTAGTTCTGACAAAATCATGTGTTTGGAAGGTAGATGTCTGTTTAGAAAAGCCAGCTGGGAAAACACAGAGGAGTATTTAGGAACACTGATTCTAACCCCACATGTGTATGCATAAACTCCTAACATCATTTCTGAAGGAAAGCAGGGATGTCTTCTGTGTGTGTGTCTGGTTACTGTTGCATTTACAAGGAAGTTTTCCATTTAGCGTATTCTTTTTACTTCAAAACATTTTCCATTACTGTTCACACATGATGTTATCAGTGAGATTAATTTTATGTAATACAGTAAACAGAATTCTGGGAGGTTGGGACAGGAGTCTCAGCTTCTAGTGCAGATTAGAGATTGAAGGTTTAATGTGGTTTGAGGGGTTGTTTTTTTTATTAAGCAACTTTGAGCAATTTTTTTTCCAGTTTTTCTTCTATTGAAAGAGGAGAGAGTAGAAGCTACGGATCATAAAACTTCATCCAGACAGTACTCTCTAAAAGTATACTGGGCCTTGTATCAGGAGGGAAAACTAACACCCCTGCAAGTGCTTGTCTTTGAAAAAAAGTTAAGGTGGTCCTGAAAGCCTGACGTTTGCCAGCTAACGCACAGGATTTTTCTCATGCGTGTCTGTGTTCGGGCTGGACACAGGCGCTGGTCGCAGCTCTGAGTGAAGTGAAATCGCTGCGGGAGCTGAAGTGGGTCTGATGCTGCTCCGCCAGATACGCTGCAGACCCTCACGGGGAAACCCCATTGCCTGGGAAATGGGATGACTTTAGAGGAAGACCCAGAGTATATTGAGGAAATAAGGAGTTGGGGGCCAGGAAGTGGCTGGTAAACAAATGATTGATGAAGCAGACTAGCTGCAGCTGTGGTTCTCTAAGTGGGATAGAAATTTTATTTTAATTGATACAAACAAATTGATGTTTATGCCCAAGTTAGTGCACAAGCAGTTGCTGACAGCCACTGTACGGCACATTGTCTTTTTTTATATGTCTTGTTACAATAAACAAGATACTGTCTTAATGCATGGAATTGCATTTTTTTTATGCAGGTCATTGGGCAATTGCAAGAATGTTCTGAAAATGTGTCTAGATTGAGTAATATTCCAATATTTAATATTGGAAATGTGAGAAGTCTCATCTTGCAAAGCCTTAACTTTGGGGTTTCTCTGTACTGTATTTTCAATACATTGATTATGTTTTTATTTGTAGTAAATTGCTGTATAATTCACCCTCTCTATTTCCACACACAGTGTTTGATGATAAAAAATGCTTCTCTTATAAAATCCCATTTTAGTATTGTATGGTTTATTGACTTCAGGCATACAATTAAGTCTTGAATACAGTGCTTGTAATTAGTATACATTTTGTTATTGTCTTTGTAATTTGCAGCTGAAATCTTTACAAACAAAAGATTTTTTTGCACAGTAGTTTACTGTGGCCTAGAGAGTATTCATGAAAAATTTGAAATAGATACTTCTCTGTATTTTGAGACAGCAGAACATCTAATGGGCTTCTACTTCTGGAGGTAATCCTCAACACATGCAGAAGTGTCCATCAAACAGTAATTTCCTTTCTTCCTATTGAAACTTCTCTTACTATTTTTGTGTTATTGTTTCAGGTGAGACTGATTTGGATGATTGATTTCTTGATAATCAAGTTTACAGCAGGCACTTGAATCTAATGTAATTCCCCTCAGTCATCCAGTGCACAAGTTAAAATTCTCATTTCAGTCGCTAGTCTTGTCTGTGGCATCCTCTTCCCTCCCACTCAGACTGAATGTTTTAAAAAAACTGTCGTACATACATACATACATACATACTGTACATACATACATACTTACACATTACTGTGTAGGAATGCTGGTGGATTTTCAAAAATTGTATGTAATAGAAAATAAGTTCTAACTCTATTTGGATCTTGCAGGTACGCAGATTTGCAGAAGCATTCTTTTGTCTTGAGCATCCCAGGCAAGCTGCCCTTGCCTATCAAGAACTACAGTGAGTAGCCTTTTGAAGTGCACAGCACGTAGCGTGTGGTGCTGTTATTTTATAGCTTACATAGTGTGGATGTACCATCTTGCAAAAATACTTAACGTAACAAGTTCAAGAGAAACATGTCCTGAATATAGATTTGAGGTTTTTTAATGAAAGTTATATCATAAACTATTAAATAACTATTGAAGCTATTAAACAACTAATTAGTAGAAAAGCTGCTACTAAAGTGAATTAAACTACTACTAGTTTCTGTTAATGTAAAAATAAATAGTTCTACTTTTTTCATGTGGGACTGCTTCCTTTTTTTCAGTGCTCAAAGTCATCTCCAGATGTGCGCAGCAATCAAAAACACTTCCTTCTGCAGTTCCCTTCCACCCCTCCCTATTGAATGCAGTGAACTCGATGGAGATACAAACTCCTTGCCTATAATCTTTGAAGATCGATATTTAGATTCAATTACTGAAGGTAAACACACCTCAGAGTGCAGTTTTCTTTTTGAAGAACTGAGCAAAAATTATTTAAAACTTGAGTGGGGTTTTTTTTACATTTTTTACTGGCTTTAAAGGAGTACATTTATTTGTTAGGAAACGTTTCTTTAGTTTGAGTTTTGAGAATATGTAAAGTACTATAATTAGTAGTGGTTTTTAACATCAGTTACATGCATAATCTTGTTGTAAACAATCCTTTTTCTTTTTTATTTTTTCCTTTTGCTTTTTTTGGTGAAAGATCTGGATGCACCCTGGTTGGTAGTTCAGAGTCTTCCAAGATCAGAGTCCAATAAACTGGATAAATTTGAAGCTGAAGAAGGTTTTGTAGCTGGTTTTACTAGCCCGGAACTGAAAATAAGACCTGCCGGTGCCTCCAACGTTTGGCATCCAGAAAGTGAAAAGACGGTAACAAAAACTTTGAAAGGGAAAAATGAAGATGTAAATAAATCCAAAGTTAAGGTTACTAAGCTCATGAAAACAATGAAACCTGAAAACACAAAAAAAGTTGTGAAACAGAACTCTAAGGACTCAGTGGTCTTAGTAGGCTACAAATGTTTGAAAAGTGCAGCACTGGAAGATGCCTCTAGAAGCTCAGAAGGCAGGCCTTCATGCAGTGCTAATGAAGGGCTGGACCCTACAGTAGGTGGATTTCCTTGTGACACAAAAACCTGCACCAGGCAAATAAGTCAAAGAGAACTTCCATTTTTGCCATCTGGAACTGAGGAAAAGACTGCCAAGACTGAAGGTTGCCAACCAGGTCTGGGTAGCTCCGTGCACTGTGAAAATGTGGCTATTTTTGATAGACTTACTATCTCCCAGACAGATTCTGGAACGATACAAGCAGATAGTGCTCTGCAACCCGGAGGTACGCTTGAAAGTTGTCCTGGAGGTCAGTCAGCTTCCTCAGGAGTCAGGACAATTGAGGTGAAACCAAGTAATAAGAATCCGTATGAAGGGGAGAAAGTAACTGTTAACATTGGGTCATGGGCCGAGTTTCCGCAAGGTGGAGTGCAAGGAGAGAATCTGCAGGCCCCCAATAGTCAGTCTTCAGAATCTGGAAATAAATTGAACTCAGGAGAACCCGAAATGGGGCTTGAAAAAGAAGATGTCCACGAAAGAAACTGCCGACCTACCAGTGACATCTTAACAAAAATGAAAAGTAATCAGCCTACTCTTTCTACAAAAGAAAGTCAACTTTCTGTAAGTGGAGACATGGCTAAGTTACCTGATGTTAGTGTGACATATGCCTCTTCTAGATTTTCAGATTCAGGTGTAGAAAGTGAACCAAGTTCTTTTGCAACTCACCCCAACCCTGATCAGGTTTTTGAAAATGTTCAAGGGCAAAGTGCATACAATGGTGAGAGAGTATTTCCTCAGCTTTTACTGAGACCGGACTGTGCTACAAAAAACACAATAGAAAGCCATTGCACTGAGAGTACCAGCGCTGTAAGTGAAATACAATCATCCCTGACATCCATAAATTCTCTGCCTTCTGATGATGATGAGCTGTCACCTGATGAGAATTCAAAGATATCTGTTGTACCTGAATGCCAGCTAAGTGACAGTAAAACAGTACTGGATCTTGGAGCAATTGACTTGCCAAAATGCGATGACCATAAAAAAACAAAACCCAATTTGCAGCAACAGTGTGTTTTATTTCCAGGGCACTCAGATAATGAAACTCTGTCTATACATTCCTCACTCTCAGGAACAAAAGATCTTTTACACTTAGTTGTTTCAGATGAGGATACATCCACTGATGTGAAAAGTTACAGCCCACAGGCAGACCTTGGCACCACCTGCAAGGACTTTCAGGACCTGGAAAGGCATCTTCGCACTACAGAAGAAACAATTAAATTGCGTTTGGAAATTACTTGTGTGGGTGAGCCATCTGTTGTTTCAGGTTCTTCATCTGTAAATGCAGTGTTTGAGGTTGAAAAAACAAATGACGGAAAACATAATGAGCCTTTAGAACTGAAGGAGACAACTGAAGAACTGTCAGTAGCTAAAAGTGAAACTGGTACAGATAATCCTTCTCCAACCAGTAGTACTGACATGGTAAAGCAAGGGCTTGTCGAAAACTATTTTGGCTCTCGAAGCAGCACAGATATTTCAGATATTTGGTCTATGGACAACAGCAATCCTGTTAGCCCTCAGAAGGAAACATATGAAAAACAAGATATTTGTTCTGCCCAACAAGACGAGGAAGAAGAGGAGGATCAAGAAATGATTGAAAACGGGTATTACGAAGAAACAGACTATAGTATATTAGATGGAGCTTCCAGTGCTGACCAGGACCGTGGCTCAGCAGAAGAGGGAGCCCTGAGGTCTGAAAGGATTGATAGTGGGCATCTGCAAGACGGAATGACTGTTCCTCCTGTCTGTACTCCCGGTTGTCTGTCTTTTCCTTCTTCTCTGAGAGACTCTCCTTGCAATGTTATCTGTTCTTCAAGGAATAAATCTCCTGCAATTACACAACAGCCAGGCAGCACATCCTGCAGCTCCCCTTCAGCTGTTTCCTGGTATGAAAGCTCCCCCAAACCTCAAATGTTAGCGTAAGTGATTGTTTTAAAACAAAGTTTTTTATGCTTTTAAAAATGATGTTAAGGTAGTATAGAAAGGGAAAAGAAGTGTGGTTGGGCTCCATGGTGCCCCCAGGTCTGTGGCTTGTGGATTCTGCACGCTCAAATAACATCATGTTTTAGATGTTCAGGTAGAAAGTGTGTCAGCACTGAATTCCTTCTGTCATTTATTTTGTGATTTCATGTGGTTTGATGAACTTCAAGCAAAATGTGGTATGTTTTGTTTCTCTAATATGTTCCTTTTAAAAAAAATAATCATTTATCTGAAAAGTGATGTTGTAATGGCTACTGAGCATAAAAATGGTGGTTTATGAAATGGAAGCTGTTAAAATAGCAAGTATAGGAAAATGTGCTTTGAGTTTAAAAACATAAAACCAAAAACATTCTGCTTGTCCATTTAATTAGTTAAGTGAAGCAAACGTGTGATGCTAGCCAAGGTCATGGCCTTGTTTTTCAGTCTTCAAATATCAAAAATGTAACACCTCAGAGACCACAATGCTCTAAATGACACTGCAGTTTGGACACCAGGAAAGCCAAATTTAGAGAAGCATCAGGGATCCCAGATTGCACCTCCTCTTGCTGTAAATATAGGAGTTTCCCTGAGAAACCCTCTGCTGCTAACTGAATGTGGGAAGCAGCAGCTTATTATGTTGTGTTGGAAGTAAAATGTTGCTTTCAGAAGGAAGAAAAATTAGAAGAGAGGTAAAAACAAGAACACTAAGAACGCAGAAGAGATAAGAGACCAGATAGTCTGTGGTAAGTAGCTGAGAAAAGGAGGAAGGATTGAGCAGTGGTAGAAGAAAACAGATTAGAATCAGACAGAAAAGTAGCCTCTGAAATACTGGAGGGTGGGTACTGGTGTGGAATGGGAGGGATGAAAAGCAGAGACTATTTAGGGTGTTCTGTTACAATAAAAGAAAGAAGGAACTTGGAGTAAAGTCAAGGACTTGGCCTTAAGGGAAAGCAGAGTCTCCCAGAGCGTGGGATTACTGGAATTCTAGAGGGCACGATCTGCTCCATAGAGAACCAACGTTGGTACATTCAGTTCAGAAAACATGCCTTGAATACAAAAGAAGTAACTTCTGCTGGGGAGTGATAAGACCAGCTGCCTGCAGTGGTTTCTCTTCAAGCTGACTTCACTGAAGCCAGTTAGTGAGGAATGAGCTAAGATAAGTCTGGGAAAACAGAGAACAGAAAGAATGGGAAGAAAACAGTGAGCAGGAGGAAGAGGACGGGATGCAGCGTGGTGCTGTGAGGAACCGTGCAGAACAGATAGATTAGGGAGAGAAGCACAAGGAAGCATAGAGCTTGAAGTGCTGCAGGGAAACCGATGTGCCATTAGTTAGGAAGGTTGTACACAAAAAACTGAGGGAAAGAGGAGAAAGGGAGGAATGCAAGGAACTCCGAGCATGTGGGGTTCTCGGCTATTAGAAACTGTATAGTATATGCCTTCATGTAATATCCAAGAGACCAGAGGTCTGGATCCGGCATCTTCTCAAGAAACTATCAGTTGTTCAAGCTACCAGAGGGAGTTTCTGGTGAGCTATTACAGCACTTGGCTCCAGCTCTCTGCTGACCTAGGAAATAGGTTTTAATTTTGGCAAGAATTACCAAAAGTCAGTGGAAATCTTTACCTTGACTTCTGATTGTTTGTAGTGTTGTTACTGCATTTAAACAAAGCTGTTGCTTGCTCAAGACCAGAACTAATCCAAAATCTTCAGTGGTTTCAGAAATACTTCAGAATTTGCAGGGGTGTTCAAAGGAGAGAAGAGAGTAGCACTTGGGGTATGGATTTTGTTACAGAGGAAAAGGGGCTATAGGAAGCTTCAATAAAAATATTTTGAGGAACTGGCTTGTTTTGCGAAGATAGTACTTTGATAAATATATTTTCCTTCATATCAGTTACATAGAAGACAAACTGAAAAGACAGTACAAAACTGTATCTGAGGAGACTCTGCATTTCTCTGGCAATAGTAAATGTTTTATCATAAATATGGTTTCTTTCAGTTTCCTACAGGCTAAAGAAGAATTGAAGCAACTTAAACTTCCTGGATTTATGTATAGTGATGTTTTCAAACTGGCTTCTTCAATACCTTATTTCAGTATGGAAGAAGATGACTATTCAGAAGAAGGAATACATCTTATAGTCTGCGTCCATGGCCTAGATGGTAGGCTGGGAAATGTGATACTGAATGAGATGAGATGAGTTCAGATTACTGGTTAGGATTAGCTTTTGTCATTTGAACTCAGAACTGGACGCTTCTGAAATAGGTTAACTGGAGGGAAATGGAAGTCTGACACTGTACTGCTACATTTGACAATGTGTTCCATAGAATCATCTAAATTAATAATTTTATGTAACATTTATCTCTGGTAAAACTTTCATGCACATAAACACACTTTACGCCATAGTTCACATTAGATACATGTTCCAGTTTTTTACGTCGTATTGGTATTTGTCCATATCGTGGTAATAGAGTGAAGTTACTAACAAACCAGTTTTGTTTAGAATTGGTAAGGTTACATTTTCAAGAAAAATAAAGTATGTGTATCTTGTTAGGAAAAAAGTAGTATATGTAAAATGCAGTGACGTGTTTATAAGGTTTTAAAAGGTTACATTACTGAATCACAGAATGGTTGGGGTTGGACAGGATCTCCAGAGATTGTCTGGTCCAACTCCTCTGCTCAAAGCAGAGTCACCTACAGCAGGTTGCCCAGGACCCAACCCAGTCGGGTTTGTGAATATTACCAAGGATGGAGGCTCTGCTGTGGCAGAAATGAGAAAATCTCTTGCTAATTGAAAAGTTTAAATAGCTTGAATATATTCACCTGCTTTAGTTCAAAGCATATATGTGTGTTAAGAAATAATATCCCCTCTGGTTGAAATACTCACAGCTTTCTGCCGTCAACGTTTTTGTCTTTTTGAGAAGCTTCTTAAATTAACAATGTAAGGAAACACAGTATGACAATAGGAAGAATATAGGACCGGACTGACACTGTACAACTGCCTTGTTTATTTTTCAAATTTGTAAGTTAAAAAAAAATTAAATACCAGAGTAGCTTTTCTTTCTTGAAGCAGAAAGCACCCTTTGTTAAGTGCTTTTAAAAAGGAACTCAGAAGTATTCCTTCTTACTAATGTGCCTAGAATTGACACAAAAGTTAACTTGGCCAAAAAAACTGTTATTAAAAAAACATGTCTTTGAAGCCTTAGAAAAATCCATATTGTTAGAATTTTCTTATGAAATGGTGAGTTCATACAAGTTCTTTCCTATTAATAACATTTAAATAAAAATCTTGTTCTCTAATTAGGGCAAAAAGGGTACTCTTTCTTCAAAAGCGTACACAATCATTGATGTAGAGAAATCTTCTGGACGCTGGTTATGCTGGCATTTGTTGTCTTGGGTACCGGTCTAAATGTATCTTTATTTGCTGACAGTCCACTCTGCCATTTTATTCTATGAAGTTTACAACTTGCCCTTGTTCCTTGCTCCTTCCCTGAATTCCTTAAGCTAGCTCTGAGTTCTCTAATTGACTTTCATCAAAGCTAATTAGGTTTTCGGGAATGTAATGTTCACAGTGCTATTTATCTGCTGGATGCTAAGATAGAATCAAACATGACTTCCTAAATCCTTGCTTGTTTAAAAGTGCATTGAATGTCATTTTTGTAGACCGTTTTGTCACTGCATTTGGCATTGCACTGTATCTTCCTGAGTCTTACTGAATTTTAATTAGGGCTGAGAATATCATTAGCTGTGTTTAAAGTTGTGCCGTAGGTTCATTTCAGTATTCTGAGTGCTTATATTGCAAGTTAACTTCACAGTACTAACTCTTGATTGTTTTTCCTTTTAAGGTAACAGCGCAGACCTAAGATTAGTGAAGACTTACATTGAGCTGGGGCTGCCTGGAGGGAGAATAGATTTTCTTATGTCCGAAAGGAATCAGGTATTTGACAAACAGAAAAATAATTTTTGTAAAGCAATAAACAGGCTACATCTTCACACGTTTTTTTTTAATGGCAGTATCTTGTTGCAGTTTACATTTTGTACGTTTTTATTGTATTCTCACAGAATCGATTCTTTGACCTGTGGCTTGTGCTAAAGTAAAGTAAAAGCCTAGTATGATGTTGAAGGTAAATGTATAAGGAGTAGTATTTGTTGCTGCCATTTTGTTGTGTTGTTGGATCTCCTAAATTCTCAGCATAATCGGTTAGCATTGTAGATAAAATACCCCTGACATTAATGGTAAAAGTTATGATAGTGAAAACTGGTGTGGCAAGAAGGGAGATGTGTTATTTCACAGGATCTGAGAAATGCAAAATATCTGTCTGTTGTTTTTGTCAGTGCACTGTAAGACCTACATCATGGCACTGAACCAATATCGAATTACCTTGTGTTAAACTTCTGTAAATTTTACTATTTTCAGGTGAAGTAAACTTGACAAAGCACAAAAGTCCAATTTTTACTTTTTGTGTGTGTGTATTACATATTGTAGTAGACGTACTTCAGGGATGAATTAGAACTGAGTCTCTTCAGTGGCTCAAACAAAAGGTTCATGTAGTGCAGAAGCTATTTCTGGCAATAGCTGCTGGGATGCTTTGCAACCAGGGTGGACAGGCAGCAAGTGACGCTTTCTCTTCTCTAGCCCGATAGTTTTTGGCAGTCAGCAGTTCTGAAACTTTCTGATTTGGGAATTCCATTGAGATCACCAAGCCTAATAGCTACTGCTGGATTTTTCTCCTTGATGTTGGCTGATTCTCTTTGAATGTTTATACTTCGATTTCCACAGCATACAGTTGAGACTAATTCTATAGTTCATACACATTACTAATTCAGTTGCAAACAAGAACATTTAAACAAATCCCCCTACAGTTTGTTTCAGAAAAAAATAGTCAATAATCATTCCCTGTTTTCCGCTTCAGTTAATTAAGTATTTTATTAAAAAATATATAATTTCTCCTTCAGGAGGCAACTGCAGAGACTTAGCCCATTCAGTATTTCTCAGGATCACATGTGAAACAGTTTCTGGTCATGCATGATATCCTTCCCTGCCCACTTTCAAATTTCTTATAATTTGAAATAAGGGTGATCAGAACTAGACAGAGCATTTAAGATGCTTGTGCACTGTGGACTTATGAAATGCTATATTGATATTTTCTGTTCTTTCCTTGCTTTCCTAACATAGCTGATTATATAGAACACAGATGTATAGATTATTTGCATATATGTTTAGGGCTGTTTTTCCCTATGTAACATTATTTCGCATTTCTTGCCATTTTATCATCCATGCATGCAGATTCTTCTGAAATTCGGGTCGGTTCTAGATTGGACTATCCTGGATATGTGGTTTTGTCTCCAAACTCTGACATCTCATCTCCTTCCCTTTCCCAAATCGTTTTTCAATATGTTGAACACTCAGATTTTAGCACAGATGCTTTGGAACTGGTATTGAAAAGTTTTAGGCAGCCTTTGCCTACCTCTTCTTTAATTTCTTACTGCTAAGCATTGTAGACAATCAACTATGAACCGAGAATAAGGCTTTAAGGATTTTTGTTTTGTTTTGAATAAACAGGACTAATATGGGCTCTGCTGTTGCAGTAATTGTCTAATTTCTGTTTCATGGATAGTGTGATTAGTTCTGAATATGCAGTTTGGTCTTCTGTTTCACTACAGATAAGATTATGTGTAGGGGAAGGCTTAGAGGTGAGACTGGCTGTGTAATGTTAAGATTTATTTCAGTGTTACTAGAAGAAAGTAGTCTTACAGGAAGATGTATATCACTTTATGTTACAAGAAAAAAAACTTGAAGAAATTACAATAACTAGCTGTAGTGTTTGTATTCAGAGTTAATATGGATGTTTTTGTTTGTGTGCTGTTGAGCAAAACACTGGGGAATAAGAATTCAGACTGAATGCAGAATGTGTATTGCTGCATTAGAAAATACAGTTATTATTTTTTTTTTATTTTACAGAATGATACCTTTGCTGATTTTGATTCCATGACAGATCGCCTTTTAGATGAAATTATACAGTATATACAAATTTATAATCTTACCCTTTCAAAAATCAGGTAATATTTATTCTATATTATTTCTAGAAATAACCTTAAAGCTAGAGCCCTGTGTTGTTCTGAACTGTGATACCCAGGAGCAGGCAAAGGAGACACAGGAAAGAGAAATTCAGGGAGGGGGAGGAGTAAGGGAAAGGGGGACAAAGGAGAGAGAAGGAATTCCCAGCTGAAAGAAGACTGAAGCTGTTGTAACCTCACCTAGTCCTGTTGGCGGTTTTAGGGTGGAGTTATGCATGACGTGTAAGGAATCGCTGTCCTGTGCTTCCTCGGATCCTGCGTGGTGGGGTTCTGCAGAAAAACAGATAGTGCTTAAGAAGGTCAAAGTAAACTGTAATAGCGCTGTCAAGACAAAGTTAGCTTTCTTCTGATTTTATAGTCTCTTCACCAAGTATGACATAGCAGACTGTCTATATTGTCATCTCTGTAGGAAAATTCCATCCTATTTGTGACATCGAAGGGCAGCTGCATGAAAAAAATATTTCATCATTTTGACGTTTTCTGACATTTCATCTGCTAAAAAGCATGTTTTGCATCTTAATAGAAGGCTCATCCCAGTCTATGCATTCCTATTTCCTTTTTCTGTTACTTCCAGGGAATTCTTACTCCATTTATTTTCTCCAAGTAGGGTGCCCTGTTTGGGCAGACTACCACACCACACTTCCTTCCAGCAATACACAGTTCAAGCCACACAGAATGGTACTTGTTACTAATAGAAACCACAGTGAAACTAAAGCAACTTTAGGCCTCACTGGTTACTCCACTGCCAGGTAGTTGTTGTCACAGCTAAAACAAACTAAGAACAGCTCAGGCCAAGACAAGTCAAGAGAAGTTCTGAGATTCTGCACTGTCAGGTCAATGCAAAGCCTCTTGCCTTCAGGTAATGGCAAAATCCTATTTATTGTGCTACATTCTTATACTGAGATAAGAAAAGGCAGCCCCTGTACCATCAGAACCCAGAGCCACACTAGAGTGTCAGCTTTAGTGAACCAGTACTTTTGGTACTACCAACACGTGTGTTGATCTCCTCGGAACAAAATCTTTGTGCTCGCTACAAGTGCAGAGCAAGCATGAACTTGAAGCTTGATTCAAACCAAGAGCAATTCGTCTTATAAAACAACTGTTTGGTGAAGAATTAGGTTGAGGGGACCTCTGGAGGTCATCTGGACCAGTTACTTGCTCATATGAGCATCAGCTTCAAAATGAATGCAACTTTGTAGCAAGTCAAATTGCTCAGTCATACCTGTTCAAGTCTGGATTATCCATGAGGATGGAAGCCTTTCCAGGTCATCACATGGCTACGAAATAAACCACATGCTCTTGGAGTGTAGTTTCAGAAACTGTTCTCCTTGTGTCAGGTCTTACATAAATTTCTGGTGACCTGTACTGGACTCACAGCTGGATTATTCAGCTTGTCATCCTCTTCCCTAAGTAACATCGGCTCAAAAAAAAAAAAAAAAAAGACAATTTTTAACATGCATATATTAAAATGCCTGTTCATTATTTCAATACCTTTTGATTGTGGCCTTTGATGGATTTTGTGGGGTTTTTTTCTTCCATGAATTTTATAGTTGGATGGGATTCTTTGTTTGTTAGTATAGAATAATGAGGTTTTACTGTGCCTAATTTTCCAGTATGATCTGAATTGGTAGACTTGTGCCATAAAGCGCATAGAAATACTACAGCGTAATTCTATTACTTCAGTGTGTGAATATCTTAATTTCAACAGATGGTAGTATTGCCACCTACTGTTCGGAAATGCATTGGTTTTGCAGAGCATCTCTCAGTTGTGGGGATCTGAAACACTGAGTCTTACACTTTCAAAACGCTTTTTGAAGGGTTTTCCTTTTCCTCCCTTTTCCTTTTTGATTTGAGCAAATCCTTAAACCTTTCTCCATTAGAAAATAATATTAAAGGCTTATTAAATGTTCACCTGAATTCATCTAAATTCGAACACAATATATTACCGTAACCTTTTTTATTTTTCTAAGTCTTTACAAATTAAGAACAAGTGTTAATCTTTGAGGTACATTCACATAGCTAATTGTGAGCACCCTTTTTTTCCTGAAATGGATCTTTCGTGTTTCTGAAGTTTTGGTTCAGGTATGCCCATATTCTTGAGGATGATACGACTGATTGATGGATCACTGTTTTTTCCAGTGACAAAATTGTCCTTTGTTATGGTACAATGTAAGAGTTTCTCATTCTTTTATGACGTTTAGTAAATAGTGGATGAACTGTCAAGAGAACATCTCTGCTAATGTTCAAATCTTCTTTAGAAAATAATCTCTTACTCAAGAGCAATTGTGTCATCCAGGTCCTCTTCAGGATAAAGTCAATTTCTGTGGATGTTTTCTTGTTTCTAAAGAAATCTATGGCTTTGTTTTTCTTGTATGGACTTCATGATGTACTCTGAGAGAATGGTTTTAAATTTTAGTATTCAAGAGAGTCAGCAGCTCAATATTTTGTTTTGCAAATGCACTGCTGTTGTGCTGACAGCACACAGGGTAGAAATCTTTCATTTCTAAATTAGTTAGATAGACATAGCAAGCTGCGGGAAAGAATTTCTGATATTGCAGCAATTCTGAATATCTAGTAGTAAAAGTGAACAGGAAGGATATGCATATATACTTAAACTGTGTATCGGTAAGGAACAAATAGCCTATTTTGTCATAGAAATGTATAATTATGTCAGAGTTCAGGAGTGGCCCTGCCATTCTATAACCTAATGTTTGAGATTTTTCATTTGGCTTTAAATTGGAATTTTCGGAGTCAGTAATTCTTGCTTGGGAAGCAATAAAGCAGTCAAGTAATTTTTGAGCACTATATTTTACACAGATATTACTGGTAGCTTGGGTTTAACTATTTTTGTTGATGAATGTAGTGATACAGAGAACACGGGAGGGATGATCTTATGATCATATGTTGTAGCACATATATGATCCAGCCACGATAGTTCTACTATATATTTTTGCATGGTTGTCTGTTCTTTCCATGTGCTGAGATTACATTTATAAAACAGGAAGGCGCTTCCTCCTTCTAATTTTGTGAGACTTGTCTCTGCCGTATCCTCTTTAAGTCAGTGCCTGGGATGCTGTGGTCCTTACCTCAGCAGGGATCTGTAAGCATAACTGCATAACTAGAACTGCTTTGTTTTATAGTGTCCCTTCTAAAGAAATGCTTTATACAGACTTGTGGGTACAACATTAGGCACCTCAGATTAATAATTATTTTTAGATACATGAAGCTATAGAGTCCCATCCATCTTTCCCCTAACTTGCTTAACCAGGGAAACAACTAAATGTAATATTCTCCTGGCAGACGGATATTTCTCAATTGCATCGCTCGAACTGATATTCCCTTCTCTTGGTCCAACTGCTAAACAGATTTGACATGTTGTTTCTATTTCAAAATAATCAGATTAAATTAAGTAATGTTTTTCCCCCTTATAGGGGTAGTTTTGGAATCCTTCTCCACTAGGCTGTTTCAGTAACTCTCACGCAGTCATCACACTGAATGCCATCACATGCCCAACTAGTTATTTATTCAGTCATGCACAGCTCATAGAATACTTTCTGAATACCTGGTGCTAAGGGAAATACACCCAGAAATAATCCTGGTTTGGGGTGCAAGATGCTGGTGGAAAGATAGTTTATTCTCACTAGCTTTTCAAAAACGATGTATAAAATCATTCTAGAGGAGCTTAGAACATGTTTGTAATGAGTTTGCGCAGCTTGGGAGATGTGAACAAGCCGTTTTTACTGCGTGACCTAAAATACAGGCTTCTGAATAGAAACTTTTCATTCATTTTTTTTTCCTGTCCTCTTCCAGCATTTTATGACACCAGTTGTATTTTTCTCTGTTAAAAAGAAAAAAAAGTTTCCCATCAAATTCTATGTTATACTGTTATTTCTTTTTAAACAGCTTTATTGGACACTCACTGGGTAATTTAATAATACGTTCAGTGCTCACCAGGCCTCGATTTAAATATTACCTCAACAAACTTCATACCTTCCTGTCTCTGTCTGGACCACATCTGGGTACCCTCTACAACAGCAGTGCTCTTGTTAATACAGGTAAAGTATTATTTTCACTAGTACAAGTTAAGGGGAGATACTGTCTTTGAAGTGCAGTTAGCAGTTTCATGTGGGGTGCACATTTCTGCATTACTTTGATTATGAGAAAGTGCATGTTTCACTGTCATAACAAGAGAGAAAGGGTTATAAAAATAAAGTATCAATAGAAGGATGTGCAAGAGATGGTTGACACAAGCATTTTCCAGTATGTTTGATTCAGATTTTCTATTACATTATAATGAATCTCCAGTTTCAATGTGTTGAGTTCAGTTTATTATAAACTGAATTTTAATATACTTAATCTGCAAAACAAGTAGGTTTGAGATGCATTAAAATAATTCTGAAATACCAGTAGTGTCTTTTCTCTCTCAGAAACGTCTTACCACCTGCAGTGCAGTTCTACAGATGCGTTTGTACTTTATGAATGTCTGTTTTTCTAAAGATTAAATGTAGCTCTAGGAGGACTTGTAGAAACTGCAGACTTTTGAAATAAATATTTTCAGGTAGCATCGAATTTTTAAATGAAAACTTGTTTCTGAGATTACCACCTACCTTGGAGAGCCCAAACCCAAAACAAGTAACGCTTATTTTCACTAAATAAAAATATGCTTGTTAAACTCTTTAAAAACACTCTAAAAATCATGAATTACCTTGTTTAGTGCCAGTTTATGGATTGTTTTTAGTATTTTGTTTCATACCAAAATGAGGAGGAAAAAAACTAAGTCACGTTTAGCTTAACAAGACAGGAATTGGTGGCTAACTGGAGTGATTGTTGACGTTTATAGAAGCCCGGGGAACACGGGAGCTCTTTGAATTTCATTGAAACGGTACCATTTAGAGCCCTCAATACACTAGCAGTGAGGTTCACTTCAGGATTAAAACATCCACAGCATAATTCACTGTGAGCAGTTAACCTGGTATATCTGTGGACAGTTTCTTTCAAGTATTATGATCTGTAACTGGATCTCACCCACACCAACAAGAAGTGTCAGCATTACTTTGCTTTTAGAAATTGCAGTTTTCCGGGACACAAAGACGCAGGGCTGTTTGCTTGTTTATACAATCACCAGCAAATGACTTTTAACCTAAGATTAAAGCTATCAATCTATAATCCAGAATGTATTCACTGAAAAAATAAGGATTTCTGGAATATTTAACCTTTTTTATAGTTGGAGACTGTACAAAATGTCCTTTTTGTGTAATAGTCTTCCTCTAAAGAGTTTGGAAAATACCAAGATAATAATAAGCTGTGGGTATTGAAATCTAAATGACCATATGTATGTACACATTAGTAACTGCCAGTAAATTGGCATTTAAAAGATAACGATTTCTCTGAGAGTCGAATCAACTCATAACGACATTCTTGAGGCTCTGAAGGCTTGGTTGCCTTCAGGCTTTTCTTTTGCTTGGTGAGGGAGGTAAGATTTTCTCAAAAGCCAGTTAGCCAGCTGGCTCATTGACTAATAAAGAGGGTACAGCGTCATAGAAACTGTTATACCAGGGTATTCCTCTGAGAAAATTCTGCTTCCTTTTGTCAAGTTATATTTCATTAATTTGGTTATTTTTAGAAATCTGAAAATCAATGCTTGTTCTTTAGTGCCACAAATTTGAACATCGAAATGTTCTAATATTCTGAAAATTATCGAAATCAAGTTTTTATATTGCCTTATGGCTAACATATTCACATATTCTCACTCTTTGTAAATATAGTTATTTTTTGTAGGCAAGCACGTGCATTAGTAGAAATAACAGCCTTTGTGCTTTATTAGATATATAGACAGGAAAGAATAATGAACAAAAATTGTAAATGTTTCTGGGCTTGGCAATCCTGACATGAAAAATAAAATTAACATCTGAGAGGCTAAATATGTGGACTTTACATATTTTACTTATGTTTAACTAGTTTTCATGTTTTATGGTGGATCTGTACTCATGTTGTACCTAACAATGCAGGGCTGTGGTTTATGCAGAAATGGAAGAAGTCTGGTTCATTATTACAATTGACATGTCGAGACCATTCGGATCCACGACAAACATTCTTATACAAACTTAGTAAAAAAGCAGGTAAGCTTCGGTAATACTTATTCTCTTTTAAATGCCACTGTATATAAATGAGAATATGAAACATTTAAAAAAATGTTTCCAACAAGCTTCTGTTTCAGTTTATTTCAAAGTTAGTTTGGCTTTAGACCCGTATCCTTTAAGTAATGTAAACAGTAAACCATTTTTGTTTCAGAGGTGGATGGTTACTTTGAGTCTTTCCTTCGTAACTAATGAGCAGAAGTTCTGTGTGCAGCCACTATACTGGTATATGTGTATTTTTATATAGCTATATCAATCAGCTTTCCCTCGAGCCACTGAAGCTAGTAATTTCAGTGTGATGAGTCAAATACGTATACATTCATTTAGGACTACCTGTTTCTGTATCTGTCCGTCTTACATATTCTATAAGTGTAAAATTCTGCTATAAAGTTTCTGCTAACTAGACTTTTATTACCTTATTAAGATGCTCAGGGAAAACAAAAATTCATTTTGATAAAGGAAGGAAGAGTTGTACTTAGGATAATCCTTGGTTTTATTTGTATATATCTCAGCATTACTGTTATTTGAGTAATTTTGTATATTCTAGAAATAGGACGTATTTTCTTATGACCTCTACATGACAGGCCTTTTGAAAGACCTGGATAGCATTGTCTTAAGAGGCACAATGTGCATTTCAGACTGTTCCCCATAAGCTGTAGAAGGAGCCTGGAAGTCTCAGAGCTCAGTTTTCTTTTTCTACTTTCTTTCTGAAGAGATGGAAGGAGCCGTGTCTTGGGCCACAGCCTCATACACCATCTTGCTTCCAGGTCCTTCAGTGAGCTTGGTATGAGGGAGAAGGAAAGGCTGGGGAGGAGAAAGACATGTGAAAGTTTGATGTTTTATTTAAGAAGAAAATAAAGCAAGCTTTATGCTTCCCTAAAAGAGAAGGAAGAAAGTTTTGCTTTGAGGGATAAGTCAATATACTGTATGTACACTGTAGGTGTTGGTGTCTTTAACTCTTGATATCTGTACAAGGGATGCTTCTGTCCTGCCATCTCTTTGTTCATTCAGTGGGCATATGGGATTGGCTGTGCAAAACCCTGAAGCTTGGAGAAGAGAAGACTGAGGGGTGACCTCATTAATGTTTATAAATATATAAAGGGTGAATGTCACGAGGATGGAGCCAGGCTCTTCTCGGTGACAACCAATGATAGGACAAGGGGCAATGGGTACAAACTGGAACACAGGAGATTCCGCTTAAATATGAGAGGAAACTTCTTCACAGGAAGAGTGACAGAACACTGGAACAGGCTGCCCAGGGAGGTTGTGGAGTCTCCTTCTCTGGAGACATTCAAAACCCGCCTGGACGCCTTCCTGCGTAACCTCATCTGGGCGTTCCTGCTCCGGCGGGGGGATTGGACTAGATGATCTTTCAAGGTCCCTTCCAATCCCTGACATTCTGTGATTCTGTGAAACACCAGATCAGAGGAGTTTGGGATTCCCCTAACTGTACAATTCCTCTTCAGATTTTCAATCCACAATTTGCATACTGTTCTCTGTAGGGATTCTAAACATAGGTGTTTCCAGAAATCACCGCAGGCTACATGGAAGAGATTGACAACACTGTTGAGAAGTATAGCCCTGATTTTGCAACTTCTTGGAAAATAGGAGCCTAAGATGCAGAAACATCTGTTGCTTCTTCATGTGGTGTCGTCTTCAGATGTTGGCTTTGCAGCTAGGAAAATCCCTAAGGCAGTAAAACTCGCTGCTATTTCAGCTCTGCTGTGGTCTGGTTTTGTTCCCAGATGATCCCTAAAACTGGCTGTGGATCCAGCAGGTGATGTTTTGAGGGTCTAGTCCCGCCATTGTTGTATGGTGGTTTGTGGCTCTAGTTCTCAAATTTGCCAGAGAACATACCATCATCTTCTTGCTTAACCACAAAAGGGATGAAGTTCCTACTTTCTGTCGATCATTGTAGGTGAAAATACAGTTGAGCATCTCCTCTTCAGTAAGTACTGATGCTTTGTGCCATTCGGAAACAAGAGATTTCTGCTCCTATCTGTTCTGTTCTGAATCCTGAAGCAGTACCAGTTAACACCAGAAATTTTGCAGTCATGAACGCATTTCTGAAAACTCCTTTTCAGTGCTGCTTCTATCACAACACCACATCTAGGAGGATCTGTGACAAGCATGTTTACCAGTCTTGCTTTTTCCTGCAAGTTTGGGGCTGGGTTGGACTTCGTGGCTGAATGTCACCTCAGGCTCTTGGATCTCACAGTCAGAAGCAGCACCAGTCAGCTTCTCTCCTGCTCCCAACATTTTTGGGCTCTTTCTCTTCCCAGAGATCTCTCTCAGAAGAATCTGTTCTAGAAGGACTTTTAATGCTTTAATGCTGAGGGCTTACATACCAGGAGAAGCAGGTTTTGTCTGTGATTCTGCAAAAAGAAGAATTGTGAGTCTTCTGACCACATGCAAAATTCTCACCCAGCAGTAGTTTAAGACTTTAAAAGAACCTTCGCAACTGAAAAATTATAAATATATCATGAATAAATCCCTCCCATTTATATCACACAACTCTTTGTTTGTACATTGTAACTCAGTCTGTCATTACTTGCTGAAAAAATAGTTACCCAAAACTTGCTCTTTTCAGTTTCTCTAAGTTTTCAACCTCGGTTTTCCTGTACTGTAAAAATCTTTTGATAGGATTTTTTTTAAGCAGCCAGTAAGAAACAAATAGATTTTCCTAACAGTTCCAGTTGTTACAGTGCTGCTATTTGTGTGTTGTAGATCCTCCTTTGATAGGAGTGAATTATAATTATCCAGTTCTGAGATAAAAGCTGAAAGTGTGATGTATACATGGTTTGTACTCAAACAGTAGATGCTTATTACTACTAGTCATGATCTGGTTATTTTTTGTTTGATTTAAAAATAGCTGGTACCAACTTGAGTTTATTTGCCAGAAAACTTGATGTAGTAGTTGGTAGTATCCTTCCATTAAAAGGGAATGCCTTCACCAAAACATAGGTATCTATCGTTTAGAATGTGTTCATCGGATTGTTCTTTCCTAATTATATCCAGGTAAGAGTTTTGTTTGCAGAATTTCCTCAGATCTAGTGTTGGAGATGCAGTTAGCTCTCATTTAGCAAGTGAACTGTGGGAACATTTCGGTTTCATCTTCAATTAATTTGTCAAGGCAGAATGACAGATAACTTATTTTTAACAATTCTCTTTATCTGTTTCTGGTATATATATATAGGAATTTATTCTAGAAATTGTAGATGCATTTTGAAATGATTGATTCGATAAATTACAGCAGAAGACAAGTGATGATTATGATTAACTGTCTGCTTTTCTAAGCCTCTGTTTTTCATAGCTTTGTATGTGGTTTGTCTGTCAACTAGTTTTGCTTTTATGCACTTAATGGAGTGTTACACTTGTAGAATACTTTTTAAAAGTCAAGTACAGTTCTTTCATTGCCCAGCTATGAATTTTATTAAAGCAGAAAGAATAACCTTAAAAAGCCAACTTACATATTATCTTCACACTTAAGAATTATGAAAACAAAATAATTTTTCAGGCCATGTAAGAGGATACTTTATGAAAATAAATCTTTATTTCAAGAATAATAGCAGGTAGTGGGGAGAACATGAGACTTTAATATTTGCCATTTCTGACTGGATTGTTGTTAAAAAAAAATAAAAACAATCTGGATGTTTTCTTTCTGGACTTGACCATTCAAAATTCTAGTAAGGTAGAGCTATTTTCTCTCTTACAATTAATGTCATTGCTAATTGCTGCTAAGGAGCAAAATCTGACCTTATTTGCTTATAAGGAACAAAAGGTAATAGGATTATTTATTCAAAATGAAGAGAGTTAAAGTTTATGCTCTTTCTTGAATTTTAAGTTACATTAAGCACTGGTCACTCTATGTTGGCAGTTGAGGTATTTATACCATCTTTAACCCAATGGAAGATTTAGTTTTGTGATGTTGCTTCTTCATAATGATAATGTTTAGAATTATGTTCATTGACAATAATCTCCTTGAAAACTCTTTGTTATGTCTTCAGCAGCCACAATCAGTCTGGTAATTTCTTGGGGTTTTGGAAATGGTTGTTAATTTCATACTGTGGCAAGAAATGACAGCAGGTTACCAGCTGTGATGACAAGTGTTCAGTGCAAACACAATTGTAGGTGCACAGATGAAAAAATGCATGAAAATTTCTGCGTTATGTGTATGCAGTGTTTCATGTTGTAGTATTGTGGATTCCACGAAAAGAGTTTAATTTTTTAAAATTTACCTGATAAGACGATTTTTAGACACAAAGATAAAAAAATACATAGTCCTCTATTTTCTAATTGCTTGACTTTTAGAAGTTAGTGTGGTCTATCCACTTAGTGGAAATCCATACTTTTTCTAACTGAACAGTTGGTATTTGCAGACCTGTTTAGAATGCCAATACACTGGTTGGTACAAGTATTAAAGAGTCCAGTTCTATCAGTTGGTCTCTGCCTGCAAAAACTTGAGCTTGTCAGTCACCTGAACCGATATTAACTGAAGGCTCTGACCATAGATCCCAATTTGATATAAACTGTGATTGACTGTTTGCGTTTAAGGACTTGGTGACTCCAAAACTTTGGACAGAACTTGTTCTCCTATAATGAGTAATGATGTGTGTCAGAACCATGGCTCGCTGAGACTGGCTTCCCTAAAGCAAATCTCAAAAGGCTGTTTTCTGTCCCAGTTAAGAATTATTTGCCCACTGGCAGGAGTGCTTCCTGCAACAGACTTTGGACCTGCAAGTTTTACTACCTCAGCTTCTGTTCTCAACTTACTTTTAAGTCCCATTTCTCAGCTGTAGAATATGCCCACGTTAGCACTCAGGAATGCATTCAGAAGCAAATCTCTTCATGATCCCTGTTTATTTCAGAACACAATGAATCAGCTTTAGCAGCAAATGCTCATTGTGTCCACAGGACCAGACTAGAGCTAGTCCAACATAAACTCTTCTGAAAATGGGCATTGTAATGGGCAGGGGATTCTTAATACCAAATGGTTTGCTCTACAGTTCCGTTCCTCTTATGCCACAGAGTTCACAAATGTGAATGTACAGCCATCATCTCTTCCAGGATGTTTTTGTACTTGGGTAGGCTTAGATTCATATGTCTTAGTACTTCCACAGGTCTTGATTAGCGGAATTCTGATACGCTTGTTTATTGTCTTATGTCCCCCCTTTAAAAATACACATTTTCCTAATCTCTGAAAGGAGGAAAAGACTTTTTTGGATTTGTTTACATCTGTGTTAACAACACATTAGCATTGAGTAAGCATGGTTGACTTGTTTTGTTTGAGCTATTATGTACACGATGTCAGCTTAGCTTACGTGGGGCTATTTGACTTTGTGAGGGAGGGTCTGTTCACAACTCACGATGAAGATGAGACTAGAATTGAAATAGCATCCCTGTTGGTAGCATGGCATGGGGACTAACCTAATCAGTTCTGCTAAGAGGAAGGACTTCCCAGCCCTCAGTAGCTCTGTTCCAACAATGTTGAAAGAATCTAGTAAGTTTTATTGCATCTGGAGCCATGCTCTTTAAGTAAAATCTTAAAGGCAGAGTCTGAGCTGATGTGGAACTCCCAATTTGATGTAAAACTAGCTCCCTAATCAGTCTTTGTGTAGGGCTGCAGCTGAAAGCCTGAGCTTCCTTGCATCCATATCGTGGTATCTTAATCTGAGACCTGTTGACTCCGGATCTCAATGCTTAAAATTTTGGGATGCGATTCCAGCTGCATGTGTGATGCGTTAACTTCACCAAGCAGTATGGAAGACCAACTGCAGGAGTTTGCTGCCTTCCGGGGCATAATTTTTTGAAGTCCCTATTTCCAGACTGCATTTATGACAAAGCTTCCAGATCCCTATTTCCAAACAAGCATGTAAATGGACAGAATTATAGAAGACTTTGAGAGTATTGTATCTGGCCAAAACTCAGATGTTTCCTTTAAGTCAAAGCAACCAGACATGACCCTGAGCTACCCGATCTAACATCAAAGTTGGTCCTGCTTTGAACAAATGGGTAGGATCAGATGATCTCTAAAGGTCTCTTTCAACATAAATTACTCTGTTCTAGGATTCTGTGGTTAGTATATTCCTGAGGAAAATGGCAGCTAAATGGCAGCTTACTAATTGAATCAGATTGTTGTACTTTTTTTTTTTTTTTTAAGCTTATCATAGGTGATTTTGATTATGCTCAAGAACTCTGTGGTATACACAGTGAATATTGTCCATTGCAAATAATTGAAGCTTTGTTTTGAATGAGTTAAAGGGCGGTGGTATGGAGTTTTGTCAATCTTTTTGTCTTACAAGTCTCAGAGAATATCAGCAGCCCATTGTACCAGTGGCTCCATCTCCCAGCCCCTACTTGGATGTTGGCTATAGCTAAAGGACAGACTTAACATAAATATAAATTTATTCCTCTGTGATTGCAGTTAGTTATGAGTTGTCAGGTCTCTATACATGCTGTTCCAGACAGATTTTTCCACTTCACATATTAGCTGGAAAAATTGTTCATGAATTTATAGATATCATTAATTCAGTAGTGACTAATACTGTTATTCAGAATTCAGCGATGGGCATGAATGGCACGATGGTTAAATGATAAAAATTGTGGTCTCTGTGTATGCTTAAATTCACTTTCACTGAGACTGCAGTTGCATTAGGTGATAAGGATCATCATAAAAATTTGGAAAGCCCATTAAAGGTTTGTTACTACAGGAAAGAACATTTGAGTTATGTGGGACAGAGCTTGGTATTTCAGCAGTGATCTTTCGTTTGGATTGTTCTTTTCCAAGCTGTCTCAAATCCTGTTGAAAAATTTAGTCAATGCTTTCTAGTTAATGACAACTTCAGTGTGTTTTGTAGTGCTCTGCAAAAACGTGTGATCTATTCAGCAGATTATGTGATGCCTTCAAACGTATTTTGTCCTGATAGAATTAGGTTTTAATCTTCCAGCATTTTTGCCTAACTACAACAATCCGGAAATGTCGTCCTAATTAGATTTTGGGGTTGGTTTCTTAATTCAGCAGCTGAAAATTTTGCTGCACAAGAAAAAATTATTCATTAATTACTTAGAATAATTTTACGTTTGGGCATTTTTTTCATACTTACAGTATGCATAACAGGTATTGTATTATGTGTGCTGTGGGAAAATAAAGATGTGGATCACAGAAATTAACTGAGCTGTATTCTTGTTCACAATTTATTCCTGAATTTTTAATTTAATTAAAGGCAGAATATATTTAAAGTCTAAGAAGTGAGAGAACAACATGTAAAGATGGCTGGTGGGCCAGTCTTTACTGCTACATAAATGCAAGATTGTGATAAATTGCTTCTTTGTCCACAAGTACGCCTAATTTAGGCACAGTTTAGCACTGCACGCTTCCCTGTTAGGGATCGTTCTGTGTCTGTGTCCTAAGCAGTCCCCCAGCCTGTCCGGAGAGGATGCAGTTCCTTCTTGATAAATGGTTTGAGATATCTCATGTTATAGAAATCCAAGGGGTTGCTGGGCTCTGGACACTGAGACACACCATTTTGACTCCTCTCTTTCCCATCCATATAGTCACATGTGGCATATATATATTACATGAACCATGTCAGAAGACTGCAAGATGTAAGACTTTTTTCCTCAAAATAGACACAAAGAGCCTTCCAAAGAAAAAACACACAAGAAGAGTTAAACAGTAAAACTCATGCTTATGAAATACCCTGTGTGCCTTCTTTTCCCCTACTGAAGAGTTCCCTCAAACACTTCTTCGTAATGAAATATTCCTGATATTTATCATGCCTAAAATGAAGCCCAAGACTTTAATTTTATGAATCAGAATATAAAGCATAAAAATGAGTCACTGTGACCAAAAGGGGATGCCTAATTTATTAGACTGATGTCCTAAACCTGGTTTTGCTTGAGGTTTTTTTGTTTGTATTTATTACATCACATGTAAGGAGGAAGAGAGTCTGTTTAAATGTTGATTGATGTAGACTGATGTTCCTCTAAAGATTCCCCAGGATATCTCTTCTTTCTTCAGGTTAATTAAAAGAGCTAGGCAGTCCACTTCCTCGTACCTTTTACATGAATGCTAGTGGGTATTTCTCTAGGAAGAGTGCATATCAAAAAAACTTAATACAAGATGGGCTCCCAAGGAATTTACCAAACTATTACAGTTTAACCTGCAGAGAATTCCTGTCCTCGATTTATTCCAAATGCATTCTTTTCAACTCAATACAAAGTTTTGGAACTGGCATCTGCATCTCTGTGTAGGATTTGCTGCTGTCATTTTTCATCAGATGTCAAATAAAAGACTCCAGTGATGCAGCTGATCTTTTGAGACAGTGTTGTTTTTCAGTAGGCACAGGGAAAAGCAAGCAACCAACCAAAAACCACACCACAGCAACAAACAAAAAACCCAACGACAACAAACAAACAGATTTCTTATTGGAAGAGTACAGGATCTAGTTTGGATGTGTTTTCTGTACATTTTTATAGGTTCGTGGATTTTTTTAAATTTCTTTAGTTTTCTGTGAGATCTGGGAAGATACATTTACTTTTTCACACGCTGAACTTTTGAGCATTGCTTCTGTAACTGACTTGGTTTGGAGATGTAGTCTTCATCATTTGGAGTGTATAAAATACTGAAAATTAGGAAACAACTTCTGAAAAAATAGGAAATACTTTTCACTTTGGGCTTCATTGGCAGCTTTAGGAACAGAGATGTATTGATACTTAGTATATATTCTGTCTGAACAGAACAAGGAAGCTGGAATCCAGAATCTTGTCCTGGCAGTAGAGCTTCTGAAAAGCACATAGCAATAAATTTATTTTTCCTACACAATCAGATCTCCTTTTTTAATGAAAGAAAATGTTGATTTGTGGAGGTTAACACAGAAAATGTTTGCTGCAGATTCCAAGAAGCACCTTTGAAGAGTGACTTTATTTGCAGTATTTCTATAATTCTTAGAATGGACTGAGTCCATTTTGTAATTTAAAAACTAACAGTTACAGGATCTGACCATTATTCTCTGGAAAATAAAAGCAAAAACTCATTAGCACCAGTGCAAATAGAGTTGAATCAAATCTACCAATGATAAGCTGTGAGCACCTAACACCCAGGAGGTTCCCAGTTCCCTTCAGTTTTCTGGTTTTGCCTCACAGCTGCCTTTGTATTTGCCTGTAGATTGCTGTGATATTCTGAAGGGGCTGTTCTAAGGCAAACGCAACCTATTTTCCTAAAGCGCACCATTGTATTTGGCCTAAAGCAGATGGGCAGCACTGGAAGTCTACTGAAGGTTGCATCGAGGACTGTAACGTCATCATTACTGGGGGTTCCTACCTTGCCATCATCTGACTATTAGAGTGCTTGTTCAAGCAGTAGGAAGTCTGGGTTTAATAATAAAGGTTTAATTATATTTGGGTAGTTGTGTGGGGTGGACCCTGCACCTGTGCTGGAGCTGCCCAGACCGTACAGTGGGGCAGTTCCTGATAGAGGCACCTACACTGGGTGGGCTGTGTCGTGTACGTGTGGGTGCTGGGCCTTAAATCTGATGCAGCTACGCAAGACAAAGCACCTTCCGTCTTTGGGTTTCTTTAAGCAATGCGGAGGCTTTTTTCCCTTCTGCGGGCAGAAACCTGACCACTTTATTCCTGAAAAGCAAGGTGAAGATTTGAACCATACTCTGTTTAAATGGGAAACATCACACTTGGGTCACGCCCATACGTATTCAGATATATGCAGAGGAAAGGCTGGTACCCAACATCTCATTATTCTGTAGCTCTACCTACTGTAATTGATTTTTCTGCCTTTTTACGCAAGGTATTGTAATAAATTGATGCCAAATTTCAATTGTGTTTAATTATTCTTTAGGAATTGTCAAAGGATTCATTATAATAGATACCATTTTCTCTTGCAGGTCTTCATTATTTCAAAAACATCGTGTTGGTAGGATCTCTGCAGGATCGGTATGTTCCTTATCACTCAGCTCGCATTGAGATGTGTAAAACAGCTTTAAAGGATAAGCAATCAGGTAATAAATATCCTGCAAAATAAAACAGACCACTCAGCTTAAACCTCGTAGGTCTCAGATTTGTCCCATTTAGTTTTGGGTGCTGCTTAACCGAGGCACCTCTATTATGTGTTCAGATGCTCTGGGCTTACTCCGTAGTAATGGAAAGAGAAAATCTATGTGGGAACGGAATTGCTTTCTGGATCTGTGCTGTTCTGTTACATGCAGGAGGAGATGAGACTGAGTAAATTCCTAGCTTATAGACTTGGCCGAAAGTTAGGGAGGATGAGCACAGTCCCCTGGTGTGTTACTCTGTGGGCAGGGAGGACAAATAATGTTGCTTTTTGAGGACATCAAGTTGTAGTATGGGGCACATGGGCTCTATTTAGTTGAGGCTTAATAGTAGCATTGAAAGCAAAGGTCTTTTTTCCATTTTCAATGGTGGTTGATTGTTGTATTTACTGTTGAGGTATCCTGGCACGACTGCATTCTAGCATTGCATATTGACAAATACCTTTTACATAGTGTAATAATACTGATGAGCACATTTTTACTGTAAACGTACAAATAACTAAAATGTAGAGCTTAAAATTATTTTTCTGAGATTTCTGGGAAAATTAAACCACTTACCAGAACAACAGCATAACACGTATCATTACCTCTCTTATTCTGGAATGTAGTCATTTTGAGTTCAAGGTCAAAGAACCACGTTTGTTTCTGGTGATTCACGCAGTCCAACTTCTCTTTTCCTCTACAGGACCAATTTATGCTGAAATGATCCAGAACCTGCTTCTGCCAGTTCTTCAAAATAAGGAATGTAATTTGATTCGTTATAATGTAATTAATGCATTACCCAATACAGCAGATTCTCTCATAGGGAGAGCTGCACATATTGCTGTTCTTGATTCAGAAATATTTTTAGAAAAATTCTTTCTCGTTGCTGCCCTAAAATATTTTCAGTAGAGAAAAGCATTATAAGAGACTTGGTATTACCTCATTAACAGATGAATCAAATAATGTGTGGTATTGAAGTATAGCTGCAGCTGTATTTTAAGAGATATTTATACTTTTTATATGGAAGATAATTTATATCATCCACACTTAGGGCTTTTTAACATCAACTTTACTTTCTAGGTAATGTGGCTGTGCAATATTTTTTTATTTTGTTCTTTTTACTTTTCTATTACTTTTTCTTAATTTTGGGTACCTAATTATTTGGAGATTAAAGCACAGTGTGTACTTTTGGTTGGTTTATTATTGGCTCATAGATTACAGAAGACAATGTTACTTGGCTACATTTTACAAGAGGCTTTAGATGCCAAAATAAATTGGATTTAAGAATTCTAATAAGGTCTTACACGTTCGGTTGTTGTATTTTAGCACTGTAGGAAATTTAACTGGAAACACAATGAGCTGCTAAAATACTGGATATTTGAAATGACTGTATCTGTGGATCTCGCAAAGACCATGACCGAGTTGTCTGTTCAGATATCACTACAGCTTAACTGTTTTCTACAAAATCATTGTCATCATTGGTAAATAAGTTATGTCTGTGGGAATATATTTTCTACTGATCTCAAAAACATGTTAGTTTACATACTCAGTTTTATTACTGGAACTTCAGTTTTCAGAAGCAAATGGCAACTAAGGATTTTTGAATGTTTAATGATAGCTGCCTTCAAATAATTGGGGTTTTGCAAACTGTATTAAAATTGCTCCTTACTCTGTCAGTTCTTCGGAAGAACGTGGACAGTTTTACATGGACTTCCTTGTATGTACGTTAAATAAGTAAATGTTATAAATTTCTGCAATACTTTTATGAATTTAAGCAATTTTTAAATATTGTTAAAATGTTTTATTGACTATGAAGTATTGTAAATATAAATCAATACACCTTCAAATGGGACAATATTGTAAACTTTACCCGTTTAGTGATACAGATAAAATGTTTTTGATATACAGGAATGTTAAAGGTCTATTGACTTTCTACTGGTGCTGAATAGCATTAAGTTTGGGTTCTCCTTTCTTCCCGTTTCTCTGTTTCAAACAATAATTCACTAAAGCTGGGGAGAAAAGAGTTACGTGTGCATTCACTAATTGTAAGGAACATTTTTTGAAAAATATAAATTTATTGTATAATGCATGTTTATTTTTAGCATTGTGTTATTGCATCTGGTGTTAATAAAATGAACAAATGACTCTAATGGAAGCAATTAAAGAAACTGAAATGTTCTGCTAATTACCAAAATTCTGGGGAGGGTTTTTTGTGTATAATTAATAATTTTGTATTATTTGAAATTAATATAGCAATAATAGTTTATAATGAAGCGATTTTGCACTTGGCATGGTTTATTGTATAATACATTCTTTGTAATATATTTTTTCTCTATAGCTTACAAGATGCTCAAATGAGCATCTACAGTTTGGCAACGTACACACTTAAAAGAGTATTTTATCAAAGTTGTGTTAGGCAAGTCCTTATGACACAAAGATATCTTCAATCCGTTCCCGCTATAACAATGTCTACTTTTATTAGTTTTTATTATGATGGTGCTACTAAGTTCTAAATATTTAACTTATGTTTTGACATCTCAACTGCTTTTATTTAGCAGTATTGTAGTAGTTGGCTACTGGCTAAGTTTTGAATATCAGTTTAGGGAGCTAGATCTACAAAATGTTCTTGATTCACAATGAGGAGGTTAAACTATTCTTAGTACATAAGTATTTGGATGTTTCTGTTACTATTGAAAAGTGTCTGTCTTGCTGTGTCTCTTGGAATCCGAAAGTTTAAAGCATGCTTTTGTGATCAGCAAAGCAGAAATAGCTCCTTTGGGTTTTTTTTTTCATTAGTAGATCCCATCCATTTGAGGAGGCTTGAATTTGGTTTGTTCTTTGAGGAAAACGGATGTTGCAGGAAATCATGTGATACTTGCATGTAAGTTTATCAAGGAACAGGGCAAATTAAGAGAACACAAAATGCATTTTCTCTCCTCTAATATGTATTGCCTGGTGCAGTCCATATGTGCTCTGACAGCCCTGTCAGTACTGTAGCTTTTTTGGGGGCTGAGAACAGTAGTGAGTGGCCTGATGACCCCAATGTGTCCTTAAAGCATATAAAGTTCACGTTTACGCTTACAGACTGTATGGAATGCTTGCAGCTGCTCTCTGAACAACCTGTGCGGTGTTGGCTGCTTTGGGCAGCTGTGCGTGTGTTGCGTGGCACACTCCCCCCTACACCGCCTATTTCTGCCTTCTGTTCCCGAGCTGGAAATACAGACTCATGTACACAATCCAGTGTCATCTGATGCAGTGGCAGCAATAAAGTGCTTCATCATGCCCCTGTTTCAATCAGGGCTTCGTGCTCCTGCAGCGATGGTGACCTCTCCTTTATGCAGGTATGCTACAGCTGTTTGAAAGAGAATTATGCTACTTACAGAACGAGAGAGAAAAATTAAGGTCTTAACATTCCTGTAGAAAGCTGCCCATCTCTGTTCCCTGAGGGCAGTAGGCTGCTACTGTTACTTCACAAAGCTCTCAGTGATATTATTAGGAGGTCACTGCATAAAATGAGGTCATGTCTGAACTTTTGTTTGCAAATGGGGAAAAAGAGCTCATGCTCTCCTGTGGAAATCACCAGGCTTTGCTACAGAGCCAAGAAATTCCACATTGTCAGAAAGCTTACTCTGTGACCACAAAACACTGTTCATTCCAAGCCAGTCTAAGTTGCAGAGCCCTGAGTAGGTGTAGAGTTCGGATAACCAGGCTTCCTGACCCGGCCAGGGAGGAACAAGAGGCTCTTGGGCAGGATCAGCAGTGCTGGTTGTGCTGCTTTCCAGAGAGCACCACAGCCAGCTTACACTGACCTGCTGCAGAGTTGGTGCTGGCTCCAGGTAAATTATCAGTACGCAGAGCAAGGAAAACAAAAAAAAGGAAAACATCGCATTTAATGATGAAGTGCCTGTGCCGTGTGCTACATTCGTATTACCGATGTTCAGAATTATTGCCTTCTCAGCTACAAGATGTAGAAATACATAATTCAGGAGTAAAAAGGGAATTTTGCATTTTTACAGCAATACAATGAATTAAAAAAAATGTTTTGAAGACTGCAGCTTATTTTTAGGTAGAATAACAGTTCTTAATTGATCTTACATTGCTCTTTACTCCTTACCATTTAAGATTGCACTTAACCATGATTTTTCATGGATTGTGTTAAGCTGTTAAGGAACAGAGCTTACCCTTACTTGGTACCTGCACTCAGCTTGGTGTGAGTATTTTTAAGGTAAGGTGGCTTTTGCTGTGTTGAGCATATGCATGATAAGTTCTTGACCTTGGCATAGGTCTGTTGGGTTTCGGTTTGTTTTGTTTTGTTTTCTTGCTGCTTTTGGGCAGAAGAGCATTTTTTTTTTTCTGCATGAGCCACCAATATTCTTCTTCAGTATCTCAGATCTAGTGGCCCAGCATCTTCTTGTTAAACAGTGTCCCATTATTTTTGGTCTCTAATGTCCAATTAACTATGTTATAAAAAGCTGATTGAGAAAATGTCACACATAAGGTAGTCGGTTAAATTTAATCACTTTTCAGTGTGTAGGCATTGCCAGATGTAGAGTAATAAACTCAATGGAGCGTTGCTGCTGTTAATTTACTAAGCAGATTTACTTGCTTGAACTCTTCCAGGTGTGAACACAAAATGCTTTTTTAAATGCTGATCTCCCAGAATGACTGAGTCAAAGTTACGTTCTGCAATTTAGTATCTGTGGACAGAGTGGTTTGAATCCTGTTTTATGGAAGAAGTAGATTAGCTGGAGATGTTTGGAGAGTGACAAAAAGCAAACGTTGCCATATTCCAACCATTAACTGGAGCTCCACCCCATGAGCACAGGTGTTAGTTACCCCAGGGTTAGGTTTATACTGGGAGTATTAAAAGCGCTTTTGCCGGGCGCAGTGGGAAGCTGGAAAGCTGCTGTCTGAAGTCCTCTTGTTCAGCACTTGGGTTTGGTTGCTGCATTTCTTGCTCCCTTCCCCCTGGGATGGTGAGTAAGGCCTGTTGTGGTGCAGAAGAGGCACCAGCTGCACTACAGGACTGAGAGACAGAAAGTTTATTGTTAAATTAATACAGTGATTATTATGTTGAAGTAACATTCTGGTAACTTTGAAGTTACGCTGCCTTCGGTGCTTACAGACACGCTGGATCTGCAGCCTGAGTTCTTTCATGCCACAAGTAGCCTTCGTGTATTTTTTTCTACTTTTTTTTTTTTTAAAGAAGAAAAAAAATACATTGGTGGGGCTGCACTACACATTTGGGGGAGGTGAGGAAACGAGTCATTTCAGTGGCAAACTTCATTGCGTGGCAGAAACGAGATGCCGTTGCTGCAGCTTCAGGCGGGGAAGGAGGCGAGTCACAGCTCATCTCTCGAACCCTTCCCGGAGACCGGAGGTGCCTCCAGCAGGAGCTTGGCTCCCAAGGCGCCGTTCACCTCCGTTTCTCGGAGAGAGACAGCGACAAAGGGGAGAACGGGCTTGTTTGTGAGGCGGGCGGGAGCTGCGCTGCCCGAGGCCGCCGCCCTGACTGGAGCCGCGTTTCCCGCCACTCCCCCTCGGGCGGCGTCGTTTGCGCCTGCGCGGACGCCTGCGCCGCAGCCCTCATGAGGCCCGGCTCGGCGCGGCCATGGCTCTGCGGCTGCTGCGCGGCGCGCCGAGGGCAGCGAGTAAGAGGCGGGCGGAGGGCGGGAGGGGCCCGGCTTTGCCGCTGAGGGGCTCCTCGGCCTCTCCGCGCCTTCCCCACGCAGGGCAGCCGGTGCGAGAGGCGGTTACCGGCCGGGACTGTGGGCGCCGGGGTTGCTGACGGGTGCCCAAGATGGCGGGGGCCGCGCTGCGCCCCCCGCCGCGCCCCCCGCCGGCCGCGGCGCTGAGGGGACGTGCGGTGCTACTGATTTTGCCCCTCCCCTGCTTTCTCTACAGGTTTCCTGCATTTTTTTTTCCCCTCTGGATATTAGTAGTCTCCCTTACATTGCAAACCTACTGTTGTCAGGCCTCACTGTCAGTTCTGGAGGTTTTCTTTCCCTAACCTTGCTATCGCTTTTTGAACAGCAGTAAAATATTAAGGCGTGGTTTAATATTTGTAGGATAGCTTGAGGGAACTTGCTGTGGCCTTGGAAGTTATTGCTCCCTGTCCTTTATGAGGAAATTCGGGTGATCTGCTCATGGAGAAACTTAGGCAAGAGCATAAATAAAGTAGTTTACAGTGTCTGTTCTGTAGGGCTGCAGGTCAGGCCGCTCCCTTCAAAAGTTGAGATTTCTGTGATCCTGTTGATACAGTACGTGTTAATGGAAGAGCTGGAAAAAGTGGTTTTGATGTTTGTGGCCCCTTCTAGGCTCTGTTTGGCCATTAGGCCCATGGCGAGGCTTGGCCGATGCCCCTGTCCCCCGCGCGTCCCGGCGAGCGCCCAGCTCTCACTGCAAGGATGGCTTTGTTACGATAAGTCGTGGTCTGTGGCCACTTCAAAAGGCAGATGTTGAGTGTGCCGCAACCTGGGATTTTCAACTTCTTTTCTAATTCAGCTGTATAATTAATTAATCGGATGGCTTTGTTACTGCCCATGAAGGAGTCAAAGATCAGTTTGTAGAATGTGGTTTGCTGATAAAGTTGTTTGTCTTATTTTTTTCAGAGGTACTTAATGTTGAACTTCTGTCACCTCAGTGTCAAGAAAAATGTATTTTGATCAACAATATCAAGTATTGCAAATAGGAAAATGGATTTTGCCTCTTCTGACCAAGATAACCAATTTCTTATCAGTACCTTAATCTGACTTTTGTTTGAACTTGGACTAGAATAGCAGCTTTAATTTAACTTTCTAGCTAGCTTCTCTTTTGGCTTGCTGAAGAGTGACAAGATGCTTGGCAGGAGTAGAAAGATCCAATCTATGCAGAAGGATTAGATTCTTCACTGTTGATAGACCCATTATATCATGCTTAAAGCAAAAAAAAAAAAAATTCCTTTGAGGCATTGGCAACAGTTGGCAGGCGTAATAGTTTATGTGACTGTAGGATTTAATGTTAAGTTTGTGGTATTTTAGGATAAATGAATATGCTGATTCTGGGAATACAGGTGGATTGTTGGTTGGTGTATATATAGGTGAGTCAAATCCACACTGCTTGGGAAGGTTTCCTGATATGATCTCTTCAGCAAGGTAGAATAATAGTTCTTTCAAGTGCTTTGCTCCCAGGCTGGTGCAGGGAGGATTTCTGTTTGAATCTTCCTGCTTGAGAAAAGACAGAGCTGCTTTAAGCCTGTGTCCATAGCTAGAATATTTTTAGAGGGTAGTTTATGCTTGCTGTGGACATTTGGCTTTTTAACCAAATGCAGAAATATCAGTCGTTTTGAGAGATATTCATAAGTAATTTTTGACTTGTTTACGACTCTTGAATTATTTGACTTAAGATATATGTACACCTGTGGTTTTATACTGCTTGAAAGAACTTCAGATATGGCTATTAATAGGCTTTATTTTACATTTATGTTAAAAAAACGTTAGTAGGACTTTAAAAGAAAAAAGTTTACACTTTTAATTAAAGCATTTGCATGCCGTTATATAATTGAACTTCAATGTGCTCAAAGTTTGTCCCGTTTTTGACTACCAGCTGAATTATTTTGCTGTCATAAGGGAAGCCCAACTATTCTCTACTAACATTCTGGAAAACCTGTTACTGAGGGAACAACGTTTTATTTTTTAAAACTTTCCTTTGGGAAAGCAGAAGCTTTTTCTGACTCAAAAGCTGTTGGAAATGAGCCAAGACCTGGAAATCAGCAGGTTTCTTGGGGGAGGTTAGGACTTCTCCAGGAAAACAGAATGTACTGGTCTGTGCTAGCTAATTACTACTTAGAGTCTAAAATACAAGAAGATAACAGTGAAGATAAGTTCAGGCAGTTTAAAATACACTGTTGATGTGAACTGAGTTATACAACTAACACAGTTTGGCCTGCATATGTTTTTAGGGCCAAAAATAATTATCTGTGCTGATTTCTTAGGTGTTCGTGAGTTGAATGTTAAACTAATATTTGGAGTTTGTTTTCCTGCCCTCCGCTTCCTAGTTTCTGAAATGAGGGTTTTTCAGAGGTGTTCTGAACAGCCATAGACCCACTTGGTGTTAAACTCTAACATTTATGCCACATGTCTGTTTGTTTGATAGAGTCATCGCTGCTTTGCAGCTCTCTGAGAAGCACCAGCTCTAAGACAGGAGGAAGATCTGAACCTGCTAAGCAGCCACTTAAGAAACCGAAATTACCACTAGGTCGATTTGATGAACCAGAGGAGTCCAGTATGGAGAGGGAACCCCTGGAAAGTAAGTCATGGTTTACAAAATCGAAAGCCATGTTTTAAAGGCAAGACCCTGTGATGCAGTGCTGATGTCAGTTTAAGAAGAGGAGTTGGCATTCAGCACTCTTCAGAATCGCTTTCTTAGCTTAATAGTTTGGAAAAAAACAGAGGCAGGGCAGTGGGCACAAGCTGAAGCAAATGATGTATGAGGGAAAAAAAGCTTTAAAACAAGGGTGGTCAAACATTGTGACAAGTCATCCAGAGAATCTGTGATCCCCCTCCTCTCGGAGATACTCAGGTTTGCCTGGATGTCCTGACCTAACATGAGCCTTGCTTTGAGCAGGGTTGGGGCCAGATATCAACCAAAGGTGCCTTCCACCATAAACTCTTCCATGATTCTGAGAAATGTAGCTGGTCTGTTACAGTACAGCTATAAATCATGGTGGTAAACTCATGAGGACACCAGCTACTTTTCATGATCCCAAAACCCTGTTTTATTTCTTAGTCCACAAAAGATTTCTGATTCATGCTGTGTTTCATGGTCAGTCTTTCCCCTAAGCTTTACAGGCAGCGTTTTGAAAAGCAACAAGAGATACTGAGTTTACTGAGCTGGTTAGTGGGGTTAGGGGAGACCTAATGAGCTGCTAATTGTGTGGTGTTGCAGTGACCTTAGTGGGGCTGCGTTTAGAGAACCTGACAAGATTGAGGTGCAGATAAATCGCTGCTGAAGTCACTAGAAACATACACATTTTTATCAGACAGGAAAAAGACACAGGAAAGAGACACAGTCTCTTTCTTCCTCCTTTTTAATTAGCTGTCTTCCCTAACTAAAAGTGCTAGTTGTGCTTTATCTTATTCATCATGGTGTGATGTTCTGCTACTGTTTACCAGGAGTGATAACCCATGTTTATCTGTTTCAAGGTCTGTAGGGCAAGCTTTTTTTAATGTATCAGTAGATTACTATGAATATCCAGATGATAAAATTACTGAAAAATTACAGTATCATCACCGAAATGGCTGCAAACAATTTCAGATTGCAGCTCACTTGTGAACTGACTCAGAGTTACTGTGTAAGCAGCTATTTAATTCTTGTCCTTTTATTCCCAAGAAAATAAATGCCATCACTACTCCATAATTCTTACATTTGCCTGAGATGTTCTATGTTTAGAGCAGGACTCAAGGTTTCTTTTGGCTTTAAATTGAATTGTACCTGTATCTTTTTAGATATAACACCAGCAATAGTTTGTTAGAATGCCAGGTGCCCATTGTATCCTTGATGGTTATTAGGAAAAAACATAAGAGTTTAAGCTGGCCTTTTGAATTCCGATTGCTGCGTAGCTCTCATGGAGAAAGCTTTTGAGCTTCTGCATCCGCTGTCAGCACATCGGTACTGCTTGGATATTGGGAAGGTATCTACAAAATAATATTAGATGCATTTGCACTCCATGTACTGCCAGAGGTGCTCAAATACTGACATTTCCTATCCTGGACTGCATGAATTTTTAAACGGGCATCCCGATATGTCCTTCTGTATAGCCCGTAGCTACATGAGTCTCCCTTCATCGCTGTCCTCCTTTTTCTCTGCACTCCAGCATTTCTGTTTGTTGTCTTTTCTCATTTTCAATCCTGCTGCTCATTACTTGTCTTGCCCACCAGGGCTGAGTTAGGGATACGACTGAGAGAGCCCCGAGTTATGTGTATTTATGGGAGGCTGTGGAGAATCAGCGTGGCAAGGGAATGTGTGGGGTACAGAGAGCCTGAGAGCCCTGCAGTCTAGTGCAGGGTGAGAAAACACTCGACCTAGGATGGTGCTGTCCCAAAAAGTGCTTCCCTGGCCTGGTGATGCCTAGTGGGATGGCTGCTGTGCAGCATGGGTGGCCTGAGTTATTCCTCCTAAGAGAGGGCCCTGAGTAAGGGAGCATGGAGTAGCATAAGGATGTTGACTGTGAGGTGCAGAAAAGTATATGGTGTTTGAGTAGGTGGCATAAGCTAGTAGGGTGCTGGGAACAGAAACAGCACTGCTAATGTGTAAGCTTAGCATGTCAGTCATCAGAGAGATTGGAAAGTCCCATTCATTCCCCTCTTAGAAAGAGCCTCCCTCTCCTAAAAGGGCATCACAGTGACTTAGCAAGCTTAGGTTAAGTTGGAGAAGGTGACAAGTCTAACTTAGCTTTTTAGGATGTTACAGTACCTCCTGTGACTGAGGTATCTAGTCTGGTGTTGATAAACATCAACGTGCTATTTCTCGAAAAACATACCAGCATCAATGAAAACATGGTGTTTCAAATACAAGAATAATTATAAAATCTTGGCTAAAATTTTAAAACTAAAGCTAAAATTAAAACCCGAGTGCTTAGAGACCTAAACAAACACAGCAAGTGACCTGGTGGTGTATTGAACATGTTTACAGCATACTTGAGTGAGGTAAGTTTTCCCTGTGAGTCCACGAGAAATTGTAGTGCTTTAGTGCTTTTGGATATGGAGTTGCTTTTTCATTTGCATAACTGAATATGATAATGTATTCCTAACTGTAGTTAAAAACTCACAGAAACTACTGGTTTATGTCTCTGGGAACTGTTTAACTCAAGGTTGCCTTTAAGAACAAGAGAATTGATTTTTGTATTTGAAAATGAACCTAAGAGGCAAACATTATAGATGGTGACATCTTTATATTTGTCAACATTATAGGCATTTTAATGAACCTTTCCTATAACTTTAGAATTCCCCGATGGAATCAATCCTACTACAAAAGAGAGGGGTGGACCCAAAGGCCCTGAACCTACACGTTATGGAGACTGGGAAAGAAAAGGACGTTGTATAGATTTTTAATGTATAAATGTAATTATTGCTAATAAAATATTTCTAGTTGTTGAAAAATATAATGTACAGAAAAATCGCACCCGGATTTGTTGTGAAGCTTGTTTCTGTCATGCCTGTGAATAATTTTCTGAGACACTATGTAAATAAACATGATGCTGCAACTCAATTTTTGGAACTGTTATTTGCTCAGTGTACACCTGATCTTTCATGCTATTTACAGTATTCAAGTATAAATGCAAGTGCAGTGATGTGAAATTGGCAGTCTGGATCTTACTGAGATGTATAAGGGCTTGGATTTCTTCATGTATTTAAACATTTATGTAGTGTCTTGAAAGTGCTGAAAGAGCTTTGCAGTTCATGAACATAGATAATGGTCATCAGAAGTACAGCCACCTCCAAGGGGATCAGTGCGGAGCTGATGTTCACATTTAGCACAGTGGTTCGTTGGTAGAAGCCCCTTAATCAAGAACCATCCCCTCTGCCCCTGTTGGAGTGGGCTGGAGTTTCTTTCCTGTGTGTGCAAAGGGGACAGAAACTCTGGTTTATCCTATCTCAGATGGACAGGCTGGAAATGGCATGATGGAAATGGAGACTTAATTCTGGGAGGGTCAGGCTGTGATTGCAAATAGCATAGGGGTGCTCGATATGCAGTTCTACAGGACTGTTCTTTATAACCTAGCTTATTATGTGTTACTTGCGTTAACTTTTCCTGGATAAATGGAGATGTCTGTTTGAAAGCTGGCTAAATGCTGCTTGGGCAAAAATAACATTACTATCTGATACCTTATGGTCAAAGGTCACTAATTGCATTAGATGATCTAATATTGCAGGTCTTGAAACAAAGTTATCTGACATTGCACTAAATACCTTTCAGTGAGACTGAGCTCGGTTCTTCATTTAAGAAATTGCCTAGTTGTAAATACTGTAGTACAGTGCAAATCTACCACTTGGGTGGGTACTTACGAATAAGCTGTCATTAAAATGTGTGAACATGTGCTCTATTTCTGTGCAAGTTCTTTTTGATAGCTTAAATAAATGGATCTTCTCTAGTCTTCAACTGAATGTTTTCTTCATCCCTTTGTGTTTCCTTCCTGGTGTTTTGCCGGTTTTTTAGCGTCTTCTCTTTTACTCTACCTGCTCCAGCTTACATATTCACAGTTCCTATTAGCTGCTTTTGCCACAGCACCGTAGTGGGCATTAAAACTGAATAAAAGTTTATTGGAGAGCCCAGGACAGTCTCCCGTTTTACGCCGTGCATTTCTTTTTCCTACATGGATATTTTTGCCCTTTGCTATGCGAAAGCACGCTGTACCTGAGTGAAAGTCAGCTTTACCTCACGATTTCTGTTGGTTTGCATTACTCTGGCTCTGTGTAAGAATTCAGGGTTTTGCCCAGCTCTGCAATTTATCAGAGCATTTAAGTGTCTCAGTCTTACTGCAAATCTGTACAACCTCCCTAAAACTCACAGGACTTGCAGCCAGTGGGGAAGCTCCTCATTAAAATCTGCCCATTCGTATACCCAGTGTGTATTTTATTGATGTAGTATCATGCTAGTTGTGAGTTAAGATATTTGACTCAATGCTGCAATGCCCTACAAAAGTATTGTCTGTTCACTAGGTTTATCAAAATGAGGTTTACTGAAGCCTGTTTTTCATAAAATCTGTTGACTAGTGGTAGGTACATTTTGAACCTTTAATCTTCTAGAAACTTGAATTCTGCAGCATGTTTTGGATATTGGAAAATTGGTCAGTTTTCATACCTGACTCATTCTAGCTGCCCTTCTGTAGTGCGACGGTTATGTTTTCCCAAAATATGTTGACATTTTCAGTTACCTAAAGATAAGCTGGGTCAGCTATCTTTAATATATGCTGTTTATTAAAATACTTATTTCTAGTAAAGCTTTGCCCCTTCAGTTGGTAGTGGGTTGGGAAATACTTCAACACCCAATACACCATCTTTTCAAATAGGAAGCAGAAATTTTAATTGGAAATTTCTGCCTTTTTTGCATCATTATTAATAGGCTTAGCATCTTAAGTAGCAGAGAGGCAGTAACACCACCGCAGTTATTTTTGAATTCTAAACCTTATTCTCATCCATGGGTTGTTGCATGAGTTCATTATCTTCTCTTACCAGGTTTTACCCTTCCCAGCACATTCTCCATGAATGTTTACAGAGTTCCACTTCTTGGCACTCCTGATTTTCAACTCTTAATTGGCACCATCAGCAGACGGCAGCTGCAGTCCTTTCTCCCTGCCCACGGAACTGTGCCTTTTTGATTTAGCATAAAAAGAAGTGGTCTCAGTTTTCCGTGGTTTTCTTTATGTTTCAGTTCGTTATCTTCCATCTCCCCTGCTTTGCGGTCAGGGGCTGCTCAGGTGTGTGTGCTCTCACGTGGGCGATGGTGCCTCTGTTGGAGCTCAGGTGAGTTCTGGGCACTCTCTGTCTGCACCCGTGGAGCACGTGGGTTTGGAAGCTGCTTCTGAGGGTGCTGGTTGTACCAACAAGACCAAGTGCCTCATAAAGGCAGGGGTTTGCTTGCTTGCAAAAAATAAAAAGGCTCTTGCTAACTAGTGTTGTAAACAGCTGCCAAGGAGTTGGCACTCGGGAAATGGAGGGTTCCCCTTCAGTCTGGAGGAGCTTCAGGCCCTTTTTACCACATCCCAGGCCAGTGCCAGTACCCACCAAGTATTTGCTTAATTTTGTTAGGGAATGTGCCAGTAAGAGATCGGAAACTGAACATTTGGGCAAGATAACACATGGCGGCCACTGGGCGAATGCCAAGTGGCCTTTCTGCATTGTCTGGCAAACTGGACTTTACCAAAAAGAGAAGTCCTGGGCTCGCGTGCCACTAAGTCCAAAATAATGTCCTGCGGTGCTGCAAAATTACTTGTGGTATTTGTCAAAACAAAATGTGGTTTGAATGCAACAACCGATACGATAATACTGTGGGGCGTAAACGATCTTTTCTGGTTTGTTTTCTTGCAGTGTCTGCAGTGAGGAAAGCAGCACGTCAGCACTTTCTCCATGCTGTCTTCCTGCTCTTCCCAGATGATTAATATTGGCAATTCACTGGGATACAGCGTTAGGGTGAAGCAGACTTGTGGTATTAGCCATTAGATTAGCCACAGGTATGTTTTTATCATAAATACTGATTGAATCTATTTTTGTAGCTCTTTTTGTTAGTATGATGGTATAAAGCAGCAGGAGTTGTATCCATTTTCTGTTAAATTTCTGGGAGACAAAGGAGAATTGTTCTGGCTGTGTGAGCAAATTCTTGTAGTACTAGTTTCTTGGCTAAAAAGCTGCATGTTGTGTTTCTCCAGTAGGTTTTCTTTTTTAAACTTGTTTCTGCTATTTTGCATAGACACATTTGGTACACTATTACCATTATGAAGCTGTTATTGTTTGAAGGAGTTGCTCTGTAATTACTTTTATTACAAAATATATGAAGTTGCGCTCTACAGCTAAAGAAAATGTTTGCTATATGTTGCCTTGTTGTATGTATTTCAGTGTTGATTTTACTTAGTTAAAATACAAGGTTTACTATATAGTAGAATCAGAATAAAATTACCCTTTATGGTAGCATATGTCTGTGAAAGACCACAGAATGCTGGTTTAAAACTTCACTACTTTTTCAGTTGACTGCAATAAATGAGCACAAATTCCAGTGGTCTGTAGTGACAGACATCTTACGTGTCTGTTTACGACACTTATTTTGGCTTTGTTACTTTGAAAGGATCATAACACCTGTTCTAAAGTGTCAGAAAAATAGCAAAGCTGTGTCTTTATTTGTAAGGTATGAGAATTTGGAAGTTCTGTGGGTTTTCTAATCGTTCATCGGTCACTAACATAGCATCAAGCATGTCAAAGGATAAGGAAATGGTTTGAGATGTCTTTCTGTGTGCCGATGGTGATCAAAAAACGTAAAAAATTGCGGTCGCTTTCACGCTTTTGTAATATGCAATATGAAAATACCTTTGCTTCGCTGGTGGTTGGTGCTTCATGTCACACTAGCTGAGATGTGCAGCCCACGTTCTGCTGTCGGTGTGGCCATCCCTCTTCTTACATCTTGGGGACTGCTGGCAGGGGGCAGCCATGTGTCATCTTCCCAAGGACTTCTGCTGCCGAAAGGGTGACACAGTAGAAATTGAATCATAATTATAAAATTAGGTTTGGGCAAATCCTGAGCAAAGAGCTCTGTTTAAAACAAGCGCTGTGAAGAGCAGAATGAAGTCCTGTTCCCTATGAATATCTTACACCTCCTGTAGATTCGGTGTCTTTCTCCATGTTCCCTGGTTGATTGACATTATCTACACCAGGCAAGAGACAGGGCATCTTTCTGCCCATCTTTCCCCCCTGGGGACATTATTTGCACCTCTTTCCCAGCCACCGCTCTCCACAGAGCTTGCAAGAACTTAATTACTTTGGAAACCCTTCTTGACACCCTTACAGAATAGGCTGAAGTTACTGGCTTATAAAGTCATGGGGCACTGCAGATATTGGCTTCCCATCCTCTGGAAATGAAGCTGATGAATAACCTTGACCATATATATTTTCTTCAGAAATATTCATCATCTCTGCATTTTTGTTACTGTGAGAACAGATTTTTTTTTTTCCCTGGAAGAACATAAAAAGTGCCAATTAAAGCTTACAGCAGTAAGAACTTGATGTGCATCTTCCAGGCATTAAGCCTCTCAGTCAGGTATAGTCTTAGGCCTGTAAAAAATCACATATTTTAATGTTGCCATTTTTAAGGTCCTTACTTAACACATAAATTTTAAATAAAGCTGACATACCTGGCCATCAAAACACAGTTGTAATTTTCAAATGTTAGTCTCTGGCAAAATCAGGTGAGCTATGAAGTGAACTGGTGGTCAGGTTAGTTCTAGAAGCCAAATATTGAAGTATTGTTTACACTGGGACTCTCTCCTAATCAGCTGCTTTAAAATTAAGTGGCTTATCTAGCCATCTGTGCTTGCTTCATAATCAGTTGCAATGGAGGGAGATGCCTCTAAAAAGTAGGCTTAGTACATGGCGATGAATTCTTCATTACAGATGGAGAATGGGAGGAAGTTTTAAGTGCGTCCTCTCCATTAACTTTAAAGGCTGCCTAACCAGCTGCTTTAAGCGCGATACCATTAGATGAAGCTGAATGTGTCGGCGGTGTGGTGGTGACAGCAGAGAAGCCGAGAGTGTCAGTGATGATGAGGTGTGAGCTACTCACTTCCTTCTCCGAGGGAGGGTTGTGGTGAGGGAGCAGGACCTGCAGGGCTTCTGCTGCCTGCGCCCTTCCAAAATGCTGCTCAGTGAAGGGGATATCCCGGGCACCGTCCCTGGGCACCTCACAAATGGGAGTTTGCTTCCCTTAGAAGAAGAAGGCTGAAACGAAAACTTTAAATTCCTTCTGCCTACCCACCTCCCAAACAAATGCCTAAAGCATCACATAGCCAAGAGTGTACCGCTGGATATATTTATACCCAGGTGACAGCAAGTATCTCAAAACCTAGGGATCTGTGAGGTTTTATTTTCCTAATAAGGAAAGGGTGAAGTGCGTCAAACTAACAATGAAGCTGTCTTCATCCAGTGTACTGCTGAAAGAGAGGGAGCCAATATCAAGATTAAACTGTCTGACCAGAAAAAAAAAATATATATTTGCTCAGCAAACCCTTCGTCTGTGTGACTCCCTCGTGAGGGGTTAAAGAACAAAGGATGATGTGTTTCTAGCTGGGGAAAATTTCACCATCTCCTAGAAGATCCACAAGCAAATGGCAAATGTTGCTGAGCTCAGGGAACATCCTGCTTTTAGCCTATTTCCCACCCCCCAGGGCTTTCACTTGCAAGTTTTAAGTATCTATGTGCAATCTTTAGACAGGTTGGTTTTTTTTTTTCAAATGTTTTTCTTGAGTTAGGACCGCAGTATAGTGACAGGCAACTGTTTGGTCTGGCAGGCATATTGCTTCATCCTCCCTCTATATGGCGATGTCATTTTTTTCTGCCTGATAATGACAGCTACAGCTATTTCATTGTTAAACTGCATGTTATTTAACCCTGCTCTTAATTTTTGCTGACCTTGAAGCCATTTTTTGCTAGGTACCCTTAGTTCCTTTAGAATAGTAACAGGATACTTCACGAAAATTAATAAATTCCAGATGTTTCTCCCTCACCTTCCTCTGAAGGAAATCTTTTGATAATTTGTATTTTGTATGTGAAGATCTTGTTGACAGTCAAATCAAAAAGATGATCCCCATGGGCTGGAACTCCTCCATCCCCGATTTGCGTCTGACTCTCACATTCAGGTTCATTATTCTAGTAAAATGTAGCTCTAGTGGGAAGTCAGGGATGTGAAGAGAGAGAAAGAGATGCCTGGAACAAGTAGCACCAGTCTCCCTGAAAGCTTTAAACATAAACCCAAACTCATTTTAAGGCTTTCTTCCTTAACTGAGCATCAGTGAAGGTGGCTTAGCAGTTACACTTACGGTATTGAACGTTTTTCAGAGCACGTGGCTGTGGTCCCGTTTGTCCAATACAGACATGCGGGTACATTGGGGCAGTCCCAAAACAGGTCACTGAGGCGATTTTTACAGGTTGATGGCTCAGTTCGCCCAGAGAAATCCAGGTCTGACTGGCAGGTACCTCGTTGGCTCACCTGGGAATGACTGTGGATAGAAACATCTCTTAAATGGCAAAGAGCTTTGGATAAATGAGCTTCCCAGAACACGGTGACATCATGAGTGATGCACATGCCTGCTGTGCGCAATGTCAGCTCAGATGCCAGACCTGACCTTCGCATTTGAGCACTGATGAAGTTGCCTGGAGTAGTGCGAACCTTCTGGTCCCCTATGTCACCTCCATGTTGAAGATAAGCTGGGATTTATTCCTCCTTAAGAAGGGAGATCTCAAGGTCGTGTCTGTACCTCCTGCTCTCTCAGGGGATGTGCTGCGTCCTCTCACCCGCTGGCTCAGGAAGGACTCTGATGGGGAGCTCCCAGCAGGGAGAGGCTGCATTCCACACCGAACAGGTGCAGGCGAATGCGCATTTGGGCAGCTGACGACCAGATGGTCCTTCCTGTAAAACCATTTGTAGCAAAGTGGATAATAATACTGGCCGTATTGCAGAGGCCCGCCCTGCTCCGCAAACTTGCGCAAGGAGAGAACATAAAATGCTCTAAGCAGCATTTGTGCAGCGATTGCAGTGCTTCGCAGGAAGCCAGAAAGCACAACCGTACAGGGACACAAGGGAAGATGAAGTATTTCATTTCCCCATATTATTGAAATAAAGGGGGGAGAATGAGATGACCGGAGCATTACAGTAGCGTGCTGTGTCACTACACCTGTCTGAGGTAACCCTCTGTGTCCATATTAGTAACCGGTTGTTATATATGGCAATATTTGTGTCTTAAAATGCCTCGTCTGGCTGTTTTCTAGCCCTCAGCCTCACATATTTTGGGGCTAAAGAGAAGAATGTTTCGATTGTTGCCACCAGCGGCAGCGAAATTGTGCTGGGGCAGAGGGGCACCTGAGGTGGGGTGGATGCCCAGGAAGGAGTCACAGCCACTCACTGAATGTTGTTATGGGAGCCCCTCTGCTGCGCACCCCGTGTGCGCAGTGTGGAGCTCCATGTGCACGTGCAGCAGCAGATGGGCCGACCTTCACCAGCAGACACTGAAAAACCCCAGCTGCCCAAGGGAGTCCCTCAGCAGGTCCCTCCATGTGCCCCATCTTTAGCTGAAATGTTCTGAGCCCCTGAACTGGCGGCAGGTGGAGGTAAGCGCTTGTCTCTCACTAAGAAGAATGGTCCTGACCTACAGTGCTGCATACCTTTCAGGTCTGGTCATCAGAAAAAAATGGAGGACATATATTTTATACCACAATAAAAGTTTCAACTCTTACCTCTTTCTTACGCTCTTCCATCTCTGTTTTGACACAATCCCAGGATTTTCCCTGTCACAGCAGTGCATGTGTTTTTCTTTCAGTTTATGGGAACAAAAAAGGATTATGTCCTTTCAGATTGTGTTGAAACATGGGAATGATGGCAGAGCAGCATTAACAATGGTGCTGGCACTATTTTAGACTACAGTGGCACTAGCAAACATGACACTGGTTTGTTATCCCTGAGCAGAGGAAAGCACAATTGCTCCTGGTCTTTGGGAGAAAATTAATACAGGCATCTTGTTCCATCATCTGCAGACTGCTGGGAGAGGAATTGAAAGGTACGGAAAAATGATGAGTGGGGATAGGGAAATGCAGCAAGAAACGCTTTGAACATTTTGGGCTGCCTGGTCTCTAGAAAATTCTCATACAACCTAATCTGGGAGTAGCATCCCAAGTTTTACTTTGTGGCCCACAGAACCCTTTTCAACAGTCGAATACATATTCATAGAACTTCAGAGTGGTCTGGATGTTGTACTCTTCTTGGACACACACCAAACTTTTGCTGAAACTGTGTCGTTGGCTTTTTTGGGTTTTTTTTTTGAAATTTAGGCTGTGTCCAAAGAAGTTGCGTTATCAGAGCCAGTTTTAGCATGAATACACAGCTTTGCTAGACCAAGGACAAGAGGCCTGGATTTACCATGGATTCTGGGAAGTACTGGAGACCGGACACTGACGCCTTGGTGATTTGTTGGCACTGATTGGCACACGGGGGTTATTTTCACTTGGCACGTGAGCAGCAGAACACGCTGCAGTGCCTCACTGGTGGCACATGTCACGAACAAGTGCTGGAGGAAGCCAGTCCTCATACAGCTTAGTTTCCTGTGAGCAGGAAGAAACATCCAGTCTGACTTAGCATATCACTGAATGTCACAGCCTTCTCTCACACGTCCCCTGTGCTACATCCAATCCCAAATTCATCATCCTTTCCTAGCACCTCTCTCCCACTGCTTTCAGCTCTCTCCCCCCGTTCCTCAGCTACGAGCTGGGCAAACCCAAGCAGCTGCAGAATGTAGGAGTCACTGTGCCTTCCCACTCTCCCATGGAGATGCAGATAACCTACAGTCTTGCTCAGCAGCATCCCAACACTGTCCTCTCCGGGACAGACGCAGGCCAAGCCCAGGCTGTCCTCCCAGCTACCTGTGTGCTCTCGGCCGCCGCACAGGCAGTAGTCCAGACTCACAGCATTTCCTGCTGAGTACGGGACGTGCGGTTCTCCTCTCTGGTCTTCTCCGGCAAGACACAATGTGGATGTTGCTCCTCTCCATGAAAGGAAATTATTTCAATAACAGCCTCCCCCACAGAGCTGCAATTGAAAATTGTAACCGTTTCTAGAACATCAATAGCTACATAAATTTGCATATCCTTATTCGCATATATATAGAGAGAGATATCTTATATAGAAATGTTTGCAGATTTCATCCCTGTGTGGGAGGCCAGCACTTCATGAAACCATTTCATAATATATCAAAACTTGATAGATAAAAGTTATAAGAAAGTATTTTAGGCAGTAAAACTACAGCCAATACTGTTTCTTCTGGAGTTTAGTTAGTTAATAAACATTTTACATCATATTGAAAACTGAAACAGTTACACGCAGATCAAGACTGCTGTAAAAAGCCCAATGTCTCATCTCTGCTACTGAGAAGTTGTTTAGCAAATGCACGTTTTTTGTGGTCCTGAGAGAGGTACCCTGATGGGACACACCAAACTGTGAAAGAACTAATAGTATCTGTTGGGACTATACCCAAAATCCAGCTAGGCCGGTATTCTTCATCTGACAGAGGTATCACTCAGTGCTTTGGTAGAAGCCCCCTCATAAGAGGCACTTGCATTTGTGGAAGTTATTTATCTTTGAAAATTTAAAGGAAAAGAGTAGGACTCCTCACAGCAATCACTCACTAACAACAAAGCTTCAGATTCTACCAACCATGTAGATTTCATCTGATAGCTTTTTAATTGTTTCCCTTCATCCACATTTGTACTAATAAAAGTAAAACTACTTTAAAAAATTTTGTTCTCTATTTTTGGTTTACTAACAAGGGGATTTTCCATAGCAGAAAGTATGACCTTTTGGTTCTGACCACAGGTGACAGATGGTAACTTTAGGATTAAAACAGAAGGCTGTACCTCCGCATATACAAGCCCCACAGCTAAAGCAAGGCACGCGGAGTCCCAGTCCATGCATTTTCAGGCCCAACTGGTACCCAACAAGCGGGCACCTCTCAGCTGGAGACCACCTCTGCAGGTGCTGCAGCCTTCACCCTGATTTTCTGAGGGGCAAGAACTTCTCAAACATCATGACATGTTGCTGGCTGCAAACTGGCTTTAGCTGTAGCTCAGGGAACTGTCCACGCCTCATCAGGCAGCGGTAGCATTTTTCTGTCATCTGGTCTTCCTCATGCTGATGGCTCTGGTAATATTTATCACAAAGTAATCTGGAAATATATATGCATCAGGCTGTTTTCTAATGTCCCCAAACTGGTTTGTCACTTACGTGCATCAAGAGTTGTGGTCTTCAGCTTATGAGATATGGAATCTAAGACACATGGGGTATTTTAGTCTTAGCCAGAAATGGGGTCACAAATTGGAAAACCTGCTTACCTTCCAGTTCTGCTCCCCTGATGCATATTCTTGGGAGCTGCAATTCCAGGATGAGTCATGCTGGAAACTCTCCTGTACCTGAGACAGCTTGATACTGTGAAGGCTCAACAAAGTGAGACAGCTGCTCTCAAGTGCAGGAAGGAAGTGTTCCTTGAACCTCAAAATCCATGCCATCTTCTAAAAATAAATACAAAGCAGATATTTCAGAAAGAACAAATGAGCACAAAGCAAACACCTTCACCTTAATCCAAGCTCCAGGGATGCAGGACTAGGTAATAAAATGTTATTTAGCAGCACTTCACCTCTGTAAATGTGGTGTCACTTTAAAAGGAGACCAACACATTATCCTCATCTTATAGATGGGGAAACTAAGCCCTTCGAGGTGGAATGACTTGGCCAAAACCAGACATGGGTCTGCCTGTATTGGACTAGACCCATTTCATCCAGATAAAAATGCTACCTCTGACTAGAACCACCAGACACATCACCGGAAAGTACAAGAAAACCCACGTTACATGTGTTGACAAATCCGCCTGTTTGCAGTGTTGTGTGGTGCAGAAGTGAGGTTCATACAATTGGTACCAGTAAGTTAAATCTTCAGTTAAAAAAAAAAAAAAGCAGCCATAGGAAATTATTTTTTCTTTCCTTTTGTATGATTCAAGCCGGTTATGGAAATGTGTGCTACAAAAAATAAAAAGAAAAAGCTCAGAATTGTAGTTTTAAATTACACCATCAATGTCATGCAAACCACCCTGAAATTAGAGAGCCACTTAAAGAGCTTAGTTAATGTGTCACATCTCTGAAAGCTGCAACTTGAAGGATGTGAAACCTTGTTGTTAACTACTGAAATGCAAAGAGAGAAAGTCACAGAAAATATAAGGAACTTGTGTAACACTGACTTGGAGAAATTTCAGTATTGGTGTGACACCCAGGGAAATTTTTTGCTCTTCGGTTACCTGAGGCGCAGGCAGGGAGCTTCAGCTGAAACCAGAGGAAGCTGTGAATTGCTTGCAGTCTTTTGCCTTATAGGGGACTTCAGAATCATCAAGGAGACAGAAAAACCCACAGCTGATCTTGGGAGATTTCACGGAAAACAGCCCCCAACTAGAAATGAAACTAAATATTTATTAACATCCAAGCCTAATCAAACTAAAAACCACCTTCTCCCATGGAAATAGCAGAGGAAAACACCTGTCCAACAACACCTTTCCATCAGATGCAATTTTAATCTTTTTTAATTTTGCGGTTTTTCCATGGGTTAAAAGTCATACTATCATCATAAGTCTCCCCTGAGTTAGCTGAAGGGTTTCAGACGTACATTTTAGCACTCCAGTTAAGATTTCTACTGAATGACATGTCTACAGGATGACATTTTACATAACTGCATAATTATCAGTATTTAAGAACTGCTGTAGTTAGGTAAGATCTGTTAGAACTAAAAATTTATTATAAATTAACTGATATCACTTAAAAGTACACCACCATTTTATTTTAATCTTAACTATTGCTAATTCAATTATTAAGAGCCTTCTGCTAAGGCTGACCACTTGTACATCATTATAAAGAGAATACCAAAATCCTTATCTGGAATTAAAGAACTGTCATGGACATGAATGTTCTACATGTGGATATTTAAAGACAATTCCTATCAGACTATATGATAGTAAGAATACATAGAGAGAATGGCTGACCTTGGGTATGTCATTTAAACTGAAGATTCAGAGATGATCCCACATCATCAGAGTTGTAAGGACAACACTGCTCATTACAAATTATCCTTTAGAGAGCAAGTAATTATGTCCTGCCTAGCACTAAACTATTATTAAATGTGCTGTATTCACACACCAGCATCTAAATAGAGCTCCGAGTCTAAATTATCCTGACACACAAAGTGTTCAAGTGTTACACTGGACACCTTATCTTAATGATGTGCATGTTCCAGGTCATTCCTGCAACTGGTCCAATTAAGAAAGGCTCATTTTGTGCAGTATCTAAGAACACGAGCAGGGTCTAGCAATGGAACAGGCTGCCCAGAGAAGTTGTGGATGCCCCATCCCTGGGAGTGCTCAAGGACAGACTGGATGGGGCTTTGGACAACCATAGCAGGGGGCTGGAACTAGATGATCTTTAAGGTCCCTTCCAAACCAAACCATTCCATGAGGCTGGAAAGCTGCCTGGCAGAAAGAGATCTGGGGGTGTTGGTCAACAGCCAGCTGAACATGAGCCAGCAGTGTGCCCAGGTGGCCAAAAAGGCCAACAGCATCCTGGCTTGTATCAGGAATAGCGTGGCCAGCAGAACTAAGGAAGTGATCGTCACCCTGTACTCGGCACAGGTGAGGCCCCACCTTGAATCCTGTGTTCAGTTTTGGGCCCCTCACTACAAGAAAGACCTTGAGGTGCTGGAGAGAGTGCAGAGAAGGGCAGCGAAGCTGGTGAGGGGCCTGGAGCACAAGTCTGATGAGGAGCAGCTGAGGGAACTGGGGCTGTTCAGCCTGGAGAAAAGGAGGCTGAGGGGAGACCTTGTCGCTGTCTACAACTACCTGAAAGGAGGTTGTAGCATGGAGGGTGTTGGTCTCTTGTCCCAAGTAGCAAGCAATAGGATGAGAGGAAATGGCCTCAAGTTGTGCCAGAGGAGGTTTAGATTGGATATTAGGAAAAAATTATTCCCAGAAAGGGTTGTCAGGCATCGGAACAGGCTGCCCAGGGAAGTGGTGGAATCACCATCCCTGGAGGTGTTTAATAGGCGTTCAGACGAGGTTCTTAGGGACATGGTTTAGTGCCAGAGTTAGGTTATGGTTGGACTCGATGATCCTGAGGGTCTCTTCTAACCAAAATGATTCTGTGATTCTATAATTCTACAAATGTACTAAAGCCATTAGCATGAAGCAGCAGTTGTTACAGCACAACTTAAAAGTTTTTCTTGCCTCTCCTGCAGCAGGAAAGGTACACACCAGTCCATGGGATAGGCTGCACTTTCTGAGGAACAGAAACAGCCAGTTCTACTGCTCCACGCGCCTACTCCTGTCTTCACAGAATCAGGTACTGACATTTTTAAAAAGCAGTGCTTGTTAAATAATGATCCATGTTTGTAGGCTCAACATCACATATAAGATACACTTTTACATCTACCTTTTATTTTCTTTTAGTAGCCTAGATTCTGCTTTCTTTTTCATTCATTATTTTATAGTACTCAATAACACGCTTCATATTTTTCAGAAGACAAATCCCTCTCCCAAAGGCTTGCAGTGTATACTGGAACTCTGCATGGGAGTAAAGCCTGAAAATAGACCATCCTTCTGCACTTCAAAGGCCTTAGAATAATCTGGCAGATAAGTGACATTAAAGAACACAAAATGAAGATTCAGAAGCAAGAAACAAGTTATGGAAAGTAGATCTTTATCTTGCAGTCAAACAAATGGACAGTGTGTAGATAATTTTTAGAAATGAGACATAGGACTTATCTTGGAGTATCTAACAGTCTTTTTTATTACTACAGACTGTCTTTAAATCTGCCCTCTGATTTTTATATGACCCATCTTTTGCTTTTTCTCTATAACTTCTGGACCCATTACCTAGCTGGACTTTCTGTTCTATAACCTTGTCCTTTCACTTCTTAAATAAAAAGATCATTTCATATTCAGTAAATTAAGCACATGGCTTTCAATGTATGTCTCGGAACAGTACGCTTTTCCTCAAGAAAAAGAAATATGGTTTCCAGATAAAACATCAGAATGAAATAAACACAGAAACAATGTGCCTTTGGGGAGTAAGAAAACACTCCCGGGCTGATTATATTTGCCAGAACGTTGAACATGGACTCATCAGATTGATTAAGTCTGTCATAACAGCAAATCATTAAGACATAAGAGAGAAAATTCAATAAACTTTCTAGAGATAGAAGTCTATTTTAAAACAATCAAAATAATATTGCTTTTATAAAATCTCTGTTGCTTTACTGTACTAGGATTCTGTGCAGGACTTTTATATCAAAAACGCTGTAGTAATAAAAGCACAGACATTGCAATGTTAATTTTTCTTTTTCATTACATGACATATCTATCTGGGCCCGCGTCAGTGAAGACAAACATGCCAGGTGAGGAGTGACGAGTGCCATCCGGCACAACAGGGAAAGGAAACAGCTGAGGGGCAAGGACCTACATAGAGGCCGTGTGGAGAGAAGAACCCTCGTTGAAAAGCAACGTAGTTACGAGGGGGTTTCCACAAAAACTTCCCTATTCTGTGAAACCCTGATCTGATCTGGAGGGAATTCCAGAATCAGCCTAAGGCGGAGCAGTCAAAGGCTGAAGCAAGCCAGTGAGCTGGAAGGAACCCAGCCTGTCCGGAGGTCCCGTCCTCTTGCACACACCAGGTAGGGCCCTGCGGCTTTTCAAGAGCTGCAAATTCTTGGAGCTGGAGCTCATGTTCTCCTGACGTTACACTTGCTGTGCACTATAGCTGCAAGTTTTGTACATAAAACAAGGAAAACGTCACAGCAACCATCACTGACTGTGCCTCGAGAGCCAGATTTTTTTAGCCACTGCAATGTGAAGACATCCAAGTATGTTTCTCCTCAAGTGATTGATCACAGAAGGGCTAAAGGAAGAGATCTTTTTTCTTCTTTTTTTTTACAGCAAATCACTTTTCTCATTGCTTGAGTATCTAGTGGCTGAGGAGAAACATGTTCTCCTGCAGATATGAGCTCAGCTTGTGAGTGCTATGGACATTATTTTATTGATAAAAGACTCACTGCTCACTAAAAATATCCAGCTTTTGAAGTAGAAATGATCCTTCTTCAGCATCTCCGGACTTCAGAGAAAATCAGAAGCCAGTATGATTTGCTATGACCCCATCCCCTCCGCCTCCCCCAGGGTGAAATTAGCTTGACGGAAAAAAAGTAAAATGAAAGTGTTTAAAATGTTTCTCCTCAACATTTCCACTTCTCTTGAGGAAGGCTCTACTCAGACAAAAATAGGCAGCATTGGCAGGACCAGTGCAGACTTTCAAACGGGTAAAATCTAATATGGAATTATTACTTGTTTCTCATCATAAGGGGCATTGAAAAGATACACACTTTTATTTACACTACTATTTAAACAGAACTACAGAAAAGAGAAGGAAAAACATAGTGTTTCAGAGGAAAAACCATCTCAAAAGCTATGTATATATAGATTCTGTCTGCAACAGTCTGAAGCTCGCAGTTGATCAGCTAGTCCTTAACCTGCACTTTCTGCAAGTTCATGATGTCATTGGCGGTGAAAAAAAGGGCTACATGAATCACAGTCCCTATTGTTGAGGAGCTAAAATTAAGATTTGTTCCATATGAAGCCAAGATCAAAAACTGTCCTAGCTTTAGTGTCTTTCCCATCATTTACCCGGTCAACAAAACTTTTTTTAGGATTCAAAGACTGCCTTTTACACAGTAGCACGTGAAACAGTAATAACAATGGAGCTCATCTGTCCCTCTTTGTATTTTCTTTCCGTATTTCTCCCTAATTTTTCAAACTTATGATTTTGCAACTGATTTTACATCTGATCATTGTTCTTCTTCTTGGCTAGATATCAAGGACTACTGATACCTATGGCTGGTATTCTTATCCTCAAAGCCTAAGTGAGCCAAATGCATGACTCACAAAGTTCCATCGAACAGTCTCTCTGTTCGAAAAGCCCAATCTTAGAATGAGATAAATTGAAATCAAAAGACTCAAGCTGAAACACACACAGAGCCTTAAATAGCTGAAAATACACCGCGAGCTTGGAAAGTGCAAAGCATTTAATTTTTAAGATCTCTTCCACGCTCTCATCAGAACCATATGGAGCTTCCATTTCCTTATATTCTACACCTACACAATCCTACACTATAATCCACACTAGAACATAGTGGCCAAATACGTGCAGTAGTTTAATACATAATTATATATATACTTATTAGCTCTACAGCATGGTATTTTTTTTCTGAGCTTACACAACTATGACTGACAGCAAAGCTCATTGAAATGTATTTAGTCACTTGCATCCATCTACTTAATTTATAGTTACCTCCCAGGTACTCATTTGTATTTACAATTACAGTGCAGATTTACTAATAACTCTCAAGAAAACAATACTGTTGGTGAAGCATCACCATATGCTGGGATGTCACTAGATGATGCCACTTCATAAAAGATGGAGATGCTTTTCCAGTTTTAAGAATTTCTGTCTTAATTTTCAAAAGTGCAAACACAACACAATCTTTTGGTTTCAGTGTTATTTCAAATGCTCAGCACCTACAGAAATTAAACTGCACTATCTGGGATGTCATAATGTCAATAATTCATCTAATACCAGGTGCTCAGTCTATGCATAGAAGTAAAGGAACAACCAAGAAACTGGAAGAAAAATGTACTACCTCTAATATCTCATCCCTCCAGTCCGGTTGCTGTAGAGAAACTAGAAGTCATTAAAAATGAAGCCTCACCTATAAATCTTGCTCCTTTTGTACTTTTTAACTATCTCAGGAGCAACACTATAACCGTTTGCTTCACGGGCCAGGCAGTGAGTGCTCAAACTGTAAGAACACACGACTCAGGCCACTGCTGGGGGAAGCACACAATAGTTATCGAACAGACTTCCAGGTTTGGTTTGGTTTGGTTTTTTGTGTGTGGTGTGTTGATTCTGTTTTGGTTTGGTTTTGGTTGGTTGGTTTTGGTTTGGTTTTGGTTTTTTTTTTGATTGAAGATGACAGAACTAGAGCTGGGCAGGAATTTTCCTACACAAAAGCACATTGCTGAAAAATTCTCATTAATTAAAAACAATGCTGGGAATTCATTTCTTAAATGTATAACTTTTGTACACTTGGGTACAAGGCGGTCACCCTCTCTACCCTTTATAGTCAATGGGGAGACACAAATGATCCAGAACGTGATTCACATCCTTTTACCACAGGCCCTTCCAGATGGTAAATCAGCTCGCCCCAGTCAGACACCCGTCTGCAAACAAGACAAACCACCTTCAGGATTGTCTGTTTCTCTCCACTGGCTATCAAGGGTAGACAGGGTGATTGGCTCATAGCTCAAGATTTTAAGTCTGTGATAGAAATTCCATCTAAAGCATTTGCTGAAACACAGTGATTAAGGTCAACTTTTCAGGTTCTGCCAGCCAAGGACTGCAGGTGCTGTGTTACCCGAGCTCAAGAGCCACCCAGACTCTGCAGCCTGGGGAAGCCAGCTTCGAAGAGCTGAGTTTCAGAAACATTACTGAAATGTCCATTTCCCAGGATGTTATATATATATAAAAAATTTCTTTTTCTTAAGACCATGAAAACATCTGAAGCACCAAGGTTTCTTACACATCAGAAATTCTCACACTCAACAACTCTAACTTGAACCCTATTTATTTATGGACTTCGGTATTTGAGGATGAGGCATTAGAAAAACACAGCTATTTTAACACCTGGTTTCAATCCAGTTAATAACTTTGCACCTGATACATTCTCTCCATTAAGTCAAATATATGCTAATACTGTCCTGATTAGCAAATACTATTTAAAGCTGCTTTATGGGATGCTTTCTGAATAAGGCGGGTGTCTAGATTCAGTGAATTTCAGGCAGGAAGACCAGATTCAGTGAATTTCAGCTGTCACATCATAAGACAAGACGAACTTCACAAGTTATCTATAGGTACCCCTGCAAAACAGTGGAATAGCCTACAGGATGACATGTAGGGACAGCTAGGGAGAGGTCTTTTTTTGTGCTGGGTAAATCTGTGTTTTTACTGAACACAACACAATCTCTAGCATCGGAAACTACAGAACTCCAGTATTTAAGTTACTTTACGGAAAATTCAGCCATATGAAACTCAATTCTGAAGATACAGTTCTTGAAACACATGAGTATGTACTTAAACAATTCCAAAACTGGATTTTATAGTGCTCTGCAGGGTTTAATGAAAGATGAAGCAAAGGGCACCAAGCCGACAGGCTCAGCGCGACAGCTGTGTACCTTCTTCTACTGAAGAAGCCTTAGGTGGTGACATCTCTGGTCTCTCTGCACTATATTTCACTGCATGGTGTGGGCACGCCATAACTCATTCTATAAATCATACTGTATCCTGAAAGAGATCTTTTCTTCCTTTTTTTTTTTTTTTGCCTATGAAAAATGCTTCAGGCAATAACTTAACAACTACAACACTCTGCCTCTCTTTAGGATCCAGAAAAAGCAGCAAAGGCACAGAAGGGATACAATTTTGTCTTCCTTAGATTCATTTGAGCTCTCAGGGAAATACCTAATAATGCATTTACAGCATGCTGTTTTCAAAACACTATGTATTAAAATATTAATAACCTAATCATCTCAGCCCCATAGTGAGGCATCTTTCTACTACTTTACAGAAGCACGGATAAGGACTTTGAAGGAAAGGACAGATTTCAGAGCTGAACACAAGCAGCCCACCTTCATGCTCAACAGCTAGAAGAGGATATCCCACATAAGTCCACCCAAGCACGCACACAAAGCAGGAGTTAGACCTGGGAAATATGCAATCAGGACATCTAGTTTTAAGGCACTAAAGGCCAAAGCACAAACTGAGCAATGCACTTACTCTGCACTTCTGTATGTTTTTTCAAGCACGGAAACTGGATCAATAGCCACTTTTCACGGCAAGTATCATAATATTAATTTTAGGATCAGAGAAATTTATGCATATTAAATTAATCTGATTGCTAAAAGCTACTTGATACCTTCTGGCAATATGGTAGAGTGCTTCAGACTGTATGTAATGTACAGGTCAGCTCTGTCACAAATACAAAAGCAAAAACTATTTAAAGATGGCAGCGCTGCTGACACAGTCCCTTAATACCAGAACCCAGGAAGAGCTTACCTAGCATGTGAGAGGCAAGGTCATCTCCTTTTCTCTCTCAGGGGATTCCTACCCACAGCTCTGGCCTTTCCAAAAAGCATTCTGTTCCTCAGAGCCCTGGGACAATGGCAAGGAGAAGAGGTATTGCTACCTTTCTAGCTGAAGCTGGTTTTCTCTAAAAAAGATCCAATAATTACAGAAACTTTGGGCTAGAAAAGGGGAAAAAAAATGTATGCTTGTAGGTAGAGTATTCCACTAGAAGTCAGTCCTGTTTAACATCACATTTAGGCAGCCAGGACTATTGTGCCCCAATAATTTAGTCCCTAGCCAAATATGGCTAATATCAGGCTACATTAACATTTGCTTTACACTCCTCCTGGTGCAGCAAGTCTTTAGATTTAGGCACTGCAGTAATGCAGCTGAAGCTCGACTCTGTTGTACTATTCTGTATTATTAGTTTTAACCCTTAATGCCTCTCTCCGAGAACAATACTAAACCATCTCTTGGAATTGTGCATCAATACCACATCCTCATTTTGCAACCTCATGCCCAGTAACTCACTGGCCAGGACACTCTCACAGCAGATGGGCAGACCTCAACTCCCTACTTTATTTGAGGGAGATCTAGACACATTCTCCCATGCTGGGTGCTAGCTTAACTACTAATTAACCTGATGTGCAGTATTCTCAGTTCTTTCTCTTGTAACTCTTCCAGACTTAGGGGATAATTAGCTCACCATTGGATCCGAGAAAAAGAAAGATACAGAGAATGATTCAGTAATTTAATGTCTGAGGGAGAAAAGACCTGAATTTCCATCTGCCTCACTTAAGTATTTTATAGGCTATATATAGGCTTCAGCTCTTTCCAGAAGGGTTGGATTAGAGGGGAAAAAAATAAAGCAAGTTAGAACTGAGCTGACAAAAAGGATGTTACTGGTGAACAGCCTCACCAGAGTACTCAGCAAAGGGACATAATACAAAATGGAGGAAGGGGAGACTAGAGACATGGTACTTAAGGGGAGGAAAGCGCAGAGCTGCACAGCCTTGGGCGCGGAAAATCAGCCTGGGCTACACCTTCTGCAGGGACTTCGGGTCCAGCTCACAGAGCAGCCCTGGGACCCATCTCTGCCTTCCTCAGAGCCTCACACCACCTCAGCGGGAGTGAAAAAGCACCAGTCTCCTCATTGCGAGGTCTCTGCTGCCCGTAATGCTTTTTTTACAGACAGAAACACGTACTCGTGGAGAAAGCTCAGAGGGCAAATTAACGCTATGGCAGTGCCCATTCGATCAAGAGGCTGTAAGAGGATTATTTTCCCCAGCACCAGCCTGGAGAGAGAGACGCCTGCCCCAAGGACCCAGGAAAGGAGGCTGTAGCACGGAGGGTGTCGGTCTCTTCTCCCAGGTAACAAGTGATGGGACAAGAGGAAATGGCCTCAAGTTGCCCCAGGGGAGGTTTAGATTGGGTATTAGGAAAAAATTCTTGACAGAAAGGGTTGTCAGGCACTGGAACAGGCTGCCCAGGGAAGTGGTGGAGTCGCCATCCCTGGAGGTGTTTAAAAGGTGTTTAGACGAGGTTCTTAGGAACGTGGTTTAGTGCCAGAGTTAGATTAGGTTATGGTTGGACTCGATGATCTCTTCCAACCAAAACAATCCTATGATCCTATGACACCACCATACGACCGACCCTGGCAGATCACTCTGCTGTGTGTTTTGGGGTATTTACCACTTGCGAGTTGCCACCCGGACAGGCACAGGCTCCTGGGCACCCCGCAGTCCAAGTAACGGCTTGAAACCGCGGCAGGCGCAGACCCGCCTTCCACACGCCACCCGCCGAGGCCAGGCCGACCGGCCCGCCGGCAGCCGCGCTCCCGCCGCCGTGCTCCGGGGAGCCCGGCCCGGGCAGAACCCGCCCCCGGGAGTCCCCGCTGGGGCGAGGCGAGGACGGGCCACCCGCGCTCCCGCCTCACGGGGCGGCCGCCGGCGGGGGGGGCGGGGGGGGCGGGGGGGGCGGGGCGTCCCTCCCTCAGGCGCCTCCGCCCGCGCGCACAGGTGCGGCGGCTCGCGCCAAGCCCCGCCCCGGGCGCTACCTGGAGGGCGGGGTCACCCCGCCGGCGGATGGATATCACCTGCTCCCGCGAGGTGACCCTTACGCCCAGGCGCCTCTCTGTGCCCTTCTGAAGTCAAGTCATGGCGAAGCGTCGCGTCGCCGCCACTGTTCGGAAAGCCCCCGCGGGGAATCGCGGCGTGTCCGCGCGGCGGTAGGGCCCGGCGGACTATTTTTCACCGCCGGCGCAGGGCTGCCGTGTCCCGGGTGGGCGTGTGCACGCGCGCGAGAGGGGGAATGAACGAGCGGGCGGATGCGTCTGCGGCCGCAAGTAGTTCCGGTTGAGGAAGTCGGCGCTCGCGGCAGCCGGTTCCCGTGGCTGCGCCAGGGCCGGAGCGGCGCGTCCCGTCCCGTCCGGTCCCCAGCGGTGCCGAGCCCGGCCCAGCGCCAGCCCCGCCATGGCCACCCGCTCCTGCCGGGAGAAGGCGCAGAAGCAGAACGAGCAGCACCAGGCCATCCTGGCCAAGCTGCTGCGGGAGGAGGACAACAAGTACTGCGCGGACTGCGAGGCCAAGGGTACGGCGGGGCGGGCGGGCGCGGAGGGGCGGGCGGGCCGGCCCAGGTGAGGCGCTCCCGGCGGCGCCTCCGTGTGTCCGCCCGCCCGGGCCTGCCGCGGCGGGGTCCCCGCTCGGGGCGGGGGCCGGCAGCGAGGGGCCCCGCCCCGCTCCACGTCCGCAGGGGCGGCGGTGACCGGCCCCCTCCCGACACGGGGCCCGGCGGGGCGGCGGCGGGAGTCCGGCGATGGAGGGCAGATACCCTCTGATTTCGTTGTGAACCCGTCTCGGCTTCTCCATCCGGCTGTAGGCCCGTTATCCCGAAGCGAGGAGCCCCCAGCTGGGGCTTTATGCCGCGGCCGGCCTAGCGCTGCCCTCAGGTTCCAGTGCCGCGTCTCCCGGCGCTGCATCGCTCAGGGCCGCCGGGGCTCCTGGGGCTGGATGGGGAATGAGCTGAACGTTGAGTGTCCCAAACAATGCCCTTCGGTGTTGACCCAGTCATGTAAATGCTAGGCTCTTGGAGTCGAGGTGTCTGCGTCGTTTAATGTATCAACAGATCTGGCTTCGGTGGTGAATGAAATGTTAAAGATTGTAGTGCTCTCAAAGCTTACTTGTCTTTTGTTTTGTTGTTGCTAATGGTTTTGTTCTATGCAAAAGTAGATGTATGTTTGCCTTTGTATTTACCTTGGGTTCTGTGGCTTTCGGATAGAAAAATGCAGCATATCCCTCTTTCATTGAGTCAATTCAGTAAGATGTTAGCCTAAATAAGATGATTGCACAGTAAGTTGTTTAAAGTATATTTCCTGAGCAACAACTAGGTGTTTGCGGTGTATGATTAGCTCCAGAACTGCCTTGTTGAGCCCTTCTCCACCTCAGCTGGCGGTTAAGTATGGTGAGCTAGCCTGAGCAGCCAGCAATGGCACTGTGTTTGCAATTTGCCTTTCCAATCTGCACAAGCTGCTTTTTCATCATGGATGTAAACTGTGCAGTGCCTTGCACCATGCTGGTGTCTGATACATCAGAAATAAGACTTTAGCTTCCTAGTATAATAACCCAAAGATGTATATAATACAGATTACACCAAAGATAAGAGATCTTTGTATTTTACAAGTAACTCTTCTCAAGAATTTTCTAGCACAGCTCTTCTTGCTCCCAGGCTTCTGGTTACTATGTAAAAGAGTCACTATAACTGGTGGTTTTCTGGAAAAATCATGCTTGTATGTTTTGTACATTATTGATACTTGAGATTTCCATGCTGAATGCTGCTCTGAGTTGCTTGCTGATGTTTCACAGTGTAGGCCTCGGAGCTGGGTTGCTCACAATTGGAGTCTGGAATTCTCCAACTAATATTGGTCCTATCTTCCGAGTTCCCTCTTTCTAACCATCACCTGGCCACAGTATTGTTTGTAAATCTCTGTGGTCCTTAGTGCTCTGTAACTTCTGTCACTTCAGTTTGGCAGTGCTGACACTTTCAGCTTCCTCCTTGTGTTTGTGTCATTGAGTATCTTTATCCACTGTTCTTTTCTTTGATACTTTCATACCTCTCTTCTGTCACGAGCTTTCTTTCATAAGTCCAAGCTTTGATGTATCTCGACTTTGGCGTTTTTTGTGTTCTGGATTTGGAGGACCTATTAATCTCCTGACCAAGTGTCTTCTGCTAGTGCCTGTAATTCAGTTTCCATCTTTCCAGTAAATTATTTTACTTAGCTACCTTACTAAAATCTGACTGCAATTCTGAAGGCTTCTCTGTTTTTTCTATTGCTTAACCCCCTTCTCCCTTGCCGTCTCTCTGTATGTATCACTTGCTTTCACCCTATCCCCTGGGAAAGCCGATATGAAAATACTGTGTGATACAATGTGAGTGTGCAATATTGAGGGAATTGTGTGTTGTGTGTGGTTTTTATTCTCTTTATCCCTTCAAGCTTAATTTGCACTTGCCTCATCCTCTTCTGGCAATTCTTGTTTTAAATCTCCCATGATATTAGCTTTGTAGTGCCATCTGCCTTTGCCTGTACTCCTGTAGTTAAGTGTATGGTTTTCTTATAGTTGGAGGAGAGAGTGTGGAATGATAAACTTTAGTTTCAGCTGTTCTAGAGGTACTTGTCTGAGAAGTGGTCATATATGGACACTGTAGATTTCTTTCCTTAAGTTTAGGAGGTTTCCTTCTGGGAAGCAGAGTTGTGTGAACAATATTGATGTGCCTCTGCTGTACTCTGAAGTCTAGACTTCTGTATACTTCGAGAAAACATGTGGCTCAGAAGAAAAAACATGATCAATTATTTAGTTGAAAATCAAACTTGCCGTGAGCATGTAATGCCACTGTTGAACTCTTCCTTGTTGTATCAGTCTTTGATGAAACTTCTTGTTGACCAAGAGAAGAGGAAAAGTGAAGGATACTTCTTTCGGATGCAGCTGGATATTTTTTCTTAATGTGTTTCCCACTTAATCCATGGTGGTTGGGTGCTAATGACGTGCTGGTGTCTGGAACAGTTGTAGTTTTGCTGGTCCTGGCCTGCACTGGTATCTGAGGCAGCAGTTTTTAACAGGGCTCTGTTGGCTAAGCGGTGTCTGTGAGGTGCCTGCGTGGCTTTCCCTAGCCTGTGACAGGCTCCACCTCTTGCATTGCTGACAGCATCCCTTTCATCTCTGGTCACTGACATTAGTCTGGAGTCTCCTAGTGCCGGTTCCACTAGAGATTCCCTTCATCCAGATTTCTGTGGACATGAACTTGAAGCGATTCATTAAAAGCTCTGGGGAGACCATGCTGCGGCCTTTCAGTGCTTAAAAGGGGCCTACAAGAAAGATAGGGGCAGACTTTTTAATAGGGCCTGTTAGGATAGGACAAGGAATAAGAGTTTTAAACTAAAGGAGGGGATTCAGACTAGACATAAGGAAGAAATTTTTTACAATGCTGGTGGTAAAACACTGAACAGGTTGCCTAGAGAGGTGGTAGATGCCCTATCCCTGGAAACATTCCAGGCCAGGCTGGATGGGGCTCTGAGCAACCTGATCTGATTGAAGATGTCCCTGCTCATTGCAGGGGGGTTGGACTAGATCACCTTTGAAGGTCCCTTCCAACCCAAACTATTCTATGAAAATCTTTAGGACTTCTCTGATGTCAGTCCTAGTTCAGAATGCATGCTTTTCCTTTTGTTAATGTAATCGATTCTTTTTTTCTTTGAAATGCTGTCTGCTTCAGCTTCTGTTACTTTTGTGTGAGCTTTTCTCCTTTGTTTGTCACCCTCCTTTCTGTTGTTCAATAGGATCCCACGAGTTCTGGTTTTTGCTTTCTTCCTGTTCACCTAATTGTTGGGTAACATTATCTTTGTGATTAACTCTGGTTTTGTTAACTGAGTTGTGGTTGTATCTTGGGTCTTATTCTGGCAATACTTAAAGACCACACTGAAAAAAATGGTTTTCAGATAGCCGGCAATTCAGTGTGGGTTCTTATCTAAAGCTAAGAGGCTTTCATCACTAATTTCTTCCTCTCACCATAGATGTTAGTCTCTCTTAAGCCTTAGATATTATATTTATCCAAGGCTTCTGTTCAGATAGTCTTATCCAAGGGATGCTGGAATCTTGCAGACTATACTTGTCTATCTGTTTTAACTGTTATTCTTTGAGCCTTTGGGAATTCTTAGATAGCTAGATATCATTTAAAATCTTACAATTTTTTTTAGGGACACAAGGATATTTATATTTGTATTTGCATATTCATGCAAAGCTCATTGCTTTGATTGTATCTACTGTAATGCCACTGTTGAACTCTTCCTTTGTATCATTAAGGCTTCTCTGCTGGCTTTTACTTCTCACATCAAAAAGACCATCAGAACTTGCTGCTGTCCTACTGCTCGTTCACTCCTAAATTACTGAATTAGCTCTCCTTGCTCTTGGTATGTGACCACTATCTGCATTGCTTGTGAGGAAGTTTCAAGCATGCACCTTTCCTAAATTATCACATGGCTTGTGTAAGAATTTAAAAAAGCTAACTGTTGGTCATCTTTAAAATAATCTTGCTATCATTAATAGTGGTCTTGTATCAAGAACAAAGCCTTCCTTTGCCTTCTGGCCTCCTTGTTCAAGTCTGAGGTATGCAGAACAAAGCTGTTTAATGTATCTGCGAGTCTTTTGGAAGTTGGAGAATACAGCTGAGGACACATCTGCCAGCGTAAGCATTAAGCAATAATTAGGATTGCTGACTCTGGCAACAGTTTCTGGAAGTGCATTTTATTCTGTATTTGCCTTTTAACTGTTGAAATAGCTGCTATGAATCTGTCACTGGTAAAACATGTTGAAAACTACTTGCTGTATGCCCATGCCGTAGTTGCCAGATGTCACCTTCCAACTAAGTCTTACAGCTACCAGAAAGACTAGATGACGCCTCTGGGGCAGAAGCCTAAAAATCAAAGGTTCTGGAACTGTCTTTGCAATCACTGAGATTTTTGGAAGAGTGAGGAGGTTGGGATGACATTAGACAGAGCAGAGCTTGCCTGTGCTGGCTGTTCTTTCCATCCCTATCTGAACAGCCGTCTCCACGAGGCAGTAGATGTCTTCCCAATGTTATACTACTGGGAAGTAGTTATAGTACTGTTTCTAATATTTGTAAGATATAGTGAGGCATGTTGGCAGTAACTGAAAGAAATAAGCAACTGAAATTCCTTTGTGTTCCTTTTGTGTGTGGAACTAGGTAAACCTAGCAGGAATTTGAAGAATCTAGGAGAGAAAAATAGTTATAGATCTGCCCATCTGTCTTGTGTGTAGACTATGCTGAAAGCTGTTGTAAAGCACATGATTTTTTTTTTTTTCTCTTTCACTGTAGGGGGAGACTAAATGCATGTTTATTGTTGTTCCAATGCGGATATTTGAATCTTTTAAACAATAACACCTCTTGGAGATCTGTCAAATTGAGCCAAAATAAAAGACTGATATCTTCAGTCAGCAACCCTTTGACTATAGGGGCTATAACCTGCTATTTCTATGTGCTTAGTATCTACTTATAACATGCTAGAAGTCTCCTAGGCTTGTGTTATTGCTTGGCAGCAAGGCTGGTATTACTTGGGTGCTGATATTAAACACTGAATCAAGTACATGGAAGTTGATGTGTGATGAAGCACAAAAGTAGATAAATGCTCCTTCTTAAAAAAAGGGACAAGATGTTGAGCAGTATCAAAGGAGTAGCCAACCAAGCAGGTAGGCCTGTGAAGTCAACTGAAGGCAACCAACCTTGGTCTAGTGTGACCATCTGCAAATGTGGACTGTAAGACTCTGATTACTGTTCCTGATGCTGTTTAAACAAAAGAGGTATGTCTGAAACCTATGTGAATGTTCTCTTAAGGTACCTTTTCTGTTTGTTATGTTTGCATTTGGATGTTTGCTTTAGTACAAATGGATTGACTACTAAAGTCTGCTTGTAAATTCATCTCTCTGTCAAAAAGGCAATTACGTGAGTTGTCAACTGCTTTAGAATTTTTTTAACTGTAACAAAGTTAAAACAACATAATTGGAAGCTTGCAGACCTTTGTACAGACAATTGCAGATGTTTTGGGCCTTCAGAAAAGGTGAATAAATTTCTGTATCAGAGGAGGTGTTCTGTGTGGTGTGTTTGTGTGGATTTTTTTTTTGTACATATATGTTCGTTTACTTCATGCTTGGTACTGCTTGAAGCCCACTTAAATGATCTCTTGTGTGAATCCTAGTACGAAGAGTCACATTGACACTGTTGCCTGTTCAACCAGATTAAAATTGGTTTACTTTGACTACAATATTAATGAAAATACTTTTCAATATTTATAGTTGTACTATACAATCCTTGGGTATCTATATATAACTGAAGACTTGGTCTTTTCTGTCTGAAGAGTGGCAGGTACAGGCTCTCAGGAGTGTGGGTAAAGACTGAACAGGTAAGATTGCAGTACTGAAATTTACATAGTCAGAACCAGTTATTTCCATTTTGGCTTCAAGTAAACCAACTTTTAACTTCCCTAACAACCTGTCAATCTCAAACACAAAGTCTCTTAGCAGTGGAGGAGAAACAAAATCTAGTGTATTACTTCCTCAGGAATTAACCTAAAGCAAATGGATAATTCTTACAGCTTGTGCAAGGCTTCAGCTTTTGTGTCTGACTGTCAGCGTAAGAAAGCTTTGGGACAGTTCATCGTCAGTATTAGCTTGCTCTAGGACGAGTCATTGCTGCTGTACCTCCTTAGGTGAAGACCTTCTCTGTCTTCCTCCTAAGGTGGAAAAACTGCTGAAGTAGGGCACCAGGGGAAATAGAACACAGCTGAAATATCTTGGAAGTCAGTTCCACACATCAGCTCAAGTGCAACTTCTGGCCCAATGCTGGAGTTCAAACAGAGTAACCAACCAGTGGCTGATTACTGCTCTATGGATATCTTGTGCCAGTGAATATAACTGCAAATATCAGATGTTACTTCAGGTTACTTGACTCAAGATGCTAGTACTTTTCTGTGTGATTCTGTTGCAAACTTGGTATTGTTGCTGTGTGATCAGATTAGTAAAGATCGTATGAGTGTAACAGATGAGAATATGAATTGACAGATAAAACAACTGGAGGCCTCTAGCTGTCCAGTGAGGCTTTCCAATATCCTTCAAGGAATGATGAAGGCGAACTGCTTTGATTCAGGGTGAGTCTTGCTGAAGCTTAGCAACTGGAATGATGTATCTTGACCTCTAATGATAGTAAGGAACTGTATCACTAGAAATATTAGCAATCATCTGGTACTTACACTGTTATTTTTCTGGCCTCTTTGTGAAAAGTAGCGACTTCAAGGACCTTAAGGGACTAGAAACTTCCTTCGTTCTCTCGTGACGCTATTACCACCAGGACTTTTTTTCTGATTCCCTGCTACTAAATGAAACTACCCCATTGCTCTGGTTTTGTCCTATACCCTTTTACCTATTACTGGCACTGGTTGCATGAGTCTGGAACTTTTTTAGGAATTAGTTACTGTTGCAGCCCTGGGAGCTTCAATTAATTGTCTCACCCAAGAAAAGAGCTCTTCAGAAGACACCTCTCTTGTGAGGAGCGTGGCAGCTTTAGCTTAAAACTTGTAAGTGGATGAGGTGTTGCAGTATTGGGTGACCCTCGTGGTGTGTTTTCTGCCTGTAAGAAACGGATTTGTTTCCATCTCCTGACTCTTATAGTGCAGAAAAATATTCTGAAATAAGTTACAGGAAACCTGTTCAGCTCGTAATAGGACCATGTTGTTAGCAAGTACATGTTCCTGCTGTTGAAATTCTATGCACAGCCTGAAGGCTTTTTAGCAAAGCCCTTGAAATGGTATTTGTGGGTGCAATCTCCCTTCTTCAGGATTTTACCAAGCTTGATTGGGAGAGAGCCAAAGTGGCATGATGTAGCTTTGACGTTAGCATTGCTTTGACAGGAGGCTGGGCTAGGTGACCTCTGGAGGTCCCTTTCAACCTAAATGTTTCTGTGACTACTAAAACAAAGTATTTGTGGGACCTGGGCTTTTTTCTTATTATGCTGTAACTTTGTAGATTCTCTGAGGTATAATATACAGAAATCCTTATGTCCTTAGTTTGCTCCCCTACATTCGGAGGTATAGGCCTTGGCAATCTAAACCGTTTCCTTTGTGTGGACCATGAAGGTGGGATACTTCCTGAAAAGTGATTGTTAGTATTGATGAGACCAAGTTCCTGCCTTTTGAAGTCCACAGCACCCTAGCTCTTTTGGTCAGGGACTACTGGTGTGTCACTCCAAATTGTACCTAAGCTGTGGTTCTGCCACTCTTTAGTGACATGGAAAAGATGTCACTGCAGAATGCTATTGATACCAGCTGTTGATCTTTGCTTTGTTCCTAAATCTGGTTTTGTGGAACTGAAACTCATGCTGTCTTGTGAATCTGCCCTCTTTGGTCTGAATGCTGTTAAAGAAAGAGCAACTGTGCTGCAGCCTTAAGAAGTCCTTATCAACAATACAGAGGAAGCAATTATGTATGTGATAAGTAGACTTTTAGGGAGGTACCTCTTCCTGGAGGGGTGGGTCCCTTTGTAATCCATGCTTCCTGGAGGATTTAAGAGTCAATTATCGGCCATTACTTAGGGAGTAGTCAGCAGTTAATTTAGCTCAGATGCCACATTGTCCTAGACTGGTTCACTAAGGTTAGTTTGAGCATGATTCAGCTTTACATTATGAACTCAGATGCTTTGTATTGTTCTCTTGTGGCCACTACCAGATTTGCTGAGACTTGACTTTGCCTTGTGAATAGGTAAAATTGTTTAGTGGTAACTTATTCTATTTTTGAGGTTCTTGAAGAGTAGTGCTGTTGAACTCGTGACTAGTTGAATCCATCTTCACTGTACTGTCAACAGCAAAGTGTTTTCAGATATTATGCAAGAGTAAGAATGAGTTAAGACTGAGCTATGATTTTCTCAGCATCACAGAGGGGGATAGCTTACCCAACTGCAATGGATGGACTGCAATGGATAGGTAAGGTGCTTTAGGAAGGACAGGCTGGGATGGTGATAAGGAGGAGCTGCCATTTTCTGTGAGAGCAGTGGGGCTGCATGCAGCTTTGCCTAGAGATGGGTAGTGGACCAGCTGGGAGCTCATGGGTGAGGATTAGAGGACAGACCATTATGAGTGATGCTGTGGGTGTCTGTTTCAGACAACCTGATCAGGAAAGAAGAAGTAATGAGGCCTTCCTTGGACAACTCAAGCCTAACATTCACAGGCCTTGGTGCTCATGCTGGACTTGGAACCACCCCAATATTTGCTGGACAGCACAGCAGGGAACAAATAATCTAGGAGGCTTCTGGCATGAGTTGGTGGCTGTGTCTCAATACAAGTGGTCAAGTAAGAAGGAAAAGGCTGAGATGGATCTGTTGCAAACCAGGAAGGACAGATTGAGGATATAAAGGTTAGGAGTAGTCTTGGCTGCAGTGACCATGAGATGGAAGAGTTCAGGATGTTAAGAGGAGAGGACAAAGCAAAGAGTAGGATCACAACTATGACCTTCAGGAGAGAAGGTTTTTTTTTTTTTGTGGGATGTGTGTGTTTGGTTTGTGGTGGTGGTGGTGTTTGTTTGTGTGGTTTTGGGTTTTTGTTGTGTGTTTTGGGGTTTTTTCCTGTTCGGGGATCTGCTTGGAAGAATCATTTGGGAGGTGGCTGACAACTTCTTTAAGCTCTAGTGTGACACATCCTGATGGATAGGAAATTGCGTAAAGGCAGTGGAGATTCTGCTGAAATGAACAAGGTGCTCCTGGCAAAACTCAGACATATAAAAAGGAAGTGTATAAGAAAGAGGTGGAAGCAGAGACAAGTGGCCTGGGAGGAACATGGAGACACTGTCCAAGCACACAGAGGTGTTTCTAGGTAGGAAAGACAATGTGCACGTGGAGTCAGATCTGACAAAGTATATATGAATAGCAGCAAGAGGGGCTTTTACAGATAACTAGCAGCAAAAAGAAGACTGAAGATAACGTGGGCCTGCTGCAGAATGCGGCAGGGTACCTGGTCATAAGGGATGTGGAAAAGGCTGAGACATTCAATGCCTTCTTCCCTTTGGTCTTTACTAGTAAGACTTGCATTCAGTAATTCCAGGCAAGGAAGGCTTCCTCTCAGTAGCAGAGGAGGATCAGGTTTTGGAGTGCTTACAGAAACTGGATGTGCAGGACTCTGTGGGCACTAATGGAATGTACCCGTGAGTGCAGACAGAGCTGGCCAATGTCATTTTGAGACCACTCTTAATAACTGTAAGGTCATGGTGACTAGGGGAGGGTCTTGAGGACTGGAAGAAAGCAAATTTCATTCCTGTCTCTTGAAAATTGCAAGAAGGAACATCTAGGGGGCCACAGGCCAGTCAACTTTGCCTCAGTCCCTGGGAAGGTGACAGAGCAAATAATCCTGAAAACATATGAAGAAAAAAGCGATGAGGAATAGTCAGTGTGGATTAATGAAGGTGATATCGTGCCTAGCCAACCTGATAGCCTTCTACAGTGACCGAGCCAGATGACTGGATATTTTTTTTGTATTGACTTCAGTGAGGCTTTTGAAACTGTCATGTAACTTCCTCATTGATAGCCTGATGAAGTGCAGTCTGGATAAAGAGATGATGAGGTGGACTGAAAATGGCTGAAATGCCAGGCTCAGAGTTGTGATCAGCAGCCTAAAGTTGAACTGAAGGCCAGTCACTATTGGTGTACCTCAGGGGTTGATACTGAGGCCAACACTGTTCAACATCATCAATGACCTGTGCGATAGGACAGACTGCTGTGTTGGTAAGCTTGATGTCATGCAAAACTGGGTGGAATGGTGGTTGAACCAGGTGGATGTGCTGCTACTCAGAGCAAAAAAAAATGGACAGACTGAAGAAATGGACCAACAGGAAACGCATGAAGTTCCACAAAGAGAAATCCAAAGTTTGATTCCTAGGGAGGAGGTGCTAGGGATGCAGAAGAGATGCTGGAGGTCCTGTGGGTCACAAATTGGTCGCAAGCCAGTAATACACCTTTGCCACGAAGAAGGCCGACAACATATTGGACTGAATTTCAGGCAAAGTATTGTCAGTGGCTGGAGGGAGGTGATCCTTCTCCTTTCCTCAGCACTGGTGAGACTGCATCTGTAATGCTGTGTCCAGTTCTGGGCTCTACATTACAAAGAAACATGGACAGACTGGAGCAAGTCCAGCAAAGTGACACCCAGATGAGGAGGTTAGTGTGCCTGACATGTGAGGAGAGGCTGAGAGAGCTGGGATTGTTTAGCCTAGAGAAGGCTAATGGGGAGATCTTACCAATGCATACAACTACCTGGTGACAAGAGAGCGAAGATGGTGGAGTCAGACTTGTCTGTGATCCCCAGTGATAGGACCAAGAGGTAATCAACACAAATTGAAACAAGAAATTCTACTGAAGCATAATGAACTTTTCTTACTTTAGGAGAGGTTCCATATTGAAGTAGGTTACCTGGAAAGGCCATGGAGTCTCCATCCCTGGAGACAGGCAAAACCTGACTGGGAACAGCCCTGAGCAACCTGCTGTAGTTTGCTTTGAATGGGAGGAATTGGACCAGATGATCTTCACAGGTCCCTTCCAATCTGAGCTACTTCAGATCCAATTCAGCTGCTGCATCACTTACAAGCTGGTATGGAGTCCCATGGCAGATACCATGTAAGTTCCTCCCTTGCCCAGTGCAAGTATCTGCCTACAAAGATTAAAAGTAGATTCTTTGTTTAAAGTTGAGGTCGTTTATGAGAAAGTGATTAAACAGCAGTAAACACAGACTGTAGTAGCATCTGGATGTTTTCTGAAATAGCTGATACAGAAATCTTGCTGTGGTTTGTGCATCCAGAGGTAAAAAGGACCAAGTCTTGCCATTTGGGGCAAGTGGGAATTGAGAGGCTACGTAGAAAGGTTACTGATGGCTTCTATTTGACTGAAATGCTGTTTCAGTTTAGCTAGGGGAAAACCTTCACAACTTAAACTGCCTCCTAGAGCTGATAGAAAGTTCCTTAGAACTAGAGTCTCTGGTGTCCGAAATCTCTAGATCTTAAAACTGCTGGTTGGAACTCTGTATTATGACTAAAAATTATCTTCCCTGGAAGACTGAGGCAAAGCGGAAACTACTACAGATTTCTGTTCTCCTGCCGTTTTGACCTCTTATCTGATTAATATTTTGACAGCTTGAGCAATGTTATTCTCTTTACATTTTTCTATTGAATGGCTTCACAAAAAGCCATTCACTGAAAACTGCTGTAATTTCTTTATGAAAAGTTGGCAAACCTAGATTTGAATGGATACCTATTCTGTATTCATCTTTGTTTACAGTAGACTTTGATTATATGGTACAATGCTAATCTTTATTTATCTTCTGCTCTCTTGTCTTGATCACTTGTTGCTTTCCAGTAGGTGATAAACTTCTATGTCTGAGTGCATACTGTCAATGAGTTTCTGCTTGGAGCTATGAAATGTGACCCAGTCATGAGAACCTGAGTTCCTGCTTTGTTTCCAGACTGTCCAAAATACTTATGAGTTGATCTGCGTTCCTCTGACCAGAGGAGCCAGATGCTGTTGTGTTCCGGGGACATCATCTGAAGAGGAAGAAGAACGTGGAGGTTCAGAGGACATCCTAGTGCTGCAAGTCTGTGGTGGATATAGCGAGCACTAATTCTGTAGCTTATGGAGATGGTGATAAGTTTTATGGGGGAAGTGAAAACTGCACAGGTCAATGTGCTGCCTGTATTGGTAAACCAAGGCTGTCAGTAGCACCCTGTATCTGTTGAGGAAAGGTACCTACTTGTTACAGAGCACGGAGGAAGAGGTAAAGATTTTGTAGCTCAGTCTCTGTCAGAGTGTGGTACTTGGATGCAGTGTTGCCAAGCAACCAACTTTGCAGCTGTGATTTGGTAAAAGAGCAGTCTGTTTCTCAAAGCTTTGCCCGGCTCTGATTTTGTGTAACAAAATGGATAAATTGATGAGGAGCAGGGAACTGTCCCTCTTGCATGGCTAAGGATTCCGCTATTCCATGTTTGGCTATTGATTGCCATACTCTTGTTGTGTACTACCTCCTTTTTAAGGAGGAGGGAACAAGAATCTGTAATGCAATTTTACTGAAGTGCTTGAATGAAAATGGATAAAGCTTCATAGTACAAGGATTCACTAGCAGGATTAAAGGCAGCAGTAATCCTATAGGGATTTCTCCAAAAGAAGATGGAAGTGATTCATTGTGTGTAACCTACTGTTCTTGAATGCAGCTGAGCTTGCAGGTGGATTCAAAACATGGCATTGAGTGGCAACTGGGATTGATTGATCATTTTAAAAAAGCTTCTTGTGATGTGTGTTTAAATCACTTGGGTTTAAATTTGTCATTCACAACAATTTCTAGAAGCAACCAGTGTATCAATAAGTAACGATGCTTTTAAGTATAGGGACCCATTAGGGTATGTACATGAGGGGTATTTATTTAGTTGCCTGTTACCTGCAGATGATGGCAAAAACATCTCTTCAAACATGGCAAAAGACATACTTAATGTTCACCCTTTATATCTTCAGCAGAAATGTGCTTGTGCATTTGAGCTCCCCTCCTAAGCAGTGGTTAAAGCAGAGAGACACCAATAACACATTGAGTGTAGGCTTTTTAGTATTTTTTCTTATTGCTAAGTGATACCTAGGTGGGTTATTCTCAACTTTAAATGCAGTGAACTGCTGTATGGGGTCTGGCTGGGATGGAGTTAACTCAAACTTTGCTCATAGCAGCCCTCATAGTGCTGTGCTTTGTATTTGTAGCTAGAAGGGTGTTGATAACACAGCCCTGTTGGCTGTTGCTGAGCAGTGCTGGCCCAGCCTCAAGGCTGGTGGTAGGCAAGAGACTAGGAGGGGACAGAGCCAGGACAGCTGACCCAAACTGACCAAAGGGCTATTCTGCACCATATGATGTGCTCAGCAGTAAAAGCTAAGAGAAGGGGGGGTGGGGGGGAAGGTGGGGGAAACATTCATTGTTAAAAGATGTTTGTCTTCCAGAGCAACCACTATGGGTGCTGAGGCCCTACTTCCCGGGAAGCTGACATTGCTTGCTAATAGGAAGTAGAGAATAAATGTTTGTTGTCTTTTGCTTCTGCACACAGCCTTTCCTTTTCTTTATTAAACTGCTTTTATCTTGAACGATGATGTTTTTTAATCTTTTCTCCCCCCTTGGTGGGCATGTGGTGGCCAGCCAGTGTTAACTAACCACAACTGCTGAGGATTTCTTGTGTGTTTTGAAGTAAAAAGTAACTATTTTTCCCCTTAATAAAGATTTTTGAAGCACTGGTTTACTTTTCTGTGTGTTCTGCAGCCCATAGCAAGAAGCCGCTGAAAGAAGTGGTAGTAAATGCCCCTCCATGCTTGTCTTGTCCACTGCACTTTGCATGGAGTTTGGCTGTTCATGGAATTCCTGTTTAAAAAGGTTATTCTAAAAATATGTTTTAACGGAATCTTTTTTGCTGTAAAGTGTTTGGTCTCAAATGAGACTTAAGAAATACCCCGACAGATTCAAGATCACATGCTACAGCACCCTGCAACGTTTTAGGAGTACATTTTGAGACTTGATACTTCTCAAGCAAGCTTAATTTCACCCTGAACACTTACTCCTAATTCTGTATTCCAGACTAAGTGCAGATGAATGCTTTGGTGTTGTATTCAATTTCTCTTCCTAGCTTCTGAAGAGCATGATATTTTGAGGAAAAATATTTTACAGCCGCAACATCATTTCTTATAACTACAGATAGCAGCAATAATTTTGGAAAAATAACTTTGAAAAAAATGAAGAGTAAGGTTTTTTGTTGTGGTTTTGTGTTGTGTGTGTGTGTTTTTTTTTTTCTTTTCCTCTAACACAAATCTAGTTAAAACAGCTCTGAAGAACACTACCTGAAAGTAAATGTGTTCTTCCTTTCTCAGTCACATGTAGCTGATATAAGGATGCATGATGTCTGAGTGTTGATGATGGTCTGTCTTGCTGGACTGCTTAATTATGTTAACTTGAATTATATTTGATTTAGTATAATCTCAGAGGAGACCAACATAGTTTCAGGAAGCAAATAGATGCCTTTGGAAAAATGCAAAGCACATTTAAGCCTTTTGTGGCATGATGCATTCAGATTGGACGTAAAGAAGTTATTTCATTTTTTTTAAACTGTGAAGTGGTCAAATACTGGACCAAGTTTTCCTCACAGGGTAGTGGAACATAAATTAGAGGTGTTCAAGACAAATGAACAAAGCCCTGAGCAGCCTGGTCTAATTAGATCTGATTGGAGCATGAAGTTAGCCTAAATGACCTTGAGAGGTCCATTCACACCTAAATTATTTTATAGTTTTAATTCACTGACTGAAGAAATACAATAGCTACCGGGATGGGTATCAAAGCATTCCAAAGTCTGAGCTGTTTGCCGAGACTTTGGGAGAGTACGGTGTTGGGGTACAGCTGGGCTGGCATGTGAGTCCTGGGGATTTGGGAGAAGGATTTGTGTTCATGCCACTGGAATTTAAAGTGGAGAGAAGACTTGATTCTGTCTGTCCTCTTCAGCCTGTTCTTTCTCATGGTCTAAAGTTTATACCCTGAGGTCCACAGAAGGTGCTGCTCTAAAGATTAAGAATATTGTTACAGTAAAACTTAGGGATCATCCAAGAGTGGAGTTGCATTTGCACGGTAGGCCATTCCTGTGCCTGAGGGCTGTGATATATTAGTGTTTGGGGGTGGGCAGATAAGCTTTCTGTAGATAAGGGCTTAAAATCTACTTAGTCTGGTCTATTTAACCCACAGAGGAAGTGAGGGAGGACAGTAGGGGAGGAGTCTCTGCAGTGAATGTGGAGGCTGTGGGTTAATCCCAGTAAGCAACTAAACCCCACACAGCCGCTTGCTTTGACCTCACCTTCTAGTAGATGGGAAGGAGAATTGGAAGAGTGAAAGTGAGAAAGCTCATGGGTTGAGATGAAGACAGTTTAGTAGGTAAAGCAAAAGCCATACATGCAAGCAAAGCAAAACAAGGAATTAGTCCACTACCTCCCATTGTCAAGCAGATGTTCAGCCACCTCTAGGAAAGCAGGGCTCCATCATGTGCAAGAGTTCCTTGAGAAGACAAATGCCATCACTCTGAATGTTCCCCTCTTCCTCCTTTTTCCTTCAACTTTATATACTGAGCATGACACATATGGTATGGAATATCCCTTTGGTGAGTTGGGGTCAGTTGTCTGGGCTGTGCCCCCTCCCAACTTGTGCACCCCCAGCCTCCTCAGTGGCCAAGCAGTCTGAGAAGCAGAAAAGGCCTTGATGCTGTGCAAGCGCTGCTGAGCAATAACTAAAACACTGGTGTGTTATCAACACTGTTTTGGTCACGGATCCAAAGCAGTGCAATATGGTCTGCTGTGAAGAAAATCAGCTCCATCCCAGCACAAACCAGTATGATGGAGAAGATTGGCATAAGAAACTAACTGGCTAGCCTTTACAGGTGTTTTCAGTGTATTTCTACAGTCCAGAGCCTGAACTTTGACGTTCTACTTCTTGTCTACAGACTTGGATCTCTGGTTTCTTTTTGCTTCTTTTTCCAATATAGATTAATGTGGGAGAGGTTGTGGAGGTGCGTTTGCCTGTTTTGTAAAGCAGAGTCACTGAGGGCTGCATGGAGGCTGTATAGTTTGGTGAGTGTTTACTTAAGAGTCTCTTCAGCTGTATTTGAGTAAAAAGGGTAAAGGGAAGCTGATTTATGCAATTACTAGATAATTTCTCTCTGGTAGAGAAAGGTAACCTTTCATTCTTGTTTATGGCAAACAGGCTAAATTATAAACTCGTCTCGCAAACAAATCTTATTTCCGATGTTTTTGACATCTTTAAAAGAAGAACTTTAATTGCTGGGTGGAGATTTTTTTTGCAGCACATGCTTGTATTACCTTTATCCTGTGCCTGGTTATGCACGGGGGCTCTTGCTACATCCCAACAGAGTAGCATAGATTTATGCTTTTTTTTTTTTTTCTTATTAGTGATGCTTTTACTTGATGCTTAGCTCACAATTTACAAAAACATTTTGTAACACCTCACTGTTCACCGGTTTTCCTTTTGTTTCTGCATATAAAAGGAATATAAATTGTACACTTAAAACAGTAAGCCTTTTAGCAGTCCTTGCTGACAAGGGAAAAATGGCAGGCAGGATCAGCTCCAGAAGCTTCCTACTAATGCTGTAATATGCTACATAACCTTGTCTTTTTTAGAAAGTACCAAATGCTGCTAGCAGGAGATGATAGCTTGCACACCTTATTCTTGCAGTTTGAACTCTGACACAAGCAGTCTTTCTCTTTATGAGAGAACAGGCAGGATAAAATTAGAGCACTACTCCTTAGCCAAATTGAAATGTGATTTCTGAAATTGTTAGCTTATTGAATGTGCCAGGGTTGGCACCTCTGACATTTGTGATTCTTAGGGCAGTGACTTTGCTTTCCAAAGGGAGTGCTGTAGTGGGCTGGTGTCCTGCAAGGCTGGTGGGGGTGCTGTGGCAATATATGTATTCTGTGTCCCATGTATTCTTGCATATACTATACACAAAAATATACATATACATATGCTCCAGGTAACCAAGCCTGAGGGTGGCAGGCACAGTTGCCAGCCAAGGATCAGGAGCTGCTCTCTGACAGTTCAGTAGTAGGTTATGATCCCACTTGCCTGGGCAGTTTTGAGATGGTTCAGGAAATCTGTGGTGTGAAATACTTCCAAGTCAGGAATACAAACTTTGGAAAATTGTTTTAAAGGAAGTTTCCATACAAAACGCTGTGTTAAACTGATGTTTACATTAAAAATCAGTATTTTAATGATAATGAGGAAAGTGTTCCATTTAAATCGTATCATGTTAGAAATAAGGTTAATAGCAGGACTTGGTGACGTGTTGGGGAAAAAATGCCCAAATGCCATTCGATCTCCTTTTTCTCTTATTACTTTACATGAAGAATGATCAACTATATTTGTATGTATCTTCACGATGAACTCTAATTATTGTGTTTTATTTATCTAACGACTTAGTATTTGCACCATATAATCATCACCTATTGTTTGATAAAATGATTTTTTTAGTTTGGAAATATAAACTTATCTTCTCACAGTCCTATTCAGTCAAAACTCAGATTTTTAATAACTGGCTGTTTGTCAATAAGGCCAAAAAACTTTAATTCTTTCACTTTGTCACCTTACAAGATTGCTTGTGCCAAATGGCTATTAGACAAGAAAAAGGCTCTTCATCTTAAGAATAAATTGATGTTACCTGTATATCTCTAATAGCTGTGACTAACCAGTCCTCAGATTTGCAAACAGCATTTTTTTCATATTTTTAATTTAGCTTCCTGTATAAGGCTTTTGATGTTTGAAATGTTATATGACTTAACTACTTTAATTCTGGAATATATATATCTGGGCACTTAATTTTGTGGCTTAAACAGAGAACTGAAAGAACATTGATGTCACTGTACTTCCTTTCTAGTTAAGGCTTTACACAGCCCTTGAAATAAGGATGCTCTCACAATTCCTTTGAAACGCTTCTAACAATTATTGATGCTATTGAAGCAAATGGATCAGTGAGCTGAAGGAATAATTGAAACTCGTCAATACTTACTTCTCTGACTTGTAGAGGTGAGATGGGTTGTGCAGGTGAAGAGTTTCATTCAGAATACTTCTACGCGGCCTCTTCGGAATTGTGAATAGGACTGAGCTTAATGGATTTGTTGGTGACTTCAATTGAAAATGGTTATCCAGATAGAAAAGACAAACTTGGAGGAATTCTGTCCCTGAAATTCTATACCACTTACCAGACACTGGCTAAAAATAGCCAAATGATGCTGCTAAGGCTTGTCTTTCCCCTGTTCATGCAATATACCTTGAACCACACAAATCTCAGCTGTTATCAAGCTGGACTCTGGAACAGTGTGTTTAGTTGCTTGAATTGTCTGCCCTCAGTGCAACTTTATGGTTTTGAGTTTGATTTTATTTAAAACCGCGAAAACAGCCCTTCTCATTTGAACTCCCCATGCACTTTTTTTTTTAATGTGGCAAATTTTAAGTTCTCAAGTTCTGGCCATTATTATCAAAACACAGGCTTACTAAGGCATCTGTAAGAGACTTCTGAAAACTAGAGATATTTTTAAGCTATGGCCTTCTGTTGGCTTTGTTTATATAAAACCATATTTTGCTGCATAGTTATTTGACATCTGAAAAGCAGGTAAAGACTGTATTTGCATGGTTTTCCTAGTCTTTGGGTATGGAGATAAAGCAAGGAAGCCTCTTCTGCTGTAGAGGAAAAGAAATCAAGCTTACTGTGGGGAACTAGATGTGACACAAGAATGTGCTTCAGGCTATTTGTTCTGCTTAATCAGAAACTAATTCAGTGGATCAAGTGGATGGGTAAATAGTCCCATACCAGTAGTCTCAAAAGACTAAAGGTTCAAGGATCTTGAACATTTTATTTGAGGAAAAAAAAGATTCTTGTACTGTGGTTCTTGCGCAGTTTCTTTTGCTTCACAATCTTTATGTAAGATCTGCAAGATTTTTTTATTCTAAGAAGATTTGTTCTTTAAATCACAAAGTCTGACTCAGTGGACATAATTAACATTGCAATAAAGCTTTTTGTGTTGGGGGGGTGTTTTCTTGTTGCATTTATTTTCTCTCTCTCTTTTTTTTTTTTTTTTTTTTTTTTACTGTCTGAAAGTCCGTGAATCAAAAATGGTTGGAGATGGTGGATGCGATTCTACTTTTTGAGGGGAAAACTAAGCAGCCTCCAACAAAGTTAGTAAGCGATGGTCTTTGAAGCAGCAGGATTAGACTGAAAATGTATTGCTTTTGAGTATTTTAGTATCACCTTGATGTAATCACTGTCTCTAGTGTGTTATGTTTTGATGAGAGAAACTCGGAGGAGTCACTGTAATTCTGCCTTGGTTCTTTTGTTCTTCCCTGGGTCCCCACTGGAGGAGGGACTGGTTTGTGTTACTGAGTTGTTCTTGTGTTGAATTACACAAACTAAAACTGCTGCTTACTTGTTTTCCTTCTCTTCTGTGTATCTGACATATGAGTGCTTGTCTTCTGTTCATGATCTTTACCTCAGTTTGGAGAAATTACAGATGTTTCTGGAAAATATGCATTGGTAACCTGGTTGAAATATTGAGTAGCAGAACACTTGTGCAATATGACTTGGGTGGGGGAGTAATGCAGAGACAGCAGGCACTGCATGGACATGCTTGTACTGATGCAGCCACTGAGGCTTTTAGTAAGTCTTTGGCCAAAAAGTGGTAGTTTTTAGGAACTGGCTAGCAACCTTTTAGGATGAGTCGGAAGAGACAAGTAGGTTTTCTTGTAGTTAATTCTGTTTTCCACAAGATGGAGCCAGTTATTTGACAAATAAAGTCTGTCAACCAGAAGCAGAATTCGGAGAAACAGAAGAGAATTGAAGTAACTTCACTGTGCTTTATGGTCAAAGGACAGGCAGGGTGCATCTGAGTGAAAGGAAGAATTGTACTCTGTCAGAAGTCTTTGAAGATGTTGGCCCAAGATACTTTTGCTACAGGCTATATTGAGATGCAAAGCAGTTGGTACTCTGTTGTATGTAATACTTGTCTCCCTTCTTTGTAGAATTGCTAATTGGTAACTGCAGGAATGTAGAGTGAAGACTAATTTTGTATTTATGTGCCTCTGTAATGCAATCCTTATTTAAATTTAGTCCTGAGAAGCTTTCTTCATTTAAAACTTTGTCTCAAACTTACTAGTCTCCTGGCTAACTGGTTTTATGCACATAGTGTAAAGGGTTCAGAGCAGTTTGCTGAGGTGTAAAATAGTCACCCTTCACTTTGACAGCAAATCCAAAATTGAAAGGCTGTGTGCTCGTTCTTTTTACCCCAATTCTGACCTCTGTTTGCTCTCTGTAAACTGAGATGTTTAGTGGGAGTGGGCAGCACCAATGTTGCAGCAAAAGAAGTGTTGCAATATTAACCTGCAGTTACAGTAAGCTAAACAGATCGTAGTGGACTGATGGAGGGAAGGAAATTCTGAATTATTCTGGTAAGGGATGCAACCATCATCGTTCTCCTACTTTGTACTCATATCTGCAATAATCTTATACTTGCTCCTTTGTGGACATCTCCCAATTCTGTCATATCCCAATACTTTTGTTTCCTTTTGCCTCTTGTCAGTTTGTTCTGGTCTCGACTGCCTTTTTTTTTTTTTTTTAAATTTTTATTTTTTAACTTGTTTGTGTGATAGGTACTCCTGCTCCTGCCCAGTCTTGTCCGGTAGTGTATAACCTTTCTCACTAATTTCTTACTGCAGGTAGAAGCTGAGTAGAGGACAGAGTGTTGACTGAGATGTTTAAAGCAGTTAAAGGATTTTTATACAGACTAGTCAAACAGAGACTAAAGAAGTGTTTCACACTGTATTGACTGCTTCGAGTCATATACAGTTAGTATATGAGGCTTTCATATTTTTGTAATACAGATAAAAGTACTTTTTCCTCAGCATCTTAAATGAGCAGTATCATGTAAGCCTTGTTTTGTACCTGATACAGTACTATGCATCCGCTGATGCAAAATAAAACTTGAGCAGTTTGGAATAAACCTTAAACCTTGGACTTCTAGAAACTGACCTGCTTTGTCTTGTGTTTCCTTTGGAAAAGTTGGTTGTATCAGCTATAAGCACATTAGCAAGGTGTATCAGCAGTGCTGTGACTGTTCATTGCAGCTTCTTCAAACAGCTTTCTAATATAATGGAGTAGAACATATAGCCTAACTGAATGAGTTATGGGGATGGGGAAGAAAGGGATGTATGGAACTGTATACACACACATTAAGCACTAGTACTAGTCCAGTTTAAACGATATGGAAGAGAAATATCTTCTAAAAAATTATATATTGAGGAGAGGCGAGTGTGGGGAAAAAGCAGAAAAAAATGGAAATACCTTGGGAGAGAAGCTTTCACCTCACCGGAGAATATGTAAAAATGATGCCTTTTTCACAACATTCACACTTCGAAGTGCATTTTAGAATGAAATAATGTCATGCGAAGACGGATAACTTTTTCAGCAATTTAAAAATTGTCTCAGTTTTTTAGTACCTGTAGATATTTCTGCAAGTAGGGAGAATGTTATGTACAATAACTATACTGGCATGGAAGTCTACTGTAACTGGAAAAAACTCTCTTCAGGTTGTTTCTTAAATTCAAAAGTTACCTAGCAATTCTAAAAGCTTAAAAACATACAAGGAAATGTGTGTCTTGTGGCTACATATTTCTTTCATTCTTAGGGTCTCAATGGGATCTAATAAAAGACAATTTAAATACTCTAAGTATGTCACAATTAGTGCTGTTTCTGTGCATCTAATTGAATTCTAGTTTCTATTCAAAACTTGATACACAATTTCTGAATGTGAATTAATGTAGCAGATGTGGTGGGTTGACCCCAGTGAGCAGCCGTTCTACCTCTGGTGTGCTCCTCTCTCTGGTGGAATGGGGAGAAAACAGAAGGAAGGTGGAAAGAATTGTTAGTCGAGATCATGACAGTGTAATAGGGAAAGAAAAAACTGCTCCTGCAAGTGAAACGAAAAGAGAAATTAATTTACCGCTTTCCATTAGCAGGCAGATGTCCAGCTACGTCATGGGAAGCAACCATCAGCAGGTGTAAAGGTTGTTTGGGAAGGCAAGTGCCATAAACACAAATGTTCCCCCTTCCTCCTCCTCCTTTCCCCCAGTTGTTGTGGCTGAGCACAGTGTCCTATGGGTTGGGATGTCCCTTTGGTCAGTTGGGGTGTGCTGTCCCTGGCTGTGTCCCCTCCCAGGCTCTTGCCCACCCCCTGCCTACTGGGTGGGGGTTGCACAGAAAGCCTTGGCTCTGGGCAAGCACTGCCCAGCAGCAGCCGAGGCTTTAGTCATAGCAGCAGCACTGTGTTAGCCGCAAATCCAAAGCACAGCTCCATATGGGTTGCTAGGAGGAAAGGGAACTCCATCCCAGGCAGGCCCAGTACGGTGGGAAGTGTTGCTCCATCTAACATGTAATAGCCACAATTCCAAATCAGTTTGTGTGAAGCTGTATGACAGCTCAAATCCATCCTTCCGTTTAGCTCTCACAAGAAGTTGGCACTTGTGCTGTGTTTAAATTTCAAATCAAAACTTAATCGCTGCTTTTTATGAAGCTGACTGAATCACAGTTGCCTAGTAAGACTAAATATGCACAAGAAAGCTTGTGGGTTTTTATTCCGGATAAGTTATTTTAAAGGTTACTGAAATTGTTAATGTCAGACCATCCTGAGGAAGGTTGGCAGGTGTTCACAAGAATGACCTTATTCATTCAAAATCTTGTGTTGGTAATTTCTCTGGAAAATAGCCCACACCTTCACAGCTGACCTTACCTAGCTACCTATTAAGAACTGAAACGGAAATTTAAGTGAAATCAGTAGACAAACATAGAAAAGAAAGAAAAATTTAGATTGAAGAAAAAAAAAGATAGATTAGATTCTCATCTTGGAAGCAGCAATCTGTCTTTGGGTGGCTGAAGTTTATGCTATGGTTCAGCCAGTGTTTCAGGGACTTCATACTATTGTGCTATATAGCATAGTTTAAACATTGGTCACAAGTCTTACGGCTTTTTTCCTTGAATTAACTTTAATAAAAGGTGAAAGAGGCCAAAAATGTGTTTAAGCAGTTATCTGTATCTTAAATGACTGAAGAAGTTACTTGACGTGTATTTTAATATTGGAGTGGTGCAGCAAGCTGCTGAAGTGCAGCTCAGCTGTTCTAGTAAAAAGCTTGTATTCAAATGGCTTTCAAAAGAATAGAATTATGATTATATTAAAGCACATCAAACAGTATTTCATGTTAATATTGGCTGATTGGAGTTGCACTGTATAATGCAGTTCTTGATAGGTAAGATAACACTACTGACATGTAAAAGTGTTTTAAGCAGCATAAAATAGCAGTCAGCAAGATTCTTAAGGTCCAGTCTTCATTTTTGAAGCCAAAAGTCTGGGGTTTTTTAATTGGCTAGCAAAATATATGCAGCAGATAAATTAGGTTGCTTTTGCAAATTTTGCTGAGGAAAAACAAATGTATCTTTAAGGACCCAATGAAAAGAAACCTGCAAATTCTTCTATTAAGTGCAAAGTATTTCCTGTGTACAGAAATGAGGATCCTGACTTCATACAGAATTGAGATAACTGTAAATTGTTGTTTGAATCAGTCCAAATTACTGTTAAACATTTCTCACACAGGAACGTTTAAGACTAAGCTTTATTTGACTGATTAAGTCAAGCACAGCTGGTTTGATGCCTACACAGAAAATATTATTTTGTAACTTCTTTTACCTTCTGCTTAACTGTGACTGTAATTGATTTGCCTTAATTAAAACATTTTTTCATTAGAAATGTTCAATATTGCATATTGTCATTAATCTGAAATAAATTCAGAGATTGCATGTGAACATTTTTGTCTGGCCTCAAGTGTGTTACTGTATTGCTTAAATATATATCATTTCCCTAAGTTATTTCAGAAATAAGTACAAATTAATGAAATCTGAGCTTCTGGGGAAATATGAAACTGTTCTTTTCCAGCAGAAAACCACCTAATTCATAAGTAGTGTTATGATCTTTTTTCTGTTAACAAAATTTTAAGTTAAATTATTAAACTACAAAGTTAATGATGTCCCTCTTCATTTATGAAGACAGACTTCAGTCACGTCAAGCCCTCATTCCAGTCTTGTGTCATTAATGGAGAACCTGCCTATCTGGGATGTCGTAGCTGAGGAGAAACCTGAAGAATAGGAAACTTGTGATGTGTAGTTGTACATACTCTGTTGTGGTAAAAAGTTGATAGTGGCTGTGTGAACACTTGCAGGATAAAAATATGGACAGCATATGGATACTACAGAGAAACACCTCCTGTCCATACAGTAACCTGATCAAAACTGGTTTCCCTCTTTAGAAGGCACACCTGTGGGTTATAGTTTGGGAGAAAAACTGGAGAAGCTGTTGGGCACTCAAGACCTTGCCTTACCTTTTAGTTTCTGAACCGTCATGGCTGCATTGTAAGCAATTGTAGAAGCTGAGGGACTTTGTCAACAATGGAGTGGCTAAGGAGGTGTTTTGATTAAGGGTCTTCTGGTGTGCTACTTTAGCTGAAACTTGATAAAGATCTTGAGGCAAATGGCTTGCAAAACTCTGTCCTGGAGCACTAAAACTTAAAGTGGTAAGTGGGATCTTCCTGTACTATAGATCTACGCAGTCTGTAAGAACAGGGTGAGTATTTTGTTTTATTGGGGGGGAGGGGAAGCAGGGCAACAGGTTGCTTGTTGAACTATTTAAGACACGCATTGCAAACAGCTGTTCATTCTTACCTGACAAGTAATAGTTTTAACATATAAGTTCCATGCGGGAAATAATGTATTAGTTTTAATGAATAACTGTTAGATCCTTGACCCCTGAAATCTAATTTTATGATGGTAGCATGCACTTTGAAAACAGCCAGTCATCTTAATAATTTTAGTCTTAAAGGTCAAGCAATGGATGTCCGATGGTCTGACTTCTTGAGATCTTGAACAAGACAAATTAGAAGCAAGGTGGCTACACAAAATATAGCCAGTATTTCCGCTAGTAAGAGGAAGACTTCTTGGAACAAATCTGGAGGAGCTGTGAATGTGTCTTGGGATTTTTGAATACCAATTCAAAAGAATGGAGTCTAACCAAAAGTATTTCTCCTGCTTCCTTGTTTTGGCTATTGCTGAACACGTTGATAGTGCATGGACATTATCAGGTCTTTTCTTTTTTCTGTTCTACACCCCATAGATAGGTGGGTGAGCAAGAAATTGGGAGGAGACACAGCTGGGACAGCTGCTGGCTCTAACAGACCATTCCATACCATATGATGTTGTATTCAGCAATAAATGCTCAAGGAAAGGAGGAGGAAGAAGGGACATTCTTGGTTATGGTGGTGTCTTCCAAAGCAAGTGTTGTGTGCGCTGAGGCCCAGCTTTCTAGGAAGTGGATGAATACCTGCCGGCTGATGGGTAGCAGTGAAGAAATCCTTTTTTTACTTTTTTTTTCTTTGCTTATGCGTAGTTTTGGCTTCCCTTATTATAACTGTTATCTTGGTCTGCAAGTCTTCTCATTTTTCCCCTGTTTTCTCCCTGTCCTGCAGGAGAGGAGGGTGAGTGAGCAGCTCTGTGGGAGTTTGGCTGGGGTCAACCCAATGCAGTCATAAGCTGAAAATCAGGAGAGGGAGGCATAAAATTATTTTCTAGGCCTCAGGAAAGTGTTCGTGCAGTACATTAATATTGAAAAGCAAACTGCTGCAGTTGCGTGAGTGATCTAGGTGCTCATCTGTCATACAAAGGTGGAAAATAATAACCATTTTCCAGCTCTTCAATGCGCCTTCTTGCTTTCAATCGTTAATATTTAATCTGTGAACTCCTTAGAGCTCAGAACTAGATGTACTTTAAAGCAGCGCCTTTAACAGTGATGTTGTACAGAGCTGGAAAAAAATGATGTAAGTAAGCGTGTTTAATTTGGGACTGTGTAGTAACTTCAAGTCAAACATCCCAGGTGTCACTGTGGAAGTTCAGGCCAGTGGACTTTAGGTCTGTCTCAACATGCCAACACTGCTGAGAAGCAATAGTAAGGTTCATAAATTAACCAGATTCAGCAGGAAAATTCGTTGAGCTGTGAATGGCAACTCATACTGTAGTTTAGGAATCAAGGGTACTGAATGTATTTGGTTTTCCACCATTCGTAGTCATGGATATTTTCATCAGTTGGTTTTGCAAATCTCTGTATAATCATTCCCTAAGAGTTTGCATGCTAGTGTTGTAAAGTCTGTGTTGTATGAGGTATTAAAGGGTTTGTTGCATTAACATAAGATTGCCCTGCATCTAATTTCAAGTTAGCTACAGACGCATGTCTTAGGCAGTTTTTAATTGGAGAAAAAGGGGCAACAGCTACTGATTTCTGCTGATGCTTGCATCTGATGCATAGCTGTAAGGGTTAATTAAGATGTAAGCAAAATCTTGTTTTTATTAGCAAGCCAACTTTCTAAAGTTTGTTCGCATTTTTTTTGCGGGGGGGGGGTGTGGACACAGTGGACACAATATATTACTTCCTAGCTTAATCTGGCTAACTCAAACGCTGTGTGACATTACTTAAAAGTAGTAAGCAGTAAATAAAATTGCTAACAGTGGAGACTGTTAGAAGTAACTAGATATCCTAGAGAAACAGCTGTGAGTCTTTATTCAGACTTGTTTATTCCTGTTGTCAGTATAGAATTATGCCAAAGAAAATCTTCACAGTATATGGAATTTTGAAAATAACTAATTTATTTCTCCATTCTCCTTAGGTCCAAGATGGGCCTCTTGGAACACTGGTGTTTTTATTTGCATCAGATGTGCTGGAATACATCGAAATCTTGGGGTCCATATATCAAGGGTCAAGTCTGTCAACTTGGACCAGTGGACACCAGAGCAAATACAGGTAAAATATCTTAAGCTATATTTTCAATTTGGAGGAAATGCCAGGAGTCCTTTTGAAAAGATTTGAGTTCTTCATGACGCCCCAACTTAAATGCTTTACAATCAAAGTAGTTCTTAATGTGTTCTATTTCTACTGTAATGAGTTTAAGTTCTTTTCTGAATCATTTTAGATATATTGTACCTTGCTATGGGGACTCAGAAAGCTGCTTCTTCGTTTTATCTGTAGAAAATGTGTTGTAAGCCTCTTCCTTTGCAGTAAGGGACAGTGCGGTATACCGTGTTCACGTATTTGTCTGATTCTTGATTACATTCTTTAGGTATACCAAGTACTGACTTCTCTAGGTATGTTCCAGGCTGAAACCTCTTTCTGCTGCCAAACAAGTTTTCTTACTCCTATTTCTCCTGGTCTGAAGAGCCATCCCGAGAGCCGAAAGCTTCTCTTTCCCTCGGTGGGCTGGTTTACACTGTAAACAGCACCCGTGTTGCCAGCTTTTGTCCAGCAGGTCTTGGCAGGCAGCCCTCCCATGCCCCAGGAGCATCTCCCAACACATGTGGCAACAGAGGTCTCCAAGTTAAAAACCTGCAGTGTCATTTAAGCACACCAACAGCATTCTGACTGTTTCAGGATTTAAAGTATTGAAGGACGCGATCTAACTGTTTTCTACCGCTTTTCCTTAGTGCATGCAGGAAATGGGAAATACTAAAGCAAGGCTACTCTATGAAGCTAATCTACCAGAGAACTTCCGAAGACCTCAAACAGATCAGTATCCTTTTTGTTTTAGCTTTCACATTGAAATGACTTTTAATGCGATTTAGATGTTATGACTCTTTCAAGGAACTGCTATGTTTGGCAGCTTATCTTATTTATTTCATTGATATTGTTGTATAAGAAATGACAGTAGAAGTTGGGAATGGTTCAGAAAAGGTTTAAATTGCTTCAGTTATAGCAAATCTACTTTGTAATGAGATCTGGCAAGCCCCATTTATTTTTGCTTTCAGAAGAGATGACTGGATAAATTCCCTATATGTAGGAAGTTAGAGTGATACTGGAGAGCTCTTGAATATTTTGTCTTTATCTTGAGTAACTGCCAGCTGAAGTTGGAAGCATTTGAACAGGAAATAATGAGCTGAATGGTAAAGTAAAATAAGCGATTGGGTCTTACTCAAGTGTAATTATGGATATCTTCCTCTAGATAAAGTATTCTGTAATTTTTTTGAGTTGAAGTGTATGCATTCTGTGAAGTGTGTGAGGACAGATGACTAGCATGGGAATATCAAAATAAACCAAACCTCTCTGACAGCCACCACTTACTTGTGTTGATGTGTGGTTATCACCATATACCTGGAAGGGGAGGGTTGAGAGAAAAATTTCCTACTGCCAATAAATAGCTTTCCTCAAAAAATACCTTTTTTAAGTTGTTAGGATAATGTGTAATGGCATTAATTTAGATTTGAATTATCTCCTGATTTAGTGATGTTTCTTGACAGGTAGGATTTGCTTCACCTGATCTTACTGGAATTTTTTCACTATACTGAGACCCTGAACACCTACTGTTAAGTGAGCTGAATCCTTCATTAGCTCTCTTAGCCTAATGATGATACAAGCAACAGAGGCTGATAAGCCGACTTAGTCATAACTGGATCTCAGTTTTCTCTTTCTATATCAGAAAGTGATTTTAGTTCTTCTTTTTATTGGGTACTATGCTCCATATGCTATGCACAGAAGATTTTTTTTTTTTTTTTTTTTTTTTGGAAGGGTTAGACTCATAATAAAATGCACTTGAGCAAAACAGGGAGTGTTTCTTCATATTCCAGTAGGTTTTAAATTAAACATGCATACGCATGAGGAAAAGGTCACTGGAACCAGATAGCACTGCAGTATTCCAGCCGTAATATTCTTGAACTTTATTTCAACCATGAGACTGAAATACTTTCACTAAAGCTTACTCAAAAGTGGGTCTTGAAGATGTATATTTTGTTTTTACTGCAGATAACTTCAATTCCCTGGTGCTATTGCAGGAGAAGCAATAATGCTTTACTCTAAGTTTCTCTTGTCAGATCAGGCCAAAAGTTAGTTTTTAGACTTTCAAAAAAATAATTTTGTTGACACTGTATACCTTGAAGTAACTCTATAGCCTTTTGAACAGTTGTCAATTTCTAAGTAGTGGACCTGGTCAACTGAATATATTTTATTGCATGTGTTCTCTCTATTCAAAATAGAGTGCCAGAAGAGAAGATGCCAACATTTTCTATTTTATTTGTCAGTTCCCCCATAATTTTGGCAGTTACCTACCTGCTTGGCATTCATGACAAGCTGTTGTGTTATGGGCTTTTTTGCTTTTCCTCTTTGTTATTTGTATCACTACAAAACCAGCATTGTGTCTTATCAATATCATCTTAGTGGTTTTTTGTATGTCAGCTTTAGCTTCGTGTTTGAAAAATGCCTTCTTTTTTCTGAGGGTAGATTAAATAATTTTTTTTGTCTCTTCATTTTGCTCACCACTTAAAACCTCTGAGTTTGCTTTAAATTATTTTGTTAACAAGAATGCAGTAGTTTACTGATCTAAAGAAATGTAGACATGGTCCAAAAATTCACACATATTGAAGTGGGATAACAACTAAAGTGCATATTTTTTCAAAATACACAACTTAATACCCTAGTGTAACAGCATCCTGAAAAATTAAACCCTATGAAATGTAAATACTTATGATTCCCTGTTAATAACTTTTGAATAGGAACTTTCTGATTATCTGAAATATCAAGTGTACATTCTGGGAAACTGCTAAAAATAGGGAAATATTTATGCAAAAGAACTAAAATATCTAACACCCAAACCTGAGCAGCCAAAACTTAATAGAACACTTGACAAAATAAATGTCCATCTGAAAATGTTAATTTTTGCAGATAACTAAGACTTTATTTGAAGAAAGAATAGGTTGTTTAAAGGTGTTTTATAACAAGTTTTGCATCTTTTCTGTTTACTTCTTAATTAGTTATAATTTAATACAGTTATCCAGTAACAGCCCCAAAACATGGAAAAGAACTTAATTCCTTTTCTCTGTCTCCTCCCACTGAGATTATATAATGCAGTCATTTGTACTGCAAGTTGAAAATAAACTGAGGGAGTCCTGTTTAGGCTTAGCTACATTTGGAAAGTTGTGGGAGTTCCATATTGCACAAGTTCCATTATTTTGTAATTTGATAATATACATTGATTTTTTGGCAAAATGACAGTCCTTCGGTTTGTGTAAAGAATAATGCAATATTAGTACTAAGATAGTTCTATGTGCTCAAGATGCCCTTTAGAATGTAGATATATTTGGAAAGAGGTAGAAAAGAATGCTTTCGTTTTTACGACTTTTATGAAGCAGTGTCTTCAGGCGACACTTGCATACAATTTGAAACTAAATGTGGTTGTTGACAATATAATTTGATGCATAGAATGAAGGAACTGAGAGCTCTGAGTTTAGTGTTAATCTTAAGAGATGTTACTTGGAGCTAAGGTATCTTTCCATCGATTGAGGAAGAATTGCTGTGAACTTCCACAGTTGCAATTTGACTTTTTGAATGGATAATCACATTGATGAATGAATTAGTTAAAATTTATTCTACAGATACCAGAGAATCAGCTTTACTAAAGGTAAAGTATTCACACTGCTTTGGGTGAGCTGCTTTGTTAAGCTGAGAGAATAATTGAGAAACAACTAGTTGTCCTTTTTGTGGTTGAGCTAGTGAGCTGTCAGTTCTGGTCTTCTACATCAATCTCTTTGCTGCTATTTCCACCTGTGCTTCAATATTTTTTTTTCACTGATGTTTTAGTTTTCTTTCCCTTCCACCTAGATGCTTGCTGTAGTAGGAGACTTTCATGGAGGACTTACTGATCTCAGAGAACTGTTTAGGATCAGCTCTTGATTAATGATATAATTTGTGCATGTCAGAGAACAGGTACATACATTTCACCTCTTACCAGAAGAGAAGGTATTTTTTCCCAAGTTATGGTGGTAAACTATACTTCAGTTATTTACCGTATACAAGTACCTTTGTTCAAGTATTTGCTGTACTACAGCCCCATAGCTTGTAAATACCAAGCAAAAATGTCCTAGCTGTGGAACACTGAGTTACTTCGAGTATATCTTTCTCATATAGTTTCATTGAGAGATTAGACTGATTAATTCTCTGTAGTAAAAAGCAGCTCCTTTTGGACACTGCAATAGCGATTGTACTGTGTAGAGCAGTTTGTTCTGTTGTTTTAAAACTACAAAATGAGATGGAGGAAGAATCTGGTGCAATTCTTTAATTTTAATAACCTGTCAGCTTTTTAGGTTAATGTTGCTATTTATCTGGATGCATATTTTTCCTTAAACAAGCTACTTCCAGAGCTGTGGAATTTTTCATCAGGGATAAGTATGAAAAGAAGAAGTATTATGATAAAAATGCAATTAACGCCTTCAATGTAAGTAAACAGTTTCACCAAGAATTCTGTCACTTTTCTTTTTTGAAAGTTGTAGAAGAGAAATGTAGAAAACTTTATGTATATTAAAATGTCTTTCACAGTTGGAAACTTCTTCATACAGAGCTAAATTCCTTCTTTTGTATCTCTTGAAAGCTATTTCTACATTCTGTAAGCTCAACATACATTGTGTGTTACCTTTATAACAGCAAAGCATTATGATCCAACAAATACCTTGCTTCCGACTCCTTATATTGTGTTTTTCTTTTTCAATGATGAGTAGTTCTTCAACCGTAGACTTTGGGTCCTTTCTGAATATGTTTTTCCACGTTCCAGGGATAAGATAGGATTACTGTTCCTGGTGATTTTGTCCTCGCTCATTCTCTGTAATACCTTGATGAGAAATCCCGGGGTGTTTTGCGCCCCTCTTCTGTGAGTCTTATTGCTCTGCTGAATTCTAGACTATTTCTTGGAGCAAGGTGCACTGTTAAAGCAGACACGGGCAATGTGGCAAACCAGGTGTTTGATCATGTATCTGTGTGGTCACTATGGTAAGTAGGTGAGTGCTTTTCCGGCAAAGCAGTTGACATTCTCATGTCAGCCTTTACTGAAGTTCACAGCCTTGTATTTATATAGGTGTATGTATGCTTAAACACTCGCTCCTCTATACCTACATTATTCAAGTGCAGTCTAACATGTAACTTACTACTCCTTCTGACTCGGCAGTGAACTTTGATAGGGAAACACGTGCAAAGGTGGACAGAAAGAGTGGGAGTTTATGCTGCCTCTGCTGTCTGAGAAAATGGATATTTGAATGATAGTTTAATTTTAGAAGGATAAAAAAACCCCAAACCTGGAAACTAGAACAGTGTATTTCATTAAGCATTGCTGAAGTAGCGAGAAAATGGATTCGCTTAAGAGGTAAAATACAAATTGAGATTTGAATTACAGTTACCCTTCCTTGCTTTGATTCCAAAGAAGAAAATAGGAAGAATTGTTTAAAATTATACTTCTTTAAAAAGTTCAAAAGACTCCCAAGATCTTTCTAAACAGCGAACCAAGGTGTCTAATGTAATAGTCCACTGCTGCCTTAATATGTTTGAAGGAGTAATCGGATTTTGCTTAATGTATTGCAGGCTAGTATGAATCGCTTTACCTGTCATAGCAGTAGGGATAGAATCCAGACAAGCTGAAGAGCATGTTACTGCTGAGTAGGGAACACCATTTTATTTCTTCCTACCTAGGCTTTTCTTTCACTAACTCATGTAAATGGCACAATCTCCCTGACATAAGAACAAAATCTGATTATGAAATATTTTAGCAACAGATGACTCATGAACATTCACATTCACCTGCATTTCTTCAAGGCCATCGAACACCAGGTTGGAGGTAGACAATCTGAAATCATAGTTATAGCAAAATCATAGAAGTACACAATACTAAGCTGACCGAACCATTGTATTATAGCACCTATAGTCCTAGTCTGCTGCTTATACTGCTTACCCTCCTTGGCTCTGGTCCCAGCCCAGCGCACAGGTGTGACTGGTATTCAGTGATCATCTTTTGCATGGATCTGGGACTGACAGGGAAGAGGAAGAAAAGGTGAAGCTGGGTCTCCATTCTGCATGTCCGATATGCTGCTTTTCTGCTCCTGGACCCTCTTGGCAGGGAAGAGGGGAAGTTGCCTACTCTTGCAGCACAGGGAGGTACGTGGGGAGTTTGAGAAGAATGGGGTGAGGAAGGGAGTTCTGCAGAGGTACGTGTTTCTGCATCCCCGAGCAGGGGGTGGTGATGGTTTCTAAAGCTTCCTTTTTGCAGTCCTCATGGCATCCTAGGTACCTTGCCTCTGTCCACCCTTCCAGGAGCTGGGAACTGATGGGCAGCTGTGGAGAAAGGGGGAGATTCCTGTTTGGAACCTGCAGCACTCTGCCAAGTATTTTGGTAGCATCAAAGCACTTGCTAGCACGATACTTTAATAAGGTGGAGTGTTTGTGCTATGTCATGGCAAGTTCTTTTCGTCTGGAAAATTTCTTTACCCCACTTATTTTTACAGAGAGCACCCTGTGTCCTATTTTTAATTGAAATCAGCATTGTTGGGGTGACATAAGCTTTTAGACACTTACTTTTTGTTACCACCTTTGAAATAGCAATGCCTTCTTCTTGGATTAGGACCAATTTAAGTTAGAGATGTATAAACATGTTGTCATTTTGTAAAGAGTCCCTTCTGGGTCTGAGCAAGTAATATAGGAGTGCAGAAACAAGCTCGCTGTGCCCTAAAGGTCACTTTCCTTAACCAGTGATTTCATTGAAGTGGTATTTAAAAATCTTAAGTGGCTTTCCCAGATTTGGTTGGCTGTGACAGGCTTCTTGTGGTAGAAGCTTCCTGTAGAATGTAAGTTGTTTTGAATAGGTTCTCTTAAAACATGCAGTACAATATTTCTCTTAGCTTAATTTTGGCAAGATCATAAGCTTTTCAAGTACAACGTCTGTGTTGGTGTTAATGTATTCTGTCTGGTGGAGCCCAGGAGTACACGTCAAAGTTCAGTTCTTTGTCCTGCGATGCTCTGGATTCATGTCTCTTCTCTTTTATTACAAAATTCTTGTTTATAATTGTTAATTATATGAGGTGTTTTGTGTTCTGACTGAATTTCATCTTACTGAGTTTCGTTTTTAGAGACACACACTCTAACAGCAGAATTGGCCAGTGCAGAGCCAGTAGTGCCATCAAACGTGCAGACTAAGAATAAGCAAATATGAAAAATTTTTTTTTTTTTTCACAGTTCACTGAAAAGCAATGCGGGGTAAAGCTATGGAAAAAAAAAAGGCATCTGCAGTTTTATTGGTTAGTTACATTTTAAATAGAATAATGCATTTAAGTAGAAATCAAATATACATTAGAAAAATCTAATGCTGATTGAAAGCAGCCTGACTTTAAAAAAATAATTGAAGTCTATTTAAATGCATAGATCTCAGAGTTTTCTGGTCCATTTTTGTTGGGAAAATGTGAAATGCTGGTTCTATGTCGGTGCTCAGGACTAAATGAGTAGCACAGTTTACTCAACTGTTAAAAGTGGGTTATCAGTAAATAGTTACTCTCTTGTGTTCTCGCTCAGACTCAGTGCAGGCTTGGGACTTGTTTCTAGAAAGACCTGAGAGACTGATGGCCTGGAACAGTGGCGTGTTTGGGTTTTGTTTTTCTTTGGTTGTTTATTTGTGGTTTTGTTTTGTTTGGTACTGGGAAAGATTCTGATATCAGGCCTAATTCTTAACCATAATCTTAGGCTTTAGCCTTGAGAAAAACCTCCTGGAATGTAGCAGTAATGGTAGCCCCAGGTAGGCAAACTGTGCTGCTCAGGGTCAGGTTAGGAGATGGAGATAGGGGGTTTATCAGAGGTCACACTGTGCTTGTCCCTTCTTTTCACAGCTGTGCTTTCACATATACTGGAGGTGAAACAAAAAACAGGAGCTCCAGTTCAGAATAAGCAATGGAACTGGGGGAGGAAGCCTGGGAAAAAAATATCAAGGAAATGATGTATTCATCATTTTTTACTAACACTGATAATAAAGTTAAAATCAATCTGACATTTAAAGCAACATGTTAACATGGATGAGTTTTATGAGTGGCTTTCAGGTTTTTTATTTTTGCATATTTGTACTTTTTTAGAACTTACTTGGAACAGAAACCTTTTTCTAATCTTTAGAAACTTTTTTAACAGTTACATATGCATTTGCTTTATAATGTTGTAAGACAAGAAGAAAAAGTTTTAGAGAAATGCCTATCAATGCATTTGTAGAAATACTTTATTTTGAGAGCACTGCACTGTTGTAATTTTTTGAAAATTTTTCTGTTTGGCTGCTGTTAAAGTAGCAGTATGTATTTTTAGGTTTTATTCTGATCAATGTAAAGAAGAGAATTTTGAATAAATTAGCCTACCCAAGGAGGCAAACTGATTTTTTTTGTACCCTATGGGGGCATCTTCAGATGCATGTCAGCTCTTCAGAAAACTCTTAGAGTTGAAATGATCTGTAAATGCTTAGATAGAGTTACAGGGTTGTGATATTGTAACTAAAACTGCGAAGACAACTGTAGGGTACTTATCATATTTTGGCAAACATATCCTATTATGAAAGTATATTCTGTTTAAGCAGTGTTAGCCCATGGCAGAGTTAGAAGTAGTATTTCTCAAGTCAGTGTCTATCATAATTCTCTCCTAACATTAACAAGAGTCACACTGGTATAAAAGATCAACACTTCATTTCTCAGAAAGTAGCTCATAGTCCTATTGTGGTGAGACCTTGGTTTGTTGAGACTTCTAAAGACCGACTGCTCATGATCTGGCAACTGCCTTCCTGTTTTGCTTTGGTATGATGTAATTTTGTAACTCAGGACTTTATGGTTTTTTATGCTTTTTATGAATGCTTACATTTAAAAAGTAAAAATACTAGAAGCTGACAGGATGTTACTTGGGAATATATATATATACATTTGTTCTGTGAATAACACATGATATGGTAGTGTTAAAAGCAGGAACTTTTTTTTTCGCTCTTCGAATAATTAGCTTAGGAGCGGCAGTAGCTCTTAGCAAGTCAACTTATTTTAAATATCCTCAGCATAATACTGTACTCCTATACTGTACTTTCCTGCCAAACCCCTTCTTGATTTTTAAGCATCCATGAGCTGTGATTGATACAAAGTATAGCATTGAATCCAATAGAACAGACTTCACATAGTAGCGAAATGATTAGAGCGTCTTTACAAACACAGCGCATCTAAGATACAGTAATATGAGCAATTTACTGTGCAATGTGCCGTGCTGCTTGACTGGATTTTTCCCTGAAAGTTTGTACCACGCAAATGAGAGCTCGCATCACTTCTGTAATTCACTACAGACAGTTACCATAGGTCAAGTGGTGTGAAGTAGTTCGGAATGTTAAAACTCTCCTTCAGGTGGGTGCTGACGTGAAACTGCTCAGGAATATCATTCCACTTCAGACTTGCACCTGATTATCACTTTCAAGCATAGGCAAGGCCTTTTATATTCATCGTAGGGGTTTTTTGTACACAACGGTCCCAGAACTGAAGGGTAAAGCATGCAAAGCAATTTCTCCTCTAACAATCTTAGTCCTGACGCCTGTTGCTTATTAAATCTTTTGTTTGCTTTGGGCTCGCATTAAACTCTTAATGCTCCTTTAGTTTACTGTCTCCTGGAGCACTCTTAGAAGAGCTCAGCTTACAATTACACAAACACCTTTCCCCAGGAATCTGAACTCATACGCTTCAATAAATGACTTGAAGGACTTCTTCAGAATTGTTGCACTAAATGTAAGTGAAGCAAATACGAATCTTGTTGGAGACACAAGACGTATTCCAAGAGAATGAAATATAAAGCTATCATGATTTTATAGCAGGATAAAATGCCTTACTATTTTAGAGAGACTCCTCATCACAGCAGAAAAGACTTTCATAGTTCTGAATGTGGGTATACAAAAGGAACTCCCAAATGGGAAAACACTGTACAGGCTAGGTAGCTGTCTGCCTTAAATTACTCTCCTTTTTGTATTTTTTTTTCCACTTTTTGCCTGTTTAGGCTTTTCTCCTGTGTTCCTCTCACCAGACCTTAGCACAATTGCAGTTACTCTTTTGTTTCTATATATATATTTTTTTTACCTTATTTTTTGTCTGGGATATATTGGTAATTTTCTGGATAACTTGATATTCTCTTATTTCCTCACACCACTTTTCTACTACTTCCAAGAAAACCATGGATGGCGACAGTGATGGTGAGCCAGAAAAGAGAAACTTGAGTTAGTAAGACTTCTATCTGCAGCCTGTGCATTTATACCAAGAGGATTTTTTTTTCCCTACTTAATTTCCTGTGGTGATATTTTCATGGAAAACAGGGCAGATCTGGCTATTCTCGACTTTTGGGACAGGTTTTTTCCCCAGTTCTTATGAAATTTATTACTTGTATTGGGAAAACAATGTTTACAGTAGATTTTCTGACATCCCCAGCAGCTGTAAGAGATGTTTAATGAAATGAAAATGGAATGTTTGCAGTTCATAAATAGAAATTCTGTTACAGGCTGAAGAAATGACAGGGTGTATTCAGGGCTAATTGTCATCTTAGTTGAACTATCATAACTTCTGATTATTTTGAAATACTTGATTGAAACCAAATATGGATGATGTACAGCTTGGTTTCAATGCAGGATGAGAAGCGTTCTCAGGAATCTATTCAGATTGTCACAAGAAATGCTCATGGGCAGACTGCATTTTCCAGTGAAAAAGAGCAGATTTCCAGTGTTAACTCACACTCGTGACTGTCATGACAAAGCAGTTATTTGACAAGTTCACTTTTTGGCCTTGTTGCTTTCCCTTGATAATCTAACCAATCCTAAAACATAGTAGTTGAATCCAGAACTGAAAATGAAAGGTTTCTGGAGAGATCACTTTCTAGTTTAGAAGAACTTGTTCGGAGATGAGATTTACCCTTATTACTGACTGCAATAATAAAACCTGAAGAGTAAGACTGCATTGCTTCCCCTCCATACTCACATGTTTAGAAATGGCATTGTCTGCTCAACTGATGTGAAGGCAGTTCCTAGTTGTATAGGAATGTGAGAGTGTAACAACTTATCAGTTTGGTATCTCTTCACTTCAGAATTAGTAATAAGTTCTAAAGAACAGAAGTCCTGTTGTTTAAGAGAGAAAATATGCATATATAATCTTTCTTGTAATTGTTAAAAATTTAGCTGATCCCAAGGCTACCTCTCTACTTATTATTCCTATTTTCTGCCCATCCTTTGACAGGTTTATCACCAGTACCTGAAATGATGTCTGAGGTGACAACAGTGGGTGGAATTTACTTTTGTTGAAGGGAAGGCAGCATGAAATGTCAGAGCCCTTGGCTTGGTAAAGTCTGAACAGAGCTGATAAAATGCATTGACTGGGTTTCTGTGCTTGGACGAGAGATGTTGCTTGGTTTTTGGTTACAAATAGAATAATTCAGCGTTGTGCCTATATGTGACAGGGTGAAGTGCTCAAAGGCCAAATTAGCTCATCTTCAGCAGAAGTCATTTGTTCACTCTGGAAATAAGGCAGAAGTATGACAAGACCAGTGGCTCTAGGACTGGTGCTCTGCATCTCCAGATACTTTGGAGTGGTTGTTTTTTTTTTATGAAAACAATTTCTGAACAGAGTATTCATCTAGACTGATGATCTCTATATTGAGTCCCAAATACTTGTAATCAAAGCTATGCAACTGGTGAGGGGGAAGGACATTTGTTAGTGAGGCTCATGATCTCAGATGCAGTGGCCAAGAGAAATAGCTTATTTTAGGTTTTTGGGAATTAGTAACAATCTCCTAGAATTGCCGATCAGAGGAAGTAAGCTTTGAAATAGATGATTACACAGTTCACGAATAAGCCAAGAGGAAATGTGTGATTTTTAGAACTGAGGTTCCAGAAAGAATAAAATCTGCCTAAAATACACCCTTGAGTAATGGCAACTGGTGGGATTCTTTGTGACACAGCACTGCGCTTATGAACGGGTTTCTGGTACCCAATCCAAATAATTTAGTTTGATTGAATCTACATGCTGCTAAGTTAAAAGCATATGAAAGTGGCAAAGAGGTTCAGGATATCAAGTTTGAATCAATCATATTTTCTGAATTTTTAAAAAACTTGGCATGTCTTATTTGATGTAAAATAAAAACTGTAAAAAGACAATCTTTCTTAAACTTTTGTTTAGTTTTGCATCTCGTATGATGATACCTATGCCTTACAAATAATGAGGAGAAGCAGTGAGGTTGCTGTGTTGGGTGTTGATAAGAATACCTGTATTGGTATTAGCACAAACAATTTCTGCAACCCTTAATAAAAATAAATACATAGGAGAAGAAGGTGCACAATTTCTCAGAATGCGTATGGAAATTGCCTTATTCAGGTTGGATGGTGAATAAACTTCAGTGGACTCTGGATATGTTCAGTCTCAAAAATTATGAACTGGCACAATCTATTTCCACTACATGGAGTGTGAATATATTATCATGTCCTGCCAATGTTTAGAGAATAGTAAACAAAGTTTCTATATTTAAGAAAGGGTGTAAATTTTGTATGGAGCAGAAGTTTCATATAACTCTAAGTTCACGGGAGGAAAAGGATAATGGGTCTGCATTTTCCATGCTTTCCTAAGACATTGTGTTTAATTTAAGAAGTATTAACTTAGGCAACTGGATAAAATGTGATGTGAGTTTAGAGACTCTGGTGGCACATTTTCAAGAAAGTTATCTTAAAGGAGATTAAATCCATAATACATGTACTGCACTAAAATATGTCACGTGGGCACCTTAAGATGGTTAAATTGGGGTATGATAGGGTACATGAACAGCAAGTTTATAGTAGCTACAATTGAGAAGCATTCAGTCATTGGCTTGGAGAGAGGTTGTCAGTTACCTCTCCCAATATTGTAAGAACCATATTAGTTTTTCTAGTGGTCTGTGAGGAATTTGTGAATCAAGTGGCATGAAGTATTTTTGAAATATCCTAATGAAGGTGGGCAGCATTAGGAAGCACTGGAGTACCATACATGAATTATGACTTGTGGGCAGGGATAGCAAAAGTGGGAGAAATTTATTTTGCAAGATGGTGCTGTTAAAATTGGTTGAATTATAGAATTGCAGAATAGCTTAGGCTGGAAGGGGCCTTTGGAGATCATGCAATTCCCCTGGTCAAAGTGAGGTCAACTAGGACAGGTTGCTTAGAGCTGTGTCCAGTTGAGTTTTGAATATCTCCAGGGCTGGGGACTCCACAGCTTCTCTCTGGGTAACTTTTTCCAGTATTCAACTGCCCCCATAACGGGAGGCGGGGCGGGGGGGGGAAGTTTATTCTTGTGTTTCAATGGAATTTCCTGTGTTTAAATTTACATTCAACGTCTCTTGGTCCTATTTCTCAATACCACAGTCTTTCTCTCCTCTGCTAGTCTAAACAAACTCAACTCACTAAGCCTCTCCATATCTGAAAGGTGCTCTAATCCTTTAATCACCTTAGTGTCCATTTGATGGACTTGCTTTAGTCTGCCTCTGTGCAAGTCTCTCTTGTACCTGTGAGCCCAGAACTGGTTACCTTGCTAGCTCATGTCCAACTTGTCCACCAGGACCTCCAGGTCCTCTTCTGCAAATCTGAATTCCAGCTATTTGACACCCAGTCTGTCCTGGTTAATGGGGTTATTCCTCCCTGGGTGCAGGACTTGGCACTTCCCTTTGAACTTCATGTGGTTCCTGTTGACCCATCCTGTCAAAGGTGTTCTGAATGGCAGCACAACTATCCAGAGTATCAACCGCTTCTCCTCATTTTGTATCATCTGCAACCTTGCTGATGAAGTACTCTTGTCCATTGGGTGGATGTAAATGAAGTAGTACCGTAGTTGGCTCCAGTATCAATGCCTGGATATACCACTAGTGACTGCCCTTGAGCTGGACTTTGCCCGGCAGTGGTTAAATGAATGAGTTACAGAAGCCAGGGTGTGGATTTTCAGGCTGCTCTCACGTGCAGGGTCTTTATTTTCCCCACTTCCATAAGTACTCATTCAAGGAGCAGCTCACACAGCTGGGCCGCCCAGCTGTGAGCTACGCTGTCCATGTAAGCAAACCTTCTTCCAAAGCTGAAATCTGCAGTGACCGTGTTGCTAGTTTAACATGGATCATGAAAATGTAAATAATCCTATTTGCAGCAAGGTAAGCCACTTAGGAAAAAAAAAAAAGTAATTGTTCTGAAGTGTTGGGAAGCTCTCATTCAAGACAGTTTTCCCTGTAACAAATAGAGAAAACACCTATTAGGTTGGACAGGGAAAATGGAGAGCACTCCAGTAAGAAGTTAAAAATACCTGTTTTGTTTATCCTGTGTCAACCTTTAATTATGCCATGGTGACTCTCCATAATATCTCAAGAGGTGGTTATCTGAAGGAGAAGCTAAATAATCTAAAAAAATGTGGGCAACAATAGGTATGGATGGTCTTGGTCAGAGTTGGAAAAATATTTTGCGCTGAAGTCTAATACTATTAAATATATCTGTATTTCCCACAACACTAATTGCATCCCTACTTGATGTAAATTTTATGAACTTCTGGAGCTCTGCACACATCCAGAACTACAGCCAGCTTGTGCAGAAGCTTCACCGTATTCCTGGAACGAGATATGGAAGGGATGGAGGAGTGGTGAGCATGTTCAGAACACTGATAGAAGAGCAGTACAGGCTTTTTTGAGAAGCCAGCTACTGCTGTGTTTTGTGAAACATAGGATGCTCAACCTTTTTCTGTGGTATCCAGCAGTTAGAGCACTGAATACAGGAGAAAATTTAGTAACTTTAAAAAAAGTCTTACCAGTTAGCCTAAAGAACTTCTGCAGAAATTCCTAGCAGAAGATTATTAATAGTACATTAGTATTCTTATACTCCTTTCAGTATTTTGATAATAGGTCTCTTTAAAAAATGGTAAGCAATTGGGTTTGTGTTTATATGCATCTAATAGTCTGTAATTTCTACTGCTTTAAAATAGGATGCTAATTTTAGTGTTGTCATCATTTGTTGGAGCTGTGCAGTAGTAAGGTCAAAAGTCTCCTGAAATGAGAAAAACATATATAGTAGCTGAACTTAAAACCTGTAAAATGAGTGTAGAGTAGTTGTCTTCTTATTAGGGTATTTCCCTCTATTGTGTGCATGTAAAACAACCACTCGAGGGCACCTTTGTATTTGGTTCAGCTGCTAATTTCCTGAATATATTGTCATAGTTTGGTAATGCAATCACTTTTAATCTCTTGAATCTTCTGAGTGATAGCACCCTAAATTTCATATTTAAAGTGAAGCTTAATACAGGTTTCCAATGCTTTAATGTGAACTCTTTTTAATAAAAGGCTGAATAATAACATTCATTTGCATCAGGAGCAGGATTTAGTAAAAACTACAAATAAAATTTGATGAAAACTTTATTTAGTATTTTGACCTTAATGACTGTGTTTGTACAACTATTATCTACCAGCAGAAATATGTTAGTACAAACTGAACTAAAGTAAAATCCTTCTTAGGTTTTGTATGTTGTGTTTTCCGATAGATTTAGTGCTTCTTTAAGCTTACCTTTTTCACTTGAAATTGTCGTCTGGTGCATAGATTACATCACAGCCATGGGGCCAAATAGTGTTTGTTTTGATGCTTTTATGTGAACTATTGACATAGTATGTATTTGGATAGTGCCACTACTAAGTTTTAACTTAATAGTATAGAAGTTTTTAATGGACAAAATAGGGATAGGTAACACATTGCCATGTAAGAGGGCAGGGAACTGGAGAAGTATTGTAAACCTGCAGATCCTTTCATTCTGATCTTACTTTTTTTTGTGAACCAAAGAGTTTCTCACAGGGCATAGGTGCAAATGAAATCTTATGGTACAATTGCAGGTGTATGTATTTTCTTTTTCAGCGCTGAATGTACGTGATACTTTAAAGACAGTATTGAGTTTCATTATGCAAAATGGTTATTTTTATTGTATCAGCTTTCTAAAAAGGAGTTCCAAAACACAAACAATAGAAGGAATTACTAAAATGAAATGACTACAAGTCTTTTGGTCTGAAATGCGATCGAAATTTTGTGGACATATGAGTATAAATGTGGAAACTTAAGAAACAGCTCCTTGCCTTCATTCCCTATTTTAGGTAATTCTCAATTAACTTTTTAAACAAAAGACCCAACGACTCTTAAATTAAGAATTAAATGAAATATTCTGATGCTAGTTGTCAGTTTGCAACGCATTCTTAATGCACACAAGCACATGGACTTTATTCTTTTTCTAGCAGCATGTAAAGTTGCTTGCAGGGGCTGCCATCATTTTTGTCTGGTTCTTTGAAGTGCCAATAATCAAGGCCATCTTAGTTGTCAACTTTCCAGACCATAGTGCTAACATACGTTATCAGAGCAGATCAGTGTGTGCTTCTTTAATTGAATTCTGGAAGATGGTTGGACATTACTTTTCAGATTTTGATGTAGAAATGTAGATGAATTTATTGGTTTACACATGTGGCCAAAAGTGGGGAGGTTTTGGTCACTTGTCTTTAGTAGTTGTGATGACAAATCTTAGTGCCTTTTTGCTCAAATGTCTTTTTCCATTTGATCTAAATTAAACAAAGATATTGTCTACCTTTCCTGCTGTCTGCTCTTCATAATTGGTGTCAGTATTGCCCAACTTTTCTAGAAACTCATACTTTAGCTTTTCTCTCTTTGTTTCCACTGGAATGTAACAATTGGATTAAAACTGACAAATTAGAAAAGTGATAACAGAAGCCAATTATTGCTGTGGAATAGCAATTTTTTGCAAACCAGATTGGTTTTTCCTACACTAAAGAGGGGATGTCTGCTTGTAAACAACAGTATTTTCAGGTACTCTAACTTGGACCCAAGCATGGAGTAATCTTCTTTTACTGATGCTTCTGATCAAGCTTATAGAAACAATTAATTATTAATAAAGGCTGATAAATACCCAATAGAAAACCCATATGTTACTTTGATGTGGTATGACATAGTGCTGCATTTCAGTGATCTCAGTCTCTTAAAAAACAGTTTTAAAGTTATTATTACAACCTTGCTTGGCAATCTTGAGTGGTGATCAGGGTTCTGCTATAAATATTTAAAGTGCATTTATGGCTTTCAACTAATTAAAGGTGGGTTCACCAGGGCTTACTCTGGAGTGAGATGCCTCTAAGTGTCATGGGTGAGTGGTTTGACCTGGGGTTAGTGTAACCTCAGCGTTCCCAGTGCTGGCCATGAATGTAGAAACAGGTCACCGAGCAGATGCTTTCTCAGTTGCCATTTCTGGCAAGCTAGTGAATCTATTTTGGCTACAAACAGGAACAGCTCTGTGAGCTGCTTTAGCACTGCAGTAGTTTCAAAAACAAAGGTTTACTGGAACTATAAGCCAGCAACACACAACTTGTCATCAACCGCTGTTCCTTAGTGGTGTTTCATCTGTTCCATATCTAATACCCCCCATAGCCCATGATGTGTCTGCACTGCAAACAGGACGTAGAAGGTATTAATGCTAACTTTGAATGGCATCCAGGGATTTTGGCAATGAACTCCTCAGAATAGCACTGAAGTTGTTTAGGGATGATTTATGCTAATGAGAATAATTTTTCTTTTTTTTTAGTTTTTTGCTATATATTATGTCTGTAAGGTGTGCTGCAGTTTGCAGGTATGAACATACCACAACCTTTCAAAGTAAGAGTTGGGGGCAGTTACACGGGAGAACAAAACCTGTGAGGTTTTACTGAGATCTCAGAATATCAAGCAACTTCGCTGGTTTGTTAAAATATTGCATATGGGTTAGTTTGAGTTAAGAAAAGTGTTTTAATGTCTCCTTAAAACCAAGCACTTGATGACTGTGGTGTTTGGTTTCTCTTCACGCTTGAAGAAGGCATTAACATCCATAAGAATGACTTGGATGTTAGTGAAAATTCAGTCTTCTAACTGAAAAAATCCCAAGATCATGAAAGTATACCTTTAACACAGCAGTGTTTTATAGGTTTTAGTTACATTTGGTGCTGGTTCTGGTATACAGACGTGACACAATGTGTTGCCTGGGCAGGGGCACGAGCAGAATGGCTGGCCCTGTGGTGCTGGGGCCTGGCCGGGCCCTGCGGAGGCTCCTCCGCGCTCGACCTGGACGGTGCGGGGCTGTGCGGGGCTGGGCGGCTGGGCCGGTGCCATGGGGAACCCTAACAGCTCAGCTGTCCCCTCAGCTTTGGCCTGTCCCAAGGGCGAGTATCTCTCCAGGCTTCGCCGATACCCCAGTCAGCTCTTGCTGCTCTCTGACTGCTTAACCGCTCACCACAATGGGCTGTACCAGCCCGTTTTAATCCGGTTTTATGTTTAACTTTATCCAGCCACTCAGTGTGACTAGATTGGATTTTTTCATTCGGCTTTCCCTATCTGGCGCTGCATGGTAGATAAAAAATTTAAAACGATGTAGTGGTGATAAAGCTGTTTGGCAGCCCGAACTCATGCTGTTGCTTTCGTTATATAAACTTAATCAGTTCTTTATACATTGTAATGTGTCTGCTCTTAAAGATTATCTACAGTCATGTGCCTTTTGTACTCTTGCTTAGTTCAATGTTTGCATATGTGAAGTGTGCTTCCAGGTGCTGTTTTTTAGCCTGAAGTGAAAGTAGCGCTGCTGTTTATCTTTAAACATTACGCTCGGACATGTCTCAACTTGTACATCCTGTTCCATACCCCAGGTTAGACGGCAACTGCTTTTCATTCTGTCCCCTGCTTACGGCTTGCATGACGCTTCTCCAATACTGGATTTGCAAAACTATAATAATTACTTTCAGACCTTCATAGGATTACCTTATGATAGGTCAGATAATCTCTTAATTTATGAAGAAGATATGCAGATTGAGGAGGACTATTATGGAAGGATGGAAATGTGATGCAAACACCTATAGTGCTGATTCTTCCCCAAACCCCAAAATGAAATTCTGCTTACCTGATTCTGTGTGATGAGTAGCTGTTATGTGCTGTTCACCTGTGACAGCTATCAAGCTGAAATTTTCTTAAAATCTGAAGCATACAAAAGAATGAAAGAAAAAAAAAAATCTCATTTTAGAAACTTGAAAGTATACCTAAGATGTGTCATTAGCACACATTTACATTTAATTGAAATCTTAGTAAGGAACACGGTGTTAGAGCTCATGGTTTAATATATGTAGTTACCCAATCATTTTTCTGACATCTTTATTTGATTACAATGTGGTGTAATTGAAATAAACAGGATCCTTGTGTTCCTATAGCAACAGAATGCTACAGTTCGAGAAACTGCTTCATTGCAGCAGATGTATCCATAACTCTTCTAATAACCTGAGCATTTTAAAACAGTAAATTTAAAAATGAGGATTCTGTTTCATATTTCTGCAGGTAAAATTTGGTTTAAAAATAAACTTTTAAAGTATCTTTCCTGAAGCACTACACTGTCTTCCAGGATAAGCATAGGTTCTGAGTTTGTAAAAATACCATATATTCGATGAATATTCCAGCTATATAAGCTATAGTACTGGTAGGATTTTCTGTAAGAAATATGGGGTATTTAGACCACGAGGCAGGTTTGTTTTGGTTTATTTTTTTAGCTTTCAGTTTCCTTTTAGTGCAAGCTGGGTTTTTTTAAACTAAGTGAAAACATGTCATCTAAATTGGTTATTTTGATCCAACGTAATGACCTGCTCTGTAATAGCGTCATTCATTTTTAAGTTTTCCTTGTAGATAGTAGAGGTGACAGAAAACAGCAAAGTGTGAGCTTTGTAGCTCTGAGGATCTTCTACATGTTTGGTAAATGTATTTCAGTTGCATTTTTCTAGTAAGGGAAATAGAAAGATAATGTTTCCATTAAAGTGATCAGCTATGCATAAAGAAATAGGATAGGAAGATGTATGAAAATACATTTAGAGAAATCCTATTTTCTTGAGTAAACTGCATCTGTTGCATATATAACACATACCTTTTGGATAGTTCTGGAAGTCTAGTGTTGCTAATAGCGATTTTACATACTGATTCCTAGAAAAGAAGTATCACCTGTCTGGAAGGTCTGGCATCCTATCGCTAGGATGTAGCTTTATATTAACCTTTAGTTGTTTGCTCATTCAGAGTGCTCTTGGAGAAGAATTAATTAGAACTTTAATTAATGTATAACCTTCAGAGTTATTCTGCATTCTTCTTAATAAAAATATTCTGTTACAGTGAACAAGAACAAAGGCACTCTTCTCTCTCCCCCTCCTCTGGGATGGTGTGCCTTCGTGCTTCAGGACATTAATATTTCAATAGTCACACTGGGTAAAATTGAACAATGGATGAAACCTAATTATTTTTCTTAGGCCTGTGATATGATCTTATCCAGGTTCATTTTCTTATATTTTATTCTAGTGAATTTCATTATAGGTCACTCATTCCTACCTGACAGATTTCCTTTAAAAATCATACCGATTAAAAAAAAAAAAGGAAATACTTTTTCTCCTCTCTCTTTTTTTTTTTTTTTTTGGTTATGTTGTATTTTTTTTCTCCACCCCCAAAATTATTGAAAAAAAAGAATGAAAATCACGTCTCTAAGCTCCCTCTGCTCACTCCCTTCCCAGCTGTTCTTGCTTATTTTCTTTCTCATTTCTTTCCTGTTTTGCACAGATCTCCTCTTCTGATGCTGCTCAGCCTTTGGCATCCTCTCCTTCTCTGCAAGCTGCTGCCGAGAAGAGCAAAGCAGAGGTATATTGGTTTTGGGTGTAGCTCTTGTCAGGTTACTGCTTTGCACAAATGTTTACATTTATATAGAGTAATTTCACTGAGCTAACTAGACAATTTGAGTTGCTGGTATTACTTCAGGCATTTATAGTACTTCTTTCCTTGCTTCCTGGACTAGATACATGAAAAAAACCCAATACAGCGAGACAAATCACATGTGTGATTGTGATATGTGAAAATTCTAGTTCTGCTCTGATTTAATGTCACAAAACTGTGGAAACGCAATTTCATTCCCAGCATGAGTGCCATTGTCCTCTCTCCTCAGGAATAATTTTTGGTAGTTTTTTAATATATACGTGGTTGTTTTAGAATCTAAATTATCAGTACTGTTCCAGCCATCTAGTTCAGTTTCCTTGGAGATCAATATAGAATTAATTCAGTGACACTTCTGTCAACTCATACTGGTTTTAATATCCCTTCTAGCTGGGATATGTGTGTATGTCCTGACCTTACATTTACTGTTTAGAAGGGCCTTTGACAAACAAGACAAACCAAAGTAGATGAGTCATCATTTGTATGAACTTTATTAAATGTCACAATTTGCAACAATAATGGAATACATTTTTTTAGAATGTGAATGCTCAATGTTAGACTCTTTTGGCTATTTCATTCTAAATTGAGACTGTATACAGTATGTGATAGAACTTAGAATCTAAACATAAACCCTGTCTTTTCTCCTAAATACAGAAAACATGGACAGATGTTATAAATTATTTTAGTTCAGCTATATTTAAACATTAATTAAAATTTAAATGACAGTGCCATGGACTAGACCACAAATCTTGCTGGATTTGACATGTTTTTTAAGTTGTACCAGGAACAGCAGCAGCCACTTGGAATGAAGCTTGCCTTTGCTTTCTCACACATCTCTCTTGATGCATTCAAATTTGAAAGTTTGTCTCTGTGGCTAGTATGCCATGTTGCTAAAAATGAACCTTGGAGAAAAAAAATGAATAATTTTTGCGTTGAATTTTAAAACCAGTATGAGTTTAGTTTTATTATCTTCATTTTGCTTTTTGACTGCTTTAGCAAGTAATGAAACTCTTAAGTTGAAATTCTGGCATGAAGACAGCATCTGAGAAATGTTTTTATTTAGCCTTAATTCATTTTTCTCTAATGGAGCTGAAGCAGAAAGCTCACATATTGAAATTGTGAAATGCGAAGATGAAGGACTTATGGGTTTTCAAGTCCACAATGAAAATGAAGCAAGTGAAAATAAAGGCACTGGGAATCAAGGGAGTTCCTGTAGGCTTTGTGAGGTGTATAGGCAGAAACGCTGGTGAACAGTTTAAATCTTCATATATTCACTATGAAACTGTCAAGTATTTGTTAAGGACAACTTTATTTATATTTGGTCACCTTTATGGAGTGTTCACCATATGAAACTTACTGCAAGCCCTCCTTGTTCTTGAAGTCCTGAAGAATAAAAGTTTCTAGATACTTTTTTTCCTCTAGAGGTGAGGTTTCTGTAACAAAACATTTTAAAAAATTGTTGAAGTCAAACTGGAAAAGAGGACGTTGTGTAGATGATCATATGCAAAAGGTTTAGCTCTCCTTTCACCTAAACATATTCAAGTGAAGTTAAGGTACTGTGTTTAAAAAGTAAGTGTGCTGTTATGAGACTTCCAGCAACCTTTCCCAGGAGGAAACAAGTCACAGTGGCCTAAGATGTAGAAAAGCTTCCACAGGAGAAGAGATTAAATAATTTAAATCATTCAGCTTGGGAAAGTTGGAGTGGGAACAAGGAATGAACGACTTTTGGAAAGGTTATTGCTCTGGCAGTATACTTGTGTGCAGTACATGGTTGTGGTCACAGGATTTTGGGAATCTTTAGAATGCAGGCTGGTAGGAAGATCAGTGACACACACCGTAATGCGAGAAGGCCAAGCTTTGTTGGAAAGACATGGCCATGCAGTTGTAATCATAGTTCAGTAAGTCTGCAAATCTCAGGCGATTAGGATGGCTTCAAAATAAAACACTGTGATGTCCCAGTCATGCAGACCTTTTCGTGAACACCTGGCACTGCCACAGGTGTGGTACGGTGTTGGCCAGACCTCTGGTTTGGACTACTATACTCTTTTTTGTGTTCCAGTGCTCACTAAGGTCTAAGTTGGTCTCTGTTTCTGTTCTTCAAAACAGACATTCCAGATTGCCCTTAACTGCAGTTTCATGGCTGTGGTCACTGCTTCCTGTTGCTGAAGTGACACCCACATTTAAGCAGATGCTTGGTGTGATAATCTCATTTTCCAGGACCCAAGTATTCAGGTTAACACCTGATGAAATCATTCACAGGGGTTAGTTGGGACTTGAGTAACCTCAATTGACAAACACCACTCCATCTGGTACATATGGTGAAAGTTTTGAAAATTGACTTTTTGAAGTTGTGAAGAATGTGTAACTTGTGTCCCCTCCATGCCCAGTCCCCGGCCCCTGCTCCCCACCCTACCCAAAAAAACCCCCGCACACAAAACCACTTCATCTTAATGTTAGAGCTATTTTAATCAAAGATCATGTTACACAGATTTAAAAATTATGTATATTGGATGCTAAAAAGGAAAAAAAAATCCTTATTGGCAGAAACCTGTAGCCTAGTAAGCTGTTTTATTTTTTTATACTGGAGCTGCATGGACAGTTATCTAACTCTCAGTCTAACCTCCCAACCTTCCTCCTAATATTGGGAAACTTGCTGAAAAAATAGTGTTATGTGGAACAAAGCTGTTTTGAGGCTTTGAACAGAGGGATCCAAATCTAATGACTGAAAGAACGTTTAGGAGCTGCTGTCTCATCTCCTTTATTAGCCACGATAAATGCTTGTTCCATGCATTTTAATGTTCGAGTACCCTCACTAGTACTATACTGTAGTACTTCTGTAATATCGTTATGATGCATTCAGGTAAAGGGATCTCTGTTGTTTTCTCTTTCTGGAACAATTTAACGTCTTATGAATCATCAGGTCTGTCATATGGTCCAAGTCAACTTTCTACATTCAACAGTGGGTTTTTTTTAAGACTACTACGTTAGCTTTAAAAATTAGTAACTCTCTGCAGAAAACCGCATGCAAATTACCCTCCTATAGTTCTTTGGTCAAAGAGACTGACATCCATCCTAATGACAGAGGTTATCAGAGTTAACTGGAGTACTTGTAGATGTTTTCTTCTTTTCAGATCTGCTGAGCTTAGGAGAAGCAGCATTTTTTTTTTTTTTCCTTCTGCTTATAAGAAATGCAGATGAGCAGGTGATATAGCGAATTTATTGAATTGTCAGAGTTACACTATTTTTAGTGGTACTATATTTGAGAATTTATTGAATTCTCAGAGTTAATATTTTTAGTAGTTCTATTTCAGCAAAATGAGTCACTTCTGGAAACAGAACAGATATAGGCATAAATTGAATTAAAAGGGCGTAACTGAAGATCTCTATATTCTGTATGACTATGGACATTCAATATGTTTGCAAACGCTTTGTTATTAAGTACTAGCAAAATGCCTTTTTTTTTCAGAAGGAAAAAGAAAAAAAGAAAGAAGAGAAAAAGAAAGAAAGAGAATCAGAAAAACCATCAAAACAATTAGCAGTTGAAAAGGTAAGAATAGTTTATTTTTTCTGGTTATTTAAAAATTACATGTTATACACATGTACAAGCATTTGGAAAAAATGAAATTTTTAATGTGTGTGTGTATATATGCATGCATATGTGCATGTGTATATATTCGTGCATGTATATATATATGTACATGTGTGCGAATAGTAATCAGGATAATCCACATAAATGGTTTACTTGTGCATACAGAGTTTGGTTTACCATACGATGAGGAATGTGTTTGGGGGAGGAGGTGAGTTCAGATTTGTTAAGATTTAAACTCAAATAATTAAGGTTTTAAAGATGTACTATTGCTATACTTGCACAGAAAATTTTCCGTTTTATTCAGTGCTCTATGGTCAGTTAATACTCTTTTCATAAATGAATCCATTCTAAATGTAAGTGGATAATTTATGGAACTGAATTAATAACTTCAGTCTAGGTAACCTGAAAAGATTCAACTAGATCATGTCACGAAGCATGACAGACAAACCAGTTAAGGTGCTTTACACAGCTATATTTAAGCATAATGAGCAGCCTTAGCAATGTAGGTACAATTAAATCATGTACACTTCTGCATAGAGTTAATATTAAACAAAAACAGAATGGGTAATTTAAGTATGAAATGCAATAATTTCTAAGACAGATGTCCTCTCTCAGATAATGCAAATCCATTAGTGTGTACTGATCTGCAGTGTAGTCCACAGAATGCACTGGAGTCTCCATCTGTCAGTTTATTCCCCAATAGTGCTGTGTTACAATGATGAAAAATGTTGTGTATTCATACATTCTCATTGCAGATGTATTTCTAGTTCAGTTTTCAAATAGAAGTATTTTATTTTGCATAATAAAACAAGATACAAAAATATGTGCACACTTGGAGAGGAAAAATGCCCCTCCCCAATACAAATATCTTTTTTCTGAAATTGGAAAGCAGTTTTGGAATAAATTAGTACAGAAGCAAACTGTTATGACAATTTGCATAGCTTCACTGAGCTAGTGGAAAAGGATATCCTTATTGATATGGTAGGAGGTTTAAGCACATTTATGCATGACAATAATTTTTTTATTATTATTATTGAAGCTTTATAAGGGCATCCAATCAAATTAAACGTTTTATTCTGGTCCTTATAACAGTATACTTTAGTTATAAAGGCTAAAAACATTGCTGTGGTTTGGAAATCTTAACTTTCTAAAACCCAGAGCTCTAGTTTTTATATTTGTCTGGGGGGTAGATGGTTTCCCTTTGCCAGGATGCCTGATCCTTGCCACGTGGCTGGGAATACTTGCTTGGGTGAGGAAGAAAGATGGCAGTGCAAAGTTAGAGCTGAAGGACTATCCTAGGACTTGAAATAAAACTGAATTCAAATGCAACTGATTAGATTTGCATTTGAAATGTCTTTAGATTACCGGTTAATTATTAAGAAAGTAAAAAGAAGTTATTTTGATTTTAAATGCTTGTACTACAAAATGTGGAATTTGGTAAATATATCTGCGTTAGATAATAGTGCTGTTGTAACAGCTGCAAAATGTTAGACATACTGCAGCATATTTTATTTCATTATTAATGTGTCAGCACTGATTGCTCAAATGGAACTCATCTATGTGTCATCGTTTTAATTTAAGAGCTTCTTTAAGCTTGGGCTTTTTCAAGGCTTTTAAGGATCATTCAAAATAAACTATTTTTAGATACAACCTGTAAGCTTTACATAATTCAAATTGCAGTCACTTTCTAGAATCCAGAGGAAAGCGACCTATATGAAAACCTTGAATTTCCATTGGAAAGTACTGGTGAGGTAGAGGACCAAAAGGTTTTGTTTTTGTATATGGAATAATAAATACATTGCTGCTTTTGTAGTGTGATTCTGCTTCAGGGAGCTGATAAACATTAATATTCTCTTAGTTTGACTAATAATAATACACTTCACATCCATTGGAGACTGTCTACAGGACTATCTATAGGAGATCAATAGGGGAATACTGGTATCTTGACCATAGTGTTGTGTTTTCAGCAACCACGTCAAACAGGAGATGGTTGTTTATCCCAGTTCTCAGCTTTCTGGAGAAGGAAACAGAATGTGAGAATTATTTGGACACTTTGGATGTGAAGTCAGTGGTCGCCTTTGTTGCAGGTGTGGTTTATCTCCAGTCTAGACATTGCAGGCTTGGGAAGTTAATGAACTAAAAACACAAGACCAAGCAATTGGCAGTTCTACCACAATTTTGAGACTGATCTTGATTAAGGTAATTCAAGCAGTGTTTTAGCCATCCTGTAGATCAATAAAGATGGAAAAAATTACAGGCTTTAAACTGGTAAAAAGTTGAAGCTATAGAAAAATTCAGATCTCTTTACAAGTGTCATGTACTCCTGCAAGTTCCTAGTGTCTTCTTTTTTTATATCTTATATTAAGTTTCTTAGCTCTTAAAACAATAATATGCATCCTAAAATATTAAAATGTTGACATTCAATTCTCACGTTCTCGTCTTTGCTTCACAGAACTGACTAATCTGCTCCTGCATCTGCGTAAGAGCCTTTCTCGCCTTTAACATGCTGAATGTCTAGCATGATTTCTGTTGCATTTTCAAACACTGCTGAAAGCTTGTAGCATTGACTTAGTAAACTGTGTTATTCCAGTATTACATTAATGTGTCAGGTAATTATGGCATAAAAGATACTTGGTTGATTAGCGTGCTTTGATAAGTAAAAAGAGCAGAAAATAATCTTTTAACTGATTTAACAATAGTGGACTTTCTTATTGAAATAGCTTTTCAGTAAGAATCCTTACGTTCTTAAAGTTGGTTTCATGCGACACGTTTTTTATGAATGTTTGAGTTAGGGACAATGAGGATGTAGAGCAGAATTTCCTCTAAGATCAGAGAGATCTACTGCAGAACAGTAAATATCTACTGCAGAACAGTAAATAGCAAGGATGCTTTTTTGACACTATTTTTCTGGGCCGTTCTGCTTTCTATGGCAAAATTACTGGTGAAGCTGTAATTTAACAAGATCTTACTGTGTCAGCTACAGATTGAGTCTGGTCCAGTGATCAGTGTTTTATTGGAAGCAGCTAACAACATGATGCTCCACATCACATCTGCAGAATTCTAAATAAAATAAGTGACATTTCCAAGCTACTGGAAGATGTAATATTTTTTCGGTCTAATTGAAGGAAGTTGAGAAACTCATGTAACTTACCCAGGGTCCTTCTTCCCTCTCTTCCCCCTCTCCCTGTCCCATTTCCACAGTGAGAGACCTCAGGTTTCCTTACTGCTCATGCTTAAAATAACCTTATCCTTACGGTTACTTTGGAGAAAAAGGAAAAAAAAAGCAAGAAAACTGCTGGAACAATTATTACACAGTTCTTCTTGACATGAATCACAGAATCACAGAATGTTAGGGATTGGAAGGGACCTCGAAAGATCATCTAGTCCAATCCGCCTGCCAGGGCAGGAACACCTAGGTGAGGTTACACAGGAAGGCGTCCAGGTGGGTTTTGAATGTCTCTAGAGAAGGAGACTCCACAACCTCCCTGGGCAGCCTGTTCCAGTGTTCCGTCACCCTGACTGAGAAGAAGTTTCTTCTCAAATTTAAGTGGAACCTCTTGTGTTCCAGCTTGAACCCATTACCCCTTGTCTAACTGTTGGTTGTCACCGAGAAGAGCCTGGCTCCATCCTCGTGACACTCACCCTTTATATATTTATAAACATTGATGAGGTCACCCCTCAGTCTCCTCCAAGCTAAAGAGACCCAGCTCCCTCAGCCTTTCCTCTTAAGGGAGATGCTCCACTCCCTTAATCATCTTCGTTGCCCCGCACTGGACTCTCTCCAGCAGTTCCCTGTTCTTCTTGAACTGAGGGGCCCAGAACTGGACACAATATTCCAGATGAGGTCTCACCAGGGCAGAGTAGAGGGGAAGGAGAACCTCTCTCGACCTACTAACCACCCCCCTTCTAATACACCCCAGGATGCCATTGGCCTTCTTGGCCACAAGGGCACAGTGCTGGCTCATGGTCATCCTGCTGTCCACCAGGACCCCCAGGTCCCTTTCCCCTACACTGCTCTCTAATAGGTCATTCCCCAACCTATACTGGAACCTGGGGTTGTTCCTGCCCAGATGCAAGACTCTACATTTTCCCTTGTTATATTTCATTAAATTTTTCCCCGCCCAACTCTCTAGCCTGTCCAGATCTTGCTGGATGGCAGCACAGCCCTCTGGCGTGTCAGCCACTCCTCCCAGCTTGGTGTCATCAGCAAACTTGCTGATAGTACACTCAATTCCCTCATCCAAGTCATTGATGAATATATTGAATAGTATTGGTCCCAGAACTGACCCGTGAGGCACTCCACTAGATACAGGCCTCCAACCAGACTCTGCCCCATTGATCACGACTCTCTGGCTTCTCTCCTTCAGCCAGTTTGCAGTCCACCTCACTACCCGATCATCCAGACCACACTTCCTCAGTTTTGCCGTGAGGATGCTGTGGGAGACTGTGTCAAATGCTTTACTGAAGTCAAGGTAGACCACATCCACTGCTCTGCCATCGTCAATCCACCTTATTACGTCTTCATAAAAGGCTATGAGGTTGGTCAAGCACGACTTCCCCTTGGTGAAGCCATGTTGACTGCCCCTGATGACCCTCTTATCCTTGATATGTCTTAAGATGGCACCAAGGATAAGGTGTTCCATCACTTTCCCAGGGATGGAGGTGAGGCTGACTGGTCTATAGTTGCCCGGGTCCTCCTTCTTGCCCTTTTTGAAGGCCGGAGTGACATTTGCTTTCCTCCAGTCCTCAGGCACCTCTCCCGTTTCCCAAGACTTGGCAAAGATGATGGAGAGCGGTCCAGCAATGACTTCAGCCAGCTCCCTCAGCACCCGCGGGTGCATCCCATCTGGACCCATGGATTTACGGATGTCCAGATTGCTTAACTGGTCCCTAACCCAGTCCTCATCAACTGAGGCAAACTCCTCCATTGCCCTGCCTTCCTCTGGGGCCTCAAGGGTACAGGGCTCCTCAGGACAGCCTCCGGCAGAGAAAACTGAGACCAGGTTATATGGAGCTGAGATGTCCAGTCAAAGCCCGGCTTGTTTGCAAGCAACAGAAATACCAACTTTGGCAATACAAAAATGTATTGAATTGCAAGAATAAATAATCAAATGGAGGTAATCACATGCTTCTTAATGCTTCTTATGGGCCAGTAGCAAGAACAATAGCACAAGGCAGACTGTCATGCAATGAAAGCAAGTTTTAGATGTTCTGTACACACAATTAAGATTAAGAGATTTGTAGTTGCCTAAAAAAATAAATCTGATACTTTAAAACCCCATTTCAGTAGTGGGGAGGGAAGAAAGTTGGTAGTTTGACCACCAGTCTTATGTTAATGGTAACACATGAAAATTTTTAATTTGTAGGTGAGAAAAAACAGGTAGGCTTTTAATAGCCATTTAAAAAAATTCATCATCCTGCCCCCCCTTTCATCAGCTGCTGAGGAGCTTTCCTTTCGTATTAATTACTCTTTTACACAGCTGAATTTGGTGGCATTTCCCAAATTTTTTTTTCCTTCCTTTTCTGCCTAAGCTGACTGAATGAGTTCTCCATTCAGGAAGAGAGTAAAACACTGAACTCCATTTTATTATTTCAGTATGCCTACTGAGTAGGATTTTTGTTCATCCTTGCGTGCTCAATTTACAGTCATTTGGTGACTTTAAAAAGAATATGTAGCCTAGACATGCCATTGCTGTGAGAGGGAGCTACCAAAGCCTCATAGTAGTTTTCTGAACTAAAATTTAAACTGTGTGGTCATTTTATGTAGAGTTTCTGCTTGTAGCACCGAGGAGCATGTCAGGAGAGATCCGTGCTGCTGCTCCATGCAGCACGTTAGAGCAGGATCTGTGTGCGTCCCATCCACCTGGGACGTGTTTCCCACTGCTGGAAAGCACAGGAGGGGAGAAGATGGGATGCAGTCTGGTCATTTGGGCCAAGGGATCAGGACTATGAGGGACATGGTTGGGCCATGGCCAGTGTGTGACCGGGGGAGATCATGAATCCCAAGGATAAACCAAAGAATGGACTGCGGAAGTCTGTGTTTGCACATGTTCAAATCACAGAATCACAGAATGTTAGGGATTGGAAGGGACCTCGAAAGATTGTCTAGTCCAATCCCCCTGCCAGAGCAGGAACACCTAGGTGAGGTTACACAGGAAGGCATCCAGGCGGGTTTTGAATGTCTCCAGAGAAGGAGACTCCACAACCCCCCTGGGCAGCCTGTTCCAGTGCTCTGTCACCCTCACCGTGAAGAAGTTTCCTCTCATATTTAAGTGGGACCTCTTGTGTTCCAGTTTGTATCCATTGCTCCTTGTCATATCATCGGTTGTCACTGAGAAGAGCCTGGCTCCATCCTCATGACACTCACCCTTTACGTATTTATAAACATTAATGAGGTCACCCCTCAGTCACCTCCAAACTAAAGAGCCCCAGCTCCCTCAGCCTTTGCTCGTAAGGGAGATGCTCCACTCCCTTAATCGTCTTTGTTGCCCTGCGCTGGACTCTCTCCAGCAGTTCCCTGTCCTTCTTGAACTGAGGGGCCCAGAACTGGACACAATATTCCAGATATGGTCTCACCAGGACAGAGTAGAGGGGAAGGAGAACCTCTCTCGACCTACTAACCACCCCCCTTCTAATCCACCCCAGGATGCCATTGGCCTTCTTGGCCACAAGGGCACAGTGCTGGCTCATGGTCATCCTGCTGTCCACCAGGACCCCCAGGTCCCTCTCCCCTACACTGCTCTCTAATAGGTCATTCCCCAACTTATACTCAAATGATCTAAGGGATAATAATTCATTTAGTAAAAGCACTTGCATTGCGCTATTTAGGACAGAGAACTTGGATTGAGCTGAATTTGAATTTTCGGAGCAGCTAGGCCAAGTCTGAGTTTTTCTAAGACATACCTTTTAATGTCCATCTGCAGAACAGATTTGGACAAAAAAGTCATAACTTGGTGTGACAGCTTGAGGCTTTGGAGCGCTCTCAAAGTAAAGCGGGGGGAAATTCATGTGCCTAAATATTCAGATTTTTTTGTAGGGTTCAACTTTTTATATTGTTTAATTTTTAAATGAAGAAAACCTGATAGGCATCCGTGCTAGCAGTCCAGAATTCAGCCAGAAGTGATTTGGAAAACTGCCCATAGGAAACTTGAAAAGTATTTTTTATATCCAAAATCAGAAGGTTCAGCTAAGGCCGTGGCACTGAATGCTTTGCAAGTGTTTGGGTTTGGCACTGTGTAGCTTTCTGTGGTGTTTATTTTAGAGTTTCGCATCAGGTGAAGACTTTAATTAAAATCTTGTGAAGGTTTCAGTGTAAAATATTGCACATTGAGGGCCGTAGTTACTATGAAACCACATTTAATTTATTGAAACTAAGCCATTTTGAGAAAAGATTGTGTTGTATTGGGACAGTAAAGTTAAATGGTTAGTATGTAAAGAGCAAACTATTTTTTTTCAAAAACTATTAAAATATTTGTGCTTTTGCAAACTAATACTGACTTCAGAGTTAGCTTTTTTCATTCTGCTGAACATGTCAGGATGATGAATGTTTCTGAGGGATTGCAGCAGTTAAACTTGATTAACTGAAGTACTGTTTGACACTGTGAGTATAGTTTGGTTTATTATATTGCATTTTCAGTTTGAAATTGGCTCTTGTTTGTGTATAAAGTTGATTTAAGTGACAGGAATGGGTCGGTTATCATTATCTTTCAATGGTAGTATATCAAATGCTGTTTTTCTTCCCCAAACTGAGGACGAAATTGCCAGCTTAAACTCAGCATCAACAGTGAGCTGCTGCCTCTCAGCTGGCACCCCCAGCACCAGCCAGGCTGCATTACTGAGGTACTGGTGTTGGTTTATTTGTATTTAAAAAGTGCTAGAGAACCTCTAGAAAAGTGAGGGCAAATCATATTAGCAGCTTTTTTACTTAATGTAGCTTATTACAGTGGTGTGTGCGTTTGTTTTCCCCTGAAGGCTGAAACTCCCACAAAAATCAACCTGTATGGGCATGTGAGACAAGAGGAACTATTGGTCCCTATTTGTTCTTTGGGGATGTTTTTCACTCACTCAAAGTATTCCAAGTTATCATCCTAGTTGTTTTGTATCAGGAGAAATGAGTTGGAGCAAATAGTGCTCTAGTGTTCTTCACTTTGTGACTAAGTAGCATTCTGAGAATGTGTAGAAGAATGAAAACCTGCAAAATTTTGGAGGAAGGAATATATGTAGGTGTTTACTTTTAAGCTGTAGGAATACGTTTACTCTACAAATATTGACCTGAATGGTAATTTAAGTGTAGAACTACATTCTAAATATTTTCATTATTTTGATACCATATTGATGATATATTTGCTATATCACTTTAATAGTTAATATGTTTAGAAGTCTAGGGAAACATTATTTGCCCTTCTGAGTGATTTCATTTTTTAATGTATGTTCTTCATATAATTTTTTAAAAATATAAATTTAAATGCTAATATATAAGCAATCAAGGGTTTATCAGAGAAACAGTAAACAAATATGTTTTGCCCTCCAGTTGAATACGTAGTCTTATTTATCCTTACGCCTTGTTTTAACAAATTCAGACTAAGTAGATACGAGTTAAAGCTCAGGATTTAGGAGTATGCGCTAAGGCACAGGACAACATGTTTCCCTGCCTCCTACCCCCACAGAGGGTGAAGGGTTTTAAAGCTGCTTGTTCTCTTAGTTTGCATTTTAGTCTGCATGGATCTGTCCCAGCCTGGTTTTACATTTCTAATCATACCTTTTAAGTCTTATGGAAGACATCAGATTATTTTGGGTTCTTTGGCTGCTTCTTATGCTAATCTGGAGGAAGGCAAATCAAATTAGATTCTTCCTAAAACTGTGTGATTCATTGCCTTTGCAGGTAACAAAGGATTCCTTATGTTTGAGGATTGCCTTGAAAAATAGCCTTATTTAATGAAATTAATCTGTCATGGCTCTTATTACATGTTGGGAGTTGTAGACAAAGAAAGTAAGAAATAGATATTGTGGGTAGAAGTAACTGAAAAAAACCCCTTTTTTGTCAGATGGGAAGAAAGGTATTTGTCTTTTTATTTTTGGAAAAGGAGTTGACCTACAGGAAGGGTATAATGTTTGTTTTACCTCAGCACAGTGTGTGTTCTCAGTATCAGCTTTATCCTCTCAACTCTGGCGTGCAGCAGAACAGTATTTTCATGTATTTTTTTTTTTTTTTTTTTAATTCTGTAGAAATGGAAATCTTTATGAGAGCAAGCTTGGGTTTGGGCTGCTTTGGTTAAATTGGCCTTTGTTTAACTTGCCAGACTATTTTTAACAAAAAGGTATTGTTAAGTGTGCTTAGTTTTAATTGATCCTCTGCTGTATTTTTGCTCCATGTAGGTTCAAAACCTAAAACTGCCCAGGGTTTTCAGTTGATAATACTTATTAACAGATGGCATTTTCAGATTTTTGCTGTTTGCTTATGATAAGCTTCACCTTTTTTCCTGATGACTTTGAGACAATTAGGAAGGCGACATCTACATATATTTATGTGTATATTGAACAAAAGTGGGCACATTTAAATAAACATGAACTAAATCAGCCTTATTCATGGATGGATGCTATCTTTAGACAAAAACATCTATATGACCAGGACTTATTCATTCTGAGACATTTGAAACCACAGGAGCATGCATGATTGAGAGTATAAAATCTCATCGAAAAAGTTGTATAAAAATTATAGTACTAGTTAGGCGTTTGTGTACAATCAATCAAGTATGCAAGAACAAAAAGCACGACATTTTTACAGAAGCGGTATTGATTCATGGAAGTGAATATAAAGAAGGGTAAGAATGAGATGAAGTTGATAACAGGAAAAAGAAATTTAATTTAAATAATGTCACTCAAAATAATAATATTATCTTGTTTTGAATAATAGGCTTCCTTTGTTTTCCTGAAATAATGCAAGTATTGGAGCATGAGCAAAGCAACCAAGTGTCTTTATGTGTGTTCTGTTTCATTTTACTGTATGTAAGCAGAATGTGCTTGAACTCCTCAGGGGAAAGATCTCACTCCAGTGTGTGACCATCAAGACAGGGCAGTGGGGTAGTGGGAGGCACTGTCAGATATGCAAATCTTACTTAAGAGTAAAGGTGGTAACTCTATTTTCCATAAAAAAAATTTTAGATGCCACCGACAATATTAAAAGCTCCAACATTAAAGTTTTAAATTGTTTAAATTAAAAAAAAAAATAAAGTCGTAAGGGGTTTCAACAAATTTCCGAACACTGTCATGCAACTTTCAGTGTCTTTCAGTTTAATTTAAAAATTGACGTAAGTATTGATTTCATGGCTTTTTATTAAAGGAATAAGAGTGTTTATTTGAACTGTTGAATTTGTTACATTTTAATAGTTGCTCATGGCATTAGAACAGTTGCACAGAAAACTTTATAGAGCTGGCATTCACCGTGTTATGTCATTATGTCTCCACAAAATTAATTCAACGTTATTTGGAAGACAGTACGGTAGCTGTGGTAGAGACACGATCTCTTAACACAATTTGATGGAAATGGACAAATTTCTTGCTCTAGAAAATGTTGTGACATGATAAGTATGGTAGAAAATGAAGTCACCAGTTACTTATTTGTTCAAATAACTAGCATCTCTGCAATCAATTGCCTCCTGTCTCTGTTGAAAAAAGGGTTGCAACTGGATGAGTTTTTCTTTGTTTTACTTGAAATTTTTCTTTTATAAAACTGGCACTTGCAGCTAGAAAAGGGAGGCAGTTCTGAGGTTGGTCACCATGCTAATTGTCAGTGTAACTGTTGCAAAACAAGCAAACAAACAAACCAACCTCCACACTCAACAAACAAACTGTCTCACCTACAGTATGTCTCAGCTTGAGGATATTGTACTTCACGTCAGAGTAAGTTCCTGCAGGCTTGTCTGCTAGGTAGAGAGTGTATTTTACACTATGTAGTAACATGGGTAACTTCTGCTCAAGATAACCTACAGATTTAGTGTTATATACTTAATCCTCACTTTAAATTGTAAGGAGATATCAGTGTATCTTTTTCATTTGTTTAAACATCGACATTAGTGGTGTAAAAGAAATTGGCTTGGTCAAATCTCAGCATAAATGCTGAAATAGATGCCTGAACAAGCAAGTCAAAGCCCTTGCAACGTCACTTTGAACGGTCAGTTGAAAACGTCAGGATCTTTGAAGCTGTGAATCTAAAGTTTTTATGATCCTTACATTTAATATTTCCAGATGAGAGGAAGACTGCTAGACTGGATCGTGGCTAGAATGCTTCTTGATAGTTGATGTTAAAAGATTATGATGATATGGAGGGTGAAGATAAAGAAAACGGAGTTCATTAGAGTAAAGGGAAATCCGTTTTAGTATTGCTTGTGAAAGGTTAAAATCGATTAGCTTCTGAAGCAATTGTTTCAAAGTGGTTAACTTTGAGAACAAAACTGAGGAAAAAGCCTGACTGGCAGAAGAAACTAATACAGCTAATGGCTGTAGACATGAACAGCTAATGATGCATAAGTATTTATTTAAGCATTTCTCTCTCTTATTAAGTTCTGCATTCGTTAAACAGAATTATGTACTTGTGTATGAAGATGATAAAGTACTTGCCAATTTGTTCCTAACTTCTTTCTGTAGCAGCAAAAGAAAGAAACAAGTTGATATAGAAGTAAGAAAAATGAACCTGTGGTGTTATTTCAGTCTGATTAGCCATCATTGACAGGATTGAATTTCCATGGAACTAATCGAGAGGCTTTTTAAGAATGCATCTCTATAGACATAGTATGCTTTGACTTTGTAAGGTGTTTGTATCGTACTGCTTGCCATAATGATAGAAAAGATGCAAGTACAGAGTATCAGACCAACGCTCTAAGAAGCAGAACCCTGTTAGGAAAGGCCCTAATTCAGAGGTGGTTTATATGAAACAACATTCGCTGTGATGCTGTAAGACTGCGACTAAAACATAAAGACTGCAAGAATCAGAGGAACAACAACAACAGGGAGGAAAACAGGAGGAATATAATGAGTGAAGACAGGGCACAGTGATCTGCTTTTTTAGGTCCATTGAAGGAGGGAGGTGAGGCGGGTCAAGGAAAGAGATTCTTTCCCAGGAACCCTAGACGAGTAGAGGTGATTGCATGCCAGGGTACAGAACTTACTGTGGGATGCAGAAAAGGGACAAAGCAGAGAATATTTTATGAAGCTTATTTTGGGATGTTGAGGTGACAGACCAAAAGCAGGGGAATGGAGGAATCAAGGTAGATTGGGGTGGAGGGAAGGGAGAGGAAAGGGCTAAAAAGGGCCAATCAGGTATGTGCAGGTTGCTGGGCAGTACGTTCATCTGAGCCCAGCACTTGATCACTGCAGGCTGCCTTATATTCTTACCAAATTTTATTTGCAACCATGTTGTGTGCAAGCGCATTGTCTTTTCTGTGTCTGTGTGTGAACACTAGCAAACTTCAAGTTGGACTGCCAGACAAGTAGGCTCAGAGGTCAGTGTCGGCCACTAGAGAGAGGTGGCAGGTCTGAGGAACCTGGCGGTCAGCAACTGGAGAGAGCAGCATCTATTGCAAAGGCAGCTTGTCTAAGACTGCCGGCTGCTGGAGACACCCACATTCTGCCCACACACATGTGCAGCAGCCAGCACATTTCGTGCTGGATTAGCCATTGAGCAGGATATCGGCATCTGGAAAGACCCAAGGTCTAAGCCGATGACTGCCTAAGGCTGTAGGGTCTTGATAGTGGATTAACTTCGGTTTCACGCAAAAAGCATTTTTCAGCAAAAAAGTGCTTTTGTTATAGTTAAGGAAAAGAATGCAAACCATACCTTCACAAACAGGGATGGCAAACAGTGTTTATATTAGATTGTTTTTTCATTTTGAGCTCAGTCAGTTGCCACGCCTGCAACAGCTCCTTCTTGTCTGGAGATGTATGAAGAGGGAATTACAAATACATAGCCCTTAGTTCTGATTGGGTACACTGATGTTATATTATGTATAACTTGAAAGGTTTTTAGAAGGAAGGTTGTAAAATAATACAGTTTAATGAGGAACTGGAACTTATATCGCTGCATTATTGGAATCTTGCTCAGGTTAATGAGCTCAGTAGAAATGGACTAGAAATATATAAGCTGAGTTCATATAACCATAATATGTAGTTCTAAAACTTGAAGATGTATTTAAAATAGCTTATAAAAACACAAGCCATGTTTATTGCATTTCACAGCTTGCAAACTGAGGTACATTAAAACACTCTGTCCGTAACACGATTTATAGATGTTGTAATGGGACACTGGATCAGCTACAGCTTGGAGATGGATCTGCCTAGATATTCTACTTCCTAATGTTTTCTTCTAAAAGATTTTAAGAACAGATTTTCTTGGATTAAAACCAGAATGCTTGGGGTTTATCTACATCAAGTTCCATGACGAGATAATACTAAATAGGAAAAGAGTTGATAAACAGCTTTTCCCTTTGCCTTTTGTGTCCTTGTAAACAGGTCCTTGCTTCTGGGCTCGAAACATTGTCGTTTCAGGGACGTAGAGCTGCAGCAAATTCTGCTCGAATTCTTGCCCCAGAATCCCTAGAAAACTTTGAGACCTCTGCACTCAGACTGTGTGCCTGTTCTCTGCAGTCTCGCCATCCCTGGCTCAGCTTCAGGTTCCTGCTCCTTGTTGTGACTATTACTTGGCAATCATCTTGCAGTCTTTTGGCTCTTTTCTTCAACTGCCAAACTTATGAGAAAGGGCTTGCCCTCTTTATTTTAGACCTCATTCTGAACTTGTCAGCTTAAAGAACATAATATATTTCAAAATTAATGCATGCAATCAGTAGTTCAACTATGATTATTATGTAGATTTAATACGTGAATGTAAGACAATCTAAGGGGGAAAATGTAATGTTTGCTATTTTGCCATAGTCTAAGCAGTAAGTATAAAAAGAAGGACAATGTCATTTTAGGAAGTTATGCCTCTACAGTTGCATACCTTGTTTTGAGCAAGGTGAAAGGGCCTCTGAGAATGTCTGATGTATATACTAGAAAGGAGCTAACCTGATTCAGTGAAGTATGAGACATGAAAGGTTTTAAGCCTTATTGGAATACATCGACTAAAGTAAATGAGATCTGAGCTAACACTTTAAATTCAGTTAAAATAAAATTATAGTACTGACTGGTCAATAAGTAGTAGCAAAGGAATAGTCCTAATCCACTTTCCCTAGATATTATTAGCATATTAGCCTAGACTCAGATAAAATCATATTAATGGCATGAGCTCTCTGTTAGTTCTGCCATTAAGTTTTTAATTCAAATGACTGAAGACATAACACATTATGTATAATCTTGTACAAGTACTTTGCCCTAACTGTGAAAATCTAATGAAATCCATATACCTAAGTTTTTAAGTGGACATGTAAATCAAGGACTACCTAAAAATGTTTTCCTTCATGTATACAGAATCCTATTTAACAACAACAAAAAGGCAATTCACTTTTGTTGGTTTGTTTGGTATAAATGCTTTAAATTAGCTGACCCAAGTCAGTGTGAGTAGTTCAATGTCTGAGTGATTCATTGAAATAATCACAATAGACTCTTAAATAATAAACTTACATTTTCCCCTTGGATTAGCTGTTTGTATGAGGTAATTCTAGTTTTATAAATAAATGTGGCAGGGGGTTTTTTTGTTAACATGCAGTTTTTCCTCTTGATTAGAAATGCATCAGAATTTGATTGCAGAGTTGCTGTAGTCTCTACAACTTTATAATGATACCACTGTAGTCTATCTTGTGATTCAAGGTACTATACTTGTTTCCTGGCTTTTTTGTTAGTTAGAAAGAAGAGAAGTATAAAAGTAAAAAGCTAAAAGTAGCCTAAATTTTGAAGAGTTAGCCTGATTTCTAAGTTGCATTGTATTTAGTTGCAAGTCTGAGGAAAATGCTGTTATCTTATAGGAGGGTAAACAGACCAACACGTTTCATCTTTAACGTGATTTAAATTCAATATTATGAAAGAATTCGTTTAAACTTATTTACATGTCAGATACAAAAGCTATAAAACATTCTTTAAAAATTCTAGGATACCTACATGAGCAACGCTTTAAATAGATACAGACTAAGCTAACTTGTATAGTATATAAGCTGTCAGGAAAAATCATATCTCCAAAACAATTGCAAGCTTATAGTGAATTACTAACATTATTTTCTCATATGGGAATTCTCAAATGTTTATGCTGTCTTGCAAGTTTTATTGCAAGCAGGTAATGAAGAGGGAAGGAATCCAATTGCTTTATGCACAAGGCATACAATTCCTAGCTAATAAGAGTAAAGGAAAACTTCTGTTCAGTAACCATAGAAGAATCTATGAGCTCTCGTGAGTAAACTGGAAATTACTTTTAAGTAAGTTAGAAGAGCTTTTCACTAAATTATTTGATGGATCTTCAGCTTTCTTAAAGCTTTTTGTAGTTAAGGTAAAGAAATAAGAAATGCATGAGTAGGTCTGGTAGGTGTGAAACAGACTGTGTTCTAGATTTATGTGATTTTTTTCATTGAAGTAGAAAATGGAGCAAAATGTGCAGAAAAGTGGGGTTTGTGTGTAATATGTAAGTATGAAAATAGAAGCAGATAACTGTACTAGACAGCTGATGGATCAGGTTTTTGACAGTGACTGATCTTGCTTCAGAGTAGGAGAGATATTTACCATAGTAACTTACGACTGCTCTGATTTGGGAGTTTTTCTACTTCAGAGCTATTAGTCACGTGGCTTATATGTGCTATCTTTTCTAATGCTCTCAGGTAATGTAAATGAGAATAAGGTCAATGTTAATCCTAAATGCTGGTGTTGAAACCTGCTACATATTTACACTAATATCTTGTAGTAGTGAATTCAGCAAAAGTTCCACTCGTTTTTAAAGTATTTTGAGGGATTTACATTTCTATTGGGTGTTGTATGTCTTTTGAACTTTTAAACCCTTAAAATTTACATATGAAGATAATTGGCATAAGATTACAGAAGCAGAAAATGGAAGCTTGAATTACCTAACATTATTCTTTTTTCCTCAACTCACTCATTTACAATGAAAAATAACCACAGTATTTGCACTCCGTGCTGGCACTTTTGAACCAGGCCTTACCAAACAAGTTTGTTTCATTGTTGTCAGTTCCAGTGCAAGGTGTCATCATCTGCCTCTGTCCGAGGAGAGTAACCTGGTGAACACGGACACCCATGAATGCAGAGTTTAGACTGACAGTAGGCTCTGGAGTGTATGGTCATATTAAAAAATGTTCTGCAGTGTCCTTAATCACTTTACAAACTTGGATTATTTTCCTATTTTGCCACAATAGTAATTAAAAAGAGAGAATGGGGTTAACTGCTGAGCAGTGTAGTTGCTGCTAGATCTGAATATTCTGATTTTTTTCTCCATCAAAGTCTAGCACTTACCACAAGACCTCATGTATGTTGTATGTTCTGTCACCCAAGCAACCTGGTGTAAAGCTTTCCTTTTCCCACTTGTCTTCCCCTGCCCATGTTCTACACCTAGTCACCAGACATGTGTATGGGCACAGTGCTCAGAGTTGGGAAAAGACAAGGTGGTGTTTCACAGAAAAAGAGCATCGGTAACGTCAGCAACAGACCTCACAGAATCTTCTTATATATGTGAATTTAATAGATGTGTGCCTGTTGGCCATAGTGGTACTGACCCTCCTTTATGTTTTGCCTATGAGATAACTATATCCCCTGTAGACAATGTCATACATGCTGTACTGTAATCTTTGTACAGAGGAAGGAGGAAGATTGACTTGGCAATGCTTTCATTATTTTTCTTTTGTCTGAGGCAGAGTGAATGACTCACGTAATAATTATCTCCAAAAATAGCTGGCTGAACAAAATCTGATGAGACACTGGGCTTCCTGCAGTCTGCAACTGGTGCTTCAGGTCTTACTTCCATGTTCTTCACACTCCCATCTCCTGCAGACTTGCTGACTAAGTCTCTGGGAGAAAACAGAGCTGCCTGTTCCAGGGAGTGGGAATTTACCTTTGGATGAGTCTACTGCAAGACTTCAATGCTCAGATTCAGGGCTTCGAGGCTTGTGTACGCTAAGTCTTCAATGGGAAAACAGAACTTGGGAATCACTGTGATTTGTAGGGCGAGTTCCATAAATAGGTTGATTCGCTTGACTAACGTGCTCCTTGTATCTGCTTGGCAAAGTCTATAGAATGCTAGAGAAAGGGAAGAGAAGGCGGTATGAAGAAAATGGACCAACAATGATGAAGTATAGGTCACTGTATGTGCATATGCGTGTGTGTGCGTGTATACTCCTTGAATCTATTAAACAAGAGGTGCTTAGAGGTTGGCTTGTTTTAACTAGCAAAACAAAGGCTGATAGAAATATGATTGCATAGGGTAGCAAAACTGAAATGATAGGGTTATCAAAAGTATTATGTCAGTATTGCATGTGTTGATGGGATAAGTTCAAAGGCACAACATCATACAGTATGGAATATCTCGTCAGTCTGTTCAGGCCAGCTGTCCCAGCTGGTTCCCCTCCCAACTTGTTACTCACCCCAGCCTCCTCGTTCTGGGAGGAGAGCAGGGAAAAAAGAAAAAGCCTTGAGGTTGTGCCAGCACTGCTCAGCAACAGCCAAAACACTGGTGTGTTACCCACGTGGTTTTAGCCACAAATAGAAAATGTAGCACCATACTGGCTGCTATGAAGAAAGTTGACTCCATCCCAGGCAGACCCATACAGGTAATTAGTTTGCAAAGTATGTGGTATAAGGTAGATTTCAGTTCTCTTGTCCTTATCACAGAAATGTCCTTATTTACTAGAAAATTTTCTTTAGAGTAACATGAGAGAAACAAATCTGTAAAATCAACCCTAGAACTTGATGTGTGAGTAGAGTAATTTGGTTTCAACTAACTCAAGAAAAGTGTTTCACATAAATTAGATTGAACGAGAATGGTGTTATTAGTGGTATATTGAGAGCAATACATTGTGAGAGCTCAATAAAAACTAATCTTGGTTTGTATAAAGCTGAGCTTTGTTTTTTAAATCGAGACCTAGTGGAGACACTTTTTTTCTGGCCTAAACTAGTGTTCTTACCCTATTTTTTAAATTAAACCTCAGATAACTTTTATTGCTAAACAAAATGAGTAAAACCAAAGAATAACAGAAGAAACAGCAGTGCAACATTAAATGTAGGTTGTTGAATTACAAGTTACTCCTTTATGATGGAACAGAAAACTCTAATTTTAGGTAAAATTGGAAGTTTTCTACAATTATGTTCTTTTGATCTTGTAAGGATGTAATCAGAATTTGAGCAAATAAAACTCAAAACTTGGGTACTATTTTTTTAAATTTTTCCACAAGAACCTTATGAAGTTCAAAATCTTTGAGATTAAATGGCAGGAAAATGAACAAGGTTGATAAGTGATTGATCCTACCATTTCCTAATGATAGGAAAATGAATAAGATTGATTAAATCATAGTCAGTACCTCTATGAATTACAAGCAGACGACTGGTGCAGCTTCCATTGATGAAGGCATCAATTCAGTGCCAACCTAAGAAAATTACATTACATAAAATTATTAAAGCAGGCTTATGCACTTGCTTGCTTTAAAATTGTAATAAATTACAGATGGCCTGATCTTCTCCACAGTTCTCTGCTTTTGAATTCTGTTCGTGATGGTTTCTTAGCACAAAACATTAAAGTTGACAAAGTTGCACTGTGGAGATGTATGCAAATTATCAGCATACATAGTTCTGTCCACAAATTTCAAGCCAATTGACTGCCAGAGAAAGTGTGTGGAAATTAAGTGAAGATCCAAATATTCATTTCTGTATTACCATTTTATTTAAATAGGAGAGAGTTGGTTCTAATAATCTGTAGACATAATTTCTCAGCTGTTTGTTTTGCTAGATGTGATGTTATGGGAAGTTCCTAACTATTTTTTAAATATCTGCTCTGTAGATACTGAAAGTTGATTTATCTTGTTACCTGAGGGCTACTTATGGATAAGGTTTTAGTGCCATGTTGTCATAATATGTTTTTATTGTATTGTAGATGTACAGCAGGCAGGATTTAGGTATAGCTTGATTTGGGAGTCAGTCATCACTGGATACTAAAAAGATAACTGAATCAGAGCAGAAACTTAAAGGGAATTGTTTCCATGATAGCAACTTTATCAATTTTTAGTGCACAGCCACATACTTTTATATACTTTTAATAAAATGTAGTAAATACAGGTCCTAGGAAAATGTTATCCATGTAATTAATATTTTAACGATTAGTCTACCTTCTAAATATTAAGTCAAAATTCAGATATTTTATGAAGGAGTAGCATTTGTCTTAGTCTCCTATGTATCACACAGTCTTTTCAGAAGAATAAAAATAGAAATTCCAATCAGACAACAGAAGAAAAAGCTAGCCTTGACCTTAGTCCCTTCTTTCTTGATTCCTGTTATGCACTCACCTTCCCATACTATCAGCATGGCATGCCTCTCAGGGGATCCTCATAGCAACTGTTATCTCTCCTGCAGCAGAACTTGATTATTTTTCCCAGTTTAACTCTATTAAGTATGGAGTATGAATATTGCATTATATTCCTGCAGAAGATACTTGCACTTAATTGCTGAAGCAATCTGAAGAGCTGCTGGTAAAATGATCTCTCAGAGCTTCAGGAAGAGGCTGTGGTGGATACAGATGAGACAAAATCCAGTCAGGAGGAATGATTACCTCGTAAAGGAAAGGGCTGGTTGCTCCAAGACTAATCCTGAAACAGTGTTTCTATGTGCTAGGCATCACACCAGCAAAGATGGATGAGCCCCTGAGAAACCACAGTATTCCACAGAAGATTGCTTTTAGCCCCTTCCACTGGGAAAATTAAGAGATTATTAGTTAGGGTACCTGAAAGCATGAAAGGCCTTCAGCCTCGGCAAAAACAGCTGCCAGGAGTGAATAAAATAGCTGACAATTCCTGTGTGCTCTGTCACTTGAGAGAATCGCAGGATCGCAGGATGGTTGGAGTTGGAAGGGAATTCTGGATGTCATGGTGTCCAACTCCCTGCTTAAGCAGTGTCACTTAGAGCAGGTTGCCCGGGCTCCTGTCCGGACCGCTTTTGAATATGTCCAAGGATGGAGACTCCACAGCCTCTGTGGGCAACTCGTGCCAGTGCTCAGTCACCTTCATCGTGAAAGTGTTTCCTGGTGTCCAGAGAGAGCTTCCTGTATTCCAGTTTGTGCCCGTTGCCCCCCATCCTGTCACTGGGCACCACTGGAAAGAGCTTGGCTCCAGCTTCTGCTTCATGTATCTGTATACATTGATGTGACCTCGCTGAGCCTTTTTGTCTCCAGGCAGAACAGTGTCAGATCTCTCAGCCCGTATCAGAGATGCTCCAGTACATGAATCATCTTAGTGGCCCTCTGTTGGACTCTCTCCAGTATGTTCGGGTCTCTCTTCTACTGGGGAGCCCAGAACTGGATTACAGCACTGCAGGTGTGGCCTCACTAGTGCTGAGTAGATGGGAAGGATCACCGCCCTTGACCTGAAGCTTATTCTGGCTTTTAATTCAATGATATTTGCAAATAAACTATTTTCAGTAATCTCTGAATAATTTAAGGCAGAGGACATTGCTTGGTTTCAATAGATACTCCAAGGTGAGAACAACCTTGAAGTATAGTGTAGTGGCCATTGGTGACAACTGTGAAAAATGGAAAGTTAAGGTCTGTATGTATCAAAGATGTGTTGATGCTGTGCTGTTTGCAAACACAGTGTTTCAGAAGAAGGTACTAGTACCATAAAAATAATTTTGAATGAGAATCTGTTAATATACAACCCGAAGTAAATGTATCTAGGAATTGCTATGATCACATACTTCACTTAGTAAAACTATGTATATTGCTAAGCTAACCTTGAATGTTGTAAAAAATAGTAGCCCAAATAACCTCAAAGGCTCCACTTGAAAAACAGTGCACAAATTTGTGTACCTGTTCCCTTCTACTTGGCTTTTCAATAGCAGGTTTTTAATGCTATTTTTAGTTGATATTGTTTAGTCCCCTATTTTTATGCAGCCTTTTTCCAGAGGGCTTGACAAAGAATAGTTTATCTAGTACTGGTGTCAATAGTGAAAAATAATTGCTGCAGGAGTCAAGCAGACTAGTAATAGAAACTGAGATGAATCTTTTTGCAGCAGGATTCCCAAGCATTTGTCGTGCTATATTGCTCTGCCACAAAATGCAGTAATTTTTAGATAAAGTGAAGCACTAAATTAAATATTAAGTTTAAGAAATGTCACTGCCTCGTTATGCAGTTTTTTGCCTGTTGCACACTTCTGTGCTCACTGTGTGCAATATTTAGCTTTAACATCTCAAAAGACCATTCTATATAAAGCTTAGTCATGTATGATTCCTGTTGGAGCAAAACTACTAAAAAGAAATAAAATTTCAAGTGGCTGCAGTATGGCTTCCCTTTTTGTTCTTTTCTGAAAGTTTCAACACCTTGTTTGTGCCAGAATTATATAAGCTGGAAGGGAGCTCTGGAGCACCTCTGCTGCAGCCCCAGAAATCTGGCATGTTCTGTGCTGCAGAGCGCATTAGGAGGGCATTGCTTTTCATTGCACCTTCTTCAAGTGGACCACAGTGCAGCCAAGTAGCCCAAGATTCGTGGGCCCAAAGAGAGAACAAGACTGTTGTAAGAAACAGCATGGTAAAGGGGGCTTATTTAGGTACTTTTTAATTAGGAATAGTCGCGTGCACGCAAGTTTCTTTTTCTAACTCGTCTCATTAGTGCCAGCCTTACTTAATTTATGCCTAAGTATAGGTGACTTTCGAGAAGTCCCTGTCCGTCTCTGAATTATGTCAGACCTTAAGCACCAAACCAAGTGCCTTCTGAATTTGCACAAAAGCCTTCGTATGTGGCATGCGATATCTTAACCAGAAATAAAGGCATACCGAATTTTTAAATTGTTTGAAATCTCAGCCAGGAGGGTAGGAAATTCCAGCAGCTGGTGTTTGTTATGGCGAGAGAATGGGGGGAACAACATAGCGTTGCAGGTAAAATTAAGGGCAAGGGGAAGATTGGTTTTGTTCCATATAGCTGCTGAATGTTGACTGCTATTACAGAGACCAAGTACTAGTAAATTGTTAGGTTACTAATAGCTTTTTTTCATTTTTCAGACTGAAGGTTAGTGCGTTGGTAAAAACTGCGTAGCTGTAAAGGAGCTGAATAGTGCTTTAAGGAGAAGATCTCCATCAGGGAAATGAATGCAGTATTAACATCTAGAAATACTTACTGTACTAACAAGCCTGAAAAGAATTTTGCAGTCTTTTTTAAAGTAACTAGCTCTGAAGTACTGGCAAGGGAGCAAAATGGGAAAGAAACTGCTGGTCAAGAAATATAGTAATGATATTGGAAAAGGGTACCTTAAAGTATCTAATTTTAATAGAAATTAATATTTTTATACTTCATGTCTTCATTGCCTTCCCTGTTTAGAGAATGATGAAACAGAACTCTGCATTTAATAATTATTGAAAATGTTCATTTGACAAAGCAGAGGACCGAAGTAGATTATTCCTACTATATTTTCAAATTTTTATTTTAGGTAATGAGATTAATTTGCTACAGTAATAAGTACTAAATAAAAGAGAGTGCTACTTGAACTCTAGCCGTTTAGTTCTTACTGATGTACACAAAAGTGTTTTGGTTTCTGTGAAAAGTTTGCATTCTAAACCAACCCTGTCAAGCTTAATTTATTTCAAACTTGTGCTTTCAGGTACTTATCATAAATCTAATCTGGAGTAATGAAAACTTGCACATTTAATATCATTCTAACAGTTTTGCCTTTCAGTTTAAATAAGTTGCTCTATATTCAGAATTGTTAAGCTGTTTAAGCAAAAAAAAAAAATAGTTTCATGAAATCGAGCAACGTGTCAGAAATGCTTCTGCTTACAGCTTCTGTGACCCGTGGTGTTCCTTACCGAGTTGGAGAGAACCAAATGTGCAAATTTGTATGATAAATTCTGTTCTGAAATACTCACTGTTAATTCTGATTGGTGTTTGTAATAATAGTTTAAGTTTTATGGTGTATTTACTGAGGTATGGTCAGTTGTATAAAACTATTTTGAATGGTCACTTGTAAGAAATTCTCGATATGCAAAAATTTACTTGCAAAAACTATACTTTCTTCTCATACCAAATATAAGGCATTTTTTTTCTGCAATATTAAGTAGCATTTGGAATCAGTGTGCTTTTCTTCAGATCACATACTTAAAGATGAAAGTTGTAGTACAATATAGAATCAGGGATCCATGGAATATTTTTCCAGCAGGGAGTTTCCCAAACAATTTTGGTCTTGAACGAGGTATGTAAAGTCAATATAAGGTTTTTTGGCAAGAGGAAGCAAGTATTTCTGGGAGAGCTGGCGAGGACCAGTCTGAGTGGGAAGATATCTGTTCCCTGTAGCTGCGGAAATGGAGTTCAGTTCATTGCATCTCCGAGGTTGGACATTAGGAAAAGGTTCTTCACCCAGAGCGGGGTGGAGCACAGGAACAGTGATCATGAACAGAGATTGTTTCCATTGGTACTTAGCATCTATAAAGTCTGCATGTTCTGTAGATGCTCTTTTCAGGAAGGCTAAATAATGTAATTAGTCTGCTTCTAATTTTTAAATTTAAGCTTTTAAAAACTTGGAAGATCTTTCCCTTTAATGCTACAAAACTGTATAGTTTGGGTGCTGAAATTAGTCAATAAACCAAATTATGGACAACTTTTGCCTAGTGCATGCTGTGCAGTGGTTTAGTTTAAGATTTCAGTTTATTTTTAACCTGTCCCGGAACTTAGATTTATTTAAAAATTTATTACATACAAGTGAAAGTATAAGGATAATTTTTACGGTCATGTGCCATGTCCATTATGACCAGAACTGCAACTTATTTCATTACAAATAGAATTCATTATGATAAACATATAGAAAAGGGGTTCTACTTCTGATACTGAAGCAGCATCTTTAATGAGAATTTTTTAAGCACTGTGACTTTTTCAGAAAGGTTACTTGTGTTTTGTTTTGTTTTCTTTTTTCCTTTAAAGCCACAGAAGAAAGAGGATCAGCAATCAGAAGCTAAAGCCAGTCCGAAAAAGTCATCAGAACCCACTATTGACCTTTTAGGACTGGGTAAGCAATAAAATATTAACTGTTTTTCAGCCAAACACGGATATGTCATTTTATATTTTAATAGATATACTTTTATTTTCTCTGTGCTTACTGATAGTTGAATGAATTTGCAAACCATAAGATTGAGTCTATGGATTTGAGACTATAAAGGAAAATGCCATAGGGATCTGGGTATATCAATGCTTGTGTTTTGCTAAGGAGAGTAATGAGCTCCTGTGGGAAGGAGAAGTTATCAAAGTGATCTTCAAAGGGCTTGTGGATTGTGGTATTTCAATGTTTATGGAACAAATGTACTTTTTAATGAAAATGCTGAGGTCATCTGAATTGTATATCTGTAAAGTAACATATAAAATTCCTATATAGTTAAAAGAACAGTAAACTGTCTGACTACAGCTGACTAGTATGTTCTAAAACTTAATACATTGGCATTTCAGTGTTGTGTACTGACTGTGACCATCATTCATTTTTATCTACTATACCTTTTTGTTTTCTGACTGGCAGGTAACTGTGTATTTGTCTTGTAAATAAACTGGTTTGGACCCAAATAATTTAATTTGTACTGTCTGGCTATACTGTTGTGTTTTTATGGGTTTTTTTCTCTGCTTGTTGAAGGCTGTCGTTATAAAATCTGTCTTTTATTTAGTGTTACTGTGTGTTTTTTCATTGGATAGACTCTTAAAATGGAACTGGAATAATAATTCTTTCCTTTTATTGTTCAGTGTTAGGAAAATTTTCTAAGTGTTGAGAGTGGATATTAAGAGTACATATTAATGTATATCAATACAATCATTACTCTTAAATTTCTACATAGTTTTTACAGGATATTGGAGGAGACTGCTTGGTCTTAAATGTAATTTTTCTAGAAACTTGACTTTGTAGAAAAATGTTTTGTTTTTAAAAATTTTTGGTTTTAAGGTATGAATAATGTTGCAACAAAACAATAAATGGCTTCTCTGGTTTAGAATTCACACTATCATTCAAAATGCATGTTATTTTTCCTGTAAAATACTATGTTTGTACTAGTTATGTATGTGTTGTGGTCTATATCTTGTTTCAAGTAATCTGCTACCATAGGCAAGCAAATCTCATTAACACAGTGGAAGTTAGATTATGGATGTAGAATGAACCTATTAAAAAAAAAAAAGGCTAATTAGAGTTGATGGAAAGCTGATTCTCCTTTATTTTCCTTTGCCAAACCAACAACTTAATTAAGAACTAAAATTTAATCAATATGTGATTTTGAGATTGCTAGGCTTCTGTGTCCTTTTAGTCATGATTTGAAAAGAGTCTTGGTAACACTGTTTTATGATACTACAATGACTTGGATTACTTAGGGTAACTTCAGATGTTAAATGCAATAGAGTCTTATAATTAGTGCTCAACAGCTGTGCTGCTTTTGTGAGACATACAAAGGGCAAAGTTTATAATCTGTTTGTTAAAAACTATAATTTTTAGAGGAGGGAGTGTTTAAAGATCTTTTAAATAACAAATTGAAAGGCAGTGCAATGAGGTAGTAGCACTTGGAATCCACTGAGCTGCAGGTGAGATATGTACTAACGAGAGTAGACCTGCATATTTCATTTGGAGAGTTGTCTTTTAATTAGTGCCTGCAGTAGACTACTTCTGATGGTATTTAAAGAAAGAGTATTACATAGTGTTAGAAGAAAGTTTTCAATCCAATATATTATGAAACCATAGAATAGCCCAGGTTGGAAGGGACCTGGAAAGATCATCTGGTCCAGCCTGTTGGGCAAGGGAGCCCAGGTGAGATCATCCAGCATCCTGTCCGATTGCAGCTTGAAAACCTCCAGTGTTGGGGGCCCCACCACATCCACGGGGAGGTCGTTCCAGTGATTGATCTCACTGTAAAAAAATATGGAGATGAAACCTCTACTGGTACAACTTGTACCTGTTGCCCCTTGTCTTCTCCATGTGGTTCTTTGTGAAGAGAGGACCTTGGTCCTTTTGTATAATAGCTGCCCTTTAAGTACTGGCAGACTGTGAATGAGATCCCCCCTGAGCCTTCTCTTCTCCAGGGAGAAAAGACCTAACTCCTTCAGTCTTTCCTCACAGGGCAGGTTCTTCAGCCCTCTGTCCACCTTTGTGGCTCTCCTTTGGACTCTCCTCAGTCTGTCCACATCTTTCTTGCATTGTGGGCACCAGAACTGGGCATGGACTCCAGGCACAGCCTGGCAAGTGCTGAGCAGAGTGAGATGATCACGTCTGTCTCAGCCAGTGATGCCCTTGCAGACACGGCCCAGAATCCCATTTGCCTTTGTTGCCACGGCAGTGCACTGCTGATTAAAATGTTTGATATGTCATATCAAACACTATTAAAATTGATATGATTGCACAGCTCGCTCTTGTTACTGACTGGACGTGTTTCTAATTAGGATTCATTCTCTTAGGTCTTCATTTCTGCAAATGAAGAACAGTAGTAACTTTTACTAGGGCAGATCAGAATTGCTTGTGATAGCATATGAATTAATTTTAATGGATCACAATTCATGCTAGAATAATTTTGACTTTCAAAGCAGCCTAGCCTCTTGCAAACTGTTTTCTTGAGTAAGCCTCAGGGCTAGCTTTGGGTATGGAGTTAACCTTTGGATCATTGCTCTTTTTTTCTCTGCTGGGTTTTAATAGTGGTCTCATGAGAAGGTAAACATCCTGTGAGATAGGAGTTACCCAGTGGCAATTGTAGTTAGACAAGATAATTTTCTAAAAATAAATTGGTTTTTATTTTTCTTTACAAGTTGCAAAATTATCAAGATAATACGCATAGGCAGATTGTATCTTTAAATCTTGTAATAGCAAAGGAGGCATAATATCCTCAATGACTGTATTATCATGTTTGTGTTTCTTCTGAGCCTTTTTAAATAGATTCATGTGGTTCCCTTGAGTTCTTGTTTGGGGGTTTATTACTGAGATACTGTTTGTATATTCACTTCTTAATGACCCAGCTACATAAACATTTGTGGCTTTTGGCCTTTTGTTTCAGAGTAGATTTTAGTTCAACACACACAGAAAGGTGAGGAAATGGACATGTACGAGCCAAATATTCTTAGATACTAGACAAGCAATAGTGTTCATGTTCTTGCTGTGCAACCCCAAATTTCTCCATTCTCTTCCCAGGCTCTGAGAAATCACAGCCTGTTTCTGTGGGCTAAAACTGAAGCTGATTTTTAATGATCTCTACAATTAGTTGGATCTTATCCACTCTGGGAGAGTGCCCTATTGAAAATGTGGGCACTTAAAATTGATGCTAAAATCAATAATATGGGATTTTATAACATTAATTTTTAATAGAGTTATAGGAAACATTTCTTAGTTCAAAAGTCACAGTGTGTAAACCGTATTTCTTCAGCTGTGCTGTATTTTCATATCTGATGTTAACCTGGCACTCCGTGCTCCTTTTTGGAGTTTTGCCTTACAAGGTAGATGTCTCCACTTATGCCAGCTTGGTGTAAATACAGTTTTTTTAAAATACTTGTAAAAAATTGTATGATAGCTATGTACGATAGTGGGAATCTTTTCTTGGAATATTCCACAGGTAATTTTGGATCATTCTGCTTGTTAAGATATGGCATGTAGAAATTATTTCAACATACAAACTCACAGAAAAAAAAAAAATTTTTTTAAACTATATTACCTTACAGAATTCCCAGAAAAAAGGAAAGTGCATTTTACATATTCTGCATCATTTACCATGTTTAGATGTGCCCTTCATGAAACAGACAATTGTACATTCTTGAATAACCATCGTAATAAGTTACAATGAACGACCAGAAGAAGAGAAATTTACTATGTTGTTGGTATTAACTGAATGTGATGTGTGGGGCATTCATCTGGCATGACTGGATGTGAAGTATGATACGCTGAAAGCTGTGTATCTGCTTGTGTGGGGGAAATATTCTCTGAAGGAATTCTGTGAAGTTTTGAGAGCCGAATCATGGTATGAATTGTAGCTGAATGTTGCTTAACTGAGAAATGTACAGGATGTTTCAAAAGGATGGACCCAATTTGAAATCCCTACATCTCTGCAACCATGAACTGCCCATGAATGAAACTCTTACCGCTTGGAAGGGCAGGGCATAGAATTTCAAATTATTACAGCTCCATAACTCATTAAACCATTTGTAAATTTTCGTGTAATTCTGTGTTGTTGCCATCATGAAATATACTGTTTTGAAACACACTGTAGTTTTGCCGGTACTCTTTGGTAAGTATCAAAGCAGCACAGTTGGTTTTAAGTTGGAAAGCTGCTTTGAAGAAATAATAAAGATACATTTATAAGTACATAAATATCATATATGCACATATAGATTGTAGACTCAGAATCACAGAACAGTTTTGGTTGGAAGGGACCTTCAAAGGTCATCCAGTCCAACCCCCCTGCCATGAGCAGGGACATCTTCAACCAGATCAGGTTGCTCAGAGCCCCATCCAGCCTGGCCTGGAATATTTCCAGGGATGGGGCATCGACCACCACTCTGGGCAACTTGTTCAGTGTTTCACCACCCTCATTGTAAAAAATTTCCTCATGTCTAGCCTGAATCTCCCCTCCTTTCGTTTAAAACCATTACCCCTTGTCCTGTCACTAAAGGCCCTACTAAAAAGTCTGTCCCCTTCTTTCTTATAGGCCCTTTTTAATTACTGAAAGGCCTCAATAAGGTCTCCCCAGACCGTTCTGTTCTCCAGGCTGAACAACCCCAACTCTCTCAGCCTGTCCTGATAGGAGAGCTGTTCCAGCCCTCTGATCGTTTTTGTGGCCTCCTCTGGCCCGTCTCCAACAGGTCCATGTCTTTCCTGTGCTGAGGGCTCCAGAGCTGGATGCAGGACTCCAGGTGGGGTCTCACCAGAGCAGAGCAGAGGCGCAGAATCACCTCCCTCCACCTGCTCACCACGCTCCTTCTGATGCAGCCCAAGATGCAATTGACCTTCTGGGCTGCAAGCACACATTGCCGATTCATGTCCAGCCTTTCATCCGCCAGTACCCCCAAGTCCTTCTCAGCAGGGCTGCTCTCAATCCCTTCATCCCCCAGCTTTTACTGATACCAGGGGCTGCCCTGACCCAGGTGCAGGACCTTGCAGTTGCCCTTGTTGAACCTCATGAGGTTCTCATGGGCGCACTTCTCAAGCTTGTAAACATGTTAGCAGTTTTAGTATTGCTGCTATGTTAAGATTATGCTTAGGTAAGCAGTGTATCTACTCAAAATGAAAACATTTACAACCACTTGAGGCATACAGCATTGTTAGCTTTCTGGCTTTCCACATTTTATTTTAAGAAGTATTATATAAAATGGCCCTCCTATGAATACTTTGTCAATTCTGCAAAGGTTTCAGCAATAAAGAAAATTTTACTAATGCAGTAAAAAAATTCCACAATCATTTTGGACAGACAAACCTTGTTTATATCTTTGCCCCAGGTTATTTTTAAAGTATTGAACTATTTCTCTCAGTTCTGCCTTTCTAGTAATTTGATGTAATAAATAATAATATGCATATTCTCCCTCTATTGCAAGTCTTGGTATGGCTGTCATAAGTGATTGTATATATAAAAATACATGGCAGCTAAGAAGTTCTTTTAAATAGTTTACCAGATAGAAAATGAGTTTCAGAAACATAACCCAAAGTTTAAGAGCAGATCTTCCTTGCTCTTTCCTTTTCTTGCTGTCCCTTTGAAGCTCTTCTCATCGCCATTCTCATTGCTGGTGCAGATAAATATACCAAGGATTAATGGTATATACGAAAGCTTTCGTAACAAAAGGCAGCACTGAATTGGAAATTGTAATGTCAGGCATTAATAAAATATATACAGAAAAGCACTGTAAAGGTTAATGTCACTGGAACCCCTCACTCACTAAATATATCCTGCTAAATAGCTTTTGTTTCTGCTGTCAAATTTAAGCAAGACTTCCTAATCTGACCTTAGAAGCAGCATCTGCTTTGGACAGTATAGCAGACAGCAGTCAGATATTCTGTCATAAATTGTAAGAGCAGTTTTGGGACCACAGGCAGGAGCAACAAGGAAGAACAGCAGCTATTGACTCCCCACGTTACCTTCTCTGACCGAGGGCGGACGCTCTGCCTGGGCTGTGCTCTCACCGCAACGGCTTCTGCCACACCTGACACTTCATACCTAGTGATGGATCCGCCCTCCAGAGAAGTGATGGAAGGACAAGTTAGCTGTTTCAAAGTAATTCTGTGATGGTTGAATAAATTTCTCAAAATATTCAGACAGGCCTATATAACTTAATCTGATTTTAGCGTGTTCCTTGGAAAGACTACAGCCATGTTTCCTTCTGTCAAATACACGCCACCTCTTCTAATCAGTTTTAAATTTAAGCACAAGCTGAATGAAAAGTAATATACTTAGAATAATTTAGAACTCAGAACTCTGCTGGAGTATCTTTATTCTACTACAGAAATAATTTAAAATGAGGAAGGAAGGGAAGAACTGCTTCCTAATCCATGACCTGGTGCGTTGAAACTGAGATTATCTGTAATCTCTATATAAGTGTGAACTGTTATGCTGAAATAGAAATCTTTGTATTCCTGCATGCATATATATATTTAAATAAAGATACTAATATTTCTACAAGTGATAAACTGGAGTGAAAACACTGTTAGGTTTCTTCTGTATTCCAAAGTTTAGTTTTTCATGGAATCTTTTTGTTTCATGGGGGGGAATATGTTTTCAGAGTTGCTTTTTAATAGATATGAATATTCCAACCATTACATTTTTGAGAATCAGTAAGACAGGTTCCACCTGTTAATACTATTCATACAGACTTTAGACTGCCTTGTAAACAGTAACTCAAAATGTCTGGTTTCTGTGCTCATACAGACAGGGAGATATTTATTTTTAATGTAGAATTCAGTAAGAGATGAAAGGTATGTATGTTACCAAATAACACTCTTACAGAAGCGATCTAGCAAAAACCTGGTTTTCATAGTATGTATTTATAAGCAGCATATTAAATACTTGAAAAATACTATGTTCTTGCAAATGTGTTCCCTCATGAATGTTGTAAATATGAGAAATGCCTGTTTCAGTAAATGATTACGTTTAAATTTTCAGTCTTATATGTTAAACTTTTTTACATTCAGGGAAACTGAACCACTTCGGAATATGACAAGAGAGATTTTTTTTTTTTAATACATGTGCCTCACTGAGAAAATTAGATCATTAAATTATTAATTCCAGAGAATCCTTTTGCATTAAAATTATGCACTGTTCATTCCTAAATTTATCTGAAACAGTGAACCTTTGGGGAGATGTTTTTGGAACTGCCTGTCTGCAGAATGACCTCAAAAGAAGCTTGTTACTTAACTTGCCAGTGTATTTATTTACACACATCTTAAAGCACTGGTGTGGATGGAACAGTGGGTCAGGTCATACATGTGGTCATTTTGCTGTCCGCTGACTTCCATTCATCGGAACAGAAATAAGGGAAGGAGGAGACCTTCGCAGCCAAGATGTAAATAGCTTTGTCATAACCACAGAAGAGTTTGTAACTTTGCTTTTCAGAACTGTTGGAATGGCAATCCTCCCGCTGGTCAAATCACGACATAGTAATAAAATCGGCTGAGGTGGCTACTTCACTCCTGTGGTCATTGTTCAAGCTACTCTCTGTTTACTCAGCATAGAAGATCTAATATTGCCAAGCCATTCCCATGGTCGTTTTGCCTTTGTGGAGTTCTTGGATCTTTATTAGTTCTTGCAGACAGCAGTTATCATCACAAACTTTTCACAAGTTGGGGTAATAAATACTTGCTGAGGTTCAGTTTCTTGTGAATGCCACTCACTTTGTCCTTCTCACATCCCTGCTGTCAAGGTATTTTTGTCCTTGTTATTGTGTCTGTTTGCTGTTGCTGCCATGCAGAATTTGATGTCAATTTACCACTGACATGGAGTAGATTTGAGAATTAGCAAATACTAAGGTATTGTTTATGTTTGCTACTAAATTAGGGTGTAAAATAATTTGTGCATCTGAAGTGGTAAGAAAAGCAAGCACAGAGCTCCCAAGGAATTGCAAACCAGCACCCTTCTGCTTGGTTATTTCATAATTCCCTATATGCAAAAGGTGCAGTAAGTGCTTTAAAAATATGCTGGGGATTTTACATATACCAGAGTCAGTTCAAAGTTGTGGTTTCTATAGCAGCTATAGCTGTGCGACATCGCCTATATGTATTCAGGCACAAAGGCTAGCATCTCTGTAGTAAGACAGGCTGCATATACATGGGTGGCGGTAACTGCTGACTGTTCCACATTGTTGGATTTTGACATTCATTACTTCTGCGTCAAGTTTTCACAAATATAGCGGTAACACTCTTTATCTTTAAAATAAAAAATACTTTCATGCAAGGCAGCCAAAGCAGGGACACCTTCCATCATAGTTTGAAGGCAGACAGAAATGAGCGGTGATCTTCGGAACGGATTGTTTCAGAATGCAGTGCCTTCTCGGATGAGTTAATGGCCAAAAATCTTGTCAGGTCTCCTGTGGTGGTCTCCTCAGTCAAGTGATTTCCAGGCTGGTGAAGGGACTGGTGCTTCTTACAGTTTCTGATATCTTGTTTTATCTTGTCAACGTCCTGGGCTACTGGGAAAGTTAAGTCTCCAGCTGCCAGAACTGCAGTGAGTTTGCATGTGACAGAACAAAATAATGAAAAATTACAATATTCTACAGGCAGAGTGACCAGTCTTGCTATGGTCTGCCAGTTATTTTTGTTCTTAAATAGAAAGGTAGAGGACAGCAAAAGAAGAAATTCTTTCCAAGTAGTAAACTCCATTACATCTCTTGTCTTAGAAAAATAAAATACTGATTCTTCTGCAATTGTTCTTTAGCAGATGGGAAAGAATATTGCAATTATGTGAGAGATGGAGCAGTATTATTTTAAATAATTGGTGGAAGCTTCCTACGATTTGATTTAATTAAATTATGCATATTGACTGTGCTCTTTACTCATCAGACCACTTCCCTGTCCTCATTGGAGTTCTAGAAACTTTAATAAGTCTAAACCTCACATCTGCTTTCAGCCTTCCGTGTTTCTCTGTGGTAGTAAGGCATGTGTTGCTTGTGTTAGCACTAAGCTGCTATTGCTGATATTCCATTGATTAACCTCTGCTCTTGAAATGGATCTTTTCACAGAGGAGGATAACTGTCATGGGTATAGGACACTGTAAGATAACTTCCTCACTTAGGAGGAAGTGACTGTTTTTCTTACATATATAGTAAATATTTTTTGAAAGTGTTCTGTGGTATTTTAAATTTGGAATATATTACTATTTTAGTTTGTAAATGTATGCCTGAAGTTTCTGATGTATGTGTTTGAAGTTAGCTGCCTATGAGTGTTTGTGTGACTTCAAAAAAAATTAAAGATCCTTTAATTAGGATGCTAGGTAAGTTAATATTTGCTTTATAGAAACTCCTTCTGAGTAATGAGATCAATGAATACAACACATGCCAGTAAAAGGAAGTAGAGATTGTTATATGTTTTTAGTAGTAGTTTTTTCAGTGTACTGTAATCCAGTGGTTTTAGAATATTTATCCTGCCGTGATGCCATTCCAGTGGTCATGGCAATATTGCTGTTGGAGAGAGAGTCTTGCCTTAATTTGGCTAGTTTATTCTGCCAGAAAAGTCTGATTTCTGCAGAGAGTATTGGATAGATTGAAATTTAACTTTTTATTTTGCCTAAAAAAGCTTTCTTAAATTTGCCGTTAACACTATGCAGTGATGCTAGTGTTCATCAGAATCCATACTCAAGCTTTGTATTTGTCAAGCTCTATGTAATGCAACCCGTTTGTGATAAGCTTAGGAATAAAACTAATTAGCCAGTTTTTTCCACTTGTTCTTGGTCAGCTTAAAAGCAGGCGAGAAATGGTCGCTGGATTCCATAAGCACATTTTGTGATGGTTTTTGTCCCTACATCTTTTAAAGTATTTTCTTCCAATTCTCCTTAAAAGTATAACTCTTCAGCCTTTTTTTAGTCCTGCACGTATTCACATTCACCTAGATCACTAAATATATTCCTGTGTTTAAATGGTTACGAGCACCAGGGCTGCAGAAGGTGAACTGTACGAAGCGAGAGCCGTGGGTTCTTACGGGTGATGAGCCCAGGGCGCCTGTGGAGCTACAGAATAAAGTCAGTGCAAAGGGCTTTTGAAAAAGGGGGATGTTTAATTATGTACCCTTGAGTACATTAGAATATCAAGAATAACTTTATGTATTCTAAAATACAAATTTTAATTTGAGAAGAAAGATCAGTGTATTTTGTCTGATACATGGCTACCAAGTTTGGGCCTTCTCAGTGTAAATTTGGGTCGTCTTGGTTTAAATTCTCATCTGTTTATAAATTCTCACAGAAAATATTGGTGTTCTTGAAAAAGACACTTGAAAAATGAGTAATGTGTACTGATAAGTTGGCGTGGTTGTCCTTAGGGAAATCTTTTAAGTGTTTTGTTTAGTGGTGGTGGTTTGTTTTTTCTGAAGCACGCTAGTATACCATCTTTGTAGGGAAAGAAGTCCTTACAAAATCTGAACAATATCACAGTCTGAAAAATGTCTTCTCTCAGAAATTGAATACATCTTTGATGGGTAAGAGGGAATGGGCAGCTTTAAGTATTCTCATGTTGTTAAAATATTAACCATTATCACTTTAAATGTGACTCTGTTGTCTTTTTAAGATGGTCCAGCTGAAGCTTCCATTACGAATGGAGGCACTGCTGCTGTCACAGCGCTGAATGATGACCTGGATATCTTCGGTCCAATGATCTCTAATCCTTTACCCGCAGCTGCTGTACCTCCTGCTCAGGTAAAATTTATTTGGTTATAGGCATGCGTAAATATGTGCATACACGTGCATATTTTCCTTCAGGGAATTGTTGATTCACACAGAAGGGGTGCATACTTCTCAACACTCGTGACTGGAGACTCTTTAGCTGTAATGGTTGTATTTTTCTTATCTCTTCAAGCTTCCGTGCTGCTTGGATGTAGAATTAGGAAATAATGTGGTCTTCCCTTTTGATTCCCTCATATTATCCAGATAAGCTGGATTCTGTCTTACGCTGGTGATAGCATTCATGTTTTATTTTAATTTACATTCTTTTGTCTTGTTCATTTTTTAATAGGTATTGCTGAATATATTTTTACTTGATATTCTCAGGTTACTGGCCTTTAAGACATACTTTTTAAGGACCTCTTATTACTATATGATGCTGATCTTTAGGAAATGCTACAGCAGATGCTTCTTAGAGCTCCTAAAAATTTGGGGTCTCAGGCTTCATACTCAAAATCAGGAATGGATGTCAAGAAAAACTAGTATTGCTTCCCAGGCTAACCTGTCTTTTGTCTCATCTTGCAACTCATATATCTGTCTTTCCTCGAGGAAGGGAAACATAACCCCTGCACCTGGCCCACTCCCTGTCTTATAGCTATGATAGTTTGGAAGACACCCTATTGCCAAGCCTGTTGTAGCTGGGAAAGGCAGTTTTGGGACGCACAAAGAAAATGCTGAAAGCTGCAGCTCCTTCCAAGTAGCTTTCAGCCTCAAAGAACAAGGTGTTGGTGCTGAACATGGCTGGTAGACATCAGAATGCACCTCCTTACAGAACAGTTAGGGTTGGAAGGGACCTCTGGAGATCATCCAGTCCAACCCACCCGCTAAAGCAGGTTCACCCAGAGCGGATGGCACAGGAATGTGTCCCGGGGCTTTTGAATGTCTCCAGAGAAGGAGACTCCACAGCCTCTCTGGGCAGCCTGTTCCAGTGCTCTGGCACCCTCAAAGTGAAGAAGTTTCTCCTCATATTCAGACGGGACCTCCTGTGCTTCAGTCTGTGCCCGTTGCCCCTTACCCTATTGTTGGGAACCACTCAAAGGAGCCTGGTCCCATCCTCTTGACATCCACCCAAACTGGCTTCTGAGAAGGGAGGCTTTGGAGGAGCACTCAGCTAACCTCCCCATCTTTGAACGATTGTGGTGACTGGGAGAGGTGCCTGAGGACTAGAGGGAAGCAGATGTCACTCCTGTCTTCAGGTAGCACCAGAAGGAGGACCAAGGGAACTACAGGCCAGTCAGCCTCACCTCAATCCCTGGGGTGCCGTGTCCAGTTCTGGGCTCCCCAGTACAAGAGAGACAGGGACATACTAGAGAGAGTCCAGCAGACGGCCACTAAGATGATGAAGGGACTGGAGCATCTCTCCTGTGAGGACAAGCTGACAGAGCTGGGGCTGTTCAGGGAGATCTCATCGATGTATGTAAACACCTGAAGGGAGGGCGCCAAGATGACGGAGCCAGGCTCCTTCCAGCGGTGCCCACTGACAGGAACAGAGGCAATGGGCAAACGCCATCTGGACTGCTACAGCTGTCAGACCAACTTAAAATATTGAGACTGTCGTGATATTTATCTGCTGGTTTGTACTCTTTTAGGAATTAAAAGCCAAAATGAAAGAACTTATTTTTAGTCTCATTTGTTAATCTGAACTTCTTGTCAGCCACATGCTATTTGTGTAGTCAGATGGGAAGTGTAAAGTGATGGATTCAGCAACCATATTTATGGTCCTGACACTTCTGACCAATATTTCACAGTGAAAACTTCCTTTGGGTAGGTATTACCTTTCACAGGTAATCACATGAGCTATCAATGACGAAAATTATTTATGTTTAAACATGAAGCATATTGGAGATGGCTTCCAGTAGTTCAGAAAAATGCTGTTACACTGACATTATGAAACCACTCAGCAGTGTGTTCCCTGACCTCCTGATGGGCGTTTCATTTTGGTGTAGAACCACACAATAGTCTGGTTGAAAGGGACCTTTAAAGGTCATCTAGTCCACCCCCCAATGATTATAATGACTGAGAGCACCATGTGTAGCCTTTCTTAGAAGCAAACTATTTATATGTATGCCAGGCTTGTTTTTACAGAGGTCTTGGATAGTGTGAGAATGTTAGATATGTGAAAATCATGTCAATGTTTGGTTTGGGGTTGGTTTGTTTGGTTTTTACTTGAATGCCACCTGCTGTTTTCTTGCCATGTATTTTGCATTACCTTCCATTTATTTAGATGGTGAACACTTCAGGGAGTGCTTGTTCAGTGCTTCGACTCCTCTCAAATCTTCCAAAACCAAACTGAATGAAGAGACATTAAATGAACATTTAATCTCGTGACATAAACATAACAGATGATCAGTCCTCCAGGTCTTCTGCTCTTCTGTCGCGTAGGGGCTATTTTAGGCAGGTGTGTAGTGGGAGGACCATGTCAATATGGAATAATTCAATAATGAGACATCCTGGGTGTACATACAGTCAAATGAATACTGCTATTTAGGATGGGCTTTTGCCTGAATGTATTATTAAGTCCGACTCTGGTATTTTCAAAGACTGGTTATGCCACAGTGGCAAAGAATTGTCCCAGATGGAGAGGGCTTCCTACTACCCATTAAAAAAAACACTTTGATTTTGCTTTGAAGTCAGAAATTTTTGTCAGTAATAAGCAAGAGGCAGTAGCTTTTTTAAATACTTACAGAAGGAAATTGATAGTTTGCTTGTACATTGGTCAGAGAGAAGGTTTCACTGGAGTTGAACAATTCCTGGTTGTTTTCTGTCTGCTTTCCCTCTGCACCCTGCCCTTCCTTGCTTACTAAGGTCGAGTGACCTTGGCCCAAATTGGCTGTTGTATAAATGCAGGGTATTCACTTGCCACAGAGTTTCCGTTTCTTGTTCTCTTTCTCTTCCCTTTCTACAGCAGGTTTGGAGATTTTTCACCATCAACCATGTGAATCCGCACTCCTCCTGACGCTAATTTAGTTGGTACCAGAATTGTTTTGCAGGTTGTTTTCTTTTTTTTCCTCCAGTTTATAACACTGAGCTTTTTAGCATTTTGAGAGCTTTTCAGCACTTCGGGAGTCAGATGTGTTTTCTGAAGCCGCATATTGAATGTTCGTATTGTGGCGTTTGTACAAATCCATGTCTTGCGGCCCAGTCAGCAGCATGCCGGCTAAACCAGGACATGCTTGGAGGTTGTTTCTTTAAGCGAGAATATGTTGTGGTGGCTTCTTGTCCATCTGATAAACATGGGTACGCAGTGACAGTGAACAGAGGGACCTGGTTGCAGACCTGGTCCCTTCATGGTGGCAGCACAAGGAGGATTTTCCTTCAGGGTAGGAAAGAGTTGAAACTCACGTGTGCTGTGGGATCCGGCAGGTGGATGCTGAACAGTTGGGGATTGTTTAGCTGAACTAAAATAAGGCCGTATTTTAGGTATGCATTGCAATCCTGGCTCTTCTTCAATGCATATACCATCGATTTGCATTAAAAGTTCCCACTGGCAACAGGACAAGTTGTGTATTTTAAGAAATGCAACAAGATAGCAGTGAATTGCCTAGTTACTCAAGCAAACTCCCGTATGGAACTGTGTGTGTATGGGCAGCAAAATAACAGCACTGAAAGACACCTGGATGTCATTTGTTTACAAAACATTTTGGTGCAAGAGCAGTAAAAAAGCCTGGCAGCCTGCATGAATTTTAGTTTTTCAGTTGTAGTCTACAGTAAGTTTTAGATAATACTACTTCCTCAAGAAATGAAATACGCTCAAGAACTCTACACCAATGATAAACAATGTATTTTAGAAATTTTATTACTTTAAGTAGATCAACTGAAATTTTACTTTTGCCTTTTCTCCAAAAATACTGTTCCTCTTAGTTGTAATAGTAGATTCCAAAGCACCTAATCTTTTGTTTTAGCTCTTCTCTAATCTATTCTGCCTATGAGAGGATTAATGAGATGTAAATTGTAATCTCCTTATTGATTTCCTAATTATTTTTCATAATCTAACTACAGCTTATGATTTATGCTTCTCACTGATGAAAAATGTAGGAGGAACAGGAATGAATAATCTGTATGTGTTTGCCCTGCAGCTGGTCAGTAACTTAGTTTTTCTTGTTTTGTAACCTCCGTCTGCTCTGGTCCTCTTTCCATATCATATGCACTGCTTTTTTGTCTTGGGTTATACCACATCTTTTTAGATCCTCATTTGCTTAAAGTTAATTTCTGTAAATGAATTGGGTTTTATTTGGTTCAGGAGGGAGGATGTGCAGTAAATATTTAACCTAACCTCTTCTGCCATTTTCATTCAGTAGTCTGTCTTGACCTTTATTTCCCAGAGTGCTTCCACTAAACCAACAGCTGCCACTTTGTCTGGGGCATCCGGGGATCTTGATCTGTTCACTGAGCAAACAACAAAATCCGAAGAGTCGACAAAGAAACAACTCTCCAAAGACTCCATCTTATCACTGTACGGCACAGGAACCATGCAGCAGCAAAGTGCTCCAGGTAAATAATTTTGTAAAGGTTTCTGTGCAATCCTATCGTAAGCTTTACCTAGAACAGTAATCTCCTGCCCATATAAAACTAAGGTTGGGTAACCCCGCTACCTGTATTCAAACGAAGATTTTTATTTTTACCGTTTATAAAAATGAGAAAATTACTGAAACATAATACAGAGGCTAAAGAAAAAAATAGTATGTGATTTTAATTTCTTTATAGCTGTTCGAATTATCAAGTATACAATTTACTGAAAGATTCGTGAATTCATCTTTTGCCATCTAATTCATCATTTCTGTTTTGAGTCTCTGCTGTGCAAACAGCAGGCTGCCAGGATCGCTACAGAGCTGTCACATCTTGATAATTTAGCTATGTTTGTATGAAAACAAAGACCTCCAATAAAGTGATTAAGAGATTCTGGTTCACCACAGGCATTTGCAAACCTGGCAGTTAACCCCTGCTGGTGAGTCCCTTCCTTTTCATAGAATCATAGAATCATTTCAGTTGGAAGAGACCCTTAAGATCATTGAGTCCAACCATAACTCTGGCACTAAACCATGTCCCTAAGAGCCTCATCTGCACGTCTTTTAAACACCTCCAGGGATGGTGACTCCACCACTTCCCTGGGCAGCCAATGCCTCACAACCCTTTCTGGGAAGAAATGTTTCCTAATATCCAATCTGATAGGTTTTAAGCAACTTCTTCCTTTTACCAGAAACTGAATTAGCAGCACTGATGTCCAACTGGACAAAGTTACCCTTTAAAATTATTTATTCCATTTCTAACTTATGGGGATGGGGGAGAAAATCACAGAACACTTTTTCTGAAGTCTCCCCTTGTCTGGTACAGGTATGTTCATGGGGTCATCTTCTATGCCATTTACCACACAACCATCAACTCATTTTCAAGGCTTTCCAGCCATGGGAGTTCCTGTGCCTGCAGCAACTGGGATGATGGGAAACATGATGGGACAATCGGTGCCAGTCATGGGACAGAGCACAGGCGTGATGGTGGGAATGGGAATGCCCAATGGATTTACTGGTACGACACAAACTGGTGTGATGGGACTTCCTCAAAATGTTGTTGGACCTCAAGGTGGAATGGTGGGACAGATGGTCACGCCACAAAATAAGTTTGGATTGCAACAAAACCAACAAGCTCAATGGAACCTCTCTCAGGTAAAGACTCGCTGTCACCAGACCCGAGCACTTTAGAAAAGATGCTGCTTTTCAGCTGCAAAATGTTGGGCTGTGGGAGGGAAGTTGCACTGTAGCCAAGTTTCAGACTGCTGGACTGTGAGCTGCTCAGAGGCACGTGGAAAAAAGCAGTGACTAATTAAATTCATGATAACTAATATAGAAGCAGAGAATAAATTTTGCCAAGGTAGACCAAACTCAGTTCTCTGCTTCTGTAGCTGCTCTCATCCCAGCATCTGAAATACGAAGGTAAAAAGCTGAGTTAGCTCTACTTACAAAACACTGAAATGTAAACACAGCCTGATAACTAAAAGGAGAATTTAATTGTTTGAGGGTAGCCATTAACAATTAATACTTCAATTTACAGACCTCAAGATAAATTTCAGTGGAATGTGCAGTGCTTTGCACTCTAACATTCTTCTGTAGATAATTCGCTGAGGCTAATTCATTATTTATCTGTAGCATTTCCATGCTATTTTTAAAAAAATATGTTTAAAAGGTTCTCTAAAAGTGCTAGTGCACACTTACTGCTGTATTTATACATTATCCAATGAAACACCTTGAAATTAGACATTTGAGAGGGTATCTGGTGGGGCGGATCAAACCTAAACGATTCCCTTGGTGTTCAGTATGGATGATAGCAACTATTTTTTTCATAATTTTTTTTAATTATAAGAACAATATGATCATTACATGCTGCTTACTGTAGTAATTCAGGAAGTGAACCTTAGTGACTTATTTAGATTTGATTATATTAATTTTTACTGTTCTACTCAGTCCTGCGGTGTGAACATTTATGAAAGTAAGCAGCATTTCTTAAATGGATAAAATAACCCCTATTTGAAAATACTGGCTGTCATGCTGCTTTGAAAGTAGTTTTCAAAAGGTGAGAATTTCAAAATGTCAAACCAAAAAAAAAATCTGTGCATTTACTGCCAGCAGTCTTTTTCTAGGTATCTAACTTGAAAAAGACCCGTATCAGCTTTGAAATTAAAATCATGCTTCTTATCGCATAAATATGAAAAGTTGGCTCCTAGGACAAGCTCTTAACATGTGGCACATCAGATCTTATCAGTACGTGACATTCCTTCCACGTCACGGTCTGCCGGGGGCCTTGATTAATCTCTGGCTCCAGCTGCAGGGGGGAGAGCTTGCTCTCCTCACCAGAACAGCACGCTTTGTGTAGGCTGCTGCTTGAGAATTCCACTCCAAAAGAGATTTACAACTAGGTAAAGCATGTTTTAGTCAGCTTTTTTGAATTCCCATGTTCGGTGATGGATTTTTCTTGCATATGCACACATGAAAGCACACAGTGCTGAATTTTACCCTGAAATATTAGTTTGCAATTTATGTAACAATTTTTTTCACCGATTTTTCAGTTTCTTTTGCAACCCAGTATTGTTCGCTCATGTTTACGTGAACTCTGATTTTTACCTAATGCTGTCTCTAACTGGAATCTAATGTTGCTTATCCAACATCCCTCTTCATCAGTTCCAATTATTAATTGCTGCAAATGCTCTTTTGCCAGAGGACTCATGAGAGGGGACATCTTTACTCTGTCTATACAGCTAGGGTTTTGGCTTGTCAGTGAGTATTGGTTTTTTTTAAGAAGGTGAGGGAGAGTAACGTGAAGAATATTTCTACATTGAGCGCTGAAAATTACAGTGATTAGGTAATATTTGTAGAGAGTAGAAATATTTTGGCACCATCCCTGAAGTGAATGTGCTTAATTTTGAGCTCTTTCCTACCTTTAATATTGTCTTTAATTTCATGTGAATGATTTCACTTGTTTTTAAGAAATTATGTATGGGATCTTGAGTAGATTCTTTAGCAAAGAATGGTTAGATTTAGGTAATACTCAAGTTTATAAATCTGCCTCATTCTTTGTTGATTGCCACCTAAATGGGCAATTGCTACCAAAGCTCGTGTATTCAAGACTTTGAGGTCTTCAAAGAAACATTGCTGGAACAAAAACCATCTGGAGTTGCCAATGTAGACAAGGCTGTGTTACTTGCTTTGGTGTTTCTTTATCGCAGTTGCCGCGGTTTTGTTGGTGAGCTTTGAAACCCCGAAAGCAAGCTCTTATCAGCTGAGACACATTGGACTCCCTCGTCACATGCTCTGTGAATTCACTCGTGGAGGGCTTAGACAGACTTCGTGTGCACAGCCCTACAGCTGATGTGTAACCGCATAAGTGGGAGCAATTGCTCCCAGAAAAGCTGCTCTCTTGAAAAATGCTTAGAAGCTTATAATGAGTCAATATTTTTATTTAATGAGAAATATTAATTGGAGGGATACATCCTTTAACTGGGTTGCTGCTTTGGGAAGCCTGACTGCTTTTTGGCTAGCGGTGCTAACTGGGCTCGTGTGTACCCTTCGCAGATGAACCAGCAAATGGCCGGGATGAACCTCAGCAGCTCCAGCACGGCGATGGGCTTTGGGCAGCCCCCCAGCACGGCGGCGGGCTGGACGGGCAGCTCCTCTGGTCAGACGCTCAGCACACAGCTGTGGAAATGAAAGCTGCAATAGGACCCTTGCCCAGAACAGCCACCCAACATTCCTTGTGCAAATGCATTTACTTTCGCTGTTCCTTCCATGTACATATTCTTTTTCTTCTTCCCCAGCTGTTCAGATTAAGAATATAACTGACCGACCGTGTTGTGGTCTATATTGATTTAAATTTGATGTAGTGAAAAGCAGATCCAGAATACATTTATACATCGTTGGCAGCGTTTTCATACAATGCATATGATTTCATAGACCATATATTTAAGAAGCTGCTTAACCACGTACTGATTTTTTCCCTCAAAATTCTAGATCAAATGTTTTCATATAAGGGATGTAGCTATCATGTTAGTAATATCCAAAAATATGAACCCTGATCCCCACAAATTACCCAGTAATCCTGTAGAAGGTACTGTATGAACAAATGTTTAATCATATATAAATAGAATGTAAATGTATCACTGTTTTCTAGTGTATCAAACAAATTTTGTTTCATCATACATTTCACTGTGATGTTATTATGGTGTGCATAACCGGGAATATGGTTTTCGAAAGAACGATAAACCTGGATGTTGCTGTAGTTCTACAAATCAGTAGTTTATTCTTTTAAAAATGAGCATTTGATCCATTTGAGTTTCCTGTGATAAAGTATCCAATGTGGCTCACGAGGCACGTACACAGTATTAATGCTGAAAACTAGTGGCACAATATGTATACCAGGTAACTCGGTGCGAACAGATATATTTTTCCTTGCAGAGATATCCAGGTTTATGACAGTGATTGTGTTTACATTTTATGGTGCCTCGTAATGATGAAATGTTATTTCCCTATATTAAAAGGATAAATCCATGAATGATTGTGGGTTTTTATTTCATTATTGTATGACCTATTTGACCACTATTTCTTCAAGAAGTCTATTTTTAATGAAGGAAAACACGTTCAGTTTGGAGGGTCCATTTATGCAAATATTTAGATCAACTGTTCCTGATTTTAAATCAGTTTATAATTACACCATTAAGCTGGATAAATACAAAAAGTATATACATAAATGATGATTTTTGAAGATACTCCATTGCAGCCGTGTTTCTCTTGATTGTTTTTACTATGTGGAAACAGCCTTAAAACAAAGGTAAGTGTCAGTTTATTAAAATGGGAGGTCAGAAATGCATGCAAACAAGTTAGAACAAAGCACACCCACTTGATTTGCTTATTAGAGTGTCCGACAACTTTCTTTTGTTTCCACAGAAGTCCAGCAGACGCCTATGGAAAGGCCCGGCGCAGAAGCAGACTATTTCACTGGCTGAACTCGAACAGCTTTGGACACATCCATCGTACTGTCCTTCCTCTGGAGCTGTGTCTCCACATCATACCTCAATATTGACTGTGTCCAGATGGTATTTTGGCTCATTAGCTAGATTGACTTTTTCTGTTCGTGTGTGCCAAACAAGAACCTATAAAACAACATTTGTGTTAGTACAGTCACCTACAGAGCTGATAGGAAAGTGTTTTAGTGGGTGTGGAATCAGTACCTTCGTGCAGTTGTTTGCTTTGGGTTCCAGTTCCTCCACTGTTGTTATCTGTTTCAGAAAATCAGATTCTTGCATTCCTGGTTGAGAACCACGACGCTTGAATACGGCTTTTGGATGTGACAGAATCACTTGAAGACTCACAGCAAATCCTTGGAGAGACGGGGGGGAAATGTTAAGAAAAACCTTTACGCTTCACATTTTCGTGCAGGTTACACTTAAGCCTAGAAATCTCCCATGTTCTTTTTAAAAATGTGTAAATTTCATTGTATGAATAGGCAGTATTTGGTAGGTTTGTACATCCTACATGGTTTTGTTTTGCCTTGAAGAGGCAATCGCATTTTTTTAATTGCACCGTATTTTCAACATGTTTAATCAATTTCCCATCATGTAGAGAATATATGCTTTTTTGCCTGAAAAGTCAGGTATTGCCAAGATCTTGGACTATCTTTCCTTTCTACTTCTAATTAAGAAATAAAACTGAATTTTAAGTAAAATAAAATGTATGACATTTATACTGTACAAACACTTCTAGGTTCAAAGACAAAATTCAGAAAAAAGGTTACAGTATGTTTAGACATAACAACTGCAGTCTTTAGAGATTTTCAGCCTTTAGAGAGTTTTAATATTATTGTTGATAAAAGACAAGTCATATTGATGTTTTGCCTTGTACACAATGTAGTTATTGTGGGCCTGTGAAGCATTTTCATCAGCGGTGGCTGCAGGACACGCTGCCTCTGTCTCTACAACGCATTCCTCTGATAACATGTATTGGGTCCCTCAAAGGGAGATCACAAACTCTGAAATCACCAGTTTGTTCAAACTCGCCCTCTCTGAAGCAGCTCGCATTAATCTCCAGTTTGCCATTATTTACAGAACTCTCCGGTTTTCACTCAGCAAGGTTCAGTCACGTATGTGCGTCTTTAAGTATGACTCAAAACTTGACTGATACACTTGTAAAGAAAAATGACATTTCTAACTCCTTACATCCAATTGCCAAGCCTGCCACAGAAATCCTTTTTTCATCAGTTCCAAGTGGCTCCAGCTGTCCCTTTCTAACAGCAGCACTGACAGTACTTTTTGTAGTTTTGACATCTGTTCTGGAAAACTTCAAGAATATTTATTTCTAAAGCCAGTATTAAAAATTTATCGTTTTTAAATTTGTGTAAGTTTCTCTAACGGACCATAAATCTGTCCCTTTTATGCTAGAATTATCTTGCTACTGTATTTTCCTTCAAAGTATCTGTGGTTTTTGTGGAAACCTTTTAAAGAGGAACATATGAGGAAGTAATTACTGCATCAGATGTAAAGACGACACACTGAAATCACTTTCACCTTAACTATTATGCTCTTACTTGTAGCAAAGCACAGGAAGGCACCAGGAAATGATTTTTTTTTTTTAAATAAAGATTTGGACACTGCACCTGAAGACTATGGGTTGGATGTAAACTGAGGTTCCCAGTTCACTGACAGAGACACAGTTGAAGAAAACATGTTTAAATTTAAACGTTTTATCCTGCCTGAGATAAAGGTGTCTAGGTGGAATGGGCTTATCCACACCTTGCAAAGCGCTCTAGCGAGTAGAAGACCCGCAGAGCTTGACGCCGCGCACGGAGTGAGGTCAAGCTCACACCTCCTGCTCCGCAGCCTGCACCACCCACCAGCAGCGATGCTGGGGTCCTGCCATTCTCTGCCGCAGCGGCTGGGCTTAGGCTGGGCTTATGCAGGTGGCTTCAGGGTAAAAACCAGCAGTTTGGACTTTTCTTCCCAGGTAGGGGGTTGTCTTCAGCAGCCTGCAGGCCTTGCTGCTTCCTCCGCGGGAGCACAAGGTGGGCTCGGTCCCAGCGCTGCCCGTGGCCAAGTGTGAGCACTTGTGAGCAGCCGAGGGCCAGCGTTCAAAGCCCTCAGCCGGAGCCAGCTGCGCTGCGCACAGCCCCTTCTGCGCCCCGAGAGCTGACCACAGCCTTCTCGCTAATGAGTAAATTGGCCTGGTTCAGTTCAGTACTTCTGGTTAGTTGTAGGGTTTTTTTTTTTTCCTAAAATCAAACAAACAATCTAAATTTTTGGTGCAACTGGGCTTCAGGGTGCTCGATATTTTGGGCACAAAAAAATTTTCACTTTGCAAGGGAAAGCATTGTTGGAGCCCTCATCAGCTGTGTTTCTTTTAAAAAAGATTTAAAATGTAATTTTTAAGGTTTAAGCTGGTAATCCATGGAGAAGAAAAGGAAATAAACACTAAAATTAGGGTCGTGTCCTAGTTTTTAGAGTGGAGAAGGAACCCATTTTAAGCAGGAGAGACGTATTTTTGCTGCATATCTTTGTGTGTCTCAGCTTGGCTCCCTGGCCCCATAGCCCAGACTTATTCATACGTTCATTTTTCCTGGGTTCTCTTCATACACCACTTGCTCCTCTGCTGAGGAAACTGGATCCAGTTCTGAGGATGGATTTCTCCTGTTCACAGATCTCCAGCTGCGCCGTGCCCCCCGCATGTAACGTGCCTTTGCAAACCACCATTTTAGGGTGCTATCAAAAATCCACCATGTTTTCAGGCATCAAATAAGAGTCGAATTATTAAACTGAGTGTTCAAGGACATGGACTACCGTGCACTGACTGGCCTGTGGTCTGTTTCCTTCATCAGTCGTCATGCAGTCTCCGTTTCTTAAAAGAATCCAATAAATAACGCAGCAACTTGAAGAGATTAAATAATTCAAGGAGACTTCTCTCCTGGGTCTCTAGTTCTTCAGCTCTACTTTAGAACTGCTTTAATTCTGCATGTGACATTTTGTATTTATGTAGATAAGACTTCAGATGAGTTTGAGGAAAAACCATTTTCTACTGACAACATGCAGTTGACTTTTTATCATGGATCATTTTGGCATCAAAAAGAGAGGAGATGGCCCAGGTTTGGACCAGACTGGCACTGGTCATTTACCTCAGCAGATAATGATCCTGTGGTAATAGGTGAAAAACCACTGTTATTTTGAATTCTATCCCCAAACAGGGCTTGATCTGGGATTACTGTCTCCAGTATAGCACAACAGAACAGTGCTACATGCATACAATTATTTTACCTGATTGTTTTTCCTACATGGTCATATTGGGCTTAAGTTCTTGTGAAATGCCACAGGACAATTTCATAGCTGGAGTGTGAAGAGGTGCTCCCGGGGTTTTTTTGTGCTTAATGCAAGGCTGTAAATTAAATCTAATTGGCTGAAGAGCCACCTAGATAAGAATTAGTTTGTTGGAGAATGAGATACCTGGGAGACATGGCAAAGATTACATCTGTGCTTCTTTCTATCAAAGTTGTTTCTGTTAATTCACACCTTGACTTGTGTTAGATCAATGGCTTCTGTTAAAAGGAAAAAAACATTTTTCTTCTTCCCATTAAACTGAGCCGGTCTTTAAAGATTTTGTTGCCGTGATTAATGCCTGGGCTTCCTGAATGCTGTAGACAGGGCAGTAGCTGAAGGCAAACTAGAACTGAGAGTGTTTATCGTGTCCAGAGCGTGTAAATGCTACTGCCCAGTGCTGATGTTGGAACGCATACACTGGTTTCCACATAGTTCAAGGTACCACCGTTAGCTTATTGAACTTGTTGTGGCTTGGGGTCTGCTGTTTTCAAGTTGTCTTCTCCCCGTGACCTGTTATCTGGGTTCCAATAAGGCAGAGAGGCTCAACCAGGAGTTTTTATAGCTCGCCACTCAAATTTTTGGTTTGTACTTGTGACTTCCAGCACTGGCTCTTTCAGATTCAGACAAATATGCCATGTTTTGCAGTGTCATTAACAGACTAGCTTTTTTTCTCAGGGAACCATAAGAAAGATGAAATGTACTCAAGATCTCACAACTACAGCAAAATCCAAATAAAAAGGTGGTTGCTCAGGCCCTAGCAGAGGAACTTAGGGCACAGCGGATGAGCTCTGAACCTCAGTTCCAAAATCTGCTTCCCAGTGATTCACAGGCATGGATTCATCTCTGACTGAAGTAGCTCCTGGAGTGCTACTGTGAAACACGTGCCTGTTTTCCTTAAATGATCTTGACATTAAGAGAACCACAATCTAACTTGTTCTCATGGGTGGTCAAAACCTCCCAATTCTCTCTCGCTTTTCTTCCCAGAGGGTAAGGAAGTCTGTGTCAAGCTTAAAACTCACCTACAGTTAAAACTGAGGCGGAACTTAAAATTAACTCCAGAACCAATTCATATGGTGTGTTGGTTGGCGGACAAGAAGCAACACAGGAAGCAGCTACTCTGCCTTCTGAATGCAATTTAGCATTGGAGAACAGCAGCGCCAACCACAAACTTCTCGAAACAAATAACCCGTGTTTGCTGATCTAATGTTATTGCCCTGTGTGAGTGCATTTCAAAGAAGGCTCTAGGAAAGCTGACTGGCAAGGGTCTTTGAGCTGATCCCAATGAAATTAGCAGGACCTGTCTCCAGCTGCAGTAGATTTGAATTTGGCCCCGTATTTTGAAGTCTAGAATAAGTTCATGTGCTTAAAAGCAAGGATGCTCTTCCTCTGAACAGCTACAAGATAAATCAGTGGTCCCAAACCTTTTAAACGGTCGTTCCTTTCACACCCAGCCTCATGATCAAATTCTTGTGAAAATCACCACAAAAAGATAGTTCTGGAAACCAAAGAACCTCCCTACCAGTGCCTTGGGAATCAGAACATTAATTATAAACAGCTGTAGACAGCTGCACAGTTTAATATATGCACCTATTTTTTTCATGGCAATATTTTCCAAAGAGATCCTTGATCTTCCTTATGTGCAACTTAGGTATAACCTAAGGTATATAACCTATAAGGTTATATAACCTATAAGGTATAACCTAAGTTGCTTGTATATTTGGTGCCAGTAGAGGAAGGAACGCCAGTAATGTACTACAGCATGGACTCGGGTTTGTCAGCGAGTCCTCCAAGCCCCTGTGGGTCTGTTAGGGATTGGGTGTGGACAAGGGTGGAAAACTGCGTGTTAACACATCATCCTGCACCTGTTCAGACACATACGCACTTCCAGATTTACAGGTCCTGTGCTGTTTGTCTGTGCCCTTACACCATATTCCTGAGGGGAATGAAGATGGCAAACTTAATTTTTTTACCAGCCTACACAGCATTCATTTCTCTCCTTGCCGAAATTAAAAATGCAATTTAATTTCTTCAGTTATTTTTTGAAAACCAATAAAAGTTCTCGCACAAAGTAGTAACTCCTTGTTCGTGGATCCGCAATCACTTCCTACGCTCTTGTATCTTTGTCTCTGTAACTCTCCCTGTCCCGTGACTTCAGTAAAAGCACGAGCAGGTAACGCTGCCCATGGAGCTGCTTTTCCCTCACCCCAGTGTTTCAGCCAGCGACTGCAAAGTGTCCACGATAACTTAAGAGCTTTCCATGTGTCTCTTCATGTTGGCGTTAGAGTCCCTTTGCCCTTGCTGTGTAATGGCTTTTTGCCTGCTGCTAATGAATTATGAACCATGCCATCGCCTTTATAATGCCCTTAAGTAACCACTTCTACAGCATAGTATCAATATGTATCTATACATCCACAGGCAGAGAGTGTTAAAAAGCACAGCTGCAGTCCTCAACAGGCTGCATGGGTGTAGGGATTGACACATCTAGCTCTCCCCTACCTGGACACTCAAATATTTATTTTTATACCAAGCGATACTATTAACTTGAAATGCTTCTACACAGCAGAAAAATTCACCCATTAATGTTTCTGTCTTTGAGGTGTTAACAACTATTAGTTCTCTTTTGCTCTCTTTAACTAATTGTACTGTAAGTACTGTACATATTTTTCATCAAACATTTCAATACACATAAAAATATTCTGTTGAGATGAGAAGGCGCTGTCTTTCTCCCTCTCCCAAATCATCAGGGTATCAGAAAACAGCTGGCTATTTCTACCTGCTCTTGCCCTTGTATTCCTAGTGTCCCCCTTCCCTCTCCTTCCTGAACAGAAAAGGTGCTTAAGTGTAAATATTGTATCATTTTCTGGGAAACCAACTGCTACTACATCAAAACTCAGACTTCTACATGCAGGTGACTCAAGTGGCAGTTCTGAATATGTACAAAAGATTGTCTAAGAGTGGACTGACAGCAAGACAGAGCTACACGGTGTGCCATATTCACAGCAGAAGATTAGATCCACTTCGAAGTTTTTCTGCCTTCATCTACTAGCCCATAGCTGTCAGTGATTTTTCCCCTAAGCCCAGTGTTTTAAACTATATCCATCCACAGTTATCACTGTCATTCCAAATAACCAATAAAAACTGAATAATTTCATAATAAAATAGCATTTTATGACATGAGGTCTAAGAAGGGTCTGCATTTATACCTTATACCTTATACCACAGACTGATGACACAATGAAAGGCACGAGCTCCTTGCAAAAATTAACCGGGTGGATTAATTTACAATTAACTTGTTTCAGACAAAAAATTTATACAACATAACAGCCAAGTTGCCTCATAAAATTAAAAACAACTGAAAGTAAGTTCAGAGATGGCCAAGAAGCAACTTAATTAGATGGGCTGTGCAAGCTAAGACTTCCAGGATATTTAGTGCTGAAGGGCTCCGTAACAGCGGCTGCACTTCAGGAGTTTTAGAAGCTGCTTACGCTGAGACACCTGCTTCTGTCCCATCATAAGAAAAAATGTAAGAACAGTTACGAGAAACGTTTGCGTGTCACGAAAGGTGGTGCTTACCTGCCATGTCGATGGCGAAGGGCCTGTCAGCTCTCCAGCCTGTGTACCAGCCCACGACTTTGCCATTTTCCACGACCGGGCGCTCGTATCGCCGCCCTCCGACCAGCCCCACGGGCCACACGGACACCTTGCGGGTTGTGCGCATCTGCAAGAGGCAGCGGACACGGCGTGACTGCACCGAGGGTTTCCCGGCAGGATTGCTTGTTAAGTGCTGGCGGAAAGCCTGCACGGTAATCGTCAAGACCAGGTATTTAACAGCAACTCTGCCTTAACAGACTTCAGCCCAACCGAGGAAGCTTTTGAAAGCTGCATGCGCCCACTCGTTTTCTGTGAAATCTCTCTCTACTTCAATTCTACTGAAAATATCCTTTTCATATTATTTCATACAACAACAATTCTAAAAGCCATGAAAAAGCAGTATTTGTTTTCTTGTTTGTTTGGGTTTTCAAAGGTGTAGTAGATGATTGTTTTTATCTGCAAGACTATAGCATTCTTGCAGTAGGCTTATTTCTATAGATTGCTTAGGTATTGTACAAGCCCAGCGAGAGAGAATATTATAATAATGATGATTAATAAACGCACACTTCATTCAGTACAATTAGTTTGAGACTGGTAACAAATACACTGACTACAGGAAATTGTGACACACAACTGCAACGTACCAGGTTTGTACAATAGATGCAGCTCAGGTCTATCAAAAGGCTCACCAAAAAAGATTAAGTTTGGGCTAAGCCTTTCCAGCTTGTACGTGTTCTCTCGAAAAGCTCTTACAAGCTTCCGAGAAGCACAGAAAGCAGGTTGGGCTTCTGCTGGTTTGCCCTCAGCAACGGGAGTTTTTCCCAGTGGTGTAAAGGTAACTAAATGTAATTCTGGAAACACGGTCCTTATCTAACCTATCTATAGGAATCTACAGAAAGTAAAAAAAAATACTCTTTCCGTAGCACAAAGCGTGAATGACTGGGAGTCGGTGAATTCAGTTCACTGGTTAGTAGACCGTTTTCTTCAGTAAGCAGGAGAGAACATGACACGAACCTGATGTGCTGCTCCCCATGGGAAAGTCCCTGCCAGCCTGGTGTGAGAACTGGAGAAGATGAGCGCACGGACACAGCAACTTGCACGATTTGACCACACCGATTCAAAAAGACACCGTTTTAACTACTGAGCTTAAATATGGTCCTCTTTAAGCAAGTATTAAACTATTTCAGTGTAACGTGGGCTTAATTTGATCAATTTTTAAAACAATCTCTTGTCTTCTGTAGTAGCTGAGGCCTATTCCTTAGGGAAAGGTTATCCTTTCCTCCTTCCAAGCACTCCTCTTAACAAAAACAAACACAGTTTTACATATTTGTAACTGCAGTCCGCCATCAATAGATGTTCAAGTAAAAGACAACCTTGGTTAAATATTAAACAGTTCCCTCTCTTTCTGCCAAGGTGAAAGACTTATCATGCATATACATCTAGACTCCCAGGAGATGCACCAGAAAAACAGACCTCTCATCACTCCGGCTCACATTTCTAAGCCAGAAACATCAGCAGATTCTTAGGAGAAGCCTCACATGGCGAAGCCATAAAAGACATATTTAAAAATCCACAAATAAGTCTTTATACACAGAAGAGGCATGCACCTTCTCTCCCTCCAATTCTTTGTGTAACTTTGAATTTGTTTCGCAAAATTTTCTCAGTTCCAGCCTACTGACTGGTGCAGCAAGTCAGACCATTTCACTCGGCGGCAGCAGCCCATACTGCATAAGAACGCGGTATCTACGCAGTTGGCAATAGAGGAATTTCTTGTGATAAGGATTCTATCCAAATCATTGACTATTTAACTGCCAGTGAGAGACTGCCATGAATCTCTCTACAGGTTATTGTTAAATGTGTATGTCTGTAACTGTTCTCCCTGCTTAAGATTATTTTTCCAATCTCTCCCACTCCTCCATTTAGGAAATGCAGAGTTAGCAATTAGCTATTTGGACAGGGAAGTCAGTCAAACCTTCTCATGAAGAGCTTTTAGCTCTCATTTTAATGATATATCCATTTCAGAAAATTTTCTAACATCCGAACACATCAGACACTGACACAGGGCATCATCCTATTGGGCTTGTCTACACAGGCAAGACTCCAATAGGTTTGCAAGGGCACGATCAAGCCACATGCACCCAAACGCCGGTATTAACCCCAGGAGGAACACAGTTGCCCGCTAAACTCTTTGCGTTGCTATCAACACCTTCTGGAGGGTACGGATACCCGAACAAATTACGAATGTACTGACGGACGGCATTTTGCTGCCCTGTGCCAACCGCCTGCAGCCGGGGCCAACACAAACCGCTGCAGAAGGGCAGGCACGCTCCAGCCACAGGAGCGAGGGGCGCACGGTGAGCCCACAACCCGCCTTTCTCACCGTAAACATCTGGGCAGCTGTGCTGCAAAATGAGCCACGTCGCCCACGCTGATTTTCATTAGTACTTCACCACACACGATGTGTAGGAAGAATCTTGTCAATGAAAGTATCTTACTGACCCCATGAAAGCAGCGCGAAATGAACCAAGATGTCCTGATTATTACAGTCTTGAGTCCATCTCAGCGCCTGCGAGTTAGGTCAGTAAAGCCACCACACACCAGAAGGAAATAAATAAACCTTTACAGATCTCTTTATTTTGTCCTTGGGTTACTTTCTTTATTCTCACAGGTTACATTTTGGAGAATGAAATAAGCAGGTGTCAAGAATACAGCAATCCCTTTAAGTAAAAACCAAAAGAGCACATCTAGACCGGTATTTACGCTAATTCTGAAATACCTCACAGCCTCAAGATATGCTAGGCAGATGAAAGTAGGAGTATTTCTTTTAATCTTCTGAGAACAGTATTACTGCAGTTAACATACTGATGTGCTAAGGCTGTATTTATATATGATGGGGAGAAAGCTATTATTTGGATTAAAAGGCCAGCCTGGATCTGGAATTTGATGCTGCTAATCATTGGGACACGAAAAGGTGATTCAAAAACATGTTAATTCTGAACAGCTTTATTGCTGTGGGTTAAACAACTGCCAAAATCCTGTAACTTGAGAACAGCTTCCTAAATTACTCTTCTATCATCTGTCATTTTCATGTGCAATATAGCACATGCTGTCTTAATACTCACCGCTTTAAGTTCTAGTTGCTTAAATGAATGGTATTCATCTCACTGACACTTAGCTCTGTAAGTTAGGCATCTGGTCTGTCCTCGTGAGACTTCTATAGTTAATGAACAGAGGTAGGAACCTACTGATGTGATTCATCCTGCCTGGCTTAGAGAGCTATCTTAAGGTAGGATGGATCTCCCCCTGGAAATGGTTTTGTCCTCTATTTACTTTTTGATTATTTGGAAAGAGGTCTTGGCCATAGGAGGAGAGTGATGTGCTGGACTCTCTAAGATGGTAAAACAAAGCCAAATGAAGCAGGGTGGGGGGTGACAATCAGGAAGGAGTAGGCAAGGAAATGGCAGGACGGAGGAGTAACAACGGACCAAAGAAATCCCAGTGAGGTGATGGGCTTATAACAGTAAATACAGAAGTAATAGAGGAACCACTAAAAACTAACAAGTGAAAATGCAGAAAAATGTAGCTGAGCACTAGTAGATAGTCGTAAAAGCATTGCCAAAAATAGCATCTCATTAGTCAATCAAGAAAAGCTGCTTAATGGCATGCGCCAGACTGATGGATAGGGAAGATACCAAGCCAGTAACAAAATATAAAAGCCCAAGGGGAATGAAGGCAAATGACAGACAGAAGGAAACGTGGCCATGCTTCCTACAGTGAAAAGGCTTCCAGGCTGGAACAACCATCCTACTGTTTTTGCAGCCTGACGTTGATGTGTTTCTGTTTGGGATTCAAAGCTCTCAGCAACTGCAAACCTGGCTGCTGCATGTAGAAAGCTTTTTTTTCTTTCCCCCTGTTCTCCATCATTTCAACCCCTGCGTAATTCGTGATCTGTACTGGTCACGCTACAGGTTATTGTCCAGGTTTGCTCTCCCCATCCCAGTGAGACTCAGATTTATATACAAAACTCCACATTACCATTACCAAAGACAGGATCTAGAGCTGCTCCACTACAACTCTTCCAGAGGGGAAAATGTTATGGGTTAAAGGACAAGCACAGCCAGGTTCCCTGCCAGATCTCAGGCATCCTGCATTATTCACAGGCCATTTAAAGCCAAATTTTGCTTCAACAAACGTTATGTGACTGCACTACAAGACAGGAGGATAGCTCGGCTGCAATGATGCTGTACCTGTTTAGTTAGGTGTTAAATGGAGCATCTGCCCCCGCTTACCATCACTTCAAAGGAGGTACCGAGTCATACAAAATCTGTGCCAGGAGTTTTGCTGCTCAGGGACTGTGATGCTTAGGGGATAGTAACTTCAAAAAGCACGTTTGTTGTCAGCAAACTTGACTGTAAAGGGTATGTCTCCATGAGAAAACTTGTAGAAAGGGTCAGTCCTTGATCTACCTTGCTCCACAACCCTCATGGGTGATCTGGTTTAGTGCTTCGCTATCCTCACTACTAGAAAGCTTTTTTCCAAACACCTGATTTAAACATCCTCGGCTGATTCGTACCCAATCTACACTTCAGAGGAGGACAGATTAATCCCCCCTTCTCTCAAGCAACATTTTACATATTGGATACAATGACTAATGCTTCTAAATTACACGACCATCCTCGGGCACAAATGTCAATATTGCTTCCCTACAGGAGAAAACTGTACTAAATTTAACTAAAGCTGTTAGGAGCCAGTTTCTCTGGATTGGGAAGACTTCCAAAACATTTGCTATTCATGTTTCCTTTTGGCCCTTCTGCATACTCATTATTTTTCTCATCCTACTTTCTGTTTTTCTGCTAGGTTGTGCTCACTGTACCTCTGAAGAGCTGCTGACCACTCTGTAATTTATTTCATAGTAACAGCATCGGTTTCACAAGGAGGAACAATGCTGTCAAAGTGCAGAAACAGACAGTGCTCGGGACTTTGCAGAGTCCCCCACTTGGATAAATCTGTTTCAATTTGCCCCCCCCGCCCTTTTTTTGCTACTGTTTCCTCTCATTTTTAAGATACTTCACTGTTTTCTCTACCAGTCTTTCCTAATCCAGCCTCTTTAGCATAGGTATTACATGTCTATGTGCAAGGGGAATGTCAGTGTGCATCTAAAATCTGTCATGTATTCTTAAATCATTTATATACTAGAAAGGTATTTAATGCACTGCTAACTCACATTTAGATCTTTTTTATTATGAAGAAAATAACTAATGACAGGCAGCTAATACTTAACTCTGTCTAGGCTACCGAATGTTATTTTTAAGACTATAGCAAAAATTTGTTTTTTCCAACCAGCTCCAAGAGTTACAATAAAAGATCTCCATGTTTTCAATGATAAACAGATTCACTTTTATTACTTCTAAATCTTTTGCATAAATATATCCACTAAAATATACACAGAAGTTAGCTTAATGCAGTGTACAAAGATTAGGACAGTTACGTAAAAGTTGTCAAAGGAGCACTAAGCCTTCCCTAGTCAAAGTTGGAATAAACAGTAAATATTTACTTATTCTGTAATGTCTTTTTTGAGTTGCTCTCACAATATTTCACAAAGATTATCACGGGAAAACTGAAGCCTGTGTGACATGCAATGACTGCAAGTATTTCTGCTCTATTTTTAATAATAAGGACTTGGCGGGGGCGGGGGGGTGGACTACGAGCTATTACCAGCCATTAGAAAATCTGCTACCTCCATTCATACCTTCTGGGAGAGTGAAGGACAGGGGCAAAAGAAAATGTTTTCAGCCTGAATCATTCACACAATTTGCCCTCTGCTCTACAGCGCCATGACAAAAATTACCAGAGTTGGACAGCCCTAACCTTCAATGAGAAGCTCACATCCATTAGCCAAGACAAAATGTTTCCTATTTTCCCCCTGTTCTTCATGAATGTTTGCTCCCATCTGGCTGATTTGAGGACGATCCTACCTGGGCAATGTAGGCCACTACATAAGCAACAGCATATTTTCAAAATATTAGGGATTTTTTGTTTAATTTGATGTTTAACTTACTCCTGCAAAGAGCAATCTAGCTGACTGTCCTCTTCAGTGATCACTCTTACCTTCTCTGTGGCTCCACGAACCTTGAGTTACCTGCAAAGACTACATCAGCTTCAGAAGGGGTTGACCTCTCTCTCTCCTCCCATCTGCCTCCCAGCTTCAACCATCATAGTTGGGGCACCCTTACGCAGGCAACAGCAAACTGAATTCTGGTCCCCAACTCAGTGGGCAACAGGGCTAACTACTAAGCTGTTAAATAAAAGGTTTAGGTTTTGGGTTTGGTTTTTTTTTTTTTTTTTCCCTTAGAAATGCCGGTGCTGTGATTCACTTCGAGCTCCGTGCTGCAGGGCTGTATTCAGATTGCACCCTTCAGCATGGGTTCCCCTAAGGAGGCCCAGCCTGTGACCCCTCAGCTCGCTCTCGGACAAGACAGTGGTACGTGCCACACGTGCCCACTTGAGGCACCTAGCAAACGTTGCTACGAAATTTTACACACCAATGACTGAAGGACATGGGGTGGCAGTAAGGGAGGTAATAGTTTTAGATATGAACATTTTAATTTCACAGAATGGCTGGGGTTGGAAGGGACCTCTGGAGATCATCCACTTCAACCCACCTGCAGGTTCACCCAGAGCAGATGGCACAGGAAGGTGTCCAGGAGGGTTTTGAATGTCTCCAGAGAAGGAGACTCCACCACCTCTCTGGGCAGCCTGTTCCCGTGCTCTGGCACCCTCAAAGTAAAGAAGTTTCTCCTCATATTCAGATGGAACCTCCTGTGCTTCAGTCTGTGCCCGTTGCCCCTCATCATATCATTGGGCACCACTGAAAGGAGTCTGGTCCCATCCTCTTGACACCCACCCTTGAGATATTTATAAACATAAATAAGGTCCCCTCTCAGCCTCCTCCAGGCTGAACAGGCCCAGCTCTCTCAGTCTCTCATCATAAGAAAGGTGCTCCAGGCCCCTACTCATCTTTGTAGCCTGGACTCCTCCAGGAATTCCTTATCCTTCTTAAACTGGGGAGCCCAGAACTGGATGCAGCACTCCAGATTTTTCACATACATCTCAGTTCAGACGTCTGAGCAAAACACAAGCAAAGGTGACAGATACAACCCAGGCAGGAATCCCTAAAAATCCACACATATCTCAATGCAGCAAGCTCACCGTCTCACAGAAGCAGAAGACCTTTATCCTGGTCTCTGCGCTCCTGAGGCAGCTCACCCCTCACTCTCGCAGGTTTCAGAGGAGTCTGCACAACCAGCAGCAGAGGGGACCTCCAACACTAACCTCTCCAACTTGCATACATAACCATTCATGGACCAAGGATGAAGTGGCCTTTGGCCAACTACTCAAAATAAGGAAAGGGCAGGGAAAATGACTGAGATGTAGAAATATGCAAAGCATGTGAAGAGTTAAGGGAAGTGGAACTTAGCTATGTCTGTCTTCGGTTTCCAGCACTTAGACTAATCTTGTTTTTAAAATCTCTCTGTGAAGGTGGAGTGCCAGCTTTATCTAAGGTTTTCTTTCTGGAAGTCTGAAAATATGGAACTGGCAGTTGCTAGGCATCAGTCATAATACTACAATAACTTGCATTCAGGAGTAGGATGAAGCACAAACACAAGAGAAACTATAACAGAGTCACTACAAAAAGAACAGCTTATAGTGAAAAATAGAAGTTACGATGATTCATGTAGAAACATCTGCAAAGCATATAAAACACAGTAGCTGGGATTTCAGGCCTCTCAGCAGCCTTGTTATCAATGCAGGCTGACGTTCAACCGATAAAAGATATTTTCAAAAAGCGGACTGTTGTTTTTGAAGGAGATGGAGATGGACACCTGCAGGTGAATAAATAATACCTGAGCAGAAAAAATATAAATTTTTTTTGATGTCTGGATGCCAAAATAGTAAGTAACAAAACCTAATATGCCAGAGCCACCAGCACTAAAGTATGATTTTTTCACCTGTCCACCATAATATTCTCAAGCAGAAAGAGTTGCAAATGACTAAAAGGTCACACCTCCACTCCTGGAAATATTTCTTCATCATTGCTTCAGTCCCATTTAGTACTTTAATGAACTTCATAATGACAAACCAGGCTTCCCACCTTATTCTACAAACAGCTAAACCTGCCCAGACCCTGCACAGTTTGACTTTAAGGACATAGTTTTGCCAATCAAAAACTATGCTATACATTCACATGCCATCATATGCCTTAGAAAAAAAAAAGACAATTATAAACAGCACCAGAGGGTTCCAGATTTAGTCCAGATGGTGACATTTTCCAGCAAAACACTACTGTAAGCTGTTTGAGTTGTTTCCTGATTTCCATGAAACACATTTTGCCCAGGTCTGTTGGGCCCAGCTCGCTCCACGTCAAATATAAGGTACTCATTCCTCTAAGTGCCAGACAGAAGTACTTTGGACAGAGATAAGAATTTCCCCATCAGAAGCTCTCAGAAGTATCCCATGGCACCTCATGTCAAAGCCCGCTCCTTTTTGATCATGCCCTCACGGTTTATACTCACAGTAAAGGCTTTGCTGATTTTGCTTTGTTAAAAAGGCTCTGTCTTCTCTAAGGGCACTGGGGAAACCCACAGCAAAGGAGCTGCCTTAAACATACTCCTTCACTGATGTGCAGCTCCCTGGCACGCCTCCTGCTCCCTAGTAACGCTTTCTCCACCTCTGGGTGAGACGCATCCCTAACACCAATGCTTCTCTCATGTTGGTTTTATGGTTCTAACTAGCGCTGGTTGTCACCACCACAAGCCCCCACTGCTGTTACTGAAACCAACTTACAAAGGAGACACACCTACTATTTTAGAAACCCACAAACGTGCCTAACTGCTTGTGGGCAGATGCTGGCAGACACTGCTGCTGGCAGCTCGGGACCCACATGCTCCTGGGGCCCACATCAGTGATATGCTGAAGGTCACCCAGCCAGCACGGGATGGTGGTAGGACCAGAATTCAGGGCTCCTGTCTTGTCCCTCTACATTTATGCTACCCCCCTGCAGTGAGCGACTACAGTTTATCAGACCTCCCTTGCGATTACACGACTGCAGCTCTGGACAAGTGTTCCTGGCAGGGTAAGAAACGGAAAAAAACTCCCTCTCAGGTGTTGTTACTGCCACTTTCCTGGCAGGAATTACTACCACATTTCAGCTGTGCGCAACATGTTCTGAAGTTGTTCCCTTCATGCTTGGAGAAGACGAGCATGTTTTACCTTCATAAATCAATCAATTCCTGAAGGAGAGATCAGGATTTACTACTGAGCTGTCAAGTCAGAATCCATAAAGACAGAAGTGTTGGGTTGGTTTTTTTTTTTAACAAGAAAAAAACCAAAAAACAAACTCAAGCAATGCCTCGATTGGAAACAAGACTACAGGCTCTCTCCACACACAACCTCCCACTCCTCGTAAAAGCACATCCCGTTGGCAAAGTCTGCCAAAGGACTTGGGTTAACTTTGCCAGGCCGGCGAGGCGTTCGCCATGCTGCTACCAGCGCCGTCCCAGACACCGTGCACACAGCGCTGGTGACCCCAGAAACCAGTCACGGGAACCTGCACTGCTAAGGGGAGCAAAAGCTGTTTTTCAGCTCCTGTAGCAGAGCTTTCCAACCACCGCATTTCACAGGGAAAACTCAACTCATGCATGTGTTTGCCTGCAAACGCAGGGCTCAGAATAAACACCTCTTCCCCAGCGGCTGAACCCTGGTCAAAGAGGAGCCTTAGGACGGCGGAGCTGCACGCCCGGGGGTTCCATTCTTGTTAGCAAAAGGAAACATAGACTGCCTGTTGTGCTTGCAATTTTCACGGTTAACCCTTCAGAGGAATTTATACCCTTGCTTTCCTGCATTTCGTAGCTAATTAGAAAGGTAATTTGTGCCTCTTTTATTTCATCGTTCACAGCAATTAGAAGAATAATACAGGAAATGATAAAATAATAAATCAGACTCAACCTCCTTTCAGTAGCTCAAGAGATACACCTGCCAGTGCTATTCCTTTAGCTTGCCCTAAATGTTCGTTCTTCAAAAAAAACGAAAGTAGATTCGTCTCCAAATATCTTTTGTCCCACACTACTCATAGGGGCAAAGTGTATCTTCTGTATCAATTTACAGACTCCCTTAAATTGAACCAAATTAGCTTTATTATCCCGCAACAGAGGTGGACACTCCCATCACATCAAACATCGGTAGGTGGAATTAGTCTGCATTATAAATGCACTAAGCACAGCCCTGAGATTTTAAGAAAATCAATTACAACAAAGGTTTAGCCTCCAGGCAAAGGTCTTCAAATTAGCAGCTTCAACGCTGAATGCCAAACAGGCAAAGAAAGTGGAGCATCCCTGCTGTGGAACAGGGACCCTGCACCTGCCCAGCCTGGAAACGGAAAGGGATGCATTACGAATCTAAACGCAGACAAACATAAGCATTTCTAAAATAACTTGCTCTGGGGAATTTCACGTGCTTCACATTTCTGCGCACCGTGCGCATTTTAACCTACTGACTGTAAAGCATCCAAGGAAGCACAGCGCTTCCGAACTGCAGAATATGGGTGCACGCCACTGAGTACCGCACCGTCTGCCAGCAAAAGTCGTGGACTACAATTTGTCTGAAGCCCTGCACGTTCCCTATCCGCTGCCAATCTACTCTTCCGTTTCCCTCCCTCGTCTCCCCGCCAAGGTTACTCTTCCAGCTGTCACAGAAGATATACATGACCTTTCTTCTGGTGTTTTATGCCCACTTATTAAACATCACTCCTTCCTGCCAGGGGGAACCCAGGAGGCAAGCTGGACACCCTCTCTCCAAGCACTTGCCAATTCCCACCGAAAAGGAGCAAAGTGTTTCAGCAAGGGGCTGCAATAAAGAGAAAAAACCACACGTCCCTTCACAAAAGAGATTCCTGAAAGGGTGTTTAGTGATTATACAAACGATTTGCTGCTTCTAAGAGGGAAAGGCTTCAAAAAGACTGGGCAACTCCACGTGAAGGAGCCGGCTCTGGGTGTATTCGTTCCCACCAAGAAAAAACTGTGAAGGATGGCGGCTCTTGATGCGAGCTTGCCCGACGGGGCCAGAGAGGCAGCCTGAAAAAAAATAAACATCAAAGAGCGCTTTTCATCCTAGATTTAACAAAAACACAGGGCCCCTTATATAAACCCTAAACTTGGCCTTGCTCAGCAGGAAAACGAGAAAACAGCAGCAAAAAGTTGGGGGAAGCGTGGAAGGGAGGGACGAGAAGCTGTTACCATCGAGAGAGGGGGTGGGCGCACACGGGCAGCGCTGGGGTGAGGAGCGGGCAGCCGCCCGGTGCCCGCGGAGCGGAACGAGGCTGGCTCAGCCGCGCCCGGGGTTTGGGTGAGGGGCTCCCAGCGCCCCCAGAGCCGGGGACGGGGCACAGCCCGCGCGGCGAGGCGGGACGGGCAGCGACGGGCGTCCGAGGGGAGGCGGGAACGGCGCGCCCCCCGCCCCGCACGCACCTCCTGGAAGAGCTCCAGACTGTAGGTGTTGTCGTCGTCGGCGAAGAAGAGCACCCCGGGCTGGGGGGGCGGCAGGTGCTGGTGCCGCTGCCGCAGCCAGGCCAGGCCGGCGTTGCGCTGCTCGGTGGCGCGGGGCAGCCCCGGCCGCTTGTAGCGGCGCGGCGTGGGGACGTGCAGGTGCGTGCAGGGCAGGCCGGCGCCCGCCACGAAGCGGCTCACCAGCTCGCTGCGCGCCGCCGCGTCCTCCACCAGGATCCAGTGCAGCCGCGACACCTGCCGGAACGTGTTGGCCAGGCGGGTGAGCTCGGCCTTCTGCACCGGGCGGCTGTAGGTGGGCGTGATGGCATAGATGGTGGGCAGCGCCGCCTCGGGCCGCCGCGGGGGGGGCGCCCGCGCCGCCGCCGGCCGGGCCCCCCCGCTACCGCCCCCGCCGCCGCCCCCGCCGCGGGGGGCCAGGGCGGGCAGCGGCGCCCGGCTGCTGTCGATGTCCAGCACGATGATGACGATGAGCACCCAGGGCAGCAGCAGGAGGAAGCGGCTGAAGAGCAGGGACTTCATCCTGCCCCCGGCGCCCTCCCGCCGCGCCGCCCCTCAGCGCCGCCCCATGGACGGGCGCGGCGGCGCTCAGCGCATGGGCCCTTCCCCCGCCCGCGCCCCTCCGCGGGGCGGCCGGCGCTCCGTCCTGCGGGCAAGGGGACCGCGCAAGGGTCGGGTCGGGGCGCCCCGCGGTGCCCCGCGGCAGCCCGGCGGGGCAGGTGCCCGGCCGCGCTCCCGCCTCTACTCCGCGAGCGGCCGCCTCCCCTCCTCCTCCTCTTCCTTCTCCCGCAGCATCGCCGGGCCGGGCCGGGCCGGGGGCACCGCGCCGTCGCGGCCGCGGCTCGGCGGGGGGCTCTGGGGAAACGCTCCTTCTCCTCCGCTTCCCCGGGCGGCTCTGGCGGTGCGCGGGGGCGGGGAGGGAGGGCAGGGCGGGCGGGGAGGCAGGAGGGAGGGTCCCCGCGGGCGGGGGCCGAGGGGGCTCCCGCCCCGCCCCGCTCCGGCTGCCGCTCCCGGGCGCCGCGGGGAGGGGGCGGCCGGCGGAGCTCCGCGCTCGGCGCCCTCGGGGCGCGGCGAAGGGCCCGGCTGGCGGCGGCGGGGGCTGCTTTCCTTCCGCGGCGCGGCTGGCACCGCGGCGGGCGCCAACTTCGGCCGGCGGCCGGGACGCCTTCTCCGGGGCAGCGGCGACGGGCCGGGCTGGGGGGGACGGAGGGATCGTGCCCGAGTACTCGCCTCTCGGAGCGGCGCGCAGCCGCTCGCTTCATTTTTGTTGTTTGATTTTTTTTTTTTTCTTTTTTTTGTTAACGGAGGAATATTTTTGAGCTCCGCAGATGTAAGAAGTTGTAAATGAGGCGGCCGTTTCGCGCGGGTCCCCTCGGTTTTCCCCGCTGTCGCCCTCCCGTCCCCTGCCCCCGAGGGAGGCAGCACAGCGCGCTGCCCGGTCTGCCCGCGCTGGCCGGAGCCGCTTCCCCGCGTGGTTCTGCCGTGCTGCTCCCCTGTGCATCGGGCGGACTTGAGAGCTCCTTTTAAAAAAGCATTTGTAGATGAGAATTTCATACTAATCCACCTATCTTTATTTTGAGGAAAAGGCATTCATCAGGTGCAGCAACGTGCACGAAGTGCACAATCTGAAACCTTACGAATCCTTCCTTACCAGCGAAGTTTCCGATGCGTTTTTCAGCATTCCGTGCTGTCTTAACTAAACACAGCTTGAAATATGCTTTTAAAACTTCATGTGGCAGAAAAACACAGTGCCACCTCATTAGTGCGCACAAATTACTGAATTCTCCTTAATTTTATGATTAAAACATTTAACCTTGTATAGATTAAATCGTGGTCTCACTGACTTGTGGACTATTTGAGATCAGAAACGGAGTGATTAATCATTGATACGTTGACTTATCGGAGGGAATAGTGTGGGTTGAAGGAATCAGTCATGTCTTCATACCAGCCTCCTTGGCTGAAACTTCTGCCTTCCTTTCTGTTTCCTATGCATCCTTTCATTTGCATGTGTATAACAGATGCAGATAATGTGGACAGCATGTATATCTATCATTCATATCTATCTAGCAATCAATTTGTTATTCGACAGGACGTATTAACCCAGAGGGCTCACACACAGAAAGAACCTTGAAGTGATGTAATAGGAGCTGAAATCCATGTGAAAGTGAGGGTGACACATGACCAGGCACTGAACATCTAAATGAGGAAACATCTGTGTAGCAGAGAGACAATTAGAGTTAGCATGTTTACTGGAGGAGAGGAAAGGTTGTTATGTGATTAATGAAATAATATGGAGGAATGCAGCAAGCATAAATAGTTCTATATATTCAGATCAAAGACATCTTGGACATGAAATTACAGTTGCCCATTTTGTGCTGTTGCAGTTTATCTGGAGGACAATCATCTGAACACCGTCTCCCTCCAATGACTGAACATACCATTGTTTTCTCATTTACAGTACAATCCTATTTACAGAGATAATTCCTTCAAATAATGCAAACATATGTATGAAAGCAACATACAAATAAGCTATTGCTTGTTCTCCTTTGAAAGTCAAGAGTCATTCAGAAAACTTAATTCAGAGTCAGTCACTTCTAGATATTACATGATAACACATCAGGACCCTAAAAACCTATTGGGGCAGAACCTAGAAACTAAGGGTTACAAATGGATGTGTTTAACTGACATTCTTCACAGTTAAAAATATTACAATAAAAATATAATTTTTATCTTTATTTTTCATATAAAAATATTTTCTTTAGTAGACTTGTGTGTTGTATCCAGAGCTTAGCCTGGAGAGAATACTTAATAGTTTATGGCTATAAGACCTTAATAAAGGCAGCAGTAAGAATAGCTGAATGTAATTGCAGGAGTTTAGGAAGCAGCACAAATGCTGACTTAGCACCAGGAGGTATCCCCATGAACTCTTCGGTGTTCTTCCATCTCTTTAATTGCGTTCCTGAAAGCTGGTAACTGTGTGTTTCTGTATGCTTGCTAGTGTCATATTTACTGCTCCTAACTGTACACAAGATCTGTGATGTAACGATATGAGACACTTGGCTGTTTGATAACTATATTTTTACCCCAGAACCATTTTCACGTGCCACAGAACAGACTTAGAGGTCATGAGTTGGGTACATCTGGTGCGATATCAAATAATGCAGTGTCATTTTCTGCTGGCTTTAGGTATGGGTTATCTTGATGGAAAAGTAAAAGATAATGAAGGCACCGCATACAAGTCAAATGTTATTTATTAAACTGTTGTTTCTTGATAAGCAAAGCAAAATGTTCTTCCTTTGGAAACTGGAAGAACCCCATCAAATAACCACTCCATTTGTGGGGACAAACTGTCTACAGAGATAGCTTTTTCTGCTAAACATCTTAGCACTGGTTATTATAGAAATTGTCACATTTGATTTGAGGCCTCAGGTGCAACTCTGAAGCAAAGGACGACTTTCTAACTTGTGATGGATGGCACCAATCATTGTGTGACTCAGGCTGTGCCTATGGTTTCATACACAATATGCAGCACAGTGAATATTCTGGGTTGTATCAGGCTGTGTGGGCAGGCATTTCGCTTCGGGATCTGGTCCAGAATTGTTCGTTTGCAGTAGTTTATTGCTTGGCTCATCTATTATGGTATGGCTGATTGCTGCCCCCATTCTCCAAAGATTTTTGTCAGAGATGTGTCAGGACTTCACACCTGATTTTTCATTTGTTTTTAAAAAAAACTACCTCCATTTCAGTTGCGTGCTTGACACAGTGCTAGAAAGCAGTGTGTGTGTGCAAGTGTGCATGTGCACGTGCATACAAAAGAAATCTCATCCCTGGGAACATTCTCTACAGGCTCTCACATTGGAGCACGCTGCAGACTCTTTGCCTCGCACCGGCTGGACACAGTTTGTAAGAAATTGTAATGCTAGCCAGCAATTGCATACCCCAGTTTCTTCCTTATTCACTGGTTTCAGTCTTTCCAACATCTGTAGAAAAGGATAGGCATGGCATAAGACTTCCTGTAGCTGTGCCGTGGATGTGCTGTTCCACTTTCTCTAAAATAATTCAGTTCTTTTTACTTTTCTCCCGCTCACTACTCAGGGTCACCCACCCTCTGTCTAGGGGCTTCTGCTGTCACCCAGCCTCTCCGCTGGACATGCTGTGAGGAGCAAGCTGGCCAAGCCTTTTGCCTTTTGAATTTTCCCTCCATTTCTGAACACCAGGATTTGCTCAAGCTAGGTACGACATTACAGCCTGTTCTTTTCAGATAATGCTTGGAGTTATAGACAGCATTTGAAATAAAGCTATTAAAATGGATTGTTTTGTAGGTTCTGTGGCTGATAGAACCATTACAATCCTATGGGAAGCAGAAGCAAAACCAGTTGGATAAACATATCAAAATGTGCAATTATTTTTAACTAGTGGATAAAACACTGCAGAGAAATAGTTCCTATTTCACATGGCTGTAATTGAATAGAGTAAACCCAAGGATGGTTCATTTCTTTGGACTGCTTCATGGTTTTCATTCAACAGCAGCGACTGGTGATAACTGAAGGTGGGTGATCAGCTCTGGCATGCAAAAGTGGCTCATCAACCTCTTTTCTGTGATAGGTAAAACCAAATACCAGGTGACTCAGATCAGAGCAGGCAAAATACTAGCCTGCCTGTCTAAATTAAATATATGCAATGTAGTTTCTAGTGTTTGAATGTAAACCTTTTGGTATCCCTCAGTAAATCAAAATGTGCGATCAGCCAGAAAAAGAGCATCTCACAGGGGTGTCAGAGAACATCCCTGTCTACTGCACATTCAAGGGCATGAACCTCATCTCAGTGGAACCACTGTGTATCTAGGGATTTAAATGAGAACAGGTTTATTGCACATTAGCAAAGGCCCAAAAGACCAATGCTTAAGCCAGATGTCCCAGAGAGAAAGTAATGTTCTGCCATCTGACAGGCACAGACTGCCACCCTAAGTGTCTGCACAGAGGTATCTTGGCATCAGTGAGTGGCAAAGAAAGCAAAAAGGAAGCAGCAGCACAGGATGCATCAAAAGTGTAATTCTGTCTGTCCTCTTCTGCTTCTTTAGACTTATTTCAGCCTCATTAGATCGCCTAGCACTTTCTCTAAGAGAGCACATTTTCCTACACTATCCAGCAGTGGAAGCCCCCAAGAAATGTAATCATCCAACTCAGAAGTGAAGGCCCCGTACTCGCTGCAGGACACTGTGTGTCAGAAAAGACAGGCAGCGGAGACCAGGCTGGGTTTGCTAAAATAATGTATACGGGGTCTGTTCTGTTCCAGAAACAAGAAACCAGCTGCCTGAGCTGACAATGAAGACCAAGATTGCATGTTTATGTATGCACATAGGCCATTTGGAAATAATTTTCTCTAGCGCTTTGTTCCTTTTCCTAATAAGCCAACTTGTTTATCACTATAGCAACCAGTGACAGATTCCTGGAAAGAAGAGCTGCAAATGCCCATTTGGACCTCTGTGGTCAGTCACAGGGAGTTGGTACGAGCAAAGTGTCATACCTGCCTCCCAGAGCTCTGAAACGCCATGCAGGGACAGAGCGGGGTGAGGCAGGTGTGACATGGTGTGACAGTGCGAGGGGGACATACAGAGTGAACAGGGCTATGCATAGCTTGATGGAAACCATCACAAAAGATAAACATGGTTTTAACTGAAAATGAATGTGTCATATGTAAGGCAAAAAAAGTTTGAAATGCAGAGCTGAATCCCGAATGCAGAAAAGATTCAATTATCGCTCTGTGTGATGGGCTTTGGTGATGAAGACTGGAAGAGGTGGGAAGTGGATGTGCAAAGAACCTGCTCAGGGGAGGTTCTCCAGGTGTGGGTATGGATGGAAATCAATGCTCTCACCAAACATCTGCTGCCTGCAAACACCTCTGAAACTGGTGCCAGTGAGTACCTTGCTGGTGCTGAGCCACCTTTCAGGAGACGTCTCACAGCTACGGCGTTTGCTCAAGTGGCAAAGGTTGGTGGGGCAGAGCAGATGTCATCTCTGGAGATAAAATTCAGAGGTAACTCAACGACACAGACGGAAAAGTGCTTATTTGCTTTTCAGCCTAGAAAGCGGTGCACACAAAGAAAACCCCTCTATGTTACAAGAATATTAGCAGAAACACAAACTCGGGCATTCAAGGATCAGAAGCACTACAATTAAGATTGACTGTTGAACCTTGAAGTAGTCTCTTCGGGCACTTGCCTTGTGATTCAGCCTTTGTACCTTCAATCTTCTTTTAAATGGACCTTTTTAGATACTATGAAGAAGATCATCCTAAGGCTGTTTGGCTATCACTCCCCTGTATTCATATAACTGGTTTCAGAAGCCCCCGAGGTCTCCCTGAGTCCTGGTACTTGGTCAGTTTGCTTATATTTTTAGCAGGCCCAGGATATGAAGAAATGAAAGTTAAAAGCTGAATAGTTGAAAAAGGCTACTTGACCCTTGGTCCTGAGACAAGGAGGGTTGAATGTTTTATTCCGTGTTTTGTTTGTAATGCAATGTTATATTAATGAGGTAATGTTGTTACAGCACCAGTGTCCTAGCATATGTCATGCAAGCTTGTAAGGAGATGTAGTATCATCCAGTAGACTACGTGATACAGTAAAAAAAAATCCAAACAGGTAAATTTTCAGACATACAAGCTTTTCTTCAGGTCTGAAACAGCAACTTACTGAAATCTCCTCAGAAGAGGAACGATTCCAGGTTACTCCCCAGAGTTATTCCACATAAAGAAAATGTTTTCTTTCATCATGTTGCGATTTTTTGTAAGAGCCTCAAGTTGATGAATTTTGTTTGTCCTTGAGAAGTCAAAGGGTCTGCTCCAGTTTCCTCTGAAATCACAAAGAAACCTTCCGCGCCTTTATCTTTCAGATCTACATGAGGCCTTGTTGACAGAATAAATTGTATTATTATGACCAGATGTGGACTCAAACCAGCGTTACTGAATGCAAGCAAACATCTCTGCAAGCACGCTTCACCCTACCTGAAAACTAAATCAGCCCTGTGTGAATCTATTATCCTCTGTCTCACTGGCTAAAACCCCACCTGGGCTGACAGCAGGGACACCGAGACAGCTGGCAATCACCATGGTAAATGGGTATTGTATGACAAGGCTTGCAAACTGTCTTGCAAGGCAGCTGGCTGGCACATTATGAACCAGGAGACAGGAAAGAGTCTTGGTCTTGACTGGGGACTTGGTTTCAGGATACAATATTTTACTTCTGGCTTGGCCTTTGCTGTATGGAAATAACTGTCTGACACTGGCTCTATTTTTTATGAAGATGTATTTCGAAAATTGGTGTTCGGAGTGCACCTCTGAGATGACAAGTGGTTTATGGAACGTTAGCGTCTGAGCAGACAGAAACTGGCAGATCACTTCAAAGACCTTGAGTATATACCTGCCTCCCCAAACCCCCAGGGAGTTTGGGGAGCTAGCTGGCCAAATTTGGGATATTTGGGATATGCTATTATATGTCTTGTATATAGTAATCATATATGATTTTGGGAGACTTTAAGCAGGCAATGTGAAAAGGCAAGTATGAAGGTGTGGTCTCTGTCCAGTAACATTACAGTCCTAGAACAGCTGAGGATTTATCATGGCTAGGGGAGAGCAGGCACCTTTTCAAACCATCTCCTACCTAGGCTCACATTTTTCTCATTGAGACAGGCTTGCCTATACAGATCCATCACCACAACGAAAGCGGAATTTGCTGCATCCTGGTGCAGGCTGCAAATGTGGTACTTCAAAGGCAATGAAGATGACATCTTCGTCATGGATAAGACAGGCAGTGGGAAAAGGGTCATGCTATATCAACACCAACCAGAAACTCATGCACTGGGAGTGTTACTCAAAACTCTGCCTCTTTTTTTGTGTCTGGAATAGACTAGACCGGAGAGAGGGACAGCTGGGCTTGGTCAGCACCCAGTTGGCCTGCATGCCCATCAATCTGTCTGTGGATTACTGCTGCCTTTCCATCTGCTCGTGGTATCTCCTCCCACACTGAAATTCTCATTAAACCCTAGCAGTGGTCATGATATCGTAAATATACATGTTACACAGTACCCTTGTGCTAAGCTTGCAAACTCAGCTCGTGATTAGCTGGGCTCAACGGCACTGAAGAACTGAATCTATGTTGGTGGTGTTTGTAACACTGCCGCCGAGCTGCAGAGCTAATATATTCCTCCTTCCCTCTTCACTCCCTTTCCCCGTATTTCTTCTCTGCATTGTTCCAGCAGGATGTCCCTGGAGCTTTCCAGCTTGTCAAGCACAGCACACTGCTCTGTGCTCGAAAGCGTACGGCCAACAAAACAAAGAGCTTGCAGCTGAAATTTGAATGTGGCACAAACTTGCTTTAAAAATCAAGGTGTGTGCTAGGAAGAAAGAAATTTTAGAAATGCCAGGCACAAAAGGTCACGTAGTCCAGCCACTGACCTCAAGCCAGGAGACATTTGTCTGAACTTCCTGTGATCATAATCCAGCCATTTCCTGATGTATTGTCCCACTGTCCCAATGGTTAGAAAGTTCTCCTGATATTTAACATAAGCCTTACTGTTACTATATGTTCACAGGTTACTGTCTCGGTGCAAGTGGAGAATGACCACTTTCTTGTTGATAGCAACCTTTTACACAGCTAGCGGCGACTCCTCCCCTTCATCTCTGCTTTTCTACAAAAAGCATTTCTTTTCCTAGAAATTATTTTTTTAATTCATAAGTAAGACTCTTATCCTTATGTCTGTATATTTCTTAAAACATGAACTCCAATCCAAGAAATATTGTTCTGACCAAGATCTTAACAGTGCCATGTGAAGAACAGCATTTACCACCCATGACTTGCCTACGATACATGGAACAGTTCCATTCATTTTGTTATCTCTTATAGGTCCTTTTCTATGGTACTGTTCCCTAGCCAGGTTTTCTGTACATAATCCTACTCCCTCCTTTCTAAAGGTGGCAATATGGCTGTTCTTGTTCTTGTTCTTGTTCTTGTTCTTGTGCTTGTGCTTGTGCTTGTGCTCGTGCTTGTGCTTGTGCTTGTGCTTGTGCTTGAGGATTTTCCCCATTCCCCATGAACTCACAAAATACTCAGTGATTTCTGAGGTTTTGTCACAGACATGGGAATTTCAGTAATTCCCGCTCATCCCAATATTCCTTAAAACATTATTTTCCTATTCTAGCCTGTTCTCTCATGATTAATTTTAAACTCCATCAGGCAATGGATCGTAGATCATCTTTTTAGGAAAGATTGAGCCATGAGACAAGACATTGCACCTCAGTGTTTCTTAGGCTGTCATTTTTGACAGCCTGTCCTGACTATTCATGTTATTTTGATGGAATTATAAAAGTTTTCTGAAATCTCTTTTTCATTACCTGAAAACAACAGACAAGTCACCATCCTCGATACATTCTAATTTTGAAAATTTGTGATAAGATGACTGTCATTCTGAAATATGATCAACAAAATGCCCCACGGGATTATTGCTGAAGGTGTGGTGGAACTAAAAGCACATTTTTCATGAACAGCTGGGATAAAATACAGCAGCAGAGACACTTTCCTTAGACTGCTGGAAGGCTCATACATTCAGTTCTCTGGTGATTTGGTTTGCCTTTGTGCTTTCAGTTGACATATGAGTGTAGGAAAAGATGGGAATAAGACTTTGGGCAGGATGCAGGAGTGCTCATTGGATAAAACAGCAGACCAGGGATGGGAGAGGTATCACAGCCTCCCAAATCCACAGTACCCTGGCTGTAAGGTAGGAAGAAATAGCTGCATAGATCTGAAAAATCGAGCTGGTGAAGGCCTGTAACAGATTAGAAGTGTAGACCCTGGCTCTCCAAGGAAGAGGAGGCACGTCTCATACCTTAGAGGGGGTGGGCAATGGGAGGAAAGGGCTCTTCTTCATCACAAGGCAAAGGATGAGGACACGCTATTATTCCGAGGAGTTATTTTTCAAGGACAATTTGCCCTCAGGCACTGTTGTTTTGTTAATAAGGATGTAGCCAAGCTAAGCAATTTTCTCTAAGTCACTGTGTGCATTTCTTTCTCAAACCATGTCCATGGCAAATTATGTATAATTGGGCTGTAAGGCTCTCGGTGTCCTGCTTAATCTGCTGTTTACTGATATGCTCTTTATCAACACTGACAATTTTTTTCATGATGATTTTGTCACCTCTAACAGAATGTAAACAGTGATTATGTAAACAGCTTATACTCCTATTCACCATGTTCAAACACTCAGATTTCTTTTTAAGGGTGAGGGTTGGATACCGAAACGTGGTAGCACATACCAGAATTTAATAATTAGGGCTGGATGAACGTGCCATCTTGCATTAGGGATGAGCCAGCCCTGCTGTGCTCTGCAGGGGCTTGCACGGAGGACCGTAACTTCAGATGGCACTTGGGGCATATTGTCAGCTGGATCATAGAATCATAGAATTATTGAATGGTTTGGGTTGGAAGTGACCTTGAAGATTATCTAGTCCAGCTCCCAGTCCCCTCCTTCAGAGAACGGGGCTGTGCCAGGCATTTGTATGCTGGGGGTCTTCTCTGATAAGCACAAGTAGCAGGTCCAAAGTAAAAATATGCCCCTTTCCAACACGATGTGCCAGTGTAATGATACCATGTCTTTCACAGACATGAAACATGAAAATTAGGTCTTTCCACAGGAGATTTCTTGCCCTACAGCTGGAAATTCAATACATATCAGTGATATAACATATGCAGAAACTTTCATTTATTTTCTTCCCTGGCAGGTGGAACTTGAAGGATTTGGGTTTATAGTTTTATTTTAAGGAGTATTATTCTTTCAGAAATCCTTGACCAATTTTAGCATTTGTGAAGAATAAGGCATCTCATCCTTTGTGGAAAGACAAGGCAAGTAGTTTTACCTGTCACAACCTTCCTCTCAAATTACTCTATTTGGAATTCTCAGGTAATCTAGTTTAACACAGTTTAGCTATTTTCCAGAAGTTTTCACTAAAGATGAGATATTGTATAATTCTCAAATGGCATAGTTTAACACACCAGCTCTTCCAAATCTGCATTCATGTTCTATTATGTATAGCATAAAGACAAAAGCCTCATGAACTTGCTCTGTTAGTGGTGGGTACTGGAACTATACCATTTCTTATCTATTATTCGTTCTTCCATTTTTAGTCCTGTTGTTATTCCAAAGAGGAGTGAAATTATTCCACTACTTCACAGAAATCTCTGCAGTGTGAGGTTGAAAATGACCTCAAGAGGTCATTTCATCTAATGATTTCCACACATTTTCAACCAGTGGATGTGTGCCCAAGTTCAGAATATTTCCCAGGCTACCATCCAGCTTTATTGGCACACTTTTAATGGGAAATAACTGCATCGTGATTCTGTACTCCAGTTATGGGTCACTGAACCCCAGGCTCATGGACCACCACGTGTCCCAGGACCTCAGTACGGACATCTTCAGTCCAGGAAAAGCTGCTCTGTCATCTCCTTCTGTTGCATATTTGGGTGTATACTGCTGCCACCCGTGTATTTCACACAACCTATACCTGGCTCTCCCATTTTCAAGGTAATCCTCAGACCTGAGCAGAGAACGAGCTCTGAGCAGACAAACTGCCCTGGCGACTGTCGGTTCCCAACCACTGTCCTCACTGAATTGCTCTGGTCCTTCTCTGGACGGAGAAGCTGACACGCGCCCACCATATAAGAGATCTTCCTGTAAAGCCGGGAGCTGGACAGAGGCTGCCACCCCCAAACATCTCACCCAGGTCAAGCTTCTTTCTGTCAGCAGGCTGAGCAATCTGTGGATGGCTGGCAGAACAAGCAGCCCTGATTTAGTCTATCGCCATCCTTGAGGCAAAATTGAATAGATTTACACCATCCTCAGCTGCTCTCAAAATCTTTCAGTGTAGAGGATGCCAGCAGTGCCTACAGTAACCAATGCTTAATTGTCCTTTCAATTAAAAGGACAAAGTCTAATCTAAATTACCTTTGCTCTCAGCAACTGAGATTACGTATTTTCCTGCTGATTTTGGAGGAAGAGCACATATTTTGTGCATGTGAAAACTCACATAATCCTTGTCTTCTTTCTAGAAAAGACAGACTCAATTCTTTCAGCCATTCTCAAGAAGTCATATTTCTTACTATTCCTGTTGCTCACCTCTGAGCTACATGATTCATAGGCCTATATTCTTCTAAAAATACCCAGCCCAAAAATGGACACAGTTTTCCAGCTGAGGTCACTAGTGTCAAGCTGAGTAAAAGAACCACTTCCCATATTTTATACCTGTTAATGCATCCCAGAAGGGCATTTGAATGTCTTGCAACAGTGCTATATTTTGTGCTTGCAATTGCAATCCATTGTCATCTTCTGTATCCTTTTCTGCAGCAGAATAAAACAGATCAGGGCAAACTTCTTCAGGGCCTCATCTCTTCTATCATTGCATTTAAGTAAGCCACTGAATGATAAACTCAAATAGCAGTTCACAACCAGTTGTACACCCACCTCGATTTTTTTCTAGGTCTTTTTCATTCAGCCAGATTGTGAGAACATTGTGTGAGATTGTCAAAAGTTGTGGTATGGTCAATATAGAATGATAGAATCATTTTGTTTGAAAAAGACTCTCAAGATCTTCAAGTCCAACCATAACCTAACTCTGGCACTAAACCATGTCCCTAAGAACCTCATCTATGAGTCTTTTAAACACCTCCAGGGATGGTGACTCCACCACTTCCCTGGGCAGCCTGTTCCAGTGCCTGACAACCCCTTCCATGAGGAAATTTTTCCTAATGTCCAATCTAAACCTCCTCTGGTGCAACTTGAGGCCATTTCCTCTTGTCCCATCACTTGCTACTTGGGAGAAGAGACCAACACTGTCTGTGTTTCCCCATGTTTTTCCTAGGTTTCTAACCACGTTAAGGAATTCTGTTAGAATGGAATAATGTGATTTGCTTTTAACAGTACTGTATATTGTCTGTTTTGTGACTGTTCAGTGAGACTATTTCCAGGTACGGAAGTTAAACTCATCCATCATTGTATGTCCCATAGATTTCTTCCTACTCTTTCTCTTGAGATAGATTTTGGTTGCATTTTTCCAGCCACTAGGACTCCCTGTCCACCTGAAATTTTCAGAAATGTTAAATTAACAGTTCAGAGATTGCTCAGAATAAGTCTCAAAATACTCTTGGAGAAATTTCCTCAAAGCCAGCTGACATGAATACATCCAGCTTGTCTAGATAGTCCGTCCTCTGTTCCTGTGCTCTTGTTGAAATTAATTGCATGAAATATCTGGTCAAAAATAACTTTTTGGTGATTAAAAAGGAAACATAGGAACTTCATGGAAGGTCAGTCATGCATATTGCTTTTAGAATGTTATGCATATTTGGGGTAGACTTTTCAGAAAACCTCACCGACAACGCAATAAATAAACCCCCATGGACCAAGCACAGCATGGTGATTTCAAATTCCATGCTGAGCTCCATACAACAAATATGTTCGCTTCACTATTATAGCAGTTGCTGTCTAGGTTAAAATGTAGAGATGGAGGCACAGGCACCAAAGTCATTCCATGATAAGCTCAGTCCTTTATAGATCACTATTGTGAAGTCTGAATCATTTCTCTTTCTCAGAATCCTTTAAAGGATTAAGTGTTAAATTATATATCGTTTTAAGAGCTGGGTTTGCTAGTCCTTTCTCTTCTCATAATTCAGTGCCTTCACCTCTACCAATATTTATAGTGTGCATGAATGAAGTTTGCCCAGGCAGTACATAAGATAAACATACTTTTGAAAGCTAGTTCGTATCTGTACTTGGATGCATCATGTAGCAATGATCATCCTTATTTTTTAATATTCCTCTTGTTCTTCCAGCTTTCTGTGACTGATTTCTACATTTTTTTAATGTAGGAATATTTTTTTGACACAGCTGCTCCTCCTTATGCCAGAGTGTTTTTCTGTGATAGATGCAAAACATCACCTGATATCCTGGGTGTGCTCCTTTTACTCACATACAGGCTGATGCAAATTTGCACGTTCACAATGTCAGGCCAGGTGTTAAAGGGTTGTTACAATTTCTGAATGAAATTTTCACTGTTTGGTAGCTTGGTGGTAGCTTTGACACCGACTCTAACAGGGTCAGAGCATCAGCTACTGGTTGTCCAAACCTTTCAGTAGAACATTCCTATTGTGTAATTCATACGACTACAGGATAAATAAAGGCATTCATCCTTGTTTGTGCACTGCTTCTTTGCAGGGAACGGCTAATCACACAGCATGCACCAGGACGAAGATTTTGCAGCACTGCTTGCACATAAAGAAGCTCCAGTCATGAACAATTCATAATCTGATTTCAGAGACAATAAGTGACTATAGCACAGAGGTAGAAAACTAAAGGAAGCATGAGAGGTTTTTAATCTCTTACAAAAAACTAAGAAAATTCCTTCAATGCTAAATAGGCTTGTGTGTATGTGTGTGTGTGTGACAAGCAGACCTTTTCTTCTCAATAGGGAGCTACACACTTTTATATACCTTCTAGATATTGCTGCTCTAGACAGCTATGCAATAAAACAGGCATTTTCATTATTAAAACCTTTTCTTCAACTGCTTATAGCTTTCTGGAAATAAAACTTGCTTGCCTGTTTTCTTAACATTGCAACTGGGAGAAAACAACAACAACAAAGCAGCAGACACTAAAGTGATATAAAGAATGTGTAAAATAATAAATAACAACAAAAAACAAGTAAAGTTCATCCAGTTTCCTATTTCAAAAAACAAAGATTAGTTAGAGTAAGTATAGGCAGGGAGTGATGTTCCTTTTTACGGAAACTGTTTGCAAAAGTTTTCGTGGAGTTAAATTACCTAAGTGGTGCCCCCTGAATAATCAAAGCAGCACTGGCTCAAGGTCCAGCCCAGAAACCTGGGAGACCTCATTGCTTTATGTGCATCCCCTCAATGAGCAACTCTTCCCCTGTCACAGGAAAAAGAACCAAAACAACAAAGTCAAAGACAACCCCCCAAGTTTTGCAGGGCTTTGCGTGTGTCTCGCCTCTTGCCTCCTTCAGTGAGCCCTGGGCAAAGACGGGCTCTTCAGACACAGCTGCAGTGCCGAGTCCAGCTGTGCTGCCTCTTACTTCGTCACTGGTGACCCAAAGGTGATGCCCAGGTGCAGAGAATTCAGAAAAACACACAGCCCTGCCTGAAGGACACCTTCCCAAGGAGAAGCTTTTTCCTTTGCAATTTCCCATCTTTGTTTGCCTGAGGTCTCATTATCAAATCTGTTCAAAACAGGGTTGTGTTCAGTGCTCTTGTTTAAGGCAGAGCATAAAGGGACAATAGAATTTTATTAATGTCAAATTTAGAATGTATCTGCATCTTACCAGGAGCCCTACCAGTCTTACAAATAAAGAGTAAATGGGTCCTAGGCAAGCCCGATTTCTTCTCCCCAAACCCCAGCAGAAGCTGGCAAAGAGCTCCCTTCTCTGTAGGACTTCAGTCCCCTGTAGCTCCTCATAGCTCTTTCCTCCAACACCAGGGACCCTCAGAGGTAACTTCCAGGCTCCCTGCATCAGCTTGCACAAGGGTCACCTTCCATGGAGTCATTAACCTGGCAATGGAGATAGACTTCTACACCTGCACAGTTCATTGCAAGGCTGGAGCCAAAATAATTCACAGCTCTACTGTGTGTCATAGTCAGGCTCAGTTACTCATCGCAGCCTCACACCAGAACAAGGTCTAGGGGTGAGGTGAAACTGGGAGGAAGAAAATCAAATTAAACATCCAGAGTAATAGGATTTTCTTACGTTATTTTCACTATCAAATGAAATGTCTCTGTCTTCCCCAAACCGCTTTTGTCAAGTGCCCTGTCTGATTGGTGCTGCAGGATTGTTTGGCACCAACATGGTCTGAAAAAACAAACTTCACCCCCCGGAGAATTTTCCTGGGAATAATAGATCTGCGTGAAGGTCTAAATCAATAGAAGTCTTTCTGAATGCATTTCCAGGAAACCTGGACACATCACCAGTGACTTTGACTGAAATCCAAAGTGCCAGCCACTGTTCGGAAAGCAATTTATAGTTAAGTAATTTAAATTTCATAGCAAAGAAGGCCATATAGTGAGAACCTCACCTACTGCAGGAGAGGGAAGCTGGAGGTGTTCAGGGACTGAAAAATATTTCCACAATTTGGGGAGGAGGTTTGAAGGTGGTTGTGGTTTTTTGGCGCTTTTTTTTTTTTTTAAGTATTATTTCTGGATCCCATTCCAATCCCAAAGGAATACCCTCTTCTGCCTCCCCTGAATCTCAGCATATATTCAGCTTTTGCCTTTTTTTTTCTTTCCCCTAATGTTTATTTCCTGTCAGAGGATAATTTCCTCCGTTATTAAAAGCTTTCTTTTAGGCTATTGGGGGTAGGTGTTTAAGGTCTGGATTCTGTCACTTCTTGTTTACATGTTTTCAAGTGTTTATCCTCAAGCTTAAGCTTAACTGGAGGAGAATTAAATGCAGAGGCTATACCACCATACAGTCAGTCGAAAAGCACACCGGAGATTCTTCCCCTTTTACCATCCACTATTAAGACTAGAGCTTATGAAAAGTCGGATTCTCTTCGGCCCAATTTTATGACCCAGCACCACTCCCAAACCTTTCTGTTGTTCCTGCAGACACCTAAACTGGGGACGTGTCCCTTTGTGTCTGCTCCAGCGTACGCCGGATCATTTTGCCCTGTCCTCTCCTTGACTGGATAGCTCAGCAATTACCTTCAGCCCAAACTCAGCTGGGGTGGCTTACGCCCGCATTTGTCACCTTCCAGAAACGTGTCCTCTCCGCGAGGATATGTGCTAGTCACACCAGAGACGAAGAACAAAACTGTGATTTCTCTACTCTGACTGAAGCAATGCCAGCAGACGGATGGCAGCGAGGGCAGGAATGACAGGACCAGAGAGAGAGAAAAAAGGGATTTAATGTCACCTGGTGCTCTCATCTGGGCTGGCAGCAGGTATTGCTTGAAGCCACCCCAGGCTGTGGAAGTGCTGATCCTGCATTTCTCTCTTTCTAAGCGAGGCATTCACTAATTGCAAGGATATTAAATAAAATATGGAGCCTGCTTTCTCCAGCCATTTTAATGTTTTTCTGTCAGTTTATGAACCAATAGTTCCAGTACTTCTGGGAGACATCCCACATGCCCACAGCCTGTCTAGAAGGAGGTATCCTCTTGCACTGTGCCCCTTTGCATCCCTGCCCCCTGCCTCCGACCAGCCTTTCGAGGGGCCAGGCTGGCCAGGAGCACGGTGGAGGATGGGGGTGACAACCCCACTGGCCACAGGGCCCACTGCCAGCACCTGGACCCCTGTGGTCCACAGAGCCTCATGGCATCCACATACGCTATGAGGGGGCTCAGTGAGACCAGCTCCACAGCAGAGCCCTATGATAATCTGAGGATTAAAAGTCTGGCTTTACCACCATGCTGCTATGAGCCAGATGGTGATGACTTTAAGTATTAATTACAATTTGTCTTGTCCACCTTTGGTTGATACAAATTTGTTTGCTGCCAGAACCTCGTACTGGGGGCCACCGCAGCCTTGCAAACCTTAGAAAGAAACTCAAAATGTGAAAACCCATAGCAGCGGCAGAGAAAACAATTTGCAGAAAAACAGAGAGCAACAGCAATAAGGGCAGGGGAAAGGGAAGCAGCTCTCCAAGGCTCCCCCAGGGCACGGTGAGCTAGCAAAACTCAAATGAGAAAACAGCAAGCAAGCCCAAATCCTGCCAGTGGCAAGTCGAACAAACAGCTGGAGCAAAAGGCAGTTCTTGGAAATTAAACTGCTGCTCACCCTCACCCCTCCTTCAGAAGTATCCCCCATAAGGAAAACAAGACACCATGAAACACTAGCCAGTTTTGCTCTCATAAATATTTCTTCCTGACTTTTCCCTTGGCTCTGCCTGTTTCTCTTCCCCTTGGAGGCCTCCCCCAGGCCTGCTCTGCTGGGGCTGGGGTGCTGGTGGGGTGTGCAGGGCTGGGCTCCTCAGGCAGGATGGGGCTGTGAGCATTGAGAGGACACGGCTTCAGCTGGCTTCCTTATACTCAGCTTGTCTTTCCAGTCTTGGGACAGGAGAGGCAAGGGGGGAGAGAACGTTACACACCTGGTGTTCACAGAATGGTTTGGCTTCAAGAGACCCTCAAAGATCTTCTAGTTTAACCACCCTGCCATGGGCAAAGACATCTTTTGCTGGATCAGGTTGCTCAAAGCCCTGCCAAACCTGACCTTGAACGCTTCCAGTGATGGGGCCTCCACAGCTTCTCTGGGCAACCTGTTCCAGTGTCTCACCACCCTTGTTGTAAAAAACGTCTTCCTTATGTCCAATCTAAATCTACCCTCTTTTGGTTTCAAACCATTGCCCCTTGTCCTGTCGCTACATGCCTTGGTAAAAGTCTCTCTCTCTTATAAGCTCCCTTTGTGTATTGAAAGGCCTCAATAAGGTCTGCCTGGAGCCTTCTCTTCTCCAGGCTGAACAACCCCAACTCTCTCAGCCTGTCCTCACAGCAGAGCTGTTCCAGCCCTCTGATCATCTTGGTGGCCTCCTCTGGCCCCTCTCCAGCAGGTCCATGTCTTTCCTGTGCTGAGGGCTCCAGAGCTGGATGCAGGACTCCAGGTGAGGTCTCACCAGAGCAGAGCAGAGGGGCAGAATCACCTCCCTCCACCTGCTCACCACGCTCCTTCTGATGCAGCCCAGGATAATGATTGACCTTCTGGGCTGCAAGTGCACATTGCCAGCTCACGTCCAGGTCTTCACCGCTGAGCACCTCCAAGTCCTTCTCCGCTGGACTGCTCACAATCCGGGGATTGCTCTGATCCAGGTGCTGGGACCTGGCACTTGGCCTTATTGAACCTCATGAGGTTCACATGGACCCACTCCTCAAGCCTGTCAAGGTCCCTCTGGATGGCATCTCTTCCCTCCAGCAAATCAACTGCATCACTCAACTTGGTGTCATCTGCAAACTTGCTGAGAGAGCACTCAATCCCACCATCTATGTGTTGAAGTTACCATTTTCATGCTGAGTGGAGTGTTCTATTCATACAGAAACATATATGTATTTTACACAAATAGAAACCTTCTTTCAAAGTATTTACCTTCTAAAAGTACAGAATGGTACAGTAAATAAACACAGAGGCAGTAGGTTTCTATATCTAGAAAGTTCATATAAAGTTAGGGCCTCCAACTCTTTTATTAAAACAGAGGCACTGTTCGCAGATTTGAACAAGGTTTTAAAGGACTTTGAAGGTCCTCAGGAATGGTGCACCCAGACCCAACTGCATCTTTGCAAACCTCCCTCAATGCGTAACATTTGTGTTTAAAGCAATGTGAAGGTGACTTTTAACTTGGCACTGTAACTATATAATTAATAAAACAAACAAACAAACAAACAAACAAACAAACCCACCAACCTTCATAACAGAAAAGAATTAACAAAAAAAAAATCCTTGTGAAATTTTGCATTGAGTTTCTCTAGTTGGAGAATTACAGCTGAAAATTACAGCTAAGAATTACAAACTCCCAATATGAATGCATGTTTGAGTGTGTGCTTATAATACACCCACAGAGGAACATGAGGAAACGACATCTATTTTGGCAACCCTTGCACTTTTCTGATTAGATGCAGAAAAGTTATTCTAATTATTTAAAGGTCTCCGAGTCTCAGCAAATTGTATTGACAGAGCTTTCACTTTCAATAAGAAACAAACCTGAAATGTGTTTGTAAATGTGTTGTTTTCATGATGATTTTTCTTTCACTGTTATTGCCCTTTTCACTGGGTAAAAATTATACAGGCGGGCACACTTATGCACACCCCCCATCCCTCGTCTCCTTCTCACCACAAGGTTCCTTGATTTTTCCAGTCTTTTTATATCCCCATCCCCTGACATACCATGAGCCAGCTGCACAGGGAGCCAAGGGCAGTGGGTTCGCTTCTAAGTAAAGGCAGAGGCAGGAGAAAAGAAAGGGAAAGAGGAATTTAAGGAGGGAATTTGGGAGTGCGAAGCATGGAGCTGGAAGGACAGGCAGCATGAAGAGAGCCGAGTACTGGCAAAGCAAGGATGAGATGAGCCAGGATGACTGAAGCAGAGAGGAGCGAAGATTTTGCTACAGATTGTCCTGTCATGAAATTGAAATACGGGGCTTTAAATTGCCAGGTAGGTGAGGCAGAATGAGATAAAAGGAAGCCAAGGGAGCAGTAGTGAGCAATAAGCTGTGTTTGTGATGCACACACGCACACAGTAAGCACACAAACCAATTAATGAAAATATTGCATTAGCATCTGCAGCGGGATCGTCCCTGTTCTGCACCCACAGGGAGCTCTCTTTCCAGTAGGAACCCGCTCCTGCCCATCCAAATTTTCCAGTGGAAGAAGTGGTACTGCTCTGGTTTTAATGAGTTCCCTGACAAAGAGATGATGACTGGCAGTGTAATTTCCCTTCTACACTTCATGCTTTCATGACTGGAGTTTATTATTAACCTCACTACTACATTTTCTGTTATTTTACTCTGGTGGTTTAATTGTATTTCCACCTCAGTCATGTGCATTTGCTTTCTAATAGTCTCCTTTCCCAGATTGCTTTCATGTGAGCAGCAGGGTTTTTCTGTTAAGTACGCTGCAATGTTTTTAGTATGCATTTCTTTCTGGTTTAATCTCTCTCTTTTTTTCTCTCTGTCCATGTATTAGTCAGCCTTAATGGGGTACAGCACCTTGTGCTCTCTGACATGGAAAACAGGGACAATGTAAGCAAACACCAAGGACAAAGCATAAAAATAATGGAGGCAGCCTCTGTAAAAGGGGAATTAATGACTCAGGCAAGTAGATGCCCCATGTCAGTAATTTTAAGGAAGGAAAGCATCAGCCATGCTTAGAAATGCAGATGTATTTATCGCCTTTTCAGCCCCCCTATTTAGCTGTTACTAATGGCGTATTGAAACAGAACAAAAGAAATTTCTGAATGCAGAAGTAGGGATGTCTCAGCGAGCTGGTCTGGAGTAATGGAAGTTTAGGGCACAAGCAGCAGGCCTGATTCTTATTTTATTAATGCTGACATAAATCAGGCATGTGTATCCACTGAAGGAGTGAATGAAGTTATGCCAAGGTAGAGCTGGAGAGAAGTCAGTCAGATCTCCCATCTCAAGCCTAACATAGAGCAGTAGCCTGCTCAGGAACTGCACCTCTGCCCTCACTAAATAAATGAAGATGGAAATAAATCTTCGTAATCCGCTATACAATACCAGGACGCATGCACAGCCGACTTGAGGGATGAGTGCTCGTCAGTGTGTACTTCTAACAATCGAAAGAGGCAAAAGTGCAGTAACCCTAATGGAATGGTCAGGGGATAAGTATTAAGTCAATAAAAATAATTGAGAATCAACTCCTTATTTACAGTCTGGCCCCTTTCCAACATTGGCATTTTAGGGGAGCCCTACATAAGATATAAACGAAATGTAATTTGCTGGAGTTAGTTAAAGGTCGCTAATGCGAATGAGAATCAGGACCTTTGATTTTACATCACGCTGCACATTTTCATTTGATGTGTTACACACAAGTGCTGTTCATCTGTAAGAAGTAAGGGTGGTCACATTCATTTGCTGAAAAATTGTAAGCAGTGCAGAAAGCCTCATGAAGCTGAAGAAGGCTCAGAGGGATTGCCTTGCAGCAAAGGACAAGCCTTCTTGCTGGTGGGGTTATGAGAAAGACCCTGAGCTGCCTTGGTTACAATTATAAACATTTGCTTGAGAAGAAAAATCTAGGTGCTAAAGAGCTCTTTAAACTACTGGGGAAAGGTGTGATATGAACCAGAGACTGGTGGATAAAACGGAACAAAATCAAATGGGAAATGAAGCACGTCTGAAACAGCAAAGCCAAATAGTCTGTTGATACAGCAGAAGCGGGTGGTGAACTCTCCGTTTCTGGTTTTCCATGCTGGATACGCTGCATGAAGACACACTTTAGCGAGGCACATATAGAAGGCTCAGGAGAAGAGACCGTGAGTAAATTTAAGGGCTTGTAAGACATAAAGATTTGATTAGATGGTCTAACAATCTTGGCTTTGACCCTTGTGAACCATTTGCTCTGGCTGTCCATCATGGCAGTGCTCTTGGCCAGATGCCCTGGAGTGGGGCCGGCGTGTGAATGAAGACACGGGCAGAGGCTGGCCAGGAGACGAGCAGTCGTGCGTGCAGCCTTCAGCGTACGCGTGCCTGGCTGTGTTAGCAGGGGCAGACTTTTCCAAAAGCGATGCTGATGAAATCCCGCCACAGAGATTTGCAAAACGTGGCGGTTCCTTTGGGTTACTTTCGGTGCAGGAGCAGCCCGCTGTGTTTTTGCAGAGCTGGAGCATCCTTGTAGGATTCGTGGTGCTCCCATGATGAAAAATAAATATCAGTCCCCACTTCACAGATAGTGCAATGAGGCACCAGAGCCCATATTGCCTGGTCTGAGGTTTCCAGCGTTATCCACCACTCCATCCGCTGTCCTTGACTTCTTCAGGATGCCTGACCTGTTCTGATAGGACAAGGGGGTAACAGCTTTAAATTAAAGGAGAGGAGAGTCAGAGTAGACATGAGGAAGGAATCTTTTACAATGAGGGTGGTGAAACACTGAACAGGTTGCCCAGAGAGGTGGTCAATGCCCCATCCCTGGAGACATTCCAGGCCAGGCTGGACGGGGCTCTGAGCAACCTGATCTGGTTGAAGATGTCCCTGCTCATTGCAGGGGGGTTGGACTGGATGACCTTTGAAGGTCCCTTCCAACCCAAACTGTTCTATGATTCTATGACAACAGTCCTGCTGCTTGTTATCAAAAGCCCCTTCCTCACTCCTGCAGTGAGATGAAGCAGATGGGAACATAAATAAAATGATCCAAGATAAAAACCTACCTGCAAGTAAACTGTGGAGCCCATTATGAAGATGTGAACCACATGCATTAAATTTAAACGATTTTCGTAGAGCAGGACACTAATTGGCACGAACTGACAACACAGCTTCCCCCGCTGCTCGAGTGTTTAACCAGCCTCAGCCAAGCGTCGCTACGGGGGCCTGTGGCAGCTCGACGGTCCCTTCCCGCGTCTGCAGCCCTGCGCTGCACCAGGCCCGGGGGGGAACGGGTGGGAGGGGAAGGATGGGGGCATTGCTGCCTCCCGTGGGCGCCCACGGCCGCGCTGCGGGCCGGGGGGCGGCGGTTGCGCTGCGCGGGGCCCCGCGGGCGGCGCAAGGGGCGGGCTGCAGCGCCACCTGGCGGCCAACGGCGGGGCCGGGCGGCCGGGGGAGTGCGCGCGTCCTGCGCCCCCCGCCTCCTGCTGCCGCGGGAGGGGCGCTGCGGAACGAGAGGAAAATTGAAACAAACCAAAACGAAGTAAAAGAAAATAACAAAACAAGACAAGACAAGACAAGACAAGACAAGACAAGACAAAACAAAACAAAACAAAACAAAACAAAACAAAACAAAATAAAATAAAATAAAATAAAATAAAGTAAAATAATAAAATAAAATAAAATAAAATAAAATAAAATAAAATAAAATAAAATAAACAAAACAAAACAAAGTAAACTAAACTAAACTAAACTAAACTGAAACAAAGTAAAAAAAAAAAAAATAAAATAAAATAAAATAAACAAAACAAAACAAAACAAAGTAAACTAAACTAAACTGAATCAAAGTAAAATAAAATAAAATAAAATAAAATAATAAAATATCAAATAAAATAAAATAAAATAATAAAATAAAAATAAAATAAAAAATAAAATAAAACAAAACAAAATAAAATAAAATAAAATAATAAAATAAAATAAAACAAACAAACCAAAGTAAACTAAACTAAACTAAAATGAAACAAAGTAAAATAAAATAAAATAAAATAAAATTTAATTTAATTTAATTTAATTTAAATAAAATAATAGTGGGAGTTTTCAGATCTGGCACATTAAAAGTGGAGCTGTAACCGTGTGTGACCTGCGCTGCCCGCTACAGCTGGGCCAATGCGGCGTTTTGGTCAGTGGAAAATCAGTTATTAATCAGCAAAGAACTATTGATTTTCCAGCTGCTGTGTCCGTAGAATAAGTCAGCCATTGCAGTCGGCAAGCGACAAGCTGTAAAGTGCCACCAGGAGCACCTCTGGCCCAAAGGAGCGAGTCGATCTGCAGCGGGAGATATGGGATATTCTGGGGTCACTGCTCAAATAGAGCAGCTCCCAATTTGCAGAACATGTGAGGGTACATTTCGTGTTTGTAATGAACAAATTAGGGCAAATTCACTGTTGCATTAGGAAGCAGAATCGAAGATGTGGCATACTATTCAACTTCACATAAAGACATATTTTCAGCTGGTGTAGGTTGGTTTCCAGTCAGTTCATGGACCTGAGAAATACATCATTTTCCTCAGTCAGAATTCAGTCAGCAAAGCAACCTTCCCTTTTTTTTTTTTTTTTGATGCAGTGTTCATAAGGTATTCATAAGGTATTCATAAGGTATTCAGTGAGATATGGGTCTCTGATAATTTTTCTTCTACATATAGATCATTTGTGATGGTTCGTCCAGGCAGATGTGTGCTGATCTAGACCATAGATGTTTTCTTATTTATTTTAGCTAGGTCTATAATGGAGATTTTTATCACCAGCTGCTGGGATTTGGGTCCTTTTTGTGACGCTTGCCCAGAAATGGAACATTCTGAGACCTGAAATTCTTTTGTAGTCTTTGTCCTAAAATCCCTTAGTAATATACTCAAGCACGTCATTGGAATATATCCACAATGCAGAGCTTATGCTGACATTTACCCAGGGGCACATCAGCATCAGCAGTATATAATGCTGCGTAATAGGAACAGACCAATGTTCTTTCATACTTTTTAGTACGAAAATTATAATTTCATGATCTAGAAGATGCTGTGATTTGGATCTGAATTTTAACTGTCCAGCAGTAAGCAGAGAGTGAAGGTTGGCTTGGCTCTATTTTAGGTACGTTTTCAATATGCACATAGTCAGTGTTATTCTGCATTTCACTGCATTTCTCTAACTGATCAAATTGTGGTTGTTTCTTCAGTCACGGTCCAGCAACACAATGACAGTAGCAAAGACACGAGCTCTCACAGCTGTCGTTAATAATGACAAGTTCATTTACTCACCACTGAAACTTATTTGAAATAATCCAGTACTGCACAACCATTACAGGCAACTGGAAAGAGGAATAAAATGTCTCTTTGAAGCTGGAGCTATGAAAGAATTACCCTGGACCCCAACACGAAGAGCACGGTGCATGGCTTTACCCTGGTGATCACCATCAGGAAAACATTGGAAGGTAGGCTAGGTGCTAAAGCTGCTTGTGGAAGACAGTGTCCCCAGTGTCACAATTACTGCTGCCACTATGGAGAACAGAGTCCTGGCTTCATAGAGCATCACTGGCATGTGCAGCCCTGCTGCAAGGAAAAGCTGGTCAGCTCACGTGATTTAAATCAAACTGGGATTAAAGGAATTTATTGATTTATTAGCAGCGCATATTTAACCTGCAATCAGTGAACTGCATGCTCAGGACTGAAATCAGCAACACATCAGATGAACCACAGTACTAGACACATACAAAATGTTAGTAAATGCCTGCAGATTTCTAAGCATGCTTTTATAGTCCAAACATTTGACACTCGCCCTCCCGCCCCTGCAGCGTGGATTACACAGCCCATGCCCTGTGTGTGGGTGTAGATGCCCTGCGTGCAGACACTCCTGCAGAGATGTGGGTGCTCCCGCAGTGCGTGCATGCCTGCTGCTGCTGGCACCCCGCTAAGACACCCTGAGGAGGGGTGTCCCCACAAGCCACCCCCATGCTGTGGGTCCCTGTCTGGGTGCCAGCTGCTCCCGTGCCCCATGGGGGGCTGCTGGGGATGCTGCGGGGGGATGCCTGGCGCTGCCCAAGCAAGGTCACTGCTCCTCCTTCTGCTGCTCCAAGTCATCTCCCACTGGTCTCTTCATCATTCCCTGGTTATTGTTTAATCAGGCTGGTCATGTTCCTCATTAGCGCTACCAGCTTGGGGGAATCGCCCTCTCAGGCAGTTTTGGGTGTCCCACTGAGCTGAGGGGCTGTGGGGCATCTCAGCTGGGGATGTGTTCCTGTGGTTCCTTCTATTGCTGCCCCAGGTGACTTCCTCAGAGTAGAGACCTTTAGAGACATGAACCCTTTGCTCTGTTAGAAGAGTTTGCAAAACAGCTGCAATGGTCTGAATTTACTGGTGGTTGGCTCTATAGCCCTGGGCCTGCAAGGCTATATAAGTTTAAGATCCTCTCTTAATACAGCTTCCTGGAAAACTGAGGGTTCCAATGCTTTTTCTCTCTCCCTAGTACTAATATTCTACCTGCCTAGGTTGTAGTAATTTGTATTTCTAGATATGCTTATTTGGTTTTGACCTAATATTTCTGCATTCCTTCCTCTTTTTATATTTTTTTTCTCAACTACGTTTTCACGACAGCGTTTTCCTTTTGCGTGATTCCTTCTCCATCCATGACATCTCCCTGAAATGCTTTTTTTCCTCTGCTACTTTCCCATCCCTGTTGGTCCCCCTCCCGCTTAATATTTTTTTCTTTTTTTCTTTTTCTTTTTTTTCTTCTTTCTTAGAAGTTTCAGCCCTTTGGTCTCAGTCACCGTCCAAAAGAAAGCAAGAGTGTTCCCGATGGCAGCAGGGTGACAGAGGACCTTGTGCCATCACCCTTCAGGTGCTGCCGAGTGAGCATCCTTGGGGCTACATTGAAACTAAACTCAACATCTCCTGCTAGTGTATAATAGTGACCGATAATGCTGTGATCCTCAGTTTGCAGCTGTTTGTGTTTGACCAGGACATGGAAAAAGAATCAGCAATTTGGGGGCACATTTCTCTCCTTTTTATTTTTTTTTCCCCCTGAATAATTTTATGTGGTCTGAATTTAGTCAGCTGTGGTGCTTCTCTCCAGTGGCTCTGTGGCAAAGCTTGAACATCAGTGAAGCAGGGAAGTGTAGAGAAAAATAAGTAGCAGTGGTGATATTTTCAAATGTGAGAAGGTCCGCATGACTGTAGGTGTTTAGTGTTCTCTAGCTCACACAGCACTGAATTGCCCTTTAGGAAAACAAACAATCCCTCCCCCCCAACAACAACAACAAACCAAACCCAAACACAAGCGAAACCAACAAAAGACAAAATAAGAATCTAAAGCAATCTCTTTTGAGTCCCTTCTTATAATTCCTGTGCACTGACATCTCCAGTTTCATAGACGAAACCAGGCGGAACTGAGACTCATGTCAACTTCTTCCACCCTTTGAAAGATGCAAAATATGAAGTCCAAACAAATCAATAAAAGTTTAGATGAGAGTTGTATTTGCAAAGCTACACTGTAACTTATTTACCTCACTCCATGCAGCCCTCCTGCTCTTTTGTTTATGCACTATGTGAAGCTTTTTAAAACTGACATTTGGGGTTTATCCCTGGAGGTTTATCTTTGAAGCAACATATCACTTCTTAGTACTTAAGAATTTTCTTAACACCCTGCATTTCTAATTCTAAGACACAAAGAATATTATCAATATTAATGCATTGAAGACATTTTCTTCCGTACCTGAGGATGTTACCACCCACAGAGCTAAGTAGAATTGCATAAATATATACAAAATCTTAACTTTTGTTGCCATGACATATCTTCAGTGCTGTAACTGTAACAACACATCAGAGCATAACATTGTTACTGGCTGTAGAGGAGCCACAAGCTACCTCTCAGGAAAAATTGACTTAATTGACTCCATTGAGTCAGCATCTCTACTCACACTGAGAAAATACTGAATACACACACACACATTTATCTATAAATATATATCTATAAATATACATATAAAAGTGTGTTTGCTCATTCAAGTGAAAAAAGTTTCCTCATGTAAAAAGCTTTCAACTGACTTTCTGTGAATATCTGCACTAGAAAACTTTGTTAATTTAAGAAGAAACAGTTAAATAGCTGTGTGAGGCTGTGTTCATGCTTGTATTGGTATAAAGACTTCATAGACCCTCCTGCTGCATTTAAAAGGTGCCATTTTCTCCTGTGCTTGCAGGAGAATATTGTCTTTTGTGATACTGTTTTGTGTCTAGTCACCTCACGAAGGAGGTGAATCACCACCCGTTGTCTGTCAGAATTCCTTGGGCTAAAACAGATCTACTGAAATCGCTGGGAGATTTTGAACAAAGGTAGAACAGTGACATTTAAATCCATTCATGGATAACTAATATGAAGGAAATAGGCTTCATTTAATTATTTTCTATTGTAAATAGTTGTTCGGGTTCTGTTCTCATTCTTGGACATAAACCTGGAGGATCTTCACCAATCATGCAGAAATAGTTCTAGGTTTATAATAAAAAATAATTGCTAACAGAATTAGGTCAGCCATGTTCATTACAGAAATGTTAGACACAATCAATGTTAATGAATGATTCTTAGTTATTCCTGTACAAATGTGTCTTACCTCTTTCTGTCCAAGAAGGGTGGTCTGAAAGAAGACTTTACAGTTTCAGGACAAATGCTACCAAAAAAAATTGGGCATAAGCGCACAGTATTTATGTCTCATAGCCACAAGTTCATGGACTCTGTGCCTCAGACACAACAGGGATGTTGTATTGTTATCCACACAGATAAAGAATTGGGTAAGTTACCCTAATTGTAGTTACCCTAATTATTTTTCACCTTTTATGTTGAGGAAGACTCTAGTGTCCTTTGCAGCAGAGTGCTTCTTTTATCTCTGCATATTATTTGTGTAATGTTTACTGTGGAGACCTCAAGATTTTCCTTCAATATAATTGTTAAATAATAACTATAATTGTTATTAATTATCTAATTATCTTTTAGACATCAAACAGAAATTAATAAACAAGGGTACTTGCCAGATACATTTTACATTTTGGCCATAATATAGATAAAAATATTATTTATTTATTTGATTTTTTATTCTGATTTTTATTCTGATTATTTATTTGGCTATTTCAAATAGGAAACAACGAAACTAAAGACAGCATATTTAAAAGCTTTATTAAAGGCCTTAGGCAAAATATTTCTTTCTGTGATGTATTTCAATATGCTGAGTTATGGGTAAGCTGCATGAGATGCTTGCAATGGGATTGAACTCACTTGAAGTTGGTCTTGATGTCTTGGCAGAATGAGGCACCCTTCACCCAAACATCACAAGCTATAGCTCACTACTAAATCATCTGCACTGGGCTGCTGAGCCTCTGACTTTCCCTTGTGTACAAGTCCAGAAAGGATTTTTTCATCTTCTGTTCCCCCAGCACACTGGGTCACAAATCCCGCCTGAGACTGCCTTGACCTAACTTTGTGGCTTTTGCTGGCTCCAGTGGCCAGAAACCACCTCCTGATTTCCGACCTCATTTTTTTCCTGGCTGGTTTGTGCCTTTTTTTTTTTTTTGGTTGTTGTGTTGCTGTTGTATTTTATCTGAAATAGCTGTTGCCTTCCTGGAGTTTTCACCCTGATGTAGAGGAGCCTTGTCTTTCCTGAGAGTCTTGCTCAGCTAAACAAACCAACCTGTCCTAGTCCTCTCCACTAAACACAGAAAATAGCTCTGCTCATCCTAAAAGTTCTTTCCTGTGTCTAGTCTGGTTAAAATTCCACTTTCTTGTACGTAAGTGACTAGAACTGTATGAGACGCCAATGACACTCCTTGTTTTGTCAGAGTCACCACAACATTTTACTTGCCTTTGTCATGGCTGGAAGGCTTGGAGACGTGTGCAAATGCACACAAGTTCTTGTGTATATGTAGAAACATAAATATTTACAAAAGTACACATGTGCACACACACACACACATATCCACACATTATTTTTAGTGTTTGTTGCCAGTCGAGGAACTCCTGGATTACAGTGCAAATTTTTATTATTATTGCTGAAGTGCATGGCCTTATGTGTTATGGTACTCTGTTGGGATTGCTCCTGTCCTCAGGACCATCTCTCCCTGTGTGACAGCCAGTTTCCCCCGTACTGAGGATGGCGTTCTTGGCAAATTTCATTACTGCTCATCCATTTTCTGCACTATTAATATTGCTAATACTGAATCACATCCAGTCTTGAGAAACTTTGCTCATCACCCTCTTTCAGCTTTGTACCATCTCTTCCAGCCCATCCTGTTGACATTTTCCCTTCAAGTGTCCTTACTCACACTACATGGCTTGTACTCATTCTTCTCCAAACAAAATAATTTCCTGTATGGCTGTATAGCAGATGTTTCATGGATGTCTAGATAAATGAGATTTTGGTCTTAGTAATGCATAATAAGAATGGTTAAAATATCAATTATAGTTTGCAAGAAATATACTAGGCTCATCTGACAGGTATGTTGCATTAATCTTCCATCTGCCTCGACATGTTTAATTAGTTTTTCTTCAAAAATTACTCCAAGGCTGCACAAACAAATCAACTCAGTCTAATATGATCTGAACTGCACACCCTAGTCCTCTCTTTTGCTTGTTTGTTTAAGATCTCTGCTCTCAGACTTGTGACCAGATGAGCCCAGTCTAGCATGGACTAACTGTCTGGTTCTGGCTATGCTGCTGATATTGAGGTGACTTCCCTCTCTGTGATTGAGTTCGAGTTACTGTATGCAAGATCATATCTCTAATGTGGCTGTTGCCCATTAAAAACCAAACACCTCTCTTGATGTCATCAGAGAAAGACTTGCATTTGCTTTGGAAGAAGCTGGAAAAATTCCTCATGAAGATAACTGTTTCTGCAGGCAGGCAAGGAAAGCTGGAGGTAAGAGAACGTGGTGTGGACCAACCACAGTAGCTCTGTCACTTCTGTCATTAAGTTTGTCACGTTAAACCTGGAATTAAAATACCTCTTTCCTATGGTCCTCATCCCGAAGCAGTTGCTAACTAGCATTTCTATAACTGTGCCTATGGTTGAGGTGGTTAGATGCAATCAATGCTTTGACTCTGTCCATCATACCTCTGCTCCCGAGACATATAGCCTATGCATATGGCCTGGGAGAGGATGTGGGTCGGTGTGATGGTGCAGTTGACTTGAGTACCATCGGTGCAGCAGCAAACGTTGCTGAAGCAGTACAAGTCCTTAGACATAGAGCTGGACAGGAGGGCTGCTGAGACTTTGTGGAAGGTCAAGGAAACACAACTTTGCCCTGTGTCCCAGGTGGACTCAGACTGAAAATCAAGGTCTTAGTTTCTAACAGGGACAAGAGCAAACAGAAGTGGGAGTGGGACGTGGGGTCTTGGTGCCTGCCAGGTGGGGAGGATCACTGCATCCACAGCAAATTGTGCAGGGCCTCTCTGAGAAAATCTCCCAACAGTGTCCTGAAAAGAGAAACAAAAATGGACTGAGAGACTTAAAGAGCACACACAGCTGCTTCAAGAATCTTACACCTTACTCCCAGCACATCCCTGCAGTGTCAGTCACTGCAATAGGTCTGCCTGAACTCTCATTTCCCTGTTGCAGTGTAATGAAGGTTTGCTCCCCTAGTTAGCTCAGTTTTAATCCGCTTTTTGAGCTGGGTTTGCCTTTTTAATTTTTTTGTAATGCTTAATAATCATGTATGTTCAGTCCCCTAGGTGGTATGTTAATTTGTTTCCTTCATCTGCTTAATTAGAAGATTTTGTTCTGCATAAAATATATGAGGCAGCTGGGGCAGGGTCTTACGAACTGGTGAGCATCCAGTAACTGTATTAAGCAGTTTCTTAAGGCTTTGAAATTGTCTTCAGATGGTAGCTGTTGACAAACCCTGAAGTGAAGCACTACTTGAATATTCACATTAAACCCACCACTGCAGTTAAGTTAGTGACGCATGATTAATTGGCTTAAAAGCAATGGATTCATATGGAGTAAAATGCCTCTATGAAAATCAATAGCATGACTGCAATTAGCAAGAGCATTACTTTGAAGATATTAAAAGCTGCAAATCAAATTTGTCAGCTGAAGAATAACAGTGGCTGTATATGCAAACAAACAGCAGTTGTGTCTGTAACTGTTGGGTCTTTCCCATATTCTTTCTTTTCTCTTAACAGGCACAGTGGTGGGATAACATGAGAGCTACTCATGGAAAATAACGGCGTAATTGGTGCTACTTTGCTTCCACCCACTAGGTTTGGCCAGGACCTCTTGGTGCTGGGCATGTGCAGGTGTGCAGGACTTGGTGCTGTCACCCCAGACCAGCTCCCCCTTCCTTGCCACCCACCTTCGCCCCATTTCAGCTGGTGCTGGCAGCCTGTGCCAGCCCCACAACCGACAGATGGGCAACCCCAGACTTTCATGGGGCTCTTGCTCCTCTACCTTAACAGTCCAAAGGCTTTTTTTGGATTGCATAAACATTATAAATACTGCTTCTTTCTTGTTGCATCCCTTCAAACTCCCTTTTATGCTATTGCATAAAAGCCTCTCCAGGACTAAGAGTCACTTGAATCCATAGGCAAATGAAATATTGTATTGTGGTTGTGTTCACAGTGGTACACAGGGAAATGGTACAGATTTCAGAATTTTCCTAGAATATGTACCCTGATTTTTTAAAAAAATACACCACTTGGGTGCATTTTCATGTCTTTCACTCACACAAATGTGCTGAGTGTTTGATTCTGTGCATCACTGCAAAACCAGAAAGCTATCTTTCTGCTGGAACACTATGCCTCCTGGCTTGAAGCTGACATAAACAATGATTAGAATTTCAACTTGGAAAAGAAGGGAGAAGGATGAAAGAGATTTCTTTAACCTCCATGCCTGGAGATCTAATATAAAAAAAGGGAACAATCAAATAAACAACAATATGACGATCTGTAAAAGAAGTACAGAAGATGAGAGGATGGACAGTGCAGAGAAGGAAAGTGCTAATACTGAGAACAAGGAGGCTAAACAACTGACATATTGACCCAAACATAAGTAAGCCTCAGATATAAAGCAATCCTCACTCTTTAAGGAACAGAATAAAATATTGATAGTCTCCTTAAAAAAACAGGAACTACCTATTTAAGTAAATTATTAACTGACATGGAAAAACATGTAATATAGAAATATTAGGTTGGAATAGACTTTGGAAAACAATCCTTAAAGTTAATAGTAAGAGGATCCTTTTGAAATTTGCTAGTGACATGAAGGCGGGAGACATTGTCAATATGGCAGAAGATGAAGATATCAGGCACAAAAAGTGACTATCTCAAAGAGGCAGAAAACGTAGTAAACTCCAGCAGAATTAAGGGGAAGATCATTTAAAGGCTAATGTGAAGAATTTGCCCTAAAAACTGGGAATTTATCAGCTGGATGTGGGTAGAAAGCACTGGGTCACTGAGCTAGTCAGGATGAATATTGTCATCAGTGTGATCCAACCGTGAAAGGCAAATCCAGGCTGAGGATATCCCTGATGACATGTTTCCAGTGGAGCGAAAAGTAGCATTCAGGCGGGTTTGCAGAAGATCGTGCTGAGACCTCGTCTGGAGTACTGTGCATGGTGGTGGCACCTCTGTGCATGAAAGATGGAGGAGCTGCAGAGCTCCCAGCCTGTGGGATGGATGTGGGAGGGGAAGACAGAGGGGATTGGCTCCCTCAGTCTTTCCAAAGCTCAAAAGAGATGTAATCATCCCCTGCAAACACATCATGACACTAAATGCTGGAGAAAGAGGAGAAGAAAAGCTATTTAAGCCAAAGAATATAATTCATATATAAACAACTGGGAATATATTTGGGCATTAAAAGTTTTTCGTTATCAGTGTACTGAGAATCCAGAATAGGATAGTGGTGGTACAAAACCTAGTCATCATTAAAACAATTTGGTCAGCTCATGAAATATTTGGCAAGTGACCAGTATTAAAGGCTCTGGAGCTCCTTTCCAGTCTTACATTCCTCTGACTGGGACTGCTTAAAGCTAGGAACAGACAGAGAGTCTCATATCCCAGAAGAGTCAATGCTGCTTGTCTGTAACACTAGATCCAGGCTGTTATAATTGCTTAAAACTCAGCCATCCTGCTTTTCTTTCATTGGAGTTGTGCTTGCTGTGGGAATTGGAGGAGAAGCAAAATTGGTTTCATCTCATTTATTCACAACCCAGCTGCTGTTTATCCCTCTGAGACAAGCGCCCAGCATCCCTCCTCCTGTGCTACGTTAGTCTGGCACCTCTGTCCTCTGCTGTGTCCCCATGCTGCAGGTAGCACGTGTGCTTTCTGTGGGGCACATCCCAGCGTATCAGGCATCCCAGAACAAGGCCAACAAAAATATCCTGGAGCTGGGTATGAGACTCAGACCTGGAAATCCCTCCTCCTCACTGCTGGACCTCCCCAGCCCTTTGGCAGCCCTAATGGTTGGTTAGCCCAATACTCAACTGCAGCGGCTCAGAGCTGCAGAGGAGGAGGGAGGGGGTGATCAGAGACCCCCGCATGCTGTGCATGCCTGGCCTTGCTCTGCAAGGCAGAGTCACCTCAGGACTGCCATAATTCTTGTTTGGTTTCTCATGTCTTGGGGGTGCGGTGGTGGATGTGTTGCACTGTGCTCCAGACACCCCTTCTTCTGCCTGTCCTTTAGCTTGAGAAGATGCTGCATCTTTCTGGCTCTGGTTCCCCTGAGCCAAGCTGAGAGGCACTCCTCTCTCCAGCCCTGGCCCACACCACTGCTGTCAGCTAACAAAACCTGCCCCAGTATTTAATGAAGCAGAAAACAGATGTCAAAGTATGGAGAGGCGGGGTTTTGCCCCTTCTAAGTGAATAACTGCACCACAGGACACAGGAGGTGCAGCCATCAGGCAGGCAGAGATGCAGCAGGATTGTGCTTCTGAGCAGCTTTTTTTTAAAAAAAACCCTCCTGTTATTGAATCCTGGAGAGGTGGGAAGGGGAGACGGATTTAATAATTTTTTGTCTCCTAAAAAAATTGTGATTCGTTATCTGAAGGCAATAATTCTAACTGGTGTTATTGGTATGCGGCACGCAGGGATCTTAGTGCTAGCGCATCTTTATTAATGTTGTTATAAAAGCATCTACTGGGATCCTACTTATCAAATGACTCTGACAGCAATTCATCCACAAAGCCCTGTGTTTTAATTTCTCACTATCTGAAAAGAAATGGGCTGGGTAGGTGGAAAGACTCCTATTTTCATCTGCTTTGTCCTCTGCTTTAAAGCCTGGCACATTGCAAGTGTAAAGGAGGAACATGTAGGATTACAGCGGGAGAAATACATCTTTGAAAAATAAATATTCTGCCATAAAAGCATGTTACAAAGTGACAGGTACCATCTATTGATATAATGGAGTCTTTGATTCCCACAGTGCTGGCCATTATAAGAAGCAGTATATATAGATGTGAGCCAGAGCCTTGAAAAACCCTTTGAATAACAGCAGAGCCACAAATAGCAGCAAGGGATTTAATAGTAAAACATTTTACAAAGATTTTGCTGTATGCACTGTGAAACAATCGAGAGTTAATGAATTACTGGAAAAAAGGAAATGTCTCCTTTGATACAAATCAGGAACTGATCAGGGAAGTAGCTAATTTCTAGGACTTCTTCTTTCTTCAGCCAACTCTCTAGCCATGATTATACATGATCACATAGGAGGTCCAGACCATCAGGATTTGTGAGCAAAAATGATCAACTAACCCAACTAAGCAGCTGAAAAATACCTTTTTTTATTGCTTTCTCCTGGCAAGGCTTGAAAATTTTCCGGCTGTGTGATATTACAGTCAATGTGGCAAAGTGAGTGCTGAGTGAATGATACACGAGCTGAAAGTGGAAATGGGGAGTGCTGGTGGTTCTCAAAAAACGCGGACACATACATGTCTGAACTTTCGCCCCCCGAGCTCATTGCTTAGCACTGGTCCGGTCAAATCCGTCCCTGCACCTCTTTTATCAAACCCTGGAAGGACAATACATTTTCTAGATTATAGCTTTGGGTGCCAAGTTTCTCCCAAATGGGTCTTTTTGTGTGGTTGGAAAATGCCGTGTCAGCCACACTGTGGTGTGATGGCCCTTGTTTCCAAGGAAGATGTATTATTGCTTGCCTGGAGAACCCGCAACCTGGGAGGATAATTCCCTTTTATTAAAAATGCAGGGCGATACCACCTTTAAAATGGTCTTTAACCTGTTTAGAGGTGAAGAAGGTAGTAAGGTGTGGGCTCTGTGAAACTGGTTCTTCCTGCATGACCAGCATGTAACAGACATCTGCAAGGAAGTTTTATCCAGGCAGAATTTTCTCTCTCACACTGTCCTGCCTCAAACCTTTTTCCTTTGAAAGTTTATTGTCGCAGTTGAGACAGACAAATGACATAGACCAAGTTCTTAAGTACGAAGAGCAGTCTCCGCTTATTGCCACAAACGCTTTTTTATACAGTCTTTACCAGCTCAAGTGTCTTTTTGCTATTGGTTACAAGCTGCAATGGTAACATATCATTGGCTAATTTTGCTATCGTCAATGTTACGCTTTACTCCCTTCTTTCTCACGGGTACACCTTAATATCTCCAGGTACTCCTTTACTCCCATCTTTCTCATGGGTAGGACTTAGCATCTTCAACGCTAATTTCTGTTGCCATGCCCTCTGCCAGGGAATCCATGGACCCACCGTAGTCCCCCACAGTTTATATACAACCCTTCAAGTTTTCTCTGTTAAAAATGCAAAGTCTTTTAAATTCTGTTCTAACGAATGATGGGGGTTTTTGTGGTTTTGGCTTGATAAGAACAAGGTGTAGGTATCAAAATCGAGGCCAAGCTGGGGCTCTGTCACAGCGTTTGTTGTCAACATAGTTGTGTCTGTGCTGTCATTTTGCCACTTAGGTCAGGAAGTCTTCTACTAGCCATTGCACTAGGAGCCAGGTTTTTAACTCGGGCACTTTTCTGGCTTAACCCTGTGAACAGGCTCGCCAAAGCTGCCTCAGGAGTGTACACAGATTAAACAAACCATCTTGGAGTTGCCACTTGATGATCTTCTCCTTTTACTTATCTCCATTTGAAACGGAGGTTTCTGCTGAGGTTTGGCCCAGGCTGTGGGCAGCCTGGAGCTGGAGCATCCCAGGGTCCCTCGCCTGGGTAGAGGGGAGAGCAGTGCGGGGTCCTCTCCAGTCCTGCTCTTCCTGCTGGCTATTCGAGCGACCTGCCCCTCCTCGAGATACTTCATTTAGGTAGAACTTCATAATGAATGTCACTTGAACTTCAGCCTGAGCCACTTGTAGGGGGAATGAGAAGCTGCTGGGCACGATGATTTGTGCTCGGGGTGAGCGCAGCCCTGGGTGAGCTCTGCGGTGCAGAGCCTTGAGTGGTGGGTACTGTGCTCCTTGGAGGAGGTTTTCCTCTTGAAGGGCTGTGGCTCAGGTGTCCAGCAAAGCACTAAACGTATTTCTGGTATTCAACAACTGAAGCGATAATTACTAGCTGTCTGTAAAACCACCATTGACTCTAAGTGGCTGAGGAAGCAAATAAAGACTTTAGCGCAGTAATGCTACAGTGTATGGAGACTGCATCTGGAGCAATACGAGCACCTCTCAGTCTTTAAAACCTTTTATCCTGGTAGCAAGAATAGCCATCTTGCCAACACACCTGCTGCTCTTAATTGCATAACCAGAGAAGAGGAAGATTAAAAGAAATTTTTACATATATGTCTTGGACATGTGCTGCCCAGTTTTTGTAAGCAGCTTGAAGCTTAGGTCGCTGTTAGACACATGTATGGCTGTGAGGCACATAAGCAACAGGAACAGGCTTCTATGTGTGTTTTGCTCTTGGCATAACTCCATATTGTATAAAAACCATTAAGGGAAATGAAACCAGAGGATCACCCCTAGGAGTGCAAGGCAACACTACTGTGCAGTCTTGTGCAGGCGGAGGCCAAGGATGTGACAGCAGAGCCACTTGGAAGAGAGGCAGTGCCTTTTAGCCAGGCATGAGGAGGATGGAAATGCAGATTTGGTCAACGACCCTCTGCAATTAAATCCCTTTATACAAAGGGAAAGAAAGAAAACTGGAAATAACGTAGTGAATGAGGATCCCTGCAGCAAGCAGTGCTTTAGAAATCACAGCCAGCCAGTGACTATGGAAACCTTATATTATCTAAATGGGAATAAATAATTTAGAAAAGACCCATATTAAAGACTAAATTTCTCTCCCAGGCTCAGACAGATGGATTTCTTCCCTTGGGTAGGTAACTTTGTCTGTTTTGATAAAGTGCACCTTGGTCCAGCATTTCAGCAAAAGGTAACACCAGACCCACAGAGCTTTTTGTCTTTTCAGCAGCCAATGCTTCACACATACAAAATGAAGGTAATATTGAACTAACCTCATCTGTAGTAGAGCATGTGTGAGCAGGCACGCTTTCACTGCCCAGCTAGAGAAAAACAATGGCTTTTTTTTTCAGAACGAAAATGTATCTAGTAAAACAAGTGCACTGGCTTGTGCCTTGCTGTTAGTTGCATGGCAGCCCGGGTGAAGTCCCTCCTGCCATCGCTGCTGCCTGTAACTTAAGTCCCTTGTCACTAAAGGATGACAGAGCACACACTGGGCAGTGCGGTTTCTTTCCCCAAAGTTTGTGTGTCTCTACAATATAGTCGAATTACAAGCTACTTTTCTGCAGCCGAATTGTTTTTCCTGGGCTACACACATTAGTAGCTGCAGCATATGCTGCCAAATGAAGAGTCTGGGGAGAAAAACTGGTGAATGCCAAGCAATCTATCTTGAAAAGCCATCTGCACATAGGAAAGGAAAGAAAGGATCCTGGAGTGCCTGAAAGTCAGATTTCACTGAAGGGGAGGGCAACATGCAGAGGTCCAGGAGGCTCTTCCCTCTGCCCTGGTTCTCTTCTTTCCTTCTTCACTTGAATCACCTTTTATATCCCTTTCCACCTGCCCTTTCATTTTCCTTCTTCCCTTCCAGTTAGCTTTCTTAAAATAGCAACTATAGTAATGATAAAAGTGAGAATAAGAGGAATAGAAGCCGTCCTAGAAGGAAAGCAGGATTTGTCTTGCGCTGTAGCTCATTTTTCAGTGCTGGTCTGGGCTTCTCCAGCTGGGGCAGGACACTGGTGGCACTGGTCAGCTACACAGCATGATCCCATTTTCCAGGCTTTTAGGCGCTACTGTAGTAAGCACAGAAGTTGTTTTTTACACAGTATCTTCTTCCTACTTCTAGCATATTCCATCCCAAAGGCTCTGCTCCTGTTCTTCTGGGAAGCAGAATGCCACGTTGTTATGTGACGATGAGTGAAAGTCGGGGTTACTCAGGCTCCTGGAAAGGCCAGGAGGGGCGCAGCAGCACTGTGGGTTAAACAAAAGTTCATAGCATGAAGGCAATGGCAACGCGTGCACCGAAAGGTTGTTTTGTCTTGGGGACTGGTTTCTGTGGGCCATTTTGGGGCGTGGATCTCTGGCTGCTTGAAAGGGAGCAGATGTCAGGCGTCTCCTAATCACAGAGGTTTGCCTGCCACGTTAGACCAAACTCCCTGATTAGAAAGTACCGTCTGTGGGAGCTTACAATGTACTTTTATTACTTGCAAATAGCTGTTAAAACATTTCCTACTGCAATTCCAATTCATTCAAAATTTCCGATATTCTCTCTTGAAGTAGACTAAATTGCATATAGAGTCCTTAAAAATCAAACCTTGGGTAGTTTCCAAAGAGTCATAAAGCTAAGGTTGCAGGATGATAACAGTAATTTGTAAAAGTAAATATGATAAAATGAACAGCTGCTTGCATGAAACAGCACTACAGACTTCCTAATGACTAGATCAGTTCATTTGGGGTTGCAGAATAATTTGAGTTCTGCTTTTCTGAGTGCTGTTAATTGATCAGAAAGTAAAGCTGATCGCTGCTTGCTTTTCCCATAACATATATGCCTTAATAAATTATTGTTTGCAACTCATGCAGTGTTACTCATTATTGACTTCAGATACATTAGCTAGATGGGTAGAAATGACTGTTCACCAGAACCATTAATATCATACTGGGGTTTTTTGAGGTCCTCAGCAGCACCTCTGCTCTCTGACGACCTCCTCTCAATGAGCCAAAGATTTTTCGGAAAACTGCCTAAGTATTTTTCTTAGTAATATGTTCATGTGAGCTCTTCCTGCTAGGAGAATTTTCATGTACTAAACACATTTACTTGGCCATAGGCAACAAATAAATATATATCCTCAGATTTCAGCCGCTGATAAAAGTTTATTACATTCTCTAAAATAAGGCACATTTGTATGCAGCACTCCTGGGTCTGAAACTGTAATTTGGTGCTTTCTCGATTTTCTTAGTAACTCTGATCTTGTGGCAGTCTCCAGAGAAAAGGTGCTTGGCTAGGGAAACCCTCTCTGCTCTGAAAACAATCTCATACAGGTTTGGAAAACTTGTTTGAAAATTTGTAGAAAACATATTTTTCTAAACTTGTATGAGACTCAATAAAATGGTGGATGGGAGACTGGTGGAGGATGGAATGAAAAAGGGGCAAGCAGAAAGAAAAAAGTGAAAGATGAACTTAAAAAGAGAGTTAGGGGGAAAAGCTGCTGAAAATGAAATGAGATAAGAAAATATGAAAGGGAAGCAGAAGAAGATGAAAAAATAAGTAGCACATATGTTTATTTTATAGGAAGTTGGCTGACAGGCTGTATTTCTACTCTGGTCAGGGAATCAAAATTATGGTGGGCTCTGGATGAAAATTGAATAGCAAACATCCTAAATTAAGAACTCAAGAAACTGAAAACTGTTTGTAAAACTGTTCTGGAACAACAAACCCATCATATTTCAAGACCAAAGCTTGTTGATGAATAATTTGCAAGCAGAAAACAGACTAAATGCCTTGGGTAAAAAAGCAGTAGCAAATGCTTGCTCAGAAACACTGTTGAAGTGAAAGACCATGTTGTGTTATCAACTTTGCTTACTTTGAATTTCGTTTAAAATAGTGAGATAAAGAACCTTTTGCCATTAACAATAATATTGGATTTTCCTCTCCTACAAGCAACTGTCCAGGCCACTTTGTGGCTGATGCTGATTTACTTAATCCTTGTAATCTTCTTGTATGACAAATGGTAAATTCATTTTCCAGGGGTGAATTCAGCTCCATTTGTCATAGAAATGTAAGGTTTGGGAAGTAAGAGGAAGGTCTGTGTGGAAACACAACCTCCTTCTGGCACAGGTCCTGGGAAATACTGCTGGGAGGCTCACTGACCTTATCCCTCCCTGGAAACCTGATGTCTTGGAGGCACCATACAACTACTGCAACATTTATCAAGGAGACCTGGTCTTCCTGAAATGCATCAGCAGAACTACTGTGATTTTCCAAAAAGAAGAGATGGCTAAAGAGAAAAAAGGATGAGCATGTTATTATTTATTTGATGGCAACACCTATCCCAAAGCAAATAATTGACTCTGCTGTAATCATCTCAGTAAAGATTTCTCTGTGCATGAAAAGCAGCAATCTTTCAGAGTCTTGGCAAATAAAATAAGTGCTGGTTGTAAAATCGACTATTTTTGTTATCCAGATCTTAACAGAGGTGGGGCTGAAGATCCTAAAGCTGAGAGAATCTGGTAGGATGCTGAATGCTCCCACTGATGTGTTTCTGGTGGGGTGGGTGGTGCTGCAGGGAGCTGAGGCTGGGTGAGGACCAAGCCATGGGGACAGCCAGCTCCATGCCTGGGTGAAGCCCAGGTGTGGGGCAGTTCAGCCCATCGGTGCACAACAGTATCTGAGCTTGGGAGGGAATAAAACCACCCCATGGGTCTCATCCCAAAGACTACTGCAACCCTATCACCTCAGAAACCCTTAGCTATTGTTCATCTATTGTCTGTTATCTCTTATGTGATCGATGGTTGGAGATCTGGAATGGTAGGAAAATGCTGGGGTTTCCTACATTGATTGCAAGATTCGCTGCAGCAAGTCAAAATTTTCATCCTAAAATTAATCGGAGATGATTCCTGGGCTTTCAGTCTTTCACTGGTTTTAGCCATTATTATTCTGTCAGCTTCAAAGTCCTGACTGGCATCACTGTCACTAAAGCAGAAACGCAACCCTCATTTCTAACAGAATGGTCTCCATATTTCATCATAAAGTCTTCTTCTAGGAAACCCATTGCTTGCATGATAGCACTCTGAATTAGAAAACCTATGAGAAGGGGTATCTATCAAAACATATCCGTGCTTTTTTTTTTTTTTTCTAATCTATAAATCAAGCAAAGCAGAAAATAAGAGATGAGGAAAAAGTTTAATTCAGTATTGCATTTCCACGGTAATAGAAAAATTCAACACTGTAGAACACAAACTGATCTAGTCTGTGCAGTTTGTCAGACTTCGCTACACGATGGATTTGGTATCTTATACATCTCTGGATCAAGTTGGAGGCACATATCCACTCTGCCACACTTCACAGAAATTTGAAATGCCAATGTGGAGAAGGTAGCTAAAATAACAGCAATCTTTACTTTAGAGACAGGTCTGTGCTACCATCCAAATCAAAGGTGCATGCAGAGCAAATGGTGGAGAAGGTGTTTATCTGGGTACATTTTTTAAAGGTCTTCGTGTCTTTGCAAGAAGCTGTAGGAAGAGCAGAGGCACTCAGAGAGAATGCAGCAGTACCAGCCTGGCGAGGGAAGTTCTACACAAAAATCTAGAGAAAACAAGAGATAAAATGGCAGGGGGTGAGCACTAATTGACAGAGCATTCCTTGCATCACTTTAGAGTTCAGAGAAACAGAATTGATCTTATTCTTTGTGAGGACATAATGTTGCATTAAAGCCATCTGACACTATCACAATATATTCTCTTTGATAAACTGCCTTAGAAAGTGTGGGCAACAGGCTGGTTGAGAAAGTGGTAAGAGCTCTAAAGATGTAAGGATAAACAGTGCAAAAGCAAACAAGTAATGAGAATCAGATCTCCTGGATTCACACCATTAACAGCCTCCGGAATATCACAGTTCATGGATGCCTAAAAGCACTGCTGGATTCACAGAAATACAGAATGATTGAGGTTGGAAGACACCTCTGGAAGTCATCTGGTCCAGACCCCTGCTCAAGCAGGGCCCTTTAGTGCTGTTGCCCAGGAGTGTGTCCAGATGACCTTTGAGTATCTCCAAGGATGGAGACTCCGCAACCTCCCTGGGGAACCTGTGTTAGTGATCAGTCAGCACCACAGCGAAAAAGTCCTCCCTAATGTTCAGATGGCATCTCCTGTATTTCACTTAGTGCCTCACTGGACATTACTGAAAAAGAGCCTGCCTCCAACCTCTTTACACCCTCCCTTCGGCTATTTATGTGCATTGATGAGATCCCCCCTGAGCTTTCTCCAGGCTGAACAGCCCCAGCTCTCTCATCCCTTCCTCATAGGAGAGATGCTCCAGTCCCTTAATCATCTTAGTGGCCCTTTACTGGACTCCCTCCAGTATGTCCCTGTCTCTCTTCTACTGGGGAGCCCAGAACTGGACACAGCACTCTAGACGTGGCATCACCAGTGCAGAGCAGAGGGGAAGGATCACTTGCCCTCGACCTGCCGGCAGCACTCCTCCTAATGCAGTCCAGGATACCGTCAGCCTTCTTTGCGGCAAGGGCACATTGCTGTTCAACTTGGTGTCCACCAGGCACCCCTAGTCCTTTTCTGTAAAGCTGACTTTGTCCTAAAGCTGGCAAAGACAGTGCTGAAATGCTAAGGCAGCCATAGTGATGGTCACGTACTGCATGCAGGGAACACTGCGGAACGGGCTAACGTGTAGACAGGCTGCCATGGACGACACTGCTAGATAGGGGCCTAAATTTAACATGCCTGAAAAATAATTAAAGTTCAAGAGTTGTAGGTCATAGCACTGTAACAGTGTGTACCAGTAAGAATTTCCTTTATGGCTCCTGCAGTCATTAATTTTGTGTATGGAAATCATGTGCCTGCCAGAACTGGAGAAGAGCAGGAATTACACTTCAGCCAGAGCTTGTGTGCTATTATTATCTTATGCTTCATTATTATCTAGACGCAGAGCATGTTCTGGAATCAAAACTCTATTTCTGTGCATCTGGAGATAAAAATTATGGGGAGAAAGAGCAGCTATATAGCTATTTTTTAAATTCTGTGAATATTGTTCATTCAGACAGAATTCATAAACCAATAACCTTTTCTCTTATATTCATGAAAAGATTACCACCAGCATGTAAATGAGATATTTAAAATCTTAATCACTCTAACACTTACAAATACAATTTGAGATTTTCGTGTAATTACATTACAAGAAATTCCATAAAATAAAGGTGAACAATTTATCGCTTACATCATACAGCCAGAAATGGAGACTCCCAAGTGGATTGTGAAGTCTATTTTTATTTGAACTTTTTAAGCAAGGAGAAATAACATTTTAACATATGATACCGTAATATTGGATAAGATCTTCGTGATAGTCCAAAACACAGACAAATGGCATGGACTAATTGGATTGGGACACACTAAAGCTGAGAGAGGAAAGGGGAAGTACTAACATATGTAACAACATATGGATAATGAAAGAGCATATGCTTATTATAATAAAATTCTGCTTCTGATATTTAGAAGTTGTGTCGTAAGGAATGAGCATGTGGAAGTCAAGGCCCCTAATACAAAATCAAATGCTTGTGTATGTTAAGACTCTTTACCACATGTAGAAGTGACTCTTTCAAATGACACAAAAACCAAGATTGTGTTTCTGTGAAGTCCACTTCATGGAGATGTAGAGATGCAGAGAGTAGCCTGCACATGGAAGAACTGCAAGGAGGGACCCATCTGTCTAGTAATGGCTGTGTCGTAATTGCACTAGCTTCTGTGACCAGACACTGGTGGCTTGCATTTGTCACTGTCTGTTCCCAGACAGAGCTTCTACCAACTTCCAACAGCGGTCTGCAGAATGGCTTTCCCTCCCTTATTACTTCGTCAAAGAGTTCGGTCTGATCTGGTTAGGCTTACAGGAAAGGGAAGTGCACATTAGATATTTGTGTTTTTTTTCCTGAGAGCACTGTGCAGTATAGACAAGGACTTTACGGCTTGTACATAGCACAGCCAGCTTGTAATCCATTAATGGTCTGAACAGAACTTGATTACCAAAATGAGGGAGGCAGCTTCACAGTGACTCTGTATCTCATAAGTGTATGACTATACTTTATTTATCCATAGTTTTAATCTGGCCCTTATATTTCTTGTTAAAGTTGATCACCCATGATGAAAGTTGCTCGCAGACAGTAGTTCTGCTTTGTCAAAGGCATTTTCTAAGCCAAACAATGGAGCAAAGCCAGGAGAGAGTGCTTGCAGCATCATCAATCATTTCCGTACATCCATAAATGTTTTCTGCTTCTGACTTCTGAAATGAATCCATCAAATTGGCTTTGTATAAATCGACAGGAAGGCGATTTGAATCTTCTGTCTTCTGTAAAGGATGTGCTATTTGTTTGCCTCCAGAGCCACGCTGTTGTTCAGCGGGGCCCATGACTTCCTTCAGCTCTACATTGACTCCCTTTTCCTCCTTAAGTGCAACAAAAAAACACGGACATAGGTGACAGCACCTCTAAAAAAATCAAGCATTAGCTAAAACGAGTGTTAATGTGGGGGAGATATGTGAAAAAGAAGGCAGATAGCGAGGGTACAGGCACAAAATGAGCCAAGGCTTAACATCGGGGGGGCAACTGACGTACAGCCATAGATGGGCAGCCTGTTTTGTCCTCTACAGTATTTACTCCTGGAAAACCCAAGCCAGCTCCTTCAGGAGAGAAGCTGGGAGCAGCGGGAGCTGCTCCAGACTGTGGTTGGCACCAAAATCCCTAACATTCTGTGATTCTGTGTGAGCAGCAGTTGCTGCTCCGGACTGTGGTGGGCACCAAGGGTCTGCCACTGGTGTGGAAGTGGCTTTAAAGGTCCCCCTCATCCCAAAGGCCCCCTGCAGCCTGCAGGCAGCACTTTTACACCGCTCAGTCACTGCTGCAGCACGCTTAAATCTGAGCGGTGTGAGCTGGAGCCAGGCTAAAACAGCTGCGAATATTAGCAAGAAGAGTGCTACAACCCAGTGCTATATAAGGGGTTAATTAACAATGAACCATAGCAGCAACATCGACAGAAGGCTGACAAGATACTATATGTTCACTAGAAATAAGTGTAAACAATGCATTTGGGTTACTAGATTTTTAACGTTATAGGGTTCGTATGTGATAAAGCTCAGAAGAAGTTTTAAATAATTGTTGGGAAAATACAGAATTTTGCTGTAGAAATATTTTGCTAGTGACAACTGCAGTGGCAAAAGTACTGCTTCCGTTATCTCCTGTTAAGGAGTACAAGGACAGCATTTTGGGATGGAGACAACCTGAGTGATTTGATGCAGAGAAGTCAGATAGGAGGCCTCCCCACTGGCTCCTCCTAGGAAGGGAATGTGAACTTCTGGTTAAAACCTCATCTCCTGCCAAGGCAGAAAATGAAACAGTGACTATTGCACCACTGGCAAATTTGTAGGTGGAAGCTGTCTCTGGTGGAAGACTAGTGAGATTGAACCCCAGGAGTCATTGCCGGTACCAGAAGCTCAAGCTAAAATAGGGGATATGCAGGACAGGCATAAGGAACATAAGTTTTACAATGAGCGTGGTGAAACACTGAACAGGTTGCCCAGAGAGGTGGTAGATGCCCCAACCCTGGAAACATTCCAGGCCAGGCTGGACAGGGCTCTGAGCAACCTGATCTGGTTGAAGATGGCCCTGCTCATTGCAGGGGGGGGTTGGACTGGATGACCTTTGAAGGTCCCTTCCAACCCAAACTGTTCTATGATTCTATGATTCTATATTGATTTCCTCTCTCTTGTGCATTATTGCCCTAGATGTTATGCGTTCTTGAATTTTATACACAATACTATAGATCTTCTCATATCTTCTGCATTCTTGGAGTTGGGGCATCTCTTGCTTTCTTCCCAAAGTAATTCCAGACTAAGCAAACAGGAAGTAAAAATAAAGGAAAAGTTATTTACAGGTGATCAAATTACATTTCATCTAGGGTCAGCTACACGAGACTACTCACATACTGAAGTGCATAGTCAGGGGCACATTTGAAATTAGACTTTTAAAAGATTATGTGACCTCCAAATATCTCCGTTTAAGTTAGTGCTTTTTCCCAAAACTCAGTTCAGGCTTTAGGCCAGAGAAAGAAATCAGAGCTCTGCAACTTACTGATTGCAACACTCAGCTGAAAGCAGGGGATAGCGCAGGGACGGTCTCTGTTAGGAGAAAAACCTTCTGCCTTGCATCCAGTGGCTGTTATAAATAAAATGTCTAAGAACTCCTTAGTATAGGAATTGAAACCAGAAGTTCATGTCCATGTTTGCTGTGGATTCAGTCATCACGTGCAGGATTTTTTCTCTCAGGTATGGTTAGACATGTAAAGAAGCAAGCATGAATTGGAGGGTCACATTAAGAATTGAATGCATTGTGATGTTGAAAACAATTTCAAAAAGCTTTAGAAATTGGGAAGACCCCTAATAAATACTGCTGGGTTGCAATCCGAGTTGGAGGGAAGTCTTCCTTTAAAGTAGAAAGTGGTGATGAACTGTATCTCTGTCAAACACAATTATTACATTTCAACACTGAGCTGCCACTTCATCTCCAACGAGAACAACATATTTAATAAACGTGAGATTTATTTGTGTCTCCGGTTTTGAAACAAATCCATTCTGAACTCATTCTTTTTTTCAACTTCTGTTCATGGACATGTTATTTAAAAGGAGGTGAATGGATTAAACTCAGATCTTAGTTCCCATTTGTCATGCCTGCTGTTTTGAGGAATACTGTTTCCCAGCAGCTTTGAAAACTCTCTGTCCAATCTAAGGGGAGACCGTTTCGTTTCTTTAGCTGGAGTTTCCACTGGCACCTTTTCTCTAGTGGCGTGCTGAGATTAAACAGCAATTTCTAGGAAGAGATCAGCACTTCAAACAACTAGACGCTGGCTCGGCTCATCAAGAAGGTGGACATCCCAATGCTCGGTGCTTGTGGAGGGAGACAGGTGATATATTTTGGAGCATCTGGCTAGATCTTCTTGTGTATTTTATGCATAATTCTTACTATATGCATAATATGATTATGCAAAAAAATCATACACTTCAAGGATCTGGACCTAACAATCCGCCCTCAATTCTCTTAAGTAGGCCTAATTAAATGCTAGTATTTGACATCTTCTGTTTCCTCCTCTCTCCCTCTGGCTTTCATCATTAGAAGCCTTTTTTTAAAGTGAAATGTGCACTTTCAGACAATGTTTCTTGAATTATGTATGTATTGATGTTGCTTAAATCCTCCTTTCCTGTTCGTTTCTGAATATTCAACTTAACTGCAAGTTTACTTTTTCTCTTGTGCTTACCTTGTTTTTGTTTCCCAATCCATGTTGCCAATTATGTGCCCCACAAAACCTTTTTTTAAAGTACGTGCTGATATAAGGATCACACACTTACAAATGGGCCTATACCTACAAACTTTAGATATGTTCATTAGTTTTGCTTCATCTGAGACGCTTAAGTAGTTATTCTGAGTCTCTGAATAACCCATATGACTTTAGGTAAATGCCCTGAGGATGCATACCCAAATAGCTGTGCTTTTTCTTATGCCATCTGAAGCAAGTCATGGAAGGAAGCTTAATATTAATAATAAACCAAAGTTTGTAAACACAGCACCAGACCTCAGTGAGAACTTGCTGCTGCAGTGAAACGCTATGATGAATTTCTTGAGAGCAAATGATCTCCTCTGCAGTGATGGACCACAGCATCTCTTTCCAGAGGAAGACCATAGGGTGAATTAGTGGGTTCCTGCCCTGGCTCAGGCTGCCTGGTGGGGCAGACAGAAAGGGATTCATGTGCACCCCTTTCTTGGGAGACCCTGCACCAGCCTCCCACAAATGCCAGCACTTGGACCACCTCCAGGCTGCAGCCAGAGCCAGGTGCCCCACAAGCACCAGGTGCCCCACAAGTGCTATGGCTGTGTGCTCCCCCTGGCTTGAGCAGGAGGTGGGAAGCCCCACAGTCACCAGCGCTTTTTGAAATCCTTACTGCTTTTCCCTGGATCAGCAGCTTTCCTGGATGTGTCCAGCCAGCAGCTCTCGACAGCCGATGAAACCCTGAGCACAAACTGTGACCTTCTCCTCGGATCAGATGCCTCTTTCTTGGGTGTCCAGCTTGAGAGTCCTCATCTCAAGGGCAGTATTTGTATGCATTAGTATGTTCCTCAAAAATCCAGCCCATTTATGAAATCCCAAATTGGTCGCATATGAAAACATTGCACCCAAACCAATGCCCACTTTATGTATAATTCATCCAGAGCTGCTTTATGCATAATTCATTTGGACAGACCAGAAGGAGCCATTTTGGCTGGGCAGCACTTCTTCCATGTAAAATACATTTCAAAGCATAAATGCAACTGAGATCTTACCACTACTGCATCTATTGCCATGGACTTTGTAGTGTGCCGAGATTCTTTCTCCCTAGTTTTGAAAGGATCCCAAACAGCAATCTTCAATCATTTCCCTTTCCACTCTTCTCCTTATCAGCTGTCTCCACACATCAATTCCCCCTGAACTTTTGTCCTCTATTTTTATCACATACAATATTTGTCTTGACTTATTTAAATTGCAGGCTCTCTGAGGAAGGCAATGTGCTTTATCTGCTTGGAAGAAGTGGCTGTGGAGATGTATGGCACTATAGAAATGCTTTGTAATACCAATAACACAAAATGTGTGTGAAGTTTGTGTGGTTTATGGTTAGTAGATTTTATGGTGACTAAGTCCTTTCTATCACTTGAGGTGACGAATACCTTTTTTAATGCTCTCAAGGCATTTAAAACCCCTCCTTCTACTTCTTCTATTATCATAGAAAGATAAGCAATGTATCATTTTTATTTTTCTATTTTTAATGTGGGAGGCCTACAGGGAGGAGGGAGTGTTGCATCTCAGCTGAATGTATCAACAGAAATCACCCAGTAATATTTTTAAGTGCTAATGATGAGAAAGGTAAAATTCTCAAGACAAAAGGCCTGAGGTAATGTTTTATTTACCCCAACGTAAATCAGGAGTCAATTTTCTAGTGAAAAATTGTCCAGTGTAAAGTGGTATCAGAGCCAGGTACATAAAGACCTGAACTGTAAGCAAAGGATGCAAGGGGCAATGACAGAGAAAGGAGAACGGTAGGAGAAAGAAAAGAAATGTGAAACATCTATTACAAAAAAATGTTGCTGGAAGCATCTATAATAAGACTGATGAATTGGAGGCATATCTGTTGCAGGAGGGGTACTGTAACATTGGTATTGCAAAAGCATAACAGAGCCAAGAAAATGACGGGCTTAGAAACACTGAAAAGCAGAACTTACAGAAAGGATAGACAAGGTGATGTGGAAGGTAGCATGGAATTAACACCAAAGAATAATTTTATGTTTGATGAAAGAATATTAGGGCTTTATCTGCCACAGAAGAACCTGATTGAGGTCCTGATAAGAAGGAGGGCTACATTAAATTGAGTTTTGATTCTTTCTTAATAGAAACTTATGTGAAATTATTGCACCTCCCCAAGCATTTAACAAGTCGCTGCCACAGGTAGTTCTTCAGTTATTTTCTGCATAATAATTTCTGCATAATGCAGTAGTAATTGAAGGATGTTCCCTTTCTCTACTGACTTAGGTGGTGCTTTAGGAACTGAAGTTTTCTTACTATCATGCATTTTTCACCATTAAGAGGCAGTCTGCCTATGCCAATAGGCAGATGTCCTTTATGCAGCTCAGTATTACTTAGATACCACTGCAGAAAGCTGATAACGTAAAGTAAATAACTTGGATGAACATCCCTTTCAGAAGGTATTTTTCCTATGCCTCCATACCAAGAACTGGAGAATCAACCATTTATTTTCCTGGTATTTTGAGCTAGAATTCATCAACCTGATGTTTAAAAATAGGATGAGTTTAAATGTTATGTCTTCCACTTCACAATAATTAGTTCCTGCTGTGTCCTTAGTTTTGTTACCATTTGTCCAAAAGCTCTGACTTACAGCACTATAAATGCCAACTGTATATTTAGAATTATATTTGGTACATGTAGAAAACAAGAAAATTTGCCTCTTAATCCTCAGCAGTCTATTTCATAGCTGTTCAGGCAAGTGTTTCTCCGGGGAGGTGCAGTTTCCATTTTCCATCCATTGAGCCTTTGGCCTTTTAATGGAGTCAGCAAACAACAGGGCCCGTGCTGGATGCAGAACGCCAGACTGAATCAGTAAACCAATCCTGCATCAGACAGTAGTGATCTTAGCTTTTTCTCAGTCTGGTATTTTCAGAATCAGTGACTTGCTGGCAAGAGACACTAAGCTCAAAATACAGTCTTATTATCATTCCCCTGAGCCAGCCACTCCACTGACAATTTTTATTTCATTTATCTCTGTATTATGCTACCACTGCTAATTATAAGGTATAAAAATTGTGGGGTTACTATCAATTTACTGCCTTTGCTATCTGCAGTTTTCAGCCTATCTGTAACTCTTCCTGACTCCTATTCTAAACCAGCTTTAACACAGCACCCTTTTTCTTCTCACATACAGGCTCAAATTTTCAAGTTGCATGGGCAAAGCTTCCCAGCATTTTTCCAGTGTCAGATTTGTTTCTCTGTAGCACTTGACACACCCAAAGATGCAGACGAGGATTTACATGAACACTTAACCTTGCATGCTTCCAATTAGTGTTCGCAAACTGGGATTTTGCAAGCCTAATTAGATATGGAATAAAACGTACAGGCACTTGAAATCAAGGATAAGATTCAAATCATATGAATCATCCGACTTCTTTTGGACCATGACTTCGAGAGATTGTCATCCAAACTGATGCTCAGGAGTAAGCAGAGAGCGTATCTCCAAGCAGCCAAATCTCACTCCTGGGTGTCTATCTGTAGTAATTGAGTAGATGTTCTCACTTTCTCTAAATATGCACCCTGTAGATAGACACACACCAGTGCTCAAATAAATCAAGGGAAAGCAGCAAACTGACGGGCCATCAGAAAACACAGCATCAGCCTCCCGAGGGGCATATTTGTACTATACCTCTACCTGAGGTGCTCCTGTCTCTTGGGAAAGCAAATGGATAATTCCGCTCATTCACTGCCAGCACAGAAGAAAAGTTATACTTTGGGAAGGTGTTCGTGTACACAAGTCTGATCTGTTCTTGTCTCTCTGCTCCTACAGTGCAGCTTGCACCCATAGATCACACAGATTTTTCCTCCTACAGCTCTGAAAGCAAACCTCAGTGCATGATGCACATTGATACGAGAGGAATGCTTGCTCTAGCAGGTGAGGACATTTTAAAAGGTTTTGGACTTGCTCCCATTGAGATTAGGGGCAAAATGGCTTTTGATCCCTGGGGAGTTAAGGTAAAGACAAAAATTTTTGGCAAAGAAGTTGACAATGTAAAAATTAAATGCATAATAAACTGTAGAATTTCCCTCAGTGATAATTTTATGGGGTGATAACATACTGTGTCTGGCCCATTCTTACATGGGTTTCAGATGAACAAAGACACTCCACTGTCCTCCCCAAAATTGTACAGATAGGTATTACTGCATTTAAGCATCTTATTCAAAAAGGGACAAATTATCACACGGACGGAAAGAGAACTAGTGTGGGGGTTTTAGCATAATTGCTGAAATCATATTACATTTTCCCCTTGCCCTGAGCAGCATGCGTACACATAGGTACTCCAAACCCATGTTGCCTGTGGATTCTGGTTATGACACTCTGTTGTTCCTTTCTCCACAGTTTTAGCTGCTCCTGGTTTCCCTCGCAGAGCCTGAGTACCCAGCTCCCAGGGCTGCAGCTGGCAGCAGTGACATCACATTTCTCTGATGTTCTGGCTTGGCAGTTCAAAGTCGCTCTGTGGAAGAAGACGGTTCTCTGGCACACAGCTCTAATTCTTATCATTCTGTCACAGCACAATGTTATCAAAGAAGGGATTTTCTGTGATTAGCAAAAGAAGGCATTAACTGTGGTCATTAGCATCATCAATATACCGAAGCAAGAAAAACAGTGCAAAACTACAAAGAGTGTTTGTTTTTCTGTATCTGAGCATTATGGTAAAATAGGCTTCCTCAGTTATTAGATAGCTCATGAATAAATATATTATTATGGTAGGCATCGTACGCTTGCTATGTTAAACACAGTCTTCAAGTTATTGTTCTTAAGCCCATGCGTTTCGAGTTATGTGATGGTTTTATGCAGAATCAGCTTAGAGAGAGGGGGAATTGCATGAGCAGCAAAATAGTTTGCTCTCTGCCAGAGGTGCTGATTTGCATCAGTCCCTGAGGCAAAGTTGACCCCTGGGAAATAGGGATTTGCTTTTTGGTAAAACTCCTGCAAGAAGAATTGCGTTGCATGCCTTCTGGCTTTTTCTTCTCAAGATCAGGGATATGTGTAAATAAAGAGAGTTATACTTAAATTATATCTACAGTGCAGTTTGCATTGTAATGTAGAGATACTTCAGAAAGCCTTCAAAAAAAAGTAGCTTGGCTCCTGAAAGCTGTCTGCTGCAGTTTAATCTGGTTTTCAGCTCTGTAGAGGTCTGCTGTGGGTATAAAAAGAGCTGGCCTGGAGCTGAAATGCAGATTAAGCTGGGGCAAGAGGGAAAGCTTCCAGGACTCCGGGTAGCATCTTGGTGCTTATTCTTGAAGAAAACCCTGACCCTGCATCCCTGACATCCCCTCTCCTGTGAGGTCACCCGCACTGTGCTCCTGCTTGGGATCCAAGACATGATACCTCAGCACAAGCCTGAGATTCAGGGAGGGATGGCTGCATATTTAGGTTCAGTTCTGCGAATCGTGCCTTCCTCCTTTCAGGTTGAGAATCGCTGGCACTTTGAAATGAGAGGAGGTGAAGTAGATGTAAATAAAGCGGGACAAACTGATTAACACAAAGAGAAGTAATTTATGAGCAATCAAAAAAGAAAATCCATGTGAAGCAGATTATAATAAGCAAGAAGGCTTGCATATTTGTGGTTTCCTTTCTGCAGGAGGAAGAATATCCAAAAGCATTTCAAGTACCTTTCAATAAGGCTCTCTCTTTTCCATTTTTTAACACACGAAGTTATGCTTTCTCCCATGCTTTTGAAGGAACTAAAAAATTATGTTGTCAGTTTTCCTAAAGTCCTGCTTAGAAATTGTCCTTTGCCTCTGTGTAGTAGCAGGGCAGCAATTGGTATTGTTATTTTTGTGGATTGAATTACATGTTTGTTGTCTGCACTAGCCTGAAGAGGCTTTGTGAGCTACTTGTAACAAGCCATCTCATTTCATACCTCTTATTTTTTTCCCCTTGGGGGCTGAATAAGGTATCAACTATTTCTCCACAATATGCATCAGTTCGGTCAGCAGCGTCATACATGACAGTGAGGCTACTGCCGCCTGTGATCCCCAGCTCACACAGCAGCTCTGCAGCACATCGTTTTGGTGAAGAGATGAATGAGGATAAAATGGTTTTCTTGATGTTTCTAAAAATTGCCATAAATCCAGGCTTTTTGCCCCTGACCTGTGGGCCATACAGCTAGTACTTTGTCAGCTATCTTAGCCCTAGCAGAAAGAGGAGCAAGCAGTTCTCAGACAATCAGGCTGTATTTTTCCAGAGGCACAAATAAATGTACTTTTCACAAAGGAGTCGATTTTTTCCCGTGTCACCTGTCCAGATCTTATACTTTCTTGACCTCCTTTCTTCGGCACATGCAATAAACTTAAGCAACTCCATCCATATTGATGTTCATTTGAGTCCAATATAAAACACAGCAATAATGACTTTCATATTTTCCTTAAAAATGATTTAATAATACCTTTGCATTTCCCTTCAAACCAAATTCTGTCTCCTTTTGGAGGCTTCTCTTTACATTAATAAACAGCCTGGGAATATGCCATCCCAGCCACCTGCTAAGAGCCGTAATCACCCTCTGCAGTCTCATCCTGCAACAGCTCTGCCAATCCGCAATCCATGTTTTGGCTGGGACCAGACAGTTGTGGTTTTTTGGTTTTTTTTTTGTTGTTGTTGTGGTGGTTTTGTTTGTTTGTGTCCTTTGGTTTGTTTGTTTGTGTCCTTTGGTTTGTTTGTTTGTTTTGTTTTGTGGGAGGGCTGTGTGTGTTTGTTGGTTTTTTTGAATCAGATTGATGTGAACATCATTTTGCATGGGTCTTTGCTCCACTGCATTCCTGTTAAATGCATTACAAGTGTGCCTGCCTTCCCCAAATCCTTGCTAATTTTTATTCCAATTGTGTAAGAATTTGCCTACCGCGGGCAGGCAGAGCAGCCACCAGCCAGCCCACCCTCCTGCCTCCATTAGTGCACTTTGTAAAGGTGTGCAGGGATGTTGCATATTTTTTCATAGTGTGGTTCGAAGGGCCCCTCACTATACATCATTCAGTGACATGAAGAATATCTTAATATAGATAAATGCACTGAGCTGCAGTTTCTCCAGAACCTGGCTGCATCCTTCCCCTCACACCCTTTTTAAAGCCCTATGGAGTCAGCCATGGGGAGTGTGGCAGGGACACAACACCCCCCGCCCCTGTGACTGAACCCCACACAGTGGCTGTAGTCACGTACACCCCCCTGATTGGGGGACAGGCGAGGCAAGACCCCCTGCTCAGCCAACAGAGCCCTTGGCCGATGAAACATCTCAGTTGAGAGAAGCTTCTGGACCACTGACCGCACATGACCACAGATCAGATTTTGGCATAAGGTTATAAACGGAGGCCACTGGAGACCCCATTTTGATACGGTGCCCTTGGAGCAGTGGGCCTGCCATCGGCGTCTCTCCCTTTAGGATAGGGACTTGGCCTAAGGCAACCCCTCGAGGTTAAGTGCCCCACCATTTTGTGAGCGATTGTGTTTTCTGGACTGTCCTGGAGCACCTTGGCCTTATTGGTGAGAGATTAGGTCTTCTGGGTATCCTGGAGAGTCCTCCTTTGTGAGTGGGGGAATGCGTGCCTTCAATCATCATCTGGAGCTTTAGGGATTCCCCGTGTCCTGTGTGTGTTGTTTGTGTAGTAATTAGTTCCCAAATGCTATCCTGAACCTGTAGTTATAATGTTGTCAGAGTGTTGAGTGATTTTGATAGACCTTGTTTCTAGTTTGGTTTTCTGCTAAGCTATTTTAATTAAAATAAAGCTTGCTTCCAGCTTTTTGTCTGACTGCTCTCGTTTTGGGTACCTCTGTGACAAAGAGAAGCAAAAAGATACAATCTGTACCTGTCAACCCTGGATCTATTTTTGTGGCCCTGCATTTTCATGCCTTTAGGAAAGCATCACCGAACACCTCCAAGGGGTGGTGGTGCTGTCAGACATTCTCCATTCAGTGCTCTCCTCCTGTCACTTTCCACCGAACCTCTGACCCTTGCTGATACCCTCGAGGTTTATTATTCTCCAATTCAATGAGATCTTACTGTTTTCAGGCTAGACGTTAGCTCATCCTTCCACAGCAAGTCAGCGAGGACAATGAAATATAGCAATTACAAAGAAAAAAGGTAGAAGGGAGCTGTGCTCCTTCCCCTTGGCGTGCCCTCCCAGATTCCAGCAGCTGGCAGCTTAGTAGCGTTCTGAACTGGAGATTGTGTCTGAATTAGCATGTTTAATAGGCCGCAACAGGTCTGTGTTAACAAATCCATCTAATCCTTTTTTAAATGAATGTATGCTTTTGGCTTTTAAAATAGACTTAGTCCCGTAGTTATGTTTCGTACTTTGTGAAGAAGAACTTCCTTCTTCTTGCTTTAATGCAGCTGCATGATCATTGCAGTGGTGCCCTCTAGGTCTTGTATCAAGTGCAATAATGGATGCAGCAAACTTGAACGCTTTAACCAAGAGTTAGCCACCAGGTCAACAGAGGTGATCCTTCCCCTCTACTCAGCACTGGTGAGGCCGTATCTGAGTGCTGAGTCCGGTTCTGGGCTCCCCAGTAGAAGAGAGACATAGATGTACCAGACGGAGTCCAGCAAAGGGCCACTAAGATGATTAAGGGACTGGAGCTTCTGTGACATGAAGAAAGCCGGTGAGACCTGGGGCTGTTCAGCCTGGAGAAGAGAAGGCTCATGGGGGATCTCTTCAAACCTGATGGAAGGGTAGAGAAGACAGAGACAGAGTCTTCTTGAGAGTTCATGGTATTAAGTCAGGAGGCAATGGACACAGGCTGAAACATGGGATGTTCATTATGAGGGTGGTCAAACACAGGAGCATATAGCCCAGTGAAGCTGCAGAATCTCCATCCTTGGAGATTTCGACACCTGCCCTGTTTCCCTGAAAACAACACAGGGTCTTATACAATTTTTTTGCTCCAAAAGATGAAGATGCTTGCTTTTTTACATGTACAGCTGCCTGGACACTATTTAAATTGACTTTTTTAATGAACTGTAACTAGGGCTTATTTTTGGAGTAGGGCTTCTATTTCGAGCAACCTCAAAAATACTGAAAAATTGTGCTAGGGCTTATTTTTGGGGTAGGTCTTATTTTGGGGGAAACAGGGTAGCTGGGAAAGTCCCTGAGCAACTTTGTCTGGACCTGCTTTGAGCAAGGGGTTGGACTTGGTGACCTTCAGCGATCCCTTCCAACCTAGATTATTCTGATTCTATGAATGATGTTTTTCTACTAAAGTCCTCATCTTGTCCATGATTCTAAGAGTTCTTGCCTATTTAACTGCTCCTCTTGCAGGAGTCACTCAGTACCTTGCTGCCCATCTTCATGTAATTTCTAGTTCACCTTTTTGAGACGGGGTGACATCAGTATCTTAGCCCTGAAAAAATGAATCTCTGTTTCCTCAGAGCTTGAGCTGGTGCTGGTCTCTTTTTGGCACTGACACTAACTATTTATGATGAGTTTCAGTGAGTGCACAGCTCCCATAAATAAAGACATGAAAATTTACAGTCACTGAACAAAGCCAAGGCCTCCTTCTCTTCTTGCGTCTGCAAACAGCCTATTTTTGCACAGCACATTAATCACCAGTCTTCCTTTTCGACCTCACAACTGCAAGAGGCCCGTGCAAATATTCTGCATGGAGGTGTCTGTGTACAATGGTTTTTGTGCTTTCCAACTCGGAACACTTCCATCAGCTTCTTTCCATGAGGAGCTGCAGATCAGAGTCATCACATGTCTGCACATCGGCAACCTCCAGGGGCTGAATTAGGCTGGGTGTCCACACCTGCGTCACCACTCTGAGGAACCATGGTACTTTCTCTGGCCCGTAAAGGCATCCTACTAGATATGGTCTTGAACTTCCTGTGAGCTATGCATACACCTTACTGTGTCTCCTTTTCTCCAGCATATGTTGGTAGATAGGACTCCAAGGGCAGAATTTAAGTCAAGGCTACGACATCTGAATGTAGATGTTTGCATGAATGTGTTCACAGGTACAGCAATGGTCTAAGGACACAGTGGGACATTTAAGGGCTTGGTATAGTTGCCTGCACAATTGTTAAATGTTTTTTGGGATCCACTCGCATAGTCAGTTCACTGTCGCCATAAAGCCTGTGTTACTTTGGCCAGCCTCATGCAGACGGCTCAGATGCCCTAAGGCATCTCAAATTTCTCCCAGTGTTTGTATGTAAGCAACTATCTCTAGCCCTTGGTCAGCAAAATTGCTTCTGGGCTCCACTTACTGCTTTTACTAGTGGTTTGGTTCAGTTTGTCCACAGACAGGCAACAAGGGATGCTGGAGACACATCTGCTTTCACTGCCAGTCCAGTTAGGAAGCCCAGTGAGAAAATGCCACCTTCCTGATGCATGAAGCATAGACAAATATCAGCCATTTCTTTCAGTTGTGCAAGCTTTACAGCTGAAGGAAAAGTTTTGTTTACATATTGATTTAAATCCTTCTGAAGTCATACATCAATGAAGAATTATGTCTTTTTACATATATTCAGCATTACATTTCTGATTCTTTTGCTCTAAGATCTCCAGAATCACAAAAACATCCTCTTTTCTTACTTTTGCCTTGCATGAGAAGAACGTTTTTAAAGATTGGAATCACGGGGCAGATATTCCTTCCAGCACCATCCTGCACTCTGCTAGCAGCTCCTTTCTCCCCTGGCATATATCCCTACACTGTCTAATTATGTCTCCAGTTCCCAGTTTCTCAAATGAGTGCATGCTCTTAATGAGACTAAATGATGGACAAGTTTCCAGCAGAAGAATGCAGATGTTTCCTCTTCATTTAAGCCTATTTCCAACTGTTTGTTGTTTTTTGGCTTTGTTTGTATGTTTGGTTTGGGTTTTTTGGTTTTTTTTCCTGCAGTTCCCATCCCATTTCAGAGATGCTAGATTTCTCACCTTCCATCCTAAAACTTTAGCCATTTGCTTTCTATTCCCTGTATTTCTTCTTTTAGCATTACTATCACTGCTTTTAGCACCACGTTGGTTTATTCACCTCTGCTCTTTTAAAAATGAATAAAAACTGTTTGCTTTCAGGCTCCGTCTCCCTGTATGGTGTCTACTATATGAAGATTTCCAGTGAAATTGCTAGTGTGTTTTTGTCCATGCAGTGTGTGTACCCTTATAGAGGGTTTCTGTAAACACTCACTGAGCAATATCCTCCACCATAATTCTTGCATTATTTTCCAAAGGTCAGACCTTGTCATAGCTTGTGATGTTTGCTGAAGCATGTGTAACTTCTGACACTGTTTTTTGAAGGCTCCAGTTTCAGGTTTTTGCATAGCTTTTTTTAACACGTCTGACTCTTGACTGTCAAAGAGCTAGTCATATTCTGTAGGCTTCATACCAGTTTGCTTAGACAATTCTAAGTTTGTTTTGATGAGGATTAATCCTGGGTCTTGCTGGAACTTCTCTCTAAATCTTTTGTTCCTGTTCCCAGTCTCAATCTGGTCTCTGCTTAGAAATATAAACCTCTGAAACTGGAAGGTGTGATCAGTTGCAAAGTCTGTTTTGTACTCTGGAAGCACACCTGACACTTGCTTCATTTTGCCACTATTTCTCATTTTTATGCAGTAACACAATTTCATTATCAGTCAGAGTTAATTGCAAGCTATTAAAACCAGAAAATGCTTCAGAATCTGCAAAAGTCAGAACTATAGTCTAATATCTGTCTTTTTCTGCACCAGACACCAAACTCAAACTTTCTCCAGCAGTTTTCTACATTTCTGGATAATTTCACCATACATTTTTTTAAAATCTGCTCCATTCTTCCTCTTCTGGGAAATTTTCTTAGTTCATTTTTATTTCTGTACCCACACAGCACTCATTTTGCTTTGAGCTACAGGAGGCGACAGAGCAGTTTTGTTTGGTATTTAAGCTTTGGCTGGTCATGGTTTCAGCTCATGAACCTCTGCCCGATGAAAGACCCGTTTCTGACCAGCACTTGCCAGCACCTGCTGAGGTGCAGGTCCACTAAGCCTTCCTCCCTGCCGCTGCAAGAACGGCAATAATAACGCATGAATGCCACCATGGATGCTTAGGGCACAGCAGGAAGACAATTCACAAACTTAGTGTGTTACCTCCGGGGTTACAGGGCACCACACATCTGCTTTCTTGCCGTAAACATTACTCCTTCTGCCTTTCCTAAACGTAATGGATCTTTTCTGCTAAATGAGTCCATCAGTTTATGCAAGGAGACAAATACCTTTATTCTGCTCCACCCATCTGTGTGCCTTGTGTAGCCTGAAAAATGGTACAAAACAAGAAGTCAGCAGTGTATGGGGGAAAGTAAATAAGGTATGTGTATGGCCTTAAGTGATGGGCAGCCTCCTGCACCGAATTCAGGCTGTAGTGTCAGTTGCAATGGGGAAGTGAAAAGAACAGGACAGATATAAGCTTTGAACTAAAATGAAACCCACCTTATGACACCATTTCTTCTTCAGTTATATGTTTTAGTTTAATGTATCCCTGTTGGTGACCAAGTCAAGGAGCAAAGGCATGGCTTGCTCTCAGTTCAAGCTGCAGACCTATTATTCTACTAGTGGGAAATAATTCTTTTGCAGTCTATTATGGGAAGGAAAATTGCTTCATCCTCGGGAATCTAAGTATTTCATGAGCTAGCAATAGGGAGCCCATACAAAGCTATAATTTGCAATCTGAATCTAATTTCAAACTTCATCTCACCAAAAATGAAAATTAATGTATGAAGGGACTCCTTGTATCATAAGTACTCTCTTTCTGAATTCTATTACCTTCTGAGTTAACCCATAATTTAGCTTTTTTAAACAAATCAAATTGAAATTGATGAATGCTTTAAAGTTTATAGTTTAATTTCTTTGTGTACCGTATCTTAACAAATTACAGTCAGTTTAGGATACAACCAAGTGTACATAATACAAAATAAGCTTGTTAGGAAGCCTTCTTGCTTAGGCTGCAGAGTTTTCAAACCTTCTTAGCATAAAGTAGAACTTTTAATAGATCTTATCCAAGTGTGTTGAAACTGTGCAGTCCTGCACATTTCCTAGAAATACATGGTAGGGACGAATAATTGCTGTCGTAGACGTGGCTTTAACCTCTAATTCAATGCATACATAATATATATCCTTCTGATCTGAAGAATACTACATTGGAGAAGACAGGCTAGACAGAGATTGTCTTAATGAGAGTGACAAGAACGATTTTGAGGCACCAGAAAGACAATATTTCCCAAGCCCAGGTAGGACAGACAGCTATGCTTTTATGCAGATGGTGTCTTTTGAATGACATGTTCACAAAAGCCTTAAAGACAAGATTGGCTCAATAGGTTCAACAAACCCATGTGCCAGGAGGAGGTTCCTGTGGGGCTTCTGTTACCAGCAGGAGCCTGTATGGGCTGTGCCAAGGTGGGGACTCTCTTGTATGGCAGGTCCACAGCCCGGGCTCACCGCACTTCAGCCCTGGAAACAGATCTGAGCAGAGAAAAGGGTTGTGTGTCAACACACATGGTCAATGAGTGAAGGCAAATCCCGCAGCAAAGGGAACCCCAGGCCACCTCTGATCGTTAAAGGACCTGCTCTTACCTGCCTGCGATCAACTGGGTTTGACATTTTCTGTGCCAGTCAACTGCTCCACTCTACTTTTTAATTTTTTTCCTAAAACAGTAGATACAATTCAGCTGTTTCCAAGAGTAAGCTCATATAAAAGCAAGGAAAAGTAGACAAATGATCTTAACTAGTTCCTTGACAAATTATTTTATGCTTTCAAACAGAAACTTGTGTTCTGGCAACTGATTCCACTGATGCTGCGGATATACACTTTTCTGTCCCTGTGAAAGCTTCCTTGAATTTGGACCAAGTGTCAGACACCATGGAAAGCTCTGTACACAGATTCTCAGGGAAGGCTCACCAGACCCCAGCAGCTAAACCCTCTGGAGATCCTGCTGTAGTGGGCAGGGGGTGCTGCCCCTGTGCTGCCATGCCCTGCCTGCCAGGGGTGCTGCCGAGCTGCCCGAGGGGTGGAGGACACTCACGTCAGCTGTGGTACCCACCAGGACACTCCCTGGGGATGCTCATGTCTGAGATAAACAGGGAGGGCAGAAATACCGAGAAATGCTCGGATGGAAATTGTCCAGCAACCTTAATTCACCCTCTGACGCATACATATTCCCTAGCCTTGAAGGCCTGGGTTTGAAATCTTAACACTGAGTGTCATTTCTCACCTGCAATAAAAACAACGCAGTTTCCGCATCTTCCTGTTCCATAGGAATTGTTCAGTGAGCACTGATTTAGTCAGGTTTGTTTCGTATTTCTGTTCCTTTTTATGGATGCTTTTAATTTTCAGGTAGGAAACCTGGAGAAATAGCAAAATAGCCTAGCTAACATGGGTTAATGTGGTTATTTCCCTGTGGAGGGAAAGTAATCTCATGAAACATGAGTGCTTGTTCTTGTGATTGCTTCTGACGGTCATGTGGTACCTTTTTTTTCTGATTTGCATTACCAGTTTCTTCAGTTCTTAACTTGGAGGGACTGAAGAATATGAAGGGCTTGATATCGCGTTCTCACTCTTTGTGTGTTCCCATAAGTGAGCTCTCAGTTCTTTGGCAGCAGAATAAGAACACGATCCAATATAAATCAGCATAGACAAATGCAAACGGTAGAACTAAATGGTGATCTCTACTTATGGTAAAGAAACAGATTATTGACGAGTAAATCAAACTGAGATAAGTAATTTTTCAGGATCATTCAACACTGGACTGGACAACATGTGATGTGCCTAAATACAGAGGAAAAGCATGGGTGGGCTGATAGAAGGAATTTGTGGGACAATAGTTTTCTTTTGGAGAACCATGGAAGCCCCAGTTTCCATGACATCTAGGGTAGCCTTCAGAGGCCATTAATTTAGCATGACTCTAAGTGGGGTAGATCTATTATTTTGAATATTGTATTTTTATGTAAATGTTAAGACAATTGTGTAGTAGATTAGACTTGTGTATTTTCATGAACAATTTTTTTTTGTACCACTAACAAATATTTTTCAGAAGCAAAAAAAAGAAGGCACAGATACACTCAGTGCACTTTAATATTTATGCACATGTATTACTGCTAAATAATGTATGTTATTTGGCAACAGAAGGTTATTCTTGTGCCTATTGACATTAGTACTGCTGTTTCTGCAAACAGTTGGATTTCTCATACATATGCATTACCTTGCCTTTCTTGCCGCACATCCAGGTAAGCAATCATCATTCAGTATTTCATTGTGTGAAATGGCAATAGTCTTGCAGCACCCATTGCTTTCACAACCTCTGGCTCTGTCGTTTAAACAGTGCAGTTTAAAACTTCACTTCCTGGAGGCACAGAGGCTGAAGAAATCAAGTCCTGGAGCAGAACTTCAGCTCCAGAGCTGGGGGTGAAGTGGCACAGGTCACTAGGAGCCCATCCATACATGTTCCTTCTTTCCCCTGGGGGGCAGCAGAATATTGCTGTTAAGGTCAGTTCACTCGATGCTAAGCCCTTGGGACTAACATAACACAGCTTCCTTGGCTGTGCTGAGTTCTCCTGCCATGTATTCCTGCCATCCTGGAAATAATCGGTGGTGCTACTGGATAGGAAGAGAGTTTCCAGGTGAAGAGAGTGGGTTGAAATGCGATGCTTCTAGTGAAAGCATCAAACGAGGCAGATTTCTAACCTGTAGATACTTTCAAGTTGCAATTTGCCCCTTGCCTCCCTTAAATTCCACATCAGCTTTCAGAAGGCTCCTGTCTGGGATGCTGGATTGGCTTATTGAAGGTGTTACATTGGCAGGGCTGGAAAATAAGCTCTGCCTTGTCACAAAGGTGGGACCTGTAGACCTATAGATGGTCCAAGAAGTCTCTGCATCCTCTTTGTGACACAGAAGAAGTTTGTCCTTTCATGGGCAGGCACAGTGAGAGTTGTCTTTCATATCCCAGGACCCTCAAAGCATCAGATATTTCATCTGATTGGTTTGGGGCTTTGGGAGCAGTGTGAATGTCTCACGGAGCTCCTATGGCTCAAGCTGTTCAGCACAACTTCTCTGCACTGTTTTGCTAATGCTTTGCCAGTGTCAGTATTTACCTGGGCTAGAGGTACCATCCTTAAAACAAAAGGGTCTTAAGACATTTGTCCTCCCATATTAAGTTTAAATGTTTGGAAACAACGTCAGTCTCCTAAAGTAGTGAGATTGCCTTGCAAACCATTAATATTTTGAAAACACAATAAATTTGAGAATCTCTTTACTATTCCTCCTTTTTTGGACCATATTTTTAGTTTACTTTTCAATTATTTTTGTGATAATAAAGAGACAACCAAAACAAAGGGTACTTTCATCTACACCGTCACAAGTCCTACAACACGCTGCAAGTGTTGCCCTTCTCATCTTCACCTGCTGCCCCTTGCTCAGGCTGCAGCATAACTTTGCCCATTTACAGTGGCAGGCAGTTTTGCAGTAAGCAACGGGCCATAAGAAAATGAAGGTGGCTACAAGCACATTTCATGTATTTTTTTCCAATCAGAGTGACCTCAAGAGCGTTCATTGCAAGCTGGCAGCTTGGAAGTGAAAGACACCATATCCCATTATCAGTCTCACCACATCCTCCCTTTCAAGTGCTGTTTGAAGAAGCCCAAGGCAATTGAGTAGCTATTGAATCACTTCTGGTAAACTTGGACTTCCTAAACCTGACTGTGGTTTATTAAAAAAACTAGCGCTGGAAGAGATTTAAAGAAAGCATAAATTGTATTACCTTGGAAAGTACTGGAAAGTGAGCATTGAGGTCCAGCAAGGGCATATAGGGTAATGTATTAAATATGATATCCTAGCACAAGCAAGACTTTCTTCGTCTGTAGGAGATGTGATGAAAAATAAGGCTAAGAGAAGGTTAAGAGGATCTGGATTTTCAATTACTTTGTAACAAAAGTGTCTTGGGGTGATTTACGAGGGATCCAGGACTTTTATGTCTTCTGGGAAATTAATTTTTTTTTATGGGAAGCTATTCAGAACGCCATAAAACCCAATTTTTTCTGACTAAAAATATTTTGTACCTTCAGGTATCGTATGCCAAAATAAACAATAATAATAAAAATAAGGACAGGTCAGGTGAAAAGCCTCATTTCTGTTGGATAGATGTCTGCAGGAGACACCACTTAGCACTGCATGGTGGATCAGGAGGGCAGCAGGATGCCTCTGCATGTGGGGATGCTCCTCACCCAGAGGTGGCCACATGCCCAAAGTCGGCAGGGCCTGCCTGGCTCCCTGCAGGCAGCTGGGGCTCCCCATGCAAGACCCAGGGGCTCTCCCTACAGCTGACCCACAGGATGAGGGCAACTATCTGTAACGGGCACATGCCACAGCCAAGGAGAATGATATAACAACTGTGTCCAGTTCTGGGCTCCCCAGTTTAAGGACTGGAGAAAGTCCAATGGAGAGCTACAAGATGATTAGGGATCTGGAGCATCTTTCTTCTTCCGAAAGACTGAGAGAGCTGGGTCTGTTCAGCCTGGAGAAGAGAAAGCTGAGAAGGGATCTCATAAATGTTTATAAATATCTCAAGTGTGGATGTCAAGAGGATGGGACCAGCCTCCTTTCAGTGGTGCCCAACAATAAGATGAGAGGAAATGGGCACAGACTGAAGCACAGGAGGTTCCATCTAAACATGAGGAGAAACTTCTTCACTTCAAGGGTGACAGAGCACGGGAACAGGCTGCTCAGAGACATTGTGGAGTCTCCTTCTCTGGAGACGTTCAAAACCCACCTGGACGCCTTCCTGTGTGATCTGCTCTGGGTGAACCTGCTTCAGATGATTCCCAGAGGTCCCTTCCAGCCCCAACCATCCTGTGGTTCTGTGATTCTGTAAACAACTTGACAGCTACTAGCCTTAGAGTGCTCTGAAAAGCAACTGTATAAAATACCATGCTTTCCCATATACACAGCCTGTATATTAGGGTCATCAGTGCTTCCTGTAGTGGTAAAACTGTATTTTTTAAAAATAGTTTTGGTCCTGCTTTCCCAGAACAGCCAGCACCATGATGAGATATTAGATGGATGCTTTTCATTGTAAAGCATCATCAACTGAGTCATTTACTGAATCTTAATATTTTTGCATCTGGGCTGCAGGATAATAAATGTTGTTACACAAGTGACTCTGAGGACTGAAATGACTCATGGTGCTTTATCACTAGTGATGGCACATGAGAAGGAAAGATGAAGCTTGAACCACAGAACACAGTCTGAGCTCATGGGGCTGGTAACTGGAACATTTTTTCCTTGTAACAGGAGCACATCTCTTATGGAAGCTGCTGAACAACAGTAAACCCAAATGCCATGTGTCGCTTTCCTACAGAGGCATTTCACAGCTTGTAAGGGCATCATAAGAGTAATACTATTTCTCAGATCTGCAGCATAGCTCTTGATTCTAATACCGTCTATTCTGTGTATTAGTGGGAGTTCTCAGCATATATAAGAATGGTACCAGAAGCAAAATGTCATTTGCAGGTTGGGAGTAAAAATTTTGCCCTAAGACTGATTAGAAATTAAATTTTAAAAATGCAGAGATTTACTGGTTTAGCCTACAGTCAGACTGCTCAATGCTGCAATGGCAAAGAGAGTCAACTACTATCAGTCATTTGCTTATTCTCCTAAAGCGCCAAAATCAATCTCTGAAATGAAGTAAACATAGCTGCATTGATCTGGCAATGACCTAATTTTTGAAAGTCACTAAGAGTCCATAGTAGTATTTTAATAAAATATGTTTGTTGGAGTGTTGACATGCAGGTAATGGGACGATTATGTGATTGTTAAGATTAGTCTCGGGACTGGAGAGCAAACAGTAGCAGGAATCTTCCCCAGGGTACAGTCAAGAGACAAGAACATCATTGAAAAAAACAAGTTCTATTCAATTAAATGTGATGGTCTTGATAGTGGAGTCGTTCTTCTGGATAACTTTGGCTGACACAGGAACAAAAAGATGCATTTCTTTCCACTTCTTGGGGGAAGCTTACAGAAAAAAAGTGCCCTCCTTGTTTGAGCAGCCCATTGATTTGGCCTCGGCAGCTCTCTTGAGCCCAGACCCTCACAGCCAGATGTGGGCAAACCTTCAGAGTGGTACCAGGATACACTCCTCTGTTGCATCCCCTAAGACAACGTTGTCTGTTAGCTCCCATCCAGGGCTATATGGCCCATTCGCCTGGGTTGTATATAGTCTAGTGCTCTAGGTGTATGTCAACACAGAGGTAGAGATGCACCAGACCAAACTATCTGTGTAGCCAGCCAAAAGTATGTCCTAAAATAGTCCATGTGTCTGCTACCTAAACCTGACAGTGACCAATGCCTTTTGCTGGTGAAGGGTGGGATTTGGCTTTAGAGACAGCTACATACACTTGCACTGAGGCCCCTGCAGGCAGGTGTCTACAGGAGGACTGGGGTCAGCTCCCAGCAGCCGCTGGAGATGAGATGCAGATTTTGGTGGCCTGACACCCCTCAGGTGTCTTCAGGACACCAGCACGCAGGCAGCAGATGTACCACAAGATTTATGGGAAGTCTGTACTCCAAAGGAGCAGGTAAGAGAAAGCTTAAGGCACTCACATGGCACTAGATGTTTATGCTTAAGCAACTGAAGTGAGCAGTGAATGTTCTTCTGCAAAGTCCCTGGAGAGTCTTCTTGTCTGCTCCTGGATGTTCACAGAAATGCTTGTGGGAAAAGGAGATACTCCTTGAGGCAAAGAGCAGGAATAACTCTTTAGTGCAGTGGCTAGGACACTCACCTGAATGCCAGCCCCTGCTGTAATGTATTTTGTGCTAGGTATTCATTTAAGTGAGGACAGAAACGAGATGTTTCCAGGTACTACCCCTTCACCTACAGATTGATGTTGATCCATATTTTCTCTCACTCCTGTTTCCTCTTTCCTGTTCTCTCAGTCTCTTCACACTCTGGTACTCCTTTGACACAACCATTTCCCCTCCCTCTTTCAGCTGCTCTTGATTTGAAGGCCTTGTTCAGGCAACCGGCACAGGAGTCTGAGCTGCGAATCCAGGTTGGAGGCTACTTTTAAGTACAAAGTCAAAGACCCACACATTCCTCTCTTACGCACTTCCCTTTTAGCCAGCTATCTGCTTGGCTTTTGGGCCTTTGCAGATTGGCTGCCCCGGATAAGGCGCCCAGAAGCTCCCCTCATGCCTGGAGGAACCTCCATAGGTGTTGCTTGAAGATCTGTGCATGGGTGGAGATACATCTCATGGGGCTTCTCTTCAGCCTCGTGGTGCTGCTGCTCGAATGTGCCCGAATGTGCCCATCCTCATTTTCAAGCATTCACCTTTGACCACAGTTCTTTTGAATCACATTAAAGAGTTGGGGGGGCGTCAGCATGAGAACTAGGTGCTTAAAGGATGTAGGTCGATACAGCTGCTAATGAGGTTATGTCGTAGGTGCCAGCAGAAGCACAGCACTCAAGTTGATGCCTCAGAACGTCACTCCATCCTAAATCCCTAATTAAACTCTGTACAGTAGTTTATGTCCCTAGAAACCAGTAAACAGCTGAGATTATATTTTTTGCTTCCTTACAGTATCCATTATTTAGCTTTTTTAGCTTCCATTTCTAAGGCAAACTCTCTGATCCTCTCTTAACTTCATTCATGTAATCAACCTTCTTCCAGTACTACAGAATGTTGTGTGTCTCTATCACTACAACACTGTATTTAGCTTTCGTTTTACCTGATCGTGCTTGGAACACCTGGTTGCAGTGCCTCACCAAGGTTCCTCGGAAAAGTATCCCCTTGGTTAGCTGCTTAAATAATTCCATCCCTAACAATCCCAGGATTTAACAAAACAAGTTATTTTTAAAAGGCTTGACTCTGGCTACGCAAAACAATTCCTGTTCCTTTTTTTGATGTTACCTTCTGGGTACCTTATGGTGTCTCTTTGCAGCTGCTTTTCTGTGCTGGTTTTGTATGTCACGTATTATTTTATTTTGCTCTGGAGGCTATGGATCTACTTTGTAATTATAATTCTTTGTTGCCTTTCTTCAAGTTCTTTCCAATGCAGCAGTACCTATTTTAATTGACTTGGCAGAGAAAGGATGTGAGCCTGAAATGCACCACAGATTACAAGAATGCTATTTTTTAAAGTTCTGCATGAACGAGAACAAAGTAGATTTTTGGTCTATGGGCAAAAGCTTGGATCATCTTCCAAGTCTAACCAAAAGCATCACCTCTGTCTTTGCAGTCTCCCTTGAACCATTTGGAAGGTGAGGAGGCCATGAGCTCTGAAATTCCTCCTGTAAGGATGAACATGGGCTTCCACAAGGCCACTGATGCCAAAGAGTTCTGTGCCTGTACAATATTATAGGCCATACTGCTCCTGCTACAAGATGGATTCAGAGAAAGAGTTTTTGTCTCAACTGGATACCTCACTGAGCTAAAAGTAATTAGAATCTAGGAAGCTGCAAATTACAAACAGAAGAGTGAACAAATTTTAATATATTAGATTTGAAGTAGAAAATATATTCTCAGATATTTTTATAAACTATTTTTCTCTTATGGATTATAATGCATCATATTTCTACATTTATAATCACTTGCCTTTGCTTTCAGTTTAATCTTAGTGACTAAAGCTGAAAGATATAAGAAGTACATTAATGTGGTTTCAGTTTCTAGGAAGTAAATCGTAGTCAAAAATACCAGATCATCCTAATACTTTTACAGAATAACATGAAAGCCACACCCACAGTCTGTTCCTGTAAGTCTTTTATTCAAATGGAGTTAGATAGGTGAAAATAATTATAAAACCCCTATATGCATACATGCAGATGCACCTATAAGCATACACCGCCTCCTATAAAAACACAGCAGATCAGTACTAGGTAGCCTGCCAGTCAGTGGTTACCTGAGTATGTAGTGTTTGTACTTAATAAGTATTTTGGAATGATGTGATTTTTATCACTTACAAAACAAAACTGTTTCGACTTTGTGTGCAGGCTGAAGCAATGCTCTCATTCAGAATCCCAGGACGCAGTGCAGCCTCCCTGCTACGCTCATTTCTGCTCACCTGCACAGCCTGGGCCCTTGTGGAACTGATCCTGCAAGGCATTGAGCCATCAGCCGTGAGCAATAACGCTCTAAAATACAAGCTTTTGGCTTAACCATGCAGGTTATTCCTCTGAGACTGAAGCTGCTTAAAGCCAGGCCAAGTATGTGGCGAGACCAGAAGTGTGGTGCTCATCCCCTGGCCGGAGCAAGCTCGCTCTGCAGTGACACTCCCACACCTGGCAATAAATGTGTGCAGGACTGGATCCCATTTTTGCTTGAGAAATGATCATGTTATCCATCATGATAAGAATCCACCCAGCAAAGGAGCTGGTTGGCTGCATGGGACACAAATGTGTGTGTCAATAGCTTGACATAAGGAACATTTTGGGAAGGTAAAAATTCTTCAAAATATGTAGGCAAAGGGCCAGATGGAGAACTGAGCTTGTTAAATGAGCTTTCTTTCAGCTTGGACATCCAGCCAGAGCCTGGTACAGCATCTTCCTAGGCACATGTCCTAATTTGTGCTAGTTTGGGTTATTGTAGTGCATTTAATAACGTTTGATGATAGCCCAGAAAATCTCAGTGCCTCTAAGACCAATGTGAGATGGTGGCAGAAAAGGCTGCTGAGAACATTTCTCCCACAACATGGTGCAGGAAGATCTGCATTCTGGAGATGGCACTCTTGCCAGAGCAAGCTGTTCGGGGTGCAGCATGCTGCATTTGGGGTGCTACAGACCAAGACACATTGAAATACAAGCATCCTCTTTTGAGTTCTTTTTCCCCCACAGCAGAGGACTTGTAAATAAGATGTTGAGATTGCGGTGGACCAGTGGGCTCTGGAGATGGCTGTGGGAAATGAAGTGCACAGAGCTTTACCACATATATGCTTTACTAATGAGTGCAGGAGAGTTACCACACAGCAGCTTTTAAAGCAAGAGCAATACAAATGAGCAAACACCAGGAAGCTTACATTCGAAACTAAAATTTGCTCTTTACTATAAAAATACTTGTTTGCTTGTAGAGAAGGAATAGTTCTGCAGGGTTTCTGTTCTCTTCTGATTAAGGAGGAATTTTAACGGTAAATAGTTTTATTGTAGAAAATAACATATCTTGGCAGTCAATTTTCTAATATACTCAATACATAAGGGAAAAAAGATCCTGATTTTAGCTGACCAAGACAGTGGGTGGTCACTAGTATGGAAAATGTTAATATTCTACCCTTCAGAAATATACTATGTCTGTCCATCAGTATACTTCTAAGTGCCCAATCGTTTTCATATCTCCCTGGGTACTTTACAAAATCAGATAAACCATGGCAACTGAATAATAATGTGGCTTGAAAGAAAAAGCCATTAACAAAAAGAAATGCATTCTCCCCACTAGTTCCTTAATTTAAAATTCACACCAGGCTTCAGCAATCTGAATATTAGAAGAAAAAAAATTTCAAAGAGAATATGCAATGACTAAGTGGCTACATATTCCCATCTCCTCCCAGAGGAGTAAATGACAGCTATGCTGGCAGAAAACTGAGGAGTTTAACTATACCAAATCAGACCAATTGTATCCAGTTTTTGCCTCCGGTGATGGCCAGCAGCAAACTGGTTTGGCAAAGCATGTTTGATTTTAAGCTTTGTATCTCCAACAAGGAGGCTAGGCATTACGCCGTGCGTAGAGGAATTCTGTCCTTCACTGCAAGGCAAGCTGTGGAAATCAGGAAGGCATCTGTGTCTCGTGCGTGTTTCATCCCGGCTATGCAGCAGCAGTTAATCTCGTTAAGGCTGCTGGCGGCTGTGAGGTGTGAGAGGCTGTGGTACCACAGCAGAGCCTCTCCCCATCGCGTGGCAGTGCATCGGAGAGCAGTGAGGGCCACTTGCTGTGCTCCTCACAGAAGTATCTAACTCTTGCAGAGCTTTCAAGAGCGGCTCGTGGCAGTGAATTCCATGTGATAATCGTATAATTCGTGGAAAAGAACTGTCTTTGAGGATTTTCTGATTTCTACAAGGGTGGCTGGTTTTCTTAAGTTTGAAGTATGTGTAGTAGATTTCAGTTGCTATCCTATTTTCTGCATTATGTGCTTGCTCATTTGTCTGTCCTAACTTTTACAAGATCTCCTCATATTGGAGAATATATCCTATGCTTTTTTTTTTGTATTATTATTTCTCTTGTTTCAACTGTAACTTTTTAGCTGTAATATTTGAAATTATGCATCCTAGAGACCTCCTTCTAGCTTAGTTAATGAGGCTCCAGTGACCTGCAGCAGAAGTATTTGGTCTTTTGATTTGGTACTGTTCTTTGTCACCTTCTTAAAACAGCTTAACACTTATTTGATCTGCTTTCTTATTTCCTGTTGAAACTTCTTCAATGAGATACCCACGGTGATGTTCGTGTTCTGTCTTATGATTTATTTGATGTAGAGTACTGGAGTACTGAGGTAGGTGTGGCCTTCTGTCTTGCATTTCTATCAGTTAATTTAACAGCAACTATCTTTCTTATATTCAGTTTAATCTTTCAATATGGGACCTTTTTGGCAATGATGTTAGATTCTTTGGGAATTCTACACAATCTTTTGTTTTTCTTTTATGTTCTTGTGTCATCCTGAAAGGATATCACTTCATTCATTGCCATTCAAACTCTTTTCTGGGTAATATAACTCATATCTGTGGACTTTTTTTTTTGCTTACAACCTTTTTCTAAATAGAAGACTGGCTATATAGTCTCTGTCTCTCTGCTTATAACTTTTCAGATTCTTATAAAACTAGAACAGGATGGTTCTCCCATATCTGGTTTTGACTCCACGAGTGACTGGAGAAATATTCAGAAAGTCTGGATGAAGAAATGCTGTTATGATACTTCTATTGTATTTTAAAGGAAGAGGAAAAATAAACATGGAATCGGATAAGGTGACATTTAATGTTCTGAAAGAAATATTGAAATCTGTAAAATTGTCATACGATACCCGATAACCAGAAGTAATCAAAATAGTTAAGTTATCCATAAGAATCATTGTTTTTTCTACTCGCAGAGCTCAGAGTAACACAGGGATGGCTTCTTTGCCAGGCAATACCTACAATGTGCCATACCTAGGAGGCTAACAAAGCAGTCTTTGGCTACTCTAAAATAATAAGAAAACTGTGCATCAGGAGAAGTAAGTATTAGATTAAGAAAAAAAAAAAAAGGATTTTTCTTAGCAGCTTCAGCCCCCGGAGAGTTCTTAATCCTGCATGTCAAACATACAACATAAACTGGTTCACTAATAGTCTCAGCCATCTGATATAAAAAAATAAAGCAAGTAATTCATTTACAAGAACTTGATAATGTTGATAAATGCTCAGACGGTTCTTCGCAAGAATTTAGCTAGGTCTGTACACACGGTAAGGCTGCTGTTTTACCATCCATCCATCCATCCATCCATCCATCCATCCATCCATCCATCCATCCATCCATCCCCTGAGCATTTTACATTTTACAGAAGGCCTTTGGTGTTTTGGGAAACAGCTGGACACACAAGATCACCTCTTCGCGGTCAGTGCCTCATGCTGCCCATGTAGCCATGTCACTGATAAACCTCGCAGGACTGCCCACAAACCAACAAGCCGAACAAATTGCTGTGGGCTTTCCTGAATGCTGACACAAGAATATAAAGAAAAAGGTCTGTACAGGTTTGTATTTCTGCTGAATGACAAACACAGGCAGATCGGATTTTCTGGAACACCGACTTCAGCACACCCAACCAGTAACACGCTTGTGCTGGTCATACAAGCAGGTTTCCAGAGCATCCCTGAGCCTGGAGAGCTGCAGGGCACCCCGGGAGAACACAGCCCTGCCATCTCCTTTCAAACTGGCTGCAGCCTTGCTGTCCAAAGCACTACGACTGATCTACATTGTTCACTTATAAAACTTTTAGAGTTACTTATTTCATAAGCTAAAATAAATGGGAGAAGGGGTAAGATCTTCTGAGCAAGGTACAAACGTGCACACAGTGATATACATATGTACATATAGCGAGTTGATAAAGATTAAACCCAAACCTTCAGTTATCAGCTTCAGCCTCAAGAATACAGACTAGGCTGAATGCCCAGAGGATTATGACATCTTTCTTCTGGCATTGCAGAGTGGGGGAGAGCCAAAAGCCCCTTGACCGGAATGGGATTTCAGGTTGCCCGAAGGCCCATCTGAAACACAGCAAAGTGGTGGTTGCTTGTGCAGATGTCTCCCAGGGAAATGTGGCCTAGGGAAAGCACTGAAAATAGGTTTGCAAGCCTTTCAAGCCTGCGTATATTAGCACAGTTATGGCAGATTTCAGGTAGAAGTCTGCTGACTCCTGGGACATTCCTGAGCATTGCTACCCTTGTGCGCCTGATGCAGAGGTGCGCTCGGTGATGAGGCAGGCACAAGCCTGCACTCATCTCCGGAGGGCTGGAAAGTGTCAGGAGAGATGGTTACTGCAAGCCACCTTCTGGTGAAGAAAATCACAGATCTCTGTGGACAAATGCATTTGTGAGAGGACAAGTTTTATTTTTCTGAATGCACATAGATGAAAAACCTTACTTGATGTGTTACAAGATGGTTTGTTGGTGCTCACTGAGTTACTGAGTTTGCCTGGATTTCTTGCTGGAATCAGCCACATTATCTTTTGAATTTTAGATATGACCATAGATAAGGCTTGATGCCCTGTCACAGCATGGGAGTCCTGTGGGATCTCCTACTACTGTTCTGGATATTGTTATGTGATCCAAGTCCTCTCCATGCCAGGGACAGCATTACTAGCAAGCCAATTATCTGCAAAACTGTGCAATGAACATTTGCACTTTGCTGGCTGCTTATACACTTTTTAATAACCTTGTAATCTCAGCCAAGACCATGCTTGGCAGGACAAACAGAGTTTTGTCCTGTCTCTGGGCTTTGCCTTGCCAGAAGTGCCTCTGCCACGGTGCAGCTCTAACAGGATTAGTCTAGAGCAAGGAAATAACCTGGGGAGTTGGTGTAATGAAAAAATATGACTTAAATATTACTTTTTTTTTTTGTTTGATGTGGTTAGCAAATGAAATACAACCAGTTAATAGCATCAGATAAACAGTCTGTAGCTCTTTTTAAATAATATAATGGACCATTAGCAGTTCTAACAGGCATTAGCTCAACCCAGCTTTGTCTGATACAAATACCAATATCTGGTCTCCAGCAGGAGCCAGATAGCAGGGATCACGTAGCGTATTTTCTGAAGAGATCTTAAATCCCAGCCTTTCACAGATACTAAAGCAAAGACATTTTGAACCTGTCTCCTGAAAACCTCATTCTGGGACAATAGTTAGAGTCAACAGGATGTCCGACACTGTCTTCTGTGAGACCCCTAAATCAAAGCATCTTTTATTGGAAACATGGTGGTGATGTATCTGTTTGGAAAAGAATTATTCAGGATGAAAGAATATGCAGTAACATTTAAAAATGTAGGCAGACTATCAGAAAAAGATTATAAAAAAATCATACAATTGCAAGACTGAAAAAACTTCAAGACAACCTTTAAGCCAAACCCCTGCTTTACAGCAGAATCAAGTACTTTTACACAACCCCTGAGACATGCCTAACCTCTTCTTACATCCCCAGTGAAGGTGTTGCACAGATTTTCCTTAAAAGTTTTTTTCCAGTGTCTTACAGCCTGAGAACTGGAAAATGCTTACTAACATATAACGTAATTTTGGATTACTGCAAATTTAACTATCGCCATCTTGTTAACAGACAAGAAACATAGTTAACCACTGTCCAATTAAAAGTCATCTTCTTGTTTGTTTGTTTTTTCTTTTAAGATCATTGTTATATCCCCTCTATCTTTCATTTTTCTAAAGAAAATAAACCCTATGTTTGAGCCTCTCCTTAAGTGTCAGGGTGTCTGAATTGTTGCATTCTTGGTTTTTTTCTGTGGACCCTCTTTTCTGAAAGGAGGGAACTAAAGCTGGACACAGTATTCCAGCAGCACTGAATAGCTAAATTATTAACCCCCATATCTTATCTGACATTCCTGCCAATACATCTCATGGCATTTTTATTTTTGAGCTACTTTTGATTTATGTTAAAATGGTGGTTTATTGTAATCCCAGATCTTTTTCTGCAGAGCAATCCCAGATCTGTCTCTCTCAACATCCCCAAGCTTATATTTGTGCATTTGATTTTTTCCTTCCTAAGTGCAGTACTTTGTACTTGTCTTTATTTCATTTCATGTTATTGATTTCAGGCCATTTCTCCAATTTGTCAAGATTGTTTTAAATTCTAAACTTATCCTCCACAGAGCTTGCAACCCCTCCCAGCTTGGTGTCATCAGCAAATTAGTATACATGCTATTCCATCATTTGAACTGCTAATGAAATTATCGAATAGAACTGGCCCAAGATAGCCTCCCGCGGGAGCCCACATAGAATGCTTGTCTGGTTTGATAGAGAGCATTGATAAGAATGTGAATCATTCTGACTATGTTTTTTCAAGCAATTTCAACCAGGCCGTCTCCCACTGTGCTACGAAATGTTGGAGAATATTACACAGGACTGTGTCAAAAGCCCTACTGAAGAAGTCACTGTGACTGTTCTTATCCAACAGGCCTATCAAGAGAGAAGATCAGAGAGGTTCATCATGATTTGTTCACAAATCCGTGGTGGTGGTTTCTTATCACCTTATTATTCTCAAGGTGCTTATAAACCGGACACATAATAATTTGTTCCAGGATCTTCTCAGGTACTGAAATGATGCTGACTTCTCCAAAATTCTCAAGGGCTTCCTTTATTCCCTTTCTGAAGATAGAAACCATGTCTGTCATTCTTTGCCCTCTGGCATTTCTTTTGTGCTTCATGAGTTCTCAAAGATGTACTTTTCAGATCTCCCCTGTTGGCTTCCTCTGGCCAAAATTCACCCCAATATGCAGTTCTCTCTGTGGCTCTGCAACTGCTCCCCCCACTTCTAGGCTGTCCATGATGTTCCTCACCGCAGCCTCTGACGCCATGCGGCAGGCCTTGTAGATGAGGGAGGCATCCCTGGCTTTCCTCCACCTTGAGCTGCTCCTTCCCCGTAGCCCAGGGGCTCCCCCAGCGAGTCCCATCCTTGCCCAGCTCCGGAGAGAGCGGCCGCCGCACAGCCCAGTGCTGCTGCCAGCGGTTATTGCTGGGCCTCTTCGAGAGGATGTTCAGTAAATCCACCCCAAGGAAGTAATTTAATATTAAGCAAGTGAATTATAACAGACCCTAAATTCTGAGATGGAAGTCTCTTAGGTTTCTCGGTGGTTTCTAGTATGGTGGTCTGGAGAGTGTTTCAACATGGTACAAAAGCTTGAACTTGACGAATTATTATTCAAAATATTTTTTCCTTTGGTCAGTTTTGTAACACTTTTTTGTTGTTGTTGTTAACAGGATTCTTGATAAGCTTCTGGAAACAATTGCATTTGTGAGAACCAGAGCCAAAAAAGGAAGAAAAAAGGCATTAACATATCAGCCTTCAATGCGTAATTTGTTACATTCTCACTTTCTGTTAAGTAAAGCCTTTCTTTCATCTTCATCTGCTTTCTAAACAATTTGAAAGTAAAAAGAAAAAAGAACAAATTCCAAACTTTTTTATTGCTTACTCTTTCAAAGGGAAATCCATTGAGATGGAGATTATTTTCCTGGAAGAGCTGATAGAGTTTGTCAGGACAATTACAACACTAGTAGAAAAAACATAGTAGATGTGCTACAGGAAGCTACCTAATGTTGACAAGGAGGAGGTTGTGATCTAACATGATTTCGTCCTTCCCAGTCTATAATACTATATGAGCAGAAGACAGAATGTGCCAATAAAATCAGAATTTGGTTCATTATGTCCTACTTCAGCTGAGCAACTTCATTCTCAGACACAAACATCTTCTTGCAGGGTTGTTTCTGTTCTGAAATCCTCACGTAGTTCTTCTCCTGCAACCAAGAGCTGACAGGCGTGTGCACTTGCAGCACACCAGCCAGGCAGTGCTCCGTTTCAGGAACGGGTGCTGGCTTAGCAGAGAGCCGAGCACAGTGCTCACTGTGAGACCGAGTCTGTGACACCCACCAGAGGGAAGAGGGAACAAGTAGGAGAGGAAACCGAAGTGGTGTGTACCTTCCTCACAGGTGGTGTTGAGTAAAGCCAAGTCGACGACTTTGCATATTTGGCTCCTTAGTAAGACGGTGCATTTTCAAGGTTTAATGCCAAGTGTTCTTTCTCTGCATTTCTGTTTTCATGCTGAGAAATGATCAGCATATTGATGCAAAGTGCATAGCTCCATTTTTCCTCTGGTTTTGCACTAGACATTTGGAAGCTTATAGAAACTCGTCACAAGCTGGCAACCCAGAGTCATAGATACAGGCAGATGTTGCTTCCAGGAAGAGTCTGCACACTTGACGGCCTTGACTGCAGATGTTTTTCTTTGTGAACTTGTTATTAACAGATTTTTTTATATACCTACACAGAGAACATAACGTATTACACGATTCCCCAGGGAGTCTGCACTTGGCATAGTACATGAGTGTGATACCTTTAGCTTTTGACACGACTTTCATTGCAGCTGAGCGTGGATAGACCTCCAAGAAGTCACAGTTCTTCCTTAGCCAGGACCTCCACCACATCTGCCAGGTAAAGCTAAAAATAAATAGACTCTCTGTTCTATTAGAAACACATGGAGGTTCCCAAAACAGCTGAGCTCTCTTTTTAAAAAAAAGATTAAAAGTATTGAATATACTGATATCATAAATTGTGATTTAACATATCCTAAAGGCAAACTAAATTATTTTGATTTTGCATAATATTTTTGAAAATGTTGATGCATTACTTCAAAATATTTCACTGTGAGTGAGCAACTGGTTGTGCACATTTTCAACAAGTTCTCCCTCCAAATACTCCTGACCTTCTTTTATCTACCTAAAGTACCTCAACAGCAGGTCATTTCACCAGTACCTGTCTTCCTCAGACTTTTTAATGAATTCACCTTCACAGATCCCATGTTTATTAAGGAAGTGCCATTATTACTGCTACACATGTAGGGAATGTAATTACTCAGGGATGGAGAAAGAGAGTCTTTCAGGTCCAGATAAAATTTTCTCTCTCTGTCACATCCCTTATACATTTTTAGCTCTAAATATCAAACCATAGACTCAGAAAACTGCAGACAACCTACATTCTGCTCTTTCTCCATCCTTTTTGCCTGCTGTGAACTGCCAGCCTGATTCTTCAGCTACACCTGCACGCACGGCATAGGCCAGGCACCGAACTCAATTCTCTTCTCTGTCAGTCTTGAATAGACACTGCCTCACTCAGAAACTAGGGATCCTGGAGATGTATAAACCCGTGGCATGTGTTAGTCTTCAAAGGCTCCGACAGTACCCACAGGTCAGTATGGCTGAGCTGTAAACTCACCTGTCCCAGCTGTGCCTTCATGTTATTAATGGAGAAGTGAGGTGGTGGTGCTGGAGGATGCATGAACCCAGTCATGCTCAGCTCCTTAGGGGTGAAATAGCACAGAACTGCAAAACAGAGGTATTTCACCGGAGAAATAGGCTGCAGTCTTTCATTATATATTGCAAAGCTGTCGCTTCAAGCACAATCATCTTGATGTTGTCCCACTTTGCACATGTAGCTACGCACTGATTTCTTCTCAAACTAGTGATGATGCCATTTAGGTAATTTGTAGTGATTGTGCAGTGATTTACCACTCTATAGTAAGTATTGGTTGTTGCTGGTGAACTCCAGGTCTTAAGTTTTTGTTTATCATGAACATAGAAAAGATATATCATCAGATTTTCAAAATGTTTAAGTTATGTTCCATGTCTGTGCCTTTCTTCTCCAATACTATCTCAACAACTACAGAATAGACAGCTTCAGAAAAGTTTGCCTGTTCTATTCAAGTCTTACTTTTCTCCCTAGGAGAATTAATTTCTATTTAACAGATGCAAACATTTAGAAAATCCTACAGTGAAGCAAAAATGACACCATTTCTGCTATTGACACAGGACCTCCTCACGGCTTCCCCAGGAGGGTTTGCCCTAAGGAAATACTGCTGCAGCAGGTATAGTTACAGCAGCGTAACACATACTGGAGAGCCAAGTTATAGCAGCTTTATCAGAGGCTATCTTATATCACTAAATCCACTTTACTACATGCTTTAGTATAGATTTTCTTTAGAAGCTGAGGAGACTGTGACAGGGTTTCTATCAACTAATGTTACTCCTATGGCCAATTCAATAGATTAATATTGACTGTACAGTTCTGATACTTTGGGAGACTTAAATGTGTTCTTTAATATTGTCCAGGTTTTCCTTCTTTTCTTACTCATTTTTTGTAAGACTCGAAACAATCCTTCCATCTTATCATCCATTTGCTCATCCTTATTGATGCTGTGTGGTTTTGTGCAGATGCTGGAATTGAAGGGTACTCTTTTGCTGTGAGTTGTGGCATCCCCTTTCAGTCTTCTCTTTTCCCAGTTATACCTGGGATATTGCAGGATTATTCACCACATCCCCCTATCCAAGCCCTATCTAGAGCTTGATTTCCCTTGTTACGCTCCCAAGCACACAGTGGAGACTTGAAATGGTAACTCAGACCTGCTCTTCACGAAATGCTCTTCCAGTTTCTGGCATCTTCATTTTAACGAGGTCCTGCAAGGACAAGCTGCCTTTTCTCACCTGCTTAAAGCAAAACTCTACCTACTCTACAACAAAGTGAGCCTGCAGTTTCCATCAAGACTGGTGTATTTTAGTTATAAACATTTCGAACAACAAAATGTAAATCCCTTCCCAGAGGAAGGTGGCCAGAGCCATACTCTGTATGAAAATATGTGTGCATGTATAGGTGTAGCAATGGCTGTGTTTCCTCCTCGCTCCCCTCAGCCCCGCAGCAATGCCAGGACACCTTCCCTGTCTGTGAGAAAGCCTAGTAGAAGCCCTCTCCTTTCTTTGTGCCATGCAGGGGGCCATGAAGACCTTTGATATTAAATTCCTTTTACTCCATGCTGGCTCCCCAGATTCACTGCATTGCAGACTTTTTGCCTGAAACCATGTAAGCGCGTCGTAAGAAGTTTAAACAAAGGTTTCCACAGTGAGGTATTAGGGGTTGTTTCATTCCAGAAAAGAAGAAAATAGCTTCTTTCCTTCCTCTTTCTGTTTGCATGAGGTGTATATTTGGGGGTGTGCTGCTCTCCTCTGGCTGCCCCTGTCTGCAGGGCAGGGGGGCGGCTGAGGGAGGATGGCACACAAGGGAGGCTGAAGGCAAGCGAGGAAGCAGCACCCTGAGCTCCCAGGTGGTTTCTGCTCCTCCTGTCCAGTGCCTCATGTCTGCCTGGGGCTGCTGTGAGCTGGATCCCACCGACAGCAGCTCCTGATGCTCCCTGGCAGGCCTGGGGACATGAATCGCGCAGCAGGGACAACCTGCGTCTCACCCAACCTCCACGTAACAGCTTATGAAGTGTATTTGGTGCTTTACCTCGTACCTCTGGTCTCAGAAAAGCCTGGCTGAGTCTCACAGCTATAGGGACATGCACATTTTGTTTAATTCTAAGTTGTTGCAGTAATTGGAATGCAGTTTTTCATAACCAAAGTAGGAAAAAAATAGTGACAATCTGTCCATTACTCTTAAGCGCAGAATGAAACTGTAACCTTCTATGTAGCATACTCTGGTCATTGGCAGAGAGAGCTAAAGAGCACTCCTAAAATCCCAAGTTACTGTCCTCTAAAGCAATGAAAGGAGATTGGGAAAACATGCAATATTGCTGAAGATGACAAAAGAGAATAAAGAAGGACTTGTTACTATTGCATATCCCTTTTGGAACTGCTGCCTCTTCCCAAATATCTCTTTGGCTGGTGCATTAAAGGATATTACTGTATTAAGGCTGATTCAGGCGCCAACTTGTGCTGGGATCCTTTACTTTTCTCTGAAATTCAGCAAGCCACAATAGATTAGAAAACAAGGTTTCTTCATTTTCTTCCTGCTAATTATGATGGTCTGTGTAAAAGCACTGCCCAAAGATCAGGGTCCAGCTGCGCTATACCTTTCAAAAAGATTTTTTAAATTTCTCTTCCTTCCAGTGGAGAGCTTTCTATTTTTTCTTCCAAGCGCGAAGGTTCATTATGATGTAGATGATCAAAGAAAGGCTGCATGTCTTGGAAAATGAAGACAAGTATCAGGGTCTCTAATCATACAGTTAATGAGGGGAAATGAATGGCTACCTTATAGTTTTTGGGTTTGGGGTTGGGGATTTGCTTGCTTTTTTTTTTTTTTTTTCCCCAGGAGTTGTCTTCCAATTTTAAATCAGTGAGTTAATCTACTTGAACAAAAATCAGAAGGGATGTTGATGGTAGAGATCCACGGCTTGACTTGCCCAGTATCCTGTCTCCTGTTGCGAGTGAATGCCAGAATGCCAGAGGACAGGAGAGTAGGATTTGATATCTTCAGTAATCTCCTGGTTCCCAACTATTTTCAACTTAGAGAATTTTCTGAGCCTGATGTGTTTCCTGTATTGGGTGATCCAAAGTGGACCTCTCTCCTCCACAGGTATTTGCCCAGCCCCTCCTTAAACATGAAAAGATTTTGAAGTTACACCTCCCACTGGCAGCAACTGTCCCACCATCACTGCATGAACATCTAGTTTTGTTTTGCACCACGTTCCAGTTAGCTGTGTTTGTGGGCTCCTAGTTCTTGCATTGGAAGAAACAGTTGCTCCTTCTTCACCCTCTTTGTGCCATCATGATTTGGTACATCCAGGTTATTTCCCCTTCCTTTTATTTGTATCTTCTCAGTGAGATGATCTTGGCCCGTTTGTTCCTTCAGCCAAAACTGTGGGAGCTTTCCCCAGATTTGATCCTTTGTAATACTCTTCCCTGAACCCCTCCCAATACCAGAGTATCATTTTAGAGACCAAGCAACTTACAACTGCACACAGTATTCAAGGAAAATTATGTATCTATTCCCTCTGGGGTCTTTCTTTTGTTTATATATATAGTGAGAACTGGCCCATCTATCTTCAAAGCAATTAATATTTTATAGTAACATCTTTGCTTCAGTGCAACTGTATGAGATTCTGAGGACTTCAAAATGCAAAGTGTCCTACAACTCCAAGTAGTTTTTCTTTATGCTACGGGAACAGATTTGTTCCTTTCCCATTTTCTTTTTACACTGTGGGATTTTTTGCAGGTGTGTGGGGACACGTTAGTTTTCTTCTTAATGGAATTTAATTAACCCTGTAATAAGCAAGAGACAAGATAATACATTATTTTAATATCTTTCCCTGTGCACTGATGATGCCTCTTTGTAGACTGCTGATCTTGCTGTCATGACCTTAAGATAGACAAAGGATGCCTTGGCAGATTGGAGAACAGCTAGGATGCTTAATTAAAAACAGTAAATCTAAGGTTTTAATGGTAGATGGAGTAAATGATGAGGTTTTACCAAGTATTCTCTCCAAACTTTAACCTCATTTTTCATATGAATTTATAAGTTGCAACATCATTGAATATAATTCTCGTCTATAATATGCTTTATTAAACCATGCAAGTAGGTTTGTCCCAATGGGATAATCTGCTTGGTAAGAAAAATTGAGCTGATTAAATGATGCCCACTTCATCCTCATTAGAAAGCTCTTTCAGTATAATAAAGCACAGCCGTGTCATGGCTCTTGGCTATTTGCAACGCTCATTATTATCCTTGTTACACCTCTTCATAATTTGTCTCAAGCATTTACTGGCGTATATTAATGTATGTGTTCTGATTGCAAAGTGTCCATCTCAGGTTTTACAGCCAGCAGAGTCTCAAGCTGGGTACCTAGACCTGTATGTCAGGCATCTGACCTAAATCCACATGTCAGGCAAAAGTCTTCTACCAGCTGACATTTCAACCAGCCCTGTGCCCAAAGCACCTTTCTGCTGCAGGTTTGCTACCATGCATGGCAGCAAAATACTCCTGATGCGGGCTCAGCTCTGAAGAAAAAACAGCTTGGCTAATTTGTACACATAATTTTCTATGGTACTTCAGGGTGATATAAGCTGGTTTAAAACTACTTCAGACCATTTTTGTTAATTAACTGAGCCTCCATTAGAATATGAGTTGACATCTGTGGTATTTTGATGTTACTCAGAGTCTGAAAAGCATACAGCTATGCCTTAGGGGTCTCGAACATGCTTTTAACTGATTAAGTCCAATTTCATATACTAAGCCCTTTCCCACTTTTCAAGGGATGGTATGTTCATAGTTCTCGCTGGGGGGGGGTATCATTTATTTATTTATTTATTTATTTAAATTTTATTTAAATTATTATTTATTTCCAGGTATGGCTGGAGCTTTCCTTGCCAAGTCATGTGCCTTGTGACAACTCTTCTCAACTCCCGCTCTCCCTCCTGCTCTTCCTCTTTACACTGGCAAGCAGCTCACTTTATTGTAACTGACAGGTTTTGTTCCTCACTGTAGAAGATGTGTTCCTTTCCCTTTTCAAATCTGTCTTTCACCTCCGCTATGATATTGTTTCTTTTCTTTTGGGTTTATTAATGGTGTTGTAGTTGGACTGCACAGTGTGATTGTGAGGCACATTATCCAGAACAGAAACTGTGAGCAGAATGTGCAAGGTAACGGGGAGATATTTGTGATTGTTTATTAGTCCCATAAAAGGCTACACTGAAAACCAGAATGGTATGGTATTAGAAATTAGCCTAGAAATAGGTGCAAGCAATTATTGTGCACGCACATGTGCACATGTTCAGAGAAGAGGGCAACTGAATAGCAAGTGATATAAATAAGAAATAAGAATTCCCAAAAATTGTCAAGAAAAGGAAAATCAAACATAGATCAACCAGTAACCAGTTGAAGTAAGGGCACAAGACAGACATTTTTAAAACACAGCAGGAACAAAAAGGAGCAATGATCTTGGTACATTATTAATATTATTAAATTAGCATGCATAAGTATCTCTTTAGTGAGGATCTAACAGGACTCAGGTCTTGGCCCGGTTCAGCTTAACTTTTTTATCAATGATCTAGAAGAAAATATGCCCTTATTACTGATAAAGTACTCAGCTGACACAAATATGTAGTCTTGATACATGACCAAAAACCAAAGAGGACAATAGTTAGAGATCTGGATTGCTTGCAAAGGAGAGCAAAAATAACCTATATATGTTTTGCTGTGTGCAAGTAGAAGCCATATTTCAGCATAAAAGAAATGTAAGATTGTGAGATTTATATGGGGAAGCCACACAGGTTCTGAAAAATGGGTTTTAGTTGATAGCAAGTTGACTGTAGGCCATGTCCAGAGGTGTGGTACCAATACACATTTTCGGTACAGAAAAAAAAAAAGGAATATCAAGCAAAACTAGAAAAAATACATCTACCAGTAGTGCAATTTATCTTAGGCATCTATACTTCAAGAGAAACACTGAGAAATTGGATATAACTCAGAGAGAAAGCCCTGAGAATGATTAAAGGATTGAAAGATATACCTTGTAGCTAGGCACTCAAATGTCAATACATTTGGATTATTAAAGAGAAGGTTAAGAGAAAGTCTGTTTTCAATTCTGAAATACCTACAAAGGGAAGAAAACCTTGCTAATGGGGCATCTTTAGAGTCATATACAAAAATACAGCGAAAGCTGGGGTAAAAGAAATTCACACAAGAAATAAACTGGAGGCTTTAGAAGGGAAGATCATTAAACCTGGAATATCACACAAGGAAGTTAGAACCTCACTAGATGTTTCTTTCTAAAAATTTGATCTTTACCAACCAGATGGAGAGAGGCAAGAAACAGTAACATTTATCTACCTGGACTTGTGCAAAGCATTTGACAGTGTTTTGCATGACATCCTTGTCTCTAAACTGAAGAGACATGGATTCAACAGATGGACCGCTCAGTGGATAAGGAATTGACTGGATGGTCACACTCAAAGAGTTGCAGTCAATGGCTCAGTGCCCAAGTAGAGACCAGTGATGAGTGGCATTCCTCAAGGGTCAGTACTGGGACTGATGCTGTTTAACATCTTTGTTGGTGACATGGACAGTGGGACTGAGTGCACACCAATATGACACCAAGCTGTGTGATGTGGTTCGCACACTGGAGGGAAGGGACATCATCCAAAGGGACCTTGACAAGTTTTAGAAGTAGGCCCATGCAAACCTCATGAAGTTCAACAAAGCCAAGTGCAAGGTACAGCACATGGGTCAGGGCAATCCCAAGCACAAATACAGGCTGGGCAGAGAATGGATTGAGAGTAGCACCAAGGAGAAGGACTTGGGGTGTTTGTTGATAAGAAACTCAACATGACCCAGCAATGTGCACTTGCAGCCCAGAAAGCCAACCACGTCCTGGGCTGCATCAAAAGAAGCATGACCAGCAGGTTGAGAGAAGTGATTCTCTTCCTCTACTCTGCTCTTGTGAGACCTCACCTGGAGTACTGCATTCAGCTCTGGGACCCCCAACATAAGAGAGACATGGACCTGTTGGAGAGGGTCCAGAGGAGGGCCACAAAGATGATCAGAGGGCTGGAACACCTCCTCTATGAGGACAGGCTGAGACAGTTGTGGTTGTTCAGCCTGGATAAGAGAAGGCTCTGCGGTGACCTTATAGAAGCCTCCCAGTACCTAAAGGGACCTACAAGAAAGCCAGAGAGGGACTTTCTACAAGAGCATGTAGTGACAGGACAAGTGGCAATGGTTTGAAACCAAAAGAGGGTAGATTTAGATTAGACATAAGGAAGAAGTTTTTTACAACAAGGGTGGTGAGGCACTGGAACAGGTTGCCCAAAGAAGCTGTGGATGCCCCATCCCTGGCAGTGTTCAGTACCAGGTTGGATGGGGCTTTGAGCAACCTGGTCTAGTTGAAGGTAGAACTAGACGATCTTTAAGGTCCCTTCCAACCAAACCATTCTGTGATTCTAGGATATTCTAGTAAGTCCTGTATATATTGTAGAAAGTCAGACTAGAGGGTTGCAATAATCTCTGACAGCTCTTGAAAAATCAATAAAAGATTTTTGAATTAATGAAATATATATAGTTTTTTGCACATCATTGATGAAAATGCTACATTTTTAGATTCTGATAGCAACCTTTTAAAATTCTCAAAAGTGGGCATTTTATTTTTGCAGTATTTCCATCTGAATCCCCCAAATCTCTCAGTCACTGATTCTTCCTAAAACAAAAACAAAACCAAAACAACAACAAAAACCCACAAAACCAAAACCAAAACAACAACCCACAAAAACAAACAAACAAAACCCAAACAGAATCTTGACAATTACTCCCTTATTTTTTCCATTTCTTCTTCCCTTCCTATTCTTATATCCGGTAGATTGTTTCAGGGAGAAGGGATGTGAGTTAATTCTGGCACCACAAATTGTTGCCTAAAAAAAAAAAGTCTCTAATTAAATTGGAACATATTTTATCGTTGGTGGTTTTCTTTTTTTTATATATTGAATGTAAGTCATTATCAAGTACGTCTACCAATTGCTCACACGATGAGCCTTGACCTGGAACTCTGCTGAAAACATTAAAGGATTTAATGAAACCACAAAACTGGTTCTGGGAATTAGCCATTACACAGAGGAGAAAAAATGTAGATAGCAGTGCAAGACTTTGTAGTTCTCTGTGTTACACTGCAGGAAAGTAATCTGGCTTTAGAATGACAGCTCAGACATAGGATAATTGCACTCTTTAATACACAGAAACACAGTGCACTTTGCTGGAAAGAGATTTTATAACAGTTTAGTCATAACATTTTCAGTGACTCAGAGAGTTGCAATGACATCCACAAAAACTCCCGCATACTTGGAATCAGCTGCAGGGTTGAGCGAAAGCTGGCGATTTGTGGCACATTGCTATTTGTTTGACTTGATGTGCTGTGAAAATTCCTGCAGACTAGAAGAACACCAATATTGTGCTAATATTGATACTGTGAGCAGAATGATCCAGGTTATTATATGTGGGCTGTGTCTGACATAAATCTGAAAGCTGTACAGGATTCATTTGTTAATGAATTGAAAGCTGACAGCATAATTAATACAAGTAAAACATGGAAAACAGATCCAGTCAAACACAGATAATTTCCTTTTTTGATGAGTTTACAAATTTAAACATAACCACCTAACTATATACAAGTAGAGTCCTTAGTAACAGACACCATTGTGATGAAAGATATATGGAGTGTGGTATCAGTAAAATACATCTTAGAATGCATTAGGTGTTGTTTAGCAGTCAAATTTTAAACACTAATTTTCAGAGGGGAATCACCTGCAAACATTCTGCAAGATCTGGAAATAATCCTGAGCTCATTCCAGACAGAAACTTTGGATGATACTGGTAAAGTGGTAAATATTGATGGAGGCTAGACAGTCTTTTGAGACATCTGAATAATTCAATATGCTAGCCCATTCATACAGAAAATATTTTCACACAGCCAATATATCCTAATATACAGGAACAGAAACCAAGAGAATGGGTATTTATTGGCAGATCACTGTCTCCTTAAAATCATTTTGGATTATAAAGAGTGAAAAAGTGAATGGAGGCCACTGTGAAGAAAAATGCAAATTTTGACAGTAGTAAGAGAGGACACCGATCATGAGGAAACTGGTGCTTTTACCCCAGGGACAGGTGAGCCTGGTACAGAACTATTCCATGTATTTTTAATAGTGACATATTTTGGAACAACTTTGAAATATTAGAGAATGTGCATAAGAGATTCACAGAAATTATCTGGGATTGGGAGTAAATTCTCCTAGGTGAGGAGATTTTCAATATTTTTACACTCTAGTTACTATGCTGAGCTTTGTGTCCCTATTCCCATTGCTTGACCTAATTCTTCAAAGGGTCACTCTGTGTAGTGTATGAAAAAGGGAGCTTGAGAGGCAAATTAACTGCAAAGTTTACATTCCTTAATAGGAGAAAAATACTGGGGACTATGTCTTCAACCATTCTGGGAAAGCGATTCCAGGAACCAAGCAGACAAATTTAAATGGGAAACAAGGTACAGATTCTTAATGATGAGTGTGCTTGGTCATTGCTAAAAATCCACTGTGGCGGTTTTTCTCTCTCTCGTATTCACATCAGGTCTGAAGGCATTTAGGAAAGCCACTGTATTCCAAATGAGCTATTGGGCTCACTGTAAAGGGCAGAGGGGAGAAAGTGTTCAGCCTGGTTATACAAGAGGCCACTCTCTAACAATGTAATGCTGTCTGGCCTCGAATTCTGCACAGTGCTGCTGCTGGTTTAAGCTGTTTGAAAAAGGAGAGATCTGGAGGCAGTATCAGAGAAATTGTGTTTCCTGCCATTGGCTAATGAGGATATAAAATTCCCCTGATCATTCCCTTGCCTTGTCAGACTGTTATGTCTAGCAGTTATTTTTGAATTTTTGTTAATAGACAAGAAAAGATATAGGGGATTAATCAGAGGAAATTCATGAGGCTTTTGTTATTTCCCCTTCCCTTTATTCTCATAGCAATGACAAAGATGAAGCATCCTCTATAAAAATGCCAGAACTGCTAAATCAGGACTCATGTGAAGGCATCTGCTTTTACTGCTGCCCTTGTGATTCTCCTGCTGTTTATATGGCTTTTATAATTGAAGTGATATTGTTGAAATCATACCTAGCACAAGAACTCCATATTTATTCTTCCTCCCCATGACTTTGGTCTCTGATTTCTCTGATAAATGATGTGGAGCAGAACATTATCTTCCAGTTATGCGAACACTCATTCTTCCACGCCTCCCCAGACGTAGCCTTTCACACCATCCGCAGAGTCTGATCTTCTGTCTTCACTTGTCTGTGTCATTAAAAGAAGAGGCAGATGCAGCCCCCAGATCAAGTGGAGGAGCTCTGCAAATACAAGCACATCAAATGACACAGAAGATTTCACAACAAACCAGAAAGTGCTAATAGAGACATTACAACGCTCACCTCAGTCTTCCTCTCCATCTGCACCTCTAGAAATCTGTGGTTGGTTAAAGGGAACTTTCTTTCTCAGCTCTGCAGGATCTTTGCCATCAAGGTGTTCAGGTCTTCTGTCCCTTGATTCAAGAGTACGACTTCATGGGTTGCATAAGGTCAAAAGGCATTGAACTTGTGGAGCACTTTCCTCAAATAGCTGTCTTCATATTTTTATATAAAATTTCTGCACTTTCTCCCACTTACAGAAGGATGTGGGAATGCACTGCTAGCATCACTTAACCTTCCCATCCACCTGACATTTTGTAGAATTTTATAGTAAGGAAAATTAAAAAGACTCACCTGTGGTCAGACAACATGTCCATGCCCGGTTCAATCAGGTAACCCTAAACTCCTGATTCCCAAAACCATCAGTCTACCGTACACTTTTTTTCTATTCTTGCTTTCCCACTCAAATATTAAGCAGAGCTCAGCTGGCAAAAAGTTTTATTTTGAAATTTAAATTAACTTCAGCATCAGTGTGTCCTATTCATTTTGTTGTCATCTTCTTTTCATGTTTGATTTTGACTCCAGTCTGAGGTGACACAGGGTTTGATGGGCTGGTATAAACACGGATGTGATAGCAAGAAGTGGAGGTTCATAGGGAGTCGGAATGCCCTCAATTTCCATTGAAATCAGTGATTCTCAGCAGAGTGGGTCCTATCTTTTAACACTACATGCCACAGAATATTATCCAAAATGTCAATTTAATTTTGGAGCAGCAACAAATGACAGCTTAGCTCAGAATTTGTATTTCATGCAGCATTGAAGCCACACTTCAGTTTACTAAATAATGGAGAAATGTAAAGATATAAAGTTTCCAACTTTCTGACATAAATAGAGGTTTGTAAAAAAAGGCTATAAGGAGGTGTTTCCACTATATTTTTGTTAATACACAATCTGTTTTATTTGTTTTTCACTTGCATTTTTTTTGAATCTTATTAAGGTGGTGCAGAAATATGAAGTGCAGAGGATATTTAAGGGATTTGATAACAGAAGTTACAGATTTGGAATCAACAACCAGACTAAAAAAATATATAGTGCTTTATCAGGACCACGCATTGTGAAATATGGTAGCATTTTCATGTGTAGAACCAGTCCAGGTGGCAGTGTTATGCTGAGCTGATTTTCCTTGGCACATCGTTTTCCATTTTGGAGAAAACAAATTTGATCTTTGGGCTTTGGATCCATTGTACCACTGAGAATTAATGACATATTCATTAAAGCTGTGTGTCTCAAAATCCAGCAGAATATGTCTGTCCTGTAGCATAGCAGGACAGGAAAATTTAACTACTTATAAAATATGTTTCTGTTAGCCTCAATAACAGAAATTCAACAGTATCCTGAACACTTTTAGTGTATGAAATACATCATAAATGGCTCCTGAGCAGTGTTCGTCATAAGGAGAGAAAAGTGACTGCAAGGAAAAACTAGAAAAACAGAACTTTCTTGGTCTTTCCCCATAAGCCTACCACTTAGCAGTGCTCTGTGACTGGGACACAGTGCTTTTGTAAATGTGGTCTTTCAGAGGAGATATCTGAGTCTTGATCAGCTGTATACAGGGCATTTCAGAGAAGTTCGAGGGAGAGGTATCAATCAGAAAAGCAGGATAAATTTCATCCTGCGTAATTTTTCTGCATTGAGTAACACCTTGAGGAAATAAAGCTGCTGTTCTCCACTTTTGTCCTAAGATAATAAATCACTTCTACATATTGTTGGCATGGAGCTGGATTGTGTTCCTCCCAGATGAGATTACTTAACAGCAGGTCCCTTGTATGAAGATACCCTTAATTTAATGCATTTTCCACTTGTCATTGAGTTTGTGAGTGCAATGGCAGCCAGGCTGTGTTAATCACAAGCGCCGTGGTGTGCTCTGGATCAACCAGCGACGCGCCAGCCCTGTCCCAGGGTTCTGCTCGGCACAGAGCAGAGGGCTGCCTTGTCCCCCTGCATTTACACGCTCGCTGGGCAAAGGTGATGCAGAATGTAGGAATGAACAAAGACAACAGGATCTATGAGGAAGCAAATGTCATATTAGAGCTGTGTTAGGCTTGGGCTTTGACAGGAATGGGCCATGAAAAATCACAAGAGATAATGAAAGAGTAACAGTGAAGGCAAAGGCAGTGACTGGGGATGCAAGAGTGGGAGAGGGTAAGGAAAAGTAGTGAAGCTGAAGCAATTGGGAGATGTGAGATAAAGGGGTTGCAGTAAAGGCTGAGCAAAATTGCACTGTGTTCTCTGAATGGCCATTGATTTCTCTTCTACTCAACAGGGCAATTTTGCAAGTACTGTTACTACTTCGTCCAACTGTAAAGAGCTCAAAATTAGACTCTTAAAAACATCTCTTCACAATAGAGTCTCCAAGACATTTTGGGAGCCTTTAAATTGAAAAGTGCTGCATTAAAACTAGGTTATTAGCAATAATTACATGTTACAATCCTGCAAATCTCTGATTCCTTCATTCCCATCATCAAAGCTTTTTATATCACAAGGTTTTTCTTCATTTAATTGTAGCCTTATGTTAAACTTGTCCTGCATTTTATCTAGCTTTGGTTTCTGGAACAATACCTTCTCCTTTCAACTATGTAACTTTTGAGTCCCTTTGTAGCATGAAAGATGAAGATGCTGAGTTGATTCACAATAATTATATTGTTCCATTGTAAAGAATCACAGAACACTCTTCTTGAGTTCCTTAATAAAGACCTAGCTGTAATTAAGCATTAGTAAGACCTATTAAAACATTAGTCTACCTGGAAGGTTGGTATCCTGGCAAAAATTTGTATCTTTGTGCTCCACTTGGATAATTATTATATTAGATGCTTTCTATGCAAATTAACTACATTTTTTTTTCTGAAATATTGTCCTCTTTTAATCTTTCCATTATTAACTAGAACTTCGACTTTCCAGTTGAAGCTGGTTTAGCCTTTTCTCTCTGCAGCTCACTGCAATTTAAAACTGTCTCGTCACTTACCCACTTTCACTGAGCTCAGAAATTTGGTCAGTCTTTGGCATCTCCCCTTGGATATCTAATCATGGGATTAACTGAGGAAAAACAAAATTCATCTTTCCACAGCAGCCAAGCCTTTTGGTTCGTTTTGTCTGTATTACTTCTTTCAAACTATCAAAATATGAGAGAAAAAACAATGCGCTCCCAAATTAGCAGCCCAGCTCTCTCTTCAAAAGTTCATCCTTGCTGCTGCTGAAGCTGGGATGTTACACCTCACGACCAAGACTACTCGCAGTTTCACCTTGTCCTATTTTTCTGATTTTGTTTCAGAACATGTCGCCCTTCTGCCTTTCATTGTCATGCTACCAGCTTTGAAGTTTCCCTTCTCTGCCTCACTCACAAAAGACTGTAATCTTCTTTGTACATTGCTCCTTGTACATCCTGCACTCACTCTGTGGTGAGACCACGATCCTGTTTAAAACCCTCCTCAAGACATCACTGCCTCTGCAGCCTACGTCCAAGAAATCAGTCATCCATTAACAGGCAAGACATGTTGAAGCTGATATTCTTGAGGTTGTCTTATGCTTAGAGAATCAGACTTAGCGATTCTTTGGAACCACGGACCTGTGTTTTATGTGACCACAGCATCATGATTATTCATCTCATAATCACTGCATGCGTTTGCATCTGGCCCTTCATTATTACAACTTGTTTTGAATTCTGTTTTAAACACTTTGGGGCACAGATGATGTCTCCCCATATATCGGTTGTCTTTCCAGTTTCAAGGGAACCTTGTTCCCAGCTGAGGTGTTAGCTGCCGTCACATCTAAAACAATACTGAAGAAGAACAGCAGTAACATTGATTATGTTGCAGAGTAACAAAAGAAGGGAAAATTAATAGTAGCAAACAGGACTGAAGTCTGAAACATGTTTCCAGACAACAAGAAATAAAGCTGATTGTAGTTTTCCTATTATTCCTTAATAAAATATTTCCCGGATGTGACATCCCTCAACCACAATCTCAACAGTGAGCAAAGCAGTACCTGGGGCAGATAGACAGATACATGACTGCACAGTGGTCCTAAGGCCAAGCATCTTTTGGTAGTGCATTTCCAAGTGAATTGTTCCAAGTATGATCATCCTTTCGTACTTGTCAAGACACTTTAAATAATGTCAGACAGCTGACCTTTAGGAGACCAAGCGATACTGAAGCTATGCTATATTATGTTTAAGGGGTTGGCATTTGGGTGTGTTTTTAAAAACAAAATTGCTCCGACTAGGTTCTGTGTAGAGCTGTTCACAAGAGTAGACAACTTTCATAGAGTAGAGAAACACGCAGCCTGGTGTGGAGCTTGGTGTCCCCTGAGAGGGGACGCGCTGTGAGCCAGCAGGCTGTCCTGCGGCATGCTCTGGTGGAGCATGGCAAAGAGCATCTGATGCAGCTGGATATTTCAGGGAGTAAAATAGTATCCGAGTAGCACAAGTGGGATCTAAAGCTGTCATTTAGAAGGCTGGGAGGGTAGCCTGGAGTCATGCCACCACAACCAAATACACAGACACTTGGTGATGCAGGAAAGCTCATGCTGCCATGACAGTCAAACGCCAGTGACTACCATAAAGAGCTGCAGATAATCAAATGTGTCACTGAATGTAAGATATCAGTCTGATTTTCTGTCAGGAGAGGTAGTGATGCCTGATGGTTTTAGCTTCTGAAGCCTCAAGTACATCGGTTGCTGCTAGGAGCTGGAGCAGAACTCACGTGTCTTTACATGTGGTGTCTTGAACTGAGAGCTGGTCTGTCCTTATGTGAAAGTATTGAAGTTACACCAAATAGTCCTGTTTAAATAATGCTTTCCAAGGTGTTATAAAAGGAAATAAAAGGTTTCAGGTGGACTTTTGGCAAGTGCGACTCTCTGTAAATGGGCACCACGATTAGGATTTAGAGACCAGTGGCTAGCTGGGATGGGCCTGCTACACATGCAAAGGCTGCAGGCAGGAGAAACGTGCTCTGAAATGTTGAGGTGCAGGAGTCAAAACTAACCCTGGAAAGGCAGCAAAGGGGAGATGCTGGGAGGCTGCAGCATCACATCTCTGCCCCTGGGGTGGGCAATACAACAGATCTGACACATCTTCGTAACAGATGGTATGTTTTTACCACTGCTTTAGTTCCACAAGGTTTCCTGTCATCTTGCATGCCATCCCCCAGGAAAGTGAAGCTCTGTTCCATGTGAGAGAATCACTGTCAGATCTCAAGAGGACTTTTTACCACTAGGGCCAGATGACAGGTTGATCTCCTAATGTTGTTGAAGGCTTAGCACTAATCAAGTCACATCAAAACACATCCATGCATTATCAAACACATCAATAAATGTAAACCACAAGAATTTTGGCAAAGCTCATGTACAGCTGATTTATTTTAAATTACTTTAATTTCTTTAATTTTGCCTTTTTACAGAGCTGGTCTGGTCACTGGATAAACAATTTCCAAGGCACATTATGCCTTATTCTTGAGACTAATCCCTGTGCTTTTTCTTCCTGTGATTTTGCATGTAAATGGTAATGCAAGCGGGGATTTCAAACCACTATCTATGATTAAGTGAAGCACAATTTATAAGGAAAGGTCTACAGTATTAGAGAAACTGATAGAGTTGAAAAAAGTTAGCTGGACAAGCTGTTGTGCTTGTAAGTCCTTTCTCTGGTGATTAGGGATTAGAGGATTCAGGGAGCTCTGAATGGAGAATTTGCCTAGCAAACAGATTTGGAGAGGGTTTAATGAGAGGAGAAGACTGAAGGGGTTATGGAAAGGAGCTGGTGTTTGTTCTTCTCAGCCACACGATGAGCTCCTAAACCTCTCTAATCTCTCTAGCGTGCGGATACTGTTTTGTGAGCTTTCTATTACAACTATAGCCCCAGTGACAATTTCTGCTAGTAGTTGCTCAACATAGCAAGGTTTGACCTTTTCTTGAAGATGAAAGCTGTAGCCAATATAATTTTAAAATCTTAGGCAAATTTAATTTAGTGCTACAGCATACACTAGAAAATAACACCCTAACTAACCAAATGTCTATAGAATGCAATAATTTAGGACAATTAAAATTATATCTTGAAGGTAGTCCAGAGTATAGTCTTAGTGGTGTCTTCTTTATGAAAAAAAATTGTCTTGTTAGGTTCTGTTCAGAAATGCGTAATTTGTTCAACCATGTCCAATCACTTGTTATCAAGTGAAATATTTAAAAGAAGTAATAACTGTGAAGAGATGCAAAATTATTAGCCTATCATAACTTCCCAGGAACAGTAATTTTTTTACAAGGCTGTGCATACTGAAATATATTGCTCAATAGTAATGGGAGGTAAGGAACAACTGTTTTATGGCACTACCTTTAAAATTGCCCTTACTCAACATTTGCTGACATTGCATTATCTCCCATAAATGTTTTGCATGTATTTGTAATAAAAGCAAAATTTAAATAAGAAAATAAATCACTGATGGTCATGTTAAGAAGCAGCTTTTTTGGCATCATCATCAGAAGTAGTAGTGATGCCAGTGCCTCCTTTTATATAGAAGTGTGGGCTAGAATTTGCTTTTAAATGCTGGCAACTGTGGTACTTCAGCTGGGATGTAGCAGCTGCAACCCTTTGGATGAAGTGAGATAAGAGCAACATGGAGCCCAGCGAGTGAGTTGGGCCCTGCCTGAAGCAGAGCTGCCCACCTGGGCCACCTCCTCCCTCCATACCAACATGGATGGAGACACCTGTTCCCACGCTCCAGCCTTGTCCAACGTTTCACACCCTCCTCTGTTGAGGACCATTCCCATGCCCTTTCTTCCATGAAAAGTTCCTACAGTTCTCAACACACAGCTCTCAGGGAAGATTGTGCTGTTTATTGCTGCTTGCTATACAATAGACACGGTAAGAGGCCCCAGCTAAAAGCTAACTCTGTTGTGCAAAAGCAGCAAATGCACTTGCCTTCTCTAGACTGAGACTTTCACAGCCCAACCAGCAAAATAACCAGCCCAACCATTTCCCCAAAGAAATCCCTTTGGTTCTTGTGTCAGAGGCTATCTCATCTCAGCCATGGAAGGATTAGAGGCTCAGCTGGGGAGAGAGGTACAAAACCCTCTCACACAAGTCTAAACTACGTGAAGAGCTCCCCATCCTTGCTGCATTGCAGGACTGGTGGCCAGCCTTGAGGGGAGCACAGGAGCTGCCCACAGGCTTCCTTCACATTTCCAGAGAGATGTACCAAAGGAAATCCCATGTTTTTTTACTCCTGTACAGGTATAGATATAACTCAGATAAGAAGATTTCTCTCCGGAGATACCTTTGTTCCAACATTGATTATTTAGCTGCACGCTGTCAATCCTGCTGCTGTTGCCTCAGCCAAGTCCCTGCCGAACAAGGAAGGAAGATGATGCTTTCTCTTCTCTGCCCCTGGTGGGCAATACCAAATTAGCCTGTCCAGCATTTGCCTGTGCTACATTTTCTTGTAGCTGAATGGTGCAGATTAACCCTGCAAAATGCATGGAGCTACTTTGAGAGGAATAAACAGGGTGCCTGGTTTAGTCGAGACTTTTTCCTTACCCCACGCATACCCCTTGGAGAAAGTTGCAGAAGCTGATGAGGAGATGCATGTGAATCTGGATCTCTTCACATGATCCACATATGATGGGAGGAAAAAGTGAAGAGAACAAGCCCGTCAAAGTTGCCAGGATTGCTGTACACACCTTGCCCAAACCCATGGCAGATGACCAGGCCATGGTGGACACAGCAGACATGTGGTCCTATTCCTCCTGTATCCCAACCCTGACAGAGGGTTAATTTCTTAACCATGTGTCTCCCAATTTCTTTTTTATGACCTCTTTGGTACTGGAAATGTTTCTGACCCTGTGTTTATGCAGCACCTCTCTTTATATGGGGCTCTCTCTCCTTTTAGCTGTCCCTAGAGATATTTTACTTCTAATACATACCATAAGGAGACAGAAAGAGTTTTTCTCACATAGTAGGAGATAAAAATGGCAGACGTTAAATAGTAAAAGTGAAGCAGAAGGCTGTTCATCATTCCTTCTATGTATTTCATTTTAGACTAGGATTTGTAATTTATAATCAAGCAGTAAAGTTTTATGAATTCTGGTATTTTTGTTTCAATTCCTACTCAAACTTCTGAAATGTGGTTAGTAAAAATAGAAACAAAGAAGGCAATAATCCATACAAGTGCTAGAAAAGGGAGCACAGGGGAGTAGTATGAAGCTGTACATCCAGCTGTGCAAAAATGTTGTGGTTTCTGCTACTGCCTCAAATTGGTCCTGGTTGTAGGGCTCAATTCACATAGCAGACCTGGATGTCAGTACTGTTTTTCTAAACAATTTAAGTTTAACTCTCTGTTTCCTCAGCTCTTTTCATCTTTCCGCTATCTTCAGTCAGCCTTGCTGTCTCCGATTATCCCCCTCTCCTACGCACCCAGCGCCGTCTGTCGTGCTGCCCAAAACTGTTTTGTCAGTGCTTTCAGGTCTTCCAAATTGCTGTGGAAAAGCCCTTTCCACACGCTGCCAAACAACTGTCTTAGCAGCAGCTCTTGCCCTTCCCGTCTTCTCCACCCTTTTATCTCATAATTGCGATCACTCACTGTGTCATGCCAAGTAAGGATTTGAGCTCTTCTTGGCAGGATCTCTGTCCTTACATGTTCATTTGAGGTGTGTAGCACCTACCCAATAGCTTGGAAAATAAAGCAGGTGAATCATATTCATCTATTGAGGCACAATTTTTAAAGAACTGAAGGTGGAAATTTCCCAGAAGTTCTGCGTATTTTTTATGGGCGACTTCCAACCATAAATTTCATACAGATCTTACATGGATCTCACTCTGGGTCTGGGGTAGGACTGAGAGGGAGCTCACAGGAAATCTGCACTGAGGACTGAAGAGCTGTGGCTCTGGGTCCTGGGATGAAGCTCCTTCCATGTTAAGGAATTAATTTTCAAAAACAATTCTTGAAAAGTGCTTTTGAGACAGCCAAGGGTGTGGGATTTCCTTCAGGTAGTGACCCAGCAAGGCAGGGTACCTTCAGACAAGACTCTGGATGCTGTTTGTCAACCCCCAGGTATAATCACAGGGCTTTGGTGAATCTGGAGCAGGATTTATTCTGGCAGTAGTAAAGCACAGACCTTGTGAAAGAAGTCTTATCTGTCCAGTGAGTATGGAAGAAGGGCCCTTGCTGAAGACAGGAGCAAAGGAAAGGCTGGCATGCTGACAGCAGTGGATGTAGCCATGCTGTTAAAGCAGCGAAGAAATGCTTAAAGGCTTGGCAGCAGAACAGTGAAGAGAGTTTAATTAATGGAGCCAAACCCAAATACAGGGCTTCATTTATTTGTAAAAAGGACGTTTAACGTTACCATCCTGGTGAAGCCACATTTCATATTTACTATGCAGGTCTAAGTGATGACATAGATCTCAAGGCAGTGGTGAGTTACTGTGTGTCCGATATTCAAAAAGAGAAAAGCGCCCCACCTTCTGAGACACTTTGTTGCCCTACCAAACAATGTTTTGGCGTCTCCATTACCCATTTTGGCCATTAGGCCAAAAACCTCAGTAGTATGTTCAAGGAAGCTGCAAGAAGGAAAGAGGAGTCACAGCATCGATATTTTGGTCCAATATCTAGTCTTTACTTCTCCATAATGCCTGTGTGTCAAATGCAGCGGTGTGATGTTAGTTCATCTCTGCTATCACTGCCCAAACACTTTCAGATTTTAAAAATTACTCATTTTTAATTTCTGTCAATCGTTGGATAAGCTCTGCTAGAACCAAAGTGATTTCAAATTATGAAAATGATTCTCTGAAAGTGTACTAAAGTACACTGTAATAAATTGTTCCATTTAATCTCCCAGTGCCTTAAACCTCCAGGACCTGTGTGATAACCACTCCTTTCTGCAGTATGCTTCATCCTTCAATGAAGCAGAGTAATTTAATAAACTTAACATAGGGAATTTGTATCTCTCCAATCTCTAAAAGTTGGAGTCCTCAATACTTATACCTTAGACACTGACAAAGTGAAAGTTCCTTCAGAAGCAGAGCCATAGAAAGACCAAGGGAAACGGTGACACCCGTCGGGTCCTGTGTCAGCTCTGCTGCTGTCTGTGCTCAGTGGAGCTGACAGGCGGGCGGATCTGAAGGTGTCACACTCTGAGACGGACCGAAAAGTGCAGGGGAGCTGAAAACATTGAAACACAGTGAAGGCTTCCTTTGGGCATCATACTGTAAAGGGAAAATAACTGAGTTAGCCTGAGACTCAGCTGATGTTGACATTTTCAGTGAAAGGAGTCAACTTGTAAGCTTCTGCGGCCTTCAGTCCTTGCTGACATACAGCAATAGTTTGTTCCTTGCAATATCTTATTCACTTAACATTTCACATACACTGTTTGAAGTATCTTGGGATCACAAACACTCCCTAGATAAACATAAGCTACTAATATAGAAGGATACTATTTACTTCTTTGTGATGCCCTTTCCTTCACCCTCTCTTCAAGATGAGTTTTCTGTTGGTAAAAAACCCACCAGATTGACAGCTTTATAGGCTGTGGCTCTTATTCACATAACAAGTATATTGCAGATAGCAGCACTCTAGCCATCCTCCTTGCCACACTATCCCAGCAAGAACTTACCAAGAAGGAGCTGCCTCACCAGAGGAAAGTTCACTCACTGCAACACTCATTCAATTTGTAATTGCTTTGTAAAGGTTGTTAATTGGTATTCTAAAGTATGCAGCAAGTTGCTTTGGGACTGGAGTTAGAGCATAAAAATATCGAAGGAGGGAACACCAGCACAGTATTAATCTCACCTAAGTTTAAATAGCTTCAGCAGAGAGGAGCTGCCTGTCCAGGAGTCCTGGATGGTTCAGGGAAAGAAGCAGAACCCATCTCAGGTAAATTGGATCTTACATGCCTTGTTTGTATGCAGATACCTATATTGCAAGTACCTGAATTTGGATTGATGAATCCCACTCCAGATGACATTCAGATGGGCAGAAAATATTTTAGTTTTGCTGGTCTAGGTCAAATTCAAAGTTATGATTTCAAAGGGAAAAAAAAAAGTATGCTGTGATTCAACCGTGATTTTGAAAGATGCTGGTAGTCCATTTGAAGTACTAAACTGCCACTTCATAATGGATAATAGTAATGTTTATAATAATAATAAAAAGCAAAAAGGAATGTATTTTGCAGATAGAGTGCCCTATTTTAGAATCTTAAACTGCCCCCAAATAGCGGTTTTTATTATTGTTGTTGTTGTTATTATTAATAATAATTATTATTATTAATTATTTTAATTTTACCTGCAGAGTGCCAGCAACATTCATGCAACTTCACAGAAAAATAAAGGTAACAGGCCCTAAGAGCTTGAAATATTAATGAGACTAAACATAGGAAGTGATGACAGCAAATGAGTGGATAAAGTGGAGCATGGAAAAAGTAGTTTACAACAGAGTGTGAGAGAAGCGCTTTGTGGTGACTATACCTCTTTAATTCCTCTTTGGCTCCTCCAGTTACTACTTTGTATGTGTGAAGGGAGGGGATTAGAAAAAAAGCCAAAGGACTTGCCCAAGAAGAAAAAGTGCCAGATTTGAGACTATAAGCTACAGGAGTCCACCAGACCTCCCTCCAGCCACTGTACCACATTACTCTCTAAAGAGCTCACAACAGAGGAACAAGTAAAAGTCTGAAAACGTACTAAGGTGAACCGTTCATTGCTCTACTCCTTATTGAAAGAGGTTAAAGCAACTTAAATAGAATTTCACTCAAACACCTTCATCCTGATGGACAAATTTCAGTTCAATGTAATTGGAAATGGCAGTTGAAAATCCTTGATAAAAGGATTTAGATGAGAATGCTAACAAAGAGAGTGAAAACTGGTAAGGTTAATGCAAGATTGTTTTTCCTCCTGTCTCCATGGTAATTTTCTTACCCAACTACTGAATTTGTCATAATATTTGTTAAGTATCTCCTAAGGGATGCTGTGAAAGCTGCCATTCAGCTGCTCTGAAGGAATCCTTATTGTCTGAATCGAGGAGATACAGTCACCTCATGAACCCAAATTGAGCTTCTTTTTTTACTTGCAAGGTTTTTTGGACAATGTATTTCTCATATTATTCCAAATTATGGACCCAGTTCACCTCAGGCAACAATAAACTGTGGTTTCAGTATGTTCTAGGAGATGATTGATTATGTTCCTGACAGCACACACACTGAATTAAGCAGGATCATCTAACCCCTTCCTAGTTAATTAAGCTGTCTTCTGGGATGACCTGTCAATAGCACCCCTCATGCAGCATGACAAACCTCTCCTCAAATTTTTAAGATCATCAGCATTTGTCACCAAAGGTCATCATTAAGGAACTACACATACGACCTCCACCTGGTAGTGGCAGCATAGGGCTGCATGTACGACTTCAGTCAAAAGATACACAAGAAACCATGTGATAAGCCCGAGTATTTTTCTATAACTTTATTAGCAAGACAACCACAGCAAGTGGCAAAGAAGGTGATAGTCGTCTATAAACCAGGCATATGCAAACTGGAGATATCAAATGAAAGAAACCCTGCACCTTATACAGGTGGTGCAACTGCAAAAATCATTTGAGGTAGGTCTGTAACTTAAGGTTTGTCTCGGTTGGCATCTTGGATAATTACTGTGTTATCAGTAGCACTGAAGGAAGGACCCTGTGACATGTTATTTTGCTATTTATGGTGATGTTTCTGAGTGTCATCGAATATTGCAGGAGAACCTATGTTTATCTGACAGAATATTCAAGGGGAAAAAATACACTGTGCATGTGAGAAATTATGTTATGGGATGTCTAAATAAAGGCACAGCACAATGAAAGAGGGGGGAATTGATGTAGTGTGAAGACAGGTGATAGAAAAAATTGTACTAATGTGAATAAGGTGTAGAGCACATGTACGTACTATGCTTCCATATATCACATAGAAAACCGATTATTTCTATGAAGTAGCAAAAATTATCACCTCTACATCTTTTAAAGAGTGAGTGAACTGAAAAAATACGTTACTCTATAGAATGAAGTCTTACAGCACATTACAGAGAGATGATGAAGAACATTGGACCATCTGGAATTCTATTTCTCCATATCTTATATGTTAAAATAAATCTGATCAGTGAAATCTGAAATCAAAGCAGTCCACATTGCACTGAATTTCCAGTTGCTAAGCATCACTTGGTCATACTTTGATGGGAAGTGTTGTTTTGTGTTCAGCATCAAAAAAGGTGGTGAGATTTTCCCACCTTGTGAACATTTAATCAGGCAGTAGAATAGATAAGCAGATGCTGAAAAGATCACCAGTTAGATCCATCATCCTTTTAAATGCCAGCAGAAGACAATAACCCAGTCCAGGGAAAGGGACTGTTCCCTGTGATCATATTCATACTTTTATGCTACCAGTTCTGTTCTCAGACTGGCAGGCTGGCTCCTATCCACTTCACCTTGGTTTGAGCCCAGTAGCTTGAATTTCGTTGTAGCATGTACTGCAGGAAATCATTAAGTTCCAACCTGAAAGTGCCAAGAAATGGAGAAACCACCCTTTCCCCGAAAGTTCCCAAATTATTCACCCAGACTGCTTTCAAACTGAATGTGACAGGCTCTAGGTTCCAGCTACCAATTCCTTCTGTCTTCTCCTTCTCATCAGTAAAGAATCTTTCAGTACCTCATCTTTTCTCTCAGGTAATTACGCTATAATCAAGTCTTCTCTTGAGTGTCTGTTGGATCAACTAAATTCATCGAGCTCTCTATGAGTATCACTGAAAGGCTCTTCCTGTAGCTTCAAAATGTTTTTCTATCATGTTCATCATTTCGTCATCCTTGAAAAATCATGGATATTGAAAGCAGAATTCGAATCATCAACGTTTAGTTGTCTAGGTGCCTAGCCTAAATTAGTAATTGTGGCTCTCCAGTCAATGAAGAGATACAGACAGTGCCAAGAGGCAATTTATCTCACCTCTGTCAGGCACCTGTGAAGAGCTGGGTGTCCCGTGTCTGAACATCTAGTTTAAACTATATGCATGTCTTTTAAATGATGAATGCTATGTGAGATGTGTAGCACCATGGAACTTTACAAATTCACATACCAATCAGAGAAGCATGTATCACCTCTCACTCACTCCTTACTTCTACTAGTAATACACCCATCAACAGAAGTAGCTTTTTCCACTTGGAATTTATATTCAATTGCTCCTCTACTATGAGCACTAAATCCATTTTTAGAGGCACGCTTACAGCATACATTCACACATTCTATAAATAGGCCCATGCACTCCCAGCTTCTTGATGTGCATTTTATTTTTTATTCAGTTGTTACTAAAATGGCACACTGTGTGAAGAAGATCAGTTTATCAGACAACTCCATCAAGATTCCCTTACCGCTGTGTCCTTCTCATTGTCGTTTACATTTAGCGACACTCCATGCTCGTGTGGGCCCTAGAAATGCATTATATACTAGGACCCAGGATGCTGTCAATAAAATTCTCAGTGATGTCCCAGCTTCGGCGAGATTACAAAGTAAAGCAGCACGGCTGTTCATCACTCATTGCAAGTGGTTTAACATCCCATATTGCTGTACTTCTGAGGAGAAAGAAGGAAAGAAACACACCTCAGGAAGCGAATTAGAGGCTTGTGTTACACAAGAACAGTACTTCAAAAGGGACCTTTATCAGAAACTGTAAGAGAGGTTTTGATGGAGAAAGGGATGCAGTAATCTCAGATCACTTTGAATGATGACCATGGTAAGATGGCTTTTCTTAATCCAAAGTTTCATACAGTAAGATCACAGCTGTTGCAGTTTTGTCCAGACAAAGCAGCTGCTGACATAACTCCAGCTTCTTTCACAGAATCCCAGCGGTTTAAGCAGAAAATACTAGAAGCTGCTGCTATTAAAATACACTCTGTGCACAAATAAGTTGGCTTGCAGAACTGGGGCTCCTTTTAAATGACGTGTGATGCTGAAAAAGCTCCTGCATTACCACACCAAGCTGAAGCTCATTTTGATGGAAGAAATGTAACAAAAAAGTGCAGAAATGCCACTTCTTAAGTCAGCATTCTCAGATATCTTTGTTGGACATCATCACACTCAGTGGTGACATTGTAAAAGCTCGAAAGAACACTGCTGAAGCATTTTACATGCTTTTCAAAAGCAGTTTCCTCCTCACTGGAAGGATTAATACTACTCAAATAAACCATCTCTGCTGGAGCAATAGAAAGGTTGATACGTATCTGATTTTTATTTACCAAGCAGAGGACAGTTTTGTAGTATAACCTTTTGACAATAGCTCATTTTAGCGTGTTACAGAATAATTTTTAAGAAAACAGCTTGTGTTTTGAAATCAGATTTGCCACTGAGGGGGTGTTTTGCTGTTCATCGGAAAGCTACTCCTGCAGAACTGAACTGAAACTGCATTTCACTGTGTCTTTTTAACAGGGTCAGAAATACTATTGTTTACATAAACCGCCAATTGAATGAATACCTAGATGTCTGAGCTACAGAGGTTTAATCCACAGTTTAATATTGGCTTCAATTTTTTTCAGGACTTGGAAATATAACAGACACTGCACTTCTTGGAAATGTCTAATGGGATAGACACAAAGTCACTCTGGAAATAGCTGACATTATTTCAGGTCCTCCTACCACAAGCACCACTGTTTCTGCTGCCTCAGTTCTCCGCTTCCACCCCCATGTAAGAGACAGCTGAAAGATGCGATGAGCAGTCCTGACCCATCCCTGGGAGAATTCTCCATTTTCAGTTACATGGCAGATCAATCTGGTTTAGGACAAACTACCTGATTTTATTTTAAAATTATGCTGGGAAAGAGCAGTCTCTTTGTAGGCATGATATAATTTCTTGCAGATTCTAGGTGGCTCAGTGTGCATTGGGAAGAATATAATGGCTAAAGAAAGCCATCACGGTTTCTGTTGTGATATGTAGGTAAAATCACTACTATCAGCCAAATCTTTTAGTCCTATAAATGGAAACAGCCCTACTGCCTACCGTTTAACCTACCCAGCTATTCCGCACTCATGTCTGTGCAGGACAGCAATTGCTCTGCTTTGACATTGGTCTTCATAACTATGTCAGTGCTAGTAAACAATATGGGCTGTTCTCTAAAAAATGCTCTTTCCTCCCAAAGCAGGGTGACCTTGCCCAGAGTGCCCATTGGGAATCTGCCTGAGAATGTGGTATTTGACATGGGCCCAAGCTGTTCCACAAGCCTGCTAATGACTCAAGAACAGAGACAGTCCCATGGAGGGTGTACAAGTCCCTTGTGTCCTGTTGTGTCTGGCAGTGTCACCTGCGCGACCTAAAAAGCAAAATTTTTCCTTGCTGAGCAAAACAAGATGAAAGACCAGATGTATAACCTGTGTTTGTAATATGGCTTGACACCTGCTCCTTGAGCAAATGCGGGTTCTAATTCTACTTCCATTGGCATCTGTTCAGATTTCCAGAGGACAAGCCTTTCATGAAGCCATTTATTAATGTTAGTGATTTTGAAGTTCTTAGTTTTTGGAAGTACTGTCTTAGCCTGTTTCAACTAACAGCAATGTACAGTGCAAGTTATATATTGAAACTTTATAGTTAGAGTACAGAGATTTTCAGGTTATATAAGTGGAGATTTGGAGATGTTGAGTAATATTATCAGATAATATCCTGTCCCCCTTGTTCTATACTCTGGCTGTGGAGCACGAGAGTTATATTTAATATTGACAAAGTGGTATTAGAAAGACTGGTTTTAGTGGCTTCAGCATATGTTTCTTAAAAATGAAATTATGTTTCTATTTTAAAGAAATAACAGACAAACAGCAGTGACAAGGAAAATATTCCTAGGGAAGTGTCTGCTTGAAATTCCAGATGGAGCAGAGAGATGCAAAATGCAGCTGTCTCAGTCTCAGACAAAGGGCTCTGATATAGAGAGATATTCTATTCTTTCCAGATATTTCCAGTCTTCACATTTTTCAGGTGTTCTCTGTTCCTCTATATAGTTCATTTCTCCCAGAAAGCCCAGGCACAGAACAGAGCAGGTCTTGTACCAACACGTAACAGAAAGATGGTGCCCATCTCAAGAGGTTGAGAGTAAGATTTAAAATATACACGTCTATTTATTTAGGCAGAATGTAAGAAGACAAACCACAGAAGTCTACTTTCTCTTGCAGATACCCGCTTAGGGACCCAAAGCTGGGTGCGGGACATGTCTGACCACCACATGCAATTACAAACAGGTTGATAGGTACCAGCCGTAGACACTCTGGCACTTCTTGCTAGAGCTCCACACCAAGGTTGTTCTTTTTTTCTGCTGTTAGGCAGCTAATATATACTCTTTTTTCTTCTTCTTCCAAATTTGCTTTTACTCTACTAGTTACTTCCCGCATGAAAAACTAAGCATGGTATTTTTTTCATGTTAAAGCTATGCATGCACTTGTCAGGTGGTTCAACAACAGAAAAGGTTATGCATGTACAATAATTGGTTTAGGCAAGACAGTCATATTCCTAATTTGCTTCTGAATCTAGAATTCACTTCAAATATTTTGCTCAGCTTCCTTTGTGCTTTTTCCTGCTACCTGCTTTAAGAGTTAAATACTCAAATTTCCAGTGATTTAAGCTGTGAACAGACGGGCTAGGATAAAGGAAAGCATTGAGAGAGACCAAATGAGCCAGCTTTCTGTCACTCTTTTCAGGCTGATTACAAGTCACACACGGTGCTATGCCCCCTTGAAGTATTTTACAAAAGATTTAAAATCTGTTGAAAAGGTAAATGAAATTCATCCAGGGAAAAAAAAAAAAACAGGAAAATTTTTCTGATAGTCTTTGTTCTACTCAGATAAAGGACTGCTTTCGTATCATTTACAGCCTTGGTGCACAGCAAAGCTTGTTGACATTCAGAATGGCTTTAATACAGTGTCACCATACCTGGGAGACATCCTAGCCCACACCACACTTTTGTCGTGTCGGAGTCGCCCTCCCCTCCAAATGGTTGTCGCTGCTTTGTGAAAAAAAAAGTGTTTTTTCAGCCTTCCAACAAAGCATGTATATTATTCTCTGAAAAGTCTCATTAAAAAATAGGAATTTAACCATCTTTCACTTGCCAGTGCTGATGACTGGGAAATAACAGGAGTGAGACAAACTGTGTTAATATTATTTTAATCACTGGTTTCTTTTAATCTTCCACACATCAGAGGTAGAATAGCTTTTCCTGAAGAACAAAGTATTCAAAGACATATTTTGTATTTTTCCCTGCTGTGTTAATGAAACTGGGCAGGTTTTAGGGAAATCGAATTAGTCTCCCCTTTAAATATTCATTAATTTAAACAGGAGGACTGGAAAATTGGTCACTAGCTATTCAGTAAATAGCACTCTCAAGATGGCTATGTCCCTATGATTGCTATGATTTTTTTTTAATAACACTGATTTCTAAATGCAGTGAAATAACATATTGATACAATCACATTTAGGGCCATTAGTACAGCTATTGTTCAGCCGTTTTCTATAGGGCTCCTGCTTAAAAAATGATAGAATGACAGAAGTTTATGAACATGCCCATGGAGTGTGCAGTTGCCAAGGTGTACCTGACCTGCCACGTACCTACTTCTCAAATGACAAGCATAATATTTGCAGAGTAAGCCTGAGGCCTCCTTCATGTGGTGGGCTTGCTGAGGAAGAACTGACCATCAGTCCAACACATGAGTAGTACATCAACCTCATCATTCAAGTGTGTCCAGCAAAGACCTAAGCTGTGTATGCATAATGGACATTTATTAGGAATCTGGGGAGGGTTGGAGAGGCTCCTGTCCTTAACTAACTGCTGGAGCTCTGGAAATCCAGGAGTAGTGTCTGGAGTCTTCTTTTCCCACCACAGAAAATTTTATTATTGGAAAGATTTAATCCTGTGGAGAACCTTGACAACAGAACTTTTACGTACTATCGGTAAAGTCAAGGGAGGATTTGAGCTAAGAATGCAGAAATCGATATTTACCTAAATGTCACATAGCACCCAGTCAGGGAAGATGCCAGGTACTACCAGGAATCCCATCCCCAATTTCCAGTTAGTCTGTGCAATGTATCACTTAACCAGTTCTTCATTTGTTGATCACTGTCTGCTTTTGCATAATGATGAATGAAACTGCCCAGTCTATTAAAAGGAAATTACAGAATACAAATGAGAAATACAGATATAGGTCATAAAAATCATCCTCCTTTCTATCTCTACAGGAGGTCACGTCTTTATTAGTAAAAACAAAGGAAACAGGAATTTATGCATTTCATTATTACGAAGTTTTCTATTCTAGAAACTGTATTTACTATAGTAAATTGCTTATATGTATATCAGAGTTGGATTCTATGATCCTTATGGATCCCTTCCAACCTGAGATATTCTATGATTCTATAATTCTATAATTCCTACTGTTTTGTTGATGGAGACCCAGAGCCTGGCAATGCTCTGAGCCTCAACCGTCTGCTCCAGCTAGGGAGTACTGTGGTGAAGCGATGGGGAACCTGAAGGCAAAAGAGAGCTTTCCAGGTATCTGTGGAAACAGGCAAACCAGGGGAACACTTCATTGCCAAAAGCAAAAGGCAGTTTTCCAGGGCTGGAACTCAGGTAAATGTAGCAGGTTATGGCATTTTCATTCATTTTGCTACAGCGTGTCAAAACACTTAACAAAAATCTCTTTTCTTTAAAACAGAAATCTCTTTTTCGTTAGGGGTTTTCCATGTGATAGGCCGTCCACATGGCTGTAGACAACAGGCCAGTGCTTTAGGAGTCTGTGGAGATTTAAGACACCGTATTTTTGTCACATCCAGCACACACGCTTTTGGTTTGAAGGGTTGGCAAGCTTTGCCGGTGCTTGCCTAAAGGAAGAAGATACACCAGTGGGGAGCGGGAGAGCTTCAACAGCAAGCTCGAGTGCCACCATGCGCAACGTGGCTTTTCGTCTTGAACAAATGCGGATGAGAAGCTGCTGCCTTCAAGGCCTCACTGAAACCAGACAAGAAAACCAACGAACTGTGAAGACTGTGACCTCTCTCCATGACAGAATTGAAATGACAGTTGAAGAAAAGTCCCACGACACAGTTCAAAGTTTAAAAAGAAGAAAACAAACTCGAAAAGTGTGGAGGAGAAAGTTCTGGGTTCACAGCACTTAAGTACAGGCTCAATTTTGGATGTGTCAGTATCCCACTGATCAGAGGTTTGTTTAGTGAACTGAAACAAGTGCTTGGCTGAGCCTGTGTACTTCTCAAAACACCAGGAGGTATCTCAAGCAAACAAAAATCTAATCAGTGGCGGCCCAGACAAAGATTTTTGAAAGGTGATGAGTTTGAAAACCTGGGTGCAGAAGGCTGCAGGCTGGCTGGGAAGGGTGATGTTTTGTGAATGAGTTATCACAGTGTCTCCTGATTTAGACATAAGCAGTTGAAGAGATGACCTTATTTTTACATTGAAAAAATGTTATCAGATGTGACTAATTGGAGACCGGAGGCAGGGGAGAGCTTAGAGGCACAGTAATTGTTCTTGTCTGATCAGAAGGATCAAAAGAGAATCCCTTAGAGAGATAAATTAAAAAATGAGATTCCTGTGGCATGTTGATCATAAGATTGATTTTTTTCTGGACCCGCCTGGACAAGGAGAAAAGAGCTGAATGATTAAATACAATTTTGCTGCCAAGAAGATGAAGAATTTGTTCTCTTTACGACATACTTTGTTCTATATAATGGTCATATTTCCATTTGTCTGCTCAACAGTTACATTTAAAAAAAAAAAAAGATACAACTCCTATTACAACTCTTATATTCTTTCAGGACCAAAGAATGTACTTTCTGCTGTGAAATATATATTTTTATAGGAATTTCGGTGTCAGGGACCTGAATTAATGATTTCTAACCACAATTTTGAATTGAAAAATTTTGTTTCAAGACCTGCTGAGGACCCATAAAGACTCCCCATTTAAATGCTGAGTCTCCTGTGACATCATGGCACACATACAGTGAGCCCGGAGTACTGAGGCTGAGGAGTGAGACACCTTTGGGAAGCCCAGCACAGCTGGCTGCCACCACCAGTCTGCCCAGCTCGTCCTCTAAAGCCTGTCACCAGTTAAGACTTGGGCCTGGGGATGTCTGAGCTGCTGTGGCAGTGGCTGCTATGGGTGAGCACGTCTGACTAGGAAAAAAAAGAGAAGATGCTACCATCCCCTTTATGTTCACCTTGTCTGTGTGTGCTGATATTTCCAAAATAGGGTGTTTTTTTTCCCCTGAATACTTCAAATCTTAATGGCAGTGAACGCAACACGAGGTGAATGAATTTACAACTTTGTGATGAAGTATTGTACAAAATGCCCTCAGGAAAACTCATCATAGGGGAACTTCTTTAGTATTACACAGCCTTATTCAGGAAAAGCCCTTGGGAGGGGCAGATCCTGGTGCACACACACGGGGTGTTCAGAGCAGGAGGTGTCCTACGCCCAGCAAGCGCAGCTGGGATTTGCGTCTTTAGGTTATGCTTCCAGGTCTCCTATTTCTTTCAGCTACAAAGACATTTCACCAGGGACACAAAAACTGGTGAAATGGATGAAGTCAATGACAGGCTGAAAAAGTCCCAGTTCTTTCTCTTGAAGTAGAAGAGCACTATCACTTGATAAGGGAAGAAGAGAGATTTGAAAACACATTGCCTCTACAATGTTTCCCCCCCCAGCACTCCTGCTCTGTCAGGGCTCTTCCACCACCTTGAGAAAGGGATGCAGAATACGTACCGGCATGAGGAACACACTTCATTTCTCTCCCACTATGGTTTTCAAGTCTTCTGAGATGCAGGTAGTTGCTTTTGGGTGGCTCAACCCGTCTGAAACTTGCTCGGGATCCACTCTTCTCCACTTGGCTTCACAGCTGCACAGACACTTTTCGGAGGCAAACCCCATTCCTGGAGAGCAGGACAGGGCACTCCGGAGTGGGATTGTCCCAGGCACATGTCTGCTTTGCCCTGGGGTTATTTGGAGAAATTAGTGTGTTTCGGATAGGCTGTGTCTTCTGTCCCTCTGTTGTTTCTCTAGCTGAATTCTTCCTTTTCAATAGATGCAGAGTTAGCTCACACCTCGCTGCTGGCAGAAACAGCCGAGTTTCCTCCTTTACTTCTTGAGTTATCTTCACTACAGTACATGAGATAGATACATGAGTTGGTCTCCTTCTCAGTGTCCTCTTGAGATGGTAGTTACAGAGTAGTCCTCAGCGCTGAAGACATCTCCGACACCAGTGCAGGCTTTTCTAGAGGAGTATGTTGTTAATGCCAGTGCTGGATCTTTGCATTTCTCTCTGCTGTTGCTTTTATTACCCATTTCTGCTAGCTGAGGACAAAAGAGCCAGCGCTGCTCTCTGTGACTGCCCTTTCCCTTTTGAGGCATTGTAATCAGTGAAAGCCAGACATAAGGTGCATTTTTGTGGGCTTTTCAGCCACGGACTTCATCTTCTCTGGTATTTAATTTCTTGCTACATTTTTCTTCATCTTAACTAACAGGTTTTCTAAATTGATGTACTACAAATACTAGTGTTTTCAGCTCTGGAGTAAAACCCAGAACACAGAACCAGTATTTTTCCATTAACAAAAAACAAACTTGTCTTTCAAAGTTGAAGAAAATATTTAGAAAATATAACAATCTAAATAATCTACTAGAATAAAATGCTAATTTTTATTTAATATTTTATAGCATGTATTTCTCTGTTGTTTCAGTACTACAGTAAATGATCAAAAATAGGTCAGTTCCCAAACCACAAAGGACAGGAAGGGAGGGAGGGAGGGAGGGAGGGAGGGAGGAAGGAAGGAAGGAAGGAAGGAAGGAAGGAAGGAAGGAAGGAAGGAAGGAAGGAAGGAAGGAAGGAAGGAAGGAAGGAAGGAAGGAAGGAAGGAAGGAAGGAAGGAAAGTGCCATTATTTGTCTTCCGTTGTAAGTTTATTTTACTAAACTCAGACTAAAAGTTTTAAGCTTTCCTTATTTCCCACAAGTAAAAACATTTTAAAATAAAACACAGATTGAGCTTTCATGTAATTACCAGATCATGGTATCAGAAGAAGAATAATTTATCCTTTGGCTGATCTGCAGGAAAGAACAAAAAAACATGTTATCCCACTTCACAGATGAGGAACAGAATCATAAAAGCCTCAACTCTTCCTGTCCCACTCTGAGCATCTAACTGGGACAGTTGTCTTAGGAGCAGCAGTGTTCCCTTTAGTGTTCATGGAGTGAAACAGGGACCTCTAGAGAACAGTTTCCTAAGGCAGCAATCATGCTACGTACATGAATATTCTCTGCAGTGACAACTCAGTGCTTTCACAATCACACGTGAGAATCCCCAAACCATCAAACTGGCCCAAAGAAGATTTAAGACAATGCACTCAGGCATTGTTCTATTTTCTGTGGTTGCTAGGTAGAGGTTGGTCATAGTCTTTTCTTAACCATAAGACCCAGAAAGACTTTCTTTAATGTAAGTGTAAGATTCTTGAGTAATCCCACCTCTCTTGATGCAAAGGTTTTTAGGAAAAAATTACACAGCTCTCACAAGCTTCAGACTAAAGATGGGGAGCTGGCAATCCTCTATCTCTCCTCTCCAAGTGATAGATTTGAAATGTCATTTTTTCAGCAGGGCTTCCCTTGCCTGACTGAAAAATATTCTGTTGTTGTTTCCTGTAGCCAGCCTGACCAACCAAGTGGTGATTCATGGCTGGCCGGCTGGTATCAGATGCTCACCCTGCTACGTGTCCCTGCCAAGGCTCCGCACACAATTCTCTCTATTGAAAAGCCAGCTCATTTCCACTTGCAGCCAGCTCTATTCATATTCCTCTCGGAGTTAGTGACAATAAATATTACAAAATCACACAAATCCAGATGGTGTGGGTTGGAGCTGCCAGCTGTTCTACCACTTGTGAATTGCCTCTCTTGTCCTGCAGCTTGGCTTCCACAGAAAGCATCTCATCAGTTTCCTATGGTGCCGTCGCATTTCTTTACAAGCCATCCATCACCCACTCGTCCTGAGATATTTTCAGCTTTCACTGTAGATATATGAGAGATAGAGGCAAAGCAAATTTGAGGCAAAAAATCAAAGAATCTCTCACCTCAGAAATTGAGGATTATTTTTCAAATAGTGACCTTAACCTCTCAACAGCATTCCAGTTTTCACCTGTGGAAAGAGACCACTTCAGGGGTTCAGCTAGTTTTACTAATTCTCTTTCATAGGAGACTTATAGCTAAAAGAGAAGCAAAGGTTCTCTAATCTTGCTGGTAGTTATCATTGCAAAATCAGGAGGAAATAAGTGCCAAATGAACCCAGAAACTGAAATACGGTCATGACCTATGCAAATAGCATTGTGTAAATCCTAAACATTCTGATGATTACCTTGTTTTAGCTCTGAGTGTTTGCTCTGAGTTTTGACTCTTTGAGGCTAGGGTGGTATCTGCAGGCTGGAGACAGTCTCCAGTACTGCCCAAGTGACCACCAGGGTTAGGAGAAAGATCGCAACATAGCTGTGGTTAGCAGTGCTGTCATTAAAATAGACGTGAACATTGATACGATTAACAAATGTGCGACTACCATTAGTTTTGGTCCTCTTTTTGGCTGTCTCCTGAGTTTTTTTGTTGAAAAGGGATGCAGACAAGACTGAGCGGGAGGCAGGGGCGGTGGGACAAGCCCAAAGCCAGGACAGCAAGGTCCCAGGAAAGCAGGCAAAGCCATCAGCTGTGGAGACATGCTGTAAGTCAGCAGGCTCTTGGGCTGTAGTGCCAGGAGGGAACAGGCACTAGTAGTGGTGCAGATGTTCACAGCTGCTGCTCTGGCTGGTGCCATGCTTTAGGGCTGTGGTGGTGGGACGAGGGAGTTTGAGGAGGGAAGAAGACCCGCAGGGACCCTCCAGGCAGGTGTCCAAAGAACCAAAGTGTCTTACCAGCAGTCTATCCTATTACACTTGCAGCAAAAACTATTCTATTACATTGTTTAATCTACTCTTTCCCTTGTCTAGCTACAAAATTGAAAAATAACAACCATGCCGAGGCAGGTCCAGTCAAGCCATGAGTCAAGCCATCTGTCTGAGTTCAGTGAGATGCACGGCTGGGTGCAGGCACAGCTGCAGCATGACTCAGGCAAAGCCCACGGATCAGGGGCTGAGCTTAAGCCCAGCTCCCCTGCAAGACAGGAGAGGTCCTCAGTGAGGTGTCTCACGGTTCTTTCTCCCACAGCTCTTTTGGCATCAGTCTGATCCCAGGTACAGGGCTGCACTAGATCAGGGCTGCCCTTGAGCACAGGCAGACAAACCCCTCATGGGGTATTGCAGAGCCCGTTGGTGCACTCAGGACCAAAAAAATCAGGAATCATAAGGCCAGTTGCTCCACTAGGGTCTACAAGAATGATCACTGGCCCTTGAGGAAGTCCTGCTCAAGACAGGCTCAGGATTTTGGATAAAGCTTTTAGCTCATGTTACAGGAAGGCAAAATTAGATTTGCAGATCCATAAATGCATCGGGATTTTGAATGCAACACAAGTCTCTTTTGAAACATTCATCATATCTACTTATCTCCAAGTCAGTTCTGGCTGAGAAAGCATGTAGGAGAGGAGGGGAGCACCCACATCCAGTCTATACACAGCCCGTCTCACAATGGCATGAAAGCTGTTCTTTTCATCCCCAAGCCATTACCGCAACAGTGTCCTTCAGTCAGAAACCCTCCAATCCAGCAGATTCCCTTCCGTGACTTTTCTCTCAGCACCACTTCGTGCAGAGCCCTGTAACATTTCTTAAATTCCTATCTGCCTCCTGATGCTGGAATTTTACCACCAGAGCCTGGCCAGAAGTGGGACATAAGGCACCTAGGAAACATTTGACTTAATTAGTTAAGACAGTTTAGGGTTAGGCAGCCACTGAACCTGAGTTATCTGGCCCCAAAATTTCACATTTGCTATACTATTTTAAAAATTTTATATTTTTTAATATTTTTATTTCATACCAAAGGATATGGTCCTACTTTCACCTTTGCTCTTAGGCTGCTTACACCGAAAGACTGGGATTCATCTAATCTCCCAAATTATTTTTGACCAAGTGGATGATGCATGCTGGGATCTACTCAGGTGTCAACGAAAGAAGAGTCTCTGGCACAGCTTTCATCCTACTTCTAATTCCAACAAACAGGTCCCTGAGGAGTCAGATTCTCCTAGCAAAGATCCTTGAACTACAGTGTGACTCTTACTATATAAATTTATCATCCTTCTGAGCCTACAGGAAAAGAACTTTGTAACATCCTGGCCAAACTCTCCTGCCAATTTACCTGGTAGGACTCCTATTATCTCAGTAGCAGTGCGGCAAATGAGTCAGCAGAGAGCGTGCCACGGGGTGTGTTACTTAATCATTCACATCTGCTGCGTTTGGGGACACGTCTGAAATAGGCATTGGTGTTCCCAGCTATGCCCCAGGGAGGCACTTACCCTATGCCAGCGTGATTCAGCAACATTTCTTAATTATCTGGTGGTTGCAGGAGATTACAAGATGGAAATTTTGTCAGCAGCATTTTATCCAAAGTGGCGAAAAACTTCTAAAAAGCACTATTGGGACATATTCTTGCTAGCTTTATGGCACTGGGCCTTCATTACCATAAACAAACTCTGATACCTGAGTGTAGTCTTTTGGGGAATTTCATATAAAGCCACAGGAAGGATAATTGCAAGCACTTGCGCCTGCGTCCTTCCTTAAAAGCGACAGTGCTCTCCACACGGGCTGGGCCTGAGGTGGGCTCTCCGTTTCCCACGGGATGGTGACCTTTCCTCGTTGTCAGCGAGACTGCGCTGCCTTGACGCTACAGATCACCAAAAAAGCGCAGCCCAGAAAGCTGGGAAAAGCCTGGTTCTGCTTTAGGAAGGGGAGCAGCAGCCGAGCGAGGGAAGGCCCAGCCCAGCTGCGGGGCGACGCTCCTGCCGCAGCCTGGAAAGCGACGTCCCCCCCAGGACCAGGCAGCGCGTGGTCTGGGGTGGAGGCCAGGGGCTGGGAATTGCCTCGAAATTCAACCGCTTTATAAAAGGAGGCAATTTAGAGAGGGGGACGAGAAAGCAGATGCCCACTTCAGATCCAGCTTTCCTCATCGAAGAGCTGGCTGTGATCACTTCCACTGCAGTGACAGAGAACGTGAGGGACCGTGGCCACCGGTGCTATCAGAGTTACATGGGTCAGCTCCACGGCGTTGGGCAGTCACAGCCCATGTTGGCCAGGATCACCAAGCAGTGACAGCTTCGAGCGTGCCATGGCGGTGACTGAGAATGAGTAAGAAGCAACCACCAGTATGGGAGGTGGTGTTGATGCACGTTAGCATAGTAAGGGTTTGGTTTACAATTTAAATCATTAAAAGGTGCCATTATCACTGTGTCCTTACAGTAAGAGAAGGTGAAAAAAAGAAAAAGAAAGAATTCTTTACTTTTAAGTGAAGAGTTAAAATGTGGGGTTTCAAGATAACCTTTCCAAAACTGACTAAAGAATTAGACTGCTCCTGAACTTCCTCTAGATGCAGAGAAACCCTTCACAGACTTCCTTAGAGCACTTACTGAGGATCAGCATTATGTGCCTTGCAGTTTTGGAAAATTCTACTATATTTCTGCATTTTCAGTTAACTAACTACTAAAGATTTGCCTTCAATTGACTGAGGGTCCCATGTAGGACTGAAAGTTCCAATTCCTAGTTCTCAGAAGTAACTCAAGGCCCTGATTTCAGCTGCCAGTTTGGAAGCTCAAATTTTGAAGCTTCCTTGTTTAAGCTTTCAAAGGAAATTGGAGAAGTGAAAATGTGAGGTTTCTTTTTTTTTTTTTCCTTTTTGTTTCTATTCTGAAATCTGAAACAGCTGCCACAAAATGTTTATAAGCATACATAGTGCTCAATAAATGTCTAAACCTGGAAGGAACTATGCGTGAATTATGTCTGATTTATACATTAAATAAAAATAGAGCCAGTTGAATTTTAGATGTTCTTCCTACATTCAGTAAGCCTTGAAATTATGACATCTACAGAATATTGCCTGCAAAAATGTCTAATGCATTGCATATACTATATAGAAATATTTTTAAAGCATTCCAAGAGTTTATCAGATAAGGCAACACTTGGGCATAATTAAATCTTCATACGCTGGCTTTTCATGGGGAGAATTCTTGGAAAATAATTTTAAGCTCACCGCATAATATGCAATTCAAGATTAACTGTAGGGAAAGGTCTGAGCTGCAATTACTGCAAGTAATTGCACTAAGGCAGGTCAGTAAATCCACCTGGCTCATAAGTTGACCTGCAAGAATCAGACCGCAGTGATGTGGAAGAACAACCTCCTGTCCAGCCCCAGCCCATGAGCCCCAGATCCCAGGCGAGCTCTGAGAAGACCAAACCAGCTCATCTCCTGATGGGGAAATGAGCCCTGTTTGATTGCAGCATCTTTGGAGAGCCGGGGAGCAGGGCCATGTTATGACCCTGATCCCAGACTCTGCCTGATCGCCTCTCCGTACCAGCCAGGAGTGACAGCCTTCCAGTGCGGGAACAAAACCAGGGACCCCGCTGTTTCTGAACAGCCACCCTTCCAGCCCCACTGAAGGGAGCCACTCTGTAAGGAACAGGCTTAATGGAGCTGAAGTGCAACCTTCATACTGGGTACTAATGAGGCAATAGTCATACTAGAGTTCTGCCTGTCATGTAATCCACCTCAGAAGATATGTGAAGCTAACATTTTAAAAGCAATGTCATTATATATCTTTATTTAGTTGCAAAAATACATGCATAGATACTTCTGCTGTTTCTTTGGAGGATTAGTTTTAAACTGGAGATACCCACCAGTCACACTTGCTGATTAAAGTTTGAAGTGATAATACTTGGCCTGTTTGACCTCAGGGAGTAAAGATATTTAATATTTTGTCTTCCACTTTATTACCCAACCCAGACAAACAAAGAAAAATAAAGCCATTAAAATGCAATTTTAAGAAGAGTATTCCCAGGTTTTGTTAGCTAAATCACATTTTCGCAATTAATATGATCGTTATAAACATTTTAGGCCTTGCTCATGATCATCCGCGTATGTCAAAATAAAATATTCTCATCCCAATTTTATGGCACAGCTCAGTTAGAAAAATATTTCAGCAAAACAACAAAATCAAAGCAAAACTTTGCAGTTTAACTCCCTGAACAGCAGAGGTAGTTGAGATTCATTTCACTTGTCTGCTCCATGCATAATCAAAGTGCTTCCCAACTCTCCTCGCACAGAATGCCAGCGCTGTCATCTCGGTCCTTCCTTGCTGTCTGCTCTCCCCAGCAGCACAGGTGCAGGCTCTGCATGCCCCACGTCACCCCAACAGCTGAAAATTTCCTAGATTTCACTCCCCAAAAATAAAGCAAAGCAGCTGAATATCCACCCTGAGAGTTCCGCGTAGGTTTCCGCTCACCGTCATTATTTTCACGGATGCGGGGACGGAGCAGCGTGCTCCTCTGCTGACCCCAAGGCACTGACGGACAGTGCGTGGCTGCGTTCCTGAGTGGGCGCCTGCCCCCTTGGCTGGGGGAGGCTGCAGGCAAGGCGTGGGGTGCTGGGCCCATCACCCCCTTGTCCCGCCTCCTCCAGAAGCTAGTCTGTCTTAATTTAACTAGGGACGGGTAGATCTGGGATATCAGCTTATGCTCCTACCTTTGCAATGAGCCCCAAGAAAACTTTTCAGAAGTGGCGGTGGTGCCGCTGAGGGTCAGCGCTCACATGGGAAGGATCTTTTTGACTGCAGATGTGATCAAAGTCTGGAGCTGCTGGTACAACAGCCAGTAACATATCTCTGTGTGTCCATACAGGCAATAACACTTAAGTTGTGAAGTTTATGCCCCAAGGGTAGAAGAGCGTAACTGCCTTGCAGCCGGTCTTTGCCAAGTGGCAGGTGAACCATCGCAGTTGCCTCAGGGAGCTGTACCTGAATTTTGAGGGGAACCAAACACACTGATACATTATGTTGTTGCCTACGAGTTCCACCCCATCCCTGGGTGACTTGACAACAAGGAAGTTAATCCAGCCATGTTAATGCCAAGGTTTGTTCAAGACACAGACCATCCACAAAGCCCATCTTCTGCATAAGGAGCACCTGCTTCTCCTCGCTTTGAGGAGAAACGTGTGAGAACAGGGAACACTCTCTAAACCCACTGGGCCCTTTATAGAGCTACATAAATCTGCAGTCCCGCCATGTCAATAACAGCTTACTACAAAACTGGGGGGGGGAGGGTGTGGGAAGGAGCTGAAGCTGCCCAATTCTGCGGTGTCAGCGCAGGATAAATACAACCAGCAGGTTAAATGTTTCCCTGCCAAGTTTAAGCAGCAGCAGCCAGCTGCAGGCACTGCTCTGGAGGGTTTCTACCCACATGATCACCATGGATACTCTACTCTTCGATGTTAACAGCGTTTTCATAGCATATATTTTTCTTAAATTAAAAACTAAACAAACAGACAAAGGAAAAAAAACACCAAAACCCCCCCAAACTTTTAGTAAAGCTGACTCTGGGCCTTCCCTTGCTCCTCTGCTAGCCATGGTGGTTTTGCCACTGACAACAAAGAAGGAGGACCAGAGCCTTTAATGCCCTACTTTTAAGTGTTAATACATTTACAGAAGACTGTACAAACAAGCGCTGAACAGAAATTACACATTATTAGAGCTACACAATAGTTGTACATGTTGCTAAAACAATGCTGCTAAATGAAGAAGCTTTATTAGAGTTTTTGGCTGCTGTTATTAAAAATATATTTACCTGAAAGGAAATACAAGTATTTCATATTACAAACAATTTAAAATATAGCAGTAAGCAACATAAACTATTGCTTTTTATGTTTATACAATTTTTTGGCATAACACTGCCATACAATTACAGAATTATAAAATATATCTTTATAGTGCATTACAAATCCAGAAACTGGTTACCACTCCTACCACATACATATGGTATTGGTACTACCAAACATGCACAGCATTCTGTAATTAAACACTGCAAAGGAATACAGAGAAGAGAGCAGGACCATTCATAAAAACTGATACGTAGCTGTTTCATTTTGCAAGTAAAAATCATTGGGTTTTGTTTGTTTTCTTTTTACTGCACTTTTTTCTCAGAATACATTTTAATAATGAGGTCTACGACATTTCCAAATTTTATCAGTGCAAAACTATACCTAATCGTCTGTCACTGAAGTCAAACTGCATAAAGGGCAAACAACCATGAAATAGGTTAAAACACAGAAAAAAGAGCAACCAATGATTAGCAAACATGCTTCAGCAGGACCCTAAAATATAAGTACCATAACCTTTTTTTACTGCAAAACAATAATTTTCACATAGTTAGCCACAGTAGTAAATACATTCAGTATATTTCACAATAAACTTTAGTTGATGAATATGCCACTAGACTCGTAAGCGTGGTAGAATTTAAAAGTGCCAAGTTTCTAAGAAGAGACTTCTTTCAGAACAATTTGCCAATTCTCACATTTGTTATTTTATAGTGAACGGCTTAATGCTTTTGAAAATAAAGGTAGTTTTAAGTGTAAAGCCACGGGAGGTCTCTATGTAATTGATCTCTATAGCTTCTGAACTATATTTTAAGAGTCCATTTGGTACGGCATGTATTAAATTTATTTATTTTAAATAAACTCTTGCTTTCCCCAATGGTCTCAAGTAAGCACACTTAACAACGTGGGCTGTAAAAGGAACACAGTTTATAGGAAAAGAAACAGTTCACAGGCAATACAGAGCACAGAAAAATTAGAGACACAACTTGCATTCCCTTTGGAGGGCTGCATTTAAATACCTGTTAGGAGTGAATCTATGGTGTTGGCCATGATGCGAATAGCAAGTGGGTTGCCCACGCTTAAGTCTTTTGGACCCATCCTTCATTTTCAGGCTCCGATGGCCATCAAAAACACCTTTTGAGCAGTTACTCCAATTGCAGTTGGAACTGGGGACATGCATTAAAATGAGTTACCAAAATATGGAATAAAGAGTACGGTTCTCTGAACACCCCAGATAGTATGTCCATCTTCTACACGATCACAATGCTACACCTACTGATGCTGGTGTCTCCAAAACCAGAGGTACTTCACTCAGATGTGGGCTAGGAATCTTGCTTTTGCACTGATAGGAAAAAAATAATCTGTTCTGCAGTTGGAATCTGACTTTTAATACTTCGTACAAAAGGATGTATGTGTAAAAATTTATTCAGAAGGGACACGTAAGATAATATTGTCATCAACATAGGACAAGTTTTCTGCCTAAGCAGACATCTGCCTAAGGACAGAAATACAGGATATTTTCTGCCTAAGCAGCTATTTATCATTAGAATCTCCCAAGGCTTTTAAAAACTGACTTGAAGTGGATGACTGTTCATCTCACAGTATTTTTAGCAACTGTGTTCAAATGCACTAGAGATTCTTGAATAAACAGATCTGAGACAAATAAGAAATTACTTTTTCCACACAAAACACAATTAAAACATGGAACTCACAGGCACAAGGGATTGCGGAGGCTGAAAGAAACCACATGTTCAAAAATGCCAAAAATCCTGGAGAAAAATGGGGTCACCTTATCTGTTCTTTGTTTCACACCATCTGTTGGTGGTCACTGCTGAAGGCAGGATACAAGGCTAGAAACACCTTTGGTTCTGATCCACAGTGGTAGTTCTTAGGACAATGTCCATCATTAGCATGATACTGTCACACTTTTATGAGTGGCAAAATTTGCTTCACATATTTGCATCTTATTCATCAATACAGCTTTTGTCAAGGAAATTCAACATATGTTACCTGTAAAAATATGCCATAATAAGAGTTACATTTTCACTTAAACACGTCTTACTGTAATTTGTGATCAGTTTTGCATTAATGTATTTGTGATAATTTTATTTTCAATAAGAATAAGCAATATTCTATCTTCTAAAAGTAAAATTATTTCCATCTGTATAAAAATTTTGATCAAGACTATTTTTTTCCTAAATACTGTGGTATTATTTTGGGCAATGCCTTAATTAAGAGGACTTGTCTTTCCTACATAATCATTTTTAGGAATTGTCTGCAGGAATTACACATATATCACAGATATAATTACAAAAGGCTGTTACTGAGTGGTCTGTATGTAACAGGTGAACCAGTAGTCTGGTCTCACCCTTTGATTCCCAACACAGACTTTCCCCTACCCCACTTCTCAGCCACTAGACAAATCATTACCACCACAACTATCAGGAAAAGAAAGGTGCAAAAACATAATTAAATTAAATAGATATAAATAAATTTTATTTTAAAACAAACAAGAGCTGTTTTCCATTTAAATCTATTAAATCTCCCTTGACTTACCTTACTGGATTACCCATCAAAATTACACGAAGATTCTAAAGTCTGTAAACCTTCTGGTTATAGTACAGGTATATGCAGATGATTACAATTATCCTGGAATAATTCAAGGAGGCTTACACTAGGTTACATTAAATATTAACTATGATTGAACCAATACCTAATACATCCGACTGCTGTAATCTTAGAGCAGGAAACTGAAGAACGGACCAAGCCAGGGAACAGCTCTCAAAGGCTTATTGCAAATATTTTTAGCATCCTTCAGGACCACACCTTTAAGTACGAGCAATATGAAGACTAAGAGCTCGGTTCTGATCCTAGACATGTGCACAGGTGTAACTGCTTTTCGCATCACGTACCTGAGCTTGCAGTCCCTGCGCCAGCGCAGTCTCGGGTACCGAGGCACAGTTACATCCTGGACAGCAGAGCAGAGCTGAAACTAATCTTAAAGTGCAGCATTTTTGCATGATTTGTATGATCACCTTCACTTGAATTTGTTTTCTCAATAACATTTTGTCAAGTCGCACATCCATTTTCCTTCACCACAGGATACTTAAAATCAAATTTACTTATTGGGAAAGAACTCCCATATGGGAGGTTCTGCTCAATTAATAAAGTAATAGCTCAGAATCTAGTGAAACACTGGGCCAAAATACATTATTGCAGTAAGCACACAGAAACTCCTGAATACTTAAGCACGTAGTGAGACAAAACCAAGTTTAACAGTGAGCAAATGTCCTGACTTTCTTTGTACATCCTCAGTTTCTGAAGTAATGGTTAAATAATGAAGTACTAGCATTCATGAGAATACAAACATTTTAACATATATTGTCCTGTAAAGCTGAAAGTCAATACTTAGAAACTTTAAGCACAGGGTGCTTCTGGCTCCTAAGGCCATGCCTGTAACAAAATGCATACAGTGCACCCACTAGATCCTCACAGATCTCAGTGGGATGCTACACTGTGTGATTGCCCTGCAATTAACCCTTCTTTTGAACACTTGCAAAATCAGAAGAAACAACTCCTCCATGAAAAGAATGATAAACCATCACGTTTTACATAGAGCAGAATTTGTCAGTTAAAGCTGAAGTATCCCTTGGGAGTAGTTCTGCTGATAAGGCTGCATGACAAAGATCAGAGAGTGCAGGAGCCCACCTGACACAAAAGCCCTCATGCACCTCATCCCCAAAGTTCTTTGTAGGCAACTGGTACACCACTACTCTTCTTACTTCTGGGAAAACCGACAGAAATATGCTGAGTTGCAGATTAAAAAAATAATTGCAGAGTTAATAAGGACATGAGTCCCGAAGTTCTTGATTGTATTTTCAGATACACTGGGCCCTTAATGCAGACAGCCCTGCCAGATGAAAAGTACATTAAGTATAATTATGAGTGGAGAACCAGCAAGCAGGTATAGGTGAAAACTGTGTCACAATAACAGAATACGACACTGCAGAGACATCTTTTGGATGTGCATCCCAGGAGTTTTCTCATTTAAACCATGTCCCTAAGAATCTCATCTATGCATCTTTTAAACACCTCCAGGGATGGTGACTCCATCACTTCCCTGGGCAGCCTGTTCCAATGCCTGACAACCCTTTCCATGAAGAAATGTTTCCTAATATCCAATCTGAACCTCCCCTGGTGCAACCTAAGGCCATTTCTTCTCATCCTATCACTTGTTACTTGGGAGAAGAGACCAACACCCTCCATGCTCCAACCTCCTTTCAGGTGGTTGCAGAGAGCGATAAGGTCTCCCCTCAGCCTCCTTTTCTCCAGGCTGAACAGCCCCAGTTCCCTCAGCCGCTCCTCATCAGACTTGTGCTCCAGACCTTTCACCAGCTTCGTCGCCCATCTCTGAACTCTCTCCAGCACCTCAATGTCTTTCTTGTAGTGAGGGGCCCAAAACTGAACACAGGATTCGAGGTGCGGCCTCAGCAGTGCTGAGTACAGGGGGACGATCACTTCCTTAATCCTGTGTTCAATCAAATTACAGTATAAACATAACACCCCCAGAATTCCTGATTTCACTTGAACACTATGCACTTTTTAAAGTGTTTAACCTTAATACTAAAGTCCATAAACTGAAGGCTCTGTATAACTACCTACCTTATAGTTATGTTCCTCAAACACAGGGTATAAGTTTACCCTGTGCAATTCAATAAATAACTATGTAAAAACAACGCTATTAAGTTGGCACAGTCAGGCACTCAAGATTTTAAAAGCCACAGGCAGAACATAAAGATGTCCTCCCTGTGCATATGTGTGAGGTTAGAGTCCTTAATTACATGGACCAATTTTATCTCAGCATTCCCTGTCCCCTTCTGCTCTGAAGGACAGAGGCAAACATGAACAAGGGGATCTTACTTCAAGTCCAGGGTACAGTGCTACCTGGGGAAAGCAACGGATGATGTACTGCCATGGTGGGAATTAGCGAAACAGAACAATACAAGACATTCTGTCTGTGCTCTGAAACTCCTGAAAACTTTGTCATTTTGAGTTATAAGACTTGAATAAAGTCCTGTAACACTCTTGTACTCAAACTGTAGTCAGCCACTTGCCTTAAAACATTTCATTAAAAATATACTAATGGCAGTGGATAATATATACACTTTTAAATAGAAAATACGTACAGAAGTTTGAGACTATTTTAGGACTGTAGAAAGTTTGAGTTCCACCTGCGTTATTCTTTAATTCATATTCTACATAAGTAACTTGCTGGGTACTATCTTGTTTGACTGAATAGCATGAAGTCAGAAGAGGCTACTCAGGGAACGCAGACAGCCCTTCAGTGAAGAAAGCTGGGAAAGACCTTAACTGGGAAATTCCCACCTGCTGGGCTCCAGCTGGGCCAGCAGACTGGCCTGTCTCAGGTTTCAGTCTATGATCAAAATAACATTAAACCATAAAAGATCTCTGATAAAGAGCAAAGGGAGGAAACAGACAGCTGGCAGGAGGCATCAGGGCTACCTTCTTCTCCCAGACCAGCAACAGGGGGTTCAGCATTGTGCAGAGCTTACCCAAAACTGGCCAAGGAAGATCCAAGTTTAGGTAAGATCCAGCTGGACAGGCCTGGTGACATTCCCCCTGACGGCTTTGACGATGACACAGTGCTTTGTGGTGAAGACACTGCTTTTCAGCTCTCCAGAGGCCTTCCAGGTGCTGAACCCAGCTGGGAGTTGTTTTGTTACAGGTCATCAACAGAGAATTTCCACCTTGAGGCCAAATGTGAGTGATCAAAGAGATCACTGCCCCCAGATTAGTAGCAGTAACAAATGAGTCAAGAGAAGAGAAAACTTAACAGGGACTAAAAGTAGTCTAAGGTGCAACTTCCCTTGTACCCAAAAGCTGTGGATACAGTTTCAGTGTAAGTTAAACTTTTATTCAGTGTACAATAATACCCAGCTGCATAGGACATTTTGATATCTTACTACGTCTCTCTGACAAGGATGCTAATCTAAGGTAAAAGATGCTGTGCAAATACTGCTGTTAAACATGAACATAGCTCCTAAAAAAATGCACTACAGAAAAACTGTGCTCTCGAAATAATTTTGTTATTTCATAAAAGGAAATCAAAATTCTAAAGCATATTAAAAGAAACTTTAAAATTCTGTTGTTCCAAGGCTTTCTAGTAAGTCACACTTTATTTTTTTTTTTTTAAATATTGGATGAATTTAATGGCAAAAAAAATAGATAAGCTTTTCTATGCAAACTGTCTGGAAACAAAAATTAATTTCTAGGCTTTGAACTTCCACAGTTTTAAAGAGCCACACCTCACTGACTGTTGTTAAACTGAGGTTAAAAAAAATAAAATTCATTAACCTAACAGAAGCCCAATCTGCTGCATTCACAACAAGCATAGTTTCATGAACATTTTATACTACTCTAGATGGAAATTTCACCCAAAATGAAGGAGCAATGAATAATTTGCTTCATTCAATATGAAATATAATGATTTTTAACCTCAGATTCATGATTTGAGCTCATCCTTGTTTCTCGTGGTGGTCTCCCCTGAAAGCATATCCTTATCAAGGTTATCTGGTAGATCTGCTGATGTGTTATTTGACGAATTCTCAGTGTCACATAAATCTTTCTCTATAGCGCCTGGGTGATTTCCACAGTCATTGTTCAGATTTTCATCATCTCTTTTGGAATGAGAAGTGTCCTCCTTTCTGTCTGAAGTACTATGAATTTCTTCTGATTTTGAAAGCGGACCAGTATCAGTATCACTGTTCTTTTCACCGTTGTTCTGCCTAACAGCATCACAGTTCATTTCTTGTTCATTCTGGTCATTGTCTTCCCCGTTTTTTGTGAGTTCTACCTTTCTTTCTTCAGTTGTTTTACCAGCTGAGCTTCCACCTGCCGATGTATTCTTAGGCTCTTTTGATTTCTTATGCTTAGAAATATAACTATTGTTAATAGAAACTGGAGATGCTGGCTTTTTATTTGTTTTGCTTCCCTCGGACTTCTGTTTTCTTGGGGGTCCCCAGATAAAATGCTCTGAGGGTGTATAATGTTGCTGGGCAAATCTCAGGAGTTTCCTCCTTTCTCTTCGGTCTCTAATAGTATACACAAAATATTCTAGAGCACTTTGCTTTATGTTGGGAATGGTATCTTCCACAAGAGCTTCATGGAGAATAAATTTTACCAGGGGAGATTTGAAACTCTCATATCCAAGCTCACCAAGACTTTTCAGAATTCGAGTGATTCTCAAGTAGTTGTGTTGAGACCTTTGGAGAAAAGGGTGAAAAAAAAAAATCCATTGAATCGGAAAAAAACACCTTATAGATATAGAACTGGAACTGCAATTCCTCACTCAATTTTACCACTCCAGGTGTGTACTTGAGGCTTTAATTTCTCACAGCTGCTAAAGCTTGCTAGCACCTCCTTTGCTAGGATGTTGTGAGTAAAAATTAGTGTCTGTAAAATGCACTGAAGCAACAAGCTGGAAAAAAAAAATCTAAGTGTGTACTGATTTTGATTCCTTCTGCTGCATATATTCTTTCTGAGGAGAAAACCAGTCACTTTCTAAAATACAGATTTTGTAGTGTATTGCAGTAATATAGCTACAGAACAGGTTTCACTGCACTTCACTTAAGCTGGATCTCCAGTCTGGACTAACTACCTGTGCTTCTGATACAGTCAGTGCTGGGAGAAAAACAGGCACCTCTGGAGAGCAAGTCTCACTGTCATAAGAAGTGTCTAAGATAAATGGAATGACCTGTCTTCTGGAGCGCTTGTGAAGGGCTCTCTCCCTCATGAAGTACACCTAAGTAAACAGTAAAACTTAAATGCCTAAATTTTAGATGGGTAAAATTAGGTAAAAAGAGCCCCAATCCCTGACTTAAAACTGTGTAGCTACTCACTGGTGAAAATAGAGGAATTGCAATGTAAAAACATGCAGTGAGTAACATTTGGGCTTCCTGAAACCCTGTTTTATCTGTGATCTGAGTCTGAACCCACACCCATATTGGCTCACACAGTATTTAAGTAAAATTAATAACAAGTTATTCTCATTATTCACCCAAAGTTATTCACCAGCAATTCTACCTACAAGCTTTCATTTGGACAGGAGAACAAAATACTGCAAGAAAACACTCTTCAGCTCTAAGGTCCAAGGTATTATAAAAGCAATTACAAGATTTGAAAAGATATTTTGATACAATTAATCTGCATGGGACACTTCACACAAGGCTGATAAAAAGCAACAGATGTAGTTCGCTGAAAGTTGGGCTCAGGTTTGACTTAATGCATGTCTAAACCTCTCCAGTTAAGCATGCAATTAAAAAGTATTAAATACATAATATTTCATGTTTTGAGGAAGGAGGGAAATCTTGTTTTTCAGCTTCCATACAGGTGTGGAGAACCTGATTTTTCTCAAAAGGAAATACAAATATAAAGATAAGCCACTCGTTCTTTCCAAATGAGAAGCAGTGCTTTGCGATCAGGTGAAAACATGTTCAATATCATGACAAATTAATTTGCAACTGTGATCTTCTTCAGTACCATCTGAAGGTGTATTTTCAGGGAATTCACTGATGTCAATTAGACTAGTAATGGGCGAAGAGCACAATCAAGAAAAGGGGAAGGAAGACGTACACATAAAGATGCAAACCAGGCATTGACTGTTTCTTTTTCTCTTATTCCTGGCAATCTTTGGAAAACACATCTTTCCTTTCTCTAGAAAACAAAAGGCTAAAGAGATTCTGTGGCAATTCTAGAGAGTGGAGTGCATGTCATTACTTACTCATTCAAATGCTGAAATCTTTCTTGCCAGTTAGCAGCTCGTGCTACGTTTCCAGTTTTATCAATTAGTTTTATTCCAAAAAACTCCAACATCATTTTGTAAGCCAAAAGGAATCTCCTAATTGCTTCTTTTGTTTTCTTGAATTCCTAATAAACAAAGAATACGTCCAAAATTCTAAGTGGCACTAAAGCAAGTACTTCCGCATTGTATAAAACAACTCTACATAACAAAAAGCAGTTATGTATCAAAATTGATGTGATGGTTTGTATTGAGCTCAACTTGTATTACCTCAATTTCATACGTAGTTAATTCTTTAGCATAGAAGTTCAGACCTTGTTCCCTCAGTGGGAAAAGCCTGTTGAAAGAAAAAGCGTGTTATGGCTCACAGTATATGAACACTTAATCAAATTAACGCTTTGAAACAGAAATAGGTAATAAGTGACCAACCACTGTATGTAAGTGTGGTTATGTTCCAGTTTTTCATAGTCTCCTTTCCATTTATTTAGGACTTCTTCAATATAAACCCCTGCATAAAAATAATTTGAGAACTGTTAGGTAGTCATCAAAACCAGTGTTCAGCTATGTAAGTACATGCTATGTTAACATAATGATAGAATGCATACTTTAATTCTCTTGCACATACTATGTGAAATAAGGTCTGTTACAGTCACAAATAAATTAGTTTCAATTTAAAATTAATTTAATTACTAAAACCTAATGCAAAATAAGATATTTATCAAATTTTAATACAAACGAAACCAAATGACTTATACTGAATTACTTTCCAGCAGAGGGCATGTGACAATAACCTCTGTAAAACATACTTCCCAAAAAGTTCTCGTCCTAGATCCCTTTACCACACTGACTGGCAATTTTTAATAACAAACTGCTTTGGTATACTACTGGATCGTGAATCACCTGCCATTGCTTTAATATGACAAAACTTTGCATACGTATCTACATATATAGCTCATCCTGGTAGAGCAAAGCCTCAGATCTTTAAGAAATCTCCCATTCCATGAATATCTCCTGCTTCAAATAACATTAAGATTTGGAAATCTTTCCCATTTAGCTGTGGCCAAGAGTCTTGATACCATTGCCATGAGTTTGACCATGGAGCCTCGGGTCATGCCCAACAAATGACAATTTCAGCTTTTAGTGGTCTCAGAAGAGTTGTGGAGTTCAGTCAGTTCCTCTTGGAAAAAACACGGTGATAGAAAAAGGGGGCAAAGTACATGTAAAAGGAAATTAATCATTCCTCACACTGAGACCGTACTCATGAAATTCAGTTACAGGCCTGGGCTCTTCCTTGCCAGGCACTGCACAAATACATGAAGCACATAAAAGGACAGTCCTTGTTCCAAACCAGTCTCTTTCCATGAATGAATGCTCAGTGTCAGCCTGTTTCTACTCTGAAGCCAACAACAGTTTTACCACTACTGCACAGCCTCTCCCAAAGTCAAATAGCACAGGAGTGGCCTACAAGGCCCAAAGCTCCATGCAGGTAGTCTCCTGCTATACATATGAGATCTCTTTCTCTCCTCAGTGAAAATTTCCACTTGGGTCTGAATTACGAGGGAGAACTTTTCTTTGAAAAACGGAGAAAGCAGCCAGTCAGAGGGGCTGCTAAGAAGATAGGTTTTCAGTGTAGGCAAGGTTGGAAAAGGATCTCCCTAAGAGGACCTCCTGCCATCACCAACCTGTGTCCAGCTTTCAAAATAACTGCATTTCAAGTATTGGAAGACTTGCTGCTCAATTCCAGGGCAGAGAGTCAGGCAAACTCTGAGTCAGAACCACAAGCTAAATCTGTAGGTCATGGAATTAAACTTCAGATCTAGCGTTGCACTAGAAATGTCTTTTTTAAATAACATTCCACAGTACTTCAGTCCCTAACATGGTAGCTTAGGTTCCCTCTGAACACTCTCACAGATCCAGACTCAGGTCAAGGTGGTGGCTAATCTTTCCCAGTCTCAATAAAAACTGGCATAACCAGAGCTCACAGCCATCAACACTTCAGCCTCCCTGGACTATCAGCTACTTTTGACACCACCAACTGTAGTTTTCACCTAAAATTTTAAATTTTTTTCTTTACAAATTTTAGGAGGGAAGCCCTCCTCTAGCTGCTTCTTTTCTCCTGCTCAAGCCTCTTGAATTCCTCTTTCATTTTGCCCTTTAACGGATCACTCCCCCAACCTTTTCCAGTTTTAAGTTTCAGAGTCATATGGTCCTCAGGTTGACGCTGTCCTCAGTGCCCTTCTTTCTTTCTGTATCTGTTCTCTGTGTAACATCTCATGAATTTGCTGCCTCTGTACTGGTAATTCACAGCTCTTTTCTTCCAGTCAATCTAAGAACAGAGTCTCCAGCATCTGCCTGTGGATACCTAGATAAAGCTCAAGATGATTAAAACGAAGGCCTTATCTTTCTTTCACATAACCTGTTTTTCTCACTTGCTGAGGATACTATCACTGTCTTGCCTATGAACAGCTCTCATCTTTAACCTTCCTGTATGTACATCTTTACATCTTTCTGTATAACGTTCCTTCCCATCCAGCTTCTTATCAGAACTTTGACATTTTACATCTCAACATCCTCTTTCCTGACCTTGAAAAGTGTCCTCTTGTCACGCTTCCGTCTACCCTGAATGCTGCTGGTAAGAGCATGTTTCTAGACCACAGCTCTTTTTTTTGCCTTTTTTTTTTTCTTGCTTTGCATTCTTCCATTGTGGAGCCCTTTTCTGAACATCAGATGAAAATAATATGCCTTCACTTCCAAAGCCTTTTGTGACCTGTCCCTTCCTACCTTAGCAGAATCCATTTGTTGCTATGAGACTGATCCTGCCCCAACGGCAGCCTTCACATCCCACTTCTGTACTCCAGTGTCCACTTCAGTATTTCCTCCCAAGCTGCTCTCATGCTGAAAGGATCTTTCTGCCAACACCTTCAAAGTAACCTCCTCATCATTCATTTTAAACTCTCAAAAGCTTATTTTTGGCCTGCAAAATTTATTTTGCCAATGGCTAAGCTCTCATGTGACAACACTTCTGTCTACCATTCCAACCAAGGCTGTTTTATTGCCTCCTTCTGCTTTCCCATCTGTCTGCTACCCTCTTGTGTCTCATACTTTGGCTGCAAACTCTTTCAAGGGTAGGGTTCCTCACCTTCCAGCTCATCCTGTGTTTGTGCAGAACCCCACATATGAGGTTCCCACTCCATTACCAGAGCCAGTAGGGACTTCTAGAAATTATTTTATTATTGTTATTATAATAATCACACATGAGGTAGCTACAACACATTCTTTTTCCCTTACACAGCACTAGGGATAACGCTCTTATCCCTGCCACTCCTATTCCAGCAGCAAGAGTTTGTGCAGCATGGTGGAGCAACTTTATCTTTTATTAAACAAAGGTTGTGTCACTACTGCAAAGCAGGGGCACAAACAACGCCCTGTACTACATCACGCTGAAAATGCATGAGAAAAGCAGCACCTCCCTAGGGTGAAAGCAAACTCTGCTTTAAGTATAACCTGCTTCTGTGTTATCAATGTGCTACTCCAACATGGAAGGCTCCAGTAATACAATGCACAACTATCCACCTTTAATTTTGCAGCACTGCAATTATCACTACAGTTTCACTTTATTACTATTATTAATGGGCATTCTTTTGTGATCGCTATTATTGCCACAGACTACTCACCATCAGGTTTAAACGGGATTTTATTTTTGTAAAAGCGGAGATTGCATAAGTCATTTTGATATCGAAGATCTTTAAAGTTCTGCTAAAAGAAAGGAAACAGGACATTATCAACCTACAAAAACCTATCAAGAGTATCCAGAAAGTGATATTGTCCTCTTTGAATAACTGGAAGACAAAAAAATTGTCCTCTGTGGTTTTAGAAACCACAGAGTTTTTACTCATGCACTTAAAAGACTCAGTTTAGGGATCTGCAAATTCCTTCTGGCTGGTACCTTCTCCTACCGAGGCAGAGCAGCAAGCACAGCAGCACCTTGACGTCAGTCTCAAGGAACTTGAGAGGCAAACAAAAAGAAGTCTGAACTCTAATCTACCTTCTTCAATCTTCAAGGCATAATCCTTTTTCTGGGCTCCTACCACTGTTTTCAGGTTTACACATCTCATGTGTTTGCACGCAAACCTGGGATGAAAAGATACTGCACTAGTTTCACTCCTGTCCCACCGGCATACGCTGGGCCCCTGCATCAGCTTTTTTATTCTCGTTTCATATTTATTAGTCACCATAAAGGTTCAGGAATGTTTGGGTTGTGTTCTGTCTTCTACTAAAAAGGCAATTTTAAGCCATGAAATATTCTTACTGGATACTGGTGTCGGTACTTGTATAAATCTCTCGCTGCATAGAAGCTTCGCTTTGGCTTGGCCGTCAGCTCGGTTCCATCACCACTCTGAAACGGTTAGAAAGTAGATAATAACTATACACAAACACATTAAATAGAAAATTTGCGTAATATTAAAATAATTATTTTTCATTATGGACTTCAGCAACGTAAACAAAAATGAGTGCATTTATGTGCCTACTGTTTGGTCAAACACTGAAAATCTCCCTGCTGAATACTTAACACCACACACTTTAAACCTAAATTTAAAAAATAAAGCACAATAGCAAGACTATGAAATGTCCTCCCAATGAGACTGAATTTGATTTAAATCAACAGGTTAATTGTCATTTCCAAATGCAAGACTTCAAAATAACCTAGCAAGTGCTAGCACAAGAAGAAATGAGTAACTGAATATGAAAATGAAGAGACACCACTCACTCTGAACAGGAAATCACACTGTTTGCAAAGACTATCTGTAATGTGTACATTGACTTAATTGATATCCTTGCATCCTGTGAACGAAAATGAATAGTCATGGACAAGCCAAATTGCAGTTCTAACACCTTTTTGAACCATCTTCTATTATGTTTCTCAGAACTTCAGTGTAAAGCCTAGTAAGAACCACTAAACCCCAAAACAAAAGCCTGCATGTATGAGAACTTGTTCAGAAGCTGTGACCTGAAACAACCAGAGCCCATCAAAGCCAATGAAAATCGGCCCACTGACTTCAGAGAGCACTGCACACGTTGAAGAAAAACAGAAAAAAAGCATGAGTGTACAGAGGCTTCAACTTGCTACCATCAATGTTATTTTATTTGTAATTTCTTTATAACCATACTGCAACAAAGTTTTGTATGCTTGTATTCTTCAAGCTCATAAAGTCCCCACACTAAAACCAAAGGCCAAACGAGAAAAAAAATTTCACACCACTTCCTTGCAATACACATGTAATAGGTTAAAGCCAAAGCCTAAAAAGGGAAGTTCCCAGTGACTGCACTGAACTTTACTATTGCCCACCTCACTGCTTATCAATAGCACATTAATGGCAACCAAGCAGCTGTTTTCATTCTTCCTTCTGCAAGACCAGCTTTGACCATACCCACAGGCAAAACACACTTGAACAAGCGACACCCCTTGACACTCAGTTATCAGGCACTAGTATCACCACGTATCAAGAAAAAAAGGAAAAAATGCTTAAACTTATTTACTTCGCATAGTTGCTGAAACAAATGTAAAAATAATACATCTAACTGGGTAAAAAAACCACAGTTGGTCCACCCTGTGATCAGCTCTAATTCCAATAAAATAATTGGTAAAGCAACCCTTTATTTCCTTAGGGTCGGCATTTTTAAAGGATCCTAAAAGACAGAAACTTGCTCTGAAAATTCCTCACCTCGGACCCACGGAAGAGTCACAAATCCATTGCCACGTGTGACCCAACATTCAGGTGTTTAACCCACTTACTTAAGAGGCCAAGTTCAAGGCTACATTTAGTTTAAAGCAGAACCTTCTCTGGAAGCAGCAGCAGCAGCGGGACTGACAATGACTTCAAGGCCTCAATCTTCCCCCAAGAGTAGGTTACCATAATGACGGGGGGAGGAGAGATCGGCTCATTCCGATTTCAGATCGAGAGCTCGTGTATCACAAGCCACCGCCGCTGTTTAAGCACCGGGAAGGTCTCCCCGCCGCGGTGCCTCGGCCGGCGAATGTCGCAGAGCGGGGAGGGCGGCAGCGAGCGGGGCTGCCCCGGCACGGCCCGGGGCTCGGCTCCGCCCGGCCTCCGGCGCCGAGGAGCGCGGCGGGGCAGCGGCAGCGGCACCCAGCCCGGCGCCGCACGGCGCAGACGCCGCCGCGAAGTGCCGCCGGCCCCGCCGCTTCCTCCCCCCGCAGCGGCCGCTCCTGCCGGCCCGGGCAGGGCGAGGCCGGGGCGCGCCCGACGCTGGCGGTACCTGCTCGGCGCTGGCGGCGTCCGCCTCTGCCCGCTCCCCTTCCTCCGGCGGCGGCGGAGACGGCGGGGGCTGCTGGGGCCGGCAGTCTGCGGCGGGCAGCTCGGCCGGCTCTTCCCCGCCTCCCGCGGCGGTGCACACCCCCTCCTGCCGCCGCGGCTCCGCCGCCTCGGGCTCCGAGTCGGTCTCCCAGGTGGAGTCGCAGTCCTCCACCGTGGTGGGCTCCTTGAAGCTGACCCCGCTCAGCAGGCTGCCCATCGGGCAGGGCAGGGCAGGGCAGCGCCGTGCCCGCCGCCGCGCCGCCCGGAGGCCGCGGAGGCCGCGGGCTGGGAGCGGCCGCGGGCTGCCTACGGCTGCGGCATGGCGGGGCGGGGCGGCGGCCGGGGCTGCTCCCCCGCCCGGCCCCAGCCCACGGACAGGCGCAGGGCGGAGCTGGAGGCTCCGGGAGTTCCAGAGGCGACACGCACGCCCAGTCCCCCGCCCGCCCCGCACGGCGCAGCCCTGCCGGCGGGCAGCGGCCGTACCGGCCACCGGCACCGCGGGGCGTCCCGGCGCCGCCCGCCGCCGCCACGGGCAGCGCTCGCCCGGCCGCGGGGCCCCAGAGCCCCGGGGGACGGTGCCGCGGGGCTGGGGAAACCCGTGTCCGCGGCGAGGTGGCGGAAATGTCCCCCGGGTGCACCCCGGGGGATGGAGACCGCGTCTGGAATATTGTGTCCAGTTCTGGGCCCCTCAGTTCAAGGACAGGGAACTGCTGGAGAGAGTCCAGCGCAGGACAACAAAGATGATGAAGGGAGTGGAGCATCTCCCTTATGAGGAAAGGCTGAGGGAGCTGGGGCTCTTTAGCTTGGAGAAGAGGAGACTGAGGGGTGACCTCATTAATGTTTATAAATATATAAAGGGTGGGTGTCACGAGGATGGAGCCAGGCTCTTCTCGGTGACAACCAACAGTAAGACAAGGGGTAATGGGTTCAAGCTGGAACACAAGAGGTTCCACTTAAATTTGAGAAGAAACTTCTTCTCAGTGAGGGTGATGGAACGCTGGAACAGGCTGCCCAGGGAGGTTGTGGAGTCTCCTTCTCTGGAGACATTCAAAACCCGCCTGGACGCCTTCCTGTGTAACCTCATCTGGGTGTTCCTGCCCTGGCAGGGGACTGGATGATCTTTTGAGGTCCCTTCCAATCCCTGACATTCTGTGATTCTGTGATTTCTCGGCTTGAAGGAAACCTTGGTGTGCCCTAAAGGGTTACGCGGAAAGCAAGTGAGTGTTTATAGGGAAGAGTGGGGATGGCAGCTGCCCCAGAGCAGTGGTATGTGAGGGAGACACTTATTTAGTGCCAGAAGCAGCTGTGTTACCAGCATTGTGCAAGTGCAGGTTGTCCACTAGGTATGGGAAGGGTTGTGGTCAGGTGGACCTTGAGGAATATACAGGCGCCAGAGGGAGGAATAGTGTGGTACCCAGCCAGTTTCAGCTGGTCCTAAAACCCCTGAAAGTTTGAGGATAAAACTGGCATGACATTCAAGGGCGGATTTGGCAGGGCAGTGTATTTTGTATTTGGCTAGAGCGTGCCTTTTGGACAGAAACACTGCCTGGAGTGAAGACCTCATGCGCTGAAGGCTTAGTACTTTGTTCTAGTGGCTGCTTTCACCCTCGTGATTAAAAATGTGTTATTTGTTTCTAAGCAGAGTTGTCAGGCTTCAGTGCACACTCACAGATTTCTGTCTTTTCCTTAAAGATGGTTCTGTGGTGCCCTGTGCATTGACTGCTCCAAAGGATGTACACTATCATCATCTCAGTCCCCTTCTTGGTAAACCAAACAGGTCAAGCATCTTCAGCCTCTTGCCGCAAATTGCCTTCCTCATTCCCTCACTCATTTTTGTGCCTTTTTTTCTGCTGCTGCCTTAATGTTTTAGCATCCTCTTCAAGTGCAGATACCAACATTTTAACTAGGTGTCAGGATCATCAGTGTAGAGATGATATCATCTCTATATTCTTGTTTCCCAATCCACTCCCTATAAACTGAAAGACCACTTTAGTTCAAGTTGCCACAGCTGCATGTTTAGATGTATTCACCACTCTCACACAGCTCTCTGTCAGGTTCATCTGAAGTGTATGAGCTGCACACGCTGACACCAAGGATGGGAAATTACTGGGAATACCCTGTTGTCAGGTCTTGTTTCAGCAACCTTATGTGCAGTTGCAGCTCAGCTGGGTGGAGCCACAGCTGTATGGCTGAGCTACCAGCCTGCCCTACGGCTCAGTTGGCTTTGGGTGCCCACACCTCCGCCGTCCCCACCATCACCTGCCTCGACCAAGACAGTTCCCTCTCTCTGCCTGTCCAGCCTTTCCAACACCCCTTAGTCGCTCTCACGCCAGCTGCTGCCCTCCTCAGGACCCAGCTACTCCCACTCAGTCCAAGATCAAACCTGGTAGTCCCAGCCAAGATCCCCCACCCTGACATTCAACCCAACACCCCTGCGTCTATTTTAGCCCCAGTACTGGAGGTGGTCTCTGTTCCACAATAATGGGACAACAGGATGATCTTAAGTTGGTCAATTGTGCCCACTCTTCTAGTGTTGGAAATGGTCGTTCAGCAATATTTACTGAAGGATTTAAGAAACAGGACATTTACTTAACAGTCTTACCCTGCCATGTCTTCCCAGCTTATGAAAAATCAAAGCTTTAGAAACCTCCAGAACAAAAGGTTGCATCTAAGTCTTAATTTTTAATAGCCACCAACTATACTGTTGACATATACTTTTGACCTCTGTTACAGTGAGACAATGTTATACAGTTTAACTACATGTTGTCTAGTATATATGTTGTAATATAAAATAATATGATTCTGGTTAGTTCTTTTTTATGAGCAACAGTATATGATTGCTCCCTATTTGCCTCTACGCTATTCACAATTTTATAGACCTCTGTCACTTCAATACCAATTGTTTTTCTTCCAGGATGCAAGGTCATACCCTATTCAGTCTTACCTAGCATGAGAGCCATTGCATTCCTCCCATCATCCTTGTGACCTTTTCCTGTAGGTTTTTGAGCTCTACTGGAACTGTTTTGAAATGCGATATCCAGGAATGGATGCAGTATACAGGAAGATTCAGCATCGTTCTTGCCAGTGGACAGTGTTTTAGCATGGAATAAAAAATCCCCACCAGGAATGGCCAAGCAAGGTTATAAGACTGGATGCTAGAGCTGCAGCTGGGGGAATGTAATCTTTTCTAAAACTCATGCTCGTGTCTCACATTTTTGGAGAGTTTCCTCTTTTTTTGGCCTTATTTGGAGGAAAGGCAGATCTGTTTCCTGCTTCCATGATATCTCCTCCCACGCTGTTAGCACAGTTTGAAGGAACTGACTTAAGAAATTCCGATGCCTAGAACTCGTGTCATGACTGCCTGCTGACTATCTACTTCCATTGACCAACACCAACTGGTCTCAGTTCAGACCAGCTGTGTTCCCCTCCCCTGACACAACTTTTGTCAATGCTTCCTCACATTGACTGTGTTTATACTAGAGATAGCGGAGCCTCAAAAGCAGGCCTTGTGCATGCATCCAAAAATCAGCTCAAGGTTTTGATGATATTTAGTTTGCATGGCAACTAACCCCGCAAACTGAAGATCTTCCTGCAAGAGCTCCATCTCTTGTGCAAATAACCATGTTATTATAGAAAGCTCAGTTCTACCTGAAGAGCAAAGGTATCAGCCAAATCTCATCACAGAGCTTTAGGAGGATTTTTAAAGGATCTGGATCTCAGACCGCTGATAAAAACTGGGAGTTAAATTAATTGACTTGGAATTGCTATGGGAAGCCAGTGCCAATTTGACTTATTGACAACAGTCCATGCTGCTGAGGTGATGTGATAGAGTTTCCTGAAGTACTAGGAGGTAGTTTTGGAGTTTCTTGAGGGTCGATAACTAGGTATACCATATAGCTTGCAATCTACACACAAAGTGACAGAAACAAGGCTGGCTGCAGGCCAATGGAGTGGTGATGGATTGCCAGGGTGATGCAGGTTTTCCCAGCCAACCAGAAATATCAGAAGGCATTACTCCCTGCTATAAAGGAGCTTATTATCAGCAGGTAGGCTAGAAGAACTCTCAAATTAGAAACTGAATTGAGTGACTTCTGGTATGGCACTTTAAAAAAAGGCAGTGGCACCAATGGTGCAAGCCTTCAAAATGTTTCAAATACCCATACAAATAATATAGCTGGACTCAGCTCTCACGCAACTGATTCTCATCCTCTAGCTTATCACTGGACAGTGGCTAGTTTCTAAGTGAGTTTGCTCAGGAAAGGAAAATGGAAGAGCTCTTACGTAGATCAACATCCAGCAAGAATCGCTGGTTAGACAGTGATGGGGCATCCAGTTTGTGCCTATGGAGACCCGGCTGCACTGTTGTGCATCTGAGTGAGGAACGAAGGGTTCCTTCCCTGAAAGAGTCCTCTGCTGTTTTTATCATGTTACTCGCGATCATCTCTCAGCTGCCCAGAAGGACATGTGTTTGACTTTTTGAGATAAGAATACTCTAAGCCTTGGTTGTGGTGGGGCAGATCTGCACTTTGACAGAAGTGTGCATTTTTTCCATGAACAATGTCTTCTTTCACTGTTGCAGTTTATGCTGGTCCTGGTTGTGATCTGGAGGCAGTCAGGATTCATGAAGGGGCTCTAGCACCTTACATAGCTTCTGAGAGTGGCATGCAAGAGCTGGAACAGATCCCCACAAGACAGATCTTAATTAAAAAAAAAAAAGTTATCCCACAGTTGTAATTGGTAGTCATTTTTGACAAGGTGGTGAATTTTTTGCTCTAAGGTTCACCAAAGTTTTCCAGTACAACAGAAGATGAGTAAGTGCAAAAGCCAGGAGGACCTGTTTCCATCAAATAGCCTGACTGGCACATAACATGGGTCAGAGGAGTTCTTACCCTACCCATTTCTGAAGAATGATAGAAGCCCTAGGGAAATGCAGACCACTATCACATCAAATACTGACTTTCATAAAGCTGATGAAAAAATATAAGCATTTGATTTCTGGTTATACACTTTTATATATATTTTAAACAACACAGATTACTAATTTTTCTTCCACAAGGTTATGGTTTTATAAGGACTTAAAAATGGATACCACATCACTTTCTAGAAGCTAATGCTGCATGTATATGAGTGCGATAACAGTAAAATTGTATTAAAAATTAAATAGGAGGTAATTCTAATACTTCAGCATTATCTTGGGAGGATGTTTTGAATAGGTACCAGAGAGGTCAATTACCAACTGTGGATAGTCTTACCAACCTAATAGTAAGGTGATATAAAGCTGTGAGGGATTATGCAACCTTAGAGGATATTAATAGACTACAAAACTGCTTTGATAAATGGCAGAAGCAGGCAAAATAAATAACATTGGTAAAATGAAATTTAATCGAGATTAAATGATACAAAGTAATACAAAACGATACAAAGATACTTCAATATACAAAGGTAGATTTTAAAAATGCAGAAAGGCAGCAGTACGACAGAAATATCTGAGAGTTACAGTATTATTAAAATATATTTGGACAAGGGTCCGAATATATTTCAACACCAACATATATTTGGACAAGCGTACAAAGCCAGACAGGTATGACAATAGTTTGTGTGCAATAACTGTAGCTGACTGGTATTTTAATGGAATTTGTTATCTTGTTAGCTTATTTTTGAAAGGAACTAAGCATTCTCAGTGAATATCTGACTATGGTGAATTTTAATTCTCTTCTTTAGTTCAGTAATGCCCCAGATTGCTAAATGCCAAGCCTGACGTTGTATCTATAGAAAGTGAATCTAATTTATAAAATTCTCCAGAATTTTCCTCTAGTGAATGTAATTGGAAATTATTAACTAACGGGAAACTCAGAAGCCAGGTTGTATATTTGCATAAATTTGTTTCTATTGAAATCTGAAATTAATTTGCAGAGAAGAAAAGACTTCACATAGATCATGCCAGACGATACAGATCAGTGTATTGAGCTCACTAAAGCCAGTGGAAGTTCTTCCCTTTTTTTGCTGGGCTATGATTACAATCCTGAAGACCTTAACTAAAGCCCTGTTTATTGGAGTGTCTTGCACTAGGGCTCTGTAAAAGGTCACAGTCAAGGTAAGCCCAGAACAAATTGATAAAAGAGTGCATTACCTTAAGATGGTCTGTTTAGGTGGTCAGAGAAGTAGTCTCAGTCTAGTACTTAAGCTTCTATGACTCTGCTCAGTTGCTTCCCAGACTGGTGTTTCAAACGTGGCACAAGGCTGCAGCCAGTTTCCTGAGAGAAAATTAATCCAGTTGTAGGGTGCAACATGGTCTAAATGAGCTGCTGCGGAGCAACCCCTGATTTATACCTAGAGTCCTACATCACCCTTGCGATGCACTGAAACCAGCTGCCTGGGTTAGCAAGCTCAGCTTTCCTGCAGCGGGGCTTGACTACGGTGCATCAGCAGCTCAGCTGCCTGACACTACCCATAAGAGATGACATTTACTTGCCAGAAATTCACACAGGATTAAGTGATGCCATTAAGTATTGCTGAAGGGCTTCTGGACTGCACCAAGCAAGCTAGTAATGTTGGCAGTGGAGCCTAAAAAGAGATTTTTCTCCCTGAAAGACAGAGAATGTGATTCAGAAGCCCAAATGTAGGCATCCAAGCACCCTTGGAGATCCCTTACTGTATCCACCTTCTGCTGCAGAAGGGCACTGGTGCTCCGTAGGTTCGGTAGGTCCCGCAGTGTAACTGCCAGCCCCATGCAGATGTCTTGGCTACTCTTGGACATCTCAGAGGGAATAATACACCTACCAGGTGTGTGCTTATCACATACAGGCATAGGCCAACTATGCGTATATGTGACTGGTGGGTTGGCTGAATCACTTTGAAAGCTGCATGAACTGTATTGACCAGAGCTGCATTATCTAATGGGCGCTTAACCCTCTAGTTAGCTTGTACGCATACAACTATGTGTAAACGACTAAATCTAGGTGCTTTATCACAACCTTGATCCTGCCCCTAATCTCCCTGAGCATCCGTATTTCTGTTGGGAAGGTTCCTACAGACTGGTTTTGCCATTGGATGTGTAAATGGACATTTCTGATCTGACAGCACACAGTATCTCCTGCCTTGAACTTCCAGAATGGCACTTTCTACCTGTGCCACATGTAGGCAGTATTCTCAGGGTAGGCCAAACCCCACCTCCCCCAAACTGTGTGATTGTCTTCTCTGGGACATGAACCAGAGACACAGGCTTGACATCCGTCTTGAGCCTGAGCAGGCTTCTCATTCAGGGGATTTATACACCCTGAGGCACCTAACGTGTAGATCCCTAGGCCTGACCTAATTACACAACACTCCTTGTGTAGTCAATAGAGAAAAACAGGCACTTCCAGAGGATGATCCGTATCATCCTAAGACAGGTATTTTAAATAGGTAAGCTAAATCACTGAAGAGTTCTTCATATCTACTCATTACAAAGGAAGACATAGTCTAGCCAAACTCATGTTTAGATACAGACTTTCAAATTGCAAAAATTACATGACATGAGCCAGTCCCACACTCTTAAGGTTTTCTAAAGCTATTGAATTTTGAATAGAATACCCAGCTTCCCATAGGAACAGGAGAGGGAAGCCAACCGCACTTATGGTGAGCATCCCTTTCCCTGACATGAGAAATATCTGTATTCAGGTCATACCACATAATACATTTCCAGTGAGAGACTGAGAGGACCCTTGTTTCAGAGTATCTGTTTTCAGAGATGTAAAACTCAAATCTCCTTAGGAAGAGACAGGGCTTTAACCTTCCTGCCACACCTTATTTAATTTCTTATGCATAAGATCACAAATATTAGGAGACTAACAAGAAAGTTGCCTCCTCCTTGGTCTTTGAATGGTCAGTCTTTGGCTCCATGACCAACAGAGAAGTATGAAAGCATAGAAGGAGATCATAGCATCATACAACCTCGATAACATCATGATGCTGTGCTTTATTTCCTCACCTAAACACAGCAGAAGTTGTGTAGAGCTCCTTCCACATCCATAGTGAGAAGGCAATAATGAATCCTGTTCTGCTGTGCTCGGGCTAAAGGGCCTGACTTTAAGGCGACATAAAGCTGGGGCATGCCCTGGAGCGCAGCCCAGCAGTACCACTGTGCAGCGGTCACAGATGTGACCCACCTCTGACAGCTGAAAGAGAAGCACGCACAAGAAGTAATAACCTCAGTTTGACTAGACAGGAGCTTATGCTGTCCCTGTACAAGACATTGCCAGTAAACCACAGACTCTGCTTGTTCTTTCTTAACTGAGTTTTTGTATGTGACTGTGTGAATTTATGTAGTCAGGATGGTGCAGCATAGCTATTTCAAAGATCTAACTGACATCAGGGTTGATGTGATTCACGCAACCCACAGATCCCTATGAGTAAAAAAAGTCCATGTTACAAGTATGCATTTGTGCAGTTCTGTGGTTTGCTTTTGGGTAGATTGTGGATTTCGTGCAGTTCATCACGGATGATTTGAAAATGCCTAAAATCATTGATCTCTAACTCCTCAGCAGTTAGTTCCAGTCAGAGGCTGGCACAAGGCCACATACCAGAAGTGGGACAATGCAGGCAGTGACTCTGCCACCACCTGCTTTTCATTCTGTTCCATATCATGCTTTGTATGTCACCTGTAGAAAACCTATATAAATGCAAAAACTAGGGAAGAAGTTCATCAGGGAAGCCATTTTTAATTAGGCCACTGATGCTCCAAAGGGCTTTTAGCTTGTGATTAAGGCACACACACGTAGGCTGAGATATAAAAGCAAGCAAACACACACAACCAGAAACAGAAACCACTAACAATAGTGGCTTTCACTTTGTTATCACAGGTCCACTGATTTTTACAATCATTAAGCTAGTTCACTCAGTTAAAATACGCAGCACGGCATTAAAACACAGGTCCAGGTCCCCAGCTGCACTGGGGTAGAGCTGTCTCCTGCATCAGCCCTGCCTGTTACTCTTTGGTGGCACCTCAGAGTGACCCTTCCCCATCCCTGCCAAGCTCTGGATGACTTCAGGGTGGGCAGGCTGGAGGGAGAAGACTGCACAGCTGAAGAATTCAACTACTTTGGAGTGATGAGGAGTAAGAAATGGCCCACAGTTTGTGACATGAATCTGATTTGAGATGGGACTGAAGCATGTTATACTTTACATAACGTGGGCTTCAAAAAAACCTCTGTAAGCAGCTGGTGCACATGGATTCTGGAATGAGAGGAGTGGGGTTTTTTTAATCTTACTTGTTGCCTCTGTAATATTCCCTGTCACAGGCTTCCTTAGATCACTGCGGGACAGCCTCATCACAATGCTATTGTGTTCTGCTGTTTTGAAGAAAACATGTTAGTAGAGCCTCTCCCCCTTTATATCTGCAGTGCCACCAATACATTAAGTTTAAAGAGATCAAATTCTGCTTCTAGTGACACTGGAGTTTAACAATGCAGAGGGAGGATCTTTTCCTGATATGGAGAATCTGAGTTATGTGGTAACAAATAATGGTAACGAATGTCCAATTCAGGAATCTGATGCAGTGACCAAAATTATCTGAAGGCAGTGAGCATGTGCAGTATTCCAGAATTAGCCTGTTTCAGTTGGTAATGTGCTGTGTTACAGTGTGAAGCCACCTGGCGTACAGGCAGCCTTTGATGTGCTCGGGAAAGACATCGCTGTTCTTTCACGTCGGTGTTTGACCAGGCTGAACGGACGAGTCAACAAGCACATCGTTGTCCTGCACGTGGCAAAGAGGGCCAGCAAAATATTGGTGATAATGTGCTAAAATACAATTAGTGCTTTGTCTTCTTTCAGTACATCATATCCAGGAGTTTGCTTGCAGTCTGATTTGGGAGCAATTTGTCAAAAAAAAAAAAAAAACAACCTAGGTGAGCCTGGAAATTTCAGGATTTGGGGATGAACAAGGGAGTGCAAATTACATGTGTTAATCAATGGCGTCGTTATAAAACACCAAAAGCAAAACTACAAAACCCCCACATTGTCCGCGTAATTACGGATAAAATCAGAATTAACAGTGGATAAAGCTGTTAAAATACACTGTCAAACAAAGGTCATTACAAAGCAAAACACAAACCAGGACAGAGGCAAAACAGCACGGCCAAATCCAGACTCAGCAGGCAGAGCTGAGCACAGCCAAAAGAGAAAACGACTGATCCAGGCCAGAGATGGGAAGCAAGGAGCAGCTTCCTTGATGGGTAAACGTGGCTTGTTCAGAGGGCAGGAGGATCCTTACCAAGAGGATAAGAGCAACTAATCAATATTCATCATCAAACTTCACCATTGTCATTGCGTAAAAAAATCCCCATACACACCCTGCAACAGAAATATATGGCTAACAAACCAGAGGCAATTTTTATTCTTGAAATTGAAGTTAAAAAGGACAAAACCCAATTGTTTTCTCTTAAGAACATTAAAGCGATGGCATTTCCTGGCTTGTGATGCTTTGTGGTGGTGTTTGTAGCAGGAAGCTACAAGAAATGTCAGGAGATAACGTTAACATTGTAAGGAATGCAGGAGAAAAAAAAAAAACCACAACAAAAAACCATGATGCATGTTTGTGCTCATTATAATGAACTCTTCAAAGGAACCAGGATGAAAACAAAATAAAGATTGCCAGCTATGCATGAGTAACTATATTGAGTGTTCTGGATGATTTTTAAGGGAGTTGGCTGAGACTCTGACACAAGCAGTTTCTCACAGAATGTCAGGGATTGGAAGGGACCTCGAAAGATCATCCAGTCCAATCCCTCTGCCAGAGCAGGAACACCCAGATGAGGCTACACAGGAAGGTGACCAGGCGGGTTGGAATGTCTGCAGAGAAGGAGACTCCACAACCCCCCTGGGCAGCCTGTTCCAGTGTTCCGTCACCCTCACTGAGAAGAAGTTCACCCTCATGCAGGTGTTTCTGGAATGTAATGATCATCTCCCTGTTCTGCTCCAGATGAAAATAATGATTTTTTCACTTCTCCAAAATTTGTCACCCTCTAATACCACTCCTAGCTGTCCTTAAGCAGGGGAATATTCAACAGGTCTGAGGACATGCCAGAGTGGGAAAAAAAAAAAGCGTCCATCATACTGTAAGCATCACGTTAGGGCTAAAAACATAGAATAGGAACAGCCCTTTTCAGCACTGCCAGTTTGAGCAGACACAGCAGCGGGACGTGTATCTAACCACTTTGGTGTGTTCTTTCATTTACATTACAAAGGAATGTTTTTGGCAGAAAGTCAGTGTGAGCAGTATTCATTATTCTTTTAAGGGGCTTGATAATTCACTATGTTAATGCACTGCAGGCTGTCAACAATCCACCAAGATGTAAATTAAACCTTGTTCCAGCATCAGTATTTCTGTATGCAGTCCTTAGATTTAATAGGATTTGAGCTCAGATCATGGAGTGAAAGCTAGTAATGGCTGATATGTTTGTGAGACACTTTAGGCCAGGGAGAAAACACCAGGAGCTGACTAAAACATGTGAAAGAAGTCATCGTTAGCGCACCGGGTAGGAAAATGACAGAAAATGAGAAAAGTAATTCAATCTGACAAAAACAACCCTTCAGCCCTCAAGAGGAATCCTCAAGTACATCTCTGAAGTCTGGCTCAGATGTGGAAAAGAGAAGTGGGCTTCTCATGCATTGGACATCTACAGCGTGGGTGCCTCTAAATGGTTGCTCAGAGTCTCCTTACGGTCAGTGGAGAAAAACTGGAACTTCTGGTCATGAATCATTTAATCCTAACATAGGCACTTAAACTAGGCCTGATGAAGTGCCTCTTTGTCTTCTTTATAAAGGGAGAGCAACTGACTGACTTACATGTAGGCATCTATGCTGAAGATACCTAAAGTTACCCAAGAAAAGACCCATCTTCGGTACCCGGACACATTTTAATTTACCAGGCTGAGCTTGCTCTGCCTGGCCACCTGGCTAATGACTGACAAACTCAGCTGGCGTGAAGGGCTCTTGCAAAGCTTGGTCCCGCCAGGAGGGCAGCTCTGCACCGCAGCGCTGTCACACAGGACTCACAGTGCAACTCTCGGGACCCAGCTTCGCTGCAATAAAGTAGCTGGCGAGTCTCCACAGACCTGCTCTGTGGGGGATGAAGGAAAATGGACACTCCCGCAGCAAAAAATTTCGGACTGTGATCTGACTTGGTGCTTTGAGGTCGCATCTATGTTAGTGTTTTAGTCTGGATCAGAAGAGGGCTTTTAAAGATGTTGTTGTTGGGTTTGTCTTTTAGATCAAGTAAACTGCAAGATGGGAGTCCAGGAGTGTACCTAATGCCCAGACATAATGGACATTCAGTCCACGGGACCAACCTAAGACTATTGTGAAAAAGAAAAAATCCCTAACGTTTATAGTGTGCATGTCACGTCCTCAGAACTGGCTGGTTTGCTCTACAGATCTGCCATTGTTTTGCACTACTTGCTAACGTAACGTGAAGTTAATATAGGGCCCTGGAAGAGTCCCTCTGTCCATTAACCATTGGAGGAGTTTAGGAAGACAAGATAGCTAAGTTAGGATACTCAAAGGTGAATGAAATGAATAACCGCGAAATGGACCGTAAGATAGTTTTCCCAAATCTAGTGTTTAAATAAAGGAAAACATCCATTAAACATAGGCTGAAACAAGTCCTGCACAGGGCATGAGGCAGTGAATTAACTGAGGATGCAAAATACCTGCTGATTACCAATTACTCTTCCAGGCTTGCAGAGTTAGTATATCTGTCTGAGATGTCTAGTAAATTCAAAATACAGCTACTAGTGGGATTTTGTTTATAGCAGTATAGCTTCAGGACTTCATCCAAGCATAATTTGTACTAAACTAACCATGACATTGTTACCTACCAGTTAATGTGGCTGCAGAAGAACAACACAAACTGCAAAACAGAGCACAAAGACCATTTCCAGCAGTACTGACCTAGCTAGTGCACCAGTTACTCCAGTGAGAAGTACACTTGATAATTGAGTATTATGATCTCTACCAGAGCCCCAACAGAAAAGAATATACTGTAGTTTAAATATTTTCATTACAAGCTGGTACTAGAAGCTGATGAGAAGCACCACTAACCGGCCTGAAGGATACTGGAAACAGCTTAAAGACAGTCCTGAATTTTTATTGATTTTTGGATCGGCTCTTTGGAAAAGGCAGACCTGGAGCAGTACTCAGATGCGAGACTGCATGGGAACACCTGGTGATGGAGGTTTTTGGTGAGTTACCAACGCTGTTTTAGCCACAGATGCAAAACACGGCACCACTATGAAGTTAACTCCACCCTAGCCAGACCAGTACACTGCTCAAATTCTGCCCCACACCTTGCCACCCAGGAATCGGCTGCCTCAGGGCAGACTCCCGTGTCACATCCCCTGCCAGCTGGCTACCCTTATGAGAAAACAAATCAGGTTCACAGCCCGCATCTGCATGAGAGCTCTGATTGTGTAGGGATGCTCACCAAACTGAGTGGTTGTTGCAATAAGGCTGGAAACATCCACCCTGGAGACGCGGGAGGTGCTGTTCCTCACTCTCCCACAAAGTGACTCCCAGAGGAGAGGAGGAAGGTGTAACTGCTGCTGTCTCCATGAAATGGTTCTCCAGAGAGTGGCAGAGCAGCGATGCAGGGGCCAAACAGCAGACGAGGCTCAAGGCCAGTGCTTTCATCATAGATTTCCCAGGCAAGGCAAAACAAAGTGATAAACAACACAGAAAACAGCACGAGCTGAAAGGAACCATTAACAAGCCCCAGAATTCAATGTGCAGCAGGAAAGGGAGCAAGTAATGGTGCGAGTAAGGGAGCAAATATGCCATCATTGGGACCAGCAACAGCAAGTACCAGCCTGCCAATATAATATAAATATAATAATATAATATAATATAATAATATAATAATATATTATATTATAATATAATATATAATATAATATAAAATATAATATAATATAATAGTATAATATAATATAATATAATATAATATAATATAATATAATATAATATAATATAATATAATAATATAAATATAATAATATAATATAAATAGCTGTAACAGCTGTAAACTCAGTCTGGCACACTCCAGTCAAATCTGTCACTATCTTGAACCCCTCGCGCCCCAGGTCGGGTGCCAGAAAGGACGGCGGTGGGTTGACCCTGGCCAGCAGCCAAGCACCCATGTAGCTGCTTGCTCACTCCCCCATTCCAGCAGGACAGAGGGAGAAAATAAGAAGAACGAAAGTGAGACAAATCATGGGTTGAGATAAAGAAAGTTTAATAGGTAAAGGAAAAACCAAGCGAACCAAAGGAAATCTGCCATAGGCAGAGCAGTGACCAGCTGAACACTGGCCACCTAGGAAGCCACCCCCTGTCCCTTCTTCTTGCTCTACCTCAGTTTTTACTGTTGAGAATGATGCTATGTGGTGTGGAACAAGCCTTTCACCAATCTGTGTCAGCTGTCCTGGCTGTGTTCCCTCCCAACAGCTTGTGCACCCCCAGCCTGCTCGCTGAGGGGCACAGTGAGAAAAAGAGCAATCCGTGACACCGTGCAAGCGTTGCCCATCGAGAGCCCATCGGTGTGTTACCAACACTCCTTTAGCCACAAACCCAAAACACCGCACCATAGGGGCTGCTATGAATTAAATTAACTCCTCCCAGCTCCTGCTCCAAGTGATCATTGCAAGAATTGCTTCATGTAACATGATCTACAAGCACCTTCATTGTTTCACAAGCTTTAAGCTCTTCCTCATGCAATGTATTTGCATACATTCAGGGAAGTTACAAAACGCTTTATCCTTCCTGCAAACAAATAGACACTTTGATTCTCAGGAAAAAAAAAAAAAAAGAAGACATACTTTGCATATTTTGTTCTTTAATAGTTCTAATTAAAAAAAATAGATTTGGCATGTTTCCTTTGTTCCTTTTTTAAAAAACTAGTAAACTGTTTCAACCCTTCATAGTTCAATCTGAGTATCTGGTTAAAATTGAGTTTTCCTGAGAAGGCTACTCCAAGTAAAATTTTAGCAAATCTGATACCAAAGGATCAAAATATTTTTTACTTAAAAAACAAAACAACAGCAAAGACCCAACAAACCAACCTTTTCGAGGTATACTGGAACAAGGACATCTCATCAGTTGCTTGCTCTGCAAAATAGGCGTGTTAGGGAAAAATGTCTGTGGAATGACTTTACACCTATAAAATTCAAATTAATTAATTCCTGACAAGGCTACTCCAAGTAAAATTTTAGCAAACCTGCTACCAAAGGATCAAAATACCTTTTACTTAAAAACCAAAAAATAATTTAATACATCTCTTGGTAGCTAATGTTCTTTAAAAATGGAAATTTAAAAATCAGTCCTTGAGAACTTAATTCAAAAGTATTCCTACTTCCACTCAAATAAAATCAGACATTAATACAATTGCAGCATCTCTGCATGGCAACAAAACAAGACAGACAATTCTGGCCTCTGTGGGTGTCTCTGCGTATAACATGGTTTCACACACTGATGTAACGCTGCTTATTCATTCTCTAACCCTTCCCATTCATTTGCAAAGGACGTGTACATTACAATAACCGAGAATTCTTCTATTGAAAGCATTTACTTCTTCAGGAATGGAGACAGTTAGCAAAGCTAAGCAACATAACACTTTAGAGAAAATCATACAGCTTCATCTGTGAACAAAAAGTTACATCCTTCCTCGTGCCCACCCTTCATAACAGCAACGTCACTTGCATTTTCCTTGTAAATGAACCTCTTATTGCCTGTATTAAACTAACATCCACTGGTCCCAATCGAGGATGTATTGTGCCGTGCCCCTGTACAAAGCCACAGCAAGCTGTTTCCTGACCATGAGTAACTCGCTTGGGATCTCGGCTCATGTAAGCGTTGCTGTGAAAGTCACATAGCATATGGCAGTACGGCGGCACAGTTCACCAGCAATTCTATCTCTAAATTAAACCAAAATGCAACCAAGTGATGTGAAAACTGAACACAGAGAGCGTAGGAGGGTGGATGAGATGGGTAACGCTGAGAAAGTGGCATGTCTCCACTTTGGTGGGCTGCAAGCAGAAGGCGCAGGACTCGGGGATGGATCACTTGGATTCTTGGCCCCAGGGTTTACCTCAGGCTCCTGTCGGGCATCAGCAAAGGTCCACGAGATGCCATCACCCAGCTTGCACAACGCTATTCCCCTACAACACACGAAGGTGCACACCAGCACCACAGCGCTTCTGAGGGCACAGAGAGGGGAGTCTGGCAGCAGAGCCGACTCCTCCTTCTCCAGCTGCAGGTGGGTTTGCATGATGCCAAGGTAGAAGGTTTGCACCCAGGCTGACACCAGCACAGGCTAGAGATGCCCACACCACTGTCCCCTTACGCGTAACTCCTGCGGTACCTATTCCCTGCAAAGCTGAGTCTCTGGGTACAAAGTGCAAGGAGAGCATTCAGTTGATGTGACATAGATGACAAGGCATTCAAAACAAGAATACGGCATTGAGCAGGTATTGTGGTAAATGCCATGGTAACCTCAAGAATTTAACTGAGAACATGCTGTGTAGGATCTCTACCTACTTGGCCCAACTAGTGAAAATCAGCTTTCTTCCACACCCATATTGAATTCTTTGTCCGTGTGTGATGCTAACTGTGCATATATCCAGGCTGAGCACTCCTCCAACACTGGGCAAGAGCTAGTTATTAAGCCATTATTTCAGCTGCTGCTCCTACACCAACACTCGAGGTTACCCAAACGAAGATCTACGCCATGCTCACAGGTTCTGAGCAGACTTCTTCAGTGTCAGGCAGCAGGTCGGGTGTGATTCAGTTGCCCAAGCTCATGTGTGTGGTAACGTCTGAGATATCCAGGGGAATCTGAGACATCCAGCATAGCAAGATATGACACAAGGCTTCTGCTGGATTTACACCCTAAAAGCAGCATCTGTTGGCCAAAACAACAAAAAAGTGCCTTTCCTTATTTATTAGAAACGTTACCAAATATTCCTCTTGTTCTTTTATGACAGCACAATGATAGTAATTTTTATGTCATATCTCTCCATTGAAATGATCCAAAGTCATAACGCCTCAAAAATTCAAGTGAAGTTAGACAGTTGCTAAGCTAAGACTGGCATCATCCTGACCCAGGCTGGCTGTATTCCCCCGTGCATCTAAATCCATCTGCTATTTTCCTGCTGTTATGCCAAGATTATCCATCACTCAGGGCAAGGGAATGACTTTTATTTTGTGGCTGTTCAGGACTAAGGAATAGGTGCTACAAGAACACAAATCACCAGTACCACAGTGCCTGTGATGATTTATTCTCCCCTGCTAGCTTGCCTCTTCTGCAGGAGACCTGAAATCCTTGCATGTTTTTTGTGAAGAGGCATGTACTTTTTAACACTTGCACCTCCAATAACCAGTAAAAACAATTTGGGATAATGAATCTTTTAAGCTTAACCACTGAGCATCAACATACTCAGCAGGAGCCAGGACTGCTGGTTATCTTCTTTAGAGCTGCAACAGGTGGTGTCGGGTGCTCTTGTCAACCAAAAGCAGTAGAGGGGTGACAGGTACACACAGGGGAGAGCTGAGCATGGAGCAAACCAGGAGCAGGTTTTGGTCATGGGCTGAGCAGTTAGGCCAGCAAACAGGCTGAAGCCCACAGAAGAGACTGGACTTTTCACTGCAGCAGCTTTCTGTTGGTATTTGAAAAGTGGTTACATCAGTAATTCTACAAGAAGGAATCTCTGAGAAATCTGCTCCCACTAAGGAAAGTGCTGTTGCTGTGGTTACCGAGCAAACAGGGAGAGGAGGCAAAGCTCAACCACTGCTCTGGGCACTTTACACCGTTTTTAACAACAAAAGCTTAGTTTTAGCTTTCCAAAGTACAGCTATGACAACAGCCACCCACATTCCCCATTAGACTATCTGTGTGTGTGTATATGTCTATGTGTGTATATACGTATAGGTTTTTATATATATATACACACACAGAGATCCATAGTAGGATGAGAGAATGACAAAGAGAAAAAAAAAAATTGGCAGATTTTATACCATTGTACAACAATGAAGTTCATCATGTGCTCATAGGCAAGAATCTTGCACGCTTGGTTAGCCAGCCTCGGGCCAGCACCACGGGACTTTCCCCAGGGAACTTTGGCCACCACAAAGAGGAAACGAGTGTCCTCAGCTGCCCCTGGGGGTTCTTAAGAGGTACAAGCAGTTCCCTGTAAAAGATCTATGTCTATACTGCAGGCTTAGTGCAACCCTTCTAGAAAAGCTCCAACTAACCTCAAGGGTAATAAGCTTCAGTACTACTGTAGTGTAGCAGTAGCAATGTGGAACTTGGCATGTGCCATAACCTCTCCTGAGAAACTGGGTAAATATTTAAGCAATTAATCCACATTGAATTTCACATAAAATGGCTTCACATAGTCATCAAGCTCATCAACTGGTGGTTTTGAAACAGGGTGGGGATAGTTTAGTGGGCTGTACTGGTGTGTGTTGTAGGGGAGGGTGCATCTAACTGCAGTTTTCCAAGCCCTTCACGCCTCCAGTTAGCAACAGCCTGGCCACATCCACTGCAGGCATTGATTTGGACCTGGGTATGCCTGCAGAGCTACCTTCACGTCTTTGATGGCTGTCCAGAAAGAGTCCTCTCCTAGGTGGCCCTGAACATGGTCCATTCTACCTTGTGGTTTAACCCCAGACGGTAGCGAAGCACCACGCAGCCGCTCGTTCAGCCCCCCATTCCCCCAGTGGGATCGGGGGAGAGAATCAGAAGGGTAAAAGTGAGAAAACTCATGGAGTGAGATAAAGACAGTTTAATACATAAAGCAAAAGCTATGCGTACAAGCAAAGCAAAACAAGGAATTAATTCGTCAGTTCTCATTGACAGGTGGGTGTTCAGCCATCTCCAGGAAAGCTGGGCTCCATCATGTGTAACAGTTACTTGAGAAGACAAACACAGTCACTCCAAATGTCCTCTCTTTCTTCTTGCCCCAAATTATATACTGAGCATGACGTCATATGGTATGGAATATCCCTTTGGTCAGTTGGGTTCAGCTGCCCTGGCTGTGCTCCCTCCCAACCTTTTGTGCATTCCCCATCTTCTTGTTGACAGGCCAGTATAAGCTGAAAAATCCTTGACTGCTCAGCAACAAATAAAACAGTGTGTTACCAACATTCTTCTCATACTAAATCCAAACCACAGCATTATACCAGCTACTAGGAAGAAAATTAACTCTATCTCAGCTGAAACCAGGACACACCTCCTTCCCTCACTGTCTCTCAGACAGTCCCAAGATGCTTGTCATAGCACAGTGACTGACATGCCAACAATGCACCCTGTACACTTGGGTTCCTGGGCTACCTAGACAATATGCCTGGCTGTGCCTAAATGCACACCTGCAGTCTAATCATAGTTTCTTTAGCATACTATGTAGATAAACATTCTGAGGCTGCAGTTCAAATTAGTCACCTAGTTTTCCTCTTCAGTCACGAGGAAGAAGCAGGCACCGTCATCTTGCTCATCTCTGGCTCCTCCTCAGCGCAAAACCCTTTCAAGGTGTTTATATCACTAAGCTAAGCTATCTAGACTCCCTCTGTAGACTAAGAGTTTTGTCTCTAAAGTTGGGTGAAATGAATCCCACTCCTTACTAGGTAGAGTTTCCTAAAGGAAATGGAATGGGCTGATACCAGTTTGAATCTCTGAGTCTAGGACAACAGGACAGCAGTGGCTGTTTGGTACCAGATAGAGCAGGGTCACCTGCTTTGGCACCAACTTCTAGATGAAACATTGTCTAACACCACTGAGACATTCTAGAGTATCTGAGATGTCCAGGCAGGGATGGCAGATATGACACGAGACTTTGCAAGACCGGTGTCCTTTTGGAGCGGTAGCTGGGAACCAGGAGGACGCCACCAGGGCATCTTGGCTAGCACTGGACACCTAACCGTGTCTACCTGAGACCTGCGTGTGTGACCTACCTGTAAAGCCAAGGCAGACACAGTCAAAAGACCCTGGACATTGATTCAGTTTGACCTACAACAGACACCGTTGCCACCAGAACACTCACACGAGGTTGGTAAATAGGACACGAGATTTAACAGAAACTCAACAATTTCTGGAGCAGCATCTGGAGGCCAGGCAGGATATCTAGTAAAGAACTGGATATCGGTGCTTGGGGATCTGAACTGAGCCCACAGATTCATGTTGCTTCCATGGGCTGTTACTGGAAAGTCGAAGCATTTTAAAAGAAATTAAACGAAAACTGGCATCAGCTTTCATCCACCTGCTTCCAAGAAATGGTAAAGTTTAGTTGTCTTTTTTTTTTTTTTTTTCTTCTACAAAGTCTTCTCTATACATTAGCAGCAGTCTTCGGTGTAGTTACATCTGCGCAGGGCTGGTGGGTGTGACGCCAGAGTCATGAAATACCAGTGCCCTTTTGGACCAGAAGCAAGAAGCCAGACAGGCCTAGGGCAGCAGATGCCTATGCAGGACAATCAAACCACATTTACTTCATGGGCAAGATGCACATAGTTTTAATATATTTTTTAAGATGTAAGGCTTAAATCGCTTTCATCTTGAAAGATAAAACAATAAACATTCAGTTTTAGGGCAGTAGGTTTTCACAGAGGGCTTCAGCTTCTAGCTTCTTTCAGCATGATCGTAGTTGTAATACAAACAAAATTATGGGAATTCAAACCCAATTTCTTTTCAGCAATGAAAAGAATAAGGCTTCTTTTATTCAAACCAGTATACCAACCTCCTGCAGCCATACAGAAAGGAAACCTTTTTCTATGCTATAGGTAATATTAAATCAAACTGAAGATTTAAGAAAATAATTCAGAGTAAAAAACCAACACTACAGACACTGGTAAGGAGTTTCATCTTAACCAACAGAGCCCAAGAAAAATGAATCACAGAAACTTTCTCATCTTGAGAAATTTATGCATCCTATAATCCCCAAAGGGAGCAATCAGATCTGATAAAAATCTTTAGACCCAAATTAGAAAGTAACAATAAAGGTGACAGAACTGCCTGAAATACATATTTTAGCAGAGAGTTATTAGAAAGTCAGCATGGAGTGCCTCTTAAACATACTCATCATGTATCTGTTGGCAGTAAATCCAAGCAACCCTAGTTTTATATACCTCTGTAGACTTTATTTTATTGCTTACTTGCTTAGTAAATTTAAACTCGGTATATTGGCAATGTGTCTAGGGTGTCACCTGGAAAAGGTAACTTCCTATCACTCATTATGAGCCTGATTTAAAATATCCAGTGCTTGGAGCCAAAGGCACAAGTTTGCAAAGCTCGAATTATTGGTCAAACCATTAAAAAGATCCATCTTCAGAGCATTTTTTAGTCTTGGTGCAGTCATCTCGGTAACTCTGCCTTGAAGTGCACTCAGAAGTTTTAACCAGTGGTAGTCAAGATCTCAGAGAGGATGCACCGATAAACCTCCAATCCTTATCATTTCCACTTTTCATTTCAACAGCGTATCTACAAATCTGAGCTAATCAGAAGATGTATATATACTACCAGGTAATGACTTAGCAATAGTGTGTGTGAAAATTATAGTGAACAAATCAAATAGGCAGTGATGTATCAAGCTAGCAGCTTATTTCTGTCAAGTTCCAGTCATTGTATCTTTGTTAACTTCTATGCGACTTTTCCAGGAGAGTGCCCACTAAAAAGCTTACTGCAGGATACCATTTGGTATACAAATAATAAGTAAGGGGCTTGGCAAATATATTCATGATATTAAACTTTTCAGTTACTAGTGATTCAAACAAATGCTAATGAGGTTAAGAATCTCTACATCCCATAATCTGGGTCTTCCAGTTCTCCCAGGAAAAGACAGATAAACCTCAACTTCTTCCCACTCCCACTTGTTAAAGAAGGAGTAGTGTTAATATGGCCAGAGCAGTATGTGAGGAAACATGGAACACTTTAATCAGGTACCGTGAAGTCCCATGTCAGATGTCACAAGAGTTTCCAGTGTTTTAACAAGCAAAGGAAAAAAAAATCAATTCAGTGTTTAAAAATGAAACATTCAAGTTCTCATTGTAATTAGTATTAAAACAGAATGGAGAATTTATGTAAAGTCTGACAATAGGCTGTTACATGCCAGTGACACACAGTAAATTATTTTTAAAAGACAGTTACTATTTCAAATGTTCAAAAACTTCTGACAAGGGACTAATTCATAATATTGGATTACTGGTCTTCGTAAAATGGACACTATTGTTTCCAAAAGCCAAAATTATTGTGAAATCTCAGGCACATTATGTTGTCTGCTTTCAACTGTATTTAACACTGCTTTATTATTTAAAAATACAACTTTGAAAGTAAGATGACAAGAGCTAAATTTACTTGGCCTAAAGGGAGAAAAATTAAAGGAAACACAAATATTCACAGAAAAAAGAATAATGAAGAGAAATATTTCCACTAGTGATTGCTTGTAATAATGTAAAGGGCTAAAGCTGAAAATGTTCAGTTTACGCTCTGTATCAGAAAAAAGGGTTTTAAAGACACTACGGTGTGCTGGACAGAGAGGAAACTTTGTGACTGCTTTTCAAGTGCACCAACTGATGCTCTTCCTTTCCTTCCTCCTAGGCAACCAGAGGTGTTTTTCAGCCATTTCAGGCCAAATTTGTTGGGGTTTGCTATCTGATTCTCAAAGTGAAAGGAAAAGCGGAACAGCTGGCGCTTGTATCTTTTCATGAGTCTGTAGAACTATTTGAACTGTTGAAAAATTACAGGATTAGAAACTCTCAGCAGCTTCTCTCCTCCAGTTTCACCCACTTCATGGATACCATTAACCAATGCAGAGTGCATTTTAGCTTCTATAATAGATCATTTGCAGGAAGTTATGCAGACAGATGAAGAACACTGTGGTACCTACGAATGTACTCGGGCAGTGCAGGACTCTCTGAACCGGTGTGGGAGGAGGAATTCAGTACCCTACACACGAGAGCTGTTAAGGTACCACTGTAGAGGAGGTTTTGAGAAAACAGATAGAAACTGGACATGACTATCAACTAAGTCCCTAGGTGGTGGGGAGGTATTCAAGATGAGATAATATTCTAAAGAATGCTGCTTTAGCTTATACAGAAACATCGGCAGTTAGTCCCCAGGCTATTTCTTTGCATTTTGCAAGATGAACAGGACTGTGTCTGCATATATGGCTGAAAATTAGTAACTGGGTCATTCTCTCATACAAACAACACAGCAAAATCTGTTGTTCTGTTATTAACCTTAGGGAAGGCAATGTCATTCCCTTCCCCAATACATCTGCCACAAGAGTATACAGCTCCTTCCCTCCCCCTTCCACCAACAGGTTGGCATTTATGGATAAGTAATGCTTGCAAAAGATGTCCTGGAATGAACTGCAAGCACAAAATCTTGGCTTCTCTGGTTAAACACAGCTACAGCAGCCATTCACCTCCCTCCAAAACACAAGAAGAGATCAGTGCTGCCCTGAAAAGGACATGGTGAGAGGCCCTATGTACTTCTCAATGAAATTAATGGAAAAATTCTCAGACTCATGAGGGAAAACAACAAATAGTTCATGTTTGGTGGAAATAATTTAAACCTATATACATAAAATAAGTAAAAAGATATTAAGCTAGAGAATAGTCACTGGGCTTTGAAGCATGCCAAACTGTTTCTGACATGGATAAAATTAATGTGGGGGTTTTTGACTGAATACAATACTGCCAGAAAGCCCATAGAAAAAAAAACCAAACCAAACCCCAACAACACAACCAGAAAATACTGTTTACATAACCATTTGATTTTTTCCTCTCTTTTCTGAGAGTATTCTGATTTCGGGGCGAGAAAGGAAAAGAGAAAGGAAAAGAGAAAGGAAAAGAGAAAGGAAAAGAGAAAGGAAAAGAGAAAGGAAAAGAGAAAGGAAAAGAGAAAGGAAAAGAGAAAGGAAAAGAGAAAGGAAAAGAGAAAGGAAAAGAGAAAGGAAAAGAGAAAGGAAAAGAGAAAGGAAAAGAGAAAGGAAAAGAGAAAGGAAAAGAGAAAGGAAAAGAGAAAGGAAAAGAGAAAGGAAAAGAGAAAGGAAAAGAGAAAGGAAAAGAGAAAGGAAAAGAGAAAGGAAAAGAGAAAGGAAAAGAGAAAGGAAAAGAGAAAGGAAAAGAGAAAGGAAAAGAGAAAGGAAAAGAGAAAGGAAAAGAGAAAGGAAAAGAGAAAGGAAAAGAGAAAGGAAAAGAGAAAGGAAAAGAGAAAGGAAAAGAGAAAGGAAAAGAGAAAGGAAAAGAGAAAGGAAAAGAGAAAGGAAAAGAGAAAGGAAAAGAGAAAGGAAAAGAGAAAGGAAAAGAGAAAGGAAAAGAGAAAGGAAAAGAGAAAGGAAAAGGAAGCTGCAACTCCATCAAAACATTTCTTCTAACTCACATCCTTTGGCACTATTCTGTTAAATTGATGTTAGCACTTAGGTAGACATGGTGTTTCTTTTAAGTCTGGTCCCAGCTGTGGTCAGATGCTTTGTTGTTGGCAGTGCTTGTGGTTTTGCTTTTGTTTGCTTGTTGTTGTTTGTGGTTGTTTCTTTTGTTGTTTGGGTGCCAGTTTGTCATTACTGTTGTTTTTGGTTTTTAAGTTGTTAGGTGACCCTCCCTTCCCCAGCCAGAGGTTAGCATCTGGCACCACACCTCTGGGTACATTGATCTTGCACTCCCTTCACTACCTTGGCACAGGGATCCAGACCTATCGTGAATCCCACTGAAGGCTGCTTAAAAGAGGAGGTTTTATAAAATCTGCTGTGCCAGCAGAGTGGCTGACAGTGGGCAAGGTGGATCTCAGTGTCACAGTGATTTCTGCGCTGACTTGGATCACCAGAGTCCCTGTGTCCCAACAGAGATCTGTATTAGTTTCAGAAATTAGACTGGAAGCCTCATGCCATTGATTAGTAAAGCTCCTGTACATAGACAAAGATCAAATCCACAATGAGTGTCTGGGGATTTTATGCTCCTCTTCTCCTGCTTTCTTAACTAGTCCAAAGCATGACTTTTTGCTTGAGTTTTTTTGTTTGTTTCTTAAAGAAAATGTGCTTGCCAGTAAGGAGAGATGAGGACTGTGTGGTAAATTGTTGCCTCATCACAGGACAGAAAAGCAGAGCTCATTCAATAAAAAGTGAAATTAAAACCTAATTCTGTTTCTCCACTTACTATTTTATGAAACATTTGTTCTGAACTGTGACCTCTGACAATGGAGGAATAAAAATATCTTTCTTAATGGAGACAGCCAAAACACAGTTAAATGGTGGCTGAGATGGAACAATAAGCATATATTAATGCAGTAAATCAGTCTGTATTTAAAATTAATCCCAGCTCTCTGTCTTGCCTTTTATAGCAGCTAGATCCCAACACCACTCTGAAATCAGCATGCATTTTACTTATTCTCTGAAGACTTTGGAGGGCAAAAATCTGAGCATCACCAGGCCTCATAATGAATGCGGTTTTGTGGGGCATGATTGGAAGCTCATTGTAACTACCAGGAATTCACTAATTTCCATAGACTTTGGGTCAGGCCAAGACTACCTTGGCCAGGATGTAACACCAAACGACATGGCTTCCAACGCAATCTCACAGTAAGGACCAGCAACAAGGATTTGCATCTAAACCCACACAGATTTCTGTGGCACGTGACGGGAATCGCTCCCACAGGAAGACGCTACTTCCGAGTTGTGTTATCAAGAAATATTCCTGGTCTTTCGCATAATTGTTCAGTAATATGCATTTTTTGTATGGAACAAAACAGAAATGCTGACAGGCCAGCTTTTATGGCTGCTGACACAAACTTTTTGAGCATAGCTGTGTAAGATCTGCTGACACCAACCTTCTCCTTGAGAACAGCTGCAATTGCCTGCTGTGTTGGGGGAGAAATGGGGGGGGGGTATTTTATTTCTTTTTCTGTGTCCTGTAGCAGACTCCAAAGCACTGGCTGCACTGACAGGGCTGAAGTATCTACTAATGTCTGGTTATGCTACAGATGCGAGCATATAAAAGACAAAGTCAGCTCCTCTCCTGGCTTCATCCTCCATTTGTCCTTCAGATTATTTAATAATCCCACACTCAGCAGTTATTTGGATAAAATGGACTGTTATCAAAAGTGCTGCAGTTAAAGCTGAATACAGCATTACACCAGTTATTCTAAACCGATAAGCACTCAGGACAGGCAAAATTCCCACAAAGCGTGAGATGTAAAGCACCATTTACTTGAAGGTTAGTGAGCACATTCACAGCACACAAGTGCAGCTGGAGGGTGAGGCAGCAGCTTCTCAGGCTTTGCATTTCAGGGCACAGCCAGCATATAAGTGTTTCAAAAGATACTCAAGGAGCCTCCCAGCTCCCTGTTCAGCACAGATAATTAAGAGCTTATGTCTCCCCTTCATCAACAAAGTGCTTAAGGATATGCTTAAAAGTGTTTTGCTGAGAGCTTATGTTTCCCCTCTATCAACAAAGTGCTTGAGGATATACTTAAAAGCGTCTTGCTGATTTAGGACCTCAGTAGCTTGCCTGCAAGGATCTGAATGCCCAGAACTCTCCCCCTTGAAAGGAAAAGTGCATTTGGGTCCTGAAGGAATTGATGTGCATTGCAAAGTCTTTCCTAACAGTTGCCACAATAGAAACCTCATTGCTTAATTTAGATATTCTGCAGCAATTACCTCCAAGTCATGCCTGGGTTGATACAGCAGGCATTTTGAAATTCCAGATTTTCTTGAGTTGCGAATGCTCATTTCATTGGTCCTACAGTTGCCTTAACCTAGACACCAGGTTAAGATGACTGTCTAACCACCCTGTTAGTCGCAAGTGTCTCAAGATTACAGATTTTGTCAGCAGAGCTGGTCATTTCATCAGTAGGACCATAATCAGGTGCGAAAGCTTAAAGTGCAGCACTCACCAGAACAGTTTGATTGTTTATCCTAAGCAAAAGCTTGGAGCTCCTGAAAGAGCAATTTAAATTAAAAAAAAATAAAAAAAAAGAAAGTCAAGCTAACACCTTTGCACAAACACATATTACAATTAAAACCCAATAAAACCCAGTACTTGTGCTGTAAGATGCAGTTGGACCGGGGTGCTAAGGCTGACTCCTTCATGCTTTCCCACTGGTTGCAAGAGAAGTTGCGTGTCAACAAACATCAGGCACGCACTCAGAATTTTTTTTTTCCCTGTCCATGTCATAAAGATGATTAGACCTTGAATAAGGTAATACCTGTCCAGTGAAACCCCCTGTGGTGCAGACAGAAATCAACGCAGCCACATTGCTCCGTCAGATGAAGAGAGAAAGCCTGGCAGATGGGCGAAATCCTGCAGGGACACACAAGCTGGTACACTGGGCTTTCTCGTAAAGCAAATTAACAAGCCTTGCCAGTTCCTGATATTTTCTTGTAAGAACTGTAGAAAGTGAAGCCATCCACAGCTCCCCAGCACACTGACTTCATCGCCCAATTATATACAGAAAGTTTGATAGAAAAAATTGTCTTGAATCAGCAAAATAAAAATGTGAAATAACCTATCTTCTAAAGCTCCGGGGTTTTCTTCAAACAAAATATTTCCCTTTCCTGCACCAAAAGAATGATTTAGAGCCTCATACCATCCTTAAAAAGCCATCTCGGATGGTATAATGTCGTCGTGTCCTTTGCTGTCTTTCCTCAAAGATTTCCTCTGGAATATAGTGGGACAGAGAAGGTGGCTCTTGTGGGGTTAGACAAATAAACTGAAAAGAGCTAGCAAGATGTAAGATGCAATCATAGCTGGCTTCTGTTAACTGTGCAGCTTGGAGCCCGAGCTCCATATGAAAATGCAAACAAGAGTTTTGTGCTAGGTTTGAAGGTCTCACCTCTCCCCATCTCCAGAAACAAGAGACACAACAGGCAAAAAACCCTCACGTTTCTGAAAACTACAGTCTGATTATCAGTGAGACTGAGGTGCCCAGATGCTAGCACATCAAGGAGAATTTTACGAAGAAAGTCTTATCCTTTCTGTGAGCTGTTGTGAACAACTCTGCCTCAAATCCCTCCAAAAATAAGCCAAATCTGCTGTAATTCATGGACTAGCTTGCTGCAAAAATATTTCAGGTTTATTGCCTAAATCCTGAATGACCAGGGAGACAACGCAAAATAGAGCATTCACCTTGAATTAAAGCACAAAAATCACTTTTCCTGTCCTGAAACACAAAATGGCAGTCAGGAAAAAGGAATTATTAAGCTAGGCTATGCCCTCACTCATTAAGACTTGACCTTTGTTGCTAGACCATTACCTCTAACTATTCCCAGCTTCTCCTTAAGGCAGCGTAAGACAGTTAAATCTCACGTGTTTGGGCCGGGGGATGTGTCCCTCAGCGATGGCCTCCCAGTGTCAGTCCAGCCAATGGGCCCCGCAGAAGACTGAGGAAAACACTTCATTTCTTCCAGTTCTCAGAGCAGGGATTTTAGATTGTTTTTCAGCTGGACAGAGAACAGAGTGCTGAGGCAGAAAAGCAAATTTGTGTCATACCAGGCCAGCGGCAGCACTGAAGACTGTTTTATTATTATTTTTTAACATTTTGGAGGCAGCCCTCTGCCTCTGTCATCCCTGCAGCCTCCAGCAAGAAAAAAAAAAACAACTAAATCCCCAAACATAAATCCACATTATCAAATTTACTTTCTACTCTGCTCTTGAAGCCCTGGCTCTGGTCCCCTCGCATCAGCCACGACAGGGACAGGCAGCTCCCATTTTGTACCACAGTGCTCGATGAACCTTATGGATGCTGCAGAGCTACCTCCAAAATGCTGCTCTGGAGGAGGAAAATGTTTAATGGAGGCCTTCCAAAAATCACTTGTTGATAGAAGACAGGTTTTTAGAGTAGCTTGATTTGATGCAGGTGGTTTGGGTAACATATTTGCCAGCTGCTTTATACATTGGGTTTTTTTCAGGATGCCCAAGAAGATAATTTTGTGATGAATTAACTCTTCCTCTCAGAATCAGGCCGTATTCCCTGCTGTCCCCAGCACCTTCCTTTGATGGTGCAGGGCCTCTGGCTATGAGTGACCAGAGCGAAGGCCTCCTCCTTCCACAGGAACACGACACCACAGACCAGGCTCTTTACAGATGGCTTCATCCTCTCAGGCCAAGCAGTAGCAATAGCGAAACCTGAGCAGGAGAGTTGGAGGGGAAGGCTCCAAGGACACAGAGATCCAGCCTCCTGTCCTGCCTGGATTTCATTGTACAAGCCGCAGAGCACCCAGTCTGTGATTCGCTCTAACCTCACCGCAGAACTAGAGGATGGTACTACACCAGCAAAATTAAAAAGCCCGTGAAGGCCTCACCAAAAATCTTTGCACAGTACAGAAATCTTGACTCAAATGTACTGAAGCTAAATTCTTACTTCCCCAACTTCACTAGACACAAATACAGACTGGAGAGAAGGGAAGGGAGAGGAGTAACCCCAGCCTAAAACCGCCTTAGACTATTCCAGCAACATCACACAGATCAAAAGAGCAGCATGATCTATGAAAAAATAAAACCACAACAAAAACCCAAACCAAACCACTCACAGCAATCAAGAAATCACTGTGAACTTTCATACACCTACAGTCCAAATGTATTTTTCAGACTGCTCAAACTGGGAGACGACGACAGCAACCACCACCTTTCCTCTCATTTTTAGATTAAAATGTGAAATAGAAATTGCATTTTTGTTAAAATACTCAAAATAAGTCTTGCTTTTAAAATTCAGTGACAGACCACAATCTGAAGCAGGAACTTCTATATTCCTTTATAGGTAATTACCTTACTTGTTATAAACAATGCATTTGGCATATGTTCAGACACCACTCCAGCTTGAAAAAATACTCAAAGAAACCAGACATAGGTATATATATTTTCAAGCCCTAACCAACATTTTTCATTTCCCACCTCCATATTTCTACAAATTTGTTCTATTGTACATATAAAAAACCCTTACATTTGCCCCTGAAAGACCTTAAATCAGCTCAGTTCAAGTCTTTAAGCCAGACCTCTTTCTTTTTCTGCCAAGAAACGAGAGTTTCTTTTCTGGCTGCCAATAATTATTCCATTCCTGTAGACAAAGATGTAAATCCTTGCTGTTCTCCGTTTAGATTTGTCTTTAAAAATTCCATGGGGACCTCAGGGAAAACTTTCTATTCAGTTTGTCTCTGGAATTTCCTGAACTGACAGTTCAGACACCAACTTATATTTGTCTTTAATATTCTTCATTTTTGATCCTTTTCCTCCCCTCACTTGGAAGAGCTCAGCAGTTCATAAAAATATCTTACCAGATATTCTCCATTCATCTTCTTTTGTCCTCTGACTTTCAGTCCTGCTCCTCTCCTATCCAAACCAAGCCATACGATGCTGTAAGTTCACACGGCTCTAACCAAACCTCCGAGCAAAAGAACAGCAAAGCCCCACTGAAAAGCATCTGGGCTTACACATGCACACATCTCTGCAGGACAGAAAAAACACTAAATCTAGCTGAAAACACTGTCAGAATAAAGTTTGCCACTGGAAGTATCAGAAAATAGACCTTCATTAGCAAGAGAGTTTGTGTTGTAAGGTTTAGTATCACCAAGCACCCCTCGGTTTGGATATTTGCTGAACTTTTACAGCATGCAAACTCCAGCAAGACTGATCACAAAAGGTGTCTTATACTTTCAACGGGGAAAGCAAGTGAAAAATACCCTCAGGAGAGCCCTTTCCTGCAGTCTGAGGGGAGTTGCTGCAATGGTCATCAGAAGGGCCAGCGTCCCTAGAAGTCAACACAACAGGATCTAGCCATGAATATGAGTAGCTGTGGGACTTTTCATGAGCGTACAGACTTTTCAGTGAAAGGCAGACAAGCTTGATAACTCCTGTTTTTGCAGACCTATACACTATGACATACACCTACTCTGACTGGCAACAGATACAACTGCTTTCGTCACTTTTTATTTCCAAGGGTGTATGCTACACACAGTTACCCCAAGGTAACTGATCTATTTCAATTTAGATTTGATCTGCTCTTCCATGCAGGCAGCACAAAGATTATTGTAGCATTTCGAACGCACATAGTCAAGCTGCAGGATCTTAATAAGCAGCTCCATTAATATCAATGCAGTAAGTATGGTCACCGCTAAGAAAAAAAAAAAATCTACCACTGTGCATATTTTAACCATACTTTGTGAACTAAAAGTAATCTAGTGCCATCTCAACGTCCTTACTAAAACTGTTTGCAAGCCAGTCAGGTTGAACAAAGTTCAACTATTTACAAAGTTCACAGCTGTACAGAGCCATCTATTCCTAGCCAAGGAACAGGACATGAATTTCACAGATCCTGGAATTATTTCATTTGTCAACATCAACGTATCCCTTGGCCATCAGAGCTGAATTATTTTAGCAGCACTTTTTCAGAACAGCTGAGCCAGCAGGTGCTTCAGGCTGTACAGAAACCACCAGAGAAAGGCAGCCTTCAAATGATGCAAACTCCAGAAGTCCTGAGTTGGTGGAGATGCTCATTGTATTTCTGCTGACCTGTGTAATGAAATGGGGTCAGCTGGACCCTCCTGTAGTCTAAGAATACACCCAGGGTCTCAGAAAGTGAGGTGAGGCCGGCTTGGAGCCGAGTTCTGCGCTGCCCCAGCTGCCTGGGTGTGATTGTACAGCCTGGGCTCCCCTGTGAGCACACACTTAAAACCTCCACACGAAGAGGTGCCGTGTACCTGCTTGGCACCCGTGGGAGGACGGCAGCACAACGGGAGCACAAGACGGAGCTTTTATAGCAGCCCTTATGGTAACTTGGTCATGTAATAAGCACACTCCTTCCACGCCCCCAGCAGTGCAATCCATCTAAATCATAGGGAGAAGATGGAGCACAACGAGAAACTGACTTGCGACGGTGTGATTTTGTGTAACGTGCTTCATTGCAAAAGAGAGACTCCTAAATGACATGGGGTTCTGTGTTTACAGAGGGAGTGTCATCTTCTTTCACAAAGGAGAAAGTGACGTGCAGAGATTCTGTCCAAAGCCAGGATTAGAGTCTATCTTTCTGCAGTATTACTTTAACAACTCAGTAACAGGAGCAAGGCAGCAACAAAAATCCCTTATTAACTGCAGCGGGAACAAAACTGGATCCCCCTACAGAGTGGAGTCAGTGTTGCCAACATAAGCCTTACTCAACACAGCCTTACTCTACTCTCCCTTTTAGAGAGTTAAATAAGGTGTAATTTAGCTATCATATTGCGCTATTTAAAATAAGCAAGCCCTCAGCTTCTCTTCTGAGGTACTTTGTAGTTACAGACTGCAATGCTCAGTTGAAGTTTATTATATTATATAAAGTAGATGCTACAAAAGCGTATTTCCATTTAATTCATGCTAACATCCTTAATACTGAAGGCCAAAACGAAGGAAACAAAAGCCTAACTGTAGCTAAGTAGGTCTTGGATGGAACCCAGGGCCAACAAGCACTGAAGTGTCATACAAGAATAAAAGCAGCTTCAGCATTTGCATTCTGTTTAATTAAAAGTGTTAAGAGAATCAGTTTACAAAAAGGTCTTTTAAAAAAGAACCTAATTTTGAAGAAAGCTTGAAGAAAAAGTGTTTGCTCAGATTTTAAGTTAACTAAGTTAATGTATTTTTAAGCTTTAAAATCTTTGTTTGCATATGATTGCATAATATTTATATTACAGATGTTCCACACCTGTTTGCATTTTGCAGAACAACAGCTGCTTTTACATGCTTTTTTTTCCTCAATCATAGCACAGCGAAAATTCCAATCTGGTACCCACGCTGTCATTTCAGGGGCAGCTATGATCTAAGTACAAATATTGTGTTTTTCTTCCACTTTCATTCAAAGCAAACTCTTTTTTCCCCCTCTTTTTTCAATTTAGACACAGGTCTTCAAAGTAGAAAAGCTTGTCATAGAGCTTTAGGTGCTCCTGCACCGAATTTGAATCAGTGAGATTCACTGCATAAAAACTCAATTTTTGTATAAGCATCAAGGACAATTGCTGCTCTCTTACTGCATCATCAAGGAAGTGTTTACACTTAAAATCAACAGTATATTATTTTTTCCCCTTTGGATGACAAGTCAGTCACCTCTCTTCTCCCTTCACCTCTTGTTTCCCTCACCTGCAGCTCTTTGAAACTTTTAATATAATGTTTTTCTAATATTCCACTTGAAAACCTCAAGGTCAGGCTGCAATCTCCAAACGAGCAACAGCTCTGGCCAAGAACTTCCACACATTCTTTCTTCTCAGAGTCACTCCCTATATTATCAAACCTGGATGTTAGGCAACTACCTAGAGGCACTATGTAATCAAAAATGTAACTGGGGGAGTAGGAGGGGGAAAAAAAAAAAAAAAGGAAAAAAAGGAGAAAAATTCTGCTTTTCCTCTGTGTTAAGAGTTTACAGGGACAAAATTACAGTACCAAAACTTAAGTTTAGAAGTAAGGCAACATGATAACAAGAACTATCCTGCTCCTCCTTACTAAAAAAACCAATAAAAACATAAGCAATACAGCATGTTGAGCTTAATATGCAAGAATGATATTGTCCTGGGTGCTGCCAAGAATCACTTGGAGCAAGTCACTTTTGCATCTTGGCGGAACCAACCTTCAAGGAGAGAAAAAAAACAAAACCAAAACCAATCACAAACAAAACCCAAACAGCAGCCCATGCCTACAATCAGCAATTTCCCACAGAAGACTTGCTGTGAGAGCCATCCAGATTACCTCTCCATGGACCCAATCCAAAGCTCATTACTGGCAACAGGCTTTTGAAACAGCCCTATATGTTTTTTCACAATGGGAAAGCTCTATATGCAACTGATAGACTGTAAAGGATCTTAAACTCTTTGAAGTCTGAGATTAACAAGAGAAAATGACATAACGTTTGCCTGTGGCTTGGCAAGTGATACCTGGGAGAAAAAAAAAAACCCTCTGTGATCTAGAAATAATGCAATTTATACAGTGCTCAGTATGGTGCAAGTACATCAGAGGATATCTTTACAATTAAAGGGCTGGAGGTAGCAAAATTACTGGTTGCTCTCTATTACCACACAATTTAGTTATTAGACTTTCTAAACAAACCTTTCAAAGAGAAACATGAATGGTGTTCAGAAAACGAAAAATTTTAATTAAAACAAATTATCTGAATTTATTTTAGCAGTATGCCTGCGATTGCATTCAAACAGCACTAAGAAGAATTCAATATCAAATAAAATACAAAAATATCCAAAATCCTGTAATTTCGCTGTTGTTTTAAGATTTCATTTAGAATAAACTCTGTTCTAGCTCTTCAGGAGAGTGGCCATACTTGAAGGAATGAGCACTTTCAGTAGCACTTTAGGCCACAGCACAGTAGTGGAGTAAGCTATTACTCAGCTGATCCACATAAAAGCTGTTTTGCTTATTTAGTTTTCAGTGAGGTCAAGCCACTGAATTAGCTTGCAGTTTAAACAAACATTAATGTCAGCACAAGTAAAAGCGCAGGAAAGCATGGCCGAGGAAGAATGTACAAGAAAGACTCCAGCAGTCCCAGCTTCCACTGATGAAACAGAAGACGGAATTTCTCTATTAAATGCACAAATCGGCATTGCGAAATATTGAGAAGTTTTTCCAATTGACACAAAATAATGATTCCAAACCTAAAGCTAATCTAAAGAGGAATAACAAAAATCAAACCAAACAAATTCAGGATGTTACCTCATTTCAGGAGGTTGTCTTTTCTTGTCAGCAGAGCCTACGATCAGTATTATCACGTAGTGGAGGATGTAACTGTGTGCTCCACCACCCTCAGAGATCTCTCTCTGCCAAGGAAACCATGTGTATTAGGAAATGCTACCCTCTATCGTTTGACTAGTCTGAACAGGGAATGTCTCCTTAAAATGACAATTCTAGGAGGCCAACTCTGTTTTTCTCAGAAATTACTACACAAGTCATGAGTTAAAGCCCCACAAACCTGAAGCGCTGGTGGTTCTGCACAGCCAGACCTCAACATGCTTTTCACTCATCAGCGTACTCCTTGGCCACAGCACTCTAACTGGCTCTGTGACTTCCCCTCCAATTCCTTTTTCCAAAAGGAAGGCAAGCCAGAGCCTGAAAAATAATTATTGCTTCAAATAATTTACTTTTTTCTTTTTTTAGCTCTGCCTAACAGTTTGAATTCCTTCTCGTCCAGTTTGAATTCCTTCTCGTCCAGTTTGAATTCCTTCTCGTCCAGTTTGAATTCCTTCTCGTCTTGTAGCAGTACTACTTCAAATCCTTACGTGATCTTTTACCATTCTCCCGTTATCTTCCCACTCCCACCACTTTCCAAACCCTGGTACTTAAACTCTTGGAACAGCCCTTAAAGATTTTATATTTAAATGCCTTTGCTAAAAAGCTGAAGCAGAAGGATCTGAAGTAGGAAGAATGCTATTGCAAAAGGAGCTAGATGGTGATCTTTGCATTCAACGGTATTATGAAAAATTTCTTAGAGAGCACAAAAGGTGTCCTCTCCCATAAATAAGAGAAAAAGAGAGGAACCATATCCTTTCTGCCACGGTCACTGCTTAAGTAGAGCTGCAAAACTACACTTTATGAGGATTTAGATCATGATAGTAAGGCATTAGATTTAAAGGGAAAATTATTTTTTCAGCTTATTCTACATTTAAAAGAGAAACTCTACTTGGCTATCAGCAAATAGAATGAAAGAAACACAAAGAAGAGGAGGAAGAAAAGGATTGCCAGGACAAAGTACAATGATTACTATAGTCTCGGGGCAGGGGGGTAAGTGGCAGGGAACTTTAAGTGGAAAACATAAGCTAAATACCTTTGTACCTTTAATTCGGTTAATATGGAGGTGGAGTTAATTAGTGTTGGCACCTCTGAATTTCTTTGAAAAGAAACTTAAATTTGAAGTCTTAGAACCTTTTTGTCTTCTGACCTCTGTTTCTAGCCCTTTCAGGTGGGAAACAAGAATTGAGTGAATCCTAGAAAGCAAGAACCAAACATTTAAGGATTATTTTGACTAAATACACTACTGATGTGTCAACCTGAGGCTGTCTACACTCTAACTTGTACGTAACACCCCCTATAAATAAACAGTAGGACAGGTCTGTTTTAACCACTGCTTAATGATGAAAGTGTTGTAATGTATTATTGCTACTATTTAAGTTTCCCTCACGGCAGCAGTGCAACTAAAGCATATTGCAAGGCCCTTCTGACCTCAGAACACGAGACACTGATGACATGATATAATGCTATTATTTACTTACTGACACCATAACGTAAATTATAAAATACAGGTTGTCAGAAATACAATCAACACAGAGCTCACAATACTCCATCCTTGTCCTCCAGATGATTTCCAAGGCAGAGAGAGTAAACAGCCTTCTCCCAGCTTTCTTAGTTTCCACAGCTGAGAGTGTAGGATGTTTACAGTACCTGTCACTCAGAGCTCTCAAAACCAGGCCAAATGTCAGCAGACCGAGTACAGGCTTCATCACTGACTGCCAGAAACATGCAGATGTCAAGGAAAGGGAGGAAAAAACCCATACCCGTCACTGTTTTATACCACATGAATCCAAATCAATGTTAAGTCCTTTGTGCACGAGCTGGGAGGTGTAAGAAAGAAGCTTCAACATCTCCAGAGATCAGCCACTGCTATGGCCACCGGGGCACTGCAAGGCTTCCTGACAGTTCGCTCCAAAGCACTCCTGACTGTCTTGAAGTTGTGCCTGCAGAAAAGAGAGAATTCACCATTTTAATGAGTGCACATAAATACACAAACAAACAAACAATCAAGCAGAAAAACTGCATTTGCATTCCACAAGTAAAAGCTGTCATGCAATTTTTCCAAAGGAAATTTTAACTCAATTTTAAAGCAACATCCTAGAGTGCTGGCTTAGAGGAATGCCTACAATATCTGGCTTATTTTTCATTATCAGAGGAGTTATGGTTCTGGGCCACCTTTGAATACTGTGAGGTAAAGCATATGTTTAAAGACACAGCTTGGTAAATTTAAGAGTTCAGTTATACAACAACAGATAATTATTAACAGCAGTCTAGGTATGTTTGAGATTGTTTTCCTCTCACAAATAGACTAAGTATTCAGTTTACTTAAATAAACCACCACTAAGGGAAAAGTAAAAAAAAAAAAAAAAAAACCCACACCACACACCACACACACACAAAACAAACAAACAAAACCCACCACCCCTCTAGTCATAAATATCAAAAAGTTTTTTCTCATGTAGAACAAAAGCCAAAATCCTCAGAAGAGAAAAAATTCCAGTTAAACAGGTTTTAGTACAACATAAGAAACACTTTGGGACAAGATTATTAATAGTTTCTACTTTAAAAAACAATGCATGTGCAAAAAAATGTGCAAGTGACTGGAGACGTGAATAGTCTTAGATAATCACAGCAACCTACTTGAAGAAAAGTTGATTTGCTATTGAAAAGGCAGAGGAGCTTTATCTGAGAGCTTAATTCATAGAAGGGTTTCCCCAATACCGGTACTGTTCTCACCATTATTTGAACACAATTTATAGCCCGGTATCTTGGCGGACTTTCTGAAGAAACAGCTTTCCTTTGGGCATAAAGTATGTTTCAGCTGGACCCAAGTTACTGTACAATTTTCTCCTCTACTGTTACCTGCATTTCATTCCAGTACTTCTGAAAAATCAGGCCACATATCTAAAAGCCCAGTCACAAAAAATCCTCAATGCGGATCCCTTTGGTCAAGACAAAGAACTACAGCAGCAGGAAAGGGAAAGATGGGGACTGTGTAATGGCATGCCCCACTTCATCATTCACTAGAAGGCCTAGAGATTTGCAGGAGACTGAAAAGCTGAAATAAATCTGAAGGTCCAGATCACCTTCACATTCCAGTCTGCTACAAAATAATATAAACCACAAGGGCAAAGAAGGCAAAAATTGGAAGAACTACAAGGTTTCCTTCTCAAGCTGTCTGTCATGCAGAAATCACCTCTCTGGTCGGCAGCTGAACAACCTACCCTAGTTCTGTGCCCAGAGGATGTATTTCTCCTAAAGCACTCCACCAATTTTACATGTCGACCGGGGCCATGGGCTGGATCTCTCTAACACACACAGTGGAAGAGGGAAATCCCTGTCCTTTAATCCAGCAACCCAGCTGGTCAGTGCCAGGTAACCCCACAAGGCACAGGACAGCCTGGCATCGGCTCCACAGCAAATCCAGCAGGAGGAACAAGCGCATAAAGTGCAGAAAGAAAATCACAGAGCTGCATCCTCAGAACACGTAGAAGGAGTAAATCTCAGAATAATCCAGGTGTGAACACATCTCAGGAAGCCATCCAGTCCCAGCCCCTGCCAGAGGCAGGGCCAGCTTCAAAGTGCCAGAGGAACAGCTGCTACAGACCTTATATTGCGCATTCAAGGTTTTCCAGATTAAGTACAATTTGCAGAAGACACTTCAACCTTTTACAAGAGAAGGCAGAAAAGTAATACTGTGGGAGTCTCTGATTAAATTCACCACAGTACTCGCAACCTTTGGCAGACAGATATCTGATGTTTCTATTGTTAACAGATCCTATTTTGACCCTCTAATGGGTGATCAATCATGATATCATCTTGATTCGCATCTTTTATTACTGCTGGTTAGAACTTCTATTATTTTATTTTCCCCGTACAATTAAAACTTCAGGGCTTAAAATCAGACAGGTGACTTTGAAAACGTTAACCTATGTTAGACCCTCTAACATTAAAACCGTTTTCCCATGTTTAATGAATGGAAAATAAATGAACAAAAAAACCACCTGCCTCACCCCTAGTAATCCAGTACATCCCTAAGGCAAATAAAAAACCCCAAGCTATCAAAATTCAGAGAATACAGATATTGTTTTTGCTAAAAAATAAGTAGCAGGAAAAAACCCAAAATGTCTGCTTTGGCTTTTTTCTATAGCAACAAAGAATTCTGCTTTCAAAATAAGCCTATGAACTATGGGAGCAGTTGGCCTCATATCTAAGAAGATTTATGAGAGCCAGGCAACGTACTGTCAGCACACAAAGGAAGAAAACTTGTTAAGGCAAATGATGCAGTGACAAGGAGAAACTCCAACAGATGAAGGAAAAACAATCCAGAAATCCACAACAGAATAAAAACTAAGCAATGTATTATTGTCTCAGACGATTATGGAATCCCAAGCACTTTTGGCTTTTGAATCCCAACCTTTGGCTTCAGCATTTGAATGATACAAGTGACTTAGGACTTTAAAAGCCAGTTTTGTATATATGTATTTCAGATATGGTTCCCACCAGATAGTTATAACAACTTCAAACAATTTAAGGAAGTCTTCTGCTAAGAACTGTATTTATATTCAACACAGTTATTCCTATTCTGAAGGGCCTACATTCAAAACAAGAAACAGGAGAACATGACACCAACGAAATGACTACATTAAGCACAGGTCCAGTATGTTTCTACTGCTTCTCTACTGACTTCCAAATCATTTCAGCTGTTTTATTTTAGCCAATATTTATTAAGTCTGAATGATGCTTCTAAGGTGAGATACTTGGGAAGGGGTAGGAAATTACATCACATCCTTTTGCCAAAATAGATGCCTGCCACTTGCTAGGCACAGTTCCTCGTCTAGGCACCCAGATAGCAGCAGAAAAACAAACCAGCAGCTTTCATAGCAAAGCACGTCCTTCTACAGGTGCCTGAGAAAAAACAAAGCTGGTGATTTGCCAGCAAGTCCTGCACAAAGCTGGACTAAAATTCTGCAGCTGAGGGAATTAAGGGAAGGCACCACCTGCACCAATAGCTTTGCTGAGACCATGATCACCCATGTGGCTATCACAATAGTGAGGATAAACTGCTGCAAAAACAGTCTTCTCCCCCGGATCTCCAAGAGGCGAGGTGTTGGTGAAACAGTTATTTAGCTGACCCTACGATCTGCTCTCCCTCCCTCAGCTTCACTGTTCTTCACTCAAGCGATATGACCGTAAAGAGAATAATACAAAGACTTACGAAAGAAGCAGCTGCTAAAAGAAGGTAGTGCAATAACAAAACCCAGCAACCTCAAACCCCAACTGAAGCACTGCCCTGCCATCACCTGGAAGGAAGAGATTCTGAATTGGACAATACAGGCCACACGATAAAGAGACCACACTCGTTCATTTGCTTTCATCTCACCATGAAGCACGAAAGGGAAGGACTGAAAACTTATTCTCTTCCTTCTTTGGCAAGTTAGGCATTTAATTTCTTGTGATGACAAGAAGCTGGGTGCCAACATACACAAATTACTCACTGCTCACTTTGCAGAATATTTGTTGCAGTCAAGAACCACTCAATTATATAACCCAAGAGTAGATCATTGGAAAATAAAGAAAAATGACCCTCGGTTTGTAAATAGGGAGAAAATTATATACAGTGTCAGGTGTAACAGCTTTACAGTGTTGTCATACAAGCTGACATCCTGCTACTTTCCATGTACTCATGGCTCTCTGAAAAAGCTTATCTTTCTGCTACCTCTGCATCAGACACACTAATAAAAGGGGGGAAGTATCACTAAACATTATGGATATTATGGCACTAGCAAAATTAATGAGGCACTACTTACATAGCAAACCGTCTTATACAAACGAAAAAAGTTCAAAACAGTCTCTAAAACCTCCTTCAAAATTCACCTATAATGCACATGAGGATTCTTATCTGCCTACAAAGAGGACATTCTATGATTCTGTGACCTGATCCACTTGTAGTGACCCACCTGAGGTGCCAAATGTGTTGTATCCCCCTCCTGAACACAGCTTAAAAACCAGCAAGCCCAGGGAAGACTTCAAAGTATTTCAAACTCTTCCTTCCTTGCCTGGTGGAGTACTGGAGTAAAGGCTGTGTGGTCTTTACATTTGGAGATATATCCCAAATTACCTCTTCACTGACCTGCCACCCCTCAAAAAGCAACCAGCAACATCTAAAGTACAACTGCTGTGTCATTTTGAAGCAAGAAGGAGCAGGCGAAGCAGCAGACATCCTTAGAACTTAGCTAGAGCCTGGCAGAGCTCCCATCATATGTCTCCATCCTTAAGTGGTAGCTGTGAAGACCACAAATCACTCACTTCTGCTGTTTTCCTACCACATGAAGCAGCATTTCCATCAAAATTGCCAAGATTTTCTTCTCACTTGCCTGCTCCTGGAAGGCCGCACAGCTTCAGTGAACAAGTTCTGGTCAGGGCAACAACAACTCATTATCAACTTTCTCTAAAAACCCCTGACACATCTGTAAGATTACTTCAAGCCAATGCAAATGCATTTTATGTTTTTTCCTGTCCTCATGATTTTGTGTTACGTTTTGGATACATGCATCTATCTTGAGGGTCTCTCCAACCAAAATGATTCTATGACTCTATATATCTGGGTATGTAAGGAGGAACCCCAGGGTCTCTGTCTGACAGCAAAGACCTAAAAATGGAGATGGATCTCAGGGCTCTCCTTTAGCAACTGTATGTGCCTTTGCCTTCTGAGAAAACTATCCCATTAATTTCCTTCATGAAATAGTCACCTTGCAGCACTTTGAAGGGAGGAAAAAACCATAATAAAAATGTTTCCTTTTCCATATAACTGCTATGAGACACACACAGAATTAAAAAAAAAAAATCTGAATTTAAGTTCTGAATACATTGTTAAACTAGCTGAAAGAGACACTAGTTTCAGCAATTTTAACCCCTTTTTTTTTCTCTAGGAGTCAGAAGCAAGATAGCGGGAGAATAGCCACCAAACGGAAGCCACAAAATACACTGGAACAGCCCACAATACAAAAGCAAGTAGACTGTAGATAAGTAATTGGCCCATGTTTGAATGAAAAGCATTTCAAATTTTATATATATATATATATATATATATATATATATATATATATATATATATATATAAAAACCACCACCAGATGTCAGTACAGCCTAGAGAACTGGTAGTTCAACCCCGCACTTCAGACTGATAAGGATATCTATTTAACGCCTCCGCAGCTGTCTGGGTACACAAATCCAGCCCTGCCATCAGTCCTAAATGGAAGGAGTCACACAAAATAGAAAGTCTCACTTTCATAGGGAGAAAAGCAGCTCTTGAGACCTGCCATATGACCTCATTTGCATGTTATCAATGTGCAAAAAAATGAAATACAAAGCTTTAAGAATAGGCATCGGTTTCTACTGCTGCACGACATCAAGAACCAACTTGATAATAAATAATCTCTAATTAAGGTTCAATGCCTTTCTCCCTCATGGTCATCCAACTCTCTTGCTATGGCATGTGTCGTTGCTCCATGTTTGCATTCCCTCTGTTTGTAAATAGCTTTAGTCTCTTTAGATTATGCTGCAAAGCACTGGGGAATATTTAGCAATGAGGTTGCTAAGCTAAATAAAGCTTTTCTGCAAAACAAGCATTAGTATGATTGTCCTTGTGCTACACCAGAGCCTCCCGCCACCTTCTCGTCGTCTCTGAGTTTTGACAAGAGTTGTAAGGTGTCTGTGGATCATCTCTGGCTGACGTGATTTCACTCAGAAAATTCTAACAGTAGTGTTTATCTCGTTTGTTCATGCAAATAGATATCAAAATTTACAACTTCTTAATGGGACAAGTTAGTTTCAGCAGACAGATGTTGCATAAAATGTGTTTGCTGCTCGATGTCCAAATTCAGTTACATACTTTGCTACTAAAGCTACTAACCAGAAACATTTCACAGGCTACTTAAATAAAGGGTAGGACCTATTTTAGACCATTAGTGAAGAGATTAAAAACAATAAAAAGACATGAAACTACTCCCCATCCCAAACATAACCTATACTATTTAGTTTTAGCAAGAATTTTCAGCTTTGCTAGTTTATAGATTGAACTTTTTGTCTTACCACAATCTACAAGTCTCACTCTGAAACAAAAACAGGTATTAAGAGAACACCAGAATTTATAGAAACAAAGAAAAGAATTATGAAGTGATTAAGAAATCTATCTAACGTCATTTTTGCTTAGCGCAGAACTCCTGGATGTTGGTGACATCCTGACTGTTATTTTGTGAAAAATATGCAGGTAAAGCAAAACAACAGACATACAATGACCTATGCAATTTTACATTAGGAGAACTCTGGTTTAAATTCATTTCTTAGGAACAAGAGTAACATAAGAAACCAGGTTTCTGGTCATATATACCGGCTTATTGCATGACCTTACAAAAACCTCTTCAATTTTCTTACCAAATGCAGTCAACTCAGTGCACATACATTCTTACAGTCCAATGTCAAGTACTTTGAAAATGAAATAATTAAAGGAAACTTTATGTTAAAAATTGTGAACAGAAAATGAACTTCTTAGGCTGATGGCTAGGAAGTAAATTTACTGAAACACCTCTGTCATGCCTTATAGGGTGGTTTTAGCACAGCTCTGAGGTTTCAACTTAAGTTTTAAGACTACCGCACTCTTAGATTTCCTTTGCATGGTTTCATATCTCAAGGTGAGTAGAATTGGAAGAGCAGCAAAAATACAGATACACAGAGACTTTTGTGGAGCATTTATATTTTCTTAATATAAATGCTGGACAACTTGGATATTACTATGTAAAAGAGAAATAAAAAGCAGAGAGGCAGGCAGCATCCTAGAAGATTTACCTTCTATAATTCTGAAGGGGAGATGGAGTACAAACTACTTAGTCGTTGAGCAGCAGCAACCGCAAAAAATGAATCTGAAGTAAATTGCTCCACAGGAAACGCCCATAGTATGAAAATTATGTCCGAAGGAAGAGCGCCTCTAATTTTGTATGTAAATTAAGCCCTGGAACCTCCCTCCAATTCAGATGAGCAATGTAGTCTCAGGAGCTTCTCTCCGAGGAGCCTGATCACAGACTCCAGAGGGACGGAAAGTTCTGTTGCAAACCTGACTAAGTGCTTAATTAAATATAAAACCTACAAGCATGTTTCACCTTGCTTTTGAGTTTCATCAGGAAACCTTTGCACAATTCCTATTTTGTTCCATACAACTCGCAAGTCTTTGTCAGGTTAAAACAAGAGGTAATTTATGAGCGCTCTCTAAACTGGAATTTTTAATTCATGAATCTTGGCTCTAATTGTAACAAAGACCCTTGAGGCTCATAGTTTCCCTCTGTTAACTTCTCTCCCTCAAATTTTCTACACGTAAACACTTGTTTCTATGACAGCAAGTCCTTTTCCCCCCACTTTTTGCACATTCAAAACGTGCAAAAACAAAGCCAAGTGCCTCTGTTTTACACACGCTGCTTGCTCAGGCTGAGTTTGATATGCCCAGATGACAAGTACTATTCCAGTTGTTCCCTGTTCAGGAAATCTCAAGAACATTACTAGCATCAGGACTACATGACTCAACAGCCAACTTCCACAGTACGTCAGAATAATAGAATAGCTGGCCCCTTTTCCCTAGGAAATGTAACCTCTTCAAAATCAAAGTTTTAAGAAGAAGAATTTCAGCTTCTGCAGGAACAAAGCTGCAAAGCTGTACTTAAAAGTTACTTATGATTTCACATCAGCAGCAAAATTTGAGTAGAAAGCAGCTTACAGTCAGTTACTATTTAGCACAACTTCATTTCCTAAAATCTTTAAATTAAAAGTTCACCCTTGAGCATCAAAGGGGGCTTTGCATCTTTCTCTAAATTACCTACGCTACGTTCTGCTGGCCTCTACCCTTTCCTCCACACCCACCAAGCAGCCAGCCCTGCTGCTGAATGAACAGCGGCAAGCGGCATCCAAGCCGTGAGACTTCGATAGAGGCTGGCAGTTCAATAGTTGCAAGGCAGTATTTGCATGACCGAGCAGACGGAGTACGATGGTTGCATCTCTTTTCCTCTACTGAAAAAAAGTTCTAGATAAAGATGCTTTTAAGAAAGGGAAATTGCCAACCTGAACTGTTGTCATTTTTACTTAGACAACTAGGAATGAGGTTTGGCACAATGCTTAAAAGATTCATACAATTTTTCTTGCTGCTATTGGTTTAAGAGTGCTATCAAATTCACAGAGCAAGAATTAAGCAATGCAGGATACATTTCCTATTGCTAACGCTTATGGTTACTATAACCATGTTAAAAGAATTTTGTTGGTTCATGTGTTTTTAATGACACCCCTTTTTTAGGGATTTACAAGTAAGTTTTATGGAACAGTATGCATTATTAGGTAATTTCCAACCTTCAGCTACTTTCCCCATCTTAGATCCTTCAATCTCCTCACCTCTTCATTCACTAGCCAGATTTTCATTTAATCTCTAAGCACAGTAATTGCCTCAAGTTTCACTTTTCTATTTCCACCCTAGGCCTTCTTCAGGTTAACTTAGCTAACAGTGTTCTTGCCAAAGTCCAAAGATATTTGCGCTATTTCATCCTTTTGCATTTTGAGTTGTCGGTTTTCTTTTCTTTTCTTTTCTCTCCTCCACTTTAAGAAAAATAAGCCTGCCAACTCAAACACATCATTAATACTTGCAACTCCACAGAACCAGTCAAACACCCAGTCCTGCAGATTCTTTATGCATAAAATCTAAACTGCAGGCCTTTCAAGCGATCCTTACATTTCCACCCCATCCAGTGACTCTTCCTCTTCCAGGTTCACTTTCACGCAACGTTCTGCAATGAAGGAAAAGCAAAAATATTGCTGTGACTGTAACACATTCAGAAGACTACTGCCAGAAGTCACCCCTCTACCACCTCTAATGGCTACTCCCTCACACTTGAATCCAACAGCAGCTACTGTCACGGTCTAGGCCTGTCGAGGCCTACAACAATCTTTCCCCCCATCTGGAATATTGTGTCCAGTTCTGGGCCCCTCAGTTCAAGAAGGACAGGGAACTGCTGGAGAGAGTCCAGCGCAGGGCCACAAAGATGATGAAGGGAGTGGAGCATCTCCCTTATGAGGAAAGGCTGAGGGAGCTGGGGCTCTTTAGCTTGGAGGAGACTGAGGGGTGACCTCATCAATGTTTATAAATATGTAAAGGGTGAGTGTCACGAGGATGGAGCCAGGCTCTTCTCGGTGACAATCAATGATAAGACAAGGGGCAATGGGTGTAAACTGGAACACAGGAGGTTCCATTTAAATTTGAGAAGAAACTTCTTCTCAGTGAGGGTGACGGAACACTGGAACAGGCTGCCCAGGGAGGTTGTGGAGTCTCCTTCTCTGGAGACATTCAAAACCCGCCTGGACGCCTTCCTGTGTAACCTCATCTGGGTGTTCCTGCTACACTTTTTATTAAGCCTCATTTGTGCTTTCCTCTACATTTTGTCTTAAATGCAATTTCCAACCCCATAGCCTCCCTCAGAGTCCTCCTTCCTCCTCTCCTCTTCACACTGCCTACAAAAAAAGATTTAAGCAATGAACTGGTGTTACTGGGTTACCAGCCCCACCAGTGCTGCCCTGCCCAGTGCAGCCACCCGTTGTGATCCTGAACTCCATCAGGGAGCTCACAGAAACCACCGTGCCCAGCACCATCACATGCTGCAGCCACGTCCAACACCTGACTGACAGCTTACACAGTCAGCCAACCCATTTTAAGATCACGCTGCCAAATTACCAACATTAAAAAAAAAAAAAGCGCAGTAATAGGTATTACTTCAAGTTGCAAGCCTGAAACTGAAAAAAGGATTTAAACTCGCCACTTGAACATATAGTACCAGACCTCACCTGAACATACTTTCTTTTCTCCTAAATAGGCAGTAAACTTAAAACTTCTTTATTAGTCTTTTGGTGAGGCTCATCACTATGGTATGTGAGCAGGCCAAGAAGATCAAGTTGCTCATCTGTATTAAACAACAGTTGCTGCGGGATGAAAACAAGCAGGGCTTCAGTTTTACAGAAACCCAGCTGAGGTTTCTGTCTGGCAGAGACGATGTATTTGAAATAAGGCATGGATCCAGATCCCATTTGATCTGGCTCTTCCCAATGCATAGATTTCAGGTAAATTCAATAGCTCCTCTCACCGCACCATCGTGACACAAAGCTTTTCCCTCTGTGTGCTAACAGGATTAAATATCACATTTAAATTTTGTCAAACTCCACTCTGTTTTCTCCCTCCTCCCTTGAATTAGCAGATTACTGCTGAAGCAAGCAATGAGCACATGGCTTCTCCCACTCATTAACATCACGGACACGCTGTGGCACGGCTCCAAGCTCTGTTTTCCTGCAGAGGATCCAGCTCCTGTGGATGTGAACAATCTCCAGCGAGAGCTGAGCGCATCGGCCCATTTCCTCCCTTGGAAGGGAGTCTCCCAACTCACGCTCTGAACAAACACAGTCCTGGAGCCAGCCCATGGACAGTGTTTACAGAAATAGCAATGTCACTGATAGGAGAGTTTCAGATACTTTGGAACAAAGATAGTTTGGAAAAAAAAAAAGCAGCAGTATTTTTTTTTCATGAAAAAGGAGTAAATTAAGCATTAGTCAAATGTTGATACTTTTTTTAGTTGTTTTATATGGCGGCTTCTTTAAAAACCACATCTATTTTACTGTGGTTGAAGTAAATCTTATGCTGAACAAAGGAACTGAAAGGTACCAATTTAGCAACAGTTCTATATTTCCATCCCCACCTCTCCTCTTGCTGCCTAACTTACGCATGTACAAACGAGGAGCCCAAGCAGTGCCAATATAAAATAGAGTAACACTTTTTTGTTGTATTTTTTTGGATTTTTTTTTTTTAGGGCACTGAAATACTTTATATTTTCTAAAAGTTTGGGCAGCCTGAAGGCAGGAGTAGCTGTAGTATTTAGAAAGGTTCTGCACCATGTGCAATTCTTCATACATGCACTTTTACAACCCTGTTTAATTAGCATCAACCTTTCACCACTTAGCATGCTTCTAAGTATTAGTCTATTTTTATTTTATTTATTTATTTTAAGGAAGTGGAACAATACAGTGATCAAAAATAGTACATGAAAATAGTACATGCTGTACCCATACTTAAACAAATAAATACAGGCAACTATAATCCAAGAGTAGGATATATAAATATAAACTCTAAGCTTCACAAAGTTCATGAGAATTATAAATTTTGGGAAACCCAGTCCATCTGGTAATTGATCTTTCAGTTACCAACACAGGAGTAAAGCAGAAAGCTGCTCTCAGCATGCACTTTGCCTATGAATGAAACTTGTAAATCTTATAGTCAACGTGTAAGACAAGGCAAGCAGGCATAAGAGAAAAATCCACGTCGCAGTTTAACCTGGCAAGCAGCTAAACACACTGCCGTTCACTCACATTATTCTCAAACTAAATCCAAAACACAGCGCTGTAACATCTAGTAGGAAGAAAATCAAGTCTATCCCAGCTGAAATTAGAACAATGCATCATGGGGTTTTTTTTCTTGTTTCTACCTCATTCAGCCCTACAACCCAACTGCTGACTGTGACAGACATGGCTGGTAGGAAGCAGGAGGCAAAGAAGCATCAGTCAGAGCAAACATGGACATCCCAGCTGCATCCAAGAAGCAGGAAGAAACTCAAGGGTCAGCAGCAAAAGATAAGAGCAGAGACAGGTTCCGGCATATAATTTTTCTAAGTAAATGGCCTGGCAATGGAAATAATTTTTTTAGAAGTTTCCATACCTCCTCCCCCATGGAGGCTGCTAAATCGCATCCTGCTGCCATGCTCCGGGCTGTGAATCATCGTGCTAACCTGGAATGGTGCCACTCACCTCCAGAGCTTCTCCCCTGCTACAAAAATTAGCAGGCTACTTCTCACTAAAAGTAATTTGCAAGAAATTAAGCAGTTTCTTTCCCAAGTCTTACAACACTCAGTAATCTTAGAAGCAGAACAGGAAAAAAAAAAAAAAAAAAAAAAAAATCAAGTGACCGCCTACAGTTCTGGCTGTGCCCTTCCTGGCTAAAGATGAGAGCAGGCAGCTAGTATTTCAGATTGCTCGATGTAAGTGACCTCTCCAACTACCACCCCATATTAATTTCCTGACCAAGCTAAGCGAAAGCCTGCCAAATACTAAAGGGAGAAGAAAGGGACGTAAGCAGCTTGGGTACTTCCTTTCCGGAGATATTTTTGACCAGTGCTGCAATTCTGCAGGTCTTTTCTAAACAACTAACATGTTCAGGAGGGTTCAGCAATATCCTGATTTTACCTTCTGCACTAAATATAATTGTAATGAGATTAAAAAAGCCGTGGTGTCTTCCTTCTATCCTGACGTTTCTAGGTACAAAGATGGCCTCTTCAAAGTTGCAGCGACTGACATTTGCCTGCTCACAGCCCCATCGGGTTGTACAGGTGGCACTGACTGAAGCAACTGCAGGACAGTATCAGAAGCGATTCTGTCATCACCATTAGCCACTTCAGCAGAGGTCAAAAACCAAATTTAAGCAGCATGGTAACATATACACCCTTATTCATAACAGAAAATCTGTCCTGGTGCTGTTCATTCTAGTGCAGGAAACTTTGTTCTCAAGAGCCCAGCAACATGACACCTCTCGCCAACATAACAGGAATGTCAAGAGATGCTAAAACAGGAACCGAAGAGGAAGCTGAAAGTTAAGTTCTCATTTTAATTTTTAAAACAACAAAATCCACCATCCTAAAATTATAAATGTGGAAGTGAAGACCAAATTATGTTCAGTTTTACATCATGTGTCTTCAGATTCTTTAGAAAAGTAGAGAGTTGACACAAATTTTCTGGGGCAGAATTTACTGCAACAATAGTTATTTCTCTGACTGGATTTGAAAGCATACACCTGGTTTTCTAAAATGCAAATATTTTACTCTTATTCAGGTTAAAGTAAATGGAAATTTAAAATGAGCTCTGAAACAAATAGTAGAAAAACATAAAATATGCTAGCCTACAAGAATTACTGCATTCAACGTACATTAGATACCTTTTGGTTGGCTCAAAGAAACTTCCATCTCACCAGCTGACAGTTCTCTCCTAAGAGGAGAAAACATAAGGCAAAATGTTGGCAAAATGCAGTGAAATCAGAAAGATGATTTATTCCTTACAATGAAAATTAGAGGATTTATACCTTCAGATGTCCTTTTCAGTAAGCAACCAAAATTCAATGCAAACTATTTCTCACTATATGATGTATGTTACAACCCTGATTTAGTTCATGATGCAATTTTTAGCACATGCCGTTTCCACTCACCTCACATGACAGAACAGATTTGATGCAGCCGTGGAAACATCTTTAAAAAGTTAAAAATTACTTTTAAAGCAAAAATGCTGTATTCATACATTAGAAGTTGAACTGTGCGAGTTTTATTAGGAGCTACTGCATCTCTAGGAACAAAGATACTTCACCAATATCTAAAACAGATAGCAGACACTCTACAGGTGCCGTTAGGAGCATTTGACTGTTCTACAGCTTTCATGGAGGGGAATGCATATCTGCATATAACACCACCTCGTAACCCAATACACCTAGCAAGTGTAGTCTGCCACTGGTTTAGAAAGCTTCTCTGCAAGAGCAGCACTGACAGCGACACAACCAAGTCTAGTCACCCATGTCCCAAGACATCAGACAGCAAGTGCCCGAAGTTTGAGGGGCTTAAAGCACCAGATACCCTTCCTAGAAACATTTTAAACCTATTTAAGCTACAACAAATGAGTACATTTAGTCAAGAGAAGTCGTAGCAAATAAACACTTCTGAACACCAGGCAGACCATGTGCGCCTGAAGGTGAGCACCCAGGCAGGAATATGTAAAGCTTCAGCTCCGCTGCGCAAGCACTCTCACGAACATCAAACTGGCAGCTGGCAGTGGAAAAAAAAAAAACAACTAACCCACACGTATAACCACAGAAAGGCAGTAGACAGACACACTTAGAACTGGGTCCAGTTGACCCTACTGCAAGGAAGATGCTTTCCATACCTTTATTTTATGCTTGAAGCTTTTTGTCTGTGTCCTAACGAGAAACAGTTGCCCCTCTTCACTTCAACATACATCTACTTGGCAATATAAAGGCTAAACCAGTCTTAAATCAGCGATACTAACAAAAGATCCAAATCATTCCAAAAAAAGTCCTCATAAGCAGCAACTGCAAAAAGCCCAAGGTGAAAATGTGTTCGGTCTCAAATTTTAATTATTCAAACTCTGTACTGAAACGCTCATATTCTCCTTTTCCTAAAGCTACAAATTTAATTCCATTCAACTAACGTGGAAAACGGGCAGATCTTCCCATTGAGAAGGAAAAATGCTTATATTAGAAAACCTGCATATTATTTTTCAGTATGAGTTCACAGGTCCTTTACCATTGGACTCTTAACTCAGTATACTGACATGGAGGGAAGCATAACGTAAAAATAAGATCTTTTAACCACGTTGATATCTACAGTCAGTTCCACCCAGGAATAAAACATCTAACTTTCCAAGACAGCACCAGATATGTTCATATAACATATCTTTGTGATAGAAATGAAAAAAAGAACAACAAGGATTCTCTACAGATTTCCTCATATAAGACATGAAATCCTTCTGTGTAGATAGTTGCTATGGAGCAGACTTAAAAGGAAAAAGAGAGGAGATCAGACTTCTTGTTTACAGGTTTCCAATACGCTCCACTTGATCCATCTTGAAATTGAAACCCTTTAGCTTCCTCCCTTAAGCTGTCAGATGGCAGAGGACAAACACAGCGTTAGCAACTTTACAGAGCTCCCACATGTTCTACATACACCTAGAGGAAAAACTTCCACAGACAGGAGGGACAATATCATTTCAAAAAGAGTAAAAGCCATACTAAATCCTGAGAGACTTACTCAAGGGAAATGAGACTTACTCTGGGAATGAAATGCCAGATTAACTTTGAACACTGTCAACACTTCACCACAATGTATAATAACACTACATAGATTTATAAAAAAATATACTGTTTAGACATTCTCTGTTGAAATCCTGATTTTTCCAAGAACTTCTTACACAGGTTTTATCCAAACAGGTATGCCTGGCTATTTACAGAGTCGAGAAGAATAAGACAAAGACATTCAAGGTAGGATTCAACTCTCTGTAAAACATCTAAACCATTTAAAGACACATAAACTTCCCCTACAGTCAAAAAGCCTACAGAAAGATTCAGCTTATACTATAATAGACACTTTGGATGTAATTCAGGTACCTAGACATGTATCTGGTGTCAGTTTAAACATCCTGAGAGTTCCACCTCACTTCCAGTTGCCTCTGTTGTAAACCCTACAGGTCCCAGGTTGTATCCATTAGTATTACGCAATTTTTACTAATGGTTTAGAGATCCTAACTGGCACTAGGTTTAGGCAGGTGACCAGAGGACTGGTATCCAGGGCCTACTGACTCTACCAACTAAATTTTCACCAACTATGATGAGAGAAAGAACATAGAAACTTGGTGCAGAAGTATAAAACGTAAATGTTCTTCACCAGTCATGAACAGAATGCATCCTTGATTCTTTTGCCAAGTGACAAGAATATAGCTATCACTTGTAGAATAGTCTTAGGCTATTCATTATTGGGGTTTTGTTGCTACGTAAGAGATTTGGCCTTTGCAGTCACTTCTTTGGGGTCCCATCTTCTAAAGAAGGAGCCACATGTAATTTCTTGCCTAGATCCATGATTCACTTGCCAGAAGATTAGACTAGAATCTTTTTGCCAAAGTCTTCTATATAACCTGCCTGCATGAACTGTCTTAATTACCTTTTCTTTAATATGGTGCATAAAACCCACTCATACAGAACATGTTAGTTCTCCCACCCAGCCTGTGACCAGTCTGGTTCTGCCATATATTGCGTTTTTGCTGAACACGCACGGTGGGGTAGAAGTGACTATAGTATCCAGGATAATTCCAAGGTTTAGGAACTTAATGATGTAGTCTTACTAAAATAAGCACAAAGTTCCCTGCACAGACAAGAGATGCCTTTAAAGACCTCCAGAGGGAGATGCTGTCTAATTTTTTGCATTTAAATTGCTCAGAACATCCATCTTAGGCATCATTACTGGACACACCAGCATCTTGCCACAGCCTGAATACTCTACTCTCTGTCAGGTCAGGAATACAAAATTAAAAATTAAACAGGAGAGGAAACAAGACCTATGACAGATTTCAAATTCTGTGGCAGTTTTCTTGCTCTCTTTAGACTGCAATTTATTCAGCCCCTGCCCCCAATGCTACTGTTTGCTGTCATCCATCTATCTTTCTTTACCTGCTTACTGTTAGAACAAAGTGTAAAAATGCTGTTTCCCATTCTCCTAAAGGTTCTTATTGTCATGTACACCTGGAAAATCTAATGAACGCCCCAAACCATTTGCTCACGCCTGCTAGCAAACAGCCGAAACTGAAAAAATAGCATCTAATCTAATGTATTTGTGCTACTAGCAGCACCACAGGAAATTTGAAGGAAAAAAAAATACACTGGAGGGTATTAGCATAGACTTCTTTCCATTATTATTTGGTTCGTCCACCTTCTGGGATATTTTTCCAAGAGAAGAACATTAATCTCCTGGCTGTTAACCCAGAAACCCTCCTGACTGCATGCTGTCTACAGACCTTCACCAAGGCCAGACTTGGACAGAACTGCTAACTAACTTTTAAACACTGGAGAAAGCATTGTCCAGTCACTGTAACATTTACACCACACATGGTTCTCCTTTCCCATTTGTTTAACAAGCATCGGAATCATTCTGCTAATGTAGCTATAAACCCAGTTCTCACAGCTCAAAGATGACAGACGGTCTGCACAAGGAAACTACCCTGCTCCCAGTGCTTCTACAGCTATATTCATCACACAAAATTCACCCAGTAGTAAGAATATTTAAGAGAGTCACAAGATTCCCACGGAGAGAGAGCTGAGATCTCATCTGATTTCATTCCAAATCTACTGAAAACAGAGAAGAGCTTTTGCCAAGGCCATTTTGGCAAGTATTTTCACCAGTATCTTGGCTTGTCAGATTGCGTTTGGATTTTACTGGACTTATTTACTTGTTCGGTATGCTCCGAGAAGTAGAAACATTTGTTGCTGTAGAGAATTTGGCTTACTTTGAAGACCCGGAACAACACTTACAAATACAAATCAGTGACTGATTGACTAAGGAATTTGATCTATTACCCTCAGCTCATAGTGGTGGTGTATCCTGAAGTGTTAGAACTGATTTGTAGCTTAGCTGCTTCAGGTCTGAGACGAGACAACTCCCCAAACTCTCAAACAACACTTTTAACATGTTTTTTTTATATAGCCAAGTTCTACTCCTTTCAAAATTACCATCCAACACAAGCTGCAAGATGACCCTGAAGATCCTCTTTAGGAGTCAAAAGAGCACAAATACATTTTGTGACAAAACTGGCACTCTTTGCTGACTCTGTGGAGATAAATCCTAAAGGCCTGATTTTCAGAAGACAATGTATTTTTCACAAACAGAAAAATCAAATATAAACATACTCTAAATTTCTGATTTCTAAATGTGTATATATACATTTTGGTTGCATTCAAGATGAACAGTATCAACTTGCTTCCTAAGAGATACAAGTAGGCCACTGTATGACCTGTGCCCCTCTTCACTGTACCTTTCCAATATTTAATTCACTTCTAAGCTAACAGGAATACTTCTGGTTTTCTCTAGATAAAACAACAAAAAAATAAACCAAGAGAAGATAAAGAATCAATGCCTACCTCTCTCCACCCCGGGGAAACATACCACTCAATAATGATTCTTCATTGATAATTGTCGTTTTAAATCCATTCACCAATTTTTACTCCCTCTAATACATCTTATCTAGACTTTTACTATTTCAATTTTTTCCATCAGGATGTCTGGGTTGCCAAATCCAATACCCTGAAATACATCATAAAGGTTAGTGTTTGTATGAGGCTACTAATCTTCCTGACTTAATACGAAATAAAATAAAAAGATGACACAGCAGATGAGTTCCATTTCCCAGTATTCTTTACTCCACTCACCTACTTTGGTCCAAGTCCTCTTTCAATACTTCTGTCCAAAACCATATCAAGCTGACGGCCTATAAGCAGTTGTGCACTCTACTCAGTTAGGAACGAAATTGTGCCAGGACTTATCTGTAATCTGGAGTACTCTAATTTTAGATTAGCAGTCCACAGAGTTTCTCATATTACTCCTCTCTAACTCCTTGATGTAAATTATTTGCATCTTCTAAATTATGTCATATTTTAAAAGCGGTTGTTAAAACATCCTCCTGGCTTGCTAAAGTGGGAAGAACACCATCAACTTTTGTATCTGACTAAAAATCTAGCTTTGTAACCACATACCTGGCAAATCTATTGAGTACTGTTGTCTTTAGGCACTGCTCTATGACTTCTACCCGGAGCACCAACATTAAAGTGACTTTTGTTTCTAATAAAAATCTTTCTTTCTCTGACTGTCCAGCTATCCTCCCTCCATCCATGTAATTTTCTTACTAATTTTATATATTGCTTCATTATCCACTAATTTATATTCATGGAATAAAAGCTGACAGCCATCTATTTATAGATTTCTGGTGGCAGAAGGAAGGGAAAGAATATTTTTAAGAGCAGTTTCCACCTCTATTCTCAGACATTTTATCTTTGCTATCTCCCTTGCTTGTGGACTCTTCCACAACTATTAAGATTGTTTTAAGCCATTCCAAAGTGCTCCGCTTTTTCTGTTCATACTTCATCTTTCACCTTGTGTTATTCAAAAGCTTTCTACCTTTTGAATTTCCTCCTTTGAGAGAAAAAGACTCTATTCATCTGACCACATAGGGCCTTCTATAAGCCACGGTACCCATACCTGAGCTAGTTATCCTGGGCTGACTTTGAAGATAAAGGAGAGAAATAAGCATGTCAGCTGGGGACAAGTCATCCTCTTCCTAAATACATATCTAAAATAAATTATACAAGTTATCCTGTAAAAGAGTCTCTCCTTCTTTATTAACGTAAGCCTAAAACAGTCCATCTCAGACTTATTTAACTACAGCACAGCTGTAGTAAGTTCGGCAATATGAATCCTTTTCATAGGTATTTCCTACCAACTTTCAGGAACGATCCTGATCCTCACAGAGTATTCAAAGGTAATGACAACCACACAAACCCACTGCGGGACAAAGAAATTGCATTTCTAGCGTTTTCTCCCACATTAAAACACCACCATATTTACTTTCAGAATGTTAATTACTATTTGTTTCTTTGTGAAGAAGTTTAATTGCTCAGAAAATAAGCAAGTAACCATATTTGAGGTACTTAGCTGATTCACAGATACCTGTATTTATGTGACTTCCCAAATGGCTGCTATACCATTTCCAGGGTCACCTTTGGTCGGAGCTGTACACCTGCAGGGTCACAGCCTTGGGCCTCACCTAACAAGCTCTGCAGAATATGTACAACCATTTCCAATGTGTCTGACCCGTGTCTTTGATGTATTTGTGAAGATGCTGCTGTGCATACAAAACTCTTGGAGAAGGTTTAGCACACGGGACACTGTGCCAACCCTGCAGAGCCATTTGAGTGTTACTTCATGATCTTTTCCCCACTGCTTGTAGTTGGGTTCTTCCCCTGTAAGTCTGGGACCTAAGCTAGTTTCCTTCCCTTCACTGCTTTCCATGCATTACACAGAAGCTCCAATTACTGGCTATGATGTCTCAAAGGATATCACTATCCATACTAAAGACTAAAAGCCCTCACTGCAGGTACGGTTTCAAGGAGATACTAAGTACTGTTCTAAATGTGTCTCACATAGGCTTTCCATTATTTCACCACTTAGTTCAAGTTGTTAAAAAACCCATATGTTTTGAAAACACTTCAGGATGCTGATGATGAGCATTTATTGCTATAGAATTAATCACTGCTATAAATCCCAGCATTGCATCAGACATGCAGAAAAGATTTAAGGTTACATAGCTTTCAACAATCAAAACAGGAGCTTCACAGCCCGATCTAGCCTACATACATTAAATTGCTGAAACACTAATAAGATCTTTGCCCTAAAGGAACAGTAACATTTGTTCTTAATGTGAACAGACTAGATATTTAGTTGCTTTATTTTTTTTAAATCAATAATTTTCAAGCAAGACCTTTAGATGAGTACATATTCCATGGAATAATGTCATAAATAAAACACAGCTAGAATGCTTGAAACTAATTGTATTAAGAAATTCTAGAACACAAGGCTGGTTTACTGCGGTCAACATGCACATCAAGGCAACAGGTGGAAAAACAGACATTTGCACAGTCTCCCTTGCCTCTTTCGTCTCCTTCCTCACTACATGTACACGCGTGTGTGTATACACATGTACACACGCAAAAATACAGGGCAGAGTATATCAGCCTTGTATAATAGAATTTCTTGATAAAATTTGTTTCAAGCACATATACATATATGAAAATATATATAAAGGAACATAAAGGATATACATGTTGCTATGCAGACTGGTTAAAACCTGTCTGGAAGAAGTAAAATATTTTCACCATTCTGCAGAGGATAAAGCAGACAGTTTCCCCAGAAATGGCAGCACACGTCAGAAACGCGGCTATCAACTCTGCAGAGTCAACACTGCAATAAGAAAATATTAATCCTACTCTCAAAGTATACAGAAGGTGATGAGGGCAAAGGAAAAAAAAAAAAAAGTACTATAAACATTATTGTAAGAGGATCTCTGAACAGCCTATGGCCTTCACAAGACTGCACAAACTCTTCCCAAAGCTTTTACTACAGCAAAGTAGTTAGAAAGGTTGCTGACTGATCAGCCTTTTATTTCTGAAATAGAGCAAAAAAGTTTGAAAAGTTTGAAAAAGATAGAAAAAGTTTAAGCTGGTAATGGAGAATAGCATTACAGGACGACTGGATGTGAGAGTTAATACATGTATAGGCTGTGATGGCTTTGAAGACAAAAGCATGCAGTTTAAGTTGCATCTAATGAACAAAGGTGAGTCAGGGGAAAGCAAGGAGATGAGTGATCTGGTGAAAGCAAAGGGACAGGAGATCTACACAGCATCCTGGGCAGCTAAACGCAAATCCTCTGCACTTACACAAGGCAAGAAGAAAGAAAGGAGTGCAACGAAGAGGCTCAGAACTCCTGCACGCAGGCGCTGAAAGACCAACTGCTGACTGAAATACACCTGGATGCCCAGAACAGACTGCAAAAAACGCATCTCTGAGCAATATCCCTCTCTTCCACTGATGTTCTTGCCTCACTATAGGCAGAAGCTCTGGAGTTAATTTTCTATGCTCTGCATTATCAAAGGAGGTATGTATTTAATCAAAGGGCATACGGGGTGGGGGGGGGGAGAAAAAAAAAATCTTCAGCAACAAAGAAAAGTTACTGAAAATATCTCCAATTTACTCACAAGAAAAATCAAGTACCAATGACAGGAAGTCTGAATTGAGGCAAAATGCTGCCTATGCATATTAAATCAAGAGAAGCATTGTTAAATAAAAGAAGCTACGCTTACATCCACAGCTAAAAAGATGCCTCAAGCCATCATCTGGAAAAACACTATGTCACTGCACGGCACGTGGCTTCCTTCTCATATCCTTTGTTCGTTTGTTTGTTTCATAATAACTGTTTGAAGCTTTAGGAAAAAAAACAGAACGGTCTGCATATATCAGTACAAAAAAAAAAAAAAAGAATATGATTTCATGCATCTAAATTTATGAATTACTGCTTAAAGGGAAAAAAGTTATATGCCAAATTCAATTCGAAAAAATCATCCTTTCCAATTCAGATTTGTATCTTCTTTGTGTTTTTAAACAGAACAAGCACATTGTGTAACACCTATTTCACATATCATTAACAAAGAAAACTCTCCAAGAAGCGTGGCTGTTAAATGCTGTCACTTTTCAAGCAAAGAGTTAAAGCACGTATCTGTTCTGAGTGTGGCTGGAGTAGGAATGCCAGCTCAGTACTGAAAGCTTTCTATTCACACCATCAACTGTATTCTCCTCATAACAAGTGCATATGTAGGCAGATGGATTGTGCCTTTTCCAACAGCTGCCCCGTCATTTTAAAGATCATTTCCACTAACAGCATGCACGGGTAAGTAGTGCTGCTTGACTTTGCCCTTTTTCTTGCCTCCTTCCTGGCCAGCAGAGTCAAAAACAGGACTGCTCAGACGTGAACTGCTCTTCCCTTTCAAACAGGGCAAGGGAGGGAAGCGGCCCTTCTAGGAATACATCCATTAATTCAGTAGAGGGGTGAAGAGGGCTTGACTTGACCTACCCAAATATGGAAGCCAGGGCCTGAAAGCAAGAGGCTGCTTTCCGAGTGACCTCAACAAGTACCAGGTAAGACAACACAGACCAGCATTTAGGGTAACACAAGGCCAGCAGGCAGCTTCCACCACAGGCAGAAATTAAGGATCACTGCTCTAACGTTCTTCTGAAGTTTAGCCCTAGCGGGTTTTAAGAGGTAGCTGGCAGAAGGGCAAATTACGTGTCTGAAGCTGTTTTTCTGGAAGAAAACTCCTCGTGTGCATGTAGTGAGATTAGAGGCTGAATAAAGCAGTCCCAACATACTACTGCATTTTCCAAGAGGAAACACGCGGAACTTTGAGACAGTACGTAATTCAGGAAGAAGAGTAATAGAATGGGTATTGAAAGAATTTCCTGCCAAAGCACAAATATTATCAATATGTAAATCTTCACAGGAGGTACTTAATGCTTTTGATATTAAATACTCTGCCTATGCAAGTTCTCTCCTATTGCTCAGTCCTCTTGTTCCAATATATAGAAAGGTTTCCAGATGAGGAGACTATGTCAAGAATCCTCTGCCTAGATAGTGTTTCTCAAGTGTGTCCAAGTTTCATGAATTTAATTACAAGGTCACTTAGGAAGTTCTCTGGGTTGTCAATAAAGGCAGTTTTAAACTCAGAAAAGTTGCAGAAGCACTCACCTAAAAGCTTATTATGTGTTGAACCACACGTCTCTTTATTATTGTCGTACTTTGTCAACAGTAAAACCCGCCTCTATACCTCAGAAATACAACCTGACGTCAGTAATTCCTGTTTCTCTTTTGCCATAGATACTCACAAAAAATTCAGCTGCTTCTACAATGAACTTAAGCCCTAACTCTGACATCTACCTTGGCCTGAACTTGGTCAGTATGTCACTAAGTTTGCAATTCTTTTAAGCCAAATGTTGTATTCATATTGACTCTTCTGAGTTCATGACAAGCTTTTCAGAGTTTCTTAGATTTGCAAGAAAAGGCTTTTGGAAACCCCTGCCCATTTTATCTGCTCCCTCTGCTGTACTTAGGAACAACAACAACAACAAAATCGACCTAAAAACATGGCTTCATCAGTGTCTATCCTAACTTCAAATCCACATACCATCCAACCAAGCCATCACCTTTCAAGATATTTATAGCCAGACAAACAACTGGCCAAGAAGATGTGTCTTTTGTCTTCCTCCATTTTAATTAAGCAAACAACTCAAAGCCACCTGCACACACAGGCAGCTACTCCTAAGCCCAACCCTCTATCCTCCTGGTTTTCCTCTCACTCAACCCATTTGTCCCCTGACCACATTATCTGGATTCCACTTTGATGCCACTGTCTTCAATGAGATTGTAATCCCTCGTTGGGAGAGCTCATACCTTACTACTGACAGTGAAGCGTGCAACATGATGTACGGTGCTAATCCTAACAGGAGCCTTCAAGCACTACTGAAATACAATATACTATGAATCTATGGCAAATGTACAAGTCTACACGAAAAACTATCTGCAAAGCATGGATTAGTGACATTTCCTCAAACACAGAGTATGCTTTCTTGACATTGCAGATACTGTGTTAGCTACCTACATGTCAATGATGTTTTATAAGAATGCTGACCAGGACATAAGCTCCTTTAAAAAAAAGTCAGAAACTCCAGGGAATCTTAGGTTATCTGCATCTTAGGTGAAATGTAACGGGAAAGATTAATGTTTAGATTATGTCCTCTCACATTTTTATATGAACATACACAGGTATTTGAGAGAGAAGGGTACTGGTAACACAAAAAAACAAGTTAACAACAAAACTCTCTTTACCAAAGGCTACGTATTTAACATATATATCAAGATGATGCATATCTTCTCTCAAGAGTGAATACACTAGTGCTTTCCGTATCAACTTAAATCAGTTATGTGCTCCAACCTCGCTGCTCTTTTTCTGGCGTGATAACAATCATTGTTAATCTGATAACAGAAGCTGTTCTCTATGTCCTGGGGTCATATTTAAGCACAGGGGTCCACCCACACATAAAACTAGTTGGCAGGGCTGGAGTCTTGAAATGGTCTCAACTGACTTCTAGAAAAGTATGAATCAGCTTTTAGCACTTCCGCCTCTGTTTTTTTTTTTTGAAAGGGAGGAAGGAAGGAGAACGAAAGGAAAGGGAGAAGGAGGAGGATCACTGAACCTCAAACAGCTGAGATGCTGTGATATGTCAGAGGTGAACTCAGTTGCATGAAATCTCCCTGACCTCCCCATCATTTTGCATGGTTGGGCCTCTTCCAGGAATTTTTTAATTTTTTTCCATGGTTGCTATAATTGGTACGTTTCTAGTTTCCACAACTCCTGTAAGTGATTGCTTCCTATAAAGCTTAGGATTTCAAATTCTAAATGAACCATTGCAGAGATGCTAAATGTGTGTGATAATCTTGTAAAAACTTTGTAGCAGAGTCTAGAAACGAAGCCAAGCAAGCTGCACAAAACCTCACCTTTGAAAACTTAGAATTGAGTTCGCAGTTAAAAATACAACTTAATTGATTTCATTTTTGCTCTTTTTTTCTACCAGAGACTGGGTGACTTCTAGATATTCAGACAGACATCACAAGAAAGATTAAGCAGCACGTGGGAAAGTTTGGCCTAAATTCATATGTCTGTGATACACCAAATAGAAGTTTTAAACAGACAACTATGCTTTAGGTGTCAAACATTTCTTGACGTCTGTGGCAGTTGGCAGCTGCAAACATCCGACTGAAAGCCCCATCTGCTGCTTCACAGCTTCCAGTCGAGGATGTTTACAGTCGCTCACTGTCAACAGCAATACACATTCCTCAGCTGTTTACTTTATGTTATTAACATGCAGAGGCCTCCAAGCAGGTTAGTCAAGATCGCTACAACTTCTGTTGCTGTGTTGCTGCCCGCAGATGTACACGGGACTGTCTTCATAAGTATTTACACATGAAAGAAAGTACAACTTCCAGAGGAACATTTGCAAACAGCCAAGCATATTTTCTGTTCAAGCATTACACCTCCAGAATTATGTTGCCTATTTTACATCCGCTAAAAAATAAAATAAAGACGTATGAAAAGAGCAACTTGCTTCCAGCATTGCATTAGTTTTGTTCTCCAGGAGACTAGAGCAATCCTGTCACATTCATGACAAAAACTGCTCTACTCCACAACTAAGTTCACTTATCAGCAGCACAGTGACTAAAGATAGCAAACGGCACAAAAATAGAACCAAACCGTTTCCAAGGGTATTTCACTACAATGTCTGGGATGGCTTCCTTCCCCACAGAAAAGTGGATGCGAGGGAATTATCTGATATTAGAAGTTAATTTATGCAACATTTGCTTCCAAATAAAACTGTGGAAAAAAAACCACCCAGCCCACAGGGGATTGTGGAGAAGAGGGAGGAAGTGGCACAGCAAGCTCTGCAAAGGCTTCAATAAAGTTCAAACCTGTTGGAAGATTTCTACAAATTATCTGAGCTAACCAGTTGCTGCTACCCTTCACATAGTTGTCAGAACGGCATTTCTCACCAAATGAAAAAGCCAAAAAGATTGGGCATAATAATATCCTAGTTGTACAGTTCTGCTGTTTGTTTTTCGTTCTATCTCCTGTTTCCTTATTAAGTTAATGATGGGGAAAATTAAAGATTAATCACTCAACCATTTTTCTGAAGTCATATGAAACCACAGCAGGCAAGCAGAGTGATTATATCACTCTAATTAGAAGGTGTTTTTTCCTTGAAAAACTTTCTTGTCCCCAAATGAAATTACCGCACTGTAAACCGAGCAGGCTATGAAAAGACCATAGCTGGAACGCAGAAGCCTGCAGCGCATTCACTCAAACTGATAAGTGTAAAGGATCTCTATAAATCACTTTCAAAACTCAGGATTATATTTTCTATACTAAGGTTAAGAAAATTAATCTTTCAGGCAGCAGGTGAAAACAAGCAGAATTATGTTGGGGCCTTTCCCTTTATTCAGTACCAACTCTGAGCTATTAAAGCTTCCTAGGGAACCACGTTTTCTCAATGGGTCAAGTCACTAAGGAAACAAAGCGAACTTTATCAGTGCCGCACAACTCCACATTCCAGGAATTCCTAGCACTTGGCATCTATATACCACGCCAGAGCCACTGGATCCACTTGCCCTCTCCTTAGCAGAGCTACCACAACAAGCTATGAAACTCACAGCAAGGTGCCTGACTTCACAGAGTTGCCAATACAAGGAGGTACTGACATCCCTGCGTGAGGTCTACTGAAGGACACGAGGGTAAGAAAATGTATTTCCTTATAATGATGCTTTTGAAGAAGAGCAAAAAAAAAAAAGAGTTCCTCTTCTGGCAACCTCTATCTTGTTTATCACAAGCCAGCTAAGAAAAACACAAAAAAGTCAATCTGTACGGATTGTAAAAAAAAAAAAAAAAGGGCAACAAAAAATTCTTAGATCTCTAGTTGCAGAATGAAAATATTTCAGTTTAATTACACCTGGTCATGAAAGAAAAACTACAGAAACTAGCCTTTTATTTGTAAGTGTACCGGCCTAAAATCTACAACTTAAAGTGGGAAAAAAGTAGGGAGATTACAAAATCCTACTACTTTGAATTAATTAGATGAAGGACATTACATCAGCAACAATGTGCAATTCCACTCCATGTATGGCTTCCTTTCCGCTTTTAAAAGACATCAGACATTATATCTGTATGAAAGTCAAGGCAAGGTCAGTCTAAAACTGTGAGGCATTTTGTTACACGGTATGGCAAGAGAATGCAATCAGCTATCTTTACTGCTCTGGTTTTTTAATTTGTACAGTATTCTTACAGAGGTGTTTAGGCATAAAGTGCACAAGCCTCAAATATCAATACACACTGATCCTGACAATGTTTTGAACAAATACGGGTAAGAAAAAAGGAACAACAGTCTAACTTTTCAATGTTTTCATGAATTAATAGTTCGTGTCACAGAAGGAAAAAGGGAAGAAGTGGTGGTACTGAATCACTGTTCAGTTAAATAAAATCCAACTGTTTTCCTCTCACTCTCCTGAAATTTCCAAGCCAAACGAGAGAAAAAAGAAAAAAAAAAAAAAAAAAAGGGAAAAAATAAGGCAAAAAAGCAACTAAAACAAGATTTTCCAAATGCTTCCAGAATTCAAAAACAGGGCCTCTACATTTTCCATTACCTTTCATACAGATGAAGTGATATGCAAACTCAGACAGGTAAATTAGTTTTTAATTGTGTTAGAATAACACTGGAATACCAGCAGATAAAAATGAAAATTCAAAGCTGCATAGAACCTGAAAAAACTTAACTGATGGCAGTTGTTTCCTAACTTGCTTTGTAGTGTCAAAAACTTTAAGATCATCATTAAATATGGGAAAAAATTATTCCTCCTCTTCCTGTCATTGACAGCATAGGAAGATTAAGCACATATTACTTATATGAACTCAAGTTCACAGCTGTTATGATACTGCATGAGTATCTCCAACTGTTGCCGATGAATCTGATTCTCCCAACTGCATCTGAACTCACGCTAAAATTCCTGAGGAAGCAGAATTTCCCTGCACTGAGTAGGCAGTTACAGACCACCAGCTGAAATTACACACAGAATAAGATACAGAACACCAAACATTTAGGAATGAGACATCAAAAATATTGGCAAAAGTATGAACAATGTGTAGTGCGTTTTCTTGAGCCTCTTCCCAAGAGTCTCCTCCTGATATCTGATCACTGGGGACCTCAATCAACTTTCAGTCCATCTAGGTGAATGAATACCATGGTGCACCTCAGAAGAAATATATCTGGAGAAAAAACAATAACTTACTTCTTGGGTACCAGCTGATCCTACTTCAGTCCCCTTCACCCAAGATACCCACACCTCTGGAGAGAATTGCATTCTTCAGTTGCCAAAGACTGCTCCTCAGATTTCCAGGAATCTGTAATGCACACATCAACAGAAGTTATTGTAATTCCAGAAGTTCAGTAGTTCAGATCACATAGTTCTGATTATTAGGACTGTCTGCAAGAAGTCAGATGGCTTTTAAAAACCATTATTAAACCATGTCCTTTTCTGGTGTAGTCATTTAAAACTCAGAATGTATTTAAAGTGACGCATTACTCCTGAACGCAGCTCTCTCAATTAGAGGAGATAAAGGTTAACTGCTAAGGCAGCGTAAGTATTCAAAACCTATATTGAAGTAGTTAAATTTCCCAGAGACAGGCTTAACAACTTTTCTTATTTATTGTCTTAAGAAACGTACAGATTACATAACCAAAACCAACCATATAATAAATCTGAGATTGAGCATCACTTCAGAAAGCAAAATCCCCAGGCGCCTCCTAGTTAAGCCTTTAAGATGGAGAAGGAATTTATTCACACGATCGTTCTGGATGAAAAGGGACATACAGAACCCCATTGCAGATGGATGGACGGACAGACACACAAGTCAGAACCAGACTATTAGAAGAAAATCAAAGAAATAGAGAGATATTAAGAAGAGAAGAGCATGGAAACAACACGACAAGGAGAACTAAAGTAAACCAACCTCAAGAAGGAGAAGAAAACACACATGACAGTACTGAAATCGCAGTTATGAGTACACCATAAAACCAAAAGAAATGCAGTAAGTAGGGCTTATTAACTGAAATATATCTACTCAAAATATATTATTTATCGATTTGCACTCCTGACACCTTTTGAAGGTACCTGAACCAGTTCTGTACGTGAATACATGAAATGAGGATGCCTTTGACAAACAGATCTTCTCTGTCAATCAACCAGCTCCAGCAACAAGTGAAAGTTAAGGATGGATATCAGTGATATTTATGCTCTGCTAGAGAATAAGCGAACAATACTTTTATTTTGTATAGTGTTTACGACTCCACATTTCAGAGTCACGAGGGCATCACTGTGATGCCCACAAACCTTCAGTACTGGCCAGAAAGGAAAGTGCAACAGGCTCAGCTGTCCTTCCTGGTCCACTGGCAGAAGCGAGTGACATCCAGGGGGTTCAGAGCATCACTCTGCTCGCTGGCAGAGCCGAGCACTGTGCCCGCTGCTGTTCCACCGCAGAGCCAAGCAGGTGACCAGCCCAAAGCTGTGCCTAAGTAAGCATCGCTGTGTCAGTTCCCAGCACAGAACGCTTAAGTCAGTAGTTTTCCATTTCAGATAAATACGAAGACCATGTACTGGGTCAACACAAGAATAAAGAGTGTATATTGGACAACAAAACAGCCTCAATGGCAATAACACCTCATGGTTATTTGGGAGAAGTGTGACCCAAGAGAGCTCAACATATCAGATCCCAAGCTTAGTAAAGAACATTTACTTAAATTTAACAGGGCGAACACCTATGGTAGACAACTTATTCAACCTTATTGTCCCTATTTAAAGGGAATGCAAAATACAGCTGCAGTGAGAACAAGCTTTTGGCACAAGGGACATGGGCAGCAGGTAGTCCATATCCAAGATCCCTGCACACAGGAGCAAACATATGTTTGGGCTGACCAGAATCATCTTCAAACACAAAACTTGGCCGCGACATCCCCCAATAATTTCTAGGATGGTTTCATCCTGTATTTTGCAAACTGCCTACTAACTCATATTTCTTATGTCCTTTATTCAAGACACGTAATTTTCTCACAAGTCACATCTCTAGGGAATGTATTTTATACCCTGCTGTACTCCTGAAGAAAAGCAGGGACCTGAACTCTGATCACTGTGTTGGTGCGGTGAACCACACCTCACATGCTGCAAGTTTACCCTCATATTTCTGATTTCAGGGTCAGGTCATCAATGCAGGAATCAGTTCTGCTTGCCCATAGCCAGGACACAGCACCCATCCCAACTCCCTTGCAAACACAGGGAAGGTCATTTCTCTCTTTCCATCACTTCTCTCGTACAGAGCTCAAACACACAATCGGGACATAAAGACTCTCAGAATAATTGGAACAATCATAATGTTTATCTTTCATCTCCAATAAATCAAAAAAAATACAGCCTCAGACCACAAAACTTTTTACTTAGTGCGCTCCATAGTGAACTGCAGAAGCCCCAGATGCTGCAGAAGAGTCTGCAAGGCTGCTGCTTACACCTTCTTGCCCATGAGGTTGTACAATGTATTGATTACTCTTGTCCCAAAGGTACTTGAACGTTTCTAGAAATTGGTGCTAGATGCAAGAGACCTTCTGGGTGCTATGTTAAGCAACACATCCAGTAGAAGTGTGCAGAAAGTAACTTTTGTTAACAACGCCACGCACTAAAGTAATTTAGAAAAGGCTTGTTTCTTCATAGCACTACACAAGTAGAACATAACAGCAACATTTAAAGAACAAAACTAGAGTTCATGTGCAGCAAATGCATTAACCTTTGCACACGTACAGACCAGGGCAATGCACCTACTCAAGTTCCGTTCTTCATTTATTTCCAACAGACTCCCCTTTCCCTGAGTACGACCAGGCTTATGGCATAAGGGAATAGAATGAGACTGAACATCAGCCTCAAGATAGTTAAACACTTGCTTGTTCCCACAGTTTGTAATTAAATACTTTGACCTATCGGATAAAATGCTGACATCATGCTGACAGGGCCATGAACCTGAATCCTGTTAATGTTACACTTTCAAATTTCTCCTAACTCGTATTCTCATCAGCGTGAAAATGTCTTTTCTCCCAGCTTTCCAGAAGCAGAAGCTGCAAGAGACTAATATACACCTGGAAAAAACATCCACCAAGTTAAAAACAGTTCGGTCCTACAAAGAGAGAAGAAAGCCTTAGATGGACCACCTAAGGAATGGGAGAGGGCTTACCAGCAAATATGTCCTAACTAAGCCACTGTGGAAGCACCAAAATGCTCAATAACTACTACACAGAAATCAACGCTGACATAGCAAAGGGTGCACACACTGGGAAGTCCTGCAAGAGGAAAAAGCAGACTGAGCCCCGGTTTGGAACAGCTAAAACACAGCCGCACGCGAGAGCCCAAGGACAGGTAGGAAGAGGGCACAAGGAGAGCGAAACCCTGCTGTTAGCTTCTGGCATTGGGAACTTAAAATTATCCTCCTTCCTCACCTTCACCCCAAAATTTCCAGTGCAAGTCACAAAGAGTGACTAAGTACTACCCCTACACAGCCTCCTACAGACACATACAAGTGCTGTAACTGTGTTTTGCTCCTGATCAGCAGAAATAATTGCCCAGAAGTTACAGAAAAGCAGACAGGAAGACACCTATGAAATGGATTCCTATACAAAAAATATTTTCTGATGTTTATTAGCAAAGAAAATCCCCAGTGGATAAATATACCTTCTGTAGTTAGCTAAAAATTAGAGCTGTTAGAACATAACTTGACAGCTCCAAGAACAGCTCTCAGTTGCTTAGACTCACAGAAAGTTTATAATCAACTTGCCACAAAAGCTTTAATTTTGAACATTTGTCATTGAAGAAAAACACTGAAGCAAGACCAGTCTTTATTTTTCAAAGGTATTAATAACTAATCCCCTTCGGATTATGTCAATCATGTCACATTAGGATGGCCTGGGCTTACCCTAACCAGCAAGTATGTTAAAATTCAACTAAACCCGTATACATTTGTACTCCATCTCGTGATTCTTTTAAATTTCAAATGATTACAGAGGAAAGGCATCTGTGGGACTAATGCTGATCAAGACCATGCTACCATCCTGTTTTATTCAGCACGAAGTGTTACAGGTAAAAATAGCCTTAGAGATTAATGTAAAACTTACTTTCTACACACTTGAATTTAAAAGGGGGAATTTTATTTGCAAAATGTACTTGCTGTGCTAGGTTCTGTTATTATAAAAGGTACTTTTATGCAGTACAAGTTCTTGGTGCTAAGGGTTATATATGCAAACAGTTGGATTAACAAACCAGATAAGAGAACGTGCTTTCCTGTTTCTGTTAATTTATGGCCCAATGTTATGTTCCTTTCATGCAATGCCATAATCTTCAGTGAATGACTTCACAGTAACCTCAGAGTAATCTAGCAATGCAGATACAGAGAACATCAACCATTCCCTTCGTAAGACTCTCTCCACTTCGAGGGTTTAGGTGCCTGACAGAGTTTTAGATATGAATAAAACTTCAAACACCTGTGCTCAGCTGCTACTAGCCTTCAGGCACACAACTTTCTGCCAGTGGGTACGTGTACCAACACTGAAGTCTTTGTAATGTTGCTTGTACCACACATCCAAACCTCCACGTGGTTCTCAAAACCCCTGCTCACCCCGTCCCACCTCAACTGCCATAGTGCAGGAATGAGCTTTTCAAAATGCAGCTCCGTCCTTTATCCCAAAAATAAAATCAGGAGTTTGGGAATGGGCCAGCTGCACCAGAAACTTTTTTGTACAATACAAATATTAGGACGAGAAGCATTCAGGTTGAAATCTCACCTAGGTCTGCCTCAGGTCACAAACCAAAATCTGGCTTTTGTTACCACATTTGAACATCTAAGCACTTGAGGTGGTGCCATCCATGCTTTGTCCAGTGATTTCAACAGGAGAGGCTCAGCCCAGGAGCTCCTGCCACCCAGGAGAGCAACACGTTCAAATCACTCCTCCAACGTAAAAAGGAGCCCTAAAGGGGACCCTGCTCTGGCATCTCATTCGAGGACAGTGTTCGCGATTGCAAATAACATGTATGGATTGACACCTCCACCCAGCTAGACCCAAGACCTAAGCCCCTATGAAAGCTGACCTGCACAGCTGTGCTCGTTGTCCTCTCAGGTGGCCAGAGGACACCTTGCATGGCCTTTCCCTGCAGGTGATACAGACAGAGCAGGTACCAACTCTGGGCTGCTGGGCATCAGAGCAGCTGCAGTCGGGCATCTGCACACTCCAACCCTTGTGCCACCTTGGGTTTTTTTGCCTCCTCCTTCTGTCAACTGTACAGAAAGTACAGAAGGGCTGTTGGCATATTTATCATAGCTTTCTAAAGATTCAGTGAAACGAATCACGTGCAGCACTTGTATCTATTGTACTAAAATAAACAAAACTCAACCACAGAATCTCTTTTTGGTATTCAAAGCACTCGCACATTGGTGGAGGCAGCCCCATGAAAACGTCCCCCCAGATGACCCCCCCCGCCCCAGGGCTTAAGAGCTCTAACCAGAGCTCCTGACCCTATGGAGCGGCAGGGCAGTTACTTGGCTGCAAACACAGCTCGAACATCACATCTGACTTCGTGGTTAGGGAAGGGGATTCCAGCTACAAAAGCAGCATTGAGAAAATAGCTTAGAAAAGTACAGCAGCACTGTCAGGGCTCTAACTTCATAAGTGGATTTATAATTAAGAGTAAGAGCTATTAATTAGTTTTCAATGGTAACGACAAAGAGCTAATGATCTACTAGGAATCCCAGACACTGCATTTAACATTTAGTATTTCCCTCACTTCACACAAGGAAACAGATCGACTTATAAATTCCACATATAGCACAAGAGGTATCAACACACAAAAATACTGCTGGCGATATTAACCTCACCAGGAAACCTATCCTTTGGCAAGTGCATATAATAGAAACCAATCTCTACCCGGATCTTTCAATAGCAACCTCCTATGTAACACTTCCATTCTCAGTACCTGTATGAATTTTGGTTACAACAAAGTTATGGACAACAGTCATAAAGCGGGTAGCATGTGTTTTAACATGGGTGTATTAAGCTGATTTTAAAAGCCAAGGATTTTTTTTCGGAGGGGGTTGTTATCTTCTGCAATCAACCTACTCAAACTCAGCATTCTCCATCCAAACAGCTGGAGTTCAGAAGAGCTTAGAAGAAGAAAAGAAAAGTGAGCCATTGTGTTTTGACTCACAGTAGACACAGAAGTAACCTTCAAGGTTACCTTGCCCTATTTGCGGCCTCAGGAAGGAGAAAAACACAGTTTCAGCAAAGGAATTTCTTGCCTGGCTGGAGGCCACACCCGCCACAACAACTGATGGCAGGAAAGCATTTGGATTCACAATCCTACCCGTAGCACCCAGCCGGAGGCAAAGCAAAACTTTCTCATTTTCAGAGAAGAAAGGAAAGTCTTGCTCAATAAGTAGCAATTATGCTGTAGAATTTATATGCTGAGCACGGCTGAATGTACGAACACCAGATCAGTCAACCATAGCTTTAGCGCTTTGAGTATGATTAACAGAATGAACTTTCAAAGGTCAATTAAATGTCAACACATTTTAAAGAGATATTCTTCTTAAGTTGGCGCGATGTGTAACAGTACCTTCCAAAGCTGCTGTGCCACTTTCACCTTAAAATTCTACCCCTCCTATACTTACATGTGCAGATATAAAGATGATAACTAATTAACCTTTGATAGAAAATAATGGCTATTTATGCTCCTGGCTTTCCTACAGCTAAACTCTCTTTTATGACTTATGTCTAACCAAGTGCAAGAAGACACTCTTCTTCGTCTCCCCAAAATTTCATTTCACCTGTTCAGGGTGCGCGTGAAGGGAGAAGAAAAGAAGTTAAAACAGTTTGCAAGTCTAATAATTTACTATGTGAAAATGAGAAGAGGCTTTTGATATGCAATTGAGCTGCCTGGATGTAAAACTAGGGAAGGAAGGGGCAGGGGGAACTGTTGCAAAATTAATTATGAACACATTAATCATGATTTAAGTCAGATCAGCGATATGTCTGTTCAATTCTGAACACTTCTGGAAATCCAAACTTCAGGTAACTAGCTCAAGACATCTTAAAACTGATGCTGAAAAGCTGAACGCTCAGTACAGATCCGTTTAAATCATCTCTCAAACTGGATGCTCAAATCACTAGTTAGTTTTAAAAAAAAAGTCTCCATCTCAGTACAAAGTGAAAGGATCAAAACCCTGACCAAGGCCTCACATCACTACTACAATCACTTTGACATGAGCGGTATTTATTCAAGAGCAGAGCTAAAAAGTGGTCTGAGGCTGAGAAAGACCAGCGGAGAGACGCGCTCTGTGCAGCTGCAAGAAAACGGGCTGGAGAGTTTTCCGAGCGCAAGGGCAGCGGTCCCAGCACCTCTCCACAGGTCGCGCTTCTAACTCCACGCAATTTTCAGAAGGGTGTTTCGGAGGTAGCCGTGCCGGCACCGGCACCCGGAGGATGGTCCCCGCCGGCTTTCGGGGCCAGGTGTCCCCGGGCAGCGGCACGAAGGCGCCTCTCCCCCAGCGAGGGGCCAGGGCGGGCAACGCTCAAAGTTTCTAAAAAGTTCCCAGACGCGGGGGCTGCCTGACCCCCGCCCGGCGGCTGCGGGAGCTCCGTCCGTCCGTCCGTCCGCCCCGCCGCACCTGCGGCCCCGGCAGCGGCGAGCGGGGCGGGCAGCCCGGCCCGGCTCCCTCCCGCAGGTGCCCCGGCCCGCCCGCGCTCCGCCGGGCACACGCTGGGTGCCGGCCCCGGGGCCCCGCCGGCCGCCGCGCCCGCTCCTTACCTGGCCGGGTCCCGCCGGGCCGCGGCGCCGTGCCCAACTTTCCGACTCCGCGCGAAACTTGCGGCAGGCAGCGGGCCCGCTCCCGGCCGCCGCCTCCAGCCCGTCCCGCGGGGCAGGGGTCGGGCCCAGCCTCCCGCCGGGCCCTGCCACAGGGGCGGGGAAAGGGGGCGGGGGGAGGCGAGCCGCCCCCGGGCGCCGCCGGGGCGGGCCGGGCCGGGCATTGTCCGCCCCCGGAGAGCCCTTCCCGGCGGGGGAGGAGGGTGCAGGCTCCTCCTCCCCTCGCCATGTTCTTTGTTTCTCCGGCTCCCCGCAGCCGCTTCCCCTCGCGGCCGCGGGCCCCGCGGCGCCGCCTCCCCCCAGCCGGGCCCCCCCTCCCGCCGCGGCGGGCCCGGAGCAGCGCGGCCGCCCCAGCCGCAGGTGACCGAGCGCCCGCCCCCGCCCCGCGGCCCAGCGCCGCCCCCCCCGGCCGGAGGGGATCCCGTGCCGCTCCGCCAATTAGCTCAGGGGGAAGGGGGCAGCCCCGGCCAATGAGGCGCCGGGGAGCTCCGCGAGTCCCCCGGGGTGAGCCAATGGTGCGGGGAGCGGCGGGCAGGCCCGCCTCCGCGGGGCCGGGGTGTTCGCCGGCCGGTGCCGGCGCTGGGGTCAGCGCTGCCGCCGCCGCGGGCCCGGCTCGGGGCTCCGGCGCTGGGAGAGGCGGGGGCGGCTCGCGGAGCCCCGGCGTGCGGCGCGGGAGGGAGTGCGGGACCGCTGCGGCGCGTCCCTGCCAGGCCCCACCGGCCGGCGCCGCGCCTTGGCCGCTGTCCCCTCAGCGGCGTGGCCGGAGGGCAGGCGGGCCCGCAGGGCCTGCTGGCCCCGTCAGCGCCCCGGCACGGCAGCCCTGCCTCCCCGGGGGCTCTTTGGTGAGGTGGGAGGGGTAGGAGGCAGAAGGGGCTTGCGGCAGGGCAGAGCGACATCCCGCCTGGGATCCCGAGAGAGGAGTCGGTGCAGAGCGGAGCAGCCTCGTAGGCTGAGAAGCGTTGTCTGTGATTGTGCCGCGGACAAAAGCCTCCTCTGTTTAGCCCTTCTGTCAGCTTTGGAGTTTAAAGAGGCCAAATTCCCTCCTATACCCAAGGAGTAAGCAGAAGAAATAATAATAACTTGGAGATGAAAGCCAGTGTTGCGGGGTGTCATTGCTGTGTCCCATGAGTATGTTATGCTCACAAGTATACTCCGCTCAGTCCTACCCAACGAGTCACAGTTACACACCCCAAACCCTGGTGTTTCTATCGTTTAATCTCAAAATACATAACTTTGTTGCTTGAACTTCCGTCATGTTCTTTCTGTCCTCAAGGCAAATCTTTCTTTAGGCTATCCTGGTCCGTATTTTTCCTCCCAGCCCCGCCATCAGGAAATTTCACCAGTGTGCCCCATAACCGAGTGCCAAGTTTATGGATGAACCTGTTAAACTTCAGTAGGTGTAATACCTGATCCTTCTGCAGCTTCCTGCTCAGTGGAGCGTTCCCTCTGTGGCATCTCCCCTTCGGCACTCTCTCACCCACGCTGCAGCGCCTCACCAGCCCGTGGCAGCTTCCCGTGAAGTCGCGTACCAAACGCTGCCCAAGGTCCAGTCATGACGGATCTCCTGCCTTCTCCTTAGTCAGGAACCTCACCTCTCTCAGAGGGTACTGGGTTTGCCTCTCAAGATTTACCTTTGGCAAAGCCCTGTTGCGTTTTATCCCACTTTCCACCTGTTTTGTTGCATTTCCCTTATACGTTTGCTCTCAACCCTTAGTGACTAATGGTGGCAGACAAGTAGTCTGCGTTTGCTTGCTGCTGAGTTTGAATGCTGGCAAAAAGAGCACACTGGTGGCTACCCCACGTGGGCTGCCTCCTGCCTGGGAAGAACACTGGTGACTCTTGCCTTTTGATGAGGATTGCCATAGTAGGAGTCCCGTGTCATAGATACAAGAAAAAGAGAGGCTAATTTCAGCTTGTGTGCCATACACTGTGTCTTGTGGCCACAGGAGAGTCAACAATATCACAATTAACAAAAACAGATTTGGCCGAACTTGGATTTCGATCCTGTATGTGGCAAGGAGGTCCTTCTTTCTCAGTCTTTTCTCTTGAGAGCTGAGTTATCAGTGCATAAGCACATTGGTGCCAGCATCCTCTCCTGTGCATCTCAAAACTTAGCCTTAGCTTACATTTTTTGCTGCATTTCTGTTTCTCAATTAAGATCTGATCTGCTGAGCCAACTTGGTACCTTTCTGGTGTCTGGGGATTTTAGCCCAGAAGTTCAGGCATCATTATTGTCCGTAAGGTTTGTACTTCTGTCACAGCTGGGCACAAGTCCAGGGACAGAACCCAGGCATGACACTGCGGTACAATCGTCCCGCCAAGGACAGTTCTGCCCCCAGAAACCCACAGCTCAAGTTGGACAAAATGCAGGAGATGCTGAAGGAACAACGACATCTAGTATTTACACATGGAATAGTTATCTAAGGATTCAGCCAAATCTCAGCAGCAGAGCAGAGCAAAAGTTTTGGAGTCCTTCCGATCTATACTCCATGTCTCCCTCCTGCAGTAGCCACGTCCAGCTTCCCGATATGTGAGTGAAATAAGGTGTCCATTGGTCACAACAGATATGTCGGTGATTTGCACCGCCTTTATGAGCTGCCACCGATTGAGCTGTGGTAATTTGCCATGTTGCTGCTCATAAACTCTTTCAAATGTGAGAAAAAAATTTCCTAAGCCACTTTCACAGGGGAAGAGGTTTATCTTAGCATCGCTTCTCACGTTTGCCATGGGCTAAGAGCAGGGATGGGCACTGCTGCTTGGCTGGTGTCTGGTAACTCCATGGATGGTGAGCTCTCAGCAGGCTGTAGTGCCCAGGTGGGTCAATCAGAAGACTGGGTTAGCCCAATATTGCTCACTGTTGGAGAGCTGAGCATTACTGTTTTACACTTCAAAGAGTGTGGTAAACAGATAAAGTTCAATCATATGTTTAAGATGTGCAGTGTCATATTTATTAACTTTTTTCAGTCACAGTTTATTACTGTAATATCTGTGAGGGAAAGCTATTACTCTGCTAAATAAAATGCTCTTTGAATTAGGAAAACATTGTATCTACTTTGTTGTGGGCATGTTTCTCACGAATATAGAAAGTCAATGGTGTCCTTGTAGTGATTAATAGAGAAGCCATTCAGGGTCCGGGGGAGGTGGTTTTTTTTAATTACTAAGATAAGTTCCTCATCAAATCCACTGCTCAAAGACAAAACAACTGTGTTTTACTCACTTTCATTGCTCTAGTGAGATGAAAAAGTGTTGATATATTCTCCCCAGAGGTCATCAGAACTACAAACAAGGTTGTGGACTTAATGTCTACAGACAACTGGTGGAAAAAGCCTGGGGTTTATTGTACTGTAAGAGAAGCTGAACAGAAGGGAAGGAGGAGTTTAAACAAGACATTTGGAAAGAAGAGGTACCTACCATACACAGCATCTGATTTGCAGCAGAGCTGCTGTGTGGGAGGCTCGCAGGAGGAAAAAGCACAGTCGTTTCCTTCTAGTTTTTAATGAAGGACGAACACACTGCAACATTAAGGGCAAAGCCAGTGATATCTTCTTGTCTCTTCTGATCCAAACTCATGAAATGTGGCCCAAATCCCTTCTGAGCCAATAGTCATGGCCTCACAGATTATTTCCACCAGAAAACCAAGTCAAGGGTAGAGTTGGTAGTGTCACTGACAAAGTTCTGCGGCCTTACAGAAGAACATACCTTATTCAATATTTATTCAGTACTCCTACCTTTCTTCCAGTCTTTTTTTCTACCAGAAAGAAAGAGTCCTCACGTTTCTCTTAGGCTGCATCTTCCACCCACCCCTTGCAGCCATGGCTGCTTGTCTTTGCTTCTTCTCTGGCTGTTTCCAGTCACAAACAAGCAACGTGTCCTGGCTGATGTTCCATTGCTGAGTAGCATGGTCTATGTAGTCTAAGCTTTTGGGTGAAATTAATATTATGCCATTTTCCTTACTCCAAAAATGTTCATTGTAGAATGTCACAAAGTTCACCACTTCTCCAAGCAACACATTTCAGCAGTACAAAATCATTTTTTGCATAGTCCAACTTTCAGTACAGCTCTTGGTTTTATAATGTCTAGCATAGGAGAATTTGACGTGGGTTGGCTGACAGATACAACCATAATGAACCTGCTTAGTAAATAATACTGAGATTGGGCAGTTCTGCCACTTCATTTCTGATTGAAAGTATAATTTGGAAAAATACGGTGTTCAAAAATTTGTTTTCTTCTTCCTTTAAATGATGGTTTCTCATCTGCAGGAGATGTAACATACAATATTTGTGCAAGAGGAGTTAGTTCTTTGCCCACCACTATTGCCTTCAGTGCTGGAAGGCAGCGATGGGTTTCTTTGAAAGCACAACAGAGAGATTTTTAAAGTGGCCTGGCCAGTAAAGAGGACAGGAGCAGATGTCCAGTACAATACTTCTACCATGCACACAGTGAGTTACAGATAGGAAGTGATATGTAGTGTTGAACCTTCAAAAAAGATCATCAGAGTAACTGGAAATTTGTCTTGCATTTTTGTCTGCTCTGGACTTCAAAGTAAAATTAACACAGTTTAGAAAACACGATTTTACAATGTAATCATAAGTGACTTTTAGACCTCAGATCTCAACTGTAACAAAATATTTCTCTTGACTGGTATGGTTTGATTTAGTGACTCACAGGGATGTCCAGAGTATCCCCAGTATTGCCAGTTACCCTCTTCTCTCTCTGTAATTAACACCATGACTTAACACTGGTCAGCATAGTAGAAGAAGTATATGCTAACAACAGAGACATGAAGTCCCTAAGAAAACGCCTAGACATGATGTATTGACCATGATGGCATATGCTACCTATCTCTGGTGAGCTTCATTGGACAGTGCAATAGTTAAATCCAGAGAAAGGCTGCGGTTGAAAAAAATAAAAGAATTTTTTAAAAAAAGGACCATAGCCAATTCTCAAAAGATGCAAACGCTCTGTTTTCAGGTCACGTTCTCAAAACATTTGCAACTTATATATGAAACAACAAAACCCTAAATGTGTTGTGAGAAAATCTATGTACAGCTATAGGCCTGACAGCTTCAATGCTTGTCTTTGCTTCACGGTGGGTATTACAGCTCTTCTTTTGTCCTAACCTGACAGCTTTGGAAGAGGGTAGGGATTTTTCCAGTAGTTGTTTTGAATTGTGTTCTGCTGTTGTCTGATAGCATCATTAGCTGAAACTTTAGCCATGAAGTCAAAGTGAAGCCAGGCATGAGGAAAAGCTTTAGTACTGAAGGCCAACAATAAGGGCAATGTGACTTTGAATCATTGTTAAAGAACAAAAGGCCCAGTTTTGCCATTCTGGTATCAGAGGAATTTTCTCCTTAGGTCATCTTGTTAAAGGCAACAACAGGACAATTTTTAGTTAGTGCCACTTGATATTAGTAAAGAGCAAAAATAATCTAATACTCAGAGGCAAACAATTAGGTTGTAACTAGTTAAATTTCTAATAAATGTATCTGAAGACGCAGAGCGCAGTTCTCCTTGTACCAGATCTTACACATTTATTTAAATTCAGACCAAGTTATATTCGTGATATTGTAAGAGCACAGTAAATGTCTGTAGCTCTTTGCACCTTTTACCAGGACTAGATCAGAACATATTGAATGTATAACTTCCTAACAAATTAAAATTTGGAGTAGTGGTGAATACAGAAAAAAAGAGAGGAGAACATGAAATACTGTATTGCAAGAACTGGGATTTACTTATTTTTGGATGGTCTTGTGATGGTAAATATGTGTAACATTAACAGATGTGCTGTGCATGAGCTTTTAGGGACCAGGGCAGTGTGTACGTTGGGGAGGTACCATCAAACAGCACAAACTTACAGTTCTGGTTTGCACTACAAGCTGCTCAGTTCACACTTACGTGAGTTTTGTAAAGCTTCTTCTCTCTAGCTGAAAGTCTGGGACAAGAAAACTAAGTAATTAGTCCACATCCTTTGCTTTTTCCAAGATAACTTTTCTCATCAACTAAAAGTCTTTTTTTTTTTTTCCCCGAAAGATACTTTCAAGCTCCAGGCTTTCTGTGCTGTTCACTAAAACATTTGTGCGGTAAGTACAGCATGAGGACCGAACAAGTAACACCACAATATTTTATTGCATTATTACTTTGGTAGTACTGAACATGTCATTCATGTTAGTGTATTATTTTTGACAGTAAATTACCAGTAAAAGTAATCAGTAGCATTTTTCTTACAAGTTTAGCTGGTGGGATGTAATTAAAGATTGTATCATGCAGGGACAAAAAAGAGCTGAATTAAAGAGTGCAACTGTAATTCTTACATTTCATAACATGTGAGTGCTTGATTTTATGGCTTTCTTTTAATGTAGCTTTTACAAGTAATTTTCTTTAATAAATTGGAGGAAAAAAACCCAAAAGCATCATACCAATACTTGTCTGACATTGGCATATCGGGGCCGAAACCTTTAGGTTCTCCATACAAACCACAGCCACTTGAAGCAGCCTGTGTTTGTTGTAGCAGTAGCTTATTCTCCGTAGGTGGACCAGGACAAGAACAAGTCTGCTCACTGGGTTCCAGCAGTAGTGGCAGCCACAAAAGATTTAGGGAATGTGGGTATCACTCCAGGACTAACCACCCTGTGTTTTCGCATGACACCGTTACACCAGCTCCTCTCAAACACCAGCCATTGATCCACAGCGCTTCCCCAACCACCTGCCTTTGCCAACTGCCTCAAACCTGCCTCATTCCTTTTCTTTTTGTCAAGTTCTTAGAGATCTGCGGATGCAAAACAGTGCTGGAGAGGCGTGTGCTCTTCCCAAACACTGCCTGCAACACAGATCAGAGCAAAGGAGGAATGAACCAGAAACAGGAACAACTCTGCCTGATCAAGTGACGGGCACCAAGAGCAAGTGAAACCAAAGATGTGAGATCCATATCCTCCCGCTATACCCGTAGAACTGGTAATGAACCCGTTTTTCAGGTCTCAGTAGCTGCAATAGCAAGGATTCTGAATTTCTGTGTGTCCTTCAGTTGTCCGCAACAGAAAATGAGCTTCGTGGGCAATTGTATGTTTGCAAGTCAATCATCGGAAAATTTCTGAGACACACTGTTGCTTTCCGGCAGAGAGGCTTTTTATTTAGTCAAGGTGGTAAGCATCTGGTGGCTCTCAGACAGGGCCTAGAGATCAACTGTGAAGAGGAAAGGTTGTGTGTCTGTGCTGGGAGGAAGGATGCAACCGGTGTTTGGTGCAAGTCTCCTTTCACCTGAGCTGCATGTCTGCTCAGGCCCTTATCCCACTCTCATCTTTGCATCCCGCCCTTGTCTTCATATCCCACCCTTGTTTCCACATCCCACCCTAGTCTCTGCATCCTGTGCTTGTTCTTGGTCACTGAGGGTTTCCTTTTGCTGGGGTTTCACCTGGAGCAGCTCTTCCAAGATCCAGCACAATCTGCTTGGTTCTCATTACTTTCATAGTGATTTCATAGTGGGTTTCAAAAGTGCACTAAACTGACAGCAGTGTTGTGCTAAAATAGCTGGAAAATTTCTGGACTAAGGCATATAGCACGGCCTTAGCTTACATTCCTGTCTCCTGGAAGCCTGAGTTTTGTTAAAATGCACTTACTCAAAAAGTGAAGTCTAGAAACATCACAATACACGGATTTGAACGGAATCTGCTTTTTTTTCCATCAGCTGAATGATTTAATACCTGTGTTTATTCAGCAAGGTTGGGAATGAGGTGCTGTGGCAGTAACTTGATGATAGCAAGCTCTGATTGCCAGACAGTGCTCCTTATAGTGGGTCACTGCTCTCCTCAGTGCTTGAGACAAATATTGGATTCATTGAAGGATCTTTCAGCAGAAGGATAATATGTTGAAAGGCGGGTCAGTCAAAATGACTTTGCTGTTGAACATTTTGTAGTGGTCACAGAAGCTGAAATCTGATTTCTTAATTAAATCGTATCTGCACATGCTCTGGAGAGACCAGCATGGCTGAACTATGTCCCTGTTAAGCGAGATTAAAGGACATGACAAAAGTTTGCATAGTATGCCTCAACCCACATTTCCTGTAAAGGATACAGCTTGTTATTTTTCAAAATATGCTGAATATATTTTCTTTATATCTTGGTTTATTATGACCCGTGGGAGCAATTGTAAAACTGAAACATGCAAGAACGAAGGGAAAAAAATAACTGGACTATGCAGGAGGAGCTGGCATATCCTGACTGTATTATCTCTCCTATGAAGGAACAGATCAGAAGATATTTGGCCAGATTTTCTCCAAAAGGAACACATAACTTTGAAAGAATCTTTGCTTAAATATGTGTGAAGTAATTTTTCAAATAGATTTATCAAGCTAAATGACACGGAAAGAAAAATAAAGCCTGGCTTAACATGAACAAAGGAAAACTGAATGAAAAAAAAATAGTAACATGTAGCTGAGAGTATCATCCTATGACACTTCTACGGCATTTTTGGAAGTAGTGCCCAGTCCCAGGGCATGTGACACACATCTTGCAGTCTGCTCTCAGTCAGGTAATTATAATGCAGAGTCTGTATGTTCAAATTAGTCCTTGATAGGAAAGCGTTTCCCTGAGCCCCAGCAGTTAGCGCTGTAGGCAGGCACAGGCAGCTTGGTGCCAGGTCTCCCTTGCCATCTCTGCTCCTCGAAGGCTTGGTGCTCCAGGCACACCCCTCTCTCGTCCTTCGAATTTCGTTGTTGCTGTTGTGTTTTTGCACCAGTCTGTGCTTCCTCCCGGAGTCTGGGTCACCAGTGCGCAGTGCTGCCATCCCACCGGAGCTGGTCCTCACAGCCAGCCCCCCACAGACCCCCGGCCTTTGGAATGCGCTTGAATGCTTCACATGCTGACATCAAGACCGGCGGTGTCTGAAAGGCTGAAGTGTTGGCCAAAGCTGCTTTTTCGCCTTGCTGTTCTGTACCTTCCTAAATCCCCAGCCTGACCAGAGACATCCCCTGGCGTGGGGCAAGCTGTGGGCTGGAGGGACCTCTGCTCTGCTCCAACTCTGCTTGGAGGGGAGCATCCCCCTCAAGCCCCGTGTCCTCCCGTGGCTGCCAGGAGCCCCGTCCCCAACACAACCTCACCTTGCCCACCTCCATCCCAGCATCTCCCCGTGCCTTTCCAGTCCCACAGCGCCAGCAGCAGCCCTTGCCCCCGGCCTCCCACAGGCCCCACGCGTGACAGGGGGATCGGGAAGAGCTGCACACACAGCAGCAACACGGAGCTGGCTGAATAAATATTGAAATACTTGTTCAGGCACTGGCATATAATAATATCAGCATTGTTTGGTGCTGCAGTAGTCTACTGGATATTACTAGAGTGCCAGGGTACTGCCTACTTTGACTTTGACCCAGTCTATACCATTGCTGCTGGAAGGCTACTTGTGGGCAGCCCGTTGCTGTCTTTCCTCTGCTGGAGAGCATTTTCTGGGCTGCTCCTGCACCTTTTCTCTGACCCTGTTCTGCCACGCCAGAAAAAAAAAAAGGCAGGGGCCTTTTCCTGAGTCCTTCCTTACACCAAGGCACTGGCTGGAAGCACATGGTTGTCTTTGGTTTCAACTCCACCACTGTCCCAAGTCTGTACCTAGCTCACACTGCCTGTGTAACACGGCACTTTGGGCTTATTGTATTGCTTGCTAAGCCTCTTGATGGCAAAAAGCCCACCTCCACCTCCCACCAGGCTGCGGTGGTGCCACTGGAGCCGTGACTTGGCCACTGCTCCCTTGCTTTCCCCTGAGAAGCATGGTCCTGGTTCTGCCGCTCCTCGTTCCCTGCGCAGGGCGATGTCTTGTATCCAGAAAGGCATTAAAAGTGGACATGCTCGGTATGACATTTTGCCAAGAGTGGACTGGGATTTCATAAGGCAACTCGCCGCAGGTACTTACACACTCCGTTGGACATCAACGCTTGGTTAAACAATAAGTTGTGCCTTGGCGTAACTGGCACAAAGCACCAACGTGCCAGTGCCTGCGGGAGCAGATGGCTTGCCTGTTTTCCTCCAGACATTAAGGCTCCAAATCTGTGCCATGTTCCTTCCCCAGATTCACAGAAAGCTGCAGATGAATTGCCTCCTGTCAAATTTTTTCTCCTGCCTGGCAGGACAGGCTCCAAACTCGGCTACTCACATCGCATAGTTCATGTCCGAAAACTTCCAGTCCTCTAGAGTTTAAGATTAAATGCTGAAGTTGGGGTGAAAAAACCTCAAACCACAGCATGTGATTGAAAGCAAGATGAAAATCTGGTGGTCCCTGAGAACCAGAGAAACTCATCTCGGTTAATTACCAGGGACTCAAGTGCAGGCCAGGTGAGCAGCAAAGCAGCTGGCAAGGGCCTGTGCATGGGTGGCCCAGAAACACTGGAGCTGGGGAGAACTGTAACACCAGAGCTTTCCTTGAGTTTCTGAAATCCAAGCCCATCTCCCACACATTGCAATACAGAAAGGATGCTGAACAACCATTTCCAGCTCCAACAGGAATTTTCTCTGCCCCTTTGACAACCAGCTGCTGTATCACCTCCCCAGCTGGAAAAATAAGAAGAATAGTTCCCTAACTCGATAGTAAGCTCAGGTTTAAATTCAGTAGCTGCTTTTAGAAAATACTTAGTATTCTTGGACAGGCGGCTTTGTGTAAGTACTGCTGGTTATCACTCCTGTCTCTTTAGGGATGAGGAGAGTCCATACCACATATTCAGGATAAGGATGAGTAGAGGCTGTACCAAATATTCAGGATAAGAATAGCAACAAAGGACTGATACTGCACGTGTGTGCAGGATGGGTGAGATGAATGTCACCTTCCTCTTATTTGACTTCAGAAATAATTTCTCTCTCTCTTGTTTTTTCTTAGGGGTTTTCCTAAGGAGTGGTGATTTTGACCTTATATGAAATGGGAAGAATGACATCAGGGATGTCCAGCTATTAAAACAAACTGGTAAGAGTTTTCATGCCCTTGTTTCCTCTCCAGAGAAAGGACTTCGGATTTTATGCATAACAAAAGTTTTGGTCCACAATGGCAAGAAAATTACTTAGCAAGAAAATAACTTATCTTCAAAATATTTGTTTCTATGGCGTTAGGCAATTTTGCTTTCAGGAAACACTATGCTGTACATATAAACACATCAAATCCCTAGTGGAGAACATCTAAAGAGAAATATCATTTTACCTTAATAAAAAGGTAAGATAAGTTTGCCGATTGTCAGATCCTTGCTCGGCGGCGCAGGAACGCTGCGGGTGCTTGGAATTCACTCCTATTGTCCCCCGGCTGAGTTGCTTTGAAAAAGGTCACATGAGGAGGAAAGGAAGTTTTGACTTTCACATGCCTGTTATTGCTAAGGAAACCACTTCCTTGGTATTCACATATTCAGCATGTCTCCAGTTTTGGCACTCTTAACAAATGACATCGTGCTACTGCATCGAGGAACAAAGAAGGGTGGAGAAGGCTGTTAGATAACTTGATGTGTTTGAAACGCCAATACAGCTTTTGTAGGTCTGCCAAACTTCAAGTAGGCTCTCTAAGAGCAAGCAGTGTCCTTTGTTAGCTGCAGATGAGATACCTGGAGTTCAGAAATGCGTATAAAAGGTTCTAGTCTATGCCTCAGCAAGCTCAGGTAGTTGGGACTTTTCCTGGGTTGTAGCAATGACAATATGCTTACACCACTGTCAACACTGAGAGACAAGTTTTCTAATACTAATGTACCTGTTCATTCTCTGTGTAGAATTTATTTCAGCTTTCAAGTACGCACTTGCCTTTTGTTTTGCATTCAGATTTCAGAAACCAAGTATCCTCAGGTGACGTGGTGATTTCATTAAAAGCACTTGGATTTTGAACTTCAGGTCTGTAGGATTTTTCCCATTTTCCTGACTTCTAACTCAAACAAGAAATTAGAAAGAGTGACAAACTGCTGTTGGTTAGGACTGAGAATCTCCACTGTGGTTTTTTTAATTCTTTTTTTTTTTTTTTTAAGAGGATCGAAGCAGAATTTCTTTGAAGCAACATATTTGCCAATCTCAATCTGACAAGAAGAAAATGTATCATAATTAGGCTTATTTCTACTCTAAGAGGAAAAAAAAGTCTAGCACGCTTCAGGCTAGAAGTGGGTTTCACTGTAAATATACAATAGCTATTGAGATTACTGGGACGAAGCATGAGGCATGCACAAATCACAGGAATTGAACAGCTAAAGCCCTGCTCAATTTACTGAGAGGCTACTCAGCTTTTGATATGTCAAGATCTATTTGTCTAAACGTTATCTGTAAAAACAACATAATGTAGTGAACTAAGCCTGAGACTGCAGAGGCCAGAAATCAATATTCTAATCTTGGCCCTGGCTCAGATGCATTTGGTGGCCCTGGAGTAGTTGTTTAATCTCCCTGTGTGCTCGCCAGAGATAAAACAGTTCAAATATAATAAACTCCACTGAAGAGCTGTGCAGATCAGTTCACAGCTTCTGTATACTTCTCTGAAGACCTGAACTGTTATGTAAATATTACCATTACATGCAGGACTTTTGGAGGTTTCTATCCAGGAAAATACATACCATGTATCTTTGGATGGGAAATTTCAGGTCTGTTTTCTAGGAGATGCTGGAGATGCCCTCACCTCATGGAGACCTGAAGCACAGCCTGGTGGCAGCAAAAAAGCCACTGGGGTGTCTGCCATGATAACGTGGTGGTGTGGAGGTTTTTTTGTTTGTTTGGTTTGTTTCTGGTTTTGTTCCTCCCCCCCAACTCTAATGTGTTAAAACAATAAACAGAATTATTAAAGAAATGGTTCAGGTGCTTTGTCTCAGGGAGTGTCCTCATTTTCACTCTGTTTGTGGAAGGGATAGACCATACTTTAACAGAAGTTGTTTGCTTAATTCAGAAATAACAGAGAGAAGGACCTACGGCCTGTTTATTTGGGAAGTAAGACTAGATAATAATTGTGATTCCTTCTGCCTTAAAATACTTGAAAACATGCTGGGTTTCATGTTCCACTCATTTTCCCTAATATCATCATTTCTAAGTGATTATCTTACTAGAGGCTTAGCTGAGCTGCACTCATTCCCATTCTTAGAAGGGTTGGCTGAGGTGAGACAAAAGATAGGTAAAAACCCCTGAGTGAGGACACAATAACACTTTTCAGCTTTTAAAAAACAAACCCAATGAAATAAAAAAAATCAACCAACCAACACCACCACAAATTGTCTACTATAATTTAGGAAAGGAGAGAAATCCCGGCTGCATCCCTCTTCCATGCAGCAAATGAGTTCCAAGTACAGAGGAGAGTACCCATGTCCCAGAAAACTGAACTTTTCCAGCCCAAAAGAGAAGCAGTTTGTTAATTATTCTAGAAACTTGTTTATGAGCTGACATTTGGAAACTGCTAAGAAAAAGCAAGTGCTAAAACAATAGGGTGTCCATTTACTGGTATGTATATTTTACAGTCATTTTGACTCCCATACTAGTCAGCCCTCATGGTGATGTTGTAAAACAGTTGTTAGAGCAGGCTGTGGCTGGCAGGTGATAGCTACACCTGAACCTAGATAAGGTTTCGGGTACCATCAAAATAAGCTTGAAATATCATTTCTGTGTTGAGTAGGGAGGCAGTAGGGGAAGCAGCGCAAGGGGGTGATGCGCTCCTGGCAGCCGGGGTTGCTAAGCAGGCAGGATGCTATGCCACTAGGCAGGCAGCACCGGGCAGAGCCATTAAGTCTGGAAGCAGCTGAGTATTTAATAAGCTGCATGCTACCACGCATTTACATAGCTTAAGTTGTAGTAAAGCCGTAGCAGTAAAGGGTCAAAAGTGCAGGGCTGGAGGGCTAAAGCCCACGCAGACTGCATCGGAACCCATCCTGTCCCCGGCGGAAAAGGACTTAGGGAGGAACTGCAAGAAAACAAGTCTCACTCCAACCAAGGAGAATTTTAAAGGCCAAAAGGCAAGAATGTTAAAAGTAATTGAAGTTAAAGCACATGTGACCAGGTCTGGCAAAGCTCATTTACACAAAGGCTGCGGGGTATCTACATGCCCCCAGTAAACCAAGCGAAAAGAGTGCAGTGGAAAGGAAAATGAGATTCCTCTCCTTCGTGGTTTACACGTCTAGAACAAAATGACTCTTTGCTCACCCTGTCTGTGGGATCTTAAGGTTCGTTTGTGTGAATCATTTGACACTTTTATTTCCCGGTGGGCACATTTAACTATTTCACTGGGCATCATCTTGGCCCTGACGCTGCCGGCAAGCAGAGCCCTGTGTGACGCCGTGGCCGCCGGCAGCAGCTCCTGTCCCCTCGCTGCTCTGTCCCTCCTCAGCAAAGGCTGTTCGAGCACCCACAGAGCTACCAGCTTCAGACAGGCGAGCCCATCTCCGATTTCACTTCCTCTAGTGTAATCACGGACTTCAGTGACTGCGCTTTTCTTTTATACTGACGTAACCAAGATTGAAATCTGTCCCACAGCAAATATTTATCAGAGCATATCAAAGGAAAAGCAGACCAGAAGAGAAACAAGCAAAACAGCGAGTGCCATTAAACTTTGCCAAGAGAGATTTCAAAGTCAATAAAAAACACCCCAGAGACACAGAGCTAAAATGCAGGACAAAGTAGAACACTGAAAAAAATAACCTCAACTTTCCAAACACTGATGTCCTACAGAACAATTTTTTATTACTTATAATTTGCAAAGATTAAGAAGAAAAACCCACACAGAACCAACAATATATGAGCAAAGTCAATGATCACGGTTCTGCTGCTTTTTTGACGTTGCGGCTACCTGCTCGGATCAGAGACCCTTTCTACCGAGCAGTAAGAAAGAACCAGGACAACATCCACAACTGGCTCTCTAAATGATATATAATAACGGGATGCCGCACTTTAATTAGATAATTAAAACTCTGTTGCTGCTTTGCTACATGCCAAGGACACTCTGTTTCTTGGCAACAGACCTTTAATTTTCCTTTGATATCCAGGTCACAGCCATTTGGATTAGAGGCTCATTTCCAGCAGCAGTGCACGGCAGTGGTACACAACTTCTCGTCCTGCTGTCAGTATCCCCCTGCAGCTCAGTGTCTTTCAACAATATTTATAAAAGCTGTTAAATGCTAAAGCCCTTATAAAGAGTGATTTGTCAATATTCCCAAAGGTCAAGGGACATGTAAGCGTATTAAAAAATTAGGTAGCCCTGTGCAACACCAGCAACTTCTTACATCAGCAGCAACAAAGCCTCATCCTGCACCAGCTGAAGAACATGACCAAAAGGGTAAAGAGAAGGAAAACAACTCTTTTATCCCCAGCTTCTTCCAAAGTTAGGTCTGCCCCATCCCTGACCATCTATTGTCATCTCCCCTTCTCATGGAAGGGGAACGCTGTCCTAGAAGAGGCATATCTGCCATCCTAATTACATGTGGAAATCGCTTTGGAGGAGCCCAGACTGGTCAGGGGGCTGGAGGAGAAGCCAACAGCCCCAACCGCTGGCACCCGTGCTTGGCCTGAGCTGCTGTCCCTCGAACAGCGGAGCAAGCTCCACACAGCCTGGGCATTATCCAACACCGTCAATCCGCATGCAAGGGACAGTTCCTCACTCCCAGCCCCATGTGAACTGGAAAGGCATAACATCACACAGGTCTTTGAAAACCAGACGCTTTTTCACAAGACAGGAATACCGAGCACGCTAGCAAGGAGCGGGTGAGACAGAACAAACCATACAGACCAGATGGTAGTCACACTGCTTAATGCACTGTTGGAAGGTGCCCAGCTAGGCTGGTGATAAGTGCTAGAACAACCTATATAGGATAATACACTTCGTTAAGTGTCAGCAATTTATTACATTATATTCCTGACAACAGCTGAGGTGAATTAACCACAGCAACCATTTACCATTCCTTTGGACAGCCCTGAGATCATATCTGTACTGCTGCTGTGGTTGATGGTGCCTTCTGGGCAGGCGTGAACTTGTTCAAAGCTACCAAAAGCCAACTGTCCAGGCGAGCGCGGTGCCAAACCCTGGCCGACAAACCACCCGGCGGGCGCAATACTTTACGCTTGCTGCTACGCTAACCATCCCTTGGGTTTTGGTCAACTGGGAACAGGCTTGAATCCACCAAGAGAACGAAACAAAACCAGAGCCTGACAAAGATGATACACCAGGTGTTGTGGTAATACTGCGGTAAATGCTCCTCTCTCCAGCTACTTCAAGCAAATGAATAGTTAGTAGGAACGTGCCCTCTACAGAGGCTAATAAATCTAATAAAACAGTTATAAGACGAGATATTTGTATTCATTTTCTTTTGTGTATAACCTACATTCATGCCCATGTATCACCATTTAGCTCTAAAAAAAAAATCACATTTGATTCTTTTTCTTTAAAAAGAATAATTGAGCAATTTCATCAAAACAATGCTGCAGAGTGAGATTTGGCAGAACTTGAGGAGATCATATTTCCTATTGCCTGTCCTGAATTTGATCTAGGGGGGACAGGTGAGGACAAGCAGAATCTTGACAACAAAAACCTGGATTACCTTGATATGCTAGAAATGAAGCTAAAACAATAACTTTTTTTTTTTTTTTCACAGAACAGTCTGGCCCTGTAAGATTGGCATCTCACGCACAGAAGGGGAAATTAATTATTTTTTACTCAGAAGACTACTTCTCTCTACAGATGAGCACATCTTAAACACTGTTATTGTTTCATAAACTGCTAATGATCAGATAGTAGCCGTCTTCTACGTTATCTTCTGTGCAACAAAGCACGCAAATACTCCATGGTTGTTTTGCATGAACCATCTACTTGTGAACCATCACTGTCCCCATCCGGCCATCTGCAACGTCTAACAAACCATGGATCAAAGTAGAGAGCGGGTTAGACAACTTGGCAACCTGACCCTTCTGTCTGAGCCAGCCCAATATTGTTGTTGGGACGCAGGTATGAGTAGTTTCAATTTTTGCTATGTTTATTCTGGTTATCTTGTAAAGGGAACATTCCACAGTATGATGGCATGCAATTATAGCATACAGTCTGTCCCCAAGGGAAATCTAGTCACCAGCTAAAATCTATAAAATTATTACACAGTTTTAAACACAGAAAAAAATATAGTTCAGCCAGAAAATCGAAATTTTGCTCTTTCTTTTAAAAATACAAAATCTTAATGATGAAGCTGTCTCAGAGATAAAGCAGAACATAAATTCTTTTTAAAGAGAAAACCTCACCAGAAAACATTTCAGACTGCACACAAGAAGCTTAAGAGGCAGTTTTATGTCTTTCAGTACAGCTTCCTTTTATCACTTGATTTTAGATCATTATTTTTCCAGTTAATCATTGTCTCTCTGTAACATGTTTAGATTTAAAAGGTGCCTATAACCTTTGTATTTGATTAGCAAGGATTGCTGGTTTATTGATGTTTATTGAAATCATGACCTTCTTTACTACTACCCCAGATATTAAGTCAATCCTATTAACTGTCCACATATTGTAGCCTACTTTGTTGTCGTCTCTAACCAAGAAACCTACCAACCATTCTCTTTCTTATCTAGAACAGAAGGATCTCCTGACTTCCTGAAGGTATTAATAAACACTATACATATATCCATGACCACTGAAGAACCATGTCTAGGTTTCATTTTGACTGTAAATGTGGCAATGCCTGTGAACCAATCAAGAGTACAGATATTTCAGAAAGATGAAATCAACTGTCATTGTCCTCCAGCAAAAATTAGACTCATTCTTCCTTAGTCCATGTTTCTTCATCCTCAGAATCCCTCCCTTTCAGATGCAAGTGCTTCATCAACAGATTTTGTGTGCCTTTCCCCAGCATAAATCCCATAATGCAACTGGTCATCCTTTACCGTAGCCCAGGACATCTGCTTGGTGGAGAACCTTGCTGCCCACTCTCCTGAACTGTTAACAACAATGACACCCCCCAAGCCCCCAACTCGTGTCTTCATGTAGTCCAGTGCAGTGTCAGCAGCCACCTCTGGTGACAATCCTGAAAAGAAGAACAAGGTAACTTCATGGTATCTGTCCTGAAGTCAGTTTTTCAATTCCCTAAAGTTTCACCCCTCCCCATGGAGCCAGCCAAATCCTATTACTCCTTCAACTAAATTAGCAAGAAATTTCCAGTGTAGCAAAGGAACTATTTGTAGGAAGGCTCTGGACAGTTGCTAATAGCTGCTATGGTGTGGTGCTGCTACAACGACGGGTCTTAAATAGCTTCAGATTGTAATTCGGCTTCAGTGTTTGATATAGATTAACTCATGAACTCTATGTTTGAAACACATTTCTTATGCTAGCATTTGAAGGGAAAAATGCCAATCTGTAAGCTTTCCATCAAAGGTTTGTCACAAGCTAGGTCTAAAGCATTTACAATTTGAAAAAAAAAAAACAAACAAACCAAACCACATCGAAACAATCCAAAATTTCAGTCATCATCTATGCTCCAAGTCCACTGGCTATAATGGATCTCAAAGCACATATTTCCTATTGTCATAATTTATCAAAAGCAAACATCAGCGTTACTCTTCCTGAAACTTCTGAAAGTTATCAGGCAAGGTCAGGACTCAATGTACTAGATATTAGAGAAAGGACCAGCAAAGCAACTTTATCTTTTCATTACAATTAATTCATATTAACAGGAATATTTTATAAATAAATCAAAGTTAATGTGCACATCATACACACAGGCCTGTAACAGCTGGAGAATATTTGTTCACTATATATATATGTATGAATATATATTTGGCAATGCAGCTGGCTTACCCTAATTGTTCCAAGATATATACCATCGGTAATGTTATGCAGCTTAAGTTGCAGAACAAAAACTGACCTTCATGCCTTCTCTGCAAATTTTGAGTTAAAACCAAACAAAACCAGCAGAGTCAGAATTATTCACAGCACTGGTGACTGACAGGATAAAGCTCCTTTCTCTGACATTACGGGTGACACTGTGACTATTCAAGTCGGTGGCACTGACTTCAAAGGGTCAGTATTTCACTGTCTGATTTTACGAAAAGACAACAGCTGCCACCATAAGACAGAGATTCCAACAGCTGTTAAAAGACTAGCAAAGCAGTTCACTCCTAAAATATGAAAGTAAATTTTGCAGCATTGGTCTAAAAGAAGATAATTAGGATGTGAATTCCTGAATATTGAACGGAATTATGAAAGAGCTCTATAGTTGTTCTAAGGTATGCAACTTCAGTTGACTGTTTAAGGACTCAAAAAGTTATAATAAGTTGAGGGTTTGTTTTCAGCGCCTTCATGGAAATGAGGGGTGGTGGGGGGAAGCCTACTGCTGACGTATTTTCCTGGCATCTGAGTTATACTTCTGGGCCGGATGACTGAAGGTAGAGCAAGCACGGGCAGGGTGAACAAGTACAAACCAATTAAACATGCACATATGTGGATTCATTATCTTTGTTTCTTTTTCTCTCTCAAAAAAAAAAAAAAGCCTCATTTGCCTTTCATACTGATTTGTCACAAGCCAGACAACTGCTATCAATGCACAGGTTTTACAATGCAGTTAACTTCAAGCCAGAAAGGAAATTGGTTTATACATAAATACTGCTTAGAAGGCCATTCACAAACTGAATATAGAGGACTTAATATAGAGAGTAAGGGCAGATCGTAACATGTTACAGCTTTGGGAGATAATCTGTAGGTTGTATTTTATGCCGAAACTATCACAGCAGCCAAGAGATTTACAGAGAAATGCACCAATTATATGCAAACAGCTCTAAAAAGCATAAGAAAAATATTCTCAGTTGTTACTTGTCCCTCTACTTACTGCTTCTCCAAGGAAAATGTAAACTGAAAATTTTTCAGCTACTTCCAGTTCAGTTGATCTCAAAGCCAGTTATCCTGTACTGCCCAAAAGCTATGGCTTTCTAAAAATAATGGTGATATCTATATTAATGGTTCTTCAACTGCATGGAATACAAGTAGGTTGTCTGGGTATGTTTACAGGCTGTAATATAATCAAGCGTTTAGATGCCAGACTAACTCATGAAGGTAAAGCTCCAAAGGGTCACCCCACAGCCAGATTATATTACAGTCACAGAAGACATACTGTGTCAGCTGTTTACCACATACCCACCCAGTCAGTTTAGTATATTTTCCAAAACAAAATAAAAACTTAAATCACAGTTAAAACCTCTTAAAAGCATTTCTGTTGCTATAATCAGTGTTGTTAAAATAAAAACCAGTACAGTTTATTGGAAAGGTGATATTCTATGCTTTCTTATTTCAGCTCTGATTATCCATCTCTAACACTCCCCTACTGCTTTCTTTAAAGTATCTTACTTTTACTTGTTTTCTATTTCTTTGTTCACAAACATTTAGTTTAAAATTGGGGGAAAAAGTTATTAATTGGACCTCCAGTTAAACAAAGTAGACAATAATGTCTCTCAACGTACATTGATCCAAGGCATGATTAAACATCAAGCAGCACAGATACTTCTGTCCACTTGAGTTTTAAATACTTTAGCACTTTGTTTTGTTTTTTACAGAGAGGTGACCCATCCACACACTCCTGGGAGCAACTCTTCTGCCAACTGTTCTAGGATGATAGTACATAAACTGAAACTTGTCATTAGGCAATGTTTCCCATCTTCATTATTTGAGCTTACAGAAAGTTTGGAACTTACCTTGTTCCATGTGATAGAGGATAAGTCGGGCTAAGACCACTTTCATAATGCTCTCCCCATGTCCTGTGGTTGAAGTGGCACCAGAACGGTTATCAGCGTAACCTCCACTTCCTTTTCAGAGGGGAAAAAAAGGCAATATTCTGTAATACAATTTACAAGCTCTGCACTGTTTAAAATAGGTACAGAATATTTCTTCCTAAAAGTCTGGCACTTCTGTGCATTTCTGGAAGCAAAGTGTCAGTAACTAACTTCCTTCTCATTTCTGCCTCAGTTTGAAAAGTAAAATATATGAAAGAGATCAACAACAGCTGGATGAAGTCAGTTGCCAAGTTATGAGCTAGAAGACTAGTGATCTGCTTGTGGTATATGAAGCAGAAGCAGGCCAACACTTCACAGGTATGGACAAAAACATCTTCCAGAACGGCAAGGGACGGTATAATGAGGATCAGCAAGATAGCGATGGGATGCAGAATGCCAGGTCACACATTACTGATTAAGAAGGTATGAAGGAAGATCTCATGAGGACACTGGTGAATTGACCAAATTTTGAGGGGTGCTAATCCACAAGAGCAAAAGCAGATACGACATTTGAAGAGCCTGGACTCTAGTGAAGCATAACAAAGCACCCCTGAAGAATCTTGCAAGTCCTCACCACAAACAGAGTGCTCCTTCTGTTGAACTCCCACTCCGCGCCCCCCCCCCCCCCTTTTTTTTTTCCTCTCCCATCCTTGTTTTGCTGGCACATTCCACACCCTGTTCTCCACCAAGCTGCCACTTGCTCAACACCCAAGTTTCTAGCACATCTCCTAAGAAAAATATTTCCCAGGAGCAGAGGAGGAGCATACCACAGCATTATAAACAAGGTACGACGAGAGGGGAAAGAGGCATAGAAGAGCAATGAAAGTTTCTTCCATTCTGTACTTTCTTGATCAGATTAGACCCTTTCCCTGAACCGTGATTTACACATGGAAAAACACTGCCACAATCAGTCTGTCCAAGCCCCCTTTCAAAAGGCTCTAATATTTAAAAGGACAGCTAGCAATTCTATACCAAATCCTGCAGATGTCTAGTAAGAGCAAAAGTTGCAGGCAATATGCTCACCAGTGCCCAGTTTCACTTGTCCTTCACAGACCTATGTCCCATACTATAGAAGCCCTGAACTTGATCTATGCAAGAGAAGAGTATTCGCAGTCAGAAGGCTGCAGTCAGAAATGAAGCTGAAAATCATAGTCAAAATGCAGAGGGTACCAAAATATTAGCAATTTAGGCTGTGAGAGAAAGTTAGTATTAGTTTTACAATAACCATGTACTGCTAACAGCAGTGCTGTTTGAGTTTGGAACAAGCTTTACTAAAAATAATTATTTTCCAAATCCCAGCTGTATGGTAGAACCCTGAAGCAATCAAATGGCAAGTCTGTCTCATGAGAGGAACAAGTCTGGGGAAAGGATTTTAAGTGTCTCTTTATACTTGGATAATAGATCTCTTAAAATATTTCCTTTATTCCACACCGCATCTGTTAGGCTCTGAGGCAGTCTTATCAGGGCTCTCTAAGAACAGGAATTTACTCAAAGCTGCCAGTAATTTTACAATTCTGGCTCACTCATATAACAAACAGTAATTACAATTACACCACTTTCCTTAAGTATCAAGAAAAAAGCATCTTAGTATGGATCAGGCTACATTTTTTGATTCAGCTGTGAGCACGGATGTACAAAAGGAGAGCTTTATTAGAATGAACAAAAGGAAACACAGAAAAAACAACAAAAAAAACCCCAACAAAAACCCCACAAACACACAGAAGACAACCAACCAACACCACCACCACCCCAGCCAAACAAAAAAACCCTCAACCAACCAAAAAAACCCAAAGAACTTAGCATCCGGGAAAGGACAGAAACAACAAATGCCAGTCCCCATTTTTCAGACAGAAAAGTGTTGGATGATGATGACAGCACCACACCTCCACTCCTAATCCCTACTTGCAATCTCCATGTTGTGTTAAAGAGCTTGAGTTTTGATACATTTGAATGTTAGACCTCCCTTTCAGATGTCCAGTACTTATGTTTCATTTCACGTGTGTGTGATACATCTTTCTCTTTGAGAGGCAAGACCCCACACCGCATACCTATGCATGCTGTGTCACCAACACGGCCAACCAGTTTATTAGAGAGTCCTCCCGTGGATGTTGCACAAGCTACATTTCCTTCACTGTCTATAGCAACAGCACCGACTGTTCCAAGGTCTCTGCCAAGAAAAACAGTTCACAAAATTAGGTAGAATTAAAGCATACCTGCCAAAGCATGTTGCATTTATTTTCCAGGTAGCTTTAAAAAAAGATGACTGCAAAAAAATTACTGCTCATCATAAAGCTATTTATTACCATGCTTGTTGTTACAAAAATAACAAGCAATAAGCAATAATTCCCACATCTTTATATTTAATAGAATAGAAAGCGCCTTTTTTTTTCCCCCTATGACTTCTTTACATTCCTAGCACGGAAAATTTGAATTTGGGAGGAAAAAAACCCACAAAACAAAACCACACAGGGCAGAAATATTTCCAGCCATCACAGTTCAGTAGTAGTTTTTTGGCTGTGACACACCCAACACCCAACTTTCCCCTAAACAGCAACTCAAAAACACAAGAATTGTCTCCACTGTCCCGATGGGAGGTTAACCGGAATTATTAATGACAATGCATGTAAACAAGTGAATACAGAAAAGGCGAGTCATGTCATGAATGCACTGAATCATTTCCTTCCTGTTCCTCCTCTTTCCTCTTCCTTATTCCCCTAAATGCTTGAAAGCCACAAAAAAAAGGTTATTTATGTGCCTTTCAACTAGTATTGTTCACAATGCATCATTAATACATATTTTTGTCTTTGTAGTCAGTAGCTAAGCAATCTTGAGGTTTAAATCACTTGGCCAGTAGAATCTGTTGAAACCACACAGCAGCTTAAAAAACGTTACGCACTGAAGAAAACAGAAGTCTCAACTACTGCTTTATTTCTTCAGCACAGAAAAGTCATACATAATAGACTCCTTAAAATATACATATGTATTCATACTCAGAGAAAAAAGCTATTGTAACTTACTGTAACAGTTGCTGCACTGAGCAGCAAGACATTACTGAGAAGCAACAATTTGACTGTCCACATGTTCCAATCTTGGCAAATCATGTAGAAACAAAAACCAGTATCTGGCTAGGAGAGGTATGCCAGAAAAATCTACACCTCTTCACACAGGAAAAGAATTTCTAACAATCCTTGGAGGAACTGCTCAACAGGTGACTGGAACGGGAATACCTTTGGAACTTGCCTGGGCACTGGTGAGGGTCTATGGCCCTTCCAAAATCTAAGCTAATTACGTCAGACAAAGTCTTTGTGTACCATGAAACCCACAGTCGACTCCTCAGAGAACCAACTTCCTGTTCCCCCCTGCTTATATAAAACATCATACTGTCAGTCCCTACACTTCATTCACAGCAATTCAAAGTTGACTGATGAATCACAGGCCTTACAAACTGCTCTGACATTTATGTGGAGACAGACCTCATCTCAAACTGATATGATGGTGCAGATGGGCTTCCCACCCATCCATCTGTTACAAATGGTTTGCTGAAGAGCATTAGTAAATTCAATACTTCCTTGCACACTCATGTGGCACCTTCAACCAACCAGAATTAGATGCTTCTCAGAAGTTAAGAAAGGTGCATCCAGATGTACATTTTTCCTAGGTTTGTATTTACCTTAAGCAACTGTGAGAACAATGAAAGTACACAGATCACATACGCAGCAGCTACCTGCTCAGGTACAAGAGCTCAATGAGTGATAAATAACAAAAAGCATGTGTCCGATACACCTCATCTGCCACAGAGCAAATAGACAACTACACTCAATTTCTTATTGTCCCTTCAAACATTTTTATTGCTTCAGTATCATGTTTGTTCATCTTCAGAACAAAGGCACAGCTAGTTGACTCAGAAACATTACCAAGGCAGGCAAAACTTTTTAAGTACAGATATCATATAATTATCTATCATTACTTAGTGATAGTAGTAAGAATCCCAGAGTACCTGTAGTATATCAGAGCATACTATTAGTAATAATGATTTTGTTCAATCGATAATTATTATGTACCGCATATACTGCGATACAGAATGGATCACTTGGATTTGTTCGTTCCCTTTTGTCTAAATCTTTCACAGTCCAGTACCCATGAAATTATATGCACTTATTCTATGCCCATTTAACTAGTGAAGTATCTGCTATTTTGCCTCTTTGCATTGCATCAGAAGTAGGGTTTTCTGTCAATTGCTGTCAGGGTTCTTTTATTTAATACCTCCAGGAATTACTCTTGTGCTGTGGTTCACAGAGGGACTAGTAGCCCATCTTCTACCTTATGGCCAGACTCAACTCCTTTTCTGTGGGGCTCTCAAGCAATCTCCAGCAATTCTCAACTGGTCAGAATCTTTGGAATGAGCGACTGAAAATAAACCAAACCACTCCGTATGCTCAGCGAACGGTGCACACGATGCTGTGATGTCCATGCAATGGAATCACAAGTTTTTAACATAGATGAATGCAGGCTTCCAACCAGCAGAAGAGAAAGGTCTCTCTTCTGGAGACACCAAACTTTGCTTGGAAAGCTGTGAACCCCCAAGGTTTCCAACACTGTTAGGACCAGAGGACTGGCAGTAAAGTACACACCAACTTCCAAATTCCTAGTGTGACCCGGTATTATGTTGCCTCTGACTAATACTACTTCACCTTCTGCCTGTTTGCCTCAGGCAAGTTTCTGCATAATCACTGTGGACATAACAGGGTAAAAGAATATTCCACATGTGATACAGGAACAAATGGGCTTGCATTAAAAAAGACCCATTTTCAACTTTGTAAATTTATGCTGATGTTTTGGCCACTGGTTGTCAGAAAAAGAACAGTGTGGCTAAGATAAGAAAAAGTCTTGAGCCCTTCAGAAATACACAAGCCTTTTTTTATCGGATTTTCCAGAACAGGCATCTTCAGTTTCAGCATTTTCTTAAAAGTGTTATAAAAAAACCCCAAACAAAACAAAAGAAAAACAAATAAACCCCCAGTTATAAAGAATGAATGGGGACTCAGATGCCATGCCATTCCGACTCATATATTCAGAAGACCAAGTGGCAGTAAGGGGCTACACCATCCTCAACATTCTTTGTAATGAATTATAATACCACATAGTCCTTGGACAGACCATGGATCAAAAGAAAACTTCTGTTGGATACAAGACGAACTGCGACAGAGACACTATGGTCAAGGAACAACTTCACTTTGTTTGCAAGACTATATTTACACTTGTCTCACAAAATGTTTTTCTTCTAGCAACTTCCTGAAAGTAACATACAGCTTGTATTTTATGGCCTTATTTCATGGACTTTAATTAATGTGCCCACTGAAGAAATTTCCTCCTTTTGATCTACAAATTCTTCAGCTCTGCTTCTCTCATTACTGCTGTTTCACAGAACAGATGAACATGATGTAATACAGCATTTAGAAAATGTCATAGAGTATTTTCCTATGCCACAACCATTGACATACAAATAAAAGCTCCAAACAATTTAGTATTTATGCCTGCCTCACAGGCATAAAAAACCATATCTGATACCTGATGATTTTCCTTCCTTTCTCATCCACCTCACCTTCCTCTCTACTTCATATGAAACTTGCTTATTTTTCAAGTGACTTTCATTTTGCTATTGTGCAATTCCATCCAGTAGCATCTCTTTTCACACCCACAACTGCACTGAACTTGGTCAATTTTTTCATTCTTATCTACAATAATCAACAGCCACAACCAGCACTCATAAGGAGTTACTGGTCAAAATCTGACGTTGTTTAACTACCTAATCCAGTTCAAAGACAAATCTGACCATCTCCTTAAGCAAGATCAGCTTTTTTTTTTTTTTTTATGGACTTGTTTTAAAATGTGGACTGGACATTTTCTAAAACCATAGTTCCTCCACAGAAAAGAACTATATAAAGTGATGCCTGCTGTTAACTCTATGCACTTCTCTAACTGGTGATTTTAAGAGCAATATCAAATCTTAATTTTGTCCTCTGTTAATGCCACAAAACTTACCCTATGTCAAAGTCACCAACGCCCTTCTTAAGCATCAACAAGTTTGTCCAAGTTTGTTCCAGTCATTGAAAGCTTGATTTTTCATTACTTCCATCGAGAACACACTCTGAAAACTGTATCAAACCATGTAACACTCGCAACTGAGATAGTCTGGAGTCTGAACACAGGCCATCAAGCTTTGGCGCTTTTTTTTTTTTAAATTGATAGCACAAGTTAAATCACCTGAATTTTAAAAGAAAAAAATATTTTATAAAAACCCTACTTCTGAAATTCTTCAGGGTTGGAATCTGGTTCAAGGTTCTTCTTCCATCTCTCCCGGGATCTCTCAGTTATGAGTTTCTCCCCTGGAATCTCAGGAACACCCATGGCCTGAGCGAACAGGTGTGCACCGTGGTCACTCAGCAGCATGTGCTTCGTCTACAGAAGAAAGGCAAGAGATTAATTGACAATTCTTATTTTGTTTTGTACAGAGCAGTTTTGTATAATCACTCTTTATTTTTAGAAGTAGCCACACAAAAACAATTTCCAAATTTTGTTTTAAACTGTTTAGACTTCTACACCTATATCCTCTTCAACTAGCCCAAAAGATTTTCAGCTCTCCAAAACACAGATACAAACTTTCACCGTTAGTATCAAAGAATGGCATTTATCTATTTAATACTTATTGTAATGGGAAAAGAAAAATTGGTAAATTTGCTTTTGCTAATTAGCATGAAACTTCTCTGTACTGTTTCCAATCACCAAATCACTACTTAACTGTTTTGTCCAGTTAACTAAGAGATCTAGAAGGATTTCACTTGGAAAGAATGGTAAGTAAATTCCTGTTCTGTTCGAAAGTATTACACCCTGTAAAATAACCCAGAAATGTAAATATCATACACTAAGGTGTTTCTTAACATCAGCTGAACCATTTTATTCTAAATACTTCCTTCAACTAGCTGCTACTCATATAGACCCAGATTTTCAAATTTAAGTACAGAATATTGTTCTCACAGGTTTGACAAAAAAAAATGTTTGCTTTCTTCTAACAACATTTGGAGAAGCTCTGTTTTGATTCCTTTATTTAGCAAAGCACTTGGACCAGATTTAAGCCAACAACCTTAGTTAATTCCATGTTTCAAAGTCTGTACTGCGTGGTTAATTCCTATTTTAGAGAATTCCTATTTTAGAGAAATCTGTGTCCAAAAATAAACATCAACTTCTTGGACCACTACAGAGCTGTTAATTGCTTATTAGTGTCCAGGAAGGTTCTGAAGGAGCAGTGGTCTGACTATATGGCATGGAGTCATTTTAGAGCAGAGCAGCTAACTTCGAACAAGCTTTTACATCCATGCAGCAGCACAGCACACAAGTACCAAAAAGGCAGAGGTCCAAAACGTAGAACCACGTGATGCTGGGGGCAGCAAGCCTGTAGAGCCAAGCAGGAGACCGCAGCAGCGGTCTCTCAGCCTGAAGTGGGAATGCCAGAAGTTGGGTATTACTGTGTCATGCTGCATTCCACAGGACATTTACCAGTCTCAAAGCTTCAGGCTTTAAGATGTTGCAAACCATCAGCTCCTGTTGATTTCTAAAGCAATGACAAGCCATCACCACCAACGCCAACCCAGAGGACTGCATTGTTTCGAAGGATTTGAGCTGAACCTCTTCCCAAACCACAGACACTGAGCTCTGCTCCAGCCTATTACAGCCTCTGCTCTGACCCCTTCAGATGGTTGCACAAGCAGGAAACGTGACTACACTTCAGAAACATTCCTGAACAGTCATTCATCCATGTGGTGGCCCTGACATCAAACATTTCTGAGAATTTAGATGTCCTTCTATTGACAAATTAAGTCCCCAATTCCCAAGAGTACAGCCTTAGGGAACAAGAGCGAGAGTTTCAAGGATGAGCCCTCTGCATCCGTGAGACGGGCAATAGGCTCACACGCCAAGTGCTGGCACCAGACCATAAAAGACCTGCCTCTGTCTAACGAAGCTCAAGCGTTCTTCCGACTTTAAAAGTCACTTCTTTGTGTGATACTGCCCCCCTCTGCCACTAAACCACGACAAGCACATGATCCAAATCAGTTTTGGTGTGGTTTTTTTTTGTTTGGTTGGGGTTTTTTTTGGTGTTTGCTTTATTTTTATGAAATGCATCCATCTTTTCTTTCGACTTTATCTGTAAGAGGAAGGCTGTGTCCTCCATCACTTGCTTTATTCGGCAATTAAAACCCTAAATCATCCTTTAAATAAGTTTAAAAAACCCGCAAGTTTTATTGTAAAAAATGGAACTTATTTCTTAAAACTTTTTTCCAAATGTTCCCTCCCATATGTAGATTCTGATAACGTACCCACCTTCCTGAGCTGCACAAACAATACTTGCAATATAGAGGAATAAACTTCTATAACAGTCTTGTGGTGTTTTGGTTTTTCGTGGTAAGGTATCTTAAGCAGAACTTGATTTGCTTTTCTCTTCAATATACCTTGTTGATCAAAAGAGCTGCTAGAACATTGTCAAACAACCCAAAAGCACATTTTTGTCTCATCCTTCTACAGTTTCATTAATATGTTTGCTGACTTTCTCAAGTGCCTAATTTATCTGGGACACATTTATTTAATACAAAATAATCCAAAGGACAAAATAAATGAATAAATGGTTCCAGAAATCTTACTAATAAACAACAAATGTTGGCAAGTTTAGTTAATTTCATGGGAAAAAGGGAAGAGAAAATCCCTCAAATTTCTGCAGCTGGACTGAAATTCAGACTATCACTGTTCTTTATTTAACAAGCTTGGCAGTGCACAGAGCACAGCAAAAATTTGCACCTTTGCCTTGAGAAGCCTATGTTCTCAGCTAAATTCTCCTGTGTCTAATGTAAAGAGTTAGATGATACAGTAGGGGAAAATATACACACAGTTCATGTATACCAATGAATCAGCATTCTAATTTTCACAAGATGCCTATCTAATGAAGTGTTGAAGCTGAGGGGGATTACATGTCCCATTAAAAACAAAGAAACAAACACACAAAAAACAAACCACCAACCAAAAAAACCCCGCATTTCAATGTATCATTCTATTTTTGTTCGATACAAACAGGAATAATTCAACAGTGATTTAAATGCTTTCTCAAGGATTTGTTGAATTAATTAGCTAGCGTACTAAAAGCTTTCCATCTCTAGAGGTTGCTGTGTTCAATAGCATATTAAATCACAAGTGGAAATTATTCTGGTTCCCTCCTTTCTTCTACCCTGTGAATTTGGACAAGTTTGAGCCCAGTGAGAACGCAACAGCACACAGGATAAATGTGCCCAACAACAATCTAGAAGAGCTATTCTGGCCACCAGATGGAGCCCATATTGTTCCATAATAGGAATGGAAATACAGAAAATTACAAGCGGGTGGGAAGTGGTTTTTTGCTTTATTTGTTTGGTTCTGGGCGCTACATGTTTCAAAATTCCTTGAGGCAGTGAGGCATCTCAAAACCACTGGGGAACCCCAGGAAAACTACAGTTTTATTATCCACGGGTCACAGAGTTCAAGGTATTTTTAATTATGCACACTAAACCAAATACGCTCCAAAAAGTACTGTGAAATAGATTGGGTTGGTGTCCCAAAGTTCCTACCCAAGATTAACAGAAGAGTAACATCAGTTGGTATTCCAACTGGAGAGACAGCAGAAACTCACCTCAAGCCATATCAAGCAATTTAGGCCAATATTTACATTTGTACTTTGTCATCTACACAGGGGTTTTTTTGCATCTGAGCAGAGTAATACACTTTACCATAAAATGTCATGGGGTTAGGGCTATACCATTATACTTGATCCTGTACAGTTGAATTTTATTGTTTCATTTCAAAATTAGCCTCTATTTCTGAACACCAGAAGCACCACACAATGACAAGACAGACAAAGGAGGTGGTCTTGCAAAGCTGTCTACTAGCTACGCTTACTTGTTCTAGTTACATGACAGCATAAATCCCATATGAAAGAACAAAAAGCTGATTCATCGCAAGTTTTAATATTGTTTTCTAGTGGACACACATTTTTAAAAGTATTTTAGTGAAAAGTTCTGATTGTAAAAGCAGAACATCCTCCAGTTAAGGGCAAAAATAATGCCTATCTTCTTTGGAGGCTGTTGAGGACAAATGATGTTTTTCAGTTATCTTTATAGACAACAGAAGAGACTTTGTTTCCTGAAAAGCCACTTTGAAAGGTTAAAGAAATATAAATCCCATATTTTAATAAGTGTTTTTGCAAATGTGAACTCTTTTCAACAATGAAGCAGCTGCACTAGCAGGATGGAAAACACAAACTCCAAAGACAGTACAAACTTCTCGATCAGTGTCACAGTCTAGTAATTGTAAAATGGATGCACATATCACACAAATGACCTATTCCATCCTGAACCACACCAGTTGAACCATTTATGAAAAATGAGAGACATCTGCTGTGACAGATATCAGAAGGATTTCTTAGTGGAGTAAGGTGGGATTGATTTTACATAGAAGGTCAAGTAATAATCATGTCGCTGCCCTGATAAAATTGATTCTCTTGGAAAATCTGTCACCATCACATAGTGCTAATGTAATATTTTACTGCTGGAAGACCACGACTTTGCACGAGGGCTACCATCTGTCTAGGTCACAATGGAGAAGGCCAACAACAAAAGACTGTGTCACATGGCCAAGTATGTTATTGGGTCATTTAACTAAGTTCTGTGTCATTGCAAAGTCAACAGTACATTATCCAACTTTAATATTGCAGGATCAAGCAGAAGACTCGGTGACAGCATGAAATCTCTTCAAAGGACAAGCCAACAAAAACCGCACAACTTAAAATCTTGAACACCAGCTGTGGAGCTACAGGTGATCGACACGTATAGGTAAATTTCTCCTTGAGCTTCCGATTGCATGGCAGAACTTTTGTTTCCTTAGAACATTATTTTTAATAACTAACTCTCAAAAACCCTTAAAATAAAAGTTCTCCATGGTCATGACCATAGTTTCCAAATACTACCATCTATTTCTCTCTTCTTTCCTGCTTTAAAGCACTACACAAACATCATCGATGTGTATCAATGTACTGGATGAAGTTCTAAAACGAAAAAATGCGTCATACTCAAGTACATATTCAGCATACCTTTTCCATGACAAGTCGAGCAAGTTTTATTGGGTTTGCTATACATTTAACTGCAGATACTGCTCCAGAGTCTAAATTTTTTCCATCCATGATAATGGCATCCATTTCTACTTCACCTTTTTCATTTAGAACAGATCCACAGCCTAAAGACACACACACCAAAAAAAAAAAAAAAAATCAAGGAGGAAGGGAAAAAGAAGAAAGTCATTAAGAGCTAACCATCAGGTGATTCAATTATTGTACCTCATCAAGCAAACTTTCTCTTTCCCAGTTTGTTGTCTAACGTATTGAAAGTATCTCCTGAATACAAACAAACCAGCAGAAACATTGCTGAGTATAACCACAAAATCCAGCCATTAACAGAAGTCTCACTGGGTACATCTACTTTAAAATTGAGTTTTATTTTTATAAGATGAAAAACACACTTCCAATCCCATCCAAAATGATATACTAGGTACAAAAGTTAAAATGACAAACAATCATGAACAGAATTCTTTATCCCTCAGATCACTTCGAGTGTACATAAAACTATTTTACCTTTACACTTCTTCCAAAAGAAGAACCCAACAAAATAGTGTAGTGTTCAATCCTGTCAACAGATTAACATCACATAGCATTCCAAGAAACTGCCAAAATCGATGGAGCGGAATAAAAGCATCCATTCGCTAGTGTAGCAAAAGCTTGAAATAACAAGTTCTTCATTACCAAATAAAAACAGTAGACAAAGGAATTAAAAAAACCCACCAAACCAACACAAAAATCAAGTAATAAAATGTTGGGTAGTTATTTTCTTCTATAATTATCAGTGCTATCACTAACCTAATTGAAAATTAATGAGATACAAAATGAGACAATGCAAATAGGTGCTTTTTTTCCTTTAATAAAGCAAATAACTATCACAGGGGAATAATCAGTTGTAAGCCATCAAATGCACAAGCCTTGCTAATAAGAATGGAGAATACTAATCCTAAAAATAAGTAAAAAAAAAAAAAGCAAAACCAAAAAACCATGGCAGACTTACACAGTAGCTCAGGTAGAAAGACTTGAACATTGTACAGAGCAAAAGAAGTTTTTATTATTTCTGTTAAACCAACATTAAAGCAGATCAGAAAGCACTGTTAGTAACTGTTGACACAAGACTTCTATACCAATGTACATCAGACCTAAATATATGAAGTTAAATCCTGTTACAGGAGGCAACAAAATCCTGTAATCCTCCTACAATCTCCAGAGCTCCCCCCGCCACACACAGACACACCCCCAAAAAATTATTTTTTGTCCCTCTCCAACTGCATAAACTATTCAAGAGTTCAGCCCTGCACCATTCCCAATGTGGCAATTTCTAGACTACACTATCTGTAAAGAGCTTACAGGTAACTGCCTTATGCCACCTGTGTTAACATCAGTCTCCCAGCTTCTCCTTTATGCTGTTATAAGGAATAAGTCTTGTTTTCTTAGATAAACCTCTTTTAGCTTCCTTTGACATGGCAGGCTCTCCAGACCATGATCACTGAATTCCCACTAGAACTAGGGTACCCTTTGCTCAGGTATCAGTGACCAGAACCACGGTTCCAGGGGAAACTCTACCAGCCCCCTTCATCGCTGCATTCATACTATGTCTACCAGACATCTCTCCTGGGATACACCTTCAGATTTCCTAAAATTTCCTGAGCAGAACACAGTTTCAGACAGATCTTGTAGTCAAAGGCAACTTCCTACAAAAACCTCCTTCTACAGTCAGTGGAGATAGGTGCCCTCTAAGAACAATTCATTCCCCTTGCCTTGGAGAGCTGTACAGCCATCCTTCCTCATTCCACTGATCACCATGAAAGCTTGTGCACCACAGCAAGGCTGGATGCTAAAATTCAGGTTATCTGAGGTAGGAGAAATCCATCTTTCTGTTGTTACAGACTCTCTCTTCACTTGCCTTCCAGCACAATGGGTTGGGACTACCTGCCTCTTGAGGCCACAGTATCCTTTGGCAGCAGCACTGGAAGAAAAAGTTTGGCTCACTTGTGAAGCCAAGGCAGAGAAACAACAAAAAAGAGACAACAAAAGACAGAAAATCCAAGGGGACATAAACAACGAACATGTCGGACATCAGCCAAATCACAGCGGGGGTGCCGAGAGCAGCACTCCAGTTCCCTTTATCTACAGACCACACTACCCTGCAAAGGCTGAGGAAGAAAGAGTGTGCAAGGAGCACTATACTGGAATGACAGCTCTTATATCTGGAGTATTCAGATCAAGCTGGTTAACACTTCTAATCATCAAAGAGATGGCATAAAGGAAATATAACCATGGCCATTTCCTCATCACAAGCAGAACATGATGACTTCACTATAAATTACATGCTGCAGAAGTCACTAAGGTGGTAGTTTTAGACAAAAATACAGCTTCTGAGTCCCTAGACCAAGCCTACGTCGAGATGCATCCACACAGTATGGCTAAATCCTATAATTGAAAAAAGGACACAACTTGATCATTTTGCCCATTCCTCACAATATTTATTGCTGTCTCTTAGCAATGTCTGTGCTTTCCTAGAAAATATTACACTAAAATGGATTTTTCTTCGACAAAGATAAATGCCACATAGTGAGTTTTAAACAGCCACTCCAATCAGGGCCCTCTTCACATGGCTTCCAGCTCATTTTTGCCATTCCAGTTCATTTTAGGAGCTCTATCTAATGAGCGTTAACACAATTAGATGTGTCTGTAAGTGATTACCAGACTACTTGCCACTTAGATCAGCATAGTCAAACTTCAACAAGGGCTTAACGCTCAAGTCCAGTTTAAGCAAATTTTGCTAAAAATTCCTCATTTAATATACAAACAAGGTATTAATATTGTTAGAACAAATTGAAGTAAACACCCTTATACAAAAAATAATTCAACATATATTTCAGTCAGGATAAATGTGACCTTGGACCATGAAAAAGTGTGTCATAAACCAATATTGCACTTCGTATGTTAAGCAAAATGTTAAGTTATAACTGTGTATCAGTCATTGTATACGGTAGACTCTAAGGTCCTATGCTCAAATGATACGATCATTTTTAGAGGAGCATACACTGCTCACAAGTATCAGTTCAATGACGGCATGTTACAAGAGAGCGTGGCTCAGAACAAGCAGTATTAGGGACAGGATCCCACATAAAGGTTAAAAAAAGCATATATGCAAAAGACAGAATATGGCTAGCTATTGTGATCCTACTTAGGATGCAAATGCTTCAGACTGTTGTGTACAAGTGAAATAAATGAGTCTAAACAGATCATTATAAAGTAAGCTTTCTACACTGAGAGTCACACTGAGCTAAAATCTATTTCCCATCTAAACACAGAACCATTGAAACTAGTATGTAAGAAACCAAGAAAGTATACAACTATGTACACGGAATGATTAAGACAGACATGTAACAATCTTTAAGCTTAAATTTATATTGAAGTTACTTCCACATTAATATTGGACACCTAATGTTAGACAGCACATTCTTGAGATGCTTCTCAAGAATTAGGATTTCTTCCTGCCCTGAAGTAGCTGCTGTTTTTAAAATAGTAAATCTTAATTATCTCACCAGAGAGATATTTTGAGACATAACTCAGAAGCGTAAAGAGAGACAAAGGCCAAATAGAGACTGATTTACTGGCCTGAGCAAAACAAAGTCCTAAAGGCTAGTGACTGATTTAGAGAACATGTGAAGAAAAGTAAAAGTTAAATGAGAATGCCACCCTGATGTTAATTATATAATAGTACACACCACATCTCTATGTCTGCTTCACGATTTCAGCTTGAATCCTCTAAAAATCAAGATGTCCAAGCCAAGTCAGTAACAAAACACTGTGAAAGTTTCATATGACATAAGAGCTCTCCCTCACTCTCAACTGCAAGGTGAGAAGAAACAAAAGGATCTCTTCAAACTAAGTGTGCACAAAACTAATTGCTATGTTATCTAAAACAGTGAACATTGACTGGTCTTTCCACATTTATTCCTGACATACCTTGGTGGGAGTGGGGAAACATTTTCACTGAAATTCATCAAAATAATAAATTTAAGGCCATATGAAGAGGAAAAAAATATTCAACTATTGACATAAACATTAACTAACATTAATTGCTAGGAAATTCAGTTATGAACCTAACTGGATAAATTCATGATACATATAACATTACTGCATTATTTCTGTAATATTATTTACAAAAGCACTAATTGCAAGCATTAGTTAAGAGAACAACACCTCAAATCCCCAAGAACAGTATTTCTCTGGCAGTAGGTAAAGGTCAAGTGTTAAGGCTTAAACACTGCTGCAAGCTATATTCAGGTGTCTTAAACATGAACGTTAACTAAATGTATCCTCCGTTAAGGAGCCCATGTATTAAAACTGAATACACAGCACAGTAACAGGAAAAGATTTACCAAAAAGTAATATGGCACTGCAAGAATGAAATGGCAGGTATAAAACACTAAAAAATGAGAAAAGAGTAAGTCGTCTGCCTAAGTGTACGCATAAGAAACTATGGTACATACCATGCTATTTTATTATACAGAGAAATAAACTATTTTGTGACGCTAGTATTTACTCCACTGCAATGTGCATCATTCAAAGAAAATGCAAGCCAGCATTTTCAGAAGCATCAAGGCAAAACACTTGAAATGCATGATGATTTTAAACTCAGCTCTTGAAAAATTACCTGCATTAAAGTGAGGATCATCTTCCATTGACCGTACCGCCTCCTCAACTGCATCCAAGGCACTGCCTCCCCGTTTCAGGATACCATAGCCTCGCAGCGCAGCTCTGACGACACCAGCACGACTTCCCTCTTCTCGCTCTTTAAAGATCCGGCCAGCTCCACCATGCACCACAATGACAGGCTTCATCCTGCCGAATTCCCCTCGAGGCTTTCAGTTGTGCACACAGGTTACTTGTAATCAGCCTGTTTTGGAAAGAAGAGCCTTTAGTGTCTGCTTCCTTCTACATGGAGAGAGCCCTGGGGGTTAGTTAACCCAGTTCGACTGCAACCATTTTACCTTTCAGGAAGCTGAGCGCTCACATCCAGGAGCTCCTAATGTCATGTCAGGGCTGGAGGAGGCCCCAGGCAACTTGGTGCAACTTTGAGGTCAGCCCTGCTTTGAGGCACCTTGCAGCCTAAATTACTCTCTGACCTTACGATTTATCACAAACCCTGTCTGGTAAGGTTACTAGTTACACAGCACAAAGCATCTGAGTGACTCTCGATCCTGCTGACTGCTCTTCCTGTTAGATGAGCAGCCTCACTGTTTTAATACAATATAACCAGCGAAAAAGTGCCTGACCCGGCCCGAGTTCACAGCTTAACCAGCTCTACTGCCTGGAGTTCAAACCTCCGACCTCTCGCAAAACTCTGTACTTTGCGCAGGAAAACAAAGCACTCAAACCTGGCAGCCAACAGTGTCTTGTTACTGCTCACGGCCTCCCGTTGCCACACACCTTTGGTGATGGCCACCACCTTTTTGCTTCCAGAAAAGGCAAAGGAGAAGCAGCCTCATCTCCCACCGAAATCTAGGACACCTCGCAGAGGAAACGCTCCACCTGAAAACGGTTTCCCGGGGCCAGCTATTTTTGGAGGCTGTGAGGAGCAAAACCCAACAGCGATCTTCTTCTCATCCTACACGCAGACCCTTCGGACAGCCCCAGCGCAGCCCTGGGCTCCGCAGCGCGCGGGTCGGCCGGCGGGCGGGCAGCAGGACCGCAGCGCCCAGCCCGCGCTGCCTGCGCGGTACAGCCCCGGCTGCGGCACGGACGCCCCGATTCCCGCCCAGGATCCCGCCAGCGAGACCTCTCAAGTTTTTATTTCAATCGGCAGCTACGCTGTTCCCGCCGCGGGGGCCAAGGGAGGTGGTTCGGAGCCGAACAGCTCAGCCCGGCCTCTCCGCAGCCGCGGATCGAGCCCTGTCGGGCGGCGCGGCGACGCCTCAGCCCGGGGCGGGCCTGGCCCGGCCCCGCGCCCCCCCCGCACTCGCTCAGCCTCGCCCGCCCCTGCGGGGAGCGAGACCCCGGGCTTGGAGCCCACCTGCAGCGCCCCGTCCCAGCAGCGCCCCGCGGCCGCCGAGCGCAGCGCCCTGGCCGCGCTCCCGTGGCGGTGCCGGCGGTGCCAGCGCAGCCCGGAGCGGCCGCGGCCGGCCCAGCCGCAGGGCACACGCACCGCGGCGGCAGGCGGACAGCCCTGTCCCGGCGGGGCCGCTGCTGCAGCCGCCCTCAGCAAACATGGCGGGCCCCACCGCACTGAGCCATGCCCGCAGTTAAGATGGCGGCCCGCCTGGGCGGGGACGGGCGCTGCTGCCTCAGGGCCGGCGGGAGCGGCCGGGCCCCGGGCTGCTTGGCAGCGGTGCTGCCGCGTTGCGCCGTTCTCGGCGTCGTTCCCCGATCAGCTGTGGGCGAGGCGGGGAGGGCGTTCCCCGGCAGCACAGCCCCCACGGAGGGGCCGGGGCCTCCCCGCCGCCGCCGCCGCGCGGGGCAGGCGGTAGCTGCGGTGTGACACGACCCACCGCCGCCTCATTTCCCCCGTGGTAAACCTGAGAAACGGCACCTCTGCCCCACATCGAAACCCGGCGGCGCGTCCCGGGTGCCCGCCGCTCCCTCTGCTCCGCTCCCGCCGGGTAATTCCCGTTCCCAGCGCCCGGGCTGCCCGGGAGAGGCTGGAAGGGGCCGCAGGGCCTGTGCGAACAGCGTGTGTCCGGGCAGGCGGGTGTGGAGCAGGCGAGGACAAGGTGTGTGTGGACACGCTTATGCCAGATAGGCGGCAAAGGCAAGAAATAATCTTGCCTTTTTTTTTTTTTTTTTTTAATTGTAGACTGCTGGTGGGACAAACAAACTGGAAGACAGGAGGTTCCACTCAAATATGAGAAGAAACTTCTCCATGGTGAGGATGACAGAGCACTGGAACAGGCTGCCCAGGGAGGTTGTGGAGTCTCCTTCTCTGGAGACATTCAAAACCCGCCTGGACGCCTTCCTGTGTAACCTCATCTGGGTGTTCCTGCTCCGGCAGGGAGATTGGACTGGATGATCTTTTGAGGTCCCTTCCAATCCCTAACATTCTGTGATTCTGTGAACAGTTGTTTGCTATAAAAAGACCTACTAAAAGTAATTCTTCCTGAAAAAGAAAAATATTGGTAAAATAGACTTAATTTTTAAAAAAGTATTCCAAAGTTCCTTACCTTTGTGTTAAAAAATATAAACAAAAATTTCTCAACATTTTTACGAACTCTACCCAGCAAGCAGCTGGCCTTCTTCCTTGGCCGTTCCTGCTGAGTTCACTGCCTCTTTGCTTCTTTTTTTCTCCATTTTTTTGCTCTAGGCAAGGCTGCAGGGTGACCAGTGAATCCAGTTTGCTCTGCCCATGCAAGAAGTTGAGGTGACAAGGCTGTGCAAAAGGACAAGGATTTACGGCAATGTGCAGTCACTCAATTTAAGGTCTGTTTTGATCCTGAGGGTTGGTTTAAAGTGAATTATTGTGGTTTAATTAAAATAAACTAGCCTGGATGTTTTTTCATTGTCACTGATGGGTTAACAAAGAGGAATTTAAATTTCATATGTGAATTATTGGAGAGTACCTCTTCTTTTTATGGAATATCTGTCTTGCTCTCAGAGGTAGTAATCAAAAGAGGAAACTGATGTTAGTTAGGTTAAGTAGTTTAGAAGAATTTTTTTTTTTTTTTGCATGGACAGCGGAACACTATATAGTAACCTTAAGCTGAAATTTTAATATTAGTCTAATAATGTTACAATTCAAAAGAACAAGCATCACTTGATAGAACTGGAATAGAATCACAGAATGTCCTGAGCTGGAAGGGACCCACATGGATCATCGAGTCCAACTCCTGTCCCTGCATATGACAACCCCACAGTTCACACCATGTGTCTGAGGGCTTGTCCAGTCTCTTCTTGAACACTGTCAGGCTTGGGGCCGTGACACCTCCCTGGGGAGCCTGTTCCAGTGCCCCACCACCCCCTGGGGGAAGAATTTTTTTCTAATGTCCAACCTAAACCTCCCCTGGCACATCTTCCTGCCATTCCCTCGGGTTCTGTCATTGATCACCACAGAGAAGAGATCAGCACCTAATAACCTGTTTCTACATCAATTTTCTACCTTAAGCCCTCTTTGCCATTGTGGTAAAATCATTTTGTGCTCCTTTAATAATGCTGTTTAGCTTCTCAGAAATTGCTGCAAAGTATTATTTTTAATTTTGTAACTTACATAGATTTTAAAAAAATCAACATATTGAATTGCGTATCAGGAATCTGTCTTAAAGCTGTGTAAACTGTTAGGATAATTTTTAAATAATTACCGTAGAAAGCTATCGATTTCATTCTTGCTAATTTTCTTAAGACATCTTTGCATATTATAATTGCCAGAGAAGCAAATTTAAAAAATACACAGAATAAATCAGTTCTTTTGCATGTGCAGCCTCACAGAGCTTTGCTTTCCCGCTTGTAGGCTAGATGTGCTATACTTGAAAGAGGTGGGAATGTGTTACCAGAGGTGAGTAAGGACTAGAGGGCTGAAGCGGGGAAGTGAGCAATCTCACCACGTGTGTGTGAGAATAGCCTGATATTGTAGGGTCTACTCTGCATCTATGATGACTAATATACAACTATAATTGTGCCTTCTATTTTCCTGCAGAACCTGTATAATTAAGGGCAGGTCCTCCTGCTTCTAGAGAAAGAATTCCCCTAGAATCTCCTTGAAAATTTAATTCTAGGAACGAGCAAAGTAAAATATACTGTAAAAGTAACTCTTTAAATGCATATACATAATAAATATTTTTCTTTCTTTTTTGAGTAAATGCTTATGTAGCAACTTGTCTGTTATCCATGAACTATTTTAAAATCTTCAAAACATGATGTGGAACAGAAAACAGTGTTCTGTATATTTTTACTTGGATTGTAGGAGCATGCAGGATCAAGGCTAAGGCTGCTTGAGCAAGTGTCATAAGCATGCAGAAACACCATACTAATTCAAAAACTCTGCAAACTTGGATCTTCTTATGTTAGGCAGAACTGTCATATGGAGATCACTGCAGCATCAGGTCACGCTCTGCAAAAACTTACGCATGTTGAGTAACTTTGTTTACGTGCACAATTCGACTAAGTATGTAAACCCCTTCTTACTATATTCTTGCTGCAAAGAGTATGCTCCCATTTAGATAAGCTGGAAAAAACAGTTCCTCGGAGAGTTTAATTTTTTTATGTAAATTGCAGTATTTCTTAAACTTACTTTCCAGTAAGATTAGCAGTGAAATTTGCAGCAGCAAGACAGAAAATAATAGATATGGTATTCACTAAAATACAGATGTGATCAATTCGAATTCATTGATGAGTCATACGTTCAATAGTTTAGCTGGAAATATTTTCTTGGTGGAGGGCCTAGAATCACCAATGGCAATGACGTTTTCTCCGCTTCTGCCCAGAAGTGAGGTTACATTGGAGATGGGTTCATTTTCCTGTTTTGAGGAGATTCTAGCCCCAGAACTCAGATGTCCTTTACCTAGCAGATTGTCCCAAATGAGATGGTAACAGCATCTTTCTGTTCCCGGTATTTATGTATTTCACACACAGTGGGATGGTCCTACCAGAGCGACAGAAGTAGGCACCTCTCTGAGAAACCTGTGTGCTGGGGGAGGAGGTGGAGCAGTATATGATGCGGTTCTGGTTGTGGGAAATCCCAGTTCAGATCCTAGTTTTGAATCAAGCACAGGGTGGGTTTGACCACTTTTCAAAGCTAAAGTTTAGAAATGGTCCTGGTGGTTAGTTTCTCTGTGTCACGTGTATTTACTGAGAATTTATCAGTGTTTATCAGCCCTAGGCTGTGCTGAAGGTGAGTGTCCTAAGCACAAGGCAATGAAACTGCATCATGGATGACTGGCAAAGACTAAAATTAGAACCTCTTGTTTTCCTTTTCTTTTCTCTCTGTTGTTATAAGAGCCCTGAAACCATGTTGCATTTTTTCACTGCACGCATGAAAAAACATGTTCATCTATCACCCCTGTGCTTTTGAAGTCTCTCCCACAGCCCACGAAGTCTATAAATCCCAGCCTGCTCCCTTCTAAGCACTTTAACTTCAACGAAGGCAGATCAAGTTCAATTTTTTGAGATTATTCTCAATTCTCTGTTTATTCCAAGCTTTACATTCCCTCTGTAAAACTCTTTCAGACATTCTTGTTTTGGCTAATCTGCGTAGTACATCTTTGCAGTGTGTTGGAGAACCTGTCTGTCCATCTGACAGGAGCTTACAGCTTCCCAGCAAGTGCAGGAGGCTTCTGGATGGATCCGTTCAGAGAAGATGGCCCCGTCAGAGCTGGCAAGAGCCATACTTGCTTTGTTCAGCCCCACACACCTAGCCAAAAACATGTGCAAAGTCCAGAGCTATCACAACAAGTGCAGGCATTTAACTCCCCAAGATTTAGAAAGTGTTTCTCTTACATGCCTTTTACATTTATTTTATCTTTAAATTTTGATTACATTAGGAAAATGCAGCTCTCTTTGTTTTTAATGGTGTTCAATTAACATGCTATAGGCTGTAATTAAAATAGAGATTTTAAGTTAGGCCATGTTTTGGGTAAAACCATAATTACTTTTTAAAATATGTTAGAACACATTTACTTAAACATTGCTTGAGATAAGGCCTCAAACTTACAAATACTCAGGAATTTTCAGGGAAATTTATAATACACGGTAGCAGTAACTAAGTTTCAGTTCTAAGTATTTTGTCATGTGTGTAATCTTACTGAGGGTGATAAAAGTTTCCACGGTAAAGATTTTAGGCAGCATTGGCAATATATAGAACACCTTGGGGAGAAAAGTTATCACAAAATAGTTCGAAATAATTCATAGAGGATTTTCTTATCTCCCAGTTGGAGCTGAATGAAAAATTGGTAAAATGACAAATGAAAATCTGTTGTTCTTTCTTCCTCTGCAACTTCTTGTCACTCAAATGTGTGGATGCGTAGTGACCCTAAATGCAGTATATCACAGAAGGCAGGAAATAAAAGCGCATCAGCATGGCAGATACATACCAAGAGTACATATGATACTTGAGATACTCTTCAGACCTGAGAGATTAAATAGGAATAAAATGAAACTAAGTTGGGGCATAGTCATGGGATTAAAATAATTATTTTTTAGGAACTTAAAGACTTCACCAAGTTGCCAAGCATTATGGAGGAACAGGGGGCTCCTGTATCAGATCAAAGATCCCCTCTCATTATTTGAAATGGGGTTCAAATCATGAAAACTTAGTAAATGCAGCTCCAGGGGGTCATCATCGTTACCTGCAGCTGACCCTGTGGAGGTGGTCTAATTTTGCAGAAAGGTGGGCAGGGAAAAATTAAGCTTTAGAAGTTTTCTGGGCATAAGTGCATTACATTGCAGGTATGCATATATATAGCAGTTACTGTGGTACCGGGAGGATTGTAATGACTGTGTGTGGCCATTAGAAAAGAAAATAAAGGCATGATGGTTTTGCTAAGTTCAAATGTTTGGTGTATTTGTTAGAATTATTTTTGTGTGTAATGAAGTACAAAGCTGTGATGTAACAGTAACAGAACCATAAAAATTTAAGTGATCAAGTTAGTTTGATCAAAATGGTTTTTTTTGCAGTAAAAGCATATCCTAATGTAGTCATTAACATTAAGAAATGCTTAGAAAAAATGTGTGCGATGTACATAAAACAAGATTCAAAAGGCGTATTTAGAAAGGGAGTTCTCCAGAGTTTTTCATCAATCCGTTTCTTAAGAAAGTTCAATTTTTTTTCCATATGTCTTTGCTGCTGCCATGCTGCTTTTGAGCAAACATCTGATTTTGTTTTTTAATAATAAGGGACTGCATTTCTCCCTCTTCATTTCCACCTAAGTATAAACTAATATGGTATCTGTGATATTGTAATAATAATTGATCAAAAATGAACCTGGAAAAACTTAGAGTTAAGACATCATTATGGCTGTAGTTTGTAATGTGGCAAATAACTACAAAGGAAACATCAGGAATTAAGGGGTGGTTTTTTTTGAAAACTTGACCTTTATTTTTCTTCTATCCCCGACTCAGAACCTCAATTCTAGTGAAGTAACTAAAGACCATATTGTTGCATAGCAACCTCAAAGTCTGATTTAAGGTTGGATTTTTGAAGATGTTGGCCAAATTATTTACGAAATGCAAGAATACTGCTCAAAGTAGGCCATGAAGAGCATGCTAACAGAAAATTCCCCAGTATAAATCAGAGAAGTCAGTCATAAGGCTGGTGGCAGGGAAAACAAATCAAATGGGGAAAAGAGAAAAGGTACATTTTAAAATGAGAATGCTAAATGAATAGGTAATTGGTGGCTGCCTCATAGGCATCCATTTGTTATATATATATATATTATGGAGAGAACTGATGTCAGATTGCTCAAAGATTGTGCTGTAAATGCAGTATAACAGGTGATGAGATTTGTGGGAGATCTTGGGGTAAGCCATGCAAGGATTTTGGAAACAAAAGGCACTTTTGAATTGATTGCGATACAAATGGAGAACCAGTGGAATTGGTTGAAAGTGGGAGCAGTATGGTGAATTTTTCCTCAGTCATGGAAACAGAAGCAGTGATGTTCACTCCCCGCTGCAGTACAGAAAGTGATTGTTTCATGAGAGCTTGGAGAAGAATTCAAAACTGGAGGTACAGGGAATTCTGTAGTGTCGCTTGTGCTAATCATACGTGGAGAATATTGTTTATTTTGGTACCATTATCTGGGAAGCTTCCTAAAGTTGCTGAAAGCAAAAGACTTCGTTTGCCTTCTAGTAAGCAAAATTGCAGCTTACACATGCATGCTGGACTGCTAAATGCCTGCAAAACTTGATGTCTTCCTGAAGATTTGATCGTGTTGCTGCTGCTACCAATAAACTCACATGAAAACCCAGGGTAAGTGTTATTCTAAAGTTACAGAAGGAGGCAATTCGTCAGCTGATTTTTAAGGAAAGATGAATGGGAGTGGGTTCACAGTATATTCTGCTGAAGAGACTAAAGCTATTGCAGTACTAACAACACATGAACAAACAAATGTAATTAGGACTGGTTTAAGATGAGTGTTGAATGTAGCCAAGAGCATTGCTAAGGATGAAAATGTTGGTACCATTATGTATTTTTCAGCACTGAAATGTATGTTAAGAAATGAGGGCAACACAAACATGACACTTTGTAGTAAAGTTTTTTTTCTGGATTTTCATGGTGTTGTAAACTGCAAATCAATTCTTTCAAATCATTCTTTCAAATTCTCCTTCTGCTTTACTTTGTACACTTGCGAACAGTCTCTGATATTATCAGATAAGTCCCTATTTTAATACTATTTCGTCATATAGTCTCAGTTTAAAATGTCATTAAGGAAACTTTGAACTAAGTCATCATTTAATCTGTTAGGGGCATTCATATGTTGGAGTTATATTGATGGTTTTGCTTGGCAATGCAGGAAAGAATGATTTATTTTTTGATCCAAATGTCTGCACAGCTAATAAACACCTGGCATGTATGTTCGTGAAAACAGCAAAACTTTGGAGATTATCAGACGATATTTTTTCAAGGGCAAGGTTTCAACATGAAACCAAAAACTGAGTTCTGCATGTCAAATTGGTCCAGAGAAGGGGAATAGGCTTTGTGGCCGATTTGCCACGACAAGGCCAAACCAAACAGCTCTGATTTTTGAAGCTTGGATAGTTTCTAGTGTTACAGGTGTGGAGAGGAGACTTGTACCAAGCACGGTCTCCAAGATGCCATGGGTAAAATGTGATCTGTGGTTTTGTAACTAAACTTCTTGTTTGGTAACGCAAGACAACTGCCATCCCTGCCCTTTTCTTTCTTGCATCTTCTTCATCTTTCTCTGAACTCTTCTCCCCCTCCGAGTTTCCTTTTTTTGTACGGTGGGCTTCTTTGAAAAACTGGCAATGCAGATTTAGTATTTCAAGTTGATGGACAATTCTAGAACATAAGATAGTACCAGTTTTCATCATATTTGGTGAGCTATTTCTACAGAGGAATTCCTTAGACAAACCCTAACGAAGACAGAATTTGAAGGAAAAGTAGTTAATATCTGGACATCAGTATCCCTAAAATTTTTGAGGTATGTAGTTAGATTTATTATATTTCTGCTGCTTTTGTTCCTTCTTTAGCTTTTGCATTTTTAAAGAAAATGTTTCAATACCATTTATTCATAAATCATTGGAAGCTCCATTTTTCCCCCACTTTTGAAAAAATGAAGATTTTTACAGTTAAAAGAGTGTGGGTGAATGATGTGTATAGCCAGTAAGAATGCTTCAAAGCAGATTGAAAGGAGGACGCTAGGCTTTCTGAAATGCTCTCTGATGGAATATGAGATATGGGAGTATCGAACTTGTTTTAACAATGAAAACTCTTTTTTTTTTTTTTTTTCCTCTGTGTAAAAATAGATCACAGTGCAGTGACCCCAGAGGGAGAGAAAGAATGAAAAAGATGAGTGTTTCTCTAAAACTCCTGACTACATTGTTACAATCTGTGTCAAAGGATGACAAATCTGAATTGCACTGCTTCCTGTGTTCTTTGAATTAGAGCTTGGTACCTGCTACACTATTTTGACCCTTTCAAAATTTTGTAATTTGATTAGTAGATTTCTTTTTCCCTATCCAGCCCATTTTGAAGGGGAAAAAAGAATAGACATATACCTCTGTGATAAGACTTCGTTATTTTCTGAATCTAATTGCGTATTTTGAATGCAATTTGTATGAAAGTGTTCCTGTCTGAATTTAAATCAGAAGGATATAAAAACAATAAGCAGTATTAACTAACAGGGATTAAAGACTACCTGAACTGGCTAGAAAAAATTTACTCCCCAGTCACTAATTTATAGGCTTGGTGCTTGCCAGGGCATTTGCCCAGCTGCACCTGCCTTATCAACATGTTCAAATGTGAATTAGTTAGCACAAAATGTTGGCAGAGGAATAGGGAATTTTTCACCTCAAGGTCAGAAACAAGGCAGGTTGATACTGATTTAATGCTGTTATAGTCTGGTAGTTCTGCATGAATGTGTCTCTATATTGCCGTCAGTTGACATGTATCTACATTTGAAGAAATGCTCTTTTCTAAGTGATGTTATTTTTACAGGAACACTAAGTAGCAGGCACCTGCCTTAGCTGGCTGAAAGTTGGGTGTCCTGGCTGAGCTGGTTGTCCAGGCTTCCTCTGTAAGCCGCAGGGAGAGGGGTTTTCAGAATGATTCATTCTGTTCTAAGATACATGTCTAAAATAGATGAGATGACTCACTCTCTGGAAGTACCTGCCACTTTACTGACGACAGAGGGAGACCTAGATGACTAATTTACCCTAGATAGCTGAATTCTGGATGGGTAAGTAATGTGGGAGAGAGCTCAGCACCAATGTCTTTTTCAATGAAATGAGGCTCAAGTATGTAGTCCTCATGAAAAAGTCTGTAAGACCATTAGTCTTGCAGTATATGCTGAAAAAGAGGTGGACCTGCATTTCTGTCCTGCTGTATCTTTCATAAATGTATTGATTTTATTTTTTACTAAATTAATCTCTATCAAGGTAAGGAAAATAAGATGTTTCTTCGCTTTAAACATCCCATTGAAAAGGGATAAGTGTCATTTACATTACATAGAAATATGAAGCAATGAGCATGATATTTATTCTGCACTAATTTCCGTTATTGAAATGGCTTTTTATTGAAATTGCTTTGTATTTGTACCAGTGGAACTGGATGTAAAATCCATTACACTTGGCGTTTGTATACTAAAAGGTCTTTAGCAGGTATCTGCTTAAGTACAGCATGGACTTCGAAGATCTGCAGTCTGCAGGGGAATGTACATGACACTAACTTCACTGTCCACTGATTACTGCTTCAGGTGCGCTTTTTTTGCAGAACTTACAAAAATTAAGCTTTAAACTCATTAATATTTAATTCAAACCCATCACTTGGCCAATTTGAAAATTATGAAGTCTCAGTGAATATTCAGGAAGTATTCAGAACATCTGATTTTAGTTACTGAACTCAGTTTCTAAGCCAGGAGTCTGGGCACCTTCTGTAATCGGCGGAGAGGAGTTGGCACCTCCAGGGACCAGTGCAGAGCAGCGAGGGTGAGCAGGAGGTTTGGGCTCAGGTTCCCCTCCAGGGGACTCACTCCGCTGCCTGGCCTCGATCCTCTGAAGTAACCTCTGGGGTATTTATCCCTCCGTATTTACCATGGAGGAAGCCTGGCCTGGTGCTGTAGGCTGTTAAAGTGGGCAATGTGATTAGTCCCCTTATTATTTCTGATCATAATTTTTAGGTCAGTAATACGTTGTCAACTAAGAGCGGAATATTTTTCTGAATATATTTAAAATATATTTCTGAATGTCAGGCTTAGCTTGCATTGAAAGTAGCTTCTCCATGGTTAATGTATGTAGTATGTTCAATAGTGTTAATGTAGTAGTATGTATGTAATGTGTGTAGTATGCTTGTTTTTACACTTTGTTTTTCTTGTAACTTAATTGACTGAGCACCCCCTCACATGCCCAGCATAGTCAGCAAAATCCATTTGGTTTTCTCAGGAAGTATGCCTTCATTTTGTGTGCTCTCTGGTTGGAACATAAACAATTCTAATCTCTTCTGTGTCTGCAAGGCCCCGAGTACCAAGCTGCTGGCTGGCACAGACACCGCAAGGCCCTCTTCACTTACCATTGCATTCAGAGTGTTAGAATGCAGTGCTTGGGATCAAACAGCCCAGTGAGTTTTATATCCTTCTGTTGGTCAACAGCTGCTTTACCTAAAGCACTACACCCATACTATAGCTTTGAAAGTACAATAACCAATTATATATTGCTTTATGTGGATTGTACAGAGCTTAGAAATTCAGGGAGCTGAGCCGATTTGTTACAGTTTGAAAAATCGTCGACAGAGCTTAGGAACATATTGACATGGTAAGTTGGGATCTGTGGATTTTCCTTTCCTTTAATGTGGAAGTCCACATTTATAGGTAAAGCACAAAATCAGAGAAGGGTGAAGTCACAGAACAATGACTAGCCTTGATCAATCTTTATTGCACACAGAGAGAAAACAGCACGATAGAGGATATTGCCTTATTGCCTGGGCGGGGAGGAGTTTCCAAACTTTCTGGAACAAAAGGAGGCATATTACAAAAGACAAACAACAAGTGTTGGCATTGTCTTACAGTGAAGGAACTTAGATGACAAATTTACTTTAATGTGGTAACCCTAAGAAATAGTGAATGCATTCACCCAGGACAATAAACAACCTTGAATCTGTTGGGTAAGTTCAAAATTCTACTCTGTAGTAATTCTTGTTCTAAAGACAAAGTAAGGTAAAATTGCGAAGGACACAAGGGTGTATGCAGGGGAACAAGAACATCATTTATAGTCACCAGAGCTGTTTGATGAGGCTCACTTGCTAGATACCTGATAACAGGGAAGACCAATCTGTCACTGTATGGTTCCATAAAGAAGATTTGTCTGTAATAGGGTGCATTAAACAGGGTAATGGAAATTACTTGAGCAGCTACTGAATTAATTTTCATTTTAAACATACTCTTATTTAAAGATAACAACTCTCTGGACAGTGTGGCAAGTTTTGTATCTGAGTGCATCTGTTAAAAAAGTACTGTGAGAAGTTTTCTGGTTTTGAATATAAACCTGACTGTGCTGTCAGCTAACGTCTCCTTACCGAGGGCAAAACTTTAAGTGACACATAATACAGGCAAGACTCTGTTGTAGACTCCTGAAATCATTACCTCATGCAAACTGCTGTTATTTAATACAGAAATTTAATTGTTTCTCCAGAGAGTGATGAATGTGATTCATTATATTTGATATCTTTCGTACCAGTAGAATACTTCGGTTGCTAGTTCAGAAGACTTTTTGGCAAATCAAAAGGAGGCTGCTAGTTTGGAGCATTGCTCTATCAGTTTGAAATCCCCAAGCTGTAGCTTCAAGCTCGGCAGTGAGTGCTCTGCAGTAGTACCAAGAGAGCTGAAATAATCAACAATAGAAACCTTTTATCTCATGTCTGAAATCCATAGATAGAAAGAGAATGTATATATAAATATTTCTCTTTAATATTTCACATCGTGCTTCCACTTAAGAAGTTTAAAGTTCTCTTACTGAGAGTGGACATAAGCCAAACCAAGCCACAGGATTAATCATAAATAATTTACATGAAATCCCTCTACTAAGATATCCCGCAATTTCATAAAGAATGAACACATATTCTGAGAATACATGAGGATCACTAAAATTAGCTTGCTTTAACACGCCTGGGAACAACACATGAAGCTGCTGTTGCAGTTTTTCTGATCGTGTTGCTCACTGTTCACAATGATTAAATGCTCTTTTTTTTTTTTTTTCTTAGAACTGCTTCCAGATTAAGGAAAAAAAATCTGCTAAAAATTTTGAACAATGTTGACTGGTGAAGGCTGTAGAACAACTATTGCTACAATAAACAGGATTAGTTTTGGATTACTTTCTGTACAAAGACTCTGCACCAGTGCCTTTACTCCTCCTTGCTGAGTAATGTCAAGCCTTTCAGGTCTCCATGGTTATCTCACAGAAGGAAAAGTAAAAGCATTCTGCGATGATTATGTAAAAACTTGTAAAGGGTAAGTGCAAACTACAAAACAGCGTTTGAGGACTAAACAGCGCATTTTCGAATGGCCGAGTCTGTGTGTGTGTATGGTAGGAGAGATGAAGAAGCAACCTTAAACTGAGCAGCATGGGATGGACCTTGGTTTGGGGAAGATACAGAACAGGCCTTAGTGATCTATTAGCATGACATGTGAACACGTATTAAAGCAACAAGAAATGGTAATTAGCTGGATTGTATTTGGAAACTACACTAGTGGCTTAATTATTAAATTTAAATATCAGTAAAGTACAAAATACTCGCTATGCCTAAAAAACCTGCAGAAAAGCGATTTAGGAACATAGTTAAGGCTAGGCTTGCATATGGTTGTGCATATCATTAAAGCTGGGGAAGCGTGAATTTCTGCCATGTTCTGTAAATGTAAGATACATAAATTAGAATTTCTTAGGAATAGTGTTGCTTACATGAATCGCTTCTCTACTGTCTTTCATTTATGAATAAATGTGCTTGGTGTGACTACTCTTGTCTCACAGTGATGTCAAACAGCAGAAAATATCCTGTGTGCAATGTCTTGCAGATATACAATATCCATAAGCTACGTTTCTCAATATTGATTACAGGTATTTCATGTTTATAGACAATTCAAAGCTGGAAGGACTGAAATACACCAAAGAGAGGTTTAATATTGATGTGGAGAAATAGTCTGAGAAAATCAGGATGCAGTTCAGGGACAAATTCAAAGTACTGTTCTATTTAGATGGTATTTCTTATCTAAAATGTAGTGTGAGGAATGAATTGTGGTACTCAGGTTAAGCATGAGTCAACAGTGTTGTGTTACTATAAAAAAGTAAACATGCTGGGGAGACATGATGAATATCAAATATTTAAAAGACTTGACAGTAGAGAGAGAATAACCTGTCCTGTGGGCTAATGGGAGTAGAAAAATACGAAATGGGCTTAAATAATAGGAAAACATTCAGGCTAAATATTATCGTTACATTATTTTTGTTAGGCATATTGAAAGCACTGGGACTGTGGAGGCTTCTCTGCCTGCTTGTTTATGATCTGGTCTGACAAATATCTGTCAGATGTAATAGATACTGCCTTGGGACTAGATATGTCTTTTGGTTCCTATCAGCTCTGGACTCTATTATTCAATATGGTAATAAAACTGCCTGAGTAGTTTCATGCAAGTATGCATAAAGATACAATTCAAATGGAGTATAAAGCCTTTGACGCTAAGCACTACATGAGACCTGCAATTTTCCTCCAACATAAAATCTACTTCTGTTTTTGGTGAAGTAAATAGTCAAGCTTTTAATTTAGCTTTGATTTCATATTGTCATCTCGGTGTCACTCCTTCTTCACAATATCTCATGCAACCCATAGATCTCTCTATTAGGATAATACCTTTCCCACCTTCCGCTGCCTTGGTAGGATGGGACAACACAGAAAAGGAAACAGAAACTGCCATGAACAGCAAACTCGATTCAAGCTGACGGTATGATGCTGCTGTCGAAAAGGCAAAGTTGGTTCTGTGGTGTATTAAGTAAACATCATATGTAAAGCACGGGAGATAGTTGACCCACCCTACTTGGCATCAGCTGGGCTATTACAAGGCAACACACCATTTGAGAGAATCCAGAGGGATGACAACAAAGGTTTAAGAAAATATGACCTGTAAGAGACAGCAGAATGCAGTGTAGAAATGTGGAGTGGGGAACTCTCCCTGTCATTTAGGTGTCTGACTCACTCTTTTGCTATACATGTTTAGTGAAGAATATTTAGCATTTAATGAGATGTATATGTATATATGTATCTATGTATATAAAGAACACTCTTAAGGGAAGCACAGTAACTCTTCCAGTCTCTGAAAGGCTGTTACAAAGGCAGGAGCTGTCACTTGAGCAAGAAGATAGCAATTTTGTTTTTTATCAAAACCTATGTTCAAGAAGCGCTTCTGTCTAAAGCAAGACGAGCTCTGTTATGTTGCTGCTTCTTTAACATTTCTGTGGGAAAATTTTAGAAATAGGTTACTCAAATATCTTCCACGGCTGGTCTTGATATGCTGGATTTTGTTCTCAACAGGTCCATCCCCGTTTTGGGATACTTCCAAACTTAAATTTCTGCAATTTCTGTTATTGAATAGGGATTGCTCTTGGTATTTGTAATCATCTTCCCCCCCGCCACCCCCCTGTTTTCATTCTGCCACTGTGTTCAGAATATCTAAGGCAGTGGAAGAGAAGCCTCCAGAAGGTCAGTGCTAACATGGCTCTGTGGTGCTCCTGTACTTTATTGCTATCAGAAAATGTAGCAGCGTATCACACAGACAGGTTTTGCAGAACAGTTTTCCTGATAGAACACCATATGCTGGTATGATTAGGTCTGGTTGGACACATGCAGTGGTTTCTTCACATGGGACTTGGTGCAGGGTGGTTGCCTCTGCTATGCACAAACCAGGAGCTTTTATAAAGTGGTTCATACTTTACATTCTTTCATTTTTGGCCCCAGCATGCCTATGATCAGGCTGCAAAATGAGAGGTTGTACACTAGCTCACTGATACAAAATACTTTTACCAATACACAGTCTAAATGAAAAGAACCCGAGAGGCAATTTAGAGAGGGATTGTCTAAAAAAGATCAAATGTGTTTTATTTTATATTGCTGAATCTTCGATCAGGGTAGGGTGCATTTTGCTGGGTGTCATACAAGCACATGTCTTAATTTCCACCTGAAAGTGCTTGAGTTTGTCTGACTCCAATCTCTACTTATTTGATGATAATGCCATTTGGTAAAATGAAAGACACTGAGAAATGCCTCTTTCATGTTATACACCTGCATAAATACAGAGGTGTCACAGTGTAGATGTCTCCAAACAAAAAGGAATAGAACTGGTCTCGTGCTGGCTCTCAGATAGAATGTTTTCGGGTACCTCACACCACTAACACTACCTTAATCCACTGGGTAAAGATCTTTCCAGGCTGAAATGACTCAGGATTTTGCACAGCTATTCAGTGCAATCAAAGGACTTTTGAGAGCATTGAAAACGACTGCAGAAAGGAAGTTTTAGGTAATTAGCATTATATAGTTTGGGGAACAGATTTTGAGGCTTCCTTTTTGTGTGTTTTTTTCCTGATAAACAAGCTGTATTTCCTGACACCTACTATTTCTTTTTTTAAAAATTCATTTTGCCGGCATGTGTGTTATATAGGCTATTAAAAGAGTTGAAAATGAATTTGCAGTGTTTGTTAAGAAAGGACTTTGACTTACAGACTGTTACCATTTAAGTGACCCCTGTCTATTTTAAGCAGTGCAGAGATCGTTTCTGTTTGTGCAGCAATATCACAAGTAGCTCTTTTGTACAAGGAATGAATATTTCAATTAAAGGCTGAAGTCTGTGCAGTCAGTAATGTCTGTGAAACACTATTGGAAACCTGTCATTAGTAAAAAGTTTTCAAATCTGATACATTTAATTGCTTTTCTCAATTTCCTGTGAGACAAAAAGAAAAATCTAAGAGATTTTTCCCATTATGTGTGACAGCAGACTCATCTGTTAAAATAATCATCAATTTCCTCATTAGAAGTTCTTACCTGGGTTTTTATAGAATTCTTCTAAAATATAATTTATCTTCTATTGAACAGTAGATTCCTCAAAATAATTACATTCTGCTAGAACATATTTGCATCTCTCTTGCCTAATCTATCAAGCAGCATCTTTCCATTCTTCTTCTCACTCTGAATTTCATCTAGCTTTTAATTTCAGAATTAAAAAAGACTCTCTTGTTTACTTTAAGTAACTGTTGTCTGATATCTGAAGATGCAACAAAACGTCTGCAGATAAATTTCTAAATCTGGTTTCTGGAGTTTATTCCTTTTTATTTTATGGTCCATCAATTGCTATGTTTAAAAGAATATAAAAAGCATAAATGTGTCAAATATCTATCACAGTCCGTTACCTTAACTCAAATTTTAAAATTACCTGGAAAGCTTAGTATGATTAACTATTGGTGAAGGGATATCATGCAATCTCACTAGAATCTGGTTTAAAGTGACTTATTTTGTACAGAATGCTTGTACTCAAGAGACCAAGTAAGGGAAACTGTAGAGGATCTAATTATAGTCTGTGAGTTGTAAACTGTGAAGAAATTAGGCTTTGATTGCACATAGCTTTATAAACCTCTATTCAAGATGCTTTCCAAAGGAAAATGAGATTTACATTTTCTCTGTGTCCTTCTCTCAGCTTTCTTTTTCTGTTCTCTGCCTCATGCCTACTCTTTCGGAAACTTTTTAATCTAGTGCCCCATTTCAACCAGATTTGAGAAGGGAGAAAACTCTGAGGTAATTTTTTACAAGGTTCATGAATGAAGGTGTGCAAGGACGGGAGGTGCCTTGAGCAGCTTTGAAGACAGGGCTGTGTATAAGAACATTCTTTTTTGAAAAAACATCAGAGAAGCCACATTGGAGCTCAAAGCTGAGAGACATATCTATAGGATACTGGGCTCCATGGATTCCAACAGATTTCATGGTACAGTTATTTATTTCAGTGGAATTACTCAAATGTTTGAAAGTCAAAACTCCAAATAATATGCAAGTGAGAACAGTATAAAACAATATGAAACTGTTAACAATGATTATGATGCGACTTGTAAGTCCTCTGTCATTTATGTATGATATTGAACTAGTGTACTAATACGAAAAGGACAGTAGAAATAAATGGGGATAATGCCATCAGTGGGTTACAGAAGTGGAAATTCAACAGAAATGTGAAGTGCTGAGTCATAGTTAAAATTTGCAGTGGTGGAGTATGGGAGTTTTGAAAGGGATATTACAGTATTCTCTTTAATTCATTTATTAGATAAGAAAAAATGTCAGTTATTCTAATTGTGTTTACCTGCAGAGCACTTCTAAATGCCAGGCTTTAGGAACTCCTTGTCTGTGGCCTGGAGCCACAAAACGTGAGTGTTTTTTCTCTTGGTTTCTGAGGATCTGAGTGTTGATCCAAGATGGAAATCCTTGCGACATACAGCCAAATTCAGTGAAAGCTGTTGCGAGGACCTGGAAATTACCTGATGTGTACGAGGAAACAACACAGAGCAGCAGAAGAGTTCCATGTATAACTGGACATGGTACAGTGTGTTTAAGTCTGGGTGAGTCAGAGTCCTGAAGGTCTTGACAAGTTGGAGGGTACAGAACAAGTGCAACAAAAGTGGCTTGGAAGTAGAAGACTGAACTTGTACAGCTTGGCTGCATAACAGCCAGAATTTTACAAAGGTGTGGTAGCAATTTATAAATACTTAAATGGTGTACAGAAAAAAGAAGGAGAATTATGTAGTTCAATGAGCAGGATATAGAACTGAGGATGAAATGAAGAAAAATGAAATTGATCAGTTCTAGGACTCGGTTCCTGTGATGTTCAATTTCCTGCCTACATCAGTCCCCCTCAGGGGAAGAGTAGGAAGCCTCCTTTTATGGAAAAACACCAGTAAATGGCCATTAGTGAACAATCCTATACAGATATAAGGTGTAACTCATAACAAATTCCTAGATCAACAATATATAATCCTGAAGGAACTGATGCAGGACATTCTTGAAGCAATTCCTGACTGGATTAGATTTCCCTCTTGTCCATTCCATAGGGTTGCACCCTTGGTGTCTGAGTCATTATGCAATTTCATTATGCATTTTTTTTTTTTCCAGTTCTTCACCTGGGATATTCTTTAAGCAGTGAACCAAAGCTAGAAGATAGACAGTTTGAGAGCATGGATGTGAGCCCTGTACTTGTGAGGGAGGAAAGGGAGGGGGAGCAGGAGAATTTGGAAAATGATGTGTTTAGTGTGTCTTTTCCTTCTGCTGGTTTGTTCTCTCTGCACGGTTTGTTTTGCTGCTGAACACATCATATAAGAAAAACCTATATGTATTTGTATTTTTAGGACTAGTGAAAGATGGGTATTCTCTCACTGCTGGAGAGAAAGAGCTTAAAGGAATTCCATACATCTTGATGTATACATTCTCAGAATGAAAAATTAAAATTAAGGAAAGATTTCTAATTTTAATGTTGTCAAAGAAAAGAAGGAATTTAATGAGAATTCCCTGTTGATAAATGCTCAGCCCAGGAAGTCCACCAGGTGAATTCCCTAGTAGAATTCCCTGGGAAGTGCAGCGAGCTTTCTGGCCGTGTGGTCCTGGGGCGCCCAGCTAATGCTGGTGCGTGGTGAGGATGGAGCGCTGGTGGGCAGCTGCCTCCTCTGCTCAGGCTGTTCTGGTACAGGTTTAAAGAACACATGAATCCCACAGTCTGGCAAATACGAGGTGCAGAACTGTCCCTCCTGTAGGATTATTAGGCCATTGATTGGTATGGTGAAGAGATGCGTTCATAGTCAAGAACATTCCCCTACCCTCTCACAGAGCTGGCCATGGCAGCAGCTGAATGAGAAGCAAAAGCAGAGCAGATCCTCTGTGATGCAGACCTCACATTTCTTCTAGGATGTGAATTTTTTGTTAAGTGTGAACTCACAAGCAGATTAATATGTTGTTTTCTCCCCAAATGTCTTCTCTCCATCCTAATTGTAATTCACTTTTGTGTCTCAGTGGACCTAATCTGGAGCTGCATTTGCCTAGACTAAGGGTGTCAAACTACTCCTACATTTATACAGTCCTAAAATGATATGTGGCCCTTTGAAGGCAACCCCGAGGCTGATGTGGCCCCCAGTGAAAAGGAGTTTGACACCCCTGGCCCAGACCTTTGTGCTCAATTCCACTGTATTTGTGATACATACATTTTCTTGAACCCAGCCTACATATTTCCCTCCTTTAAAGAGGCCTCTGGAGAAGAACGTTGCTGTAGTACCTATGAAAAACTACCCAAGCAATAATAGCTAAATTGTGTAACAATAGATGCACCTTTTAAAAAACCTTTCCAGCTCTTTACAAATTGTCCGCTTTATGTGCACGTGTCTTTTTAGCCATTTTTACTCCATGTCAATTTACTGATCACACACACCTGTGGCTCGTGTTTCAAACTAGGTTCCATCATTGAATTTTACACCTGTGAAGATACAGAGCCCTGCAGTAACACTTACCCGTAGACTGTGTGAAAGCCGAGGCCCAACAGAGACTCTCTGAAGTCCCAGGAGAAATTGGCAAAATAAAAGATTTCAGGATTGAAAACAGAGATAATAAATTATTTGAAGCAAAGGCTCCAAGCACCATCTATTTGCACAGCATCCAGCATGATATCACCTTGATTATGCCCGGAGGTGTTGAGTCCTGTTATTGTACGTGACAACCCCAGGTTGTATTGTTTTATTTATAAACTATATCGTTTTTCCCTTTTTCCATTTCTTGCCACAAACAATTTTTAACTTCTCTCAACCTAGCTAAAGATTTTCCCCTTTTATGAATATTTATCTTCCTATCTATCATATATTAATTTGGAAAAGAAAAAGATCATTTTGAAGAGTTAAATAAACAATAGGTCCTAGTTTTAAACCAACAAAGCCACAATACTCAGTATTCCAGGGTTGAACCCAACAATTCATCCTCTGTAGCTCCCAGGACTTACACCAGCTCTAAAATAAATGGGCACAGTCTCAGATACTGAGGCTGACTTGTTATCTCTATATGTACTTTTCAGATAACAGACATTAAATAATTCACTGTACAAAGTCTTATTTCAATTAAAATGGTAAAACTGATAAAGAAGTTTTCTTTACTTTTGGGAACAGATCTCTGGCTTGTAATTGCATTAATTACAAATACACACAGTTGAAAAGTTATTCAAATGCAAATTTTCTTAATGAGAAGAAAGCAACTGGGAGTATAATTTTTAGTTGTTGCAGTTAATGAAAGTATTTGATTTTGTTTTAATTGCACTTCTAATAAAATAAAGTGCTCTCACAGTGATGAGATCTCGCTAATGCAGCATCATCTAACAGCAGTGCTAGAACTTCCGAAGGTGGACAGATGAGCTGGTGCTGGGCCTTTGCTGGAGATGAGTGAAGCAAACAACGCCGGCTCCCAGGCAGAGCTGTACGCAGAGCTCAGCAGCGTGCTGAAGGACGTCACCAAAGTAAAGCACTGGGCAGACAATTTATGCCTTAAAAATACAAGGAGGGGAGTAAGTAGAGTGATGTCTGGGCCCTGCTGCTGTTGTAACTTGGAGTCACGGAGGAGGGTGTTGGGAGAGCCATTTGCAGAATGTCTTGTCCAGTCTGTCTCCACTCTTCGGTGCTGGAATCATTATGAAAATATCCACACACAAGCTTCTGGAAGCATCCCCAAGTTTTAATTAAAAACCAAATAAAAATTAAGTTGGAAAAAGCTATTCACCTCATTCTGTTCACTTCCTTGTTTTAAAATATGTTTGTGCACTGCCAGAAAGTAATTTCCCAGAAAGGGGTGTGCTCTCATGTAAGTAGCGAGTGTTTACAGCTCACGTATTGAAGAACACCGACCTAGTCCAGCCCTCTGTGCATGAGGCAGGGCCAGCTACCCCTGAGCCATTCCTTACAGGAGCCGGTTCCACCTTTAGAAACCTTTGGTAGTGATGGCTTTCCAGGCAGGGACTGAAGCTTGGTGCACTTCTGTTCTCAATGAAGTTACCGTGAGGCAAGAAGCAAGGAAAAGGAAAAGGAATGCCTTCTAAAACTCTTCTCAACCTTATGCAAAGAATTGACATCTCATAGGCTACGTTAACCAAAGCTAGGCACTTTAAAATTTTTTTTTTCTTTGAAGAATGTTGTTTTGAGTTTTTTTAACCTTCAAGTAGTTGATACTATTAATACAAAAGGGCTTGGACTTCCTTAAAGATTCCCTAATATTTTATCAAACACTGGTAAGGAATTGCAGTAGCTTATATTCGAAAGAATTGATGTCAAAATGGATTTCCCTCCTTCTCCAGACTTTATTCCCTCAATTTTCTTTCTATTCTAAATTATTATTAAAAATAACCAAGTATATAAATATTACTGTGTTACTCTTCCACCTTTCAATCTTGCATTGGAGATGGTGTCTCTGATGGAGAGCAATCACCTGGAAAAACAGGACACAAAAGCCTGGTGGCTCAGAGAGAGCGTCCTGCACCTCTTTACCCTTCGGTCTGGGAGGGTTGGAGGAGAAAGGATGGTTTGTTTTTGGCAAATCCCATCACTGGAAGAGCCTCCTGGTACCCATGAGGGTTACGCCTGTGACCCCGGTGGGTTACAGTTCCTCACCTGTGCATTCAGAACGCCAAGCTTTCAAACTGCTTTTGCGATTTAAAGTAAGAGTGAGTTCCAGAAAGGCTTGGTCTCTATTAGCAGGCAATTTAGAAACAGCAAAAAGGTAAAATGAATCAAAGAAATGGGAATGTTTTTATTTCATTATAATCAACATGGTTGAAGGTGTGAGAAAAGATTCCCATAATAGATCTCAGCTGTTTGCATCATACCCATTGAAGAAATCTAGTTATTTTTAGCATTTTAACAGAATACAATTTGGTATAGAGACAGTGTTAGTTTTATAATTTTTTTTCAAAGAAGCGTTTCTGAGGCACATACATGGCAAATTAATTTTTCATAGATATTATGCATAAATGAAATTTAGAGAAAAAAATATGCATATCTTAAGCAGAGTAGATTCACCACAGAATCCTGATAAGCTTTCACCTGCTGTTAATTTTCCTCTGAGATGAAAACAGTACCAAGCAACAAAACCAGATATCTAAACAAATCTTCTCAGAGGAGAAAAGAGGGTTTTAAGATTAAAACTTCTCAGAGGTTTTGATCCCAAGCAACAACCTGTAGAAGCCCATGGAGATCTCTCAGACAAATTTAACAGAATCCAATATATAAGGCCACTCACATGACAATCTCCATGTTTTACAAAGCAAAGATACGGGTTACAGGAGTGAGGTAAAGGATGAGGCAGGAGCAGGAGGGAAAGGACATCGTCCTGGGAAAGGAAGGAGGGTATGGTCAAGTTCAGGTCAGAGAGGAATGAAAGGACTGAGCGGGAGGAGGAATAGGGGACATCAGGGAGGGGAGTCTTTCCAGTTTTCCTTTTGCTTCCCGTGTGTGAATGAGAGGTATCTCCTGGGCAGCTCTAAGCACTTCACCCTTCTCCCACAGAAGCTCATGGAAAGGGGCTGTGACCCCCTCCATCCATCCTGGGGCACATGGCCACAGCTGTTTTTTCAGGTTGTTTTTTGCTCCAGAAGCACCCACGTTCATTTGATAGCATTGGGATGAATGGTTTAGAATGAATACTTTTTCATGTGCAAAGGATAGCTGGTTTAAGTGCTCTGAAATCTGCATGTTTACTTAATTTTGAGTGCATTGTAATGATGGAGGTCCAGAGATATGTTTTGGGAACTTGTGAGCTGGGCTTCTCCAGAGGTAACCTTTGGAGGAAGCAAGAGCAAGATTTTCTTACAACTGTTGGATTCCATGAATGTTTCTTGCTTCTTAAATACTATTTCTGTAATGGCATGAAAAAAGAGTAACAGGATCTGGATAGCCAGGATGGTGGGAGTGACTTGTGCACTGCAAAACAGTGAAGGAGATAAAGACAGAAGGAGACATCAGTTTGCTTTTAAGTGCTTACTATTACTGTAGCAGTCACGTCGTGAAAGGTCATTGACATCTTGAGCTACAGAGCCGAATTTCTCTTTTCAAATGGAGTATTTCAGATAAAACCATAATCTCCATTTTGCTATGACAAAGCAGAGGTTTAGGGATGGGAACTGGGCATTCCTAGCACCTGTGCAGCCAGTGAAGAGTGATGTGGGATCCCTAGAGCCACTCACTGGAGCTGGGGGGACATTTGTGACCATGCCTGTGAGCTGACCTGTTCCTTCTCTGTGCAATATTGGCAGTGGCGTTTCCCCCTCCAGTAAGTGCCAAGGAAAAACATTGTCTGGTTTTGCGTACATGAATTGCACCACTGTAACCACATCTTAAATGGATATCTGCAACAGCTTAAAACTCCACTCGCATGTACAAAACCAAATATAAATGCATTCTCGTCAAGAAAGAGTAATTCACTGCTGAAAAACTCTGCCAAGGCAGTAAGTGCATCCCAGGCATATCTTGTGCCCTTTCAGACTGGGAAAGTCAACAAATATTACGCGTCTAGAAAACCATGAAATGAAGAGTTATTTTAAGTTCTCAAATAACCTTAGTTCTACCATATTTGAACAATGACCCAATAAACACACAGCTTCTCTCTTTCTGCCTTGAAACCTGCACTGAAACAGAAGCTGCTTATGTTTTCCCTGTGCTCAGACTTGCCCTAGTCCAAAAAAGTACACTGCACCTGCTAAATTTTACAGCTACCTCACCCCACTCTTCCCACCCCTTTACCCTTATGTGCAACGTAACACTACATTTTTCATTTTTCCATTAGTCTCCACACAAACTGTATTAATCTCCAGCTTCAGCGCTGATGAGCTTTACCACAAAAAGACCTTTGAGGTGACTATACCCACCCCTCTCCACGGAAGTGCTCAAATGTAGTAGATGGTATCTCTTAAGGCACTAGCACATCTCTTTTTTTCCTGTCATCACACAGCAAGGACTGAGCCAGGGGCTCCTGTTCCCCCTGTGCCTCATCCCCGATGCCTCCTCTTGGACCCACAGGTCACCCACACTGGTCTCGTCACGTGCTGCTGTTTTACTCCCACTGTGAGCAGGACATGGGGACTTTTCCCAGCCTTCCCAGGGCTACTGTCCCCAAGGGGAGAGGAGGCAGGACAGAATTCTACCTGTCCGTATTATTTTCTGAGCTTTCCGACAAGTTTGGGTTTTGCTGAATTCAAAATTATACAAAAGTGCTGCCAGGTGCCCATAATTATCCTCAGTAAGTTTTTAAGTAAACACATATTAAATCACTTGTCAGCATACGCAAAGTGAATCAGTGGCCGGAGAAAGAATAAAAACCGTTCAGTTTTAGTCTTTTGCACTGTTTATCTAAATATCTCACTTGCATAGCTCAAGTGACTCTTGGTTGTTCATCTTAAATCTTTAGTGAGTTGGGCTTTACAACACCCTTAGTGGTACGAGGCGGCAGAGGTCCAGGTTTCCTGCAGTGTGGAATTCCAGCTGTAATCAGTGAAAGCGAATTGCCTCAAACGCTGGGGCTGAATCTATAACCCTGAAATGTAAGGATTAGGAAATGCCTCCAGAGGTCATGCAGTCCATTTTTCTGTTAAGAAGGAAGGCTAAATATACGCAGGCCGTCATAGTCTGTGGCAAGCAGCAAAAAGGCTCGGAACAGCTGAGTGATCCCATCCAGCCCAGCATCTACTGCTGTCGCCTTGTGTGCGAGGGTGAGTGAGGAAAACAGCTGTTCTTGGCCACACATGAAGGTCTGGAGAGGCTGGAAGGGTCTTGGTCATCTCCATATGCTCATGCACGTGTTTCTGCAACTGCTGGCATGCTCGCTGGGGAGGAGGGCACCACTCTCCTGTGACTGTGGGGATGGGAGCGTTATAGTTCTGTTTGTGACCTACACAGCTACCCCAGGTTATAATTCGAGCCAGAGTTGAATAAAGGTGACTGCACTGGCATAGCCCATCTCTGAGGGGTACATATAGCACGGCAGGGCTTCCACCACCTCCCTGGATAACCTCTTTTAAGGCTTATAATTAGAAGACAAACTGTTGATAAACATTCCCTTAAGCATGATGGAAAAATCATGCTTACTGAAAAGTAATTGTGTAGTATTTTCATCTTTTCAATAGAAAGGAGTCATCTCGCCTAAGGGTAAATATCTAAAAGTTGGTTGTCGATGTCTAGACTCATCAACCTAGATTCCCTTTATAGCCAGCTGAAAGAAACAGGCACCTCCAGGGCGTGATTCATCTGTCTGTCTTAGAAGAGATGTTAAGTGGAGAAGGATTGCTTTCTGAAATATATGCCACAAAAATGATTAGAGCTGTACAGGAAATGGTATTCATGTTCTGTGGGAAATGGGCTTAAAAAACTGGTTTTCTTCAGTACGAGAATGAAGCACACATCTTTCAGAATTTCAGCAAAATTGCATATTTGAAAATTCACCCTTGCTCAGTAAAATTGAGATTTTTTTCCTTGATGTTTTCTTCTTATGTTTTATAATCGTAATGGAAAAATATACATTTGGAGATGAACAGACATTTTAATAAGAAAAACTGAAATATGATGAGGTCAAACTGGAATATTTTGATCTGAGATGCTTCAATTTGGACTAGTTTTGTCTCATGAAAGGTGAAAAAAATTGCCCCATTCCTACAGAAAGTTTTGATTTCCATGGAGTGGCATTTTTATAGAAAAATGTGATAACAGAATTTTTTCAACCAGCTATAGAAGTTATGTATGAGTGGACAGACCTGTGTAAAATTAACTTTTTAAATCTGAAGACCCTCTTTATAAAAACATTCTGCTTTCAGTTAACAAAGTTTTTTTAAGTTTCCTTAGGCTAACAAGTAGCTCTCACTTAAGAAAGGGCGTAGTTTTGAGATATGTCTTACAAAAGCAAGCTTCTAATAAAAGTAAAGTAATTAGGCATGTAAGCTTTGTGCTAATTTGTTGTCACAATTTTCTTGAAGGACATGACCACTAGACTGAAGTGTTATACAGTCCCTACTTTCACATAGCGAAGTGCAACAAAGAAAATAAACAGAATGATGCCATAATAGGGAGAATTTGTATTGTTCTCCCCACAGAAAATTAGCCAGGGATTTTTGTACTAGAAATAAATGATGGCTATCAGCCTCCCGAAGACTGTGACGCTAATACATTGAGCTACGGTATGACAATAATGAGCGGTGACAGTCTAACTGAGTCAGGGAAAGTTTCACAGAACCGGGTGTCTCGAAGGAAGACATCAAAGTTGACAAATGGCTTCTAGCTAACTTGCTTCCTTCTCCAAGGCATGTTCTAGTGATGCTGAGGGACAGATGTTAAATGGACCTAGACAGGACTGAACACACTTCAGTAAATATCTTGCTGATAGAATGATTTACATACCAGGAAGAGTGAAAAAAATTTTAGGAAAATCTGGACAATATCTTAGACTCTGTTCAGATGACCTAATGCTGAACTGTCTACTGTGCAGTAGTTCCATTGGACAGTAGGAAACACACTTTATAGTCAAAACAACAACAACAAAAATTATTAAGGCACCTTTTAGAAACATCCTTTAGGATCAACACACCTAAGGAGCATTTATTTGTCTCACTAGATTAAAAAGGAAGTCTAGGGTAACTGGTTTAGATGCCAGTGCTTACAATGTACGTATCACAAATCTTCAGTGCAGTCTCAGGGTTTGATTAACTAAACCAATGCCTACAGAATATTTTTGTAATTAATTTTCCATTTTTATTATATTGATTTTTTTCATCAGCCACTTGGATTTAATTCAGTGCCAGACGTTTTCTATAGGCTAATTAACTAACTGTTTGAGGGAGTAATGAAAGCTGAAATATAGACATGATATTCTAGTCAGGAAGAATCTGACTGCTACACATTTAGACCAACCAGAAGAGGAAAAAATGTCATCTGCTTGTAAGCTCTATTAACTTTCTGCCAGGATAAAAACAAATTGAGTTAGCAAGAACATGCTAATTAAATAAAACATATTTCAGCTTATAGTTCCTAGCATAATAGTGTATTATTCTTCCCCTATGACATCGACATTTCCCATGTACAGCACTGCGATACTTGGTGGATACGAGGTTAACTCCACGCCTGTGTTGATCTGTAGTGCCGGGGCCCTGAGAGCACTCACAGGCCTGAACGTGCCCGCCCGGCCTCCCCCGGGGCCTCCCCCAACCTCTGCTGGAGCCCAGCACCCCCATTTCACCCCATCTGGGGGCTGTCCTCATGCGCCTGTGTCTCCAGTCCTGTCCCTGACCCTGTCTACTTTAGATCGGACCTCCAGGCGGACCCTGAATCACAGAATGGTTGGGGTTGGGAGGGACCTCTGGAGATCATCTAGTCCAACGCACCTGCTACCGCAGGTTCACATACAGCAGATCGCACAGGAAGGTGTCCAGATGGGTTTCAAATGTCTCCGGAGAAGGAGACTCCACGTCTCTGGGTAACCTGTCCTAGTACTCTGTCACCTTCAAAGTAAAGAAGTTTCTCCTTGTGTTTAGATGGAACCTCCTGTGTTTCAGCCTGTGCCTGTTGCCCCTCATCCTGTCACTGGGCACCACTGAAAGGAGTCTGGTCCCATCCTCTTGACACCCACCCTTGAGGTATTTATAAGCATAGAAATGACATCAGAGATGCCTGAAAAGTGTGGAGGAAGAGATTAGACGAGCACTGGGTGCTAATGCATACGTGAGTGTGGGAAGAGCAGTGCGCCGGTAGGTAAGGGCTGGGTCTTGGCCGTGACCGTGCTCCTGTGGCTTCCAGAAGGGGACCGAGCTCCAGGCACACTGCCGTGGTCTCGGTGCTCGGTGTGAGGCAGTCACACCAAGTACCACTGAGATTTCAGAGGCACATGACTTCCAGCAGATGGAGATCGTACAGTGAAGGTAACAGAGACCTATATATATTTTGAAAATTCTAGGGAACGGGTTCATGTTTTGGCAACTGTAATGCTAAAGCAAAGAGGGGTCAATGTAGAGGAAGCCTCTGTGGCATAACGGTGTTAGAAACAGCAGTATTAATGAGCAAGCAACTCAAATGGTGACTGCCGAATCGATACCGAAAACACTGAATAGCTGACACAGAGAACCAGGTGGGACAAGAAGTTAATCTGATGGAGTAAGCAGAAAAGTTGTATTAGAAAGAACTGTATAAACGGGATGATGTTTTTCAAGACCTGTGGCTAGAAGGTTTAAAAGATGAGAATATATGGTAACACGCCAGTGAGCAGCAAGTTTCTCAACAGAGAAGGAAGTTCTTAGACTAAAAGAATATAAAAACAGGCATAGTATGACTGACCCAAGTTCACCCTGGCTACATTTCATGTATCCAACAGCTGCCATAAGAAAAAATAGAGAAAAATATAAGAACAGGGCAAGTGCTCACACCTGATACTCTAGCAGCCTCTAACCATCTTCATCTGGGCTTCCTATGCTCCATATGGTTTCTGCTTATTTTTACCTTCAGAGGATTTATCTTCAATTAACTTGTACAGTTGCTCTTTGAATTAATGCAAACATTGAGATCCCCTTGGCAAAGCATTCCTAACCTGGGGCTGTCTTGCACCAAAAAACCCCCCACCTTTCATTTTGAACCAGGTTCTTACTGTCTTCATTTATAAGTTCTATTCTTGTCTTGGAAGAGATATTGAACAGTCCATCAGATAAGAAATGAATGTCTGTAGACATGTTTCGTTGTTTAATGGGATAAGATTGCTTTCTGAACAGTATTCACTGAAAAGCTGACTTTGTAAGCAGTTTGGACAGCAACTTTTAAATATTTGGCCATTTCCATGCTTTGAATGTTAGTCATTGTTGTTCTGCTTTGAAATTATCTCATTACTCAGTATTTCAGAAAGCGGACATTGTTCACACACCTTTCTCCAGCCTGGATAAATCCCAAGCATCTCTGGCATACAAGACTTTTATCAATCCTTCCTTTTTTTTTTCTCTTCCTCTTTTTTTTTTTTTTTTCCTTTTTAATGAGAATCTGGTTTAGAGAAACAAAATAACCCTTTCTTAGGTAATGCTGTTATTATGCAGCACCATTTGGGTTTCAAGCAATGCATTAATCAATTGACATTTCAGAGTGTCCAGAAACCTCAGATGCCATCCCTAATATTTTCCATCAGTGAACTGGACAGTGCCAAGGAGAAACCAAGGCTGCATTTCCCCTTTCTATGTGCTTTATCTAAAATACAACATAATCGGTTTTGAACAGCAGTTCAAGAATGTCTAAACTCTTCTTTCCATGTAAGATTGTAAAATAAATGTAATAATCCAGAAAGTAAATTTGTTTGCATACATTCAACAGGAAAACAATATGGAAATCATGAAAATGAAGTCATATTTGTTTATGCCAAGTGTTTTAATATTTATCCTCTCTTGGTTCTATATATAGTGACAAGTTAGAAGCTCAAGGTAAAGCGATCTTTATAACGAAGCTATCCAAAGATAACTTGACAACAGACCTCCTCTGTTTAGTATAACCGAAACAAGCAAATGTGCATCTTTGCTTCCATTAGGCCTGAAATACCCTTCACCAAAGCAACACTTCCAGTTTGTTTCCATGACAATATGTGTGACTTTTACAAAAGCTGTGGATCTTTTTTCCTAAAAGATGTGGCTAAACCAGCAACATTTCATTTGCCTGTAAGTCCGCTTTTTTTTCCTCCTCAGTTATGAGAATGCTTTATTCAAGACTTCTATTTACAAGAAGTTCTCCAGTCTTAAATTTCAGTAATTAAAAATACTTCATCTTTTCTTTTTTACCAAATTCTCAGCATCCTTCATGTAAGAAAGTCCTCTTAGTTAATTTTTTTTTATTTCTATAGTACTTCATTTAATCCATCTGTTTAATCTTAACACTCTGTACTTTTCCTGTCTTTAGCCAGACTAACTTTCTTCCATTTCAACTCCTTTAGTGCTTCATTGCCATCATACTATCTACACTGAAGATTCCCCTCTCTTCTTGTCTGAGTTACAAAAACATAATAGGAACTGTTTCTTAAAACTGTCTTTTAAAACAGTCTTTTGACACTTGTCTTCAGTCTCTGTATTATTGTTCTTTAATTAGCCTGATCTTGATCAGGTAACAAATTTCTTCCTTAATGCAGGGTCTATCCTTAAGCTTTTTTTTTCATACATAATGTTATTACTCTCATCCCTATCTGATTTCTTGAGTAATAATTTTGAAAAATATTTGCTGTTCCTATAACCTAATATCAAATTTCCGTATAAACAGATGTTTAGCCACATGAAGACCAAATTCACCAAAATGATGATTTCTTTACAAATGATTTGAAGACAATTTATCTTTCTTCTTTTTAGGTTTCTTTTGTTGTTCCAGAATTTTCATTCTTCCCGTATTCTGTCAATAAAACATTCTTATTGCTTTGGTAAAATATCTTAACAAAGTCTGCGAAATTATAACTTGCTACAATTTTATATTTGTTAGGGATGACTAGAAGAGGAACCCATTAATGCACTTTCACATATAAATAATTAGCCCACAGAAGGTGCTGCTTCTAAACAATGTCTTCAAGATCTCACCGGAATTCAAAAACTCCTAACTGAACAAAAATAATTAGACTATAAAGTCTACAAATCTTCACATTCCAGTGAGAAAACCATGTGACTGCTGTTAAGAAGAAATTGCAAGGGAAGCAGGTGGGTTTTTTTCTTTATATTTGTCCATCCTAGGAACTTTTTCATCAGCCTCCGAAGCTTTGCCTGTTACCAGTGACTTGTTAAGCTACTGGTCTGACGCAGCAAGGTGATTTTATCTTTGCATTTTTTGCAGCTGAATCAAATCTCTCCAAAGCTGACACGGGAATACCTATATCATAGCTTTTTAAAATGTAAGGCCATCACCCATTTTAAACTGAAGACTATAAAATAGGCTAAATTTTACATCATTTGGCCCATAATATTTATTTCCGCTTATCTAATTCATCCTTGCCTTTTTGAAAAATTAATTGAAATGCATTTTGCATGGCATAAATGAGGTACGTATAGTTAGGTATTTCTGTATTATTTATGCATTGATTTTTGTATTGCTGCCTGCTCCGTCTCAAAAGGCTAACTTTTTACAGAGACATGTACTGGAAAGGATGGAATAAGCATAAAATGGATTGGATGTGGTTCAAGTAGAAATGTCAGCTGCGATATAAATGGTGTATCATGAATCAGCAGCAAGTAACTAGAGCTACTGTGATGATACAGTGGAAACCAATAACTGGACCCTTACCTTTTTAAATGGTTGACAGACATGAAAATATTTCATCCAGATGTCCCATTATCCTTTCCCACACCATCTGAACACTGAACATCACAGATATCCATCTACAGAGATGTTGATTTGTAGAGCTAAGTTCTGTAGTGTGAAGACACTTACAGCCTTCCTTGCCAGCAGCCTTTGCAGTATCTGGTAAAAATATCATCTACATTCATGAACAGGCAGATGTGATGCCAGGGATTGCAGTTCAAAATATTTCAGTAAAATAAGGGAAAGTTAATTTCCTTTTTGAGCCACATCCTGCTCATAACTACTAAGTTTTGGAGTCTTCTGATGCACGTCATGGTCACGGAGTTAGCTTGCTTTAGACTCAGCATTTTCTCCTGTCAAAAATGTTCAAATGTTTGACCACCTCAGCACTGGAGTTTCTGTGAAGGGGAGGTCTTTTCTGGTGGTTAATCAAATCTTTATTCCATACACAAGAAAACAAGTTTTATTCAGTTGCCACTATTATCCTTTATTATTTGCATTTCATAGACAAAGTGCAATATCAAAAACCCCTGAGGAGGGCACCAGCAGCAATCACTTGGGATCCAAAGTGTATGTAATTGGATGCATTTCAAACTCCTGATCAGGCCAATGTGTACTGGACATCATCTATAACAGCCCCATTTAGTCCTGAAAGCAGGCACAGCTATCATGTGTATCCTAGATTAAAAAAATACATCCTTCTTGGCTACGTCTCAGGAAAAATCTCCACCAACCTTGATTTCTCTGATCTGCAAATATTAAAGCAAGTGCAAGATAGTTTGGTGAGTTTTTATGCAGGATACTACATGCAGTCCTGCTCGTCCATGTTCAAAAAAATGATCTCAAGGTGGAATGCATTTTTGAAATGGTTAACAGGACAATTAGGGGAATGGAGAGCCTTTGGGAGATTGGCTCTCAGTACACTAAATCAAGAGCTGGAAGGAGATATGATCACTGCCTATAAATATAAAGATCAATGTAGGAGGAGAGCTTTTCAAACTAAGGGGCAGCAGTACAGCACAGATGAAGAGATTTTGGCATGAATTAATGCTAGGTTTGAAATCCAAAAAAGGATTTTTGTACTCAAAACATTCAGGTTGTGGAATGATCTTCTAATAGTAACACAGCAAAAAGGCCATAGTATGGTGTTTGATTGAATTATGAAAGAGATTGTGTTATATGATTGCTTGAAGCAGTTACAGTTGGATTTGTTATTTTCAGTTTTGCTTCCTCTTTTTCTGGTGCGGTACATGATCTATCAAACCAAGCCCCCTCCTGTAAGAGCTTTGAAGTGTGAGAAAGCAGTACCCACGTCAGCTATGTGACTGCAACATGAACAAAACTATTGCTAGTAAGGAGTTGTTATAAGAATCCTATCTCCTCTGGGGAGAACAATACAATCTATGGCCTGTTGGCCAGAGCTAAAGAGACTTATTGCAGACATGTGTGTAATTTGTGATCTTGGCCAGTACAAAAAGGGATGCTCTTAACCAAACAAGGAAATAAATCCAAGTCAGTGTTTCCAAACACTAAATCCGTGTTGAGTAATAGGTAACATCTCACTTTGAAAAGAGGTTACCGCGTTGCTGCAGACATTCACTGAGCACAGAGCTGTTCGAAACATTAGGTCTCCAAAGGACAGTCAATGTCATTGGGACCTGCTGGAGTCCCAGCAAGTGTAAGAGATTTCAGCTAGCAGAGCTGAAGCATTCTGCTGTGAAGAAAGGTGGGTCTCATCTCATCTAGCTTTAGATGTCTGCAATACAGGGATTTACCACTGGGCTAATCACCCTGAGCTCCCTGTCAGTAGAGAGGAAAGAGCTATTTATTATATAAGCCGAAAAAAAGCACCTAGGCACAGTACACCCTCTAATTCTGTGGCCTTTATTTTCAAATGGCACTATTCCAAGCATCAGAAGTTGGAAAGCACCTTAACGGAGTGTTTTAGAATTCCTTTTTAGTTAGATTATTTTTCAACCTGCTTGAAGCAATGGAGTAAACAGCAAGATATAAAAGAACTAATAAAGTTATTGCCACTAAGAAACAAATAAGGCAATTAAAATACATACCTATGCAGAATTGCTGTGCTTTACACAGACAGGATTCTGCAAAGTTTAGCCTCTCTAAAGGTATTTACCAAGGAAATTTCTTGTAAAGCCCCAAGAATTTGGAATTGGAAATTATGGTTGCCGAGTTATCAAAGGTTACTTCAGTTTGTAAAAAAAAAAAAAAAAAGGAAGATAACTACCATAGAGAGCCAAATAAACCACTTATTTTCTTTTTAAGTTTGAGCTTTTCTTAGGCGTGTAGAGCTAAAAGCATCCATGTTATTTTCACATAATGAGAAGCCAGTGCAGTGAAGTATTGTTTTAAAGTCAATTAAGCTAATAATGTAGGATTAAGTCTTGTCCCTTTTCTCTGCAGGTCAAAAAAGGTTCTGGTCTACAGCAGAACACCTACATAGCTTTTTTCTACAGGAATTCTTATCTCTTGTATTTTGGCAATCTCAGATGGATTTTAATAATTCAGTCTCTCTAGCAGAATAGATAAGGGACAGAGCAAAAAGAGATTTTGAACAAGGAGAGGAGGAAGGCTGTCTGTAAAGAGAGAGGAGATTTTCATAGCAGTACTGTTGGGCAGAGGAAGCCTTAAATCTTGGACACATGGCCTGCAGGACTTGCCTGTGAAGCTCACCAAATGTAAAAGACAGTGTCTACTGATGAACTGAGAAAAAAACCACCACCACCATTTTGAAAAACAAACCAGTTATTTGCATGCCATCTTCTCCACTAACTAACCAGACAAGATACCTGCCACAAGTACTACTACTGGTATGAATATTTATGATTCTTTTGGATAATGAAGGTCATGCAGTAAACATTACTATCCCAGTCCTGTTCCTTTTGAAGTCTGTGGAAAACCAGCAGTAACTTCAGAGAGTCTAAGAAGACAGAAACCCAGCAAATAAAGATATTCCTGACTGGCATACTGGGTCCTGAGAGAACAGTTCCTCATCTTCATGGTTCTTCGGGAATTCAGGATTCCTTCCGTAAGATGATAGACATGATTGGTGGCCACTGATTAACTGAGGAAAGAGAAGGATGAGGAGATGAGTTCCAGACAATGGAGTGTTAGCCATTAGTATGTGGCACATGCAAAACTATTAGTACCAGCCCATGTTTTATGTGCATGGCCACAGCACATGAGGAAGTGGAGCCACACAACTGTGCAGCCCCAGTTAGCATGCCACTACTTTTGTGAGGGGCTTTTGGTCCTTGGAAAGGGCCTTATGAAATTCTCCTGATAAACTTTAAGGATTGTAAGAATTACTGTAAGGATATATGTAATCAGCGATGAAGCTCACCTGGAAAGAAAAAAAAAAGTGTCTCCTTAAAATCCTAGTCAACCCTGACTTCAAAATACAGTTTCCACAAAGTCTTAGCCAAATATTTTTCAAAGATTTGAATGTTAAGAAACCTAAAAAAAAAAAAAACAAAGCGCCCATTTATATAACTAGTTAGTAGAAGTTTTGCAATGTTTGTCCCTTGATAATGAAAACTGATATTAAATACCTGGCAACTTCCGAGAATCTGCCTCAGGCTCGTTTTTCTAGTGAATAAAAAGGCAACCTTATCCAGAGAGGTATTGCACTCAATATGCTTATTAATGTAAGAAAGTTGTTGTGGCAGTGTGTGAGTAAGCCAGGCTGCAGTAGCTGTGTTTGTATACAGAGTTGTCTAGCTCAGTCTAAATTGCAATGATAGTAGACAGAGAGGTGTGGTGAGGAACATCTTAAATCAAACAAGTGTCAGCTGGGCCTCATTTCCTGATTTAAACAATTACATAGCTGAATAGCCTATACTTAAAAACACAAAACCTAATGAATAAGCAATAAGACTACTTGACCTATATTCAAAGCAATTGCTAGCTTCTATCCTCTGTATTTAAGTTTTCCGTGTCATTTAGCTTTAGCAGAAGAGGATGGTTTCTGAAGCAGCCTGCTCTGTTCAGAGAGACAGAATTGTCTCTCTGTGATAGCCCCATTGAGCAGCAGGGGACAGAACATTACCCTTGCTAGTTTGGGGGATGCATTTTATCAAAAAATTCCTCTAACTTTGAAAAATTGAAGTAATTATTTTGCAGCAAAATAAAATAAAAATACTGTTTGCCTTCTCTGTCTGCTGAGGCTTCCTGACTTGGACAGGTTTTGTCCTAAACATCTATGTTGGACCTCCTTTCAATACAGCCAGTGTCCAAGGGAGAAGGAAAACAGGCATTCAGATGTGAAATATTTATTTGCTATGAATTTTCCTTCTCTTCTTTCCATGTTTTTTCCTTCTAAGTGCCATCGTCTTGAAAGGATAGACCCATCAGCTGTACAGTACTTTTGAGCAGAATCACAAAAAGGTTGATAGAGAATGCAATCAGCAAGGAATTAAACAAAGGTGTTTAATTAATGGCAATCAACATGGCTTTGTTGATCGCATCTTATCAAACTAATCTTATATTGTTTATAGTTGGATTAAAAGCATGGTTAGTACAAGTAAATGGTGTAATATATTTAGATTTATGACATTCTGATAAACAATAAGAATATACAAAATTGATGCAACCTACTTCAAGCAAATTAAAAACTAGCCAAGTAATAGATTGCAAAATGTAATTGTATATGTAAATTGCAAATCATCCATTGGGGTGTTTATAGCAGGTCGTGGAGAGACCTGCTCTTTGCCTAATGTTCTTAGATATCTTTATTAAACTGGGAGAAAATATAGTATCAGTCAATGGGGTGGATTCAATCTCTACAAGACTGAAGGACTAGAGGGATTTAAGGAACATAAAACCTAAAATTTCCTACTAAGTGGAAGACTATTCTAATAACTAGACTGTTACAGGTTGGGGGCTATCTTGGTTACAGTGACCATGAGATTGTGGAGAATAAAATCCTGAAAGAAGTAGGAAGACAAACAGTAGAATCGTAACTCTGGACTTTTGGAGAACAGATTTTGGCTTATTCTGGGATCTTCTTGACAGGATCCAAAGCGATGCTGCCATGGAGGACACCAGGGCACAGGAGAGCTCGCTGAACTTCCTCAGAGAATAAAATCAGTCTATACTCATACGTGGGAAGGTGAACAAGTGTGACGGAAAGTCAGCATGGATGAACAGGGAACTCCCGAGTGAGTCCAAACACCAAAAAGTACACGAAATTAGGTAGGAGGAATGGATTTCCCAGAAGGAACATAGAGACAATACCCAAGCATGCAGGGATGGAGCTGAGAAAGCCAAAGCTCACCTGGAGCTGAGACCAGCAGGGAATGTGAAGGGCAAAATGAAGGGCTTCTCCAAGTACATCAGCAGCAAAATAAAGGAAGAGGAAAATTATTTATGTGGTGTTTAAGTACATAAGTTGCTGGCTGAAGTCATTGCTGGACCACTCTCCATCATCTTTGCCAAGTCTTGGGAAACAGGAGAGGTACCTGAGGACTGGAGGAAAGCAAATGTCACTCCGGTCTTCAAAAAGGGCAAGAAGGAGGACCCGGGCAACTATAGACCGGTCAGCCTCACCTCCATCCCTGGGAAAGTGATGGAACACCTTATCCTTGGTGCCATCTTAAGACATATCAAGGATAAGAGGGTCATCAGGGGCAGTCAACATGGCTTCACCAAGGGGAAGTCGTGCTTGACCAACCTCATAGCCTTTTATGAAGACATAACAAGGTGGATTGATGATGGCAGAGCGGTGGACGTGGTCTACCTTGACTTCAGCAAAGCATTTGACACCGTCTCCCACAGCATCCTCATGGCTAAACTGAAGAAGTGTGGACTGGACAATCGGGTAGTGAGGTGGACCACAAACTGGCCAAAGGAAAGAAGCCAGAGAGTCGTGGTCAATGGGACGGAGTCTGGTTGGAGGCCTGTATCTAGTGGAGTCCCTCAAGGGTCAGTTCTGGGACCAGTATTATTCAATATATTCATCAATTATTTGGATGAGGGAATTGAGTGTACTATCAGCAAGTTTGCTGATGACACCAAGCTGGGAGGAGTGGCTGACACGCCAGAAGGCTGTGCTGCCATCCAGCGAGATCTGGACAGGCTGGAGAGTTGAGCAGGGAAAAATTTAATGAAATATAACAAGGGAAAATGTAGAGTCTTACATCTGGGCAGGAACAACCCCAGGTTCCAGTATAGGTTGGGGAATGACCTATTAGAGAGCAGTGTAGGGGAAAAGGACCTGGGGGTCCTGGTGGACAGCAGGATGACCATGAGCCAGCACTGTGCCCTTGTGGCCAAGAAGGCCAATGGCATCCTGGGGTGTATTAGAAGGGGGCTGGTTAGTAGGTCGAGAGAGGTTCTCCTTCCCCTCTACTCTGCCCTGGTGAGACCTTATCTGGAATATTGTGTCCAGTTCTGGGCCCCTCAGTTCAAGAAGGATAGGGAACTGCTGGAGAGAGTCCAGCGCAGGGCCACAAAGATGACCAAGGGAGTGGAGCATCTCCCTTATGAGGAAAGGCTGAGGGAGCTGGGTCTCTTTAGCTTGGAGAAGAGGAGACTGAGGGGTGACCTCATCAATGTTTATAAATATATAAAGGGTGGGTGTCACGAGGATGGAGCCAGGCTCTTCTTGGTGACAACCAACAGTAAGACAAGGGGTAATGGGTTCAAGCTGGAACACAAGAGGTTCCACTCAAATTTGAGAAGAAACTTCTTCACGGTGAGGGTGACAGAGCACTGGAACAGGCTGCCCAGGGAGGTTGTGGAGTCTCCTTCTCTGACGATATTCAAAACCCACCTGGACACCTTCCTGTGTAACCTCATCTAGGTGTTCCTGCTCTGGCAGGGGGATTGGACTAGATGATCTTTTGAGGTCCCTTCCAATTTGTAACATTCTGTGATTCTGTGATAAATGCCAGTACTATTAACTTTTAGATGGATCTGGTGATTTTTAGGTGGATCTGGCCTATTTTTATGATAAATGTTACAGTAATAATGAAGCTACAGTAAGTGATATCCTGAGTACTGGAATATTTCAGTCTGTCTTTGGACAAATAAAGAAATTAGCAGAAAGTAGACAATTTTTGGTAACAGTTCCCTGGGTACACAAATATGTGGATAAAATCTGTCTACCAACACATAGTTCACACACTTTGAAGATATAAAGTATATGCTCTGTCCCCCCACACACCCTAGCAGTGCAAAGCACAGGGCCAAGCCTAAATTCTTCAGGCATCTTTTTCCTCTTGTTTTTGATAAAACCCAAGAAACAACCAGAAAACAGCAAGTCTTTCCACTAAGGGCAGCAGAATAACTATAGTCCTCCTCGACCCTAAAAGTTTTGTAGACAGATAAATACAAAGCAGTGAAACAAATGTCAGACTTTAATAATAGGCAGGATTATATAGAAGTCATACTCATAAGAGTTATTAAAACTATAATAGATTTTGTCAGGAATCTTTTAAGATAAAAGCATTTCTGACAAACTAAAAATCAAGCAACAATGAACCTTCCAAGTTGGTAGGTCTGGCACAGAAATATTTAAATGCAATAGCTGCCTCCATGAGGTTACTGGCAGAGTTTCAGAAAAGAAGATGGGAAAGCCCAAGAAAACTATGAGGTGATTTGTCAGAGGTCATGGACTGCCTAGCTATTACTGAATTTCTCTGTAGACAATCTAACAGGAAAGGGGGATGTGTAGCTCTATAATTCATGCTATCTACTACTTCGATTCTTTTTCCACCTTACTTATACCAAATCTGACAAGAATTCATAGGAGTCATGCAGTATCTTGTTCAGCTGGAAATTAGGCAAAGAAATACAGATTTAAACATACAGTATTAGATACCCAACTTAGGAAATTTTGACTAAACTTTTCCTTTATGAGATCTGGGGGTTGGTTATTACTATGGAAGGGTCAAACTCAGCTAACAGCTAAAATTAGGTGATGAGCAAGTAAAAGGCCTGGTTCTGGGGAGGAAGAGACATTTCCTATTTTGGTGAAAATCAGTGTCAGAAATTTCTATCCATTGTCTTTTTTCAGTCAGAGCTCTGCTCCTTCTGGAGCAGCAATGGAGAAGAGCAGTCCCTTCCTGATAGCTCCAAGGAGGGTGAAGAGAAGAAATTTCTCTTCCTCTCCCAACAGAAAATATCCCATAAGTGAAGAAGTAAATATTTGAGTAACAGACCAACGCAGTTTGAGTGAGATAGAAAAAAACCAGAAGATTTTGAGAAAGCACACAATGGAGGAGGATGGGAGCAGTGAAACATGATAAATAATTGAAAAGTTGGAACAAACCATTAGAAAAAAATCTTAAAAACTTCACGGCAAGCTAGCATGGAATAAAGAGGAATGGCTAGTGGGAAAGGTAAGAAAGCAACAAGAGCACACACTTCATATTGCAGTACAGAAAATCCTGCACCAAATTCTGCATTCTAATAATCAATAGCAATTCATGGGAAATTGTGAAACAAAACTGAATGAACAGAAAAGTGATTTTAGATCAGACCTCTACACCTGCTATGCACATGTGACAGCTGGGAGAACATGTTTAGTGGTAGTGCTTCTGGGTTTGAGTAATGCCTGTGTTTTTATAAAACTTAATTTGCTTATGCAATTCATAGAAGAATGTCAGAGGAATCTATTTTTCCAGTTCTGGACTTTAAAATTTTCTACAATGCTAGGCATTAGTCAGGAATTTTCGAACATTTTTTAAAATCAACCTAAGTCCATCCTTTTCAGATGAGTGAAAATAATCTCTATACACCCATTCGACTACCCACAGCACCTTGCATTGTGCATGCACCAAGATACCTGCTGACCTGATAAGGGTTTGCTGAGGACAAGTGCTCTTTTCAGAAACCTCCTCTTGACTCTCTTCGCTCCTGCTATTCCTGTTTTTCCCGTTGCTTATAACATAACAATGCAATGTTAAGAGAAACAGTGTAGATGAGAAACAGAGTAGGTGTAAATCTGCGACCTTAATTTTAGATGTAGATTAAGATTCAGACAAAAAATAATCCATTGAGGCTGTAATGAGCCCTTTTACACTGGACAAATTGAGAACTGCAAAGTTTTATTTGATTAGCTTCTAGCTGCCAGTTTCCCACCCTTCATTACCATTGTGTCCCTTCAGTTTGATGCTGTGGTTGAAGCTATTTCATGTCGATTTTACTCAAAGACAGGAGGTGGTGTGAAACCCCATAAGGACAACCATGTAAGGCCCAGATTGAAAACAGAGGCCTTGTATTTCTGAATGTCAGCAAAGCAGCAGTTGAAACAAAAGGAAGATTTCTATGCCAAAAGGTGAGCCTCTTGCTGGAGGAGGAAGCACAATTTCTTAGGACTATGCTATTTGAAGACCAATGATATCTGAAGAGCCCCATCAGTATAAGTGTGGTTATCACAAGATTCAGCTTATTGACTGAATTTGAGTGAATCTGAAGGCTGACAAGTGTCAAAGCAACAGAACTTTTGACAAGTGTCAAAACATCAAAATTTAAAGAAATACCTTTATAGAATCCAGTTACTTTTTGTATTAGGTACCTAGCTTAAGCACGGTCTCATTAAAAATGTTGGCACTTGGAGTGAGCAGGTGCTCAAATAGGCACTTTGAGTGAAAGAGAAGGTTATGGTAATGTCTGCTTAACTGCCTATGTTACTGAAACAGTGCAGATTTTAATGTTTCATCTAGAAAGTCTAGTCATCCACTAGAATTACAGTAAAATAAGTTAGTAAAATAATGAAAGTGTTGATTTGTTATTTATAATGTTTTGCCAAAGCCTTCACTTTCTGAAGAAACAATGGACTCCCTTTAAATGAAATCCTTTGACTCTTGCATAGACAAATTTTCCACAAGGGCTATGCCATGCTAATCATCAAAATTTCCCTGCTATGTCTCTCTCTTTAACTATTGGCAATTTAACTATTTACTCACTAAAGTCATGACAGGAAAATCAAATCTCTGGTAGATCCATTTAAAAATCATCTTTTTTTTTTTTTTTTTTTTTTTTTTTTTTTTTTTTTTTTTGAGAATGAGAAAGGAGAATGAAAGTGGAGCCGAGGGATGAGAGGAGACTGGAAATGTAACCTCATCATTTTCAGGGATGCTACCAGTGTATTTTTATACTTGAACATTTCAACAACCTGGGCTAAGTTTGCTTTCTCACAGCCTATTCATATCTTGTCTCTCAGAGGGAACACTGAGAAACACTGAACCCTGCATATTTTTGAAAAGCTGCTGCAGAGCTTTAGAACTTCTTGTGATAATGGAGGCACTCAATGTTCTGCCATTATTTTTTTTTCTCAACCTGTTCACTTCTCAACAATCTTTGCACTAAAACAAATTGCAGCTATGAAAATAAGAAAAAACAATTGCACTCTATAGAATACTCTGGAGGAATGTCTGACAGATGAGTGTCTAGGCACAGATGACTTATTACGTGCTTATTCCTCATACTCTGAAAGGAAAACTGACAGAAATTTCTGTTATATAAAAGCATTTGGTCCTATTAAGATTTAGTTCTCCTGGTTCGGGAGACTCACCCAGAGATAAAGATGTTTAAAAGTGTCTGCTAATGGCAGCAGTGATGGAAAACTGATGATAATACCCCATGAAAAGGTGCCAAGTGATTTGACTCCTGCATCTTCTGTGTAGTGGCCAAATGTTGTGCAATCTCAATCTTATAGTAGAATCTATGTCTATATATTACATGTAATATGTTCTTGGTAGAATAAAGCTAGTCTACAATGATGGACTCCCCTGTTGTAATGTCATATCAGTTTGATCACTTTATGACACAAATTCTATTTATGAATATTAAAATAATAATTAATTATTGTTTAATTCAACCACTGCAGACTAAAAAACCCAGTAAAAATGATAAAATCCACCAGAAACAGAATTTGGGATCCATAATAGAATAGAGTTGCCTTCCCCCCACACCACCCCGTCTTAAAGACACAAGAAACATTGGGGCTTTTTAGTTCGCTTGATGTGATTTCATCTGTGAAAAAATAATAGCTGGATATTGAGAAGTTATTTTCATTAGTATGCTTGTTTGGAAGGAAATTGATTGACTTGTTAGTAGACTATTGTCCACGAATACAATGAAGAATATATGGATGTCATTATGACTGTGGGTCTGACATTTATGTTGGTATAAGTCTGGATCTATGCCTCTGAAATTAATGGAGCTGCACCAATATAAATCCCAGGCAAATTAGGTCAAAGGAATCCAAAATGGTAAACAGAGCTGCACCAAGCCAGTCTCTGATACATGAAAAGAGTCTAAAAACAAAGTGAAATTATGGATCTGGCACTTGCAGCTGTGCCAATGCAAGCTTAACCCAGCTAGCACAAGCAGCGACTGTGAAGATACAATGGCATGGTATTCCATGTGCTCTAATATCTACAAGACAAACTCCCTCCAGATCTTGGGTGCACATTTGGAAGTTTGTGGTGCTGCATGTTCCTTGTAACGGTTAGTTAGATTGATCTAATGGATATTTGCTGCCACATGATGTACTCACATCTGTCATCAAGAATATCCATACTCTTTAAGAGGTCTACCTTATCATTGGTGAAAGAAGCCTGATTTCCAAATGCTCTGAGTCTTTATAGCTTTTAACGTGTTTGAAAATTAGTGGAGTAGCCTTCTGCATTTTATTTGCACATCTGAAAGTAATTATCCAATGTACAAATCAGGGGCAATTCCGTCAAAGAGGACAACAAATGAAATTTAGACCCATTCTCCTTTAACTTCGAGTGCTTTAAATCTGGAATGAGTTCATGAGACCTTGTGGAACCAAGGCAAATGAAAAGAATGGATTTGTACTGGTCTCAGACACACTGAGCCAAATACTCCTTTCTCTAGTCCTCAGTGGGCATTTGCTGCCATCTAAAAGGCTCCTGAGTCCCTGCCTAACATATTGACCTCTTCCTAAGCCAATTTCTTTAGTGTAAGGTATAAATGGTGAGGACTTTGGAAGGAGAGGGCCTGCAATGGTGTCCTCTGTAGGAGGAGGTCAGGGACTGCCCTGTGCCAGACACAGCTGGTTCAAGCCAGCTCAGCAATGGATCTACTGCATGCCAAAGCTAAGCAAATCAGAGGAATTTGAGGTGCCTCTGTGAGGACAGATTTTTAAAAAGGCAGAAAACTCCAAGGGTGGTGGAACAAGTCAACAACAGAGGGAACAAGGCCACAGCATTAGGAGGCACTCCACAGTGGAGCTGGTTATACTCCTGAAGGAACTGTGGTATATGGAGGACCTATACTTGATCAAGTGCTTCCCTGAAGAGACTGTGGCCAGTGGATAAGCTCATGGCAAAGCGAGTACTTCTGGAAAGGACTGCTGCCTGTGGAGGACCCACACAGGATCAGACACTTCCATGAAAGGACTGCCACTCATGGATAAGCACGCACTGCCAAAGTACCCCTCTGTAGGGAGTGTGGCCCATGGAGGAGCCCACACTGGAGCAGAGGAAACAGTAAGAAGGAAGGGGCAATGGAGGAAAAAGGGAACAAAGCAGCAGAAAGAAATAGCTGCACACTGACCCCAACCTCCTGCACCACCTGTGGCCTCACTGATGGGACTGAGTGTAACCTGCAGTAATAGGAAGGGAAGTGGAGATTGGGAAGTGGGGAGAAGAGGTGACTAGAGCGAAGTAGAACCTGGGAGTGGGAGAGAAAAGGTGTCTTCTCTAAGTCTTTAAATGTTTGTTGTCTTTGTTTCCCAATACCCAAATCAGTATTTAAACGTTTTAAATGAAATCCCCCAAGTTGAGTCTCTTTTGCCAACTGCAGTAACTGGTGAGTGATTTCCTTGTCATTGTTTTGATCCACAAGTTTTCTCATTCTTATTCTTCCTATTTTCTTCCCATTCCCACAGTGGGAGAGGAAGAAAGGGAAGAGTGAGCAAACAGCTCTGTGGGTGCTTGGCTGCTGGCCAGGGCCATCTCACCACACATTAGATTTGGCAATGCATCCTGTCAGTGGTGGTTACCAGCAGAACAAGGTTTTCCCTCACACCTTGTTGTTTGCGGTTTGATTGCATTTACTGTGCATCTATGCATCTTTAATGACTTCAAAAACCAAGTCGCTCACTTTGCCCATGATTATTCTGGATTCTCTACAGAAGATAACTCCGCTGGTTTGACTGAAATCAAATCAAATCAAGCAGTTAGAAAATTTCTTTTTTGTAGCTAGCACAGTCATCATTTGGATTACTTTGAGAATAATAAGGCAGGGCTCTGGGATAGAGCTCATGTTTTCTTAAGTAACTTTCCAGCGTTTTTGAGTTGGTATGAAGAGAACGTAAGAACTTACTGATATCTTAGCCATTGTCTGGGAGACCAAAGTCCTTCTGGGCTTTCTATCTGTAAGTGCAGGGCAGCTAGGAACAGGGACATAGCTGGGACAGACCTTGACTGACATCCACGCTGATCAATTAAAATACTCCATACCATTAATATCATGCTTCATCTATAACTGGAGTTGGGTTTTCTGGCTTGTGAGACCCATTCCGGTTCAGCTCCATTCCAGTTGAATTCCACTCAGGAGTTCTGTTAGTCCAGTTAGTTTCACTAGTTTGGTCTTTTGCCATTCTGCTGTTTTGCAGTTGGTCTTTGGTCCTTTCTGCCTTTTTTTGCCTTTTCACTCTCTCCCCAGGATCAGCTTTTGAGGACCAGGGAGCTGTCTCCTCAGGACTGGCTGCTCAGTGCAGATGGAGGTCATGAGGAATTCCGGTGAGTATCACTTATTTTATATATATAATTTTTAATATGCTTTGTAGTAGTAGTATTAGTATATTAGTATTATTTTGCTATTTTATTATATCAGTTTTATATCAACCTACAAGTTTCTTCCTTGCCTTTCTATTCTTTCCTCTATGGTAGTGGGCTGGCGGGGAGTGAGTGAGCAGTTCCCATGGCTTTGATTGCTAGCTAGGGTTAAACCACGACAATAACCAAAATAACCCACCGACTCTTACAGATAAAAGGTGGTTGTTGTGGAAGGGTCAGGACTGGGCTGCTGGCGGCGGGCGCTGTCCGTGGTGCTGATTGGGCTTCCACGGGGATAACCAGTGCTCGGGAAACAAACACTTCACATACAACATTAAAAACGGACCATATACTTAGATGTACAGTGGGGCAATGACCCTACTTTTTTTTTTTTTTTTTTTTTTTTGTCTCCTTCTCTGGAGACATTCAAAACCTGCCTGGACGCCTTCCTGTGTAACCTCACCTAGGTGTTCCTGCTATGGTGGGGGGATTGGACTAGATGATCTTTCGAGGTCCCTTCCAATCCCTAACATTCTGTGATTCTGTGATTCTGTATGTATGAATAAATGCAATTTTTTCACTATTTATACTCAACAATCCCTACTAATGCCATTACACATGGATATCAGCATCTGCCCACTCAGCTCAGGGTGATGTAAATACAAACATTTACACTTAATATTTGCAGATTATCTATATTAACTAATATTTTTCCATTTGAAAGTGCCAGTGTGTTTTGGAGAGAAATGGGATTAATGCTTACCACAATTAAATCTACTTGTGGAACAAACAAATGGAGGTGGGAGAAAACAAATTAATCTATGTATCATAGATTCATAGTGTTTCAGATCAGAAAGGCTGCTGGGTTACTCAGCCTGACACTCTGCCTTTCATAAATCATCACATTTCACCCACTTACCCCTGACTTGAACTCAAAAATTTGTGTGGTTAAAAATTCCTTCTGAAAGGAAGATAGGCCTAAATTAAAGAAATCAAAAATTATTTTTTCCCCTTCCCAAAATATTACTGCTTTCTCTATTAGAGAGGACAACTCAGTGCTTTCTTTCTGCAAAACAACATATCCAAGTCACTTCCTAATGTCCTTCTTCCTAAAAATAAGCACTGAGCTCTTTAAGTCTTTCATGATATATTTGCAGTTATTTCCTGCCCTTTCTTCTAATTTTCTAGCATCAATTTTAAGATGTATGTACTGCACGTGGAGGTGTCACACCAGTGTCACCAATACCACATGCAAGGTAAAAACCACTTCCCTGTTTCTATTCACTACTTCCTTTTGCTACCTCTTTGTGCCATAGCATCACAATAGGAACTCAGATACTTGTCCACTGTGACTCCACAGTTTATTTTATAGCTGCTGTTTTTCAGTTTAGAATTCAGTATTCTGTAGGGTTAGCTGTATCTTCCTGTATTAAATTACAGTTTGTTTGAATAGACAAGTCTACCAGCTGACCCAAAGCACACTGACTTATCTATATTCACTGTTAGTTACCACTCTGCCAGCCCTCATGTCATCTGCAGTTTTTATTAATGCTGATTTTATATCTACTTTTAGGTCACTCAGGAGAATGTTGAATACTGCAAATTTTAGTCATAAGGAAATCCATCAGAGACACATTACCCAGGGATGATTCCATATTGACAGACAACGTTACAGACTATAATTTCTGAGTCCACTTATTATGCGCTTCACAGGTATTGTGTAGTCCTAATTGTTTAACAGAATTTCATAAGGTGCTAAGTCATATTCTTGACTAAAGTTTACATTAAATCATCTCAGTTCCTTTAGCAAAGGAATTATTATGTCAAAGAATTAAAATGACCTACTTTTGTGTTAACTGAAATTTGTATCTTCCTCTCTTTTAATTCCCATTAAAGATAGTATATCAAATATTTCATTGCAAATGTTCTGTGATTTTATTCTCCAGTGCTCTCACTCTAAATTGCCATTGTAAAATACTCTTCCAGTCTTATTTTCAGTACATATTCCAATGCTTTAACTTTTCCTTTAAGCAAATATCTTACAATATCCTTTTTATTGTGATGAGCTGTCTTCTAAACCGTATTATTCAGAGCAGCCAAAGCTGACTCACGAAAGACTCATTATTTGTTGTCCCATAACTGCTGCTATTTACATACATTTCCTATGGGATATTTCTACTCTTCAAACCACAGAGAACACACAGTGTGTATGTATAATAAACTGGATACTAAAAGATAAGAGGTGAAATGAGGACTGTAGTGCTACAACCATGAAGAAAGTCACATCTAGAGGTATGTACTGTTAGGGAGTAAAGTGGGAAAAAGACTTAGGCAGGGAAGTTAATAATGCTTAGACCAGAATATCAAAATATAAACCTTTCTTCATAGCTCCTGAGTGTCAAGGAGTTGCTTGTTTTTGTCTAGTAGAAATGAAGCTTGGTATTTCAGGCCAAAATTATACATGCTGTAGCATTTAAAATCCAAGCATGAATATTTACACTTTAAAAGCTCTAATTTAGATGTAAAGCAGTAAATCAAGGACATTTTGATAAAAATCAGCCAGTCAATCTTGAATAAGCCCCTGAACAACCAGAGACTTTTGTCAGCACATACGGTTGTCTAACAGGGTGCCTCAGAACAGTGGGTGATATTATGTGCCATATGTGCTGCTATACCAAATAATTGTTTGGTTTCTGGTAATAGTATAACCAAAGACTGAACTCTAAAATTACCTAGCTCTTCTTAATATCAGTATCTTCCTGTTTCATCTATATTTAATTGCATTCTTAGTGGGCTAAAAGAATGCCTTTTAGCTGTCAGGAGAAAATATGAGGAAGAATGGTTTACCTAAATAAAATAAAACTTTCAAAATGGACTTCTATCTTGCTATTCATTTGATTATCTGAAACTCATTAGGACAACAATTATATTTTACTGGAGCAAAAATCAAAAAAGAGAGACTAAATAAGCAAACAATGTGGAAGTGCTGATATTTTGTCTCATAAACTTCATAGAAAGGCATAGAACTTATCTGCAATACCCATAAAGGTGTGATAATATAGTAAGGAATATTTTCCTGACCAGAACTAAATAGGTATCTCATACTTAAAAATTCACACATTCATATGGTTCTGAGTTCCATCAGATCTCTAAATAATCCTTTGCAATAATGAACTTCATTGCTTGTGATGCACTACATATTTAAAACTTGGCCTAAAATTTCAGGAAGTCATTTGGTTTGTGGTACTTAACTTAAAATAACTTGTGGAATCTGGTTTCCAAATAGCAAGTTTTCAATCACTGTGAAATTGAAATAAGTTTGAGGCATCTCTGTTTGAATACTTTATGGTGAAACACCTACATCAACAGTTGCTTCTCATAGTTTAGGCGAGGAAGTCTTTAAAGGCTAGAGCTAGTACTTCTTAACCCAATATTTGCTATTGCATTTGTCTTCACGGTAAGTAGTTTCAGTTATTTTCACTTACAAAGAAGCATTTGCCCTCCTAGTAATTTTCTTTACCTCTCTGTAAATTTCTGTCTTTAGGAACTCTCCAGGCAGGTTTGAACTTCAGCTGTCAGAAGCAGACAAAATTCTACTGGAAGCCACAGTTCAGCTAAAGGTTTGGCTCTACAGCCAAATACAGAAATCAATGAGATCCTGGATTGAGTGCAGCCTTCAAAGTAAACACATTTATGTGTGTGCCACCATATCTGCACTCTCCATCCACCCTCTGCTTTAAAAAATAAAATATTCTATACACAAATGTACTTCACAGACTAAGCTCTAAGAACAAGTGGGAAGTCATATAAAAGATCTGAAATTGTAACAAAAGGCTCTGAATGTCAGAGGACAGTATAGGGTGGGTCTTTGTAGGCATTGGGGTGCCCTTTCCTGTCAATAAGCCCTGCTAGTAAAATGAAGAGGTCGCGACCTCACCCCTTTCAGCTGGCACATCAGAGGACCAAAAGAAGAGTGCGAAATGGTCTCACATGAAGAGACAAATGGCTACAATGTCCCTGACTCTCACTCTCTGATAGGACCTATCAGATTAGCTTTTCTTTTTTCTCATTCCAACAGCTGCTGGTGTTCGGTTATTCAAATGCACTTATTCATCTCCAGAATCAGTTAGAATCAAAAGTAAAATAACCTACATCTCTTGAGTTTCTAAAAACCGCATTGCAGTGTGAAGGCACTGTCACAGAATTGTCCAACACCAAGGTTAGATGATTTTTTGTGAGGTAAGACCTCTTTCAGGAGCCACCGGCATTCATAGGTTTCCTCTATTGTTTCTCTCAATGCACATTACCTTTCCGGAAATGCACATGCTTTTGTTCTGTGAGGGGACCTTGTCAAAAGATTTGGTTTGCTGATACTTATATTGTAAAAAGGATAACTATAGCATCACATTTATTAAAATTGCAAATAATTACAAAAACATATTAAGGAAGCTCTTGAAACATTGTAAAAACAAAGTAGTGCATACATTTAATGAAAAACTGTGTCACCTCAAGAGTAGTAACAATAGCAATGCTTAAGATTCCTCTTGATAAACATTAGGAACAGGAAATACAGTGTATAGTGCATATACCCTGAGTGCACCAATTAGGTTTGTTTGCCCTGAGAACATCTGGGACCTTCACCTGTACACCCTCCACCTCTGGTCCACTTGCTCCATTCAAGCTCAGGCCCCAGCCCTAGTCCTTGCCTGAGCTACACTGTAGGTAGGTCTGTGACCAGCTCTGGTCTTTGATGATCCTGACTTGCTGACTGGACTTCCTGGATTGACCTTGAACTTAACACTTTGCCTGTGTCTGATCACTGGACTGTTGGCTGGTCTGTTACTGTCACCAGCCTTGCTCTGTTTGTCTTGCTTGGATACTGTGTGACTGTGCCCTTGTCAGTGTGGTCATTGCTCCTACCTACCAGCATTGTGGTCATCTCCTCGTCTTCTCTCACAAAGCGGCCCCAGTCTTGCTGATCCTTGCCATGGCACATAGTTTACTAACTAAAGCAGAGGCCTGGGAATCGTGATTTTTAGTCCATTCACAATTTTGCCATTGGCTCCCAGTTTTCAAGGCAATCGCTTCATCTCGAGCTTTCTAGTCTTTGTATAAATGGGTGTTGTAGTTAGCTATTGATAACTTTAACTTTTGTTATTTTTGAGGGAGGTTGCACTTTAGGAAGCTTTAACCCATTTTCTTTCTGGATTAGAGACCTATACCACCAAAATGTCTTAATCCAATCTTTAACTGAGGTTTAGTTCTTCAGTATGCAGTATATTTTCAAAATGACTCAGCATTCACACTGCAAAAAAAGATACTGGTAGTCTTCTGTCAAATCCTATCCACAAGCCAATTTTTTCCCACCTGAAATGCAAAAGCAAGATACTGCACAAAACAGGTTGCTCTCCTTTTTCAGGTCCCCTTTGGAGAACATTCAATGTGTTGTCCAAATAAAAGAGCAGGCACAATAGCTGTATCTCTAGGTGCTAAAGGCTAAATTAAGACTGGGTAGAGAGGGTATCTGAGTCTTAATTTTGCTCTTCCTTCTTGCTTTCACAGTGAAAAATATGAAACCTGGAAACATGGAAGGTCTTCCTGAGCCAGCAGAGAAAGAAATGATGCCATTTCAAGATGGGAAAAAAGCCTCTTGGGTCTTGTCAGATCAGTCTGGCTTCTGCAGTTAGGAGCTATGTATTGGGAAGACAAGATGTCATAAGGGTCTCTTCAGCTATACCTACTCCGTACTGATGGTCTAAACAGGGAGAGGCTCTGTATTGGGACACTGAGGCTGCCCGGAGCAGGTTGGCCCAGTCCATACTTTTTAAACACTTTTAGCTTCCAAAACAGTATGGGATTATTTAGGTTCTTTGTAGGAACTGCTTGGCTTGTGTTGTGTTGAACCAAGAAAGGGAATTGCTTGGTAGAGGCCGCAGCTGGTGTGGGAGAAAATCTTGCTGCAAACTAAAAAGTAGAGATGACTCACCTTCAATGACCACGTCCATTCTGTGGTACTCTAACTTATTCATACAGACAAAGCTTATGTTGCTGGTCAGATAGACTTCACACTTTGTTATACTCTTCAGATCTTCTGGCTTAGTGGGTCAGAATGAGCAAAAACCTGTTGGGCAAAATAAACAGGCATTCTCATCTGGTACTATCTTAACGATACCAAACAGAGGTGCCAATCATGAGCTTGTGCTGAGACTAGTAATGTGAATTGTCATCTTCTGTCTTTAACAAGCAGTGGAAAGGTTGACAATGTAACAGTTCGGGCAGAATTCAGATTTATAAACAAATTCATCTAACGTCAATTAAATGTCACAGGATATTCTGCTTGGGGTCCTGTAAGCCCTTTAGTCATGTCTGTCAAGCCCATGCAAGTGTCTGCAGCACTTACAAGGTTTGCAAATGGCACTAGATGCCTCTGTTTAGGTAGCTAACCTGTTCTAGTTCGATTAGCACTGTTGGTCATCTAAAAAAATTCTTACAATGTAAATGGGACTGTTCACACCTCTTAGATCTATGTTCTTGAATCTCTGCAAGCAACTCCAAGGACTACCTGGTTTAAGTCTTCTTGTTTATCAACAGCATATTTCAGGACACTGATTGGTACTTAATACAAATTGTTCACAAAACACAAGACCACGTAAGTAATTTTGGATAATTATTTTTTGTCACAACTATTGTAATTAAATGTATTCTGCTTGGTCACTGATGGCATGTTTATGTATAACTATTACTGAACAATTTCAGTGATAATGGCTATCTTTTCACTTTCACTTAAAATATACTGAAGCATGAATGACAGTAGTTTTGCCAGCTCAAGACAATGTCAGGCACAACAAAACCTTGCCAGTCTGTGCAAGTTTAAATTGGTACAATATCAGGCATGCCATCTCCCCTGACAGCAGTTTGTTGTAATGCAGGGGTTTAGTATTAATTATTCTCATTTTCAGTCTTCTGGGGTTTTGTTTTGTTTTGCTTCCAAATAAGATATTACTGGGAACTGGATAATGTATGGAGGTCTTCATAGTAGGAAGTTACAGAGCTGTTTGACATATCATGTAAGCTCACACATGCAGTTCCTAATACTTAACGAGTTAGCTGGTGTCAGCTGAGCAATTCCACAGCAACTGTGTACATGTTTGAAGATTCATAGGCTGATGGGAGGTTAATTCTATTGAAGCCACTGACTAAGCTCTTTGAGGCCCAGGACAGCAATTTCAAAAGCATTTCCATTTAGTTTGCTTGCTCTTTCCTGCAAACTAAAACAAGATGTGTTGCCCCACATTCGCTGAAGGTTAAAACTGTGCATATTGGTAGTATCCAATAAGAAGAAATGCTTGAATCATGGCAATTCCACTGTGAGCTACGGACCTACAGACTATAGGCCTTTGAGGTGGACTGAGATATTGCTGTGGTAAGTTTCTTTATATGCAACAGTTAAGATCAGGTTTTTATCGACATAGACAAGAAATGATAATGGAATGACAAATGCAATTTTGCGAGATATTTGCTAACATATTAGAAAAAATAGTCATTAAAATTCATTATAATAAAATCAGAGTTTTTTCATCTTTTTTCATTGTTTGTGTTCATCCTTGCTAATTCGCACCACTTATTAACTTCCATTGCGTCCACCACTTCTAAGGTAAACTGAGTTTATTTGCTTCCATTTAAAGATATTTTTACACTTGCATGCCTCACCTTTCTAATTACTTGAATTTTTTTAAGTACTGCTTAGGAGATACCAAGTCAAACAGCTCCTGCACTGACCTTGTCATACTGTTTTGTCTTTGTCCAGTGGGAATGTTGTCACTGCTGTAAAATTCACTAGAAATGGGGCAGGGTGTTTCACACTGCCATTCCAAAGAAAGTGTCCTTTGATATGGGTACTAAAAAAAATTAAATCCCTGATCCCCAAACTGACCAGCTTTTGCTTCCCCACCTCTGTTTCCATGGCATTCTCAGCTGGTAGAAGGCAGAGAGCTAGTACAGTAAAAGAGGCAGACCAGCTTGTGCAGTACTTTCCTAGCAACACCTACAGCCTGTAGGATCCTGTTGCGTTAACTTTAACAAGAATAGAAACAGAACCTCTTTCTGCCTTTTTTCTTTTTCCCTTTCAAGGGTATAAATGGAGGAGAGAGATTGAATGGCGTAGCAAATGCTGACCCTTGTGTTTATAGTGCTACAGTACAGCAGTAACCTTCAGCAGCAAGACAGGCTCCTGGTCTAATCTGCATTTGTAATCATAATGAGAAATAAATATCTCATCAGAATGATAGTCTTTCCTAGTTCTGAGTGAAATTAGTAACTACCTAATTTTTGCTTATGTGTTACTCTAAGGCACGATTCTGCCACTTGTTTTTTAAAGAATTCCTAGTTTTATGAATAAGAAATTATGCATAATTTTTGCAGGCAACAGTTATAACAATATGTTAGAATAGTAATTCTTGTAACATTATACTTAAATGATATTTAATGCAATGGAGCTACTTCAATTGTAAATCTGCACACCCGAAGCCTCTGAAATGGACCTTACAGATAAATCATTACATCTCCATGACGTCCTATTAGATTCACCTTAGTTCCACTGATACAGATCAGACTGTAACACAAAGGACCTAAATCATAATCTGAGCCCACTTCTCAAAATCAAAGTATGCTCAAATGCCATCATGATATTCAGATACTAAAGCTGTGTTCTAAGAAATGCGGAGAAACTGAACAGCTACAGTTGTTGTAAGCTGTTTCATTTGCCCGTGACTTTCATGTTTCTTTCTTCCAGGTGATTCAAAAGAACTGTGTAGCCACTTCCCTCATGATAACATTCACAATAAAATCTACACATTTTTAGGAAGTAAAGAGGAAGGGAATCAAGAAAGCCATTTTCATTTAAAAAGTTTTCTTGTTGTTTGGAAGTCTGAAATTGCCAGGATGGGAACACTGCAGAAGAGAATACTGAGAAAAGATGTGATGGCAATCTTCAGATGCATTTAAGGCTGCTGCAAAGAGGATGAGAATATCCCCTGTGTACAAAACAGGAAACAATGGGCTAAAATTGCAGCAGACAAAGTTTTGACATTAGGAGTAGTTTTCTAAGAGTAAAGATAGCCGGTCTCTAGAATAGTTCAGCTGTCCTGAGGAACAGGGTAGGCAAATGTCTACCAGCAATTATGATTGATCATAAATGAATAATTGATCCTACTTTGGGTGGGAAGATGACCTCCTGAAGCCTCTTCTCACTCTTTTTTGTGTGATTCTCTATACTTAAGATGCTAAAGGGACTGATATTTATCACACCTAACACTTGTCAAAACCACTCAAAATAGGCAAGTCAGAAAATCTATGAAAAATAGTGACATGTTAATTACTCTCTTTAGGTATTTTGTTCCATTCCTGCCTCTTTCTCATCCTTCTGTTCAGTCGCATTAGACACTTTGTCCTCTTATACTGAGTTACCATCCTTTCTCCTCATATTCTTGCAAGTCTGATATTCCAATACTTCAATGGAAGACAAGAGACTTGGCAGAGGAACCTGTTTCTCCTCACTGAGTATCATGTTTGACTTGCACCTCCTCTGAGAACTCAAAGGGTGACCAACAGACTGCATGAGTGCAGTTCTGATCTTTTGCACTATCTCAGTCCAGTGATTTTCTCTCTCCTCCACACTGATTCTATCAAATCTCCAGGTGAGTGTAAGTCTGCAAAACCAAAGTAGCAACACTTCTGCATTTTGAACATTTTATAAGATTGGAGCTGTATTTTGAACACATGGAGGCTGATTATTGAACTTGTTTAAAATATCCAGACTGATTATGTACCTCATCTTTGGTACCTCCAATCTGTTTACTCACAGTTTGGAAGACATCTATGTTTAAGAACATCCAATGAACAGATTCACAGATACGTACTCAAACAAGCCCTACTTGTATCTTATTACTAATAGACATATTTGGAAGTGAGGAAATCTTTGTATTAGGTCATTCAGTTCACTGGTTATAGACTATGAATGCCATCTGATAGAATAAGGGCTAAAAGAAAGCTCTGAGGCTTCTTAGGTCATGGCTACAAGAGTAGCTTGTAGCCAAAGGTGTGTAGTCTTGATATCTTGTCTTACGTCAAACTTTCAGATACAGGAAGATCCCCTGGGAAACAAAATAATGCACATTGTTTCTTTTAATATTTTGGGGCATAACAATAGTGTTTCATTTCATCTGGCCTTCCATCAAAAGATAGTCTTACAAATACCTGTGTTAGGACTCAGCCTTTCATTTTTTTTTCTATTCAATCAATTTGCCAGTTTCCATTTTCTACCTATTAAACAAAACAAAACATCACCTTCAGTCTCTCTTCCCTCCCACCCTTCACACCAAGAGAAAACTCTGTAGATAGCCACAAAGCTACCTCATTAACTCTTTTTAAGTGTCTCTTTTGCCACACTGGCAGCAGCCCTCGGCTGAGACTGTCACCCCTGATGCTGACAGACACTGAGAACTGTTTCTTGCTATGCTCCCTCTCCTGGTACCCAGCTGTTCCCTCTGGCTTCGTGCTTAAATGGAACATTCTTCAGGGAAGGAATTTTTAATAGCTTCTGAATGGCTCATGGGAGATATGGCACTAGCCTTGGTTCAGTGGCAATGCTCAGTGGCTGAAAGTCAGTCTTAGGTTTCAGGTAAAGCAAGCTTCTGAGGTCTGAAAAGATAGACATGAGAGAGAAGGGTCTAAACAAAATAATAGGATCTCAGAGCCTGATGGGATGCATGCCAGGGGTGTTTCATGTCAAAGAGTGCCAACAGAGAGAAGAGTCAGAATGAAGCATGTTTCTGACCTCTGAGGAGGAAGCACTGGGAAGTCTGGACAGAGATCTTTACTATATCTTAGTACAACAATGCAGTATTCATCCTTTATTTGACTCATAGCACAGCTGTTGCAGGGCAGAGACTGCCATTAATGCTGAGCTTGCCAGCGTTCGTGCCACTATCCCTAACAAAGCAGACCTATCTAGACCAAGAATGACTTGGCCCACCAGGTGCAAGCCAGTACCTCAGCTGGAGACAGAGTGCTCAGAAAGCAGCTTTCTACCATGACTGCCTGTTGGCATGCTGCTTTGAAGGGTGGCGTGAAGGGGTTCTAACCCCGCAATTCCAGCACCATGGCTCTGACGAAACCATGGGTGCTGCCAGAAATCCACCAAGCTACTGGTCTGGAAGTTGCCACTCGCAACTCCTGTGGTAAGAGCTCTCACAGAACTTCAAGTTAAACCTGTGCTTCCAGGATTTGGCCATAATCACCCTGCAGGAGGTCAGAAGACTTAGCAGGGTGCCCTGAGGACACAAGGCTGTGCAAGAACCATGTGAGTTAAATCACTACGATGCCTGCAGACATTCAGCTGGTGTGCTGTATCTCTGGGGATGCTCTTTTCAGCAGCAGTATCTCTATAGGAGTTGTTGCCTCTACAGAAATACATAAGCAAAGAACTCCCCTTGTTAGGATGCAGTACTATAGAATGAAAAACCTGTTTCAAAGAAACCCTGGTGGTTGAACTGATAGAGTTGCAGCAGATGCAATGCCTGCCCTTCCCTGAAAGGCAAATAATAATGTGAATTATAACCTAAGCCAGTATAGCATATAGAAGACTGTAAGCTACAGTGCACCATGCCCACACATTACATCTCTTCTACAGGTTTGCTACAGAACAACTACATAAATTAAGCTATGGTGGTGGGTAGTTATTAATACTGAGACAGCTCTAGTACAATCCCTATGATTTTCTTGGGCTTCTCTCCATTACGCTTTTCTGGTTTGTGATGCCTCTGAGTCTCGGAAGAATTGTCCAAGGACAGCTGATCCTATCAACTCTCACAACATAAACGAATTTACCTTTACTTTAACAACTATCTCTGGCCCTCAGAAAGAAGTTATTTCATTTTGAAGCCTAATAGCTTTGACTTCTGGTTTCTTGATTTTTCCTTTGTGGTACAGCCACGAGATTGAAAACAATGTGGGTTTTTAAATCAAAGTGGAAAAAATATAGATTCCTTAACACAAGGTGAGAAGGCCGGCAACAATCTTTTCCAAAGAACTGAAATCTGTATTTGCTGTCTTCTTGCCGACCAAAGCTTTTCTCTAACAGAAGTCTCTCACCAGCCTACCTATGTGCCATAGTACCACCAGCTAAAGGACAAAGATCTATATATGCCTTTTAACTCTCTTCCACTGTAAAGTATAAGGAGCTATTTAGTCTGACATCCATTTTGTTAGTTTCTACCAGCAGCAGCTGGTAGATCTCTCTAGGGTTTCCTTCAGAGCATCTGGCTTGGGTCAGTTCACTATAAAAAATTTAACAAACATCCTTTACAGGACTGGTTTGAGCTTTTTTAAATAAGGAAATCTCATCTATCTCCAATCTAACAGAGGTTTTGCTTCTGTTCTGTCAACACAGAAGACATATTAAGCATTGCATTTAATGAGATATTGAACACCACTTTGTTCCCAGTGTATACAAGAGCAGGCTGTGCTTAGAAAACACATATCTTGGTTTTGGTTTACTCTGTGGTTGGAGGAAAAAGTTGTTTTGTTGTGATAAAGTATGTATTTCTTTATTTTGGACAGCAATAAAATGGACTGGACTCTAGGCTGCATCTCAGCAAGTATTGGAATGGAGCAAGAAGACAGGTCAGGCAACTGTGCAGCCCCTGACACAGGCTAATTTTGAGGATGATTTTTTACCAAAAAAAAAAAAGAAAAAAAAGAATAAAGCCAAGTAGTAAGAACATTAAAACTGCCATACTGATTCAAAACAAAGATCCCTCTAGCCAATGTCCTGTGTCTAACAGTGATCATAAGCTGACATTTGGGGAAGAATAAGAACTGTGTAAGTATATATGGTTGTTTCCCCTAATACTCTTCCAGCATCTTACTGTTTTAAGCCTAGAGGATTTCCCAAGCCTTTTATAGTTTGTTTAATTAGCAACTCTTCATGAATCATTTTTCTAAGTACTTCACCTCCTGAATTTATATAAACTTCATGCATTTACAGTGTCTTTTGCAAGTTCTGCTACTCGATATGTGAGGAACCACCATTACAAGATTTATTTGATAACTCCTAATGTCCCTGGAAGGGACAGTAAATAGCTGATTTCTACCCACTTCAGTCATGCTACTTATGATTTTGTAGATCTCTGTCACATCCTTGCAAATCACTTTTTTTTTTTTCAGAAGCCCAGTCTACCAAATCATTCATTGTACAAAAGCCACTTTGTACCATTTGATCATCAAATGTGTCCTTCTCTGAATCATTTTAAGCTCTAATGTATCCTTTCTTAAGTGAGGAGACCAGAACTACAGGTAGTATTCAAAGTATAAGAAATGTTCATTTATCCAGAGATGTAACTGTGTTTTCTGTCTTGTTATCGACTCCTTTCCTGGTAGTTCCTAGCATTTGTTTTATTTTTTTGACTGCTGCTGAGCACTGAGGTGGTGCTTTCTTAGAACTATTAATATTTATCTTAACCCCAAAGTCTCTCTCCCTTCTGAGTGGTAATGGTCAGGTCACAGTCCACTATTTGATATATGAAGTTAAGACTGTTTTTCACTACAGCATTTCACAAAATGTTTTATTGCTCTGTCATGAAGCCATTTTATTGCTCTGTTGTGAAGCCTCATAAGATCTTTCAGCAATTGTACACTCAACTGTTGTCCTTACTACGTTGATAGCTGTTATCATCAGAAAACTTCGAAATCTCACTGCTCATCCAGGTCATTTGTGGTTGTGCTAAAGCATGTGAGTCCCAGTGCAGAATTCTGTCAAACTCCTCTTCCTTCACTGAAAATTTCGACTATTAGTTCCTATTATGTTTTACTTCTAGCAGTGTTTGTTCAGTTTGAAGAGAAGGCTAAGGGGAAATCTAATTGCTTTGTTTAGCATCTTGAGATTATAGAGAACACAGAGGTAGACTCTTCTCATAGGTTTACAATGAAAGGAGAAGTGGCAACAGACATGAGCTGCTGCAAAGGAAATTCTGATTAGAAATAAGAAAGTCTTTCTTCACACTGTACCAAGACACCCAAAGGGCTTGTGGGTTTTCTGTCCTTCAGGACATTCAAAGCTTGACTGTTCATGACCCTGAGCCACCTTATCTAAAGTGTTAGCTGGCATTACTTTGAGCAAGAGGTTGGACTATATGACCTCCAGAAGTCCATTCAAACCTAAACTATTACATTATTCTATGCATTTAAGACATGATTTTCCATCTTCTCACATGGATGCTCAGTATCCTTTCTTGAAGGATATTTTCCAGGGTCTTCTGGAAATCCCAGTAAACTATATCAACAGGATCACACAGAACAACTAACTTGTTGACCACTCCAGAGAACTCCAAGAGGTTTACAAGGCAGAACCATGTTTTCTCTTTTCAAGATCATAGTCAACATCAGGTGTGACTACTCATTGCCATTAGAAATTCACTTATTTCCTCTTTAAGTATTTAGGCAAATATCACTTGGCCCTGGTGATTTGTATATGTTACCTTTCATTCTGTTTCTTTGAATCATAATCTCTTCCGAAGTTCCTTCAGTTTTCAGACAGATGGTTCACTGAGTTCCCCTTAAAAATGATGCTTGTGTTGTAATCTCCCATCTTTTCTAAAATGAACTTGGATGCCAATAACCTATTTAACTTCTCTGCCATGGTCTTGGCCTCTCTGACTGCACCTTTTCTACTTCAGTTAACGAAGTGCTACAAAAGCTTGCCAGATATTTTGCTCCTGATATCCTAAGAAAAGAATTTATTACTACTTTTCGTTCCTTTATGAAGCTACTCCTTCGATTCCTTTTTGGTCTGCTTGATTAAATTTTCACATTTCATCTACCTCCTATTTTTACATGATGCTTTCTTAATCCTGACAACCAAGCTTAGCCATTCCTTCTTCCTTTTGCCCGTTTCCAAGCCTCTCCTAATACAGAGTACACAGTGTTGTTGTGCTCCCACTCTGGTGTCCTTCAGCCTCTACACCACCTGTAACTTGATCCTTTGTCACCCAATTGATGACGCAACCATGGTGAAGTTTTTGGCCTTTTGCTTTTTTTTGTGTCATGGATGCTGGATCTGAGGACCAATTATTGTTACAGAATTGTGCTTCCAGAGGAAATTTTGAAGCAGATCTTTGTCATTGTCTTGTCAAGGACTGCATTTCCTCTTGTGAGGTTGCAAGCCAGCTGATCCATGACAGAATCATTGACAATTTCATCTACGGTTTATGACCCTGAGTGAAGTTTCCCTCTTCTACATGGAGGTAAATGAAGTGACCTAATACTTTCTGTCCTTACCCACTCTCTGGCTTCTTATGACTTAACTCAGCCTGTCTCAGCTCCTGGTTGAGAGGCTGGTAGTACTGACCCCATTCTACAGTCTTCCTCTTTGGGTCTGGCATGTCAATCCAGCTTCTGTGCTACTTGGTAAGGTGGATGGTTTGTTAACTCAATTTGATCCTAAGCTCTAAGTAAACATGTAATTCTATTGTAGCTGTATGTCCTGGTTTTGTTAAAAACAAGACCAGTTTCTCTTTTAGTGAATTTTCCTTTCAGCTAAGTTCTTCTTAGTAACTGCACTTTCCTGAATTTGGCTACATGTTTTGGTAGACATAGACATGGAATGCAAGGTCACTGATAAGAATGCACGTCGTGTATTTGCAAGAAGGAGCAAACTGAATGGGTGACTAAAACTGACCAACTAAGTATTCCATCACATCCACGACATACATCATATAAAGGTGGGAGATCACGAGGGTCTCGCTCTCTTCGACTATGGCTGGTATCTGGGGAGGCCCCTGCCTGCCATCCCCTGCAATTTGAGGCCTAGTGACAGACTGAATCCAGTTCCAGTCTGCTGCTGAGTCCAACCCAGGACTTCTGGGTGCCTGCCCTGCAGTTACTGGAGCAGTGCTGAGCTTTGCCGGGGAATTTCAAGATTGGGTTTGTATATTTTGTATTATTTTCTCTATTTTATTAGTAGCATTAGTAAAACATTTTTAACTTTTTCCAACTTGCAGGTCCTCTCTCTCTTTGCCTCTCTTTGCCCTCCTACTGCCTTTCCTTAGTGGAGAGGGGCTTAACAAAGCATCTGCCATGGTTTATTGTCGCCCTGCAATCAAACGGTGACACTGTAACATGGTATACTTTTCTCATCCCTTTTTATTTTGTACAGTAATATTACAGCTTCTCACTGGCTACCTTTCTTCCATCAGGAAGAAGAGAGGAAGAAAAAAAGTTGAAGTCGATAGTTGTTCAATCACATCATCAGTGTGTGTGTTTTTAACCCAATTGCTTTACTTTTAGGACTGCAGCAGAGTTTATGCTGTTGGGTTTTGACCCTGAAGCCTGCTACTCTCACTCTACTAATGCTAACATCTGAGCTCCATCTTCTGTTTCTCTACTACTCAGCTGTGCCCAAATGCTTTCACCTTCATTGCAAATTCATTAATTCTACTCCATTTTCCTCATCCTCATAATCTTCTATTCCAGCACTTTGATTTTGTCTTTAGCCCAGAGGACAACAATATTTACTGTAACTGAAGACATTCTTATACTTGTAAAAATCTTCTCCTCTCTAATTACGCCTTGACCACAAAGTGTTTCAACAGATATAATTCTATTTTTAATACAAAACTACACATACAGAGATATCCCTTTCCAGGTTGAATCTCAGGTGTTGACCTGAGAACACAGACCTCTCCTTTAAGAGTTCAGTATATAACCTCATATACCCTAAGAAGGGGAAAAAAACCTAGGAACCTAGGTAGAGTTTCATCTTTTCTTTCAGAGTTTCAGCTTTTTAAAGGTGACTTGCAAAATAATCTGAGAATATAATTCTTTGGCAACAAAATTACTATCGGGGACCACTGAGAAGTAATTTTAGGAACATAATCTCCAGATGTGCTGGTTTTGGCTGGGATAAAGTTAATTTTCTTCATAGTAGCTAGTATGGGGCTACGTCTTGGATTTGTGCAAAAACCAGTGGTGATAACACAGGGATGTTTCAGTTACTGCTGGGCAGTGCTTACACAGAGTCAAGGCCTTTTGTGCTCCCCACACCACCCCACCAGTGAGTAGCCTGGGGATGCAAAAGAAGTTGGGAGGAGGCACAGCTGAGACAGCTGACCCCAACTGACCAAAGGGATATCCCATACCATATGAGTCATGCTCAGTATATAAAGCTGGGGGAAGAAGAAGGAAGGGGAGGGTGTTTAGAGTGATGGTGTTTTGTCTTCCCAAGTAACCATTACACGTGATGGAGCCCTGCTTTCCTGGAGGTGGCTGAACATCTGCTTGCTGAGGGGAAGGAGTAAATGAATTCCTTGGTTTGCTTTGCTTTGCTTGTTTGTGCGAGGTTTGCTTTACCTATTAAACTGTCTTTATCTCAATCCATGAGTTTTCTCACTTTTACTCTTCTGATTCTCTACCCTGTCCTACCAGGGCAAGAGTGAGCAAGTGGCTGCTGTTGTATTGTATTGTGAAGCTTTTGACTGGAACACACTGATTTAGGTGCCACAGTTCTGAATTTTCTCCCTCTTCACAGATGGGTACTTCTTTATGCATAAAATAGTATGTGTATACCTAAAGACTCAGAAAAAATAGAGAGGACCATATATATAAAAGAGAGATATTTAACACATAAATAAGAATATTATGTTGCATCTATTTGGTAACAAAAATAACATTTTGAAAGAGAAAAGGTAACAGCTGGTTTCTAGATCCATATTGAAACGAGTACTTTAAATCACCTGTTTAAGTTCATGTATTTTACTCTCTGTTGCAGTGGACTACAAACACTTGGGCTTTGTTGTGACTCAGAGTACAGCAGCTATGGGAAGACTAAGGAAAGTAACTACTTAGATTATTCAGCTTGACTGTAAGAGCACCCTAACATGTGGGAGGCAGATGACTCGTTAGATCATAGGAACTGGATATGACCCTTTAATATTTTCTCCTCAGTGCCAGTGACTCACTTGATTACTTGGGTAATGTCACCTGCTCAACCTGTGCCTCAGCTTCCTGAAATCAATCTGTGCCTCAGCTTCCCCAATTATAAAGTTGGTACAGCTGGCTGAGAAAGGGCTTATCTCTTATGTGGTCTTTTTTTTTCTTAATTTTTTTTTTCAGGGTACTAAATTCGAAGAGCAAAAATCCAAATTATTTGTTAAACAAATATTGCCCAAAACAGTTTTTTTTTTGCAATTATCACAACTTCCTGTTCCATGCTTTCTCTTTAATACAGTTGTGCCTCTTATATTGAAGTATTTAACTTCTTAAATACAATATATATGTGACATTCTTTCATCAGCGGTTGCTCTTTCAGTAATTTAGCATAATATAAATTTCAAACAAAATGAATCAAAACAACGTTATCAAAATGAAGACATTCTACTCCATAGAAAGAAATATTTTCTTCACCAGTTAAACAATGCAGTAGATGCTGATACATTTCTGACGAATGCTTTCATTTTGACGAAACTATGTTTCATTTAAAGTCATTAACTCAGTACACATATCGGTTTAGTGACATCTGGTTGTTCTTGCATCTCATCTGATATCTTCCTGTTTCACAGGTAATAATTATCTTCCTGTCCATCTTCCCTTCTATTTCCTTTTCTTTTCCACAAATGCATCACTCCTCTGACAAATACGCTCTCTATTCAACATATTTCAAGCACTCTTCTCTCAGGTTGTCTAGCTGATTAAAATAATAAAGTTAAGTTCAAAGCAGCTGTTCCTAGGCTGTGCTTAGCTTAAATTTTGCTGTTTCTTTTCGAACCTAAAAGGGCTTGTGTGTCTTAAAGTGTGTTCATCTTTTCCTGTTGTATCCATTGGATAATGAAAGCTTTTTTTCTCCTACAAACTTTGCCTCACTACTTCTTAAGGCAAACTGTTCCATCAAAACTCTTGTGCCTGTTTTAGTGGCAATACTGTCTTTTAAAGTATCTTGCAATTTATGAAGAGAGGTCCATTAGACTGTGATGAGGTTGCAATAGACTGTAAGACAGAACTTGCCATAGCACATCCTCCACCGTAGGAACAGCTCTGGAGAATGACACCACCCTCCCCTCACTGCGATCCTCTTACCTGCTGCTTCTTTACAGCCTGTCTGGGGAATTCGGTGTTTACTGCCAATTAGGCTTGATAAAACAGCAGAGTTTCTTGCATCCTCTTGACAAACATATTTCTGGGCTGCTGGCAGCTGTTGGAGGGCTTCTGGCTACATGGACAACATTAGACCTCAGTGTACTAAGCACTTTGTTCATTTGGTGGTTTAGAGCATTTAGATCTTACCCTTACTGCTCTCTCTGCTGCAGTCATAGTGTAAAACATCCAAGACTTTACTGAAGATTTTCTTTTGGAGCAAAAATAATGGTAAGATACATTAATTAGCAGCAAATAGATTTTAAAAAAACTTTATCTGTTATAATACAAAGTGCATATTCATTATATCCATAGGCTACTTTAATAATTATATTAGAACTGTTCAGCAAAACCACTGGAGCAACAATAAAATTCTTATTCCAAACAGATATGGTCCATAATTATAGAAAATGTTGTTTTACTTCAAGGCTTGAACTGAATCATTGCTTTTCCAACTGCCAGATTGCTGACTAAGAGTATTGGGCTTCAGTTTCTTCTGTCTGAGCCATAACACTTCTCAGCCTTTCTGATAGATGTAAAAAGATATTACAGTCTCAGGGTCTTTCTGTGCAATGGCCTTATGCAGGGATCCCCTGAACTGAATGGGGTTGAATCTGCCTGCACTATCAGCTTTAGAAAATAGGTCCAGAAGATAAACAAAAATTAGATTATGCGTTTTGGGGATGGAGGGTGGTGTCAGTTCCGTCATTTTCGCACTTTTTTCCAGCTGAAGGAGAAAAATGGAAACTGATCTCAGTACTTTGGAAGCTGATGTTGTACTTAAAACCTTGTTAGTATTTTTGGGTTAAAAAAGATTAACAAACACATTTGGAAAGGAGTCAGACTGAAATAAGAATCAGCTCATAACAGATCTAAATTAGACGGAGTTTGTGAATGCACTGTTGCACCTAGAAGGGTGTATGATTTGGAGCTGCACATACAGAAGCATCATGTCATGGAGGAGGAAGGTGACAGTTCCTGTTTACATATTTTTGGCAGGCTTCACCTGAAGGATGGGATGATTTTCTGGAACCTGCCATGCCAGAAACACACAGCTAAACAAGAGGGAACTGAGAAGAGCAAAGAGAATAACTAGAGACCTCTGGGGGTAGGACAGAGTTTCTAGTCTGTTTTTTTTAAGGAAATCAAGCTATGTAATCTCACTGTTTTTCTGTCAGTAGTCCAGCAATAACATTAGAATCTTTTGACCAATTTCAAAGAAGACTGACAAAAAGGGAGAGGGCTAAAAACACTTAGCTCCTTCAGGTTTTATGAAAATCAGCAACCAGACAGAAAAGACTCAGATTTGTGCACCCACTAAAGAGCAGGTGGAAGTGTGAACTCAGATGCATTATTTGACACAAGAGAATCCAAAACTGTCATCCAAAACCAGGTTCCATAAGGTTTACTGCTGATAGATCTGCTAGTTTGTTGTTTAGAGGGGTTTTTTGTTTGGTTTGTGTTTTTTTTGTTTTTAAATAAAATATATTTAAAGTAAGACCAAGACTTCTAAGAGTATTTTTAAGACACTGATCACTGCAGATGTAGGCACTCATTATAAAATTAGGCATAATAACAGACCTTGTCCAGAACAGGACCTGAAATTCCTACCTGAAATGAACTCCCTTTGTGCCAGTGGTTTTTTGTCTCCCTTGGAAAGGACTGTTTCCGTTTCTTCTCATGCTAGAGCTAGCTATGACTTTGTTCTCTCTCTTATAATATGGCAGTACTACCAAACTTAAAGAAATCAAAAATCACAAGTCAGATGTCAAAACAAAAACTGCCCTTCAAAATCACAATTCATTAATAAAAGATATTTTACAGTGAATTTGGTCTGTCTTTTAAATTCTTCAATTCCTTCAACATCTTGAGTGAGAGAAATCCCATTGTCCCACTTCTACTAATGTAACTAATGTATTGCGAGCCATTACTTTGAACCCGTGATGCTACAGGATATTTCATCCTTCATGATTGTCCCTCAAACAGCAAATCCCCTCAGACCAAAATCTTCTCCACAGCTTTCACTGTCCTCAGTCTCCCATGAGTCTGAGAAAGACTGCCGCTCTTCCAGGGAAGGAACCTACAGGAAAACCCTCTGAATTGTTTGTTTCCAGTTTCTTCTTTCAGTTTACCTCAAGCAAGAAAACAGTGAATCATGACTGCTCACAGCTAGACTAACAAAAAGAGCTTGAAAAGGGAGTATCAGTGGAATAGAGAAAATTAGAATGTGGCCTTTGGACAATCTGAAAGGAAGATATGGGGGAGAAGGAAAGTTAGTAAGATTGAGGGAAGGTCTAGGATCACAAAGAAATAAGTATTTGTAATGCATGTGGCATATGTGGATACTTGTAATTTTGAGCTGAGAAGAAAAGATCACAGATTCCATTATAATGATTGGCTTCTCAAGTTTAAGAAAGTAATTTACCTGATAGGTTACAACAGCTATATTGACATTCCATTTCTAGACTTCACAGCAGTCTTCTCAAGATAGGACTTCAGAGAAATGGAGTTAGTATGATGCCTGTCACTGACAAGGCTTTGGATGTTACCAAGCAGGGGGCATTCTTACTAACTAGGCAATGAAATTATCTTCAAGGCTGTCATGTACCATTCCAGATTCAGGATATAATGTATCGAACTAGATTGGGCTTTCCACACATTGTTGATTGGACAGCGATGTCAGCTATTTAACCTTTACAAAGCAAACATAGGCAAATCAGAAAATGGCCGCTAAAGGTTTGACAATAAGAGTTGAGCCTCTTCCTGTAGCCCTGTGGAAAATGGGATGACTTTTATAATTTCTTCTCTATTATCATAGAATCATTTTGGTTGGAAAAGACCCTCAAAATCATTGAGTCCAACCATATTTCTCTCTAGTAAATTTTACTGTCTTTCTGCAAAAATAATGTAAAATCATTTGTTGTGCCTAAGACTTTGTAGGCATTAGGAAAAGGATTGCCAGAAGGTTGAGAGAGGTGAACCTTCCCATCTGCTTGGCACTGGTGAAGAAACATCTGGAGTGCTAGGTCTAGTTCATGGCTCCCCAGTGCAAGAAAGATGTGAACATACTGAAGCAGGTCGAGTGAAAGGCAATTAAGATAAGTAAGGGACTGAAGCATGTAATATGATGAAAGGCTGAGAGATGGGACTGTTTAGCCTAGAGAACAGAAGGCTCGGAGGAATCTTAATAATGTGAATAACATCTGATGGGAAGGTGTAAGCAAGACTGAGTCAGCCTCTTTTCAGTGGTGCCCAGTGACAGGACAAGAGGCGATGAGCACAAACTAAAACACAAGGGGTCTCATCTGAACATGAGGAAACACTTTGACTAAGCACTGGCACAGGTTGCCCAGAGAGATTGTGGAACCTCTATCCTTGGAGATACTCAAAAGGCATCTTGATGTGGTGCTGGGCAACCTGCTCTAGCTGACCTTGCTGGACCAGGGAGGCTGGACCAGATGACCTCCAGAGGTCCTCTCCAACCTAAATGATTCTGTGATGCTGTGCTTTTCAGTAACAGAGTTTTATTCACAATATCAGTCTGGTGCAAGTCCATAATCCAACTTCTGTTATTTTTTTAAACCATTACGCTGCAAAAGCTTCTGGCTTTCCCTTTAAAGTTATAAGAAAGTATACATAAACCCCCTTCTCTGTATTAATTTCCTATTTCACACACAAAAGTAAGAATTCATGTACTTGACCCAGCATATACCAATTAACACAATAACATAGAATATGCATGTATGTGACTGTGTCAGTAATTAACAAGCAGAAAAGTGGGTAGGATAACTCAAGTTCATGTAATATTTTCTACATAAAACTATCTTGGATGGACTTGGGTCTTATGGACTCAGACCTCTAATATTTTGGTTAGGTTGTACTTAAAGCAATGACTTCCAATGACTAGGGCAGTGGCCCTAGTGAATTAGTTCTTGCAGTTACTTGAGCTACGTATTTTACATGGCATGTGCAGGCCTAAATTATATGAAGGGGTGTGGGCTACCTATGGATACCTGTTACAACAGAATCATGGTGTCTAGCATTACCATTCCACGGCATGTTTTAGTTTTTTCTGATACTCAACATCTGGTGGTACCTCAGCTTCTTCTCATCATCTTGTCATTTTCAGTCTTACTTCCTTCAGTTCTGAGGTGGCTGCCATATTTTTGCCTGTTGGAAATGAATGGTTAAATTCTTTAGCGTCAGCCTGTAACATGAAGGCTGTCTTCCCTGCCGGTCGCAGATGGCGGGAAGTGATTTTATTGATTTGTTAGTACTTAGCTAGAAGGATTACATCTAGCAGTAATAACATGGCCAGGCCCTAGGGCAGATCACCACACAAGTTAGCAGAGGGTCTTTGTCTTTAACTGAGTGTGACATTATGATATTTACCAGCCCTTCATAGTGCTTTGCTTATTAACACCAGTTTAATCTCTTCTGAGCCATCTGTCGGTCATTCACATTTCAGTTTCCTTCATGTGCCGGAAGAGCTGAGAGACTTCACTTTCTGAACTGAACTTGGACATTACCACTCAAAAGTTCTGGTGGTCACAGTGGTGCTTATTATTATTTTTTAAAAATTTTTGTTTTCAAATTGTGTCCTGCAGAAGATCTCTTGAGGGGACACAAACAGATGGCCACGGTAATTCCTCTCAAATTCAAAGGGTCACGAAGGTTCACAGCTCTCAGAATTTGTGTGAGAGGTATTAGTGTGGCTGGCGGAAAGTTGGTCCCTCTCCCTGTTCCAAACCTGGCAAGTTTGGCAGCAAGAAGCATTGAACACTGCCAACATAGATTTTTTTCCTTTGGTTTGTGCCCATCAGACGATCTCTCTAGAAACCAGAGCTGTTTCCATGCTGTGACCTCGGCAGAAGCGTGACTGAGAGGTCTTAAATGTCAGTGTGTTAGTGATAGTTCACATTTTGTTTGAAAGTTTTCTCTGTATTTCAGCTTTGCATTTCTAAGTAGCCCGAGCGACTTCATTCACGGACAGGCACACATTTGAGCAAGGGACTGTTCAGAGCTATAGGCATGAGTTTCTGGGCACTGGATCACATGCAGATGATCTCCTGAAGAGACAGGCTGTTGTGTTCATTACCAGCTACACAAAATCAAGTTGATCAGAGCTGGTAGATCAGAAATTGATAGGGAAGCTATCTCTGTCTGGAAGTGATGTTTGGTTTCATTGTGTGCTACCTCCTCAGTTTAATAGTTGGCACTGTGGCGTGGTTCATGGCCAGATTTGGTGGGTCACAGCAGTGAAAAAATGGGTCTGATAAATGAGGAAAGTTAAGAGCACTTGCCACCCCCGTGGGAGGTGCGTGGGGAGCATGGCATGGGTGACACTGACTGGGTGTAACAAGCATACGAAGAAAGTGCAGAAGTGTGGGACCCCGAGGAAGGGACGGTCGAGCGGTGACAGTGCCGGCTGAAGGCAGAAGGGCTGCAGCTGGGGCTGGGGCGGGCACGGCTCACGCCCGAGGGAGCGCCTGCAGCACCAGAGTCCGGGGCTCCCCCGGCAGCCCGCAGCCAGTCCGCAGCGCGGCTCTCCCGCCGCTGCCCGTCCCACGGCTGGCCCGTGCCCGTCCCACGGCTGGCGTCTGCCCGTCCCATGGCTGGCCCCTGCCCGTCCCACAGCTGGCCTCTGCCCGTCCCACGGCTGGCGTCTGCCCGTCCCACGGCTGGCGTCTGCCCGTCCCACGGCTGGCCCCTGCCCGTCCCACGGCTGGCCTCTGCCCGTCCCACGGCTGGCCCGTGCCCGTCCCACGGCTGGCCCCTGCCCGTCCCACAGCTGGCCTCTGCCCGTCCCACGGCTGGCCCGTGCCCGTCCCACGGCTGGCCCCTGCCCGTCCCACGGCTGGCCTCTGCCCGTCCCACGGCTGGCCCGTGCCCGTCCCACGGCTGGCCCGTGCCCGTCTCACGGCTGGCCTCTGCCCGTCCCACGGCTGGCGTCTGCCCGTCCCACGGCTGGCCCGTGCCCGTCCCACGGCTGGCCCCTGCCCGTCCCACAGCTGGCCTCTGCCCGTCCCACGGCTGGCCTCTGCCCGTCCCACGGCTGGCCCGTGCCCGTCCCACGGCTGGCCCCTGCCCGTCCCACGGCTGGCGTCTGCCCGTCCCACGGCTGGCCCCTGCCCGTCCCACGGCTGGCCCGTGCCCGTCCCACGGCTGGCCCGTGCCCGTCCCACGGCTGGCCCCTGCCTCGGGCGAGACGGCAGCGCTGGCGGGGACTCGGTCGAGCTCGCAGCCTCGACCTGCGGTGCGGAAACCTCGAGGAGGGCGTGAGCAAGGCGGCGGTGCCGGGACCAACGCCGTGACCGTGCGGCCGCGGGACGAGCACGGGGGGCGGCGGGGAGAGGCGCGGCCGGCCCGGGTCCCCGGCACGGGCAGCGGCAGGGGACGCAGCGCTGCCGCCCGTGAGGCAGCGGCGACGCGCCTCGGACTCCGCCTCACCGGCACCGAACTCCCTCCCTCCTCCCAGCGCCAGGCTCGCAGCGGCGGAGCATCTCGGCGGCGGCAGCACCCGCCCTTCCCGGCCGGCCCGCGGCGCGGACCGCCCCCCCCGCTCCCGCACGCAGCCCGCCAGCGGCGATCGGGAGCCTCCGCGCCACGGCACCCCCGCCCCGCACGCCCACCGCCGGGAGGATGGGCTGCGGGCGGCGGCACGGCAGCCCCCGAGCTCCCTGAAGCCGCGGAAACAAAGGGAGCAAGCAGCAGCCGGGTCGGGGTGGATGCAAGCAACCATGAAAGGCTGGGTCTCCGCCTCCTCCGCTGCTGCCAGAGAGCTGCCGGCTGCTGCTGCTCGGAGGACTCCAGTGTGAAGGGGGCGGAGGAGAGGCTGGCTCGGTTTGCCGTGCAAAGGTAGAAGGTGTAAGGGAGAGGCGGAAAGAAAATGTCTTCTTCGGTGGGGCCCCGCGGCCCTCGCCCGCCCACGGTGCCCCCCCCGATGCAGGAGCTGCCTGACCTGAGCCACCTGACAGAGGAGGAGAGGAACATTATCATGGCAGTGATGGACCGGCAGAAAGAAGAGGAAGAGAAAGAAGAGGCCATGCTCAAGTAAGCAGACGCCAGTCGTTCATTCATTCAGCCACTCATTCATGCGCCGATCGCCGGCGGGCGGGAGCGGGCGCTGCCACAGCGGGAGCCGGACGGTGCCCGCGGCCGAGCGGCTTCGCCCTGCTCGCCGGGCCGCCCCGCGGGGACCCTCGCCGGGCTGCCGCTGCGGAGCCCCGGTCCCGCTCCGCTCCCGACCCACAACTTCCTCCTCCCCGGCCGTCCTCCCCCACCCCGGGCTGCTCCTCCCGAGGCAGAGCTGCGGGGGGAACCCGGCGCGGCGCGACGGAGCCCGGACGGCGGCCCTCCCCGCCCCGAGGGAGCCAGCGGCGGAGGGCGGGCGGAAACCCCGCCATGGGGTTGAGGGGCGAGGTGGGATTCCTTTGGGGTCCCCAAAACCCCGCCTCTGCCAGGAGGGGCCGCTGGGTGGGGTTTCCCTGCGTGCGGGAGCCTCCGCGGCCGCTGTGCTGCCCCCGCCTGGCTCGGTGTCCGCCGCCGCGCACCGCGGGCTGAGCCGGCCGCCCCCACCCGCCGCCGGCCGCTCCCCCGCTCCGTGCGCCCGCCGCCCCGCGCCCCGGCTCCGTGCGCCCGCCGCCCCGCGCCCCCCGCTCCGTGCGCCCGCCGCCCCGCGCCCCCCGCCGCCGCGTCCGGCCCGCCCGTCGCCCGCTCCCGGGAGGGCAGGGGCGGGGAGACAGCTCGCTGTGGGCACAGCAGGGCGCTCGGAATTAGGGAATAAAAGCAATTAGCCGCTCTGCTCGTTGCGGGGGGGAAGCGTGCGTGCGTGCGTGCAGCCGGGCCGGAGGGAGAGCGGGTTTATCCCGCTGCCGGCGGCGCGGGGAGGGGTGCGGGGAGCGCGGGGTGTGTGTAGGTGCCATGTTTGGAAACCAGGTCCCCACAGCCTCTTTTGAACCTTTTCTCTCTCATCCCCCCACGCATCCTTGCCAAACAGCACATGTGACCACATTTTCTAGCCTCCTCCGTCAATAGGAGGCTTCAAACGTAACGTTACCAAATTGCCTGCTGCGAGTGATGAGAATAAACAGATTGAAGCTCTGGCCTGTGGAGGAGAATCAGGGTTTCTCCTCTTCTGACTACCCATCAGGCCTGTTCGCTGTGGGGGGGAGACGGTAGGAGAGGTGACTGGAATAAGTGCAAACCTCTGACGTTACCCAGACCCTCCCTGCCACGGGAGGTGTATTCTTACCTCCCCGGGCGCATACACCTGTGCTTGGAAGGGATGCTCCGCACATGTGACGTGATCTGGGCAGTGTCGGAAATACCTGCTTGAGCGATGCGGGTGCCAGCTCTTCACCGTGGCTTTCTCTGACCGATGGAGAGACCAAACCCCCGCAGGCTCCCGGTTTCAGACCCACGCGCTGTGTGTGGTGGAGCTGGGACAGCGTTTCGGTATATTCCTGTCTCTGTCCCTTCCCATCGGTGCCTGGCCCTGGATTTTTACAGGGGCTACTAGAGGCGATTGCAACGGCGGGTACTGAGGCCCAGCCACTGGCGCTGCGTATTGCCAAGGAGCCGGCTGGGAACGCGGTGCTTGGATCTCAGTCCAAGACGAAGAGTTCCACTTGCTGTTGCTGTACATTGCACTCGGGGTGTGGCTGGTCTCGGAGGTGGGGTGGTTGAAACCAGAAATGTTTTGTGAAGATGCAGCGTGCTGGTCAATGTGGGGAAATGTAAGCAAAGGATCCCTCCTCGGTTTCTACTTATCAAAGGAAAATTAAATAAAGGAGTAGCTCAAAGGCCATAAACTACTTTTATCCTCCCATTCCTTGTCTTCCAGCACGACTACTTCCCTAAAAATATTTAGCTTTTATTCCATGAAGAAGATTACTGTTTCTGTGATGATGCTGAAGAGCAATACTGTAAATCTTACAGTCCCTGCAAGAATGAACTTTTGTTGGTAGAGATGGTAATTTCTCAGCCCTATTCTCGTTAGCATGGGGTGGAGGATAAATTTTACTTCTTTTTTTTCCCTGTTTTTTTTCTTCTGCTCTTTGGTATTGGCATTTCTGAATTCTGCACTGACACTTCATTTTCTATGACATTATGGGAATCTTCAGTAGTTTTACTAAATAAATTTAGGACACTTTAAACATGATTTTTAGAAGAGGTCAAAAATTGTGCTTTGTGAATTCAACTTTAAATTACTTTATATTATCTTCAGAGGTTTGTGATACCCAGAGTTAAAAGTTTATTTCCTTATAACAGTTCTTTCATATCATGGGAATAAAAGTCCAGGCTCTCCATTGGTCTGAGAAATCGTGATTTTTAAATAGAGTTTTTAATTCTTTAAATAAAGAGTCAGAAATTAATAGAAAATACATTGGGGAAACTTACGAATGTGTATACTCCCTTCAGCTATACTGTTAGTTTTCAAAAATTAGATCACAGCAAATATTTTTCATAGAGATTACGATTTGAATCTGCAAGAGAGCCACTAGATTTTCTGAGATCGTTTGCCTTTTCTGTATGCTGAGCACTTAACTTCCTTTTTGGGACAAGAATTAGACACATCTTTCTGGAAAGTAACCCTTAAAAGATTGGATTTTGAGACAAGAATTTACTTCCATAATTTTGTAGAGGTTTGTTACAAATATACAATGGTGGTATCCAGATGACACAGCTATGTTGTAAAAGTTGTATATTGTCACCATCCATTCCCATTATTTTCAGTGAAAGTTTTTCTGATTATCCAAATGTCTCAGCAAAATACCCACCAGTTTTCTCTTAAAACCACCTGGCAGAGAAGTGTTTCTGTCTGTAACACCCACGTGCACATCTGTAATGTCCCCTGGAAGTGAAGTTGATCCATGTTGCAAACTGGGCTACCTGGGCCGATCAGCGGCTGGATATGTGCTATGTCGTGGATCATAAGGGCTAAAAAAGGTGCAGCATTTCTCTCCTGTTCTGGATGTCCTGATACTTGGCAGTAAAAGTTACTAAAACAGTACTTGCAGTTTTCCTTTCCAGAACTCCTCATGGCAGGAAACTGTGGGAAGAATTATTGGTTAAACTACTGTATTCTTCACGTGATGCTTATAAAATTATAGATCCAAGGGAATTTGAGTGGTCTCTGTGAATAGACTATATGGATTTCAGGAGAAGTGAAAGAGATTAGGGTCATCGGAAAAGAGGCTGTGTCCCCCTCCTCTGGTCTGTACCTCCCTGTCCCCCTGAGCCCTGAGCTAAAGCCCTTCTTGTAAACCCTCTCTGCCAGTCTCTGCTGACACAGCACGTACTGCAGCCTGCCAGCCGGGGGGCAGGGCTACGGACAATGCGATGCTTCTGCTGCTTGCGCTGGAGAGTGACAGGAATGCATGTTTCGGTTTGATATGATACCACCTGCTCGGTTCTTTCCAGGAACTTGCCCGATCTGCCAGTTCGTTGGCCCGCTGAGTTTCCTTCAGCAGTCTGGGGCTAATGGAGCTTGTCGCACCTGTGGGGTAGAGGCATGCAACTTGCACTGGCTAGAGTGACTTTCTGTTTCTAGGTGTACCTGGTCAGTGGCAGAAACCTCGTTCTCCCCCCACCCCTCCAAGATCAGAGCCCAAACTGCTGTGTGGCGTTTGTGGAAAGGGAACAATCTGCTGTCCTATGACCTGTTGAATACCTTGGAACAATGTGTTGAGGAGTTAGGCCTTTTGTGAAGGTTCCTCTTTTGGTTTTTTTTTATGAACAGGTGCACCTTGGCATGAGGAGCACTTCAACATTAGGCAATTGCTTTGAAATTGCCTTTACATCCAAAGATGGGTTTTGCATTCGTGCTGTAATGGGGACGGTGTGACTAGGTACTCCTGAGAGCATGCTCGTGCCCTCGTGCAGTGAAGTGCAACCCCAGGCTGCTGTACGGCGATGAAGACTCAAATCCACATAAGCACTTCGATGCTTATCTGGCAGTAAGTAGAAACTGAGACACCTGGAGTGCAGTCCACAAAATCTTTTAGTAATGGTGCACCTGAGCAGCTGGGTGTTCCTGTTCATCCAGGGCATATGGATAATAGCATGTGGGTGCCTTGGCTGCTGAAGTGCTTGCTGTCTGTCTTATACCTAAGCCTGGTTGGGAGTCACAAACTATGTAGTCATATGCTTAAACCCTCTGAAAGAACTGACACTAATACAGTACCTCTGTAATGCGTATTGATACTCAGTGCTGAACTCAAAGTGCTGTTGTCACAGCGATGACTGCCTTCCTAACATGTAGGGGACAGGCAGTGTTGCATTTTAAAGGAAAAATAGTTTAGAAGTTTAGGGTGTGCATTCAAACACTAGATAGCCTGAAACAACTATATTATTTGTGCTTACAAGGTGCCTTGAAGTAAAACAACCCCATTTAATATACAGCAAATTTCAATAACAGACAAAGCACAGAACCATATGTATTTATATGTGTGTACTTAAGCTGGAGTTTGTTTATGTGCAATCGTGTGTCTTACCTGATTGGATTGGTTAAGTACTAAATGCAAACCATGGCAGCTGTGAACACAGCTGGTTGAATTCCAGTTCTCTTCTCCTGTGGACAGCCCAAAGAGTCCATACATTGGGACAGCTAAAGTACTCTTCTCCAGCCCTGGTGCAACAGTAGCTTATCAAAGTGGGAACAGCTATAAGTCAACCTTAGAGAAATTTGGCCAGAAATTAGAAGAAGGTTCCTAGTTACCATGGCAGTTGTTTTCTGGAGCAAATTTGAGTGGAGACAAAAGGTCTTACTACACTTCTAATGGGATTTAACAAGACTCTGAAAGAGATTGTTTGCCAAGGTAGTGGCAACAGTAGGAAAGTTAAATCAGAGACATAGGAGGTTCTTTGTAGTTTTGTTAACTCTAATTGAGTAGCTTCAGTAGAGATGCTAGCAGGTACTTGAAACCTTCCCAGATCTTAAGACAGTTATTTCAAGATTTGCTGTGGGAGTGGCAGTTAATAATTAGGGAGAAGTTGATCCTGCCACCATCTTTTGATCATCCAGTGTGGTATACAAACTTGATTTTAGTAGAATCCAGGTCTCTAGAATCAACAGGGATATTGGAGCTACTCAGTTTTTGGGGCTGCCAAATCCTGAAGTCACTTGCAGTTGGTGAGAATCTGTTTCCGAGATCGCAAGATAACCCCTATGTGTGCATCTGGAAGCTTCCAGCATGAGCTACTAGCTTTGTAACTCTGAAGATTAACGGGCTGGCCAGGAGGCATGTGCTCATAACCAGTTTCATGGAGACAGTTTGTTTCCCTCTCCCTGTCTAACACTCGGACCACACCTAACATTGGCAGAAAACCTTGAATGCTGCTCAAAACACAGTGGCAGCTGGCACCATCTTTATTTTGTATAGTACTTATGGGCAAAATAAGGAAGTAGGGTTCCAATACCTTGTTAGCCTGGATGCTATAAATACCCTGACAGTAATTGTCCTTCCATAAAGAGTAGGGAAGGGATAGGTAGGATCATTCTTCATCCCTTCTGTTGAAATGGGGCCGCTTTGTAGAAATAAAAGCAAGAGTCAAAGGGCCATCATGAGGAAGTCTGTCTTTTTCCTGTCGTTAGGATAAAGGATCTAAAGCCTATCTTTAATCTCACTGAGAAGACAAATGAGGAATGGAGAGTTCTGGCAACTCGTTGTGCATTTGGCACCAAAGAATTAAAGGATAAAATAAACAATACCAAGACTCCTTTCTCTGCGTCAGACTCCCTCTTCTTGTTTCTGTGGTCCCATGAATCTCACTTTCTGTGGAGTGGAGCAGCAGGAATGGAGGATGCCCTCACCTCTGCTGCTTGAAAACCTTTATTTCTTCCTTTGTACAGAAGGGGGTTTGGAACCACCATGTTTCAGGCACTGTGGTGGAGCAGGCAGCAGAGTCCAAGTTGCTTACTCTGTGCATGGGTGGTCTAACCCCCTAGAATCTCCCAGACAAACTTAGAATATTGGCTTGCACCTCTTCCAGGCAATGCCAACTCTGCTCCTGACACTTGAGTATACAGATTCATGATGAAACAAGTTTAGTCTTGGAGGACTCCGGGAGTCTGGATATTGTCTAGTCCAACCCCCTACTCAGAGCAGGGCCACCTACAGCTAGTAGCCCAGGATGGTGTGCAGATGGCTTTTGAACATCTCCAAGGATGGAGACTCCACAACCTCTCTGGACAACCTTTTCCAGTGCTCAGGCACCCTCACAGTAAAAAGTGTTTCCTGATGTTCGTAGGGCACCTCCTGTGTTTCAGTTCATTTCCATTGCCTCTGTCCCAGTCTCTGGGCACCTCTGAGAAGAGTTTGGCTCTGTGTTCTTTACTTCTCCCTACTGGGGATCTATACAAATTTTTAAGATCCTCCTGAGCCTTTTTGTTCTTCAGGTTGAACAATTCCCACTCTCTCATTCTTTCCTTATGTGACGTGCTCCAGTCCCTTAACTGTCTTTGTGGCTCTTTGCTGCACTCGCCCCACTATGTTGTTGTCTTTCTTGTACTAAGGAGCCCAGAACTAGGCTTAGCATCCAAACGTAGCTTCACCAGTGCTGAGGCAGAGAGGAAAGATCACTTCTCTCAATCTGCTGGCAAGCCTTTTCCAATGCAGCCCAGGATGGTGTTGGCCATCTTCGCTGCAAGGGCACATTGGTGGCTCACAGTCAGCTTGAATCCTCAGTTGCTTCTCTGCAGAGCTTCTCTCCATCTGGTTGCCCCCCAGCATGTACTGGTGCATGGGATTATTCCTCTCCTCATGCAGGACTTGGCATGCCTGTTTGTTGAATGTTTTAAAGCTTAAGAGGGAGACCAGTGTCTCATGTGTTCTCAAATCAGTCTGAATCACTCAGGGGAAGGGTTGCTTGTGGTCACTGCTTCCAGCCCCTTTCTCTTTACTGTCCAAGGTCCTCACTCAGGGAGGGAGAGAGATAATTGAGCAGTGCAGAAACTATTATTGCCTTTTGGGCAATGAAAACATCAGAAAGAGTTTAAGAGCATTTGAGGCTTCAAGTCTTCACCACTCCGAGAGGGCAGGTGTGGCCAGAAAGGTGTCCTGATCAAAGGAGAGAACTGTGGTGACCTCAGAATTGCAAGGAGGGTCTTCATGACTTTTAGGAAATTTCAGAGAATTGATAGCGATTTTTAAGCAGGAAGGTGGACTGAGTAGTCCAAAGAGGCTACTATATATAGTAAAAAGGTATTCACAACTGCATGCAGTCATGTGGTAAGGCAATTATTATATGAGACACTAATTGGCTGTTCTACTGGGGATCCATTTTACCGCCAAGGCAGGAGCAGGAGACTGTCTGCAGACAACAGCATATTCATGGGAATTTCCTCAAAAGCTACAGAAGAGCGGGAGGTGGTAGGGGATGACAGGCAGTAATAAACACCCCTACCATGTTCTAGACATGGGCTTCAGAACAGCGTATGTTGAAATTTCAAAAGGTTCAAAGCTTCTGTCCAGAGCTCTTTCCTGGCCCCAGTTTCAGTGGTTTTATTGAAATACATGGGACATTATTTCTGTGCATGCATCTTCCCACATGATTCTCCACTTGATACAAGAAGCCTTCAAAGCTTCATGCCCGGCTTTGTCTGACATTGCACTAATGCTTTCTGACCGAGAAGTCTGTGAGTCTACAAATTCATGGGCGTTATCTGTGCCCTGCAGAAGGTTGAAGACAAAGACTGGGTGAAAGAACATGATCTCTGGGCAGGAACTTCTCAAAGTACAAAGTTGTTATAAATCCAGATCTTAAAAGGAATTACGCAGAAGAGACTTCTTCTCTAGAGGGTTAAAGTACCCCCCTGTTGGTTATTTTTCTGGAAAATAAAAGGAGAAGAAGATTCAGAGAGACTTGAAATTCTCAATCTCATCAATGCCCTTTTATTTCTAAAGACTCATGAAGAATTTTTTGCATCCTTGGATACAAGAAAGCAACTAACAAAGATGTAGCGTGCTTCTTTCATCAGGTGGTTACTAAGCATTTTAAGACTTCAACTTAATACCTTAAGGAAAGGCTATTTAAAAATGCTGCTGCCCTTGTATTCAAGCTTGTTGGGATGCAGGTGTTACTGAAGGTGGAAAATGACAAAATGGAAATTTTGGTTTTGGTTGCCAACAGTTAGAGCCAGTTATAATTCCTAGCTAATTTTACCTTCTCCTCCGCTCTACCCACCGGTGCCCACTGCATTTGTCTTCTCCCCAGGCCTACCAGTTTTAATTAGTAGATGCTGGCATGAAATTACATTTTGGGGAAAAAAGCTTGAGTTTGAACCTACTTCCCAGTGATAATAAGACATCTAAGAAAAAATCTTACAAAATCAGTTACAAACACAGACTGGTTTCATTCTGATTTTTGGAAATACTTGCATATAATTTACAGTTACTGGAATGATTGACACCTGATCAGGGCGGTGTGATTTACCCCAGTCAGATCCATATATTGGATCTGTAAGGATGCCAATAGCTTATCAGATCTCTGCATCCGTCAAGAGTTAAAATTGTTTTATCCCTTCTTTTATACTTCACAGAAATGGTAAAATATGATGCAATGTTTATGGTGTTGTCTGGTTTTGGAATCTAGGCAGTAAATGTTAGTCAGAATTATTTTTGGTTTTCACAACAAACAGCAGAAAAGAATACCACGATCAGTTTGCTTTAATAGCTACTCAGGTAAGACAATTTGCACAAGGTGATAGGGTAGCATTGCAACTCTTTGTACTTAAAACTGAAGTAATCATCCTCAAAATTTGATTGCATATCAGATACTTAATGTCCAGAGAGAGTATGAAGCAAGAAAACCACGTTCCAAATATGTTTTCTGGCACTGTTATGAAGGCAAAAAAAGCTAGTTGCAATTTTCAGAATAATGACACACACAAAACCATTCATACACTTGGCGTTTCAGAGGCATGAAGAGACACGGCACAATGAGTAGCTGTTTCCAGACAGTTCTAGATTGAATTAGAACTTCTATTTGTACACTCATTTCTGAGTTTGTTCACATCAGGTGTGTCTTATTTTCAGTGTCAGGACTTTGTGCGGCTTATGATAAGTATTGTTAAAACTATTGAAGGTAGGGAAGCGTGTCTATCTATGTATGATTTTTTCAGGTATCTGTAATAAAAATGGGTAGTGTTAGAAATATCCTATTTTTTTTGGTCTGTCTTTCCTGTATTAGGCCCTATTGGAATCACTGAAGATCAGTGTATGTCCTGAGGCTTGCTTTTTGATCAGACTTAGCAGACAGAGCTAGACTTTTTAGTGATGACAGTGGTGGATCTAGCAAATTAACTGTTTGAAATTTTGAAGATCTGGAGTGTAACCAAACAATAATTTTCTCTGTATTTCGGGCTTTAGATAAACACCAAGTTCTAGTTAGAATGGTGGTTTAAATGCCTTGCATCAAAATACAGTTATTTACTTTAAGGTCCTTAATTGAGAGTTATTTTTGTAAACTTCATTATGTGAAATTTATTAGGACATTGCTCATGAACGGAACACAGCCCAACCACGCTGTTTTAGTGTAAGTACTATTATATTGCAGAGAAAAAGTCTGCTACTCTTCTAGCAAGAAACAGAGTGCTCTGTTCTGAGAATTGCTAAGGGAAGTCTTCACGTGCTTGAATGACCTAAGTGTGAACTGTGTTCTCAAGTGTTTCTCTTGGTTACCAATACTGCGTACTCTGAATTGATCAAACAAAGAAATTATGTACCCAAAAGTCTGTCTACGTGTTATATTAGCAGGCCTAATAAAAGATTCTACATTTTTTTGCAAGCCTAGTTTGGTCTATGAGCCTAAAAAGCATTACACATTTTGTAGCCCCTGCTCATGAAGATTTTGTCTACATTTTTGTAAAACATCTAAAGTATTTGAATATACTGTAAGGCTTCAAAATCCTATCAATAAACTAGGATTTTGTAATATTTATATTGATACATCATTCTCTTTCCAGATATTTAGCAAACTTGTAATAGGACTTTTGAGAGAAATGACAAGTAGTTTATGTAACAAAAGGCCACTTTGGAACTGGATGACTGAATGTGTTTGGTTGTGTTTTGAGCCATGATTGGTTAGTATCACTGTTTCCTTTGGACAATTCCATTGGTCTTGGAAAAAGCATAGTAGCTGTCTGAGCTTTCTAATATATTTTCTTCACACAATTTCTTTAGCACTTGCATGTACTAAGAAAGCAGTCAGTGTAATTTTTCATTTATATTCGTTATTCTCTAGGTTTTTAATTAGCCCTTCATATTAAGTTATTTTCAAAATAATGTCGTTGCACTTTTGCATATTTGCAGTATTAACTTTAGAATCATTTTGACATTTGACATCAGGAGACTAAATTTTGTACTGATTAAATGAAATTGTACAGATGTAGATGAAAACAATGTGAAAGCTTGAACAGTAAAAGGACATGAACAATCTATGAGTATTTTAGTTACTTTAGGTGATCAGTTTCCTCGATACTGTTATTTATTGCAAAAATTTTAACATTGCATGGCAAACTTCAGCTCTACAGTTTAATGTTCTGCTGGCTATGTGGTTTTAGCTATAGATGTAGAACAGGAAGGCAGCTGGTTGATGGAGTACGTGGTGCTTGAGGTGAGGCAGTTGAGAAGAAAGGACAGAATTTAGGAGAACTCTAGATCATCCTAGTTTAACTCTATTGATTTTGGCCCTGGATGCCACCTGCAAAGTATCAAGATAATTCGTTTGCACTTTATGGATGAGAATTAGAAGAGATTCTGTATGTGTATTTGTGCTCATGCCTAAGAATATGGATCCAGGCTGCACAGAAATATGTACAAGTTGTTTTATGGACTTTAATTGCAACATTAGGTTGCTTAGCATTGCTTAAAGTATGTAGAGTGCATTGGTGAAATTTGATGAGGAGCTGAAAGTTTGAAACAGTTTTACCTGCAGTCGTATTATGGGGACAGGTGACACAGCTGAAAAAATTGCTGCCATGGACCAGCAAAACATTGTATTGTGCCTGTGTTGGGTTTGGTTAACTTGGGTGAATCTCTGCCTTGGAACAAGTGTCAGTGGAAGCACATCTGTTAACTGGAGTACGACTTAAGTGTTCTTGAGTGTGTTTAGATGGGATATGTCCCTGTGTATCTTGTATTTTACAGAAAGCAGCACATTTTTCTCAAATGCATTCAACAGCTGTTCAGTTACTCCCCAAGCTTTATGACAAACAGAAAAGTGAAACCAAGGCATAGCTACCTACATTTTTAAAACAAACAAACAAAACCCATTTATCACTAGTGGTTCATAAGTGTATCTATATTTTTTAAATTACATTTTGTTGTGTATACCCCTAATTTCCTGCAGTCTTAGTTGTGTATTTTGTTTTCCTTTGTTTTCTCCAAAAAGCTCTTTTTCAATCTACTCATAGAAAGGAACTATATTCACTTAGAGGTGGAGATTGCAGAGCTATATTAATTGTTTCTGATAGTGTATATGTTAAAAGTATGTAAATTTCTTTGAGATTAAATGCACAGTACATTTCTCTTATATTTCAGAGCAAAATTAGATATTGATTTTTTTAATAAGAAATCTATTCTAAGAATATAGAACCTCACTAACATATTATGATTCTTGTATTTTGTGTTTTTAGATGATTTGGTATTGATCGTACTTCTAATTTAAAACCGCTCACATTTATAAGCTAAATCTCTTCATAATTTTCTTTTCTTTTTTCTTTTTTTTTTGGTAAAACTACGTTAGCTTAAAGCAAAACATCATCCCTTAAAAAAGTCCCTTTCAAACAATTATAGCACTCACCATGAGATAACTTTCACCAGGAACTGTTTGGACTGGAGTGACCAGCTCAGGGAATCAGCAGTGAATTTACAGCTTTGTTCACCTGTAAAATTTCTTTTTCTGGTGAGGATGTTGCAAGTTCTAAGCTTGTCCCTGTCCGAACAGGTTTAAATGGTCCATGTGGAAAAGCAGCTGGGGAGTTCTCATTACGTGGCAGACGAGACCGTGCGCTCTCTTTCATCCAACCAAGGTGGTCTGATTCTTTCTTTCCTGGTATTTATCCTGTATGGGATCAAAAGTAAAAAAGCTGGGGTTTGCCTTGAGGTAAAGGAAAATGAATGAAGTTAACAATATGAGGGAAGAATCTAGAGGAGAATGGCAGCAACAGGAGTGCTTCGTGTTAGGGAGGGGTTTGTCCTCTTCATTTTTCACAGGTTGGCAGTTTGGCGATGCTTTCAGCTCTCTCCTTGCAGAATTTATGGTCAAGTGTGCTTTCTTCTTTCTGCATTTAAGTGTTTGCTGTATTTCTCTGAAATCAAGACCTTTTCAGAGTGATTCACGGTTTCTGTCACCTTCTGTTGGATTATTGCAACACATTGTACATGGGATTACCCTTGAACACTGTCCTGTTGATCTCATACTGTGCCTTTTTACTTTTCCCTCTGCTTCCTGTTGCACATATTTCAGCCTAAAGCAGAGCTTTCCTTCCCATGTGTTGGTAGAAGAATGGAAGTTAATTGAGACTTGAGAGCTTTCTGGCCCTAAATTTGAGAGCTTTCTATGAAAGCCAAAGTTTAATGAACTTTCTCTGAGGGCAACTTGCTCGTTATGTGAAAGTTGCAGAGGTGGAAAGGAACTAATCTTCCTGGCAATGTACTTAATGGCATAAAATACCAGGTGTTAAATTTTGAAGACAGGCCCTTGCATGTCTGGCATTCATAAATAAACCAAGAAAATCAATAAATGACTTCGGCAACTGCCACCCTTTTGACTCCCTTGTCAGAGGCCGAGAACTGAATGAACAAGAAAATTAAAAGTGTTTTCCCTGAAGGAAAAGGAAAAGTAGTTTTTCCTTCAGGCTAAAGCTGAGGCCACTGAGAGTATGGGAAAGGGGTTTTTTTTGCTATGTTACCATAGTTTGTCTGAATCTAGCAGCCTGCAGGTTTTTATACTGTGAAGCTATACCCTTCTTATTTCATATCATGATGTTTGTCCTTCAGAGAGCTGCACCCCAGGGCTGTCAGCCTCATATTTTTTATTAGTTCCAAAAATATTTTTTGTTACATTTCGTAAACCTGGAAAGTATTATTACTGTCTGTTCACTAGAAGACAGTTCAAATTATGCCCCATAATACTGTGGTGCTTCCCACTTGAATTCTAGACCAATTTATGGCATGTGTGTATTTGTCTCATAATGTATTTTTCATTAAGGCTTTCAACTTTACTTACTTCCAGATACTTAAATGATTGTGGTTACACTGATGTATATTACTTATCTATCTTACCTATTATATACAATATATGCAGTACATCAGACTTCAATCTGTAATATTTTAGGAACACGTGCAGTTTTTTCTTTTTCCTCATTCCAGGTATTATAATCATGCTATTGATAAAATAAAATCTAAGACAAATCAAGTTGAGCTAAAGAGCCATTCTATACATATTAAATTGCATTCCTGTTTAAGGTGAGCTTCCTGCAAAACTGTAGGGACGCCCCGGTGTGGTTCAGTGCATATGTCACGCTCGGTTCATAAAGTGTTGGTAAGAGGATGAGCTGTGGTGGGTGTTCAGAGGTACGAAGCACTGCCCAGTTGTGGCAGAGGGTCTGTCTGTGCTGTCACTGGGCTGTGGCAACAGCATGGAGGGAATGTCGTTGTCTAAACACAGGTGTCTGCTGCTATTTGAGATGTCTACTGGTGCCCCTTCTTGTCTTCAAGAGGGAGGAAAGGGTGGGCAGCTGGCTGCTCTTTTAAACCAGGTTTTGTGGCAGGGAGTGGAGGATGCTCAGGAGTGGGCGGTGGTTTCCGTAGCTGACGGGCACGGATCTCCCTTGGGCACATCATGGGTGGGTATTTCCTCCGCTGGAAGCGCTCCCGGGGCCATCTGGGTTTCACTGCTGGGCATAGACGGCAATGGCAAAAGCTTCAGCTCAGTCGATGCGTCTGATTGTGTTTTCAGACGTGTGCAACAGCCTGACACTTTCTCCAGATCCCTCCTGCGGGACTTTTGAGATCGCTCTCTTTCCTTTGGGGATCTCTCATTTCTCAAATAATATTATGGCTATTGAGGTAAAAGCATGTTTCCCCCCACATGAGAAGCAGTACCTTTTGATGCGAATTATCATTAAACTGCCATCAATGAAAATGCGATACTTTGATAAAATTCTTACTTCGTTTTACTGTGTTAAACCTGAGTCTCATGCGAGCTAAAGTGTTTTGAATCTCCTCACAAGGTAACCACCAGATTCGTGAGAAAAGACAACAAAATGGTTGGCATTTTGCATTGTGCTGGCAAGGCTATTCAATAGAAAAACTATGGTTGCTTAGTTGCCATGGGAGAGGAAAAATGAGGAGAGGAGAAATGAGAGTGCAGGCTATAGCCTTGTGAGGGACAGCAGAAAAGAGGAAAACATGTGGCAAGTGAGCAGGGAAGTGTAAGAAAGTACACATCCCTCAAGGCACAAAAAGTGGGACTCGGAGGGCATATAGATGGGTCTGTGGGCATCATACAGAGGAGGAGTATATGACAAGGAGAGCTGCGAGGGTTAGGCTGGAATTAGCTGGGGTGGGAGCCTGGAAGTCGGCTGTGAGTGATGCAGCTGCCTGTTTGTCTAGTGCAGAACACGCGTAGAATAGTTCTGCGCACTGAGAACTGGGTGATGAAAAGCGATGGATCCTTTGGTAGCAGGCCTGGGACTTGTGTATTTATGTGTCTCTTTCACTTTGGGTTTGAACTAGAGATGGTTAAGCACACAAATCAGGGGGAGGTGAACGTTTATTTTCAGTGTGAAAAGAAAGAAGTGAGAAGGCAATAGAAAATGCAAAAAGGTTCAGAAATGCTCAGGGTGTGAGCCAGCCTCATGAAGGCACTGAAGAGAAGGGTCTGAGTCCTTAGGTTCGAACACTCGGGGCTTGGCAGAGCTGCCTTCATGGGTCTTGACAGGCTCGGATGGTGCAGCGAGAGCATATGGAAACACAGGGCAGCTTGACGGAAGAAGAAACTGGATACCTCGGTGCATTTGAATTCAACATGCCCAGAAAATCAGCATTTTGTAGTATTACCTAACTGCTCTTGCGCTGCCCCCAAGCTTCTCCTAGAAAGGTAGGTCCACTTAAGAAATTTGGTCTGGTTTAACGAGAATGGTTAAGCCTCCTCCTTGTTTGTAGCAGATAACTTGGAAACCCGGCTCAGCCACATTTAGAGTTCCTAAACCTGATAGTAGTAATGCAAATTATTATTGTTCGAAGCAATTTGCTGTGTTAACTCAGTCTTAGAATTTTGAAGGCCTTTGACTGTTTGGAATTTGCTTACTACTTACGAGTGCTTCCCCTGGTTAGGAAAGGGTGCCTGCTGTCACAGGAGCTGTATGGCAGGGTTGTGGATAGGCCCTGCACCAGGAGTTTACCTTCCTAACAGAGTAAGCAGGCAATTGGGAGATCAGGTATAAAGAGCACAAGTAGATCATCTGTAGGGCAGCACTAAATGTTGTGTTAGTCTCAAGGTTTGTAGGCAGGATGCCACGTCCCCTGCGTCTGTCCGGCCTTGTCATCTCCAGCCTGACATATTGGAGGTTCTGTGCGTGTACATATTAATCTGTGCAGGCTCGGTGCCTGAGGGAATGGTGTGTGTTTGTGTGGTTTTGTTTTTAATTAAAGGTGGCATCTCTGCTTTTTGGGTGGGTGAAGAATGGAGCTAAAAGGAATCAGCTAAATGGAAAGAAAAAGGAGTGAAGGATGTTGAAGTTTGAGGCGAGGGTGCAAGTACTGCTAAAAGACCGAGCAGGAGAGAAGAAAAGAGAACAACTGTGGCAAAGAGATCGCTGTACAGCAGAGACCTTAATCAAAACCACAAAAAGTGCTCTGAATGTGTAAAGATCCCTGCTTTGCTGAATCAACAGCTACTCTTGGCTTGGAAATCTGCCTGGTACTTTTGTGTAGTTTTTTGCCAGTACCACACTCTGGTGGGTAGGGATAACTTTTTGGTTCCTGGGCAGCGTGTGGAGATCTCCCTGGTATGTGTGTGTGTGGCTGTGCATATGCATGCATATTATATATAGTAATATAGGAAACAGCATTAGAAAACTTTGCTCCAGTATTTAAGATAAGCCACATAGGCGCATGATCTCATAGGCTGCATAGTGTGATTTGGGATGGGCAAACACGAAGGTAGGCAGTCTTATTATACTTCCTGGGTTCTTTGGTATCAGGGGCCTGTTTAGTTGCTTCCAGCACTGATCCTACCACCTGGAACATCTGGCTGTTGCTCTCTGCATTTTCCCCAGTGGCACAATGGAAAGGGAGGAGAGAGAGGAAACAGCACCTACGTCTTGTTGAAGTTGTGTAGAAGTCTCTGCCTTGCTCCTACACCGTCTGAACCTCAGAAACAGCTGGAAAGGGGAAGAGGAACATCTCCAGCTCTTTATTGCCCTTTTTTCTCAATGTAGAGGAGGACCCCGATCAGTTACAGTATGAACCTTATTTTCACAATTAAAGATTGTCACACAGTAATACTGTGGTTAACACAGAACTAAACCGTGACTCTCCTGGGCTGGTCTAGCTCTTTCTTTTCTAGATATTGGAGAAAGTAACGAGTTTTCCAAACTCTGATGGGAAACAGATAAGCAGCAGCGTCATCCTGTACCTTGGCAGACAGAAAATGGATATGAAAGAGGCAGAGAAGTGTATCAGTGCTACATATGGGAGGGGTGACTGCAGCAGACAGTCTTGCACTAAACTTGAGTTTTAAGCTGTTTTGGATGGCCTTACGGATAGAAGAGTGCGGACTTTAATGTGGAACAGGTGTCTGCCCCAGTGTGCTTTGCAAGGGATGCACAATGAAATCTCAATACATGTAATCATGTCGTCACAGCTACACGAGTAAATGCTACTGTTCACAGACTGCTGCTGGCCAGAAGTGTGCACACAAAGTGGCAGGGGGAAAAAAAAAAAAAGAGGAGGTAGGGGAGAGACAAAGCGACATAAGTAAGTAGATTTGCTGGGGAAGAAGATTGAGGGAGCGAGGATATCCTGGGGCTTGTTCTAAGGAAAGAGAAGTGTATTTCAAATCTGAGATATGTTGTAGCTTGGGACTGACTGTTTTGTATTTCTTCACCAAAATACAGAATAAGCACTCTTGACAGAAACAAAGTTTTGACATCAGCTACTTGGTTTATCAAGTGATGACTTGCTTCTGTACCAACGTGTGTCTGCTAATTTTGAAATTCAGAGTTTCAAGAAGTCAGGATATGGAAGTGACGCTGTGATACATACTCGTGTATCTTAGTGGTCATCCATCGCAAGAGCAGAGTGATTAATGGTACTGTTCTTCTGAAAACATAATTTTTTTCCCTTTCTTTCAAATTAATGTGAAATACCTGAAGGGTACCAGCCCTCGATATTGAGTTGTCTAACCACAACTGATAAGCAATATCCAGAGTGTGTTCTGGGATCCAGCAGTTCTGGAGGGGTCACTTTAAGATGACGTAATGATTCATTTCCCACATCTTTGATGCTTTTGATTGAACTTTGAGGATAGGGATTTGCCAGAAGTGCTAACTGTCATAGAAGTTTGCTAATTCAGCTGCTTGTTTGCCAGAAATTACAATCAAGACTATCTAATTTTTTTCAAAGGTGCACTATGCTGTGCAATGCTGAGTATAACTGTAGATGGAAGACTTCTGGCAGCCTGTAACAAGTGTCAGGAGCAATTATGAGTCATTGTCATCCAGAAAATTTGTCATTGTTCTGCTAGTGCTACTCTGAGATTTGTATTTCTTGATTTTACTTTAACAAAGAATCAGTCTGGATGTTAAGTTATTGGACAGAGACTTGAGATGCAATTAACCTTTGTGTGCTGCCACTCTGGAGAAGCTGGAGTCTGCCTGTACCTCAGGTCTGCATTCGTTAAATTGAGGTAATTATTTTCCCTTCAGTTGTCCATCTTCTTTCTTCGGGTTGTTTCTTGTCTCAGTGGCACTTCTTTCCTGTGTGTTCAGATAGTCTCTAGGCTTTGCTCCTGAGAATCTGTGCTCTCAGCAGAGGTCTTGGGGCACAGTGCTGCAAGGTGAAGCAATAATAATAAATCCAAATAACCAGCTTTGTTGTCTGCAGCTGGGTCTGACTTCAGTCTCTATACTAAAATTGGAACTGTGTTTGGGGTTCTTCTACATGGACTGCTGCCTCCTGGGTAGCGAAGCCTCATCCTTTGTTCAAGGTGATAATTTCCTAAGAATCAGATATGAATACAAATAATTTTGGCAAAGGAAGATATAAATCTATAGTATAGGAAATGCAGTACAGGGAATTACTCTTTTACAATGGCAGTGTAACAGTGAGTTCAACACTTTGTGCTCATGAGAAAAGTTTGTGTTTGCTGCTTTGAAACTTGGACATTTCACGTTATTAACTCAGTTTGGTAACGCATCTTCTACATAGGCACAACTTTGTCATTTACCAGAATGTATTGCTGAGAATACCCTTGAATCTCTCCACTTGCTTTTTCTGTCCAAGGTTGGCCATGCAACTCAGTGACATACCCAAATGCTGTTTTATTAAAAAGGCATAGATTCCGTTGTGTGCTCCCTGAACGTCATGAAGTTATTTGCGACTGCATACAGATTTGAAACACTAAAGGACCAGCATTTCTTCCTGTGTTGAAATTTCATGCTTTGGTGTTTGATGACAGGGAATATCGTTCACTTCATGAACAGGGAGTGTGTTTAACAAAACTCTATTTGCATAAAAATGCGCTCCATGAGAAGATCATAGAATCATTTAAGTTGAAGAAGGCCTTTAAGATCATAGAGTCCAACTGTTAACTGAACAATGCCAAGTCCACCATGTGCCTAAGTATCACATTTACAGAGCTTTTAAATACTTCCAGGGATGGTGACTCCACCACTTCCCTGGGCAGCCTGTTCCAATGCCTGATAACCCTTTCAGTGAAGAAATTTTCTCCTAATATCCAATCTAAACCTCCCCTGGTGCAACTTGAGGCCATTTCCTCTTGTCCTATCACTTGGTACTTGGGAGAAGAGCCCAACACCCTCCATGCTACAGCCTCCTTTCAGGTAGTTGTAGATAGTGATCAGCCTCCTTTTCTCCAGGCTGAACAGCCCCAGTTCCCTCAGCTGCTCCTCATCAGACTTGTGCTCCAGGCCCCTCACCAGCTTCACTGCCCTTCTCTGAACTCTCTCCAGCACCTCAATGTCTTTCTTGTAGTGAGGGGCCCAAAACTGAACACAGGATTTGAGGTGCAGCCTCACCAGCACTGAGTACAGGGGGATGATCACTTTTTTAGTCCTGCTGGCCACACTATTCCTGATACAAGCCAGGATGCCGTTGGCCTTTTTGGCCACCTGGGCACACTGCTGGCTCATGTTCAGCCGGCTGTTGACCAACACCCCCAGGTCCCTCTCTACCAGGCAGTTTTCCAGCCACTCTTCCCCGAACCTGTAGCGCTGCCTGGGGTTGTTGTGACCCAAGTGCAGGACCCGGCACTTGGCCTTGTTAAACCTCATACAGTTGGCCTCAGCCCAACGATCCAGCTGGTCCAGACCCCTCTGTATGACCATCCTACCCTCCAGCAGATCAACACTCCCACCCAACTTGGTGTCATTTGCAAACTCACTGAGGGTGCACTCAATCCCTTGTCCAGATTGTTGATAAAGATATCAAGATGGGAGTGAATAGGATGTTCAAGCATCATCCAGTCTTATTTCTTTGCAAAAGATGGAGGCAAACAATGACAAAATATCAGAACTGTTAACACTTGTATTGCTCTTTGATCATCTTTGAGTTGTTTAAACAGGGTGGATTCGTACTATGTGTTGCTCTAAAGGTTTTTGTTTCTTATGTAACTATGCAAGCTTAGCATTATGCGATGATATTTTATTTTCCTCTAAGTCATATTTATAATGTCACTCAAGGCCTAATTGTTAAGAATAAGTGGAAATACCCACTGTTTTTTTGAATGGAAATCCCTCTTGCATTGGTTGAATGATCATGAATTTGCCTTTGGGGGTTCTGCCTTCGGAAAAAACACGTCAGAAAAGCTGTTCTTCGTGCTGGTCAAAGTGGCCATTCTCTAATACATGGCTGCTAACCTCAGAGAAAAAAAGATAAAAAACCCCTGCAGCTAGGAAAATATATCAAGGACCTTAAAGCACATATGCAAATAATATTGAAATAGAATTTACTAACACATAGGAGCCCACACTAGCAATACATAGTATAGTTCTTCTGATATAGGAGTCTTTTATTCCAGTCTCCCTTCCAAAATCCTCTAAGCACATTTTTATATTTTTTTGGATGTCATTTAATTTTAAAAATGTTAAAAAATGTTGAAGCAAGTTATTACAAACCCTTTTAATCCAACCTTTATATAAACAAATGTAATCAATATATTTTAAAAAATTGATTTTAATATATATATATTTTTTTATTTTTTTTAGCCAGAATAGGATGTGCAGATAACACTAAGAATAAGCACAGTTCCAACTTTAACAAAAAAGATTTTAAAAATCCTATTTACATCTTCTGTTAATTTTCTCTATTGTTTTAGTTCATTGAAAGCTTGAAACCAAGGCCAAACTTCTTCATGAGGCATTTAATATGAAAATCTTTTTTGTCTGCTTATAAAGGAAAACTAAAATAGTTCTTCAAAGGGATCTTCTGATTTTTTTAATATTCTTTTTCTGTGGGCCTTGCTGTGTTTAAATCATATTCTTGCTAATGTAGAATTCAAATTATATTAGAATGAAAAGTTTCACTACTTTCTAGACCTTATTTGGCCCTTAATTAGAGACCATAAACCTTGGTTTAGTGTATCAAAAAGTACAAACTCAAACATACAATTTTCTTTCCAAGTGCAGCAGTGCCAGTCTGCTGTGCCCTGAAGTGCAGGATGCTACTGGAAAATGAGTGGCTGTTTTAGAAGCCACAGGGGTTTAACAAGTGGCTCCTGCAAAAATTTTTTCCTCATAGCCAGTGATAATCTTAATATACCAAGTACGCGTTCTGCACATGCCAAGGGATTTTCTTCATTTTTGTGTTTAGCCTGAACGGGGAGGGCATGCTGCTGATTAGCAAATTTACGTTGAGTTGCACTCTACTGAGAATGTATATATATATATTTATACTGATGGTATTTTGACAGTAATGGCAGATTGTGACTGTCTGTCTCATTTTAAAGGTTAAAAAATGTGAGTTCCTCAGAGCTCCTGTAATGAGCTCTGGAACTGTGCCAGCTTTTAGAAGGGGTTATTTGGCAATACCCAGAGACATTAATGGCCAGAAGAACAGAAAAATGCATGAAAGATTAATAAAAGTGTTTCTTAGGCAGAATATTTCAGCTGTGAGAAAGATACCGGTTTGTGACTCTGGCAATGAACTTTTACAGCACCCAGTGAGTTCTCATCGCCTTCAGTCCTTCATTATTGCCTCCAGTGTCGATTTATGCTGCTCACATTTTCCTTTTCCCTCTTGTTTTATTCTGCAGTGAAAATGAAGCATTGGGTATATGTTGATGTGTTGATGGCTTAGTAAGTGCAGAGATTTCAGTAGAAATATAATATCTGAAACATTAGATAATACCAGACAGTTATTTTGTTTTATTTATTTCTTTTAAAGCACAATGTGGTGATAGAGCAGAACCATATGACTGTAATTATTGATCTCTTAATCTTGAATTGTATGTGTTATATGGTGGTGTATGTTTGCGTGTGTTCAGAGGTGCAAGTTTGTCTTTTTAAATACATTTTCTGGCAGCTAACGCGTGGGGTTTCCTGGAGTGAGTAAGATAGCATAGGTGGGTGTTTTGGTGTATTGGAAATTTGTACTGGGAACAGGAAAATTTGGATTTCGTAATCTCCTAGTCACTTATTCCATTACTGTTTGCATACATTTTTACAAGTGTAAGAGGCAGAGATAAGACTGGCTGATGTGGTAGTGAGGGGAAGAAGAATGTTAGGGAAATGGGAACAGTTTGGGCCTTTTAATAGCTCTTGTCCAGTTTTTTTTTTTACTTACCTTGGGCTGTTTTAAGTAGAAGATTTATATAAAAATGTAGCATTTTAAGAAGCGTTAGGTGGAGTCTTCTGAAAGTCCTTCACAATTTGGTCTGTTTCTTCAGAAATTCCTTCTGCTTTCTAATTCAGCACCAATTTTCCTTTAGGCAGGCATACAAAATATGCATAGGGGTGTCCAGTTTCTTAAAGTCCAGAAAGCACAGAAAGGAGGGAATGTGCTGCTGCCAGTTTCAGGTGAACATGTTTGAGGTGGCAACTTGCTTCAGTAATGTATCTTGGTAACACATGGCTGAGGGAACAGAGGGTTGGGGAAAACTTTATGTATTGTTTAAATGTCTTATAAAGCATTTTTCTGAGTGTATGTATGTGTACATCTAATATATCATATATAAAATATACATGTATATGATTTTATAGCTAGGAGCATTGTATTCTGTGGTTTCTGGCACAGATACAAGCCATGCCGTCCTCCTGCTCCCCATCTGTTGTCTAACCTCATATTCCGTTCCACGTCCGCTCTGCACTCTCATTCATCCCCATTCACTTCACTTCCAGCTTCATGTCCTCTCCTCTCCAAGACCCCAGCACACCTCAGGTCCTGACAATTTCTGCTTTTGTTCATGTTGTCCCAGGTCCGCTGAGAAACAGTCCATTAGAGACTGAGAAAACTGTTTTTTGAGAGTCTCTCTCATCCTTACTCCATTCACACCCTACTTTTGGCTGGGGCAAGTAGAACACCATGCATATTTTAAAAGCACACATCTTTCTGTTGTACCTATGTGCAAATCAGACAGGTAGATGCATCTTTGTATTCTGCACAATATCCCTTTTCCAAAGATGCTAAAAAGTTATCTTGTTTCTAGCGAAACAAATATGGAACTTTTGGGCCAATCTGTATTCAAGATAAGAACGAAAAACCTTAGAAATAGTTTTGAAAAGTTGTGTCAGGGTAGCGTGTGAGATTAGCTTAGATCAGGTCCTTCTGTTTGGCCAAGCTGTGCTTAAAACAGAGCACAAAAAGCACAAAATGCCCTTTTTTTTTTTTTTTCTGGGGAACTTAATTTTGAATAACCTATGGCTGGTGAGAGACCCATGAACTTCTTCACTGCTGGGGAGTTGACATTTAGGGCTCAATGATTGCAGCATCCCTCAGTCACTTTGTATTCCTTATTATAGAGGTGCTTGGGAGAGGATCGATTGGATGTAGCTGAATATTCCCCTTCTGTAGGGCAGTCTGAGCGTTTTAAAATCCACTTCTAGAACTTTGAAGTTGGATTGTTCTTTTTAATCTTGAGTTTTACACAAAATGAGTACAGTATGTCTGTAAATAATGGTATTTTTGTAATAATTTAGTGGAATTAGTCCCAACAATGTCTGTTTGACAGAAGAAAATTGAGAGGGGAAGTAGGTGAAGAGTGTCTAAATACACAGGTCTAGAAATAATATTTTGTACTTATGTGGGCCTTACATGCTATGATCAGACATGACCCGGGCAGGAAAGATGTCCTTGAAGTATCCCACGTACACAGTCCCAGGCTCTGTCATCAGAAGTGACTGCATTCACTTCCCAGACATACCTCCCAAGGAATACAGCTAGGATAAAGAGAGTTGTGTCTTTCAAGATGCTGATTGCAGTGAAGACGCTTAATGACATGGTGCTGGGAACTCCTGTGCTATTGCTCTAGCAGGGCACATGTTGGAGGTCTAGGGAGGGCTAAACACCTAGGCAAATACCTGCATAGTTAAGTTAGTTAGATGTTACAGAGAAAACGAAATCTGTTCTGAAGTGTATAGTTTCTTCTCAACTAAATCCTTACTTATTTACTTTTCTCTTTCTTGTCGGCATAGGTTGTGCTGCTTCTCCGTAGCTAGTAAGTCAATATAACAGTAGGGAATGCAGGCTTATTTGCAATAAATGGCAAGAATTAATGAGTAACCACTGCAAAATTATTGGATGAGGAAGGAATTTGAGGAGGCAAATTTTGAGGAGGGAATTGTTTCTGGCGGCGAGTTGATGAGTGCCTTGCTTACAAGATGGAAGCAGTGATGTCCTCACATTCCTTGGGTACAAGTGAGTCATTGGAATCATTTAGGCAAGTACATCTTCCGTAGGATCATTTGTTTACAACTTGGTTCATCAGGACCTGGCTTTTGTTTCCTAGGAAGGAGGTTGTTCTCTTCACAAGTGAAGATGATGTAAATAATGATTTAAGCCATCTCTGCCATACCATTATGCTCTGGTGTACATATAATGACATATCACCCTGTCAGTAGCTGCTACAAAGTGGTTTTCTTATGCACTATGTATTCAACCAAGCAAGAGAAGAGTTTCAAAGCTTTTCACTAAAAATTTCCAAAGAAACCCACTCAAACATTGTGAGTGGTCAACTGTATTAGTGTAACTTTGGGAATTCACAAATGACTAAAAATACCTACAATTAAATGTCAACTATTTTCAAATCAAGATGTTTCATAGAGTTTTATCTTAAGTTAAAATATCACCGTAGTACAGCTAAGTTTTTTGTGATATAGGTATGGATTGCAGACAGAACTGAAGGGTTAAGATTATCCTTCCAATGTGCTTAGCAACATGTATGGAGATCCTTGAGTCTTCCACTTTAATGAAAATTGGTGGAGACTGAAATTACTCAAGAGTTCATGGAACATGGTGTCGTGGAAGGAAAGAAACACAGCATGTTAATAAGAGGTGCTCTTTGTTTAGGCTTGTTTTAAAGGACTTTCTGTTGGATTTTATTTATTAACTGTATTTCCATTCTCTGAAAAGTCTAATCCTGAATAAACAGTGGAATTTTACCTTGTAATGAGCAATATGTCACAACACATATGAAGAGTGTGGTGTGTTTATTGTGGTACGTTCTATAGAGACTCAGGGTGAAATACTTGCCCCATTGAAATCAATAGGCACTCTCCCCATTGACTTCAGTTCAGATGCAGTGTTTCTGAAAGAGCTGAAATGCTCAAAGTATCGAATGCCTCTGCCGCTACCGGTGTGGTAATAGTGTACCTAACCTTTTGCTCTGGCTTTCATGGAGCTATCATCGTGTTGAATTGCAGGTGAGAGCTATAAAACACAGAAACTGCTGTGCTTTGCAAACACATTGGTATGGTTCTCTTTTCTTTTCTTCATTTTTTCAAGAACTTAGTGCCAGTGATCATCCAGCAGGCCAGTTCCTTGTGAAATCGGATTTGTGTTGGTACCTGAAAGAACATGGAATACTTCTGAAAGTTTGCCCTACTGTGTTACATAGTCCATGTAGACTAAAAGGGGTAAGACAAAGTCTCTGGTCAGTACTGCTGTGCATGTGCTGATTACTATTTTTGGGATGTAGCCCCCCCCCCAAAAAAAAAAAGGACTGTAGAGTGACCAAAAATATTTTTTAAAAATTGTGCTTAATCAGAAAATTCTCCCTCATTTTCCCCTCTGGAAAAAAACCAAACCAAACCAAAAACCAACAAACAAAACCCAAAACCAGATCAAAACACAACAAAAGCCAAAGAACAAATCACCCAAATCATTCCGCGTATTTAAAAATATTCATTGGATTCGGAAGTGGATCCTACCAGTCAGGTTCCTAAGCATATGTCTTAACTAGTGAGCTGCGAAGGCAAGTTGGTAATTTCAAGTACACTGAGTTATTAAGTAGTTCAGTGTTTTTATATTAGCTGTATCAGTCGTGTGAAAGGATATATCCAAATACTCTGGATCCTGATAAGACTCTTTAATGAAGAATGAAAATTTGAATCAAAAAAATGGGTTTTGAAGCAATATATATCACATGACAGGTGAGGGTCTTGACCACTCCTCACTGGCAATCTATGGGGTCTTTCTGTGGTGTATTTAAATGTGTTCTATATAACGTGTATATATGTATCTGTATTTGTGTGTGTATGCATTGGCGTATTTGTTATAAATCAGTTCAGAAGTGTGTGTGAAATTAGGTCATTGGATGAAATTCTGTGATGCACAAAAGATAATTTGCAAATAAAAGGGAAGAGAATTAAAAAGGCTTTACATCAACATTGTACCTGTGCAGTTCTGGGCTGCTTTGGACCTTGGAATCAACCCTACAGACATGGTACAGACAGTCAGATCTACAGAGATTTGTCCTCAGCTGCCGCCACCTCGTGTCTTCTGCAGTGCCGCATCCTGAGGATTTCGCCTCTTACCAAGGGAGTTGTGTGTTGGAAGTGAAACATCAGTAGTTAAATGTGTGCAAAATTAAATCCTCTGCCCACAGTTCCCCGCCTTTGCTCCTTGGAGGAATGTTTCTCTTCATGGGACCATGGCTTTTACAATCCCTTTACATTTCTGCAGCCCTGTAATCTGTCACAGAGTGGTGGAGAGTGCTGTTTTGATTCCCTGGTGGGCATACCATCCTGGCAGATGTGCTTTGTCTTTGTTATGTATTTATGTTCTTAATTTTAAACTATATCTTCTTACTGTGGAAGAAGAAGGACAAGCTTTTTTGCAGGAAATGAGAAGGGACAGAATATTCCAAAGATTTGTGTTTGTGGATGAGAGAAGCATGATGGGCGGCTGTATCTGCCCTTTCCAAAAGAGTCATCTCAAATACATCCATCTGCAGAGGGTGCTCTCAACTGCTGTTCCTGTCAAGTGCCCTAAGACCTATGCAGCCATCTCTGGAGATGTGGTGACATGAATGCCCTTCTTGTACATTTTGGGTCTGGTGTGCCTCCAAGGGCACCTTCCAGCTGTGCATCAACCTGTGCCTGCAGGTCTGCTCTTTCCAGACTTTCAGTTTTCTGTCATGAATGCAGCCTTGGGCTGGACCTCAGAAGGCATCATAGATGCCTTCAGTGTGAAGCTGACACAAATCTGTGCAGGTGGTAACCTCTGAGCAAACAAAGTTGGGACTCAACTTCAGAAAATTTTGGCCCCTGGATGCTTTGAGATCCTTGGATGAAGGGTGCTAAAGAAGTATGAAGTATTACAACCAGGGACCAGATAATGATTTCTTCATGTGTAATTTTGTTAATTCCTTTATTTTGTGCAAGGTAAATTGCTCCGTGTGCCTTCAAGCAATCTTAATTTAATGCGGTGATGATTTTGAGTGACTGAAGAACTAATCAACTCCAGCTGCCACTTCTCATCATGTAGCTTAAGAATGATGAACCTGTAGGTAACTTTCTCCCCATCTCTCCTTGCACCACAGCTCCCCAGGAATATGGACCCTCAAAGCAGAATCACAGTACTTATGTTCACACATCCAAAGGCTACAAGTCAGGTTGAGATAGAAGTGGTGTAGGTGCTTTTTTCATCTATCTATCTATCTATCTATCTATCTATCTATCTATCTATCTATCTATCTATCTATCTCTTTATTATTTAAAACAATTGTGCAGGAAGGAATGAACCAGAGATTTTTAATCATTTAACAAGAAATACAACAAGCACCAGATGTTTTTGTTTGGGTTAGGGCTTGAGAAACGTTAACATATAATAGCAAAAATTGGAAAGGATCTAGAAGAGCTGAAAGATCTGACCTTTCAAGAAGAGATCTCAATAACTTAGGAATTGCATCTGTGTAAGCTATTTTGTTCTCAAACATAAGCTTGTTTTATCCAGTAGTGTACATATCTGCATAAGTACACATCTTCCTACTCTGCCATATCCATGCATTTACACACACAATCATCTTTCCTACTTTTACCTGTTTAAACTTTTTATATAGTCATTTGAGTATGTTCAGCATTTCTTTTAAAAAACTCATCTCAGTCATTCAGAGCAACCATTTTATTTCAAACCAGCCTTTGTGTTCGTTTTTTTTTTTCCCCAATCTGAGAATCTTTTTTTCTTGTCTTCTTGTCATTGAAGACACCGAAATGTATCCTAGCAAATTCTGTCACTGCTCAATGATAGTATAGGAGGTGCATTTTTGTAATGTAGCCCCTGGTACACTTAATGACAAAAGAATAAAGATACTTGAAATACAAGCATGGAAGGGCAGAACAGCTTTTTCTGAACAAAAGGAAATAAAAATGTGGCAAAACTTGCGTAAAATTGGCTGTGTGCATTCAGGTCAAAATTGCATATCTCTATGTTTTATATTTCATCAATGACACATGCTATAATTTTTAAAAAGAAAAAAAATGGGGAGGGGACACATTTTTTCTCCAACTGAATTCATTAATTAAATGGGAAAAAAGTTCCAGTTTTGGTCTCAAATTTTGAATCTATCCTAACTGTGATGAAGTATAAAAATATGAAACTCCTGTATGTTTATTGTCCATGTGACCTATCCTGCATTTACATTAGACCTGTCCTGTACAGTGACTACTGCACATAAACCAGTGTAAATTGGTTTTTTTTTTTTTTATTTGTTAGACACTTTCTGAGAGTCTTTTGCATTTGTCAAAGAGAGATAGGAACATGAGATGAATGTACACTTTAACAAGAGACAGCACTTTTAGCCCTTAACAAAGATCTGCTGGCAAGTGTCTGCTTGGCAGCAGGGAAGGCATTTTACACAGCAGAATTTGGAGGCTTTCTCGGCAACTGAGTTGGATTTGCCGGCATATTCTTTTCTTGACCCTCCAAGCTCTGTTGGTGGCTGAGGTCATTGAGAACTGTGGAAATACCAAAGCACATGTGCTGGGCTCGGACGTGCCCTCGCCAGTGCACCCCGCTGGAGGATGAGATGTTCTGATTGTGTAAGAATCATGGTGGCAATTGGACAATCTCTGAACATTATTTTTTGACAAATATTATAAGTGTTACAGAAATATTTTCATGCAATATTAACATTATTGTAACACCAGTATAGAAGCATAAATTACCAGATGAGTCACAATTATGGCCCTTTTCCTGCTGTGTGTGGGCAGACCCCTGCATCTGTGCTCATTACAGGTTTGGGACCTAAATGCATTAGATACGTGCTGGAAGAAAATGAGTCTGCAAAGTATTTTAACAGAAGGGATATGTTGCTCTTGGTTGTGAAGAAAATCCTCTAAAGATGGAAATTTCCTCGTGCTTCACTTTAAAAAGTCAATAATGTTAATATGGAAAAGTATCTGGAAATTCTTATAAGATTAGTGACAAAACTGAAAAAAAAAATCTAAAGCAGCTCAAATCAATGTCTTGAAAGAAAAGAGGACGTATATTATCTTGAGGAGATTGTGGACTGTAGTGGTGGCCCAGTACTTTAGTAAAGTATATTTCTAGGTAATATACTAATATCTAATACAACGATGTAATATTAACTCTTTGTGACAGTTCTCCCATAGTTGTAAACTGTAATTTCATTGTCTGCCTCTTCTCAGGGTAACACAGGAAATACTCACTAATAGGGAGCTCTCCTTTCATCTGACACCTTTCTGCAAACAGAAGGTTGCAGGTTATTGAGGAAGACATCTCATTGTGTGGGATCCTGAGATTTGTCTTTGTTTTTGAGTACTTCATGGATTTCTGTGTGCAGCACTGCTTTATTTGGATTTTCTGCCTCTGTGAAAGTAGTATGTTCAGCACCCGTCATGTGGATTGACTTTATACACTAGACTGAGCAACAACAGCACATATTTCAGAAAAGCAGGTAGTTGTGCTTTTGCGCAGAAAAGTGGAAATTACAAGAGAAAGGCACTGAAGTCAATAGAGGCAAACGAGGAGTTGGAGTGAAATTTAACTTCTTGTAGCTGAAGCTGCTCGAGTGGACCCTGACTCTGCTTCTACAGTGACCATGCTCTGGGTAGCAGGATTAGAAATTTCTTTTCCCCACTGTAAATAAAAATCTGACTACTCCCAATTTCCATTGGACTGCCTCATGGTCCTTCTTTTCCTCACACAGTCACCTCGTTGCTTTTTCTTCTTCCCATTTACGGGTCTCTCCGGGTGGAGGGAAGAGTGGCCAGTCTTTTTTTTCCCGCTTTGCTGCCACCTCCAGGGAAGATAAAAAAATCCCACCCAGTGCTTTCCAGAACCACTGAAAATTCAGCCTTACCAATCCTGAGGGTCATCTGGACACTACAGTTTTCAAATTAATATTCAGAGCAGCTAAAGGGACCCCTGCTTCGTCCTTTGTTTTTATTAATTAATTTAAGAAAATTTGATTAGCTCTGGTTGTTTCTGAGAATACAAATCAAGCCTCTTTTTTCTCCTCTTTTCAGATTGCCTGAATCTAGGTTGTCCTCTGAGATGCCCAGACCTCGTGACATGCTGATTTCTTCCCCTTGAACCATTTTTCATCTGGTCAATTGAATTATCATTTCACCTAACTCTTTCCTTTCCTGAAAGTGTGATATTCATTGTGAGCTTTTTCTTGGCTTTGGAATAACTTTCAACTTGAGCATCAGAATAAAGTAGTACTTGAAAAATATTTTGATAGTTTTACCATTCAGGGCATGTTGTCAGATCTCTCCAGCGACCACATGCAATGCAAGAGCAACATACATAATTAACTTGGCACAGGTGGGGGGATGATAGAGAATCGTCTCCGTTACCTCCCTTCTTCAGTTTTGAAATCTCATGCTCTTGCATGATATGTGCAGGAAATTACAGACTGTGAGTGGGATTCATATGGCAAAATGTAGACGTCTACATCTGAGTTAGTCACCCAAGGCTCCCTATGTGAGGAATGGAGAGAAACAGGACAGATGAATCACACCCTTGAAGAACCTATTTTTTTACCTTTATGCTAAGACGAAATGACTCATATCCTGAAAGTGCCCATTTGGCTAGTAAAGGAGGCTGGGGTAACAACCACGATGTGATGGCTGCATTCTGCACCCCAAAAACTAGATGAGGTGACCATGGCGCTTTGTGGCTCCAGTGCGTGCCCGTGTGCTCACTCGTTCCTGTTTATTTGTTGTACTGTGTGAGCGTTGAGTTCTTAGAAAAAAATCTGCGTTGTCTTCACAGTGGTGCTGGGGCCACTAAACATCTATGTGGGGTCCCCTCAGCTGAAAACACCACTGAGATATATACCACCTTCCCACAAGGAGGTGAACAATATTAAAATAGAAGTGGCCAATGAATCAAGACAAATAGTCGTAGCCCCATAACATAGCATATCCAGTTTCTTTTCATCTTTTGTTTTGTGTATGCACGGATATGCATTGTTTATTGAAACAAATGGAATCGGGGAACATCTATTTGAATTTAAAAAGGAGGAATAAACTAATTTGGCTTAGATCTGTAGTTAATGTCCAGAAAGACCGCTTTTGGTAAAAACTGAGGTTTTGCAGTTCCAACTCAGGCACATGGCCTGAGGAGCACGATCAAGCAAGTAGATTCCAGTACACTAGTTTCCTATGTCATTAGCAGGGACTTGTAGACACCCCGAATGGGGTTAACATGATATGAGGGTCACAGCTCCTTCTGCTTTGGAGCTCAAAGTGACCAACTAGAACATACTCAAGATCCAGACTCTGGAGGTGTATTCTGGGTGCCTGTGTAAATCACAGCTGATTTTTAGGCATGAAGGAAGCCACGGCGTATCAGAAGCAATGCAACTAGATTCTTCTCTGTCAGATTCACAGATCACAGGTCCTAATTCCCTGAAAGTCTTTCCCTGCCAGGCCATGTTAGGTTTAGTAGGCACATTGCTCTGTTGGTCGTTTTGAAACTGGGCAGTTTTGATGCCAGTCGTGCGAGATTCTAGTCAGTGGAAAATAAGATGTGGCCTGACTTGAGCCTGGAAGCTGCACACAATGTTGGACAACCACTGGATTCAAGACTCTCCTACCTCCAGACAAAACTAATGTTCCCATCCTCTCCCTGGCAAAAAAGAAGAAAGAATCCCTCAGAAAAGACCAGGGGTCGTGTCATGAAACCATTATGAAATGTAAGTTTGCAGTACCCAGTGTACCTTTCTGACTCAAGTGACAGAGTTCAGGTGAAGTGATGTCTCCACTGGCTTTTGATCTGGCTGGATCAGTTCAAAACGATGCTGTAGGTTGAATAAGTGAAACAGTGGAGGCTGGAGAGGGCTGCCTACAGTGCCAAATTTCTCCCAGCTAGTTGTGTTTTGTCAGCACCGATCAGTGCTTTGTGCCCAAGGGATTCCTGCAGAATTGCCACCAGTGAGCAAGCAGGCTCTTTTTGGCTTTTTACCTTACCTTTCAGCCAAAGACAAGCACATCTACAACAGCAGCTTTACGTGGAAGCTGCTTTGGAGACCTGTGTTCCAGCTCACAAAGCCAAATGGCTCGAACCAATGTCTTGACAATTGCCTACAAATCCGGGCTGGAGTTCCTCCTGTCCCTGGGAAGTCAGTGTGCCTCTTCCAGGTGAGAACATGTGTGCCCAACATCAGATGGTCAATGTGGATGCTGCCTGCTTCTGTCTGTGTTACTTTGAGGAATGACTTTTTAATATACTGTACTGACAACATCTTCCTAGGTTAGCTCCCACTGTATAGCAGTTGGATTACTTGCTGGTCTTTGAAATCTTTATTTGAAAGAATATCACATGCATCATCATGCACAGTACACAAATAAAATCCATTTTTTTTTTTTGTTTAAGGATACTTGTCAAATAATGAAAATTTCCTACTTTTATATGTTAATGGGTCATAATTTGTATTATAGCTGCCTCAGAATACTGTTTTTATGCAATGAAATGGCTCTTAGTAGCATCTTCCCTTATAATTCAGGTATCTGATGCTACCAAATAATTCAGATACCTGGTAAAAATATCTCCTCATGATTTTTTCTGTGTTTGCATTTTAAAGGACCAGCAATGACAAGAAGATCACACATCTGAATCACGAAGATAATATTTATATCTACATTGAGTGATCATGTCATTCTGTTGGTGTTTCCCATGCTCTCTGTGTCCTCCTCCTGTTGCGCTACAGCCTGATTTGGATCTTCTACGAGGTGCTTGTTGCCTCACCTGAAAAGCTCAATCTAAATATCCAGAGAATTCAGTGATGCTCCCAGGGTTCTTACGGCTGCTTATGAACTTATGGAAGAGTAAAATATAAGAGGCTGGCCATTCAATACATCTATAACTTTTATTTTTGATGTTCACAGGATGCCTTTAGAAACTGGTTAAAAATTACATTTTCCAGTATTCAGCTGCAGAGGAGGACCCAGTATTTTCAGATGTGTTAGGGGAAGTGATGCTTTTTCTATGCCTACCTGTATCTATTCAAATCTCTGCAAAGGGGTTCCTCTGTCAAAAGACCTCCAGATGCCAGCCAGAAGAGGTCAAACCTCAGATCTAGTCTGATAATTAAATATTATAAATTTCAGGCTGAATTTATTTCCTAACCACGTGTATGTATTGCTTATTATTCAGCTTTTTTTCCTCCATGCTTTTTACCCTGATGTAGTTAAAGAAGACAGCATTAAATTCTTGCAAGGTTGTTTGGATGATGGAGTGAGCTCTTTGGGTCTCTTTTGCTCAGGCAGGCTCCATTCCCAGATCATCCTGGTGGACTTTTTATCCAGCAGAATGTTCCAGGAGGTTTTTCTCTTTCTTTTCTTCCTACAACTAGAGGGAGAAGGAGGCTGGCTAGAGCCATAATTTATTCTTAAAATTCAAGAATTTTCAGTGGGTGGCTACCAAGATACGCAATTTACAGACAGATTCATCATCTGAGCTAGGCTGGAATAGTTGCTGCAGTCAAGGAGGCTCTCTGGGAGGCAGGGAACTTCGTTCCTCTAAGTCATTCCAGTGACGCCTTTCCTTTCTCTTTGTTCCAGTTTTATATTCAGTCCTTACACATTTACCTGTTATGTTTTTTCTAATTCATTGCATTTTTAATGTCCATATATCCTTGAATTCTTAAGCACTGGCCAAAACTAGTTGTTGCTAGTTACTAATTGTTACTTGTTCGTGGCATGTGGACCTAAAAGAATGAGGGAACCTTCCTGTACCACTTCTACAGTAAAACATCACAGGCCACTGTTTCCTGCTCTCACATCAGTGAATTTCCTGCCTTTGTTCACTATACCTTGCATTAATGAGGGTTTAGAGGCCTTTAAGTGGAACTGTAATATGTATATAATTACAATACACACAACACATGGATTATTTAAGGTAACAATATATACAACATCGCTGAAATGCTTTAAAAAGAGGTCCAATATAGTTTTGTAGGCCATCCTTGGCTGCCTGTTTCTATAACATTATTAAAAAACCAAAGAAACAAAAACCAAAACCATTTTAAGCTGGGTACATCATGAGGCTTTCACTGGGTTGTGCACAGCTTTCCTCAGTGCAGGTGAGGTTTTGAGAGAGCTTTGACAATGGTAGAGTTCTCCCATCTCTATCAGAAATGCACTATATTTACCATATCCTGGGGTTGCATTCGTCGTTCACAGCCAAGCTGTGATGAATGAGCAGACGGGCTGGTTGGTCTCTCTCTTTCCTTACTCGTTTCCAGGTAATGAACTTGCAGCTTGTAATAGGTGTTATTAATCTATAGCTGCCTGACATTACATTTTGTACTATTGAATGTAATCCTATTGTGTTACTCAAGGTCATTTGACTTTGTGTACAGCTCAATCTTTCTCTTAATTGACCTTGCCTCGCAAATTTGTATTGCAAAAAAACTTCTTGATCACAAGTACACTTCTTGTGCAAAGGCTATTGAAATAAATGATAAATAGAGGCAATCCTAATCCCAGTTCTGTGAAACTTGATTAGTCATCCTCCTTTTGGTGGGTATTACCCTTCTCACATAAATATTTTCATCCCTTCAGCTTGGTTGCTGAAGAAACCTTCATCAGTTTAGCCAATGATTTCCGATTTGACTCTGTATCAAATGTTTTATTGAAATTTAGATCAACTATGTCTCCCTTTGTTTAGAAGAACCAGTCAATGCATCAAAGGAGGAGGAGGCTCTTGCCACTGGTCTGGTGTGACCCATATTTTCTGAAATTCATCTTTTTTCTCAATTGTCTTAAATTTACCTCCATCTTTGGTAGTCGCTTCCTTCAAAAGCATACTACCAAGGCCTGTCTAAAGTCGTATGTACTCTGTTGGCTGGAATAAAACATTGCATGGCCAGGCTAATGAGTGCTTTAATCGCCCTTCTGAAAACGGTTACGAGTTTTGCTCTTCCTAGCTATGTGACCATCCCATGGTGGACCTGCAGTTGTACCTGGGACTTCATGTGCCAACTCTTGACACACGGACCAATATTGACTCATTCTTTCCTCTGCTCGCCCATCTGTCGGTGCCCGTGTGTTGTGGCATGCCCTGTACTTGGATAATCAGCCAGCAGGGGCTGTGCTTTTGTGGCTGCACAACACCTGGAGCCTCCAGCAGCCGGGGCACCCACAGCTCTGCCTCAAATTGTGCGATTAATAAGAGTTGTCATATTTTGACTTTTTTGGTTTGGTTGTTGGGTTTTTTTTTTTTGGCTTCTGTTTGGAGAAGATTTTGCTTCTTTCAGTAGCTCCTTCTAAATGTGTCAGAAGTTTGTCCTGTGTGTTTGTTGTCATGTATCTTAGCGGAGCCATGTCCAGAGTTGTGTTCTGTCTGCTTCCGAGCACTCATACGAAACCTAAGTGCTTTTGAAAGTGCAGAGTCAGCAAGGAGGTTTGTCCCATAGTCATACAGATTCACTAGCCAGGAAGTTCCCGTAGTCATTTTGTGAAGCTGTACCTGAGAACATGCCAGTTTCTGCCAACTGCAAGTTTTTTTAGATGCTTGTTTTTGCTGAATTCTGTGCAGTCCATAGCACCCCTCTCAGTAAAGGAAATCTGGTAAGTGGGAGTTAGGTGTAAGGACAGAATGTGTGTTTAGTTAAAATTAGAAGATGCATAGCGTTAAAAAGTTTTGTAATGTCTTAACCTAACTGTGCATCTCTTTATCAGTGAAGTATTTGAAACTCCTGTACCATACCAGTATGTCATTAATCACTGAGTTGAAAAACACTGGCTTAGAATTTAAAATAAGTTAAAGCAGGACATAAGTTAGGATGAATCATCCTTTGCTCATCTTTTTAAGTGTAACTGTCATTTGCCTACTGTAAATGCAATTCAATAGCATGGTAACATTGTCTGTTACCTGATTTTGCTGTTTACCATTACCTGTATTAAATACGATGTTACTGTGTTTGTTCCCAGTTGAAATATGCCTCTGTTTTTAACATGGTAGGTTTAATTTTTGTGTGTTTCACTTCACCACATACTTGCAATATCTGTTCAAGATAATTGTTTTTAACGTTTCCTTGCATTCCTTTAGCATTTTCTAGACCAGAATATCATAGTTGTTCAGCAATATTGAAAAAAATGTGCCTATTAAGCACGGTGGCCTTGATTTTAAAAACTGCCGTTGAAATATGACAGTTGTTAGATGAAACACCTTAGAGGATTCTCAAGGTTGGCAGTGTTTGAAAACCTGTTCCTTTTTAAAAGACTGTAATTGAGTACCTCGATTCCTTAGTTACATTAAAAGAATATTTTCTAAATAAACCTATCCATTTTGCTTCACTGCTGGGAAATAGGATTCAACAAATAATTTTGACCTGTGATTCAAATAACAATAAAATCCAAATATTTACTAACACTGAAATAGAAAAAAATGCTGTTATTTTGTTGCTAATTAGTATGCACTTATTTGGTCTGAAGTATAGCTGGGGAGTTCTTTTTAAGTGGTCGAGAAGCTCCTATTTCATTTACCTTCGTGCATTAGATACATAATATTTTCTTTTTTTTTTTTTTTAACCAAGTAAGGAGGGGAAAATAAATCTGCCTTTCTGGTTTTGCTTTTGTGTTTACAAAAGCATACCACGTCCATTAAGTCACATAAGCCCTGCAAGCCAACCTTGACTGCATGTAGACAGGCGCCTCAGCTTGTCACGCGTGCTGGCCCTGACTGCTGTCAGTCATCCTGAGTTGTAAAACTCTGGAGTTGAGAAGCGACAGGAGTGAATATTAAAGAAAGAATCGTCTCAATTACACTGAGCTCCAGCTGCTTCCCTGTTTGCTTTCTTGGTCCTCTGTTCTTCATTTCGGTGTCCCGAATGAAGGGTGGTGCTGTACATGAAACCTTCCTTGCTTTGTAAGAGGCGTAAGCGACGTGCGCCTGGTGAGCTTCATGGTTAGTGATGTTGCTCTGGGTGTGGGTCCAAAGCCTCAAACAGACTGCCTGAAAACAGAGCTTTGGGTTCCTACTGGAAACAACCACTCAACTGCTTGATAAGGGCCAGTTTCTGTGCGCTGACCACTTGGCAAGTGTTAAAAGCCAGTGACTGGAATGAAATTTTACCCTTTGTTTTCATGAGCAGCGCTCAGGCAATATGCTTTTAGCTTCTTAAATAATGAATGGAAAAGCTTGTGGCCACTAGGTTATTTACAAATAAGCAATTTAAATATGCATTAAAATTTATTAACTTAGTTCTTCAGTGAACCTCCTTGCTTTGCCCTCACTTTATTTTGGTCTGATTAAAAAAGAAAACCAGAGCCCTCAACCAGTAAACTTATTGACTTTGTTAGCAACAATTAAAATATATATTTGGATTGACATCTCTTTTCCTGGCTGCATATTTCATAAAACTTACGAAATCATGATTCTGCAGAGAGTTTGTAAGATGATGGGCTAATGGCGATGAGTTTAAGCCCACTCAGGAGTATGTCAGTACCCTCAGGAGAGAAGGGGGAGTATGAACTCGGTTTATGTAATAATAGATAATTTTGAATTCAAAATAATTTCTAAATAATATTTTTGAAGCACTTTCATGTATTCATTTGAATAATCTGTTTCTACAGAATATTGAGTTAAATGAAAATATTGTGAATGTTATTCATTACCAATGCAGTTAGTATTGATGAGTTATGATTCAGGTGACTGAATCAAACCATGTAAATTACTTGCATGTTTCTAATCAGTCTAGAAAAAGCAAAAAAAACATCTTCTGTAGATTTTTCTCCACTTTTTCTCCACAGTTGTGATTGTGTTAAACTGAGCAAAAGAGTATTTAAACCTCAAGTACATGTTATACGATCCATTCTGCTTGCCTTGTCTACCAAAAGCTCCAGCTAGTTTCAGTGGAACATCGACCACACAAATTGAAGACACAGCCACCCTCAAATTTTAGACATTATTTAAAACTCCTAAGTTTCAGCTCCTACTTGAGGATACTTTGTCTGAAACACACTGTTACTCACAAGTACTCACTGCAGAATGGGGTATAAAATTGCTTCATAGAAAGTCGCTTGACATTTGGGCAACAAATGCAAAAAAACCCACCAAACCAATCATAGCATCAAATATAATAACTTTTTACTAAAAATAATCCCCTTTGAGAAAATATTTCAGTGTGATTGATCATGCCTCATTAATTTCATTAATTGCTACTGATTTTGAAAATACTTTTCAATATTAATACTTTAAACCTAGATATACTCTTGTTATTTTTCAGTGATATAAACAATAAAACCAAAATACATGTAGGCTGTTATAATGCAATTTACATTAGCCAGTTTTTTAAGAAAGCAGTTGAAAAGCTAAAAGCATGTCAGGAGACTGATCAGATTTATGCGCTTGGTTTTGATGTACTGTAGTTATCACAGACATACTAATGACTGAACTCTAATGAAAGGAAATAAGGTTTTACCTACCACTGTGTCTGAAATTATTAGGTTTCAGACACAGTTGGACAGTTCTGAAGTGAGGTTTTATGGTATAATTTGAAATTTAAAATTTAGCTATACTCTGCTATTACCATCTAGTCTATAGAATGTAAAACTAAATTTTTTAACAAGTTGTGGTCAAATCATGGTCTTCTGGCATTTTTTGCAAGTATGCGAAGTTATAACCAAGAAAGAACTTGAACTCATCCTTTAAATCACTTAAATATTGATGTGGACACAGTATTGCCCACAGAATACTGCGTGTATTCAAAATGCAGAATCGTATGGCTGCTTTTAGCTCTTCAGGTAAATATTCCTTTAAAGTCAGTGTTAGCATCTGTAGGTGCAGAACGTAAGATAGCATTTACAGGAGAAGGAATATCTATGTAGCGTGTAACCCTTTTGTAGTTTTCCACCTGGAATACTGAAAAAAGTGTTACATGCTTTCCTATTTCAAATGCATTTCTTCACCAAACATCTGCTGAATGCCCTGAGAACTTGAAAAAGAGAGAAATATTCGCAACATGTTTTCATTGTCAGTTAAAACTGAATTAAATTTTCACTGTATTTATAAATGTTTTATTTTTGCTTTCCATGCACCTTTACTTACAGGATTCTTTGGGCAGACTGCATATTTAAAGAAGTAGCTACAGATATTTGACACAAATGTTTAATGTGGATTTATCACAATAATTCATGCTGCAGCCCTGCCTTACAGATTTGCATTCGTTCAGTGAGGGAGCAGAAGTATATCATTCATTCTAATCATCCACATAACTCAAATTTAAGATAATTAGTATTTTGAAAGTTTTGTTTGAAGTGAAGATTACGTGCAGATCTTTCAATGTGAATAATTTTCAATAACAAAAGGTTTGGAAAGAGAGTTTTGATATTTTGGTGAGAGCTGGTGAAGAGCAAAAATAGAGGAATACATTCAAGCCAGTATACAGAGTTCTTTAGTGGTGTCAAATACAGCCTTTGGTTTTTAGCATTACCAAGTAGTAGCTCTTAAACCTTGTGTTTTGATTCTTCAGTAGTGCTTTGAATGCTTGGTTAATACTTTTTAGGTATGAGGTCATTTTAAAAGGATCTTTCTGTTATATGAGTAAGTCCACACAAATAACAAATGTGGTGTTAAAGCAGTGGCAGAGTTCAGTTACTCCTGCAGCTCTAGGTTGGTATTGCATTGTTTTAAACCACCCATATTGCATCAGCATCCACCCAGTCATACATAATGTGGCATGGTTAATATCTGTCATGTGCGCTTCATCGTCAGCCTTGGAAATCTGGGCACATAGGATAGCAATTTATTTTACTAGAACTCATTTTAAGTGTATTTCTGTATGCTTGTATTAGAAAAGGCAGACCTGAAGATGTGTACTTGAAGCAGAGGGCAGTGGTGGTGTATATGTCTTGTGAGGCTTAAAGTCCTTATTTGAGCTGGTTTATGAGAAAGCTACCTTCTGCCAAGTGAGGTTTTCCATCTGAAGTGGAAGATTCCTCAGGATCTCCAGAAAGCTCCATGGTTGGAAATGGTGGCCAACAATCAACGTTGTTTTTTTGGCACCGTTTCCAACCATCGAGCTTTCTGGAGGTCCTGGACCTGGTTGTTGGCCACTATTTTCAATCATGGAGCTTTCTGGAGGTCCCAGACCTATAAAGACCCTGGACATGAGGTGTGGGTGAGAGGATGACGGAGGTGATGACTGGAAAGGTATTTCAGTAGGTTCAGTTTCCTGTCTGAGGTAGGACTCTGTACTTAAAAAATGTCTGATGCTGGTCTCCCTACAATTAAATTCCAAGTGGTGGGAAATTCACAAGATCAGTTGTTTTTCTCAAATGTTGCCATCTTGGCCTGAACTCAAATGACAGCAGCTGTTCTCATGAGATTTCAATTGCAGCCAACTGAAAAAACAGCCTTTTCCTTTTTAGATCTAGCCAGCTAGTGACAGCAGCAGTGACTTCAGTTCACAACAGTAGGAATCCATGCATCTCCTCCCTCACACCATGTACACACGAAGAATAAAATGGAGCTAGACTCCAGTGTGCTATGTATTTATCATTCTCACTGAATGGAGTTGTGTATTTTGTATGTGGAAAACATGGCATAGTCCTCCAGTGCCCAGCGTTTACATTTAGTATGTGATGTATTCACCAAGGATTTACGTGTAAAGATCTTTAAAAGCAGAAACTTTCCTCTTAGGAAGAGCTGACTGGGAATGACTCCCATCCTCAGCCACATGTGATGGCACTGAAATACCAACTCCTCCTGCTTGATCTCTGCCAGCGTTCACTTGCACTTCTTCCTCTCCAGCTTTCAGCAGCATATGGAGCATCAACAGACTCGTGGGCAGCTTGGCTTGACCTGAAAAAATCAGAAAGCGGTACTGATTTTAAAAATAGGGTGTGGAAGCTAAAGGCAACTTGTGCCTCCGTCTCACAGGAACAGGAGGAGTGGCGGAGGTCAAAGAGGACTCGGTGCGTGTGTTGAAAGGGTTAGGAGCAAATAAGCAGAGGAGAAAACAGAGTCATGCTTCTTTTCTCCTCTCTTACACTTGGGTGCGTTCCCCGAGTGGGGTGCAGGACCGTATCCTCCGCAGTGCCTGCTGGAAGGTGGGAAAGGTGCTCCCTTCCCTTGGGGTGCTAGTGCTGGTTCCACACCGTCTCTGGAACCTTCTAACCGGTGGGATTTCGGTTCCTGGCTGTTGTGTGGGGGTATCTTGTTCAGAGGCACCTTTTTACTCACCTCCATCCAAGGTGGGCAGCCTGTGAGCCTGTGGCTGGGGAGACATGACAAGTGTGTGTCTTCGCTGCCCCAAGGCAGAAAATGCCAGTTTGGAAAAATACAGATTTGGTTTGCTTTAGGAGTATGGAAGGGGGAAACTGTTGAGCATCGACAATACCAGTGAATAACCACTTAAGTGAGAGTTTTTGTTTTTCTCAGACATTCTCCCATCTGAATCCATAGCAGAACTACTGATGGTCAGCCTGGGAGCCGTTTGTTGATCAAGCTTCTTCTCAAGTGTTGGAGGGAAGGTCTGTCTAAGAGATTGTTTAATCCAGGGCTATGTAATACCCAGACAGATTGAGAGGAGGTTCAAATCCTGATCAAGGGCTGTAAAAGGTGAGTGACAAGTTTGAAACCTGGATGTTTGAAACTTCACTGGACATGTTTGAAACTTGACTGGATGTGAAGCATCAAAGGGAGAGGCTGGCACACTTCTGGTTGTCCTACTTAAACCTCATGGTGCTGAGAGGAGTAGCTGGTCACTGTTACCATATGTATTGTTAAACATCAAATCTCAGGTGTGCATGCAACATTCCTCCAGCTGTTCAGACACCATAAAAGAAGTGAATCTGGCCCCACATATTCCAGGGATGTTATCTATGCCAGATCCAAATTCAAACCTGTGCTCACTTGTATTTGTTAAGCTGAATCTCATTGATGGTTTCTAAGTGTATGTTTGTACCAGAAATCCTCATACAAGTTAGTCATCCTAAATTCTCTTTAGTAATCGTTGGAGAGGAACGGGTACTTGTGGCGTGCGATTCATCTTATCCTAAGGTCCCTATTTCTCTATGCTGACTACAAAAGGAGCCTAGGGGGAGTAGCTCAGATAGATATATCATTTTTTTTGGTAGGTGTGAGAAGATAGGCAAGGTGCATCCCACTCCTTGTGTCAGTGATGCAACATGGAGCTGCTTGGCAGCAGCTACGTGTGGGAACAAAGTCCTCTTTCTCAGGATCAAGAAGCTGGAAGCAGTTCCTGAATGCCTGTCCTGTGCAGTAAAGAGCTGTAGCACAGGAGGAGATCTTGCTCCAAAATCTGTGCTAATGTACTCTTAAAGAAAGTATAAAAGTAATCCTTAGGGGAACATTCACATTTGCAGTCAGGAGTGGATACAGAGCTGGCAAAGGCTGCCTGGAGTTGGATGTGATGTTACAATGAAGAGAAACATGAACTATCAATAAATGCTCAGAGTAACTAATGGGTCTGTGACTGGGAATTCAGAAGACTCTCCAGCATCTTACTGGGTGACCTTGGAAATATTTTTATACTTTCTATATCTCTAGTTCCCAGTAAGTGTAGTATGAACAAAGCACTGATTTACTGCAAAGCTCTTTGTGAGGCTGAATGATGAAGTGCTATGTAAGAGCTGAAGCGTTTTCTCCAGTAACAAATATTTTGAAGCTCCAAAAAGTACTGTAGAGCTGCCATTTAATTTCAATTAATAGGTCTTAATATAAGACAGCATTATGAATCTTATAAGAATAGGTGCAACAACATAACAAAACACATGAGAAAAGTGTATAGATAGTGTATGAACAACATAACTCTAATTATACTTCTAGGAGATGGGATGACTTGAAGTAATAATAATTGACACGCAGAAAAAATAGTTAAATATTCCAATAGTTCAATAATAAGTTTTGTTAGCATGTGCTTTTCTCAAAGTAGTTTTATTTTTATTGTTAGATTGATTTTAGTGCTCTTTAACAACAATGAAAAGAAACTTTAAGGGTTTTTAAAATTCATATAACACTTTTTTCCATTCTGATGTTAAATATAATATGTGTTCAGTATAAGTACTCAAAGGATTTGTGCCTAATTTATATATTAATAAAATTTTTGGGTTTTCATTACATTTTTGAAAATATGTGCTAACTAGGGTGTCTAGCCACACAGCTGCAGCAATTTGACCTGCATCAGGCTTGTACTGATGTGAGTCCACACACATGATATTTGTTACACAACTTTCTATTTTTCCTTTATACATAGAAAAATGAAATCCGATACATGTAGCTGGAGTAGCTTAAAACATTACTTCTCACTAGCTGTTCACTGCCACAGAAGGTCACAGCTTTAATGGATTGTGGTTGCTCTTGTGTGCTTCAGTACCAAGTCAGCCAGGTTGGCTTGTTCCTTGGCCATTGGTGGATGTGGTTGTGCAGTCCCTCATGCAGAACAGCTGTACGAACTTGCTCATAAACTGTTCTAGCTGTTTCCAAACTCTTGCCAACTCCGTAGGGCCCTGCAGACCAAGGCTTTTAAATGTTGGAAGAACAGCAAGCCTTCTTTACAACGGTGAGGAATCTTTTAGAACTGTTTTTGTCCAAATTGTACGTTGGGAAGAGAGGCAGTTCCTTGCAAAAATAGGGCTTCCTATTAATGAATTTACAAGAATAAAACTTGTAAAATATATTTGACAGTATGTAGCAGCTGCAGAATCCCGTCATTTGTTCTATGATTTCATGCTGTCAAATTTGACAGCGTGAACTAGTGCCAATCTTCGCTTTGGAAGACAATTTCCTTTTTATAAAAATTCTAATTATTAAAGCTAAATTTAGATTTCATTAAAAGGAAGTTGTTAGTCTTTTTTATTTTTCACATAGCTTTCAAAAACTAAGTTTGTTCTACCTTTGACAATTTGTCACAATGATATTTACTGAAAACCATAAATTATATGTTGTTTCCGCCTTCTTCTACAAATGGATAAAGTTGTTGTCAGCAGTAAGGAAGACACTGGTATTTTTGATAGACCTAAAAACTGTTTGTCAATCATGTAGACACCTGGATTTATTTACCCTTTTCAGACACGCTTAGCTGAGCATGCTTAGACCTCGTTTAGCTGGAGATGCTTTTGAGCCCCCACTGCATGCGGAAGAGAGGATGTTCAGTAGGATTTGTCACTGTGGCGTTCACTTGGTTGTTGCCATGATTTGGGTCCTGACAATACACAACCCTTTTTGTCTTCAAAATGACAGCGCTTTTAACTCCCCTGTTGATTGAATTTTAGGTAATACAGGTGAAACAACAACAACAGGTGAATTAATGCAGGTTAGCAGCTGCTACCATAACCACTGCTCTGCTAGCTCTGCTCAGATGCTATTGGCCTTCTCAACTGTTGTGTTCTGCTTTCTCCAGTTTCTGCTGCTCCCAGAAGGCACAGACCAGTTGTCCCACCATTTATAGGACAGTTTATTGTGTGGGTGCAACATGCACTTTTATCAACTCTAGCAGCACACCAGTCTCCGGACCTGTTCCCCTGGGATGCATCGAGCTCCTGGATGCAGAACTGGTGTATGTGCGCAATTAGCTGGTGGTGAGGGATTTGACCCCTTTTCTTTCCTTCCCCACAGGAGCTTAGGGTAGAGGCTGTGGCAATTGTGCAGTGTAGAGGCTACGACGAGTGTTACTGTAAGTACATTGCCAAAGGAGGAGGAAACTTTGCTGGCGGTGTTCTGGGGCTTCCTGGTTACGTTTTAATAAGTATAAGCAGTTGAGGCATGACCACTGAAGAAGTACTAGTGAAACATGAATTTTCTGCACCATCTGAAGGGAAAGCCATGTTCAGCTTCTGGAAGAGTTTTCCTGAATGAACACAGTTTTGAACTTACTGTATTGTACTGCTGTAGATCCAGCCTGATTCTGTGAACAATAATGAAGCATATACATTGAAAATAAAAAGAAAAATCTTAGTGTGGTGCAAACTATTGTGGAATGCATGCCTACAAGGCAGCACACAGACTCACAGCATTGTTAAGACTGGAAGGAACCTCTGGAGACTGTCTAGTGCAATTCCCTTGCTCAAGCATGATCAGTTAAAGCAGGTTGCTCAGGGCCACGGTCAGTTGGGTGTTGATATCTCCAAGGATGAAGGCTCTACAACCTCTGTGGGGAACCTGTGTTCAATCAGCCTCACAAATAAAATAAAGCTTTTTCTTATGTCCTTGTATTTCAGTTTGTGATAATTGGCTCTTGTCCATTCACTGGATACCACAGATAAAAGCCTAGCTCCATCTTTTTTGCACTCTCCCATCAGATATTTAAAGATGTTGATGAGATTCCTCCTGACTCTTCTCCAGGCTGAACAGCCCCAGCGCTCTTGGCCTCCCCTTGTATGACAGACACTCCAGACCCTCAGTTATCTTTGTGGTCCTTTGCTGAACCCACTCCAGTATGTCCATGTCTCTCTTGTACTGGGGAGCCCAGCGCTGGAGCCAGCACACCAGATGTGTCCCACTGGTGCTGAGCAGAGGGGAAAGATCACCTCCCTCGACCTGCTGGCATTGCAACCCCTCATGCAGGTCAGGATGGTGTTGGCCTTCTTTGTGAAGCTTATATGGTCTCATATTATGTGGCTGGTTTCACTAGAGAGAAATTAAATTTTAGGAGAAGTCAACTGGCTTAAATTAAATTTTCAAGTGGAAAAATATGGCCTCAGTGAGATGAGCAATGTGTACTAGTAAACTACGGGAGAGAGACTGGCATTCTGGGCATGAGACAACAGCCTGCGGAGGCTGCAAACATCAACAAAAGCAACCTGAAGAGCTGGCAGAGTTGTGTGTATTTCTTGGAAAATCTCTTGGCCTGGGAATAAGTCCTGGGCTAACACTGAGCAAGGGGCTGGGGCATCTCTAGGAGGTCTCTGTATAAGCTCCATTTCTGTGTAATTATCTTCTTTTCAGAGCTAGTTTTGGTTACATATCTGAAGTGCCCCTGCTGCTAACTTTGCATAAAGCCAGGTGTAAGGAGTACTTAGGGGTGAGTCTTTGTGTTTCCACCCTCTCTGGCTCACAGTTAATCAGTTGTGACCATATGATTGGGAATTGTTTTTATGTTTTTTTCCACATGCTGGGTGATTAAGGACCTGAGTGCTCAAGACCCACTTTCCCTTTCCTTAAGGATCTTTTTCTCTTCCACCCAATCTGCAATATGTTCTTTAGGCCCCGCTGGAGCTCATAAAACATTTATACCCATGGTTTTGTGGTACAAATACTACGTTTTGTAGCACTTGTACCCTGGGATTATTGTGTGTCTGTAGCCACCATATCTGACCTGCTGTTAACGTGAATGAGGTACCGAAATGTTCTGCCTTCACATGCATGAGAGCAAGTTTTCCTCTGCTTCCGTCCTCACCCAGCATCATACCTGTTTATAACTATATGTCATTAGAAGTTTATGTCTGGGCTTAGTTAATGCCCTTTCATTTCATGGCAGTCTTATTTCTTGTCCTGGACCTTCAATACTGGTTCTGCACCTGAAGGTCCATTATGATCTACTAAAAGCAAAGAAATCCATGAACATTGGGGAACTGGACAGGCTGACCATTCCGGTTTCTTCTTCAATATATTGCAGTCTGATTTGGGTTCTAAATGGAAATATTTCTGAAAAATGAAAAGGAAACCCTGTAATGTTCATGAAATCTCTTGGATGAGGAGTCTTGTCATCTAGTTTAAAAAACCATACTGCTTGAAATGCGTTGTCTGTAAGCCCCAGTTCCTCCCTGGCTGTTGCTTCCTCAGGCAGCACGTGACCCAAAATTGCTTCAGGTTCCCATCCTCTCACCTCGTACTCTAGCAGGGTAACAGCAGTAGAAAGGGTAATTACTTCTCTGATTGTGCTGAAGTTTTCAGTTTAGGAGGGTGCTGAAAAACAACTCACAAGTTCACCTGTAATACTCTGGTTAGCTGGATTAATTTTCAGACTCTTTGTGAGTGTTTACGGACACAGTATTCAAGAAGAGACTGGACAATGCCCTCAGATATGGTGTGAACTGAGGGGTTGTCATATGCAGGGACAGGAGCTGGACTTGATGATCCTTGTGGGTCTCTTCCAACTCAGGACATTCTATGATTCTATGAGCAGTATGTCACTGACTTTGTCTTTAAGAGGAATTTCTACACAGTCTCCCACAATATTCACATGTCCAAATTAGGAACTTACTGTCTGGATGGGTTAGCAACAAGATGGGTGAAAACCTGGTTGGACTTTTAGGCTCAGAGGGTAGCAGTTAATATTTTATACTCTCTCTTGGTGCTAGTGGCAAACGGAGTGCCACAGGGGTCTTGCCCATTTAATGTCTTTATCAGTGACCTGGAAAAGACAACAGAATGGACTGTGGTCAAGTTTGCAGATGATGCCATATTGGGGGGACCAGTAGATAGGCTCGAGGCTGCCATCCAGAGTGACCCCGATAAACTGGAAGACTGAGTTGACAGTTTTCAGTTTTGGGCCCCTCGTCATAAGAAAGACATTGAGGTACTGCAGAGAGTGCAGAGGAGGGCGACAAAGCTGGTGAGGGGTCTGGAGCACAAGTACAATGCGGAGAGGTTGAGGCAACTGGGGCTATTCAGCCTGGAGAAAAGGAGGCTGAGGGGAGACCTGATCACTGTCTACAACTACCTGAAAGGAGCTTGTAGCATGGAGGGTGTCGGTCTCTTCTCCCAAGTAACAAGTGATAGGACAAGAGGAAATAGCCTCAAGTTGTGCCAGGGGAGGTTTAGATTGGGTATTAGGAAAAAATTATTGTCAGAAAGGGTTGTCAGGCATTGGAACAGGCTGCCCAGGGAAATGGTGGAGTCTCCATCCCTGGAGGTGTTTAAAAGGCATTTAGATGAGGTTCTTAGGGACATGATTTAGTGCTAGAGTTAAGTTAGGTTATGGTTGGACTTGATGATCCTGAGGGTCTCTTCCAACTGAAATGATTCTATGATTCTGTGACAGGAACACTATGAAATTCAGTTGGACAAGTGCAAACTCCTGTATCTGGGAAAGAATGTAACAAGGTGGGCTGGGAACTGACTGACAGGGAGCAGTTCAGCAGAAGAGGACTTGGGCATTATGGCAGACAGCAAGCTGGATATAAACCAGCAATGTGCCTTTGCAGCAAAGAAGGCCAACTGCACCCAGCAGCCGGGAGATCGAGGGGAGGGATTATTCCCTACTCAGCACGCATTAGGCATCGTCTAGAATATTGCATCTGGTTTTGGAGCCCAAGTACAGGAAGGATATTGATGAACTGGAGTGAGTTCAGCAGAGGCCACTAACAGGGTCAGGGATCTGGAGCATTTACAGAGTCACAGAATCACAGAATGTTAGGGATTGGAAGGGACCTCAAAAGATCATCTAGTCCAATCCCCCTGCCGGAGCAGGAACACCTAGGTGAGGTTACACAGGAAGGCGTCCAGGCGGGTTTTGAATGTCTCCAGAGAAGGAGACTCCACAACCTCCCTGGGCAGCCTGTTCCAGTGTTCCGTCACCCTGACTGAGAAGAAGTTTCTTCTCAAATTTAAATGGAACCTCTTGTGTTCCAGCTTGAACCCATTACCCCTTGTCTTACTGTTGGTTGTCACCGAGAAGAGCCTGGCTCCATCCTCGTGACACCCACCCTTTATATATTTATAAACATTAATGAGGTCACCCCTCAGTCTCCTCTTCTCCAAGCTAAAGAGACCCAGCTCCCTCAGCCTTTCCTCATAAGGGAGATGCTCCACTCCCTTGATCATCTTCGTTGCCCCGCACTGGACTCTCTCCAGCAGTTCCCTGTACTTCTTGAACTGAGGGGCCCAGAGCGGGACACAATATTCCAGATGAGGTCTCACCAGGGCAGAGTAGAGGGGAAGGAGAACCTCTCTGGACCTACTAACCACCCCCCTTCTAATACACCCCAGGATGCCATTGGCCTTCTTGGCCACAAGGGCACAGTGCTGGCTCATGGTCATCCTGCTGTCCACCAGGACCCCCAGGTCCCTTTCCCCTACACTGCTCTCTAATAGGTCATTCCCCAACCTATACTGGAACCTGGGGTTGTTCCTGCACAGATGCAAGACTCTACATTTTCCCTTGTTATATTTCATTAATTTTTTCCCCGCCCAACTCTCCAGCCTGTCCCGATCTCGCTGGATGGCAGCACAGCCTTCTGGTGTGTCAGCCACTCCTCCCAGCTTGGTGTCATCAGCAAACTTGCTGATAGTACACTCAATTCCCTCATCCAAGTCCTTATTTTAGTTGAGAACGAGTAAGGTCTAAAACATTGTCACCATATTCATCCACATATCTCCTGCCTGGATTCATGTTGAATGCATCTCTCTCAAGGATTTAATAAGTGACTTCCATATACACCATTTATGTAGAGAATAGGATATGAGGAGTGGAAAAAACCCAGCTTTCAATATATCACTGTAGCTGTTCTATTTGGAGACAACCCTTCAAATAGCTGAAATACTACATGTCTGTTAAAGTGAAGACATAGAGTAAGGGTAATACATGTATTCTAGGTAAACATAATGCTGGTATTTGACAGTTTACGAATAATTCATACAAGAAATGTCCCCTACTGAAGTCTAAATGCAGCTCTCAGCTATTTCCAGCTGGGCAGCATAGATGTAATCAAGAATAATTGAGGAGCTGATTTTGTGCTATGTGAACATAACTGTCTGTCTTCCTGAATATGTTACGATGCCTAACATGTTGGCTTTCTCCGTGATCATATAACAAAAGTTGTTTGAATTGGATGTGAAAGAAGGGTTAGTACTGTTTAGTCAGGATCTGTCATAAGAATCTTAAATAGCTTAGAAAAAAAATCCATAATTATGTCCCTAAGACTGATGGTATTTCAGATCTTGCAGTGATAAAGGTTTTTTGGTCTTGCTTCAGACTTACTTTCAGATAAAGAAATATGCTCTCAGCCTAATCATGTCAGCATCAGAACACCTGCAAAAATAGATCAAAAGAAAAAGCGAAATTACTCAGATTTTTTTTTTTGCTATGAATAGCACTAGTGTGAATGTATTAAGCAGTCATGTTGACTGCATTGAAAATTCAAAATATCCAGGGGAGAAAGAACAAATGTAAACAAATTTGGGGACATGTTGGCTGTTTCAGATAGCAGCTTGAACTGGTTTCATCCCCTGCCCTTTTGTTTGCTCCTTTCTGTGGGGTAGTAAGTGAAAAGCCTGTGTCAGCTGGGGATCATCAGACCTGCCTTGAGCTGGGTGATGGCCATGAGAACTGCAAAACTGAGTAGTGCTGTTCTTCTGTTGAAAACGTTGTTGGTTTTTGTTGTGTCAGGAGCAAAAATGATGGCAGATACCATGCAATGAAAATCTTATTTGACTGCTAGGCTCTTAGTGTTTGGTTGTCTCCCTTGGGTACCTGGCCCAGAAACCAGCCAGCGCAAACTGATGGGCTCTCGCAAAAACTGTGTGTGGCAAACATCTCAGTGGAGGACATGCTTTGTTTACAGGTGGACATCAGTGTGGTGAGACGGGAAAGGCGGCAAACTTTGATAGGATTAGAGAACTCCAAAGGCTGTGTCTGCCATTTTCACCTTCCACTTTTCTAATGGTAGTTTCGTGGTAGCTTGTGATGGTGTAAAGATATAAGTAAGCAATGCTAAATTCATAATAAGAGGTGATTATCCTTTATAAGACTATCTAATATTGCTGGAGGTGGAGAAAAAGCTAATTGGGTATGAATATGCTCATCTTCAGGCCTCCGTAACTGCTATTCCTTTGTAGCCATTTGATCTTCCATAAGGAGCAAGACAATTCTGATTTTTTGTCCCTATGTTACTTGTTTTGCAAGAAGGCTTAAAAAAACCCCTAAAACCTCCCCAAGCCAAAACCACAGCGAAATGAATTTCTGCTAAGGGTTTGTTTTAATACTGTTTCTCAGGACGCAAAGGAAATGTTGGCTTCATCATGCATTTCACACCACTTTACATGTCTTGTGTGTGTCAGTATTTGCTGGGAATTGGAGAAGAAATGGTTTGCCGGAGGTCATAGCACCTGAGGAGGAGTTCACTAAAATCTTTTGATACATTTTGTGATCATTTCATGGGTCCCAGCTGAAGTCAAGCATTTGACATGAAGATAAAGATGTTGAAATACTTCCATCACTATATACATTACTATTTACATTTTTTCTTCCATGCTCAGATTCACAGAGCATGAATAGGAACTTTGTTTAGCCCAGTTCAATTAGAGAAAGTGCATGGAGAATGGGATGTGCAACCTGCATACTGCTGTCTAGCTATCAACACATTTACGTTAAAAATACTTACTAGTGCATTAAATGACTTAAATTCACTGATATTTTACACGTACTGACAAGATCCCCTTAGGTCCTGTGTCCCTTCCCTCCTCAGCCTTTACTTGTGTTATTAATGATCATTATTTATCAATTACTGTGCTGAAACATGGTATATAAGTTTCCAGTGTGGTATATTACATCTTCAGGTCTATTCCTGAAACTTGCTTGGCATTAGGACATGAGATTAAGCTTCAGTAGTAGCTGCTTCTGAAAGTATCTTGTTTTCCATTTTTTACATACGCTCAAAACGATGGCTTGTATTCCAGATGGTAATTTATTGTGCTCAGATCTCTTCAATCACTGATTGTTTTAGCTGAAATGAGCTTGAGGCATGCAGAAGCCATTGGACTCTGCCTCTTCTGACAACTTTTCCTGCGTTTCTCTTCTAGATCCTTTATATTTTTCATGACTGAATAATGTTCAGTGAAGGCACTCGTATATCTTGGCTGCTTTCATATTTCTGGATGTGCTAGTTGCAGGCTGTTCGGGTTCACTCTTCCTCGCATGTCCCAAACGCCTCCTGTTTTCCCTTCTAGATAACAGGAGGTGCAAAGCTCTGGTGTTTGTTGTTACAGCTAAACCGAGTGAAACAGAGCTGAAGACAAACAGGGGAAGTTCAGTCCAAGCAGAGCTGACAGGCCTTGGTCCCGAGGCCTTGCAAACTCAGCGCAAAGCCTGTGGCTTGTTCCTAGCAGTGGCAATACTGGCCTGCGGGTTTGCGAGAGCTGAAAGGGCATCTGAAGCAGTACGCGATGGAGCGTACCTTGCTTTTTATTTCATTTTCTGTTATGACAGAGTAATGTCAGGGCATGCAGTGAGCTACTTCTTGATTTACATTTGGCCTTAGTAACTGATCTATAACACAAATGTTTCTCCTGTGTGGGTTTTGTACCCCCTGCTTGCAGTCACAAATTTAGATTGATTGGGCTGTGATGGTAACTACTGTGGCATTTAACGCTCTTTATGGGCCATTCTCATTGTAATAAACAAGCCAAATAGTACTGACTGTTTTCATGTATCCATTAAATTAAGAAATTAGTGGTATAGAAGTAACTGCCTTCTGGATAAACAGTATCTTTTATGTTGAAACATTACCAATATAGTATTGCAAAAGAACTGACATTTTCTGTTTTAGCTCCAGATAATCTCAGTTTGCTGGAAGTAGGTGAGGGCTCTTTAATTCCAGCTTTCCTGTTTGTTGCTGAAGCAGTGAAGCATTCAGAAAAAGACAATTTCATGTTGATTAAATGCCTAAAAAGTTATCTGGTTGGGAAAAAAAAAAAAAAAAAGAAAAGAAAAAGGATGTTGCATAAGCTTTTAATATTTAATTTCTATACTCTAGGTATCCGGAAGAACATTTAGTTCCTGTTTTGAAAGATGAATGCCGTACATTGGAAAGTGTACTGAAGGCTCATTTGCAGTCGCAGAGCTTGTTTCCTTCTCTCGCATGTACGTGCAGGGAAGAGTAGAAAGGGTTGAGTGGGCAGTTGGCAGTCATTCACTGTCAGTGATTGCGAGTCATTCATAAAATCTGCCGAGCTGCGAGGTGGAGCCAGCAGCCGCCTTCCAGGCTCTTGCAGAAGAGACGTTTGTGCAATCACAAGCGATTCGGGAAGCTGCTCAAATACGGCGTGATGAATGTAATGAGGAGATGTGTGCTCAATGCATCTGATTAAAGGGAGTTGCTTAGAATAAAGGAAAATGTTTTAAGTCTTTTCTCCGCAAGCCCACTATAGTTTGTGGCCGTGGAGGTCTAATGGTTCTGTGTTCAGCTAAAGGCAATGAATCACTTTCAAGGGGTGCCATCTAGTTTGTGATACCATCTGGAATGTGTCTTTTGCCTTTAAAACAAACAGTTTTAGGAAATTAATGGCTCTCTATCCACTGGTAAAAGGAAAATTTTCAGGTGAGTAGGGAATATATTCTTGGACTGCATATTTTTAAGGCATCAATGACAGTGAAAGTTTAATTTTGAGAAGAGAGAGTGTCAGAAGCAGCAAACCATCCTGTATGTTCTTGCTCTTAAAATTGCTGTGTCTATATTTTTCCCCTCATTGCAGTGACTGCCAGTCTAATAGATGGTCTCGACAAGAATTTATTTCATCTTTTTGTCCGAACTAAGGAAGTTACAGCAGGTTGATAGACTTCCATTTTCGATTTATAAATCTGATTTATTTGAAACTGTGTGTGAATAAATGCTATTGTATCAGCTATTCCATCTCTTGTAGTTTGGCCTATGCAGTTTGCTTATTCTCAGAAAGCAACGGACCTGTCATTGTGGGCTGATCTAGTACTGGCTGGGACACGGTGTTTAAGGTCAGGTTTATGCCCAGGCTGCCATTGCATTTAAATCATAGGACAAATGGCAGGTTCTTTGTTGTAAGTCAGGGCCTAGGATGTTAAATTACGCAACACTATCCCCTTATGGAACCAGAACTGTCCATTGAGAAGTGGAATAATCAATCTACTTTGCTGCATTTGACCTGTTTGCAGGTGGACTCCTGGGTCTGATCCTGCTCTAAACACAGTCTGGAAGAACATGATGCTAGGCTAGAAGATTTTATTTTAAATGAAGATCCGTATCACTGTCTGTGTATGGTTTCCATTGCACCTCGGACTGAATGTGCTTGTTCCTTATCAGATGGCAGAATTTCAAAGTGACCCTGGTCTCTCTCTAACAAATAGCTAATTAAATTGTACACTGTAGGCTCTTTGAAGCTTTTTCAGAAGCTCTGATTAAAATATATATAAGCCAAACTTCACTATGGCAATGTTCCAATGAAAGTGTGTGTATGCTTCATCTCCTTTTCAGGAGGCTTTGCACTGTAGCTCATGCAGCTCAAAATATGGCAGTCACTGCTTCTGCCAGGAGTGAGCACATCCCCCTCGGGGCGCTGGTTTCCCTTTGTTCTCAAGACTTTCTCGATGCTCTCATTAGTATTAACAAGTGTAAAATATGTACATCAAAGGAAAATACACACTTAAAAAAGAATAGTGCATGTGACCTGCTGAGAGATCTGTCTGGAGGTACGACTTTCCCAGATGTGTTGCTTTTTCTCCTGGAGTTGGACCAGAAGAGTCTCATGTACTGATAAATATTCCTTCCTGCAGGAGACTGATTTCTCTTTGGGGATGGACAAGTGACCAGGTGCTCTAGTCCAGCAGCATGCATAGGATTTGAAACCTCTCTTTATCCGTACGTGCATGTGCAGTTAATTGACTGCATTCAAGTGAAGTGATTTACAGGTGCCTGGAAAATATCTGTTCATAAGTTATGTGGGTGTTGACTGAGTGTACTTCGTTCCTTGCATTTTGAAAAATGAAGTGCTGTACAAATACAATTTTAAAAACCATCTCTCTTCCCTTTGAAGACACATTTCACTACAGAAGGAAGAAATCAAATGTATTGAACTTGTTTTCCACCTTAGCAATATTTCATCTTTCAGAAGTTTCAAGTAATGTATTGTCTGTTTATTTTAAGGCCATTCAGCTGGGTGATTTTTGGAGGCTGGCTTGAAGTCCTTTATCTTCTGCTGGAGAGCAGCTGATATTAGACATGAGTGGTATGATTTATTTGGTTACACTGTATACATAGCTGTCTATATACGGCTCTAACCATTATATAGGGGAATATGATGCCCTAAAAGCAGACTCAAACCCATGCAGACTAGTCCCACTTTAGTAACTCCGAGCATCCATGAAGAGCAGCTGTTAAAGTTACCTTTTTCGGTTTCTGACCATCTCTTTTACTACCACAGTCAGAATAGAAAAGCAGCAGCAGATTCATCACAGTGCTTTCTGGTGACCTGCTCCTGATGAGAACATGTATTGCAATATACTGGGTTGTTCTCTGCAGTCAGCACTGCAGGTTTTGGTGTTCTGAAATAGGTAACATTTTATGATGTTAGTTTGTTGGGGTTTTTTTTAAGGGATTAATCCTTTTGAATAAAATATAAAATAGATAAAAACCAGCCCATCAGTGAAATGCATCTCACAGCTGTAATCAGAATGGCAGTTTCTATTTTTAACCTGGCAACTTCCCCATGTAACAGGCTACAGCTTTCAGTGACATTTCAGATATAGCTAATTTCCTCTCAATTTTGTTGGGGGCCTACCTTATTTTGCACCCCTCTAACAACATCAGTGGATGCTTGTGGCAAATGAGGGGAAATGGCTGCACAAAGTGGCCCAGCTCATGTGTTCTCCCTTTGTAGCCATGTTTATTAGAGCCAAAATATAGGACTGGATGGACCACTGGTCTGATTTGATAGAGTATTTCTTGTGTTTGTATGTTGTTTCTTACACTGCAGTGTTAACAACTATATACAGAAATAGTTTAACTGCTCAGAAAAATCATAGTCACATACTTGATTCTTTGTATTGCAGCATTTTAAAAAAACCAAACAACATACAAATGCCTCTGTGACGTAAGTGCCATGGCGGCTGCATGGATGAATGATATACCCACAGAATAATTTCTCCATGTTTTATCTTTACTGGAGATTCGCATTCTACCCAATGTCTTCTCTCACTGCTGCTTCTTACACATGTTGCTTCTCCCTCTGGTTTTATGCTTGCTTCTGTGTCAGCAGAAGAAAATGGGAAAGAGCTGGTAGTACTGGCTGAGCAGTACTCAGCTGCCATCCAGACAACTAAAAGAGGATGCATCAGGCTCCATTTAAACATCTGCAGCATCACTGACTTCTAGCGTAGCTGATTCTGAAAAAATTACTAGTCAATTGAAAGGAGTAGGCATATCTATATCTACAGTGGCTATGGCTTAGACTGAAGTGGATATGTAAAACAAATGAGATGTTCCTAGATGTGCCTGTTTCTCCTGGCTGTGAAAGAAACCTGGGGTGACTGGCTCAGATGTGGATGAGTAAAGTTATGGGAGTCCAGTCTCTCTTTGTAAGGAAAAGACACTCAGAGAGACAGAAGTAGTGAAGTTTGTTTTCTAATGCAAATTATTTATCTTTTCCATCTTTTTAGGTAGCTGTGTGTTCTGTCTTTGCTTGTAACCTAGATACAAGGACAAAAGGCTCAACATTGTTTAACAACTTAAAACTGGAGGTAGACTCTTCACTGAAATCTCTCAGGTGCCTAATGAGATTTTATCAACCCACTCAAAAATCTCCCTTCAAGCCTGAACACTTTCGAAAATCATTACCAAAATACTTGTTTCAGTGTGCAGATACATATTTAAGCACGCTTCTCCTTGTCGTTCTCTCTTGTGTAGGTGTAATGGAGACTTCCAGGAAAAGTGTGTCTCGATGCCTTCAGGAGAACCATAAGGAAACCTTACACATTATGGGTTCATAGCTTATTCTGTTGAAACTGCCATGGAATCTGGTTCAGGGTCCTTTATTCCTGGAAAACTGACCCTTTCTTCTTGTGTTGCAGTAGAGTAGGTAGAGTTTGAGACAACTACTATCTCCCAGCATAGTTTTATGAAGCGGGTGAGGGGTCTGGAGCACAAGTCTGATGAGGAGGGGCTGAGGGAACTGGGGCTGTTCAGCCTGGAGAAAAGGAGGCTGAGGGGAGACCTGATCACTATCTACAACTACCTGAAAGGAGCCTGTAGCATGGAGGGGGTTGGTCTCTTCTCCCAAGTAACAAGTGATAGGACAAGAGGAAATGGTCTCAAGTTGCGCCAGGGGAGGTTTAGATTGGATATTAGGAAAAAATTCTTGTCAGAAAGGGTTGTCAGGCATTGGAACAGGCTGCCCAGGGAAGTGGTGGAATTGCCATCCCTGGAGGTGTTTAAAAGGCATTTAGACGAGGTTCTTAGGGATGTGGTTTAGTGCCAGAGTTAGATTAGGTTATGGTTGGACTTGATGATCCTGAGGGTCTCTTCCAACTGAAGTGATTCTATGATTCTATGAAGAAGGGTATTAGAGCCTTTTGCAGTGAGCTAAGTAGCTGCTTCTTTTTCATTTGGACAGCCTTCATCTGGTTGATCCCGGAAGATACTGCAGAACTGAATTTCCATGTTTTGAAGACATAATTCAAGCACAGAGGCCGTAAGAGCACCTGGTCTCAGCAGGACTGGAGATGGGGAGGAGTTTCTGACAGGGAAGCAAGGGCACGCCTGGGTTTGCTGGCAACGAGCAGCCCTGTGTGTGCCACGGCAACGTTCCCCAGCCTGCTTCTGCCACCCAGCCCTCTCTGATGGTTCAGAGGAAGGAAAGGGCAGATCTTGCCCTCCTTGATATTTGGAAATGAAAGCCTGACCCTGCATGCACCCTGTAAGCGCCTTCTCCATTTTGAGTTCATATGAAGTAGTGTCAGGAAGGCTAAATCTTGCATTCTTTAGAAGTTCCTTCTATTTATATTTACTATTATAAATAAGTTCTGACAAGCGCAGAGGTTATTTTTTCAGTAGTGTGTGGGTTTTGGGAAACCTATATCTGCTTTTCTGCAAATCTACAGGGCTGGAGAGTGACAGCCAGGCTTTCTTCTTCGTAATGTGAGTGACATACGCGTAAGCCACAGTCCTGTCGGGTGATGGAGGGAAAGATGATAATACTGTCTGATCTGAGAGAGCTTTGATAAACATCAAGTATAAAAATGTCTATTCTGTTCATGTACTTCTCTAAGTCAATGTTCAAGACTAGGCTTGTTGTAGCAAGTATTGCAGTCTTGGTAGTTCTTCACTCTAGAAAAAAAAATGACAAACCAAAAGAAATGCTGATTCAGATGCAGGAAAAATGCATGTGAAGAGCCAGGAAGACATAAGAAAAAAGAAAGAGGATGTAAAGGAAAGGGAGTAGGAAGAATGAGGGCATATACTGTGAGAATGGAAGTGTCTGTGTTTTTTAACTCCTTGAACCATAGCAAACATGGAACTAGGGTTCTTGATTAGTAAGTGTGAATCTGACAATCTGTGAAAAATCTGCAAAAATTATGTTCAATTAAGTGCTGTGATTAGAAATGGCTACCTTTCAATTCTAAATGGTGTGGGTGTTAGGGAAGAGGTGTAATCAGCCTAAATACATTTATAATATAACTTTTCTAACAATTTATAGATCAAATATTTTTAAGTTTTGGAGAAAATCATGTTTACTTTTAGATTCCTTGCAGCATAAAATTTGCATGAACTTACCAGTTTCATAGCTGAGGCTAAGCCAGTAGCTTCCTCAACAAATGGGTTCACCTTTAAGAGAAGACTGTGTGCATCTGTGGCCCAATTACTTAGCTTGAGAATCTTTTATTGTCATTATACAGTGATTCAGGATCTAAAGCTTATTGTGATAGGGGTTGTAGTAAGGCTTACACTCTTACGGACCTGAAGAATCTTAAATGCAACCCATAGGTTTAAATCCTGCATTACCAGAAGTTGCCTTATGGCAGCTGTGTGCCCTGTTGGCACAACTGTCTTTGATATGAAAGGGTTTAAACAAAAATCCACCTCTTTTCCCTCTTGTTGTAGCTTTCCTGCTGAACAGAAACCAACACTTTTTTTCAGTTGATTGCTTAGCTGTAATATTACAAAGCTTCAACTGGGGTGGGGGTGAGATGGGGAAGGAAGGAACTGGCATTTTTCACTGGGATGGCCATGAAGTTGCTGCTTTTCTAGCTGGGCTGCTGGATGCTGTGGCGTTCTTTCGTTAGATGCCTGGAAATCCTGGATGAGTAACCCCTGTGTGTTTACTTACAGTGCCGGGACATTTCATACTTACTGTGGAGTCAGTGGGGAGTCTGCAGCAAAGTTCACACGCGAGCACCATGTGCGTGCAGTGAAACCGTCTGATGTGACTTGCCATGTGGGCTCTGGCCATCTGAGGCACTTGGACTTGGTGGTCAAACCAATGTTGTGTGAGGCAAGCATCTGTATTTCAATCCAGTTCCTCTTTCTAGGTTTGGGGGTAACCCTGTTTCCTGATGCTTTCCTGTTTTCTTTGACTTCACATTTTTTCAGGATCAATTTATTCAGTATTAAGTTATTAGTACAAAGAAATCAAAAGTTACTAGTACAAACAAAACCAAAAAAGGGAAGAATAATGTCTGAAAAATGGACAAATAATACTGTAATACTCCACCCTTGAGGTTGGTGGGAATCAGGCTTCTGCATCATTCCGGGTGGGACATCAGCTGCTCTGCTTTCCATCATCTGGCAGCCATTTCCATCACTCATCCTTCAGTCCCCCATGCTTCTTTTTTTGTTCTTTTTGCTCACAGCTCTAGTGCTCAATGCCTGCCCCAAAGGCCTCCTTATACAAAGAAGGCCGAAGTCCAACCCCACCTGGTTCCATCAGCTGGTGGGAGATGAGCAGATGACCTCAGAAGTCATCCATGCAGAGGACGGGAGGCACTGCCAGCGATACCCAGAGGGCTCACAGGCCCATCAGGAGCTGGGGTTAATAGACAGCTCTGAGATGGAGGAGACCAGGGTGCTGCAACAGCTGCTGCTCTGCTGGGGCAAAACAGGGACACAGAATCACAGAATCACAGAATGTCAGGGATTGGAAGGGACCTCAAAAGATCATCTAGTCCAACCCCCCTGCCAGAGCAGGAACACCTAGGTGAGGTTACACAGGAAGGCGTCCAGGCGGGTTTTGAATGTCTCCAGAGAAGGAGACTCCACAACCTCCCTGGGCAGCCTGTTCCAGTGTTCCGTCACCCTCACTGAGAAGAAGTTTCTTCTCAAATTTAAGTGGAACCTCTTGTGTTCCAGCTTGAACCCATTACCCCTTGTCTTACTGTTGGTTGTCACCGAGAAGAGCCTGGCTCCATCCTCGTGACACCCACCCTTTATATATTTATAAACATTAATGAGGTCACCCCTAAGTCTCCTCTTCTCCAAGCTAAAGAGCCCCAGCTCCCTCAGCCTTTCCTCATAAGGGAGATGCTCCACTCCCTTAATCCTGGATGTGGAAGATCGTATTCACCAAGATGACTGAGAAAATGTCCTTATCTGCTCTTCGTTCTTCCCCATTTCCATCTCTCTTAATTTTGGCTGGTGTTTTTTTTCTTTTTCAGTCAGGCCAGGGAGTGATTTAGGTTCTTCTTCTCGCCCATTGTAACGTTCCTCCAGACGATAGACTAGGTCATGCTTTGGTGGGGCCTCAAGGGGAATGCTCCTGGCCATGCCTCAGGGTGGGTAACTTCTGAGTTTTTTCCTGGTAGCTAAAGCATGCTTTGAGTCTGGGCTGTGTGGAGAGAGTGGCATGTGAGGGTCTTGGTTGCGGTGCTGGAACGTGGAAAAAGCAGTCAAGCATCTCTGAACTGGAGGCTGCATTTTCTCTTCTTCATAGGCAGCTGTACCCATGAGAGGGTCGCATGTGTCCAACCAGCAGATGCCAGGCTATCTTCAGTCTCCTTTTTCCAGAGTAAGAGCGCTCTCAAATCTGCCATGTTTGAACTCGCTGGAGCCTAGAGAATGCACTAGGGACCAGTCTGGACACACAGGCTGTGTCTGAGATACGCTGTTCCAGACATGCATTATTTTTCTGTACTAAGTAGATATATCTGTTGATATACAGGATACCAAAAAGCCTGAAGAAAGATCCTGCTGCAAACCCACCATGTTTTTGAGAACTATACAGTCAAATGCAGAGGCTCTGTGATTGTGAGGAACCTAGACAAGGAGAATGGAAAGCTGGTTACAAGCTTGCTGGAGAGCTTCCTCCTCTGTTGAGGATAAAGGATCATAATTCTGAGGAGGTCCTTCTGTGGACTTCCCTATGGGGATTTAATGTTTGCCATCCCTGATCTGGTGTATGGCATCTACAGTGTGATGTAGGGGGAGCTAGTGAATCTCAGGTACTTTCTGTAGTATTTGCTTCATAAAGGCATAAAGTTGGCAATTTCTGCAGAAAGCAGCAGACCGTGCCCCAAGTGTAGTTTCTTCAGGGTTGCCATCAGAAATTGAAGCCGGGCTTCTCATTTATATCCTTCAAGCACCAAGAAAACTCTGTCTTGAAGCAGCTTGATTGTCTTTTACAGTAAACTTTTGCGCAGCTCTATGAACATTGCTTATCATGGAAGTGCTTCTGCACCTCCCAAATTCTGAAAATAACTGATTTCCTGGGGTATTTTTTTTGGTCACACGAAACTGGGAAAAATAGTTTACCTTCATGACTAGGAACAAAAATAAGTCATACCACATCCTTCTCCAGGACCCAGTTGTCTCATTAAATGTTTGTCATGCTGAAAGAAAATCATATAGGAACAATACTAACCTTATGCTCTCTTCTAAAAGAAGAGGCTTATGAGCAATTTCTTTTTCTCTTGTTTTTTTTCATCTTGGATACCTGTGGAATTAGTGACCCTTCTAGATATTATTTCAAAACCACTTGAAGGGAGAAAACTGCTTTCAGTTGGTCAGAGTTCTGTCTTAAAACAACAGTGATATGTTAAAATGTCTTGTTACTGGATTTTAAATTATTTTGCTTTTTAAGACTTTGAAACTTTGCTGCACGTGCTGACGATGATCTCCATGAGAAAGCTTTGCTTTTTAGATGTACACAAGTTATTCATCTACATGAATCAGACCTTTAAGATCGGGGGGACAGAAGCACTAAATATGTGCACAGAAAATCCTGTCCATCAGTTAGAGTAGCTGGGGAGGCACAAATGAGGGAAAGCATTTCTCATAAAATACTCATGCTATTGCGAATATTTTTAAGGCTTAGTATGCTAGCACCCAAACTTACATTTCTGTTAGTACTAAAAGTGTAGGAATGTGCTGATTTAGAGGATCAATGAAACTAAAAGATAAGCTGCAGTAAAGTGACGGGCTTGGAACAGTCTGCCAACACTTGTTCACAGAAAAGGAAAACAACTTAAAATACAAAATTTTACCAAAAGAAATAGCCAGAAGGTTGAGAAATGTATTTTTTTCTTTTTAATTGTAGGAGTATTCAAATCAAGTATCGTGGTATTGGAGCTGTGATGTGTAGAGGATTTCTAAGTATTTTAATTTCAGTAACAACCATGTTTCATGTTTTTACTTTGTGCTTATGTTTAGACGGAACACATTTGAATTCTGAACTAGAAAGCACTCTTAAATGTACCTTGAGTCTTGGAGTGGACTTTCTTGTGTGGAAGCATCTTGCTGGTGATCAGGTCTGTTACTGTGAAGTTTTTAGAGCTGCTGGATTAGAAACAGCCTTCAGATTCCATAAGGATCTGCACAAAGTAAGGGCCTAAACAGAGAAGCAGACCAGTTGTTCGGGGTTATCTGGAATTGAAGCTGTGTTGGGATATGCTGTGTTGTTCTTCTGTAAGTTTCTTTATGTGTGCTTACGAGGCACTTACCATCATGGCATTTTGCTTAGGTTTAAAAATAAAAAAATAGTGATAGCAACTTGTGGGTTTTTTTCTTTTTTTGGGGGGGAGGGGACAAACAGTTCATAGGGGTGTTTATATGCAATATAGAATGAGAAAAATAATTGCTATGCTGTGTAGGACTACTCTGATTTTTTTTTTTTTCTGGAATTTTTGATTTTTTCAGCCAAGCAAATCTGTTTGTGAATTATCACCTGATATACAGGGACTATATATATATATAATTTTTTTTTTTTTTTTTTTTTTTTTTTTGGCTTAGACCACCTTTTAGTTTTACATTGGTGTATCCTCAGTCCTTGATGAACTAAGGTCTCTAGGCAGATACATCTGACAGGACAGCATAGCCAAGAGTGCATGTCCACAGTGTAGCTACCCCCTTTTGAAAGGTGATGTTGGAGAACATCATACAGAAACAGAGCTTGAAGTCAGAGGAAGGCTGAGTACTCCCACCATGTGCACTTCTGTTGGGAAAGCTCTTTGAGAAGATTCCTCCATGAGTCTTTCCTGCAGGAGGAGATGCTGCCTTCGGTGACTGAACAGCAGCAGCCTGGCTTGACGGAGTGATTTTTAGTACAGAAAAGTTCTCTCAAGTGTGGCTTTACTACTTCTCTAGCAGAGGAACAGTGACCTCTCCTTCTTCGTTTCCAGGGCAGTAAAGTAGATTAGAAGGTGTTCTGTGTATTCGATACTGTCTGCATCTGATAATGTTTTCTAGGACCACAATATATTCTTTCTATTATCTGAGAAAGCCAGGAGATCTGTCTAGGTAGCAGAATGGGAGAGAATGCTTCAGTAATTGCTATGCTTCTCTATGCTTCTAAGAGTCTATGTTTGTGGTGGGATTTTTTTGTTTGTTTTGGTTTTATGTGGTGGTTTGTTTTGGTGTTTTGTTTTGGTTTGGTTTTGTTGGGGTTTTTTTTTTAGGTTGTCTTTATCACCACCTTTCTGCCATGTCTTGATGTAATTTCATGTTTTTAAATTGTTTAGTGTGGATCTTGTGGTTTCAGAGCACTATTTCAGCAAGTTTACCATGTTGTGATAGAAGCCAGGAGAGGTGCTTTTTTAAAAAAAGAAAACCCAGTTAATTTTTTTCTTGGAATACAAATACAAAAAAATACTTAATCATATGATTGTAACCTATTGTCTTCAATGGGCAAAGTTAATGCTATTCAGGGTGCCCTGACTGTGCATTTCAATCCATAACGTGTAAGAAGTTATTTTTAAATTTAACCATTATTTTGTTTTTTGTTTTTTGTTTTTTTTTTTCATAGGCACAGCTAAAAGCAGACTTGCAGTGTCAATGAAATGTATTTTTTTAACTGTATAATTGAAATGTGTGTAATTCCAAACTGTTTTAACACCATTTTTGTAGCAGAATTTACACAGCATGTAATTTTATCCTTATACTGCATTATCTATATTCTAGCTACTCACTCAATTAAGAAAAGTAGGAAAGAATACTGAGTCAATTAAATGAGCAAATTGACTGTTCTGGGAGCCTATTTAACAAGCTCTTCTACATCGAAACCTACAGATATTAATCTGTCAGAGAATTCATTTAGTACTGATAAAAATGACAGCCTGTTACACATCTATGCTGGAAACATACATTGCTTCATCAAAATACTGTTGCAGTCAATCAACAAAATATTCCAGTCCTCTGGACAAAAGAGCTGAGATATGTACAAAAATATAAGCCACAATCATCTCTTTGGAGTGCGAGATAACTATTGTTTGATTTAAAGGTTTACATTATTTGGGGGAGAAAGAAGTTCAAAAGTGTTAAACAACTTTACCACCACCCTGTGGTAAAGAAAGCACCTGGTGTTTAAGAAAAAAAAAATAAAAATCTTTAGAAAATTAGCATTTGTATTGCATTAAAAACATTAGGCTATATTTTATCAGCGTGTGACCAGTATCACGGAAACAACTCATTGATTATCTGTGTCCTGCGTAAGTAAGCGCACTTTAAAATTTTGCATCTCAGTGTTAAATGCACATGCAACTTTAAAATATGGTTGTAGTGTAGACTCCTGCCTCCATATTGCTAGCATTTAAACCAAAAAACCTAATTAGTAATTGTAGTTTATTTATAGATGTGTTAATTGGATTCGGTCAGAAAATGTGATTTATCATCTATCATGAGTGTAAAGCATTGGAAGGGCAAATAATCATTTAAACAATTATGTTTATTTTTACCCCATTGGTTTTGTAGATTGCTCTGCCTTTTATGAGCATCCTGAATAAACAGCGGGTGAGAAATTAATTTCCTAAAATTCTGTGTTTTCTCATGGAAGTGCTATGAAGTCAATATTCTACAGAGGCAAGGTGGATCTGTCATAGATTCGATGTGTCCTGTTGCGTGGAGGATGTTAAATGTAATTCCAAAGTGGCAGTGTAAATAGTTATAAATACATTTATTAATCTAAACTTCAGAAAAGTCAGACAGGAAATATGAAGTCTGTAATAGGCTGTCACTTTGAATCACGTGATAAAATAGAGCAAAAATGAAAATGAATTAGTAAAATAAATTGGTGAAACTAAATATGCCCATTAATGTATTCATATTGTTTTGGAAACAAGATTTGAATCTATGCTTTAAATTATAAGTAAACTCAGCCTTCATATAGGAAAGGGAAATGCTCTGTAATGAAGTGATCATTTAATAAATTTCATTAGTTATTAAATCAAATTTTGTGCTTTCAAAGTATTTCCTATTAGTGTGTTACACATACTTGTACCATACAAGCACAGGACTAGTGCAGAAACAAGAGAGCAGATCTGGAAAAGCAGTAAGATGAAGGAGGTGTTTGCTATATAAGGCTTGCAAATGTCAGTAATTTTGCTTCCAACATGTCTTTGCAATATGTCCTCCTGCATTTCTATGTTGTTATTCAGAAATCTCTTAAAATCATTGTAGAAGCAAAAAGCTTTAGCTATGTTTAGTTCATCTTGCTTTATTGAATTGGGGTATTCACTTCAACAACCAAACACACCATAGAACATGGCTGGAGACTAAAACCTGCATCATTCCTGCATCCATTTTAGCAAAGGTTGATAATTAAGTTGTTCAGAACAGCTGAAAGGCAAGAATCAAAACATTGCCTGACTACGTCTTGAGGATGAATGATTACATTACAGTACATATTGTGATTTAAAGTGGGAGATTGCTGCTTTCCCTTTGTATGGAAGTTTTTGCTTTGGGTTCGGGAGGTTTTATTCTGGCATGTGTCTGATTTTTCCTACTTTGGTAATCCTGGATTGATTCCTGCCTTCCAGTGACGAGGAACCAGGTGGGACTCCTGTCAGCATTTGTCTGGGTTACCATAAGCTAGTAGAGGAAGGCGATAGATTAAATATCGACAGTCCCTTCCTTTCTTTAGTGCTGTTTTCTAGCACAGGCTGCAATTCAAAGCATTTTGATTTGGGAACCTGGTGTTCTGGAGTTGAGGGGAAGCAGTCACCCGTCTCCTTATGCTGATGTATCTCAACAGGAGCTGCTAGAATTAACTCAGCAGCTGCTTCGGGACTTCTGCCCAGACAGGGAAGTGTGTAGGAATGGTGTCCAGGACATGTGGGGCTGGCTAAAAAGAAGTAGAAAACAGTGTCCTCTTCAGAGATTATAGAGTGAGAAAATGGACCATGCATTTTTGCTTTAGACAGGTAAACCACATACTCATAATCAAACGAATCCGAGATATCAACCAGCAGATTTTGGTGATATCCTAGAGAGTGGGGTTCTGTAGGTACTCTAAGGTATAGGCAAGCAAGATTTTTCCTTTATTTTGCTTTGTTATACTTGGATCCTGTAAACTTTGTATTTTTAAGGTATTTTCTTTGCTAGATGATAAACCCTGCTACACAGAAGAACAGAGGAGTTTCTGTTGGTTCTGAATTTGGCATAGCCTTCAGGCAAAGCTATTTCCACTCATACATTATTAAAAAGTATACCTTTTGAGCTGTTGATTTTAATTAATATATTTTGTTTGGGACTGTCAGTGCTGGGAATAAATGCTTTGAGAATTTCTGGCTTTTGCCTGTTACCATTTCAAGAATGTTTTAAAAATCTAAGTTGCAGTAGGAACCTATTGGTATGTACCTCACTCATCTTCTTATGCACTTCAAAGTGGTATACTGTAATAGACATATTTCGTAATATCATACCATATAAATATTCAGACAAGTAATGTATTCAAAATTACATAATTAAAATTTAATCTGAAAGTAATATTCCTTTTTAGTCATTGGCATAGCTTTCTGCAAGAAGTGGGGAGTGTTTCAGCAGCTAAAACCAGCAACCTACCCTAAGCCAATTATTTTATCTGCCAATTCATCAGGTCATGTTGCATTCAACATCAGCTTAGCACTTTGGCTACCAATGCCATATGATGTTCCATCGATGGTGTCTGTGCATGGAGCACTCTCCTGTTTTCTAATAGGATGCCAGGCTTTTGCATAACACTTTTCTTCATTCTTTAATTGGCCAGTCATACACACCGAGTTATTTTTATGCCTGTGGACTGCAGCACCCTTATCAATAAAATGGAGATAATTCAACTTTTTAAAAAATTTAAATAAAGCATATGGAGGTCTGTCGATTGAAATAAAAGCTATTTGCAATAGTGAATAGCAATAGAAATGCAATAGCAGTGACTACTTGAACAGTCTGTCCTTCACTCCTTCCTTCCTTCCTTCCTTCCTTCCTTCCTTCCTTCCTTCCTTCCTTCCTTCCTTCCTTCCTTCCTTCCTTCCTTCCTTCCTTCTCAGTATGTTAAATTATTAATAATTATCTTGTAGTATATGGTCTGTCTGAGTCTTTGTCTGGCCTTTGAGCACATTGGTAAATCTTGATAGGGGTAATTTAAAGTTTAGAGCAGCTGAAATTTTGAATAAGATTACTTGGTCTGATAATATATCTCTCTCTCCCTTCAGAGTATATATTCAAGGTAAATTTAATTGCCTCCTCAAACTATGTGCATCTTGAGAAATTATCTGAAAATAATTTGTATTTATTTTGCACTGCTGTAAGTCAAAGGATTTTTTTAAGCCTCAAGCATAGTGTGTGGCAACACAAATTACAAGCGTTGGTAGTTTTTTTTGATGTAGGTAATTTTAAGCCTCATGGGCTGATTCCAATGGCAGAAGATTGTGGATAGAGATGGATTTTTTTGTTGCTATTTAAGTTTAAAACATGAAAAAGATGCTGAATGAAAAATCTATTTTCAATGAAGCAATAATGCCAAAATAGAAAAGCAATAAAAGATAATTTTTTCCTGGACCACTTTCCCACCTTCCAGCCTGTGTGAAGCGAGGACTTGCCAGCCTTCCAGCGTGCCGTGGGCTGCGCAGTGCCGACCAGTGATTCTCTCCCTGGTTGGTAACCGCATGGTGTACGGCGCACGCTTTTGTGAGGGCAGCTGGTTGTCTCAGCTACCTAAGAATGAAAAGGCCTCTCAGATGAATACAGCCAGTCAGACTAAATGCCTGTTAAGTTCATGCCATGTGAAGTTCATGGAGTCTCCGTTCTTGGAGATATTCAAGACCCAACTGGACGTGGTCCCAGGCAACCTGCTGTAGCTGACCCTGCTTGAGCGTGGTGGGGTTGGACTAGGGACCTTGAGCTGCCCTTCTGAAGCTCTGTGGTGCCATGATTCTGTAAAGTTATATTCAGCAGAAAAATGAAATTCAAATCAGGGCATGTCTATATGTGTCAGATTTCATAGGCCTCTGTCATCTTAAATGGGGAATTCATTGTGAAATTGTGAAAATAATTTCCCGGATTTTTATTTTGATTCAGTTTGAGGTTTTATATCATCAGGCTTATGATATTTAAGGTGTTATAGTTCTATGTAGATGTTTTGACATCCTTATAATTGTAATGCTTCTGTATCACGTATAATGAATGCTTTGTTTCTTGGGAACTTCCATTAGTATCTCTTACAGCCATGTTAAATGAGCATTATACTTTGAATTCACATAATGCATTATCATTTTACTCAACCAGCTTCACACTCAGCCAGAGGTTCGTAAAAAACTTTGCTGTTGACTGGATGTCACAGTCAACCGTGGCAAAAATGACAGACACCACCATTAGCAGCGGTGTTGATAGCAAGTAATACTGCTGGCATGGGATGGGATGGTCTCTGTGTTGGGCTGGGTGCCAGTCTGAAGTCATTAATGGGACTTGCACTCAGAAGAGCTACTCTAATGGCCTTGTCTTAGCGTCTACATTATGGTAAGTCCTATTGCTGTAATTCCAGGCCTCCTACCAGACCTCCTGACTGGCAGAATTTGGAACATAGTGCAAAGATAAGTCTTGGCTTCAAGTGTTTTTTTTTTCCTTTTTAAGATAAATGCTTTAATAATGCGAAACATTTTTAGTTTCATTGTTACTATCATAGTTTTTGTTAGATGAACCAAGCATATTTTAGGGGGACCTCAACTGCCCTTTGGGGCTTTCATCTTTTTGAAGTACAGCAAATAAAGCACTTGCCATCTCTGAAACCACTTCTATGGATAGATCTCTGTTTCTGCTTCTAGTATAACCTGACAGGCAATGCAAGGAAAACTCAGCATCTGAGAACCCTTAACTCTGCAGGTGGTTTGGGCTGAGATTCTTCTCATCTACATTTCCCTGTCATCTGAACTTCTTTTAGTCAGTGCTGTCAAAAGGTACTTTCAGAGGGCATGTGTACTGAGAAAAACATCTGTAATAAGTTGGATGGTAATCCTTTGTATTTCTTTTTCACCATTATCTGTTGAAAGACTGTAGATGACTAGTTCCTCGTTTTTAGAAAACAAAATTACTTCAGAAGAACTTAATCACGATTTTTGGCCCAAGCCATATAGGTCTTTAAGAGACTCCTGCAAATTAGCATTGATAACTCCTGTATTTATGTAGCTCCTTCACTTCCTCCTTTCTCTCTCATCTCAAGAGCTATTGAAAAGATAATTAGACCTAGGGAACCTCCACCAGTTGACTCAACTCAGAGTTGAGTATTTGGGTGGAGGTACCCTACTTGTTTCTTCAAACTAAACAAACTAGATGATGGCAGAAACCTTCCAGTAGCTAAATCTATGTTTTACTAAAGTACACTCAGACAATGTAAAACAAGATAGCTCTTTAACCAGGTGTGTCTCATTATTTGAGCCTCTTGAAAAGGAGGAACTGGTCCAACTTCAGAGTTTTCCTGGGCCATGCAAACTCCAGTTTCCTCTGGTGTCCAGAGCAGTGTTCTTCCTTCCAGTGGTTCAGTGGTTTGCCTTGAAAGTCTCCCTGGCGGCTTTTCAAGTTTAGATGTCTTCAGTGCTCTCCCTTTCTGCTGGTCCATGGCTGGAGCTGCAGATGCTGAGGAGCTCAGAGGAGCAAAGCAGCCTCTTCCCCCAGGGAAGCAGTCAGGGCACTGCAACGGGGCAGCCTTCCTCCTGTTCTTTGCTTGCATCCTTTTTGGGTTAAACGTCTATAAGGTAGGTACACAGTAAACTGAAAGCAGACTAAATAATTCTACCATCTGTTATGAGCCATCAAAACAGAAGTAGGATAAAACAAGAATTCATAATAGCTTTAAAAATATAGTGCAATTTGGAGAGGAAGCAGGTGAATGTTTATGTAACACAGCTTGCCATGGAAAAACTAAGTTGTACATTTTTGACTTGTTAATGATTTTAAAGCTTCTTGAAAATAACTGTTGAAATTTATCCAGATACTGTTTAAAGAGTCACTGTCATCATAGAGCTAGGTAAGGCTCTGTAGGCGCCTTCTTTCCTGAATAGATGGACAAATACATCTTACATAATTTGCAGCAGATAGTTATTGCTGCCCTCTTTTCTTTCATAAATTAGTGGGTTTAATTAATCTTTTTGTTTATGGTTGAGTTGCTTCTCTTTTGGCTGACTTCACCCCCCGTAGAAGCCATTCTGTCCAGTGGTGCAGAAAACCATGTCTATGATAAGAAGCTTGATGAATCACGAACAGGCATATTTTATACAGAGGATTGTTCTTGTATTATACAGGATATGCAAATGAAATGGCCCTGGGACAAGGATTTTTGTAACGGGACTTAGTAGAGTCACCTCTGAGATGAGGATCAAGCTTGTGATCTACAGTGGTGGGGGAATATGCCTCTTGAGTTTTCAGTCAAGTGTTTTCCTTACGATAGGTTTGTTTATCTTTTAGAAGGTTTCAAAGAGACTAATGATAATTATGATTAATGTAGTAACTGAAGTGCTGGCTATTCACCAAACTCTTCTACATTTTTTTTTTAACAGGACAATGATTTTTTTTTTTTTTTTTTTTTTTTTTTTTTTTTGTGTGTGTGTGTGTGTGTGTGTGGAAAGCACATTGCAGAGCTCTGAAGTTCTTTGAATTGCTGCTGAACAAAACACAAATTTTAGCAAAGGACAACTTCTAGAAGGTTTCCTTAGCTAAAGTATTCAGATAAATACTGTGGATCCAGTGAGAAGGACAAAAACATCTGTTCTTCAGTAGAGAAAGCTGTTCTTCACGACACAGGATTCTTCTGTGGGCTTTGCCTTTCAAGTGTGGGATTTTTCTGGAATTCGGGCCATGGTTTCACAGTAGGCAAGAGCAGGATGAAGAGAATTCTTGATCTTAAGGCATTGCATTAATATAAATTAATGTGGAAATTGGTTCCTTTGTATTGCAGCATAATTTCAAAATCAGTAGCTTATGGAATGTACTGACTAAATCATGTCTGCCCAGTTGAATAGATTTAATTGTGCTTCACTGAGAAAGATGTAACACCCTTTGAGGATTTCTTATCAATAACATTTGTATTTAGAAATGTAGATATGTGCAAAAAAATTTAAAGTAATATCCCAAACTGCTAACCTAAAATTAAGAATATGAATGTGGAAAAATTATCCATACAGTACATCAGATGGGATATTTATTTCATTGTGATAATGAAGCATGTCTTTTTAATGAATAAAAAACATTTTGAGAAAAACAGGTGGTGCCCAAGTTGTGACTGAGTCAAGAGGCATCATACTTGCAAATGAAGGAAGTGGTGATAAGTAACACAATGTGCTGTTGGTGAAAATTGTTGACCCAATTTGCTCTGTGCCATTCAAGTCATCCATTAGATCTTCAAATAATAGATGTGTCTCTTACAAAGCATAAACTGTTTCTTGCTTATTAACTGTCCAGTAAGAAAGAATTCAGAGTTTAATTGGAAAAGCCCAGAATGATGCCTTTTCTTGTGGTTTCAAGGAGAGGCTTTTTTAGTCCACTCAAACTGAAGGAATTTCTTTCTAGTCCTGGATGGAGGTAGTTTGGCCTGCATAGGTGGTTTGTCCTGTACAGATGTGGTTACAGATGTGCCAAAGCTTGCGTTCAGCTCTACCCATTTCGGCAGGCAGCTGGAAGGAGGGATGAACACGAAGTTTATGGGCTCAGGGATATTTGGCCGGAGCACAGCAGTTTAGCTGTGTAGCCTCCCTTTGTTTTTTGTTGCACATCAGCAAACCTCCTGCTGCAGCGTAGAGCAGAGTTCAGTCTTTTGAGCTGTTTTATAAAGAAAAATCCAGGCTATTAGGGAGTTGCATTGCAAAGTGCAGCACGGAAAACTGAGTGTCAGTGTTAATAAGTGCTGCCTGTCAGCCTTGGTGGTCCTGTACTGTCAATTTTCTAGTAAACAGGCAGTCAATGTGAATGATATTTGGATTATTTTTGGATAACTTATTCAGGAAAGCTAGTGAGCAGTTTACCTAATGGTATTTTTTATAAGTCTCTCTCAGGTAGTTACTGTTGCGTGTGTTCAGTGCTGTATTTTAGTGCACTGGAATGAATTTTATACTGTCGTGCACATTTAGCCACACATGTAGTTGCTGCATGCGACTTCAATGTGTATGTATGCTCCATGAATTCTTCACAGTTGGAGGTGAATGGTAACTTCTCATTTCCTTTCTGGATGCTTCCGATTCTCCTTAACCAACACATTCAAACATCCTGTCAGGAGTTGTAGCATTCATATGACTTAAAAGCAAAATAAAAATCTTCAAATAAACATACTTCTTGGAATTGGACATATAAGTCTGTGGGACTGATGGGTTGCACTCACAAGTGCTGAGGGAGCTGGCTGATGTCATTCCAAGACTACCCTCAGTTATCTTTGAAAGATCTTGGTGGTTTGGAAAGGCTCCTGAAGACTGGAAGAAAGCAAACGCCACCCCTGTCTTTGAGAATGGCAAGAAGGAAGGTCCAGGGAACCACAGGCTAGTGAGCTTCACCTCCAATCCGGCCAAGGTTATGGAGCAATTAATCCTGGAAACGATTTTCAAAGAAATGGAGGACAAGAAGGTGATCATGAGTAGTGACCATGCATTTACAAATGCGTAACCAACCTCATCCCTTGCTACGATGGGGTGACTAGGTTAGTGGGTAAGGGGAGAGCAGTGGGTATAGTTTACCTCAATTTCAGTAAGGCTTTTGACACTATCTCCCATAATATCCTCATACACAAGCTGACAAGGTATGAGTTAGGTAAGTGGACACTGAGGTGGATTGAAAACAGGCTGAATGATGGAGCCCAGAGGGTGGTGATCAGTGGCACAAAGTCCAGTTGGAGGCAAGTTACTAGTGTTATACCCCAGGGGTCAATACTGGAGCCAGGACTGTTTAACCTCTTCATTAATGAGCTGGACTGTGGGACAGAGTGAACCCTCAGGACGTTCGCAAATGACACAAAACTGGGAGGAATGGCTTATACATGGGATGGGCGTGCTACCATTTGAAGGACCTGGACAGGCTGGACTACTGTGCAAACAGGAGTCTCATGAAGTTCAACAGAGGGTTATGCAAAGTGCTGCATCTGGGGAGGAATAACTACAGGCACCGGTAGAGGCTCGATACAGGACCAAACATCTAGAAAGCAGCTTCACAGAAGACAACCTGGAGGTTCTGGTGGACAACAAGTTGGACATGAGCTAGCAAAGCACTCTGAAGACAAAGAAGCCCAACAGCATCCTGGAGCATTAGGATGAAGCATCAGGGGAAGTGTTTCCAGTAAGCTGAGGGAAGCGATCCTTCCCCTCTACTCAGCACTGATGAGGCCATGTCTGGACTGCTGTGTCTAGTTTATGGGCTGCCCTGTACAAGAGACACTGGAGAGAGTCCAGCGGAAGACCATAAAGATGATGAAGGGACTGGGGCATCCGTAATGAAAAGAGGCTGAGAGAACATGGACTGTTCAGCTTGAAGAAGTGAAGGCTCTGAGGGGATCTTATCAATGTGATGGGGATTGGAGATGATGGAGCCAGACCCTTCTCAGTGGTGCCCAGTGACAGGACAAGAGGCAATGGGCGCAAATTAAAAACAAAGAGACTCCATCTGAACACAAGAAAACACTTTTTTACTGTGAGGGTGGTCAAACACTGAAACAGGTTTCCCAGGGAAATTGTGGAGACTTCATCCTTGGAGATATTCAAAAACTGAGTGAACATGGTCCTGGGAAACCTTCTCTAACTGACCCTGCTTGAGCAGCAAAGTTGGACAAGATGATCTCAACATGTCCCTACAAACCTAAATGATTCTGCATGTGGACTAGAATTGTTACGCATACTATTGAAGCTATACTTTCAAGAAACAGAGAAATAACAGAGAATGAAAGGCAAGTATTGGAGATTTAATATCCATAAACATTTAAAATTTCTCATTTGGCAAAATGGAAGCTTTGAAGCTTTCTTTACTTCCATGCATTCCTGAAGTCTTTTACCTGTTCTTGCTCATATTTTCTCTGTCCTGGGGTTTCTCGCAACTCCTGGTGCAGCCACCCTGGACCTAAGCATCAACATTTCTTCTCTTCGTATGAAATCAAATTTGCTTGGCTTTTGGGTTTTGACTGGAGTTTCTAGAATCTATTTAGTTAGTTAGTTTAACATGCTTTTGGATTCTAAACAGCTGAACAAAGTCACTGTAATAAACTGGAAGGGCTACTTACGACTCTCTCCTGCCCTTCTTGCTCAATGCTTTTTGACCTCCTGGTCTTTATTCTTTCCTCACTCTGTGATGGGAGATTTGCCAGGATGGAGGGAAGGTGTCTTTGGGGTGATGGGCGGCAGAGCGAAGAAAGTAAAACTGGGACACAGTGACTTGAAAGACAAATTGACTTAGAAGAAGGGGAAATTAAATTAGTGGAATTTATTGGCAGAATACACAGATGTGTTATGCTCGTCAGTAGGATGAGGGGAGATATAGCAAGGTAGAACTGTGGGATGTTTGTATTTGCATAACGTCGGTGTATGTAATTTTATGCAAATTTTCTCTCAGACTTTGCAATGCTTTTCTAAAAGCAGATGTATCCTGAAGCCCTACTAAGAATAGGCAGGGAATCTTAAGAAAATTATGATTAAAAAAACCCAGGTGGGATGGAGAGTGGAAAAATTAAACAGAAAGTGGAAAAGCATAGCAGAAGAAGTTATAGGGAATACATAGCGCAACCAAAAATCAAAGGGAAAATTAATGGACAAAGAAGATGACAGTAGTTGTATAAAATGTGGAAAAGACCTAAAAACATGCATCTGCTATCTTGGTCTGTGAGGGAATAATGTTGAAAACTGCTCAACTATGTGCACATTGCTGTTCTTCACTGGAGACATTTTCTGAAAAAAATTTGCCACTCCAAATGCTTTAGAAAGTGTTGTAGAAGGCTGTTATGTTTTGAAAAAATAATAAAAGAAATAGTGGCAAAGTTTCCTGATTTATCTTGCTTGACAAATATTAGTCAGCTTTGAATGTGTGATCGAGGTGTATTGAATACCTGCAAAAATTGTAGTCACGCACAAGTTCTTTTTTAGACATTTGTTTGCAATAGTGTTCTCTTCTACTTGGGTGCTGGAACATGCTGATTTTCCCTGGGGAGAGACTGCCCTAATGAGGTAAGAAAATTAGCCTTTTATATTAAAAAAAAAAAAAAAAGTAAGTCTGTAATCCTGTCTCTTTTAACAGTTTTCTGTTTGTAGCAATCTCAATAGCAAGAAGCTGGTGTTTAACCCTTTAATACATGAAGTTGCCTGGATGAAGATTAATGTTGTTTTTCCCAGAGAAACTGCGTTTAAGTTCGGCTCACTTTTTCTTTAAAAATACTGTTAATAATTGATCATGTATGTGTTGATCAATTTGAAGAACTGTGTATTGATGTTAACTTCAAATGAATTTTTTTCTTTTACTTTTCTTGCTTTTAGATGTGACAAATTGTCAGGCTGTGTTATTATGAGTGTACTGATGTCATGAATGTTTTTCTAGGTTCCACAGGGTTTTGTTAGTGAGCTGTTGTAGGTCTTTGTTAGCAGGAAAACATTTATATCCTTGAGGAGAGTTTGGTCTCTTAAAACTACCATGTAAGTCAAATGTCACCTAGTGCCACTGTTGGCATCCAGTTGTATTTTCTCGTTGTCTGTTTATCTCCACGTATTTTCTCATCAATACAGTCGATGCACTGTGTGACTTATAGTAGGGCGCTAAATTCTTCAGTGCAGAGTTGAGAAAAGTGGAAAATGAGCAGAACATTTGCGCTTTTAGCTGGTATTATTACTGAAAATATTTTGATGCCTTCAGAGAGAAGACGCTCCAGAAAAACAGAAGTGGCGTAATATTTATTTTCACTAGCTTCACTTTTATTTTTGAGAGCACCACAGGTCTCACAGAACTTTTACAGGGGAAAAATGCATAAATTAATTCCCCACTTCTTGCCACTGTTTCTCTGTCATTTTTCATCTCTTGGCATCCTGCTTTTAAAATTAGTCTTCTAAGAAGACTTTTAAAAAGCAACAACTGTGGGACATTTTCATTAGATCTGCTCTTCTTCTTGCTCATTGAGCCTTAAGTTCAGTGACTGAAGTTGGGACAGCAGTTGCAAGCAATTGAATTGATGACTTGGAAGAAAAGCTAGCAGGTGAGTTCAGCAGGGTGTCCTTTTTACTATGGAGTTCCTTGATTACCAAGAAAAGAGTGCATCATGTTTCTGCAGATTGTAGATCCAGGCAGTAACATGATCCCCATCTCTAGCCCATCAAGAGGTCATAAATCTAGAGCTGCAAGTGGCTGGGGAGTGGAAGTGGGTGGATGCTGCTGTGCTCTTCAGGAATGTGGTTTACAAGGTAGGAAGGTGATGCAGGAGGTGATGTTGGTAGTTTGACTCTGTCTATGGTATTGACTGCTCAGTCAGTAGCCTTCAGAAAATTATCAATTGTATAATACTTGGAAAATAAAGTCCAAAAGAAGCTATTGTCTTCCAGCCTGTTTTTTTGACCCATCATCCCATATAAATAATTCCTGATAGCATTAATAACGTAGGTATTTGGTGTTTGAAAGGAGGAAAGGTATGTACACTGTGAATTAAAGAATCTCAAGGTACTTTTGTCAAAATAAGATGTTGACACAAGGGAAATTTATATTTCTTTTCTGGCAAAAGAGGAGTTACTTGTGTTTCATAAATAATAAAAGGTTCTGCTTGCCAGAAGTAGTCTGTAAGTAGGCATAGCTATTCTGTGTATAGAATCAGATATTTTTTTTTTTTTTCACCATTTTTAGTAAATGTGACTTTGCGTCCTTCCAGTACAGTTTGTGTACTGTTATAACATAAAACTCCTGGCCTTTCTATTTATGTGTTTTTGCTGTATGCATACTTTTGTAGATCCCATTATGTTTACACACACGACGAAATTAAGGAGTGATGGATGTGTACAAGTAGCATCAGTGCTGCGATGAAGTGCTCTTAAAATAAGTATGCACAAGTAGAAGTGTCTGGAGATATAAAATATTCAGAGGATTGAATTAATGACCGTGAAAGACGGCTCGATGTTTTCGAAGTTTCTTTTTAGAAAATTAATCAATTATGGATTAATATAAAGCTGTTTGATTAGCGTGAGGGGAAGGGAACGGGGCGGTGTGGCCCAGGGCGGTGCGGCCCAGGGCGGTGCGGCCCAGGTGCGGCCCAGGGCGGTGCGGCCCAGGGCGGTGCGGCCCAGGGTGGCGGTGCGGCCCAGGGCGGTGCGGCCCAGGGCGGCGGTGCGGCTGGGCCGCCTCATCCCGGGGCTGGGCACGGAGCCCATGGCTCCTGGGGGAAAACACCTCCCTGCAGTGGGCCTGGAGAGATCCTGGCACCAGGTTTCTCTGGGCTGACTGCAAGGAGGTGTCTTCCCGTCAGCCTAAAGCTGTCGAACCTGCCGGCTCCTCCTTCGTGGCGACTTCTGAAATGCACCGTGCGCCTAAAGACGGAATTGCGTTTTGCGATTTAGAAGTAGGCTCTAGTAGGCAGTTTTTTTAAAAATAGATTTTGGAGGAAGTGAAAATCATTAACTATAAAAAAATGATCTGTAATAGAAGACATTCTGATATTCATTTCAAAATGCCTTTTAAGGACTCTTTCCGCTACTTCATGTCAAAACCTGTCTCTCCTCAAGTTTATTGTATAATGCTCTGTTACCTGACAGAAAGCTTCCATGTGTTTCTCTGCATGTGTGTGTGTATATATAGCTAGTTAATGGGCTGTATAAATAAGGATTGTGCTTCCTGTCTAAATGATCCATCTTGCTGATGCTGCTGTGGAGTGTATCCATTGTCATCAGAGCTGGGCTCTGGAGGCTGAATGCTCCTTTTGGTGAAATCTCAGCTGTTGTGGTGTTTTATTTTCAAATTTTCTCCTTGTTGCAGAACTCAAATCACACTTATGGTTTCAGTCAAAAAAATCACAAAGTCAGTGTTAATGTGGTTTTCTCTCACATGAATCTGAAAATAGTTTCCCTTTGCTTGGCTTCTGTGTTTAAGACCAGTCCCAGAGGATAGTCTAAATGTAAGACTTAAGTATCACAGAGCTCTGCGTTAGCGGTGTCACTTAAAGCACCACTAAAGTTCTGATCTTTCTAGGATGCATATGTAAAATTAAAGTGTGAATTTTCTGGGTAAGGTTTTTAAAACTGAAAAGGGATTGTTTCTTTGGTTTTAATTCCCTCCACAGGAGCTGCTATTTTATTGATGCTATTTACAGAGGGCCCGGTTCACAGCAGAATGCAGAGAATTTATTAGAGAACACTGGAAGTCAGAACATTTCCAAGTTGTGAAACATCCCGCTAAGTTTATTTTCTAAATAAATGTTTAAGGGTTTCTGTATTAACCAAAATAGGATAAAGTTTACGTGACAGGAGTTCAGTCTTTCAGCTTTTCAATACGACTGCGCACATGACAGTGTAGAGAAACTGTTCAAAGTTAGCAGGATGGTTTTGATCAACCACTGCTTCAAATCAGTGTTTTCTGGCACTGGCTTTTATATGCCATGATAGTTTCAGTGAATAATCTGAAGAAATATCTTCAGGGTATATCTGATATCTACTCCTTTTATTTGGGTAGCATCTACTCAGCCTTGTGAAAAAACACAAGCTTTAAGCCTTGTATTTGTTATCTCTAACACATATCATGGTATTTCTGTGTTAGCTTGGATTTTTTACTACTTCTGTCCCACCGATGGTGCAGGCACTGCCTAGATGCTTCTCTAGCTTTTTTCACCATGGATGATCAAATCAAATGTTTTCAGCTGTCCCAACTTAAAACCCTTTGGCTCTTCAGTTGATCCATACTTGGTCTGGTGTTTCTTTTTAGTTAAATATCTGCATCTGCCAGGCACCAAAGGGTATTCGGTTTGTGTCGTCCCAAAAACAACTCAGGGAAAAATGCTTTCCTTGAAATTCTTGCATGTTACGGTGAAGAGGAAAAATCACTCTAATGCCCCTTAGGTGTGTCTTAGCAACTGATTACAAGTCAACCAAGTCCTAGTGCAGGAGGAATTGTCGCAGCGACCCAAACCCCAACTCTCCTGGCACAGTGATGATGCCTGGCGTTCAGGTAAAGGAGTGTGAAAGAAATTGCAGAAGTGCCCTCCCAGCCCCCTTTCTCCAGGACTTCTGTCCAGAAGACAGTGGCAGGGTTTTCACCTCTTCCTTTTCATTTCTGACAAGTCTCAGGAAGTGGGATCAGAAGACAATAAAGAATCAATTCTGCTTAGTTGTTAGGGCAAATCTGAGTTTTAAGCTAAATAAAAGTAATGTGATTATCAAATAATGTGTATAATTATACAGTTGATTGGAATTGTAAAAATCAGGTCGCATGATTTAATCTTTTGCTAAGTATTTTGACACTAGTGGATAAGGGAAAAAAGATGCCTTGTGTAATAACCACAGTGATGTTAGCTGAGCTATGTTTTGGTTCATTTATGTAAAAATGTGAATATCTGCTGAAAAGAAAGTGGGAAACTTGGCACGAAACAGGGATGTTACGTGTTTCTTGGTTATTCATTTTTAAGATTCAGTCCATAGTTCTGATTCAGGCAGATGTTGGGAAAAATAGGATGTAGGGAAATTACAGAAATTTTAGAGGTATCTTTAGGAGATGGATTTTGGGGAGCAGTCTCATGGTTATTCTCTGAGCTTTTTGACAATTTTTGATTTCTTAAGATTGATGGTATAGGACGCATAATGCTTTTAGTCAGCCTAGTAAAAGTATTTTGTAGTTTGGGAAAGGGAGCTCTCTTCAAGTATTGTGTTTCTTTGGCTCATTTCCTAGCTGCTAAATGCTTTCTCTCAGGGTACAACCTTTCAAAGATCAGCAAAGGAAGTACTAATAAGCTGTGAGACTGTTGCTGCCAGTCTAATGTAATTCCCTTTGTAGTGAAGGTAGAGAAGAAGCAGAAAACTTCAGCCAATTCCCATGGGATGGAGAGAATGCCTGTATTCTAGCTGCACTAAAATGGAAAAAAAAAATATGGCAGAGAATGCAATTATCTGATTGTCTGACAAAAGTACTGTATCTTACCGAAATTCCATTATGTGAGAGTATGCAAGAACTTGATCACAGTGGAGAGACCAGGCATGGAACATTTTCCCTGAATATGCAAAGGATGTTCACTGCAAGTGGCTGAGTAAACCAGAAGGTGCATGTAGGGGTGAAGAGAAGAGCATTCTGCACACAGACATGGATTAACTGGATCCGAGCCACTGGAAGATGACTTTCTGCTATGCGGTAACAGAAAAGAGTCGTTTGCTTGCTCCAAGAGGGCATTTCAAATGCTGTCAGTACATCAAATCTTAATCTATATGCTAGTTTTATCAATAGTATTTTAAAGTCTCTAATGGCATGTGAAAACGTCAGTTATTGGACCCTGGATCAGACACAAACTGTGCAACATATAAGCTCGATCTGAAATTCTGTTAGATATAGAACATATTTTTAAAAGCATCTAAGGAAATTTTTGCAGTAGTTTCTACGGTAGAGAAGGTTGTGGAGGAAGCCTGCAGATTTAACAAGACCACTTTTTATCATCTTTGAAAGGTCAGGACAATCAGGAGAGATCCGTGATGACTGGAAAAATACAAATGTTGCACCGATCTTGAAGAAAAGCAACACCTACAGGGTTGCTGGTCTCTTCACAGCGCCTGGGAAGATTTTGGAGCAAATTCTTTTGGAATGCATTTCTGAGCACATGAAAGGCAAGAAGGTGATTGAGAACAGCCAGCATGGCGTCACTAACGACAAATCATGCCTGACCAACCTAATTTGTAGAAGGTACTACAAATGACTGACTCTGTAAACAAGAGAAGTACAGTGAAAGTTGCTTGAATGGACTTCAGCAAGTTCTCCAAAACTTTTTTCAGTAGTATCCTGGTAGACAAATTGGGGATTGATAAGTGCTGGTTGGATTGCTGTGTTCCAAGGTTGGTGATCAGCATCCAAAAATGCAATTGGCAACTGACTAGTAGTGGTGTCTCCCAGGAACTGATGGTGAGGGACAATGCTGTTTGGTGGGACTTCCCTTATTACTACAGACTTGCTTGGCAATTACTAGACTCTTGGCTGAGCTTGGCTATCGTCACAATATGTGTTCTGCTCTCCACATTTGGTGCTGTGGGACTGACTGCCTCTGCCTGCCTGGTTATCACACAGCTTGGTGGCTGGCTCCCCTTGATCTGCAGAGGTGCTCTTGCTGCTCCCAGACAGCAGCGCATCTTTGGAAACCATGCTGCTCTGAGCAGGGTGTTGGACTAGATGAAGTCCAGAGATCCCTTTCAGCCTGCCTGGTTTTGTTGCTCTGTGAAATGTGGCTTTGCTCCAGCTCACCTTGTTTAAAGCACTCGTGGAGCTTTAAATCTTGTTGACTGCCTTGTGAGCCCTTAGTTGTTGGTGTTCGGTTATTTTTGTTAAAATAGACATGGAATCTCAGGCAGCCATTTGTTGAGATAAATGTGATAATGGTCAACTTCATTCTGCTTTCTCTCATCATGAGATGTAGACAAAGAGAGAGGGCAGATGGCTTAGTCTTTTCAGCAGATTTCAAGGGAAATGCCTCAAGAGGACTGCAGACGGGACAACCTCCTACTGTTCAGCGCTGCAAGGACCAAAGTCTGCAAACTGTGCTAAGCTGGTATCTTTGTCACGAGACCTGCTTGTCTCAGTGCAGCTTTGTTCCCACAACACCCATCTTCTGGTGTGGCAGAGGAACAAGCGAGGTTTGCTGCACGTGGTCTTACACCTTGCGATGTGGTGATGGTTGTGCAGCCCTGTGTTCAGGCTGACTCTGTGGCTGTTCTGAGGGAAAAGCTGCAAACGGGGAGGCTCAGTGTGTTTCTGTTCAGCTGTTGGCTGTGGTCACAGTGGGAGAGTGTGAGGCAGAGGCTGTGCTGCCCAACCTGCTTCCAACACCTTGGCCTCCCCGGCAAATGCTCGGAGAAAAGGTACCTGCAGCCATGCACGTGCTTCCCCTAAATGCTGAACCCATATGTTGTTTGTGCACTGCGCAGCAGGTCCTGCTGGTGCTCCATATGGTGCTCGGACCTGGTATGGAAGTGACCGGCCGCCTTTGCACCCTGTTCGTTCTGCGGCCGTGGGACTCGGGTGACGCTCCCCGCTTTCCTCTCCTGGAGCTGCTTCGGCTGGCTTGTGCTGGAAATGAAAGCACATGTAGCAAGGAGAAAATAATCGGACCCTATTAGCTATTTTACTGCTGGCACTAGCTGTGCCAGGCAGGATAGAGTCGTTCTGCATTTTGCTGTGTTACCTTAACTCTGTTCCTGCGCAGTGCTAATTATAATCGTGATATGATCTAATTAAAAACCACTCTCTATACTGCCTGATTGATTCTATGTGAAAGTGAAAGCTGGGCAGGCTTAGCAACTCAGGAGGATCCCTGTCGCAAACTCTGACACAAACTTTGAGAATACAGGGGGAAGAACGCCTATGAATAAATGGGCTTGGTAATTATGGATATTGTCAGTAAAATCTCAATATTAAAAAATATGCTTCCCATAAGTATATGCTGTGCACGTGGCGGTCTGTACACAAATAGGCAGCCGTAGGTAGTTTCGGGGGAAGATGACTGACTGTTCAGCCATTTTTGTATTTGAAACTATTCCGAGTAAGGAGTCACTCCATTTGTACTACAATTTCTAATTCTGACTCTGCAGCTAAAACCCAGTGTGATTTTAATGGTTTTTAATTTACATTTGAATATTGCATGCTTATTTGTTTTCACCAGAGATTTGCTATTGATTGAATTCTTAAATGGTGTCCCTGCTGGCAGAGTTGCTTCCTACCAGTTAGCATCTGTTTGCTGGATTGGGGGGCTCTGAGTTCATATCCTTGCTTTCACTGACACAAATAGGATGGCTTAGCACATCTTTCTTTTTTTGTCTCCCCCTCTTTATTTGTCGTTCCCCACCTCCGTAAACCCTTCTGTCTTTTCTCTTTCTTCTTTTCCTCTTAACTTCTCACATAGTGAAGCTAACAGAGGAGGATGTGTGGGATGAGGAGTAAAAAAAGGGGAAAGAAAGTGAAAGAGAGTGAGGGAGACAAAAGGGAGAATGTGAGAGGTGAGGAGGAGGTGGTAATGAAGGTGGAAAATAGAACAAAGAAGGAGGGGGAGTGGGTGAGTGGAAGGGGAGATTAAATAACGAGAGCATGCGAAGGGGAGAGACTCTGCTCCGTGACTTTCAACTGGAGATATGGCAGTCATTTTTTTCCTGCTCACAGGAGAAGCAATTAGAGAGAATGTTGGTCCTGAACCTCTTCTGCCAGGCAGTTAATTTTCCAAAGCCATGAATGCATCAGCTTTATTTTATTCTTACCTGTAGATGTATGAATAACCTGTAGTTATTAAACATGTCAAGCAAGTCTGCCCACTGGTCACCATGGAGGAGTATCTCCAGGGGCTTTTACTTTTTATGTTGATGTATGAGCAATTTTTTGCACATAAAGATACAGTTTTGGCAAAATGAATCTGAAAGAGCGTTTGCGTTGTAGTTCCCTAACTGTATATCTGTTGTTCTTAGGTGGGATTGAACTTCTGGAGACTCTCTAAATCATTGCTTGGTGGAAGCAAGTTTTGTGGCAGACACAGAATAGCTGGGACTTCCCTGCCCCTCCACAGTCTCACATTGTCCACCTTTCCCCTGTCTTTGTGAATATCTCCCGCGCCATCCCTTCCTCTGGTACGGAAAAGTTGAAGGAAATCAGTGTTTCTCCCATTGATGGACTGGAGATGATGGGTGGCTGTTCACATACTGTCCTTTCTCTGTGTAAGACCATACCTTTTTTTGCTTTTTGATCAGGAAGGCTTAGGACTGATAACTGTGGTTGTGCAGAAGGATAGAGATGGCAGGTGATAACACAGGGAATGGCTCTGCCTGTCACTGCTGAGCCATCTTCTGTGCATTTTCCATTTCTTTGTTCTGTGTTCTGCAGCAACAGGGACATTCAGCTCATTATTTACTTGCTGCTATTCTGTGCATTAATACAGACTGTTGATTTCATTTGTTTATAGCAAGGATTTCTTTGAATATGTACACCAAACAGTTAGTCACCCCCAACCCTCCTGAAGCAAATTAATGGTGCTGAGCAGTTACAAATTAAAATGGAAAGTGTGCTTTGGTGCTTTGGTTTTCTGTAGTTGCAATGATGTCTGGGGAAATACTGCAATGGAGAAATTCTATGTTGAGTTAATTCTAGAAATTGTGCTCACATTAGAATTCCCTGAACTGTACTTTATATAAAAATGTTTTAATGACCTGCCATATTCAGTGCATTAATCTGTCAAAGAGAAGTGCATAGGAGTACATTTCAAATCCCAGAGTGGAACTGAGGGACTTTGTTAGAGGTGACATGCTGTTTTCATGGTAGGAGGCATGGGTTTGTTCCCTGATACCTTCCCCAATATTAACTCATGGTGAGAAGCTATTGCAGACTCTATAGTGGTGTAATAAGAATGAAAGACAAACTTAAATAAGGGAGTAATTGTGATATTTTTTAGCAATAATAGAAGTGTCTTTGTACTTCTTTGGAAGATGCTGCTGCAAAAGAGACTTGTGGACAACTTCTAGTATTTTCCCTTCATCAGCAGAAGAACAGCACTGGGAAACTGAGATTTCCTGGTGAGTTGTGCTTGGCTGAAGATTATATTTTCCTTTGAGGAATGTCTGTGAGAACACTTCTGTTGTTACTGTCACATGGATTGCTCCAGCATTTAGGAGCTGTAGGCCTGGGGTGGCATCCTCATTGGAGCTGTGCACAAGGAATGCCACAGAAAATACATTGTCCGAAAGAGTTTATAGTCTAAACAGACAGACAGTAGCATGTAAGGAAAGACTCTGAATATCCTGGTTAGCGTAACAGATGCTGATCTCAAAATTTACACCATAAGCATTGTCAGATAACTTGCAGGCACCATGGCACAACAGAATTCGAAGAAAGGATTTAAATAAAATGTGTGTCCCTGATTTAGCCCATTGTTATGCCTTCAGGGCAACCTAGTCTCTTCTTCCTTTTAATGTTCTTATCTTATTCCTTAGAGACACTTGCCACAGTGATTTTCTGTACTATAGTAAATCGTAAGTTCTCAACTACAGGTTGTCTTAGGGTATGGACTTTGCGAAGGTGATGGCATCATCTTATGTCCCTTGGTGGTAACTTGTAACATTTCAATCCTGTGGTGTGTTCAGAACTGAATTTCAGTTGCTTTAAATACTACATGCTAGACACTAGATGGTATTGAATAGGTGAAAAAGTCCTCTGTGAATATTTACAATGAAGACTAGCAAGAAAAAAATATCAAAGATCTGTTTTGAAGTTATGATTTTTAGGCACTAAGGACAGCTAAATTAAGGAAGAATATGATAAAAAACACTGTTAGAGAGTGAGCAAAATCCAAATGTTGCTCTTTGAAACTTTGGTTAATTTTAAGTTCCATATTAAAAGGATTTAGGGAAAGGCAGTTTGGGAGAGGCAGATGATTTGCCTGATCCCATAAGTCTGATGCTGTATGATTCTTCTATGATTCTTATCAGACTGAAGATGAGAAATAAAAGACTGAGGAAAACAGCAAGAGCCCCCAAAAGAGAAAATGAATGTATATGCAAGAAACGTGCAATCAGGAACAAGAGAAATGAAGTTCAGGGTATTCAGATTCCTTAGTTCAGCTTTTACTAATTAGACATTACTTCACCAAAATTTTAGGTACCTGTTCTTGGAATTCCACCTATATCCATGTATGTGATATAGCCACCTAAATTCCTCAAATAATGAATGGATAAGAGAATTTCAGAAGATGATACAGTCTGTCTGATACCCTCCTCATTTAGTTAACTGTAATGGAAGGTAAGCATTTCCAGGTTTGTATATTTTGTATAGTAGAATAAATGAAATCCCATCATATTTAGTTGAAAAAGTATGGACAAGTCGATGCATTGTCAGTCTCTAAGTAGAAAGATGCAACACATCAACTAAAAAATCAAAAGAAAATTAGTGACTTCATAGAAATGGCAGATAGAATTGCATTTGATTGATTAATGCAGTGTATTAAAAAAAGGTTAAATAGGTAGGAAACCATGAAGGTGATGTCCACAGCTTATTTTGATTTTGAGTTTAGGTTTGTTACACTTTTCTGCTGATATGGTTATGAACTCTGAGTAGTGTGATATATAATTATCTAAAATATCATGTAGTTTATGGCAGTAATGATATGTAGTTGGGAGAAAAAATTAAAACTTTTCAAAGACCAATGTTGTTTTGTTAATCAGGGAAGAAGTTATGTGGGTTTTTTTCTGTGGGACATTAATACCACATGTAATACTGGAGACAAGAAAAACAATTTCTATACCAATGTTACCAATGTCTTTTTTTTTTTTTTTCCCCACTCATTTTTCTAAGTGTTGGCACCTTGCTTATTGCATAATTCTGGTCTGCTCTGCTGCACGAGTTTCTTGCTTTCAAACTCCATATAGTCGATCATGTGCAGCTTCTTGCCTCATCCTAGAAAAGTCTCTTACGTCTCTTACATTTCTGTTTAGGTCAGTCCTTTTTGCTTTGAAATTAGTAAAATGTTTTCACTGCAAACTAAGTTTTAGGGAATAAAACCTCATTTCTCTTGTGTTCACCTTTTGCCCTCCTCTGCCATCCAGTGCAAGTCAGTCTTGTAGGTACTTCTTGTTCTTCTTGTACCTACAAGACACAACTTCTATTATGTGTGACTCAGCAGCAAGCTAAAAAACTGCTATTCTTACCATCCTCCCCTAGACTGTGAACAGACCTGCCACCTCTTCACCTTCAGCTTTTAATATGCTTACCTATATCATTAAGAACAAATAAGGTAGCTGTTTGCTAGACTGTGGATTCCTTGATCTAGTTGTGCCAGAGAAATAGTTGAGTGGTGGTCAGCCCATCCCTTCTCAAGTGGCATTTTGATCTTGGCTCTTGATCCTATGTGAACATGAAGAAAATGCTGTAACTTTAAATCCTCAGCATGTGCTACCATAGTGAAAATGCATAGGACAAAATATCTTGAGGAACAAAATACTTAGGTTTTGTAGTTAAGGAATTTGTGAGATCCCTGTCTTCCTTCTCATCTGAATCTGGTATTTTGTTAGTTTATACATCTTGACTGACTGTTACTCTTCTGGTGTCCCAAAAATACAATTTGTTCATTTGCAAAGAATTTCTGTTACTGAGGATGTACATGTATGTAAGACCTCAAATGAGGGAACAGTAAAGCATTTATACGGATAGGGAACTGTGGAATTGTCTAGTTTGTACAAGTAAAACCTTTCTGATCAGATATGGTTATACACATTTATATGATTAAGTGCTTGAAACATGTTGAAACTTGTCCTGAAAATCTGTTACTATATTTCTGTACATACATTGCATGACATCTTCACACAGAACATCCTCAAAGACAGTGTAAACATACGGAGTTTATAAAGTTAAAATTGGCAGTAATCATTTCATTATCTCAATGTATTAAACGGACTGAAGAATTACTTCAACATGGATAAAGGATGCTCCTTTATTATTAAAAGTTACTATCAAAAGGTTTATTCCTTTCATTTTGCAGAATGGCATGATATATGATTGTTATTAAAGCATAACCAGAAAGATCATATTTAGATCGAATGTGGTTTTGTGGCTTATAAATGTGAATTCAGGTTATTTCAGAAAAATAGTACAAATTTGATAACAGAGACTGTGATTAGGTTACAGTTGCACTAATGTTATTACTGTGGTTCTTCTTTTCTGAAGAGCAGAAAAGATTTTTAGAAAAGTGCTGACACAATTTAAGCATGTAAACATCCTGCCTTGCTCTTCCCTTTCAAAAGAGAAGATCTCTCCCTGGAGGCACTTCCATAATATTGTCCATCGGGGCTGAAACTGGAGACTTTGCTTTTCTGTGTTGCTCTGCTTGCCCTTCCAGTGTTCCTCAGGGTCCTACCCTTGGCGGCTTTGGTTTTTCCTGAGCAGAAGGGAGGTTATGATAAACTGTCAGCAACTTGATGTCTTCACTAGGAGGAGCTGATGCTCATGAGGGGGGCTTCTTCCCCCTGTTTGCTGGGGGGGGAAGCATGCTGTTGATGGTCTCTCATTCTAGGTGTTTTGGTCAGCATGGGTTAATTCTTGTATTTTTCTTTTTAAGCTCAGTCTTGCTCACTTGTTTTTTCCTCGGTCCTCAACCACTCTATTTTTCTGTCCTCTTTGTTGTCTTTGTTGCTGTTTTTTCATGAATCAGGAGGCTGCACTCCTGCAGTGACTGCTCATTGACCACTGTCACACCCGTGCACAGTCTGGGACCTCTGGTATTGTCCGGTGTCTGCACTCTCCGACACCACCCAGGTAGTTTAATCCACACAGGTTAGCTACTTATTGCTACTATAAACTAAAGCTGAACAAAACAACCTTAGGCAATAGTTATCTTGACTGCTAGACGATTGCTTTCAGAGCTACAACTAAATCAACTCAGGCAGGGCCAAGACAAACCCGAGTCCAGATTAATAAATTAAATATTTAAACATTATCATGTCTGCAGACCATTCTTTTAAGCTAAATATTTAGCTTCTTTTTTTAAACTGTTTTAAGGACAGTGAAGTAATTGGAATCATGACTGCGTTCATGCCATGTGAAGAGGCCTAAGTAGATGCTTACTAGACTGCCATTTAAATGCACCTGGCATGTAGAAGGAACTATTCTATACTTGTCTCAGTTTTATATGGAGTCATGGCTTACGTTTAATATAGTATAGTATTTTTTTCTAGCTTACAAAAGTGAGTTTTAGTAAATTAACCTTTTAATCCTAGTGTTTTCCAAAATGAGGACAGGAGCTCTGCTGTTAACGTGGAGAGTTGAACACTTCTTCTGTGGCTTTGGGCCTTAGAACTTGGGTTTCTTGAAAACATTAATGTTTCTTTCTTCTCCACACCCTGCGATTTAAATTCCAGAAGAGAACGGCAACAGTTTTATTGCCTCAACTCTTATTTTCATTTGCAGAACAGAAGTAAGTTCATATTGGGTAGGAATTTCCTTGGTGTGTTTAAAATAGGTTTCTGTGTTTTGGGCAGTAACACCAAAGAAGTTGCTTTGTCGGTGGAGTGCAGTTCAAGTGACTACTGAAATGAGCTCTGGAACCCTTTCTCAGTTCCAGTGAGACTATTATCTACCCCATGTGTTATAAAAGCTGGTCTTTTGTATTACAAACAAGCAGTGTCCCCCCATCACCCACTTTCTTCCCCTTTATGCGATGCTATGTTGAGGCGATTAAACATATGCTGTGATTAAGCCAATTTTTGGAGTACCTCTTCTTCTAGCCCCACAAACTGTTCAGCCACTGGCTCTGAAGTTCAAAGGAACCCAGAAAGCACCAGTTTGAACTGGGGGCAGAAGAGATGAGGACAGAGATCATGTTGGATTAGCCATAGGCATCTCAGCTCTTTCTCAGGCTCTTCATTAGAATTTTCTAAGTCATGTCATTCTACTGAATAGTATTCAAAATTTAGTTATGTATTTATGTTTTAAATATTCTGGAGAAAGTATCAACAGATATGGTCCTACCTTTGCTTTGCAAATGAAAATGAGAGTCCATGCAATTCAAAAGCTGGCCATTATGCTGCCCTTTTAAAATGATGTGCCATTAAGGAAGAAGTAATAATTTACAGTTGTCTAGGAGCCAAACCTCCATTAGGTGAGACCACCAGTGAAATAGTACCACCTGTTTCTTTTTAAGTCAACAGCAAAATTTCTGGGCCCCAAAGTCTAATTATTAGAAGTGGGTGAATGTGGTGGAGGCAACCTTAAAGAAATTTTATTCTAGGGTGTCTGGGTCTAGTTTAGAGATCTGATTACCAAATGAAATAATATATTTTTTTAATGGTTTTTCAATTATAATTACGAAATGAACAACTGTTTGTTATCTCAAATTAAAAAAAAAACCCACGACATGTAGAGCCAATTAGGAGCTATTCAGGCAATCAAAAGCAGATACTTTAGTATAAGGTAATTGCAGTCTCCATTGACTGTAACTAGGTCCAGGATTCAGTTGCCTGACTGTGGTCTTCTAGTGCATCTATTTGAGATGTTCTTTGGGACTTCTTATTTGGGAACATCTGTGTGTATGGGGCTCACAGTTTTAATATGCAGAGTTAAGCAAGTATTATTTTGTTTGTTTATACATTTGCCAATCTCAAAAAACTGTTTTAAATGATTGTCTCTGAAGGATCTAATACATTATGGACTTTGCTGTACTGTGAGTTCCAGAACCAGAAAATGTCTCACTTATTAATCCTCTTGACTTAATCATTTCAGCTAATGAATAAGGAAGGAAGTAAACTAAATAGTGCAATATTGGCTCGCCATAGTAAAAGCCTGCTAATGCATTTAATGTTTTCCAAATAGAGAAGAAGAAAATTAAACAGTAGAGCAGTATATTTGCAAGATTCAGAAAGTGCTAAAAATGAATACATGACAAAAGTTGTCTGACACTGTGCTTCAATTTTTTTTTGCTTTTTTCCTAGAGTGGCATTTGTATTGTCATCTATTCCCTTTTTGTTTTCAGCACCTGCAAAGACTTAAGCTGCAAATTTTATATTTGTCTTGCAACTCTTGTCAGTCCAAATGTCTCTTGTGCGAATTTGTCTTTGCTCTTCTTACAAATAAAATGCAAATCATATCCTTGCCAGAACTAAACACTTATCTAAGTGAAATCAGAATAAATACTTGAAAGTTAAAACTGAGATTCACCTTCTATTTGAGAAAATCACAGAATGCTACATTACTTTTTTTGGCTCTAAAAAAGTATGTAAAAAGTCAGAATTCCAGCTCAAAGAAATATACTTTTTCTGAATTAGGCTTTTTAGATACTTTACAGTTCACAGAAGGTGATGAGGCTAATTGAACAGCAGATACTCAGGATTTCTTTTTTTTTTTTTTTTTAAATTATGGTAACATGTTGCAATTTGTAGGAATTGAGTATTTATGATTTAAGATGAAGGGTCTAAATCAGTGGAGAACGTCAAGAGAGTCAGGGTGAGCTCTGCGAGGCATATGAAAAGTTTGCCAATGATGCCAGTCGCAATAGCAGAGTTGACAAGAGGATAGCGGCCATGACGCCTGGTGCAAGGGGAAGCAGGAGAGCTATTCATAGCATCGGCAGCGGTGACACCATGAGCAATAAACAAGAGTGTTCCACTTCAGTCAAGAATTCAAAAGCCTTTTCATGAAATTAATTAAGAAACTTTTTGGCAGCGGGGACATCCTAATTGTCTTTTGCATCCTCAAAGAAAGAAATCAGGGGAGCTCTGCTGAAATTCAGGACTTGAAAGTAATCAACTTTCCTACCTGCCAACATCTGAAACCTAAAAATAGGAAGTAGAATGAAGAAGGGATTTCAAAATTGTTTCTAAAGAATTTCCCCTGACTGAAGGCTTTGAGATTTACCTAAGGGACATTAGTAGGAGAAAATAAAGATGCAACACTCTGAAGCATTTTGCTGCAATTAATAGATCTTTTTGTCTGGTGAAAGTACAATGAGGCTTAGTTTTTTAAAATTATACCATGATTCACATTCAGGAGTGGAGAAAATGACATTATGTGAGAATAGTGAGAGCCTTCTTTCATAAGGAGAAATAGCTGACATTTTTTATCATGACGAGAAGCTATTTTCTATGAATTTTAAAAGATTTCAGTAGTACGAATCATCAAGGGAAAAGCATACGCCTGAATGGCCAAGAGAATTTTTTTTCTTAAGAAACTGATTGCCATTTTTCATTGTGGTTAATATTAAATGCTCGTGTATGACTCTTAATCTGTAAATCCTGGGTATCGTAAAAATGCAAGTTCATTTTTGTACTTCTAAAATTTCAAACGTACTTACTAAAAACTGCAGGAAAGATTTTTAAGTAATTCTGTGTAGACACTACAAAGCAGAAAATAGGGCAATATTTTTAGCATTTTTCAGAGATGAAAAGACTAATGTAATACTTTGAAACTTTCATTTGCCTATATTCAACAGTATCCTGTCAAGTTTGATATGGAATATCTTTCAGGGAAGGTAATACTTTACCCGTCTAATCTATTCAGCTCATAGTAGTTGACACCTGACTGATAATTTAATTTGAAGCAGTTATAAAGAGACTTTTTTTTCCCTAAGGGCAGGTTGCTGGTTGTTTTTTTGTTTGTTTGTTTGTTAACAGAATTTCCATCGTTCTTTGCCTGGGGAAAAGGAGGCTGAGGGGAGACCTTATCCCTCTCTACAACTACCTGAAAGGAGGTTGTAGCATGGAGGATGTTGGTCTCTTCTCCCAGGTAACAAGTGATAGCACAAGAGGAAATGGCCTCAAGTTGTACCAGGGGAGGTTTAGATTTGATTTTAGGAAAAATTTCTTCATGGAAAGGATTGTCAGGCATTGGAACAGGCTGCCCAGGGAAGTGATCGAGTTACCATCCCTGGAGGTGTTTAAAAGACGTGTAGATGAGGTTCTTAGGGACATGGTTTAGAGGTGGACTTGACAGTGTTGGGTTAATGGTTGGACTCAATGATCTTGAGAGTCTTTCCCAATCAAAATGATTGTATGCTTGTTTGCTTGTATTTGGGTAATGTGATGATACAGCTCATCAGTATTGATTCGTTATAAACAGATAGAAACTGTTTGGAATGACAAGCTGTGAAGTACAGAGAATTGGTAAGGGATGCTAAAGAAATGAGGGAAAAAATCCAGAGCTGCAGGGAGGAAGAGGTCATTCAGGGAATGTATTTTAGATAGAAGATACCCTAAGGAAGACACCGACCCATTTTCAGATGGACATACTAGCACTGCTAATATGTACAAAAGGTGAGAGCATTAGATAAATATTCTGTTTGTACATGGAAAAAAATTTAGAAGTATATTTGCATCCTATGAGGAAAAAGAAGTTTCCCACTTTGATAGTAACCAAAGAAAACTTGAGACAACACCTGCTTTGGGTAAATAATTAAAAAATAAGATGGCCTTAGTTACTTGTTCAAAAGAAGACTGGAAGACTTGGCTGCAGAAGACTCTGGTTGACTGATGCTCTTTTTTTCTTTGTCAAATTTGGGAGCATTAGGAAAATTCTGTGAATTCATATGACTTCTGATATAGTGCTAGTATACCAAAGGGGCACTCAGGTAACCAAAGAGGCTGTTGGGCCATCAAGCCTGACGCTTGTCCCAGGCATTTCATGGAATCATAGAATCAGAATGTCTTGAGGATCATCAAGTCCAACTCCCTGTTGTAATATGGAAAACAGAAAAAATGGATAAAGGAAAGATACATTTCTTAGGGCATTATGCTTTTAAAGTTTGTTGAAAGGTTGCAAAAGGGTCAGTTAAGAGCGACAATAATGTTTCAGATGCTGGAGAAACTACTTTGCAGTGAAGGATTTAGACATCTTAATCTGTTTAGTTTATCACAGGGGAGATCAAAAGAGGTGACTTGATTATAAAATATAAACACTTTCGTAGATGCACGGTATCTACCACTAAAAGCTTTTTGATCTAGTGGTAAAAGGCTGCCCTTGGAAGCAGGGCATGCATTTGTCAGGGTGAGGGGGATTCACCTGGGAGGTGCTGGTCTTCTCTCAGTATTCTCAGGAAAAGACCTGCTTCTTATCTCAAAGTTAAAGCATTATACAGCTTCAGATCCCATCAACGCAGTGTTAACGCACTTCCGCAACATTAGGACTTAGTTAATTTTTTTCTTTTTTTTTTCTTTTTTTTTTTTTTCCCCAAGGACAGACAGAAGAGTTTGGGGCCATTTTCAAACTGGTTTACTAGAGTTAGAACTGAAAGTTTTGATGTCAACATGTTGCAAGAACGTTAATGGGCTCATATTGTACGGATCTTCCTAAGTCAGGAGCAGGTTTCCTAAAGGAACTAATTGACATGTTTTATAGTGTAGTAAAGACAACTTACCTAGAATTACTGCTTTAATATATTTCATTGTACGTGCTGGTAATATTTCCAATATAATGGTTGCAACCAGTCCACTGTTTCTCAACTCATCAGTTGTATGTACCACCGAATGTAACTCCCTGGTCATCAACTAGGTACTGATACAAAATGTGTGAAGCCATACTTCCACACTCCTCTGGGCTAAAATAGTAATATTTCCAGTCTCTACATGGTGTAGTGGTTTGGCTGAAAAATCTATATGAAGCATCAAATTATCCCCCAGCTGACTTCATCTACCAAAATGACACAAAATAGGATGCTGTCATTTGAGTTCCTAACATTCTTCTTCCTTCCAGTGTTCCTCACATATATTTCGGTCTTCTAATGACCTGTGACATAAATAAATTACAGTAGCAATGGCAGTGAGCACAGGCAGATAGTCTAGTACAAAAAAACCCCAAACCTCCTACATCTCCGTCCTCATTACTGAAGAAAAAAAAACCCCTGTTTGTCCTGCAATGTACCATATCCTAACTCAAGTCCTCATAAAGCACAAGAGACAGTTTCACACTAGTACAGTCTTATCAAGATATTTTCTCTCTCCTGTTTTTTGAATATACATGTAATATTGGACATAGCAGGATACTATTTTGATAATCTTGGCAATTTATTGAGAGGAAGAAGAGGTGAGAGGTACTGCTACCCAGAGATACTTACTCCTTGTCTGTTTTCAGGTAGGAAAAGTGCTACTTTTCATCAAGAGGGCCAGATTTGCTGTGGGCCATCATTCAACATGACAAATTTGTCTGGCAAATTGTACTTAACTTCCTGCTCTTTGGGAAGCTGGCAGATACAAGGCCACATCAGTGACACGGTCGGATGATGTCAGTGTTCTGGGCCCAGCTCACCTCTTTGCTGTTCTGGCTTTAGACCAAGGCATGGTGCAATGCACAGATGGCTTGGGAGATGATTTTCTTTGAAACATAGGAAGTCTCAGTATTTGTACTGTTGGCCAGCTCCATTTTCTTGAAGCCTCCAGATCTTCCGTTCTACTTCAGAAATGCACTGGTGGCTGTTCGCATTATAGCTGATGGAGAGAAATTTTCAGTTGTTCCACTTGGGTGGAGAGAGCTGATAAGAAATCATCATCTTCTGTTTTTTAGGATCTCACTCTAGGTGCCCATACAGCTTCACTCTTGTCATTCTGTTGAGCTTTTAAAGAATATTGTACAATGTGCTGGATAAAAATGTCACTTAAGTGCTCTTGACATACAGCTTTGGATTTTACATCACGTACCTCAAGTAAAGGCAGTGAGTGCCTTTTAAAAAACATGGCACAGAACAAGACTGCAAAATAGTGGTCTCATTTGATGACTGTTCTGTGTGTCTGTGAAAAATCTGTGAATTTGGCAGAAGGACAAGTCAGTGATCATCAAAAACGCAAGAACTCTGCTTAGATTATCAGAGGCTGCTGGCTCAGGCAGTAAGAAATCCTGATGTAGAAGAATGATGTTCTTCCTTTACACTGAGCTCTGTCTGGAAATCCATTTTTAGGTTAAGAAAATACTGAGGTATGACAGGAACTAAATCCTTACAGATTTGGCTCTCTAAAGGGCTAGCCGAGGGGAACAAAATACTTTTTTTCTGCTAGGGAATAACGCTATGGTGAGATCCAAGTATTCTGGAGCAAATACTGATTTGGTCGCTTAAAAAATTATCAGTGTTTTTTCTATGGACGCAGCTACACTGGAGTGTCAGATTTGTACCTGGAGCCTTCTGTGGCACTGGACCAAATACTCTGGGGGGCTGACGTTACTGCATGTGGTGTCTCACCAGCCTGTGGACTCCTGTGGCGATCCAAAGCTCTTTGAGTGCACTTTGCTTCATGGGCTGTTGTGAGAACCGCTGTAGAAAAGTAGAAAAATATTAACCAAGGAAAACCTTTGGAGGAACGTCTCTCTGCCAAATTTATGGGTATTTCAGGGTAGCAGGCAGAATCATAAAACAGGTTAGTAGACTTCGTGCAGTGTTTCCCAAAGGACACTCACTTCTGTTACTTGAGATATTATTGGTTTAAAATGAGCCCTAGGGGTTTTCTGTCAGGACTTAAATGGGAAATGGGTTGGCAGAAGCTTTCCTTCGCTTAAAATCATAGCTATGACCAGGATGGCTCCTCAGGAGAGAACCCCAGTGAGTCTGCTAGATGTGATTAATGAGCACGTGAAGCATCCCTCTTCATGTCCTTCTGCTGTGTTGTTCGTATGACAGTTTTCCAATATATGTTATTACAGGAATAAACCCCGTATTTTGATATATTAGCAGTACTGAACTGTGTGGACTGAATTCCTTTATGGGAATGCTTTTTGGAAAAGTTTGGGAATAAACAGTGAGCTTGGGAGTTAATCAAGCTGTTGATAGAAAACAGGAAAGAAAGGAGAAGAAAACCTGAAATTTGATGTCATGGTTTTCTATAGGCCTTGCTATGGAGGTTTAGATCAAAGGAAGAATAGTGTATACTAATTTGGGGCTCATACTTTCTGCTCAACAACTTCATCAGATAAGAGAGTTTTGCAGGAAAATTTTTTTTTAATACTGATTTAATTCTTAGCTTGTACAGTCTCAGTGAGCATCAAGAAACAAGGATGCTCACCACAAAAGAGGCTCAGTTTGTCTACTGAGAATAATTTCAGGCTCAAGACAATTTTCTTAAAACAGTTATGAACAGTGATATTTTGGGGAAAAATAGGTGATAAAAATGTAGAGAGCATGCTATGGGTTTTCTTTCACAAATAGTATTCTTGAGAACATTTAACTTTAGTAGAGAGTACTTTAAAAGAAGGAATTAAAATAAATCACAAATATAAAAAGCCTTGAAATTTTTAATTTTACTATGTGCTGTGCTTAAAGCATAAAATAAAACCAGTTAATGTTCTCCTTTTCTAATTTTCTAATTCACTAAAATGCCATATGCTTTTCATTTGTGTTTACTTTGGCATCCAGAAAAATGAAGGGAATTAAATAATGCTGGAGACAAGCTTAATCATTATCTTGTGTTCAAGCACTTTGATGGTATATTTAAAATAGATGTGTGAGCCTTTTTTGTTCCTTGTAATATGGTATTATAAAGGAAGGTGAATAGGATGATAAATTAGAGATGCTCTCAGCGAGGCTGTTAAATTATTTTTAGATAGAAGACATACTGTACACACTGAGCCTTAGCTGAATATAATTAATTCGAAACATTATCACTGTTGTGCTTGCAGTCCTATTGTAATTTTTTTTCAGTTCGGCATCTTGCTGGCTCCTATCACACCCCTCACTGTGAGATCTTTTCCTGTTTTGCACGTGTCCTGTTTGTCACCACCATATGGTAGCTAGAATTTCAGTAGCTTTGCTCTGTTTACAGACCACTGTGCTTTGTCATATTTTTGCTGCTCACCCTGTATTGCCATCTGATACCTATCATCTGTTTAACACATTGGATGCCAAAAATATTCAGATTTTTTTTTTTTTCAAATGCATGTGTGAGAAAGACTGTTTCAGAAAGCTGTTTTAATAAACATTGCTCCAAAGTAATTTCCTGTTATGTTGAACCAGTACCCACACCTCTTAACTTTCCAAACTTCTTAACAGGTGCCAGATGACTGAAGGGATATATTGCAGCACTGGGGATTTTTTTTTTTTTTCTTTTGGTTGTGTGCATTACACTGTTAGTAGCAAACTGCAATGTGTTTAAGCATCTTTTCCCACTGCGTGATTGTAACAGAAACAATATTCTCAGAGAATAGCAGGGTCTGTTCTTACCCTGGTTGCTAATTCCAACTTTATTAGGCTTGTACCGAGTAACTGTTTTTGAGACTGGTTTGACAGATAGAATACATTATGATTTGCAAGTGTTGGCATTAGTGATGGCTGATGCCATTTTAATCCAACTTTTCAATCTCTCGTGATATTGACACCAAAAAATCACTTCACTAGCTGTCATGATGTAAGTAAATTTTGAGGACAGGGGAACAGATAGTATGAGAAAAGACTGTATCACTGAATTAGAGGTAGAGGAGCTTGAGAAAGCATTTGGGGTATTAGACATTGTGAGTTTTTCATTCAGTAGTACTTTAAGATGCAAAAATCTTGACTTGCCAGGTGTTCATAAGCTTAAATTTTAGAAGAGGTGCTCATAAGCCTATGTTTCCTATGGCTTCTTGGTGGGACGAAGAAAAGCAATTCACAGTTGAGCACCCATAGCAAAGCCATAGAATTCTGTGGTCGCCTTCTGCCAGTGTCCCTGGGTATTGCTGTGCGTGGGGTTTTCCAAACTGACTTAACTGCTTGAAAGTGCAAGTCCCTGCATGACCAATTGCCTATAAACAGTAGCTGATCTCCGAAGACTTCGGGTAGTCCCATCTGATGGGCGGTTGTTCTGCTCTCCACTGACTTGGGTCATCTTTGTTGTAGGGAGCTTGACTGATCAGGACAAGTTCTGCTTGGGTTATGGGATTCGTTCAGCTGAACTTAGCGATGCTACTAATTAATATTATTCAGTTCGATAAATGGTCTTCTCTTTCATTTACTCAGGCACTGGTTCATTAAAACATCTAGTCGTTAGTAGTTCTGTATTCAGAGTAAGAGACCTAAATACTGGTACATGTGTTTATCATTTTGCGTAGGTGCAAATTTGTGCCTCACTTTAAAAACCTCTTCCATATGACTTTAATTCATATTTTTTTCTCCTCTCCAATCCTTAAACCGAGCTTTTCTATTGTAAACACCTCCCATGCCCTTTCAGGCTTTTCGCACTTTGTTTTACGTGGCTTTCCGTTATTCACCATTTTATGCCTGGTTGGTTAAAATGTGATGACCATCCTTGGGAAAAAACCATGCCTACAGAAGCATATTATGTGATTCAGTAAATTAATTCAAAAAGTTGAAGAGAACACCATTTAATTCTCCTCTGTTTCACTCTGATAACAGATTAGGTTTTGTTTCTTCACAAAAATATGATTTTGGTGAAGTTTAGTTTAAATAAATGATATTTGTATTCCATAATATAATGAAGCTGACTTTTTGAAGAGAAAATAAATCAAGTTATTTTTTACTCATTGATTTAATGCATTTTAAGGGACATTTGCTGGAAGAGCCACTTCGCAAAACAGTATTTTACTGGAGAAAATTCCTACAGGGCTCTGAGACTACTGCTTCGAGGATCATTTTGTGCTTCTTTCAGTGAAGTAGTGGCATTAAAGGACTGTTATGCCATCCCGAGCTGACACAGGTCAGCTCATTCAGGAGACACATTTTGTGTCTTGTATATTACATGGTGCTGGGTTAGATTCAGTAATATTTAGGTAAATGAGGAAAATTAAGACATCACTTAGGCAGTTGATAAGGAAAACCTTGATCCAGTACCTGAAATATTCCTCTTTTTATGTCCTGTTATAAAACTAGAGATGGAAACTTCTTGCGTATTAGCTAGCAAAGCAAGAAAAAAGAACCAGGATTAGGTAGCACAGTTTTTATCCCTATTTTTTAACTCATAATCTATTGGTACTTCCAGTTATTTTTTCTCCACTTTTTTACAGTTTTTGGTTCAGCGGGACTCAGTATCAGTGACAAAAAATTCACAGAGTGATTTGGTCCCATTCTCTACATTAGAGGTTGTTTCCTCCTCAGCTGCTAATCAGTGCTCTTGATTCTCGGGCATGTTGAAGAACCCTTATTTTGCAAACAGTGTTGTTTCATGTTGCTCTGAGAAAATCTAGAGCTGTTGATTTGGCTGGGGAATACAGCAATTAGTTTCGCTCTGCATCTTGATGAAACTTTCTTTAAGGAACTTTTCAACAGTCCTTGTTACAAGGTTTTATAAAAGAAGCTTGTGTCTAACATATTTAGGGCTTTTTTTTTAATAGGCCACTGTGTATGAAAATTACTTGTATCTGCAAATGCAGTAATGTAAAAGGACATGCCCTATAATCTTGCAAATGATACCAGCCTGGCTGGGTGTCTTTGGGATCTTTGCTTTCTGCCATACACCTGTACTAAAACAGTTCATCTGTTATGTTATATAAGGAAAGCAGAAAAAAGGAAAATATTTCACTGAAAGAAAAAGGCAAATTAACCTTAGTTAGTTGCCTTTAATAATTTTATAATTCTTCTCTTTGTATCAGAGTAAGTCCTGGTTTCATATATTTAAGTAAGCCTTGCATAAAACTTTATTAAATACTTCTCTTTAACATATATGAATAGATGTTTGTCCCTGAAATAACTGGTGAAAGAAGACATGACTTATCTTACTTCTCAGTTTAGCAGGGGCTAAATTATAAGAGTGTTGTGAATTGCAGAGATACTGGAAGATGTTCTCGCTGCTCTGGTTTGATAATGCAGGTAGGCAGCAGGTAGGAGAAAATTTCTCAGGTCTCTTTTTACAGTGTATCTTATGGAAACTGTTGATCTGACAAGTTTTACAGAACCGAAATTCACTTTTAAAACAAAGTCTGTGGCAAACCTTGTTATTTTGATTTGCAGTAAGAGAAGCCTTTTTTTTTTTTTCCAAGAGGCACATATCTCGGTTAAAGTCATATACAAACAAAATGAAGTTTGCACCTTGACAAATGCTAGGACTTTATTTCTTAAAATGCTTGCTTTTGACAGCGCGGTTGCAGGAGCAGCTCAAGCTACCACTTCTGCTGCAGTAAATGGTTTTACCACCCTCTGCCTCAGCTTCTGATTCTCCTTCTGCTTTTTAAAATTGTTTTTATTCATAACATTAATGCAAATGTGTGGGCTCAGGTTTTTTTCCTTCATTTGTGTCTAACTCCATTCATTTTCCTGGACTAGGTCCCTGTGTGGTTGAATGAGTATTGCTGTCCCTTGGTTACTGTGGCTCGTTTTCCTGCAGCAGGTATTGCCTTAATGCTGCAAGTAGAATAATATATTTATTTACTTGTGCAGTTTTGATGCATGAGTAGTTAGAACAATCTTTAAAAATATGAATATCTTTATAGGTCCTATGTTTATTAGGTAGCTAAGGCTTGGCCCGGAATGCTTGTTTTAACAATTCAGTAAGAGAGGGACTGTAACCTGGGGATATTTCCGTAGTGGTTGCACTCGGAAAACTTCAGGCTGCTAACAGCATCACGTAGATGAACTCATGAGACTTCTGAACTCTGTCACTTGGAGGTGGTAGCTACTCTTCAGAGCAAACCACCTGCTCTCCTGCTGCACTCTCTGTGTTGGGAGCGCTGAGTGGTGAAGAAATTAAATGGGAAACTGCAGCAGAGCTGTGATGGTTACGTGAGATGATCAATATTGGTGAGGTTGCCCACAGGGATAAGAGGCGTATGAAAGTGCCCATAGTGGTTAAGACCAAAGGAGAAGGCATTGACGCATCGTGCGCTCTTCTCACCACTCTTCTACTGGCTCTGGCCAAACTGTCTTTGTACAGCACTGGGAAGAGGAAGCCTGACAGAGAGGATCCTGTTGGCTTTGGGGCCTCCAGCATCCTCTCATGTCTCTGGACAGAATGTTGTTTGAGTAGTCTACTGATTCTGTGGAGGTCTTTGTGGTGCTGTGCTTGGTGTCCCCTGCCATTAACTATTTTTACAGTTGAGTGTTTTTCTTACTCCCCTCTATCTCATGTGTTTGTTTTGTTTGTTTGTTTTAATTCTTTGACTCCCATGATTGTTTTCCCAGCTTTGAGATGGTGGTGACAGTGTTTAGCTCCATCCCCCTTCCATAGGCCATATTAGGGGTGGAGAACCAAAAGCGGCCTATTGGGGCTACCCAGAGAAGCATAAAAGTATAAGGCAAATGGGTAAAGATATGTCTCCTCTCTGCATGATACCATGTCATGTACCTTTATATACCTGTTGTTCTAGCAGAGCGTTGAGTTGACTGTGTTAGGGGACACAGAAGTGTCTGCTCGCCTGGAAGCTGGACTATGTGGACTATGGTTGTTCCTTGCAGTTTTTAAACCAGCTTTTTCCAGTGGGCTTGGGGACAAATGTTTATGAATGTTATTTTGGTGTGGAACTATGTGCAAACCCACCTGATGAGTCTTCATACTGTATTAATCCTTGTGTCACTGAATTTGATGAGTGTAATTATTTGTGGTCAGTGTAATTACAAATTTTATTTGGATAATGCTATGAAATGGTTAAATTAATGGAGCTTTATCCTTTTCCTGTCACCGGAAGGCAGAAAAGTGGGTGGCTCCTTGCCACCATTTCCCACTCGCCATCCTATTTCCATTCTTTTAACTCATTAACATTTTCAAAGTCATTAATACTGACTCTTCTGCTTGTACTTACATCAGAAGGTTACTTGAGGGGCTTTATGTGAAACCTGGTCTCACGGCTGGTCTGAAATTCCTCTCTTGCTGTGACTTCTTCTGACAAAGGTCTCATTCTCTAAGACAGTAATCTGGAGCTTCTTCCGCCCTGGTGTAAACTCCATCATTTACAGTTCCCTCTGCACCTCGGAGGGATAGATCATATCTTTCGTCTCTTTTTCTTGTATTCTGAATTTGTGTTGCCCTTTCAGTGTTTTCCATGCTTGTGCTGTGACCTAGAGTTCTTCCTCCTTGTTTTTGTGCAAGCCAGCTGGGACATCATGAATAAGGAGAATGTGTTTCCAGATCCCAGCTCATAACGGCAATTGGGTGGAAGGGCTTATACCTCCTGAAAAAGGCCAAGGAAGGGGGCATGGAGGTTCCCAAAATTGCAAGGGCTCTAGGTCCTGAGATGTAGTTGGGATGGAGCAGTACTGGGTGGAAAGACTTTGTCTCCCTTCTCTCTCAGTCTTGTTTCAGTTTTTTTTGCCTATTTAAACATCAAAATACCAAATAACTCTTAACTGTTGAAATGTAACAATTTTGCCTCCAAAATACCCACGAAACACCTCCCAATGCTACTGAAACACTTTTAATGAAAAATAAGACTTTAACTGCTGGAATATAAGCTTTTCTTCACACAGTTACCATAAAGCATAGGGACTGTACTCTTACTTAAGGGAGTGGAAATAGTCACATGAGGAGAATGGAACATCTTTTTATCAATGGTATCAGTTTTCATATTTTTATGAACTCAGAAGAAAAAAAATCAGTTGATTTAAATTATTTGCATTTTTCATAAAACCATGGCATAAGAGTATGTTTTTAAACAAAGAATGGATAATAATTCATTATTTTTTCTGCTGAAGGCATTGATTTCTTCAGTACTAAGTATATCTCAGCATGTAAGTGCTTTTTAATACAAGACATACACAGTTTCTTTCTGAATTCCTCAGCTATGCCTTTTTTAGTACTGTTATGTGTTGTTTGCTTCATTATCTGGTTTCTCTTGTATACCTCAGAAAGGGTAACGCTTGTTCAGGAGGAACTGTGGGAAGCTGGAATGTAAATTCCTTATTGTAGATATCGCACATTTCTGACTCACAGTTCTTCGGTTTTGTAAGGAGGAAGTCTGCTTGTGGGCTGTGATTATTTTTAAAAAACCAAACCCAACAAATAGAAGTATATGAAAATAAAGTTTTCCAGTAACCTACATTAGGAAACTTCCAGGAAGCTGAAAAATTACATTTTATGCAAGTCATTTAATGAGCTCATTTATATGCTTACAGAAAACCTGTCCTTAGTAAAATGTTATCTTGCAAATGCCTGTTACTGCTGATGAAAAGGCACCAGATAAGAGCCTCGTGAATAAAGCCGCAGTCCACGCCACTTTGCTGGTGTCCCTCTGCTCCGATGTGATGAGGAGGGGGACTTTCTAACCAAGGTGTGGGACTTCTTTGCCTCAGCCTGTACAGTCTTGTTAGGATGCTGACAGGCAGCATGCACTTGATAAGACTTTATACGAGCGAATTTGAATGAAGATAACTTGGACAGAGGGCATAAGTATCTGTTACATGTGTACAACTTCTAATTCCAGTGGTGATGGCCAGCTCTAAACTCCTGTGGGAGGTCTGCAAGTGAAGCCTTCATCTTGGCCAAGATGGGACTTCATCACGTGTCTCATAATGAAATTCTTTATGGTTGTGCTGCTCCTGGTTCCTAGGGTCATGGGCATGTAGGAAAATACTAACATGCATTAAAACCACTTTGTCCCTCATGGACATGGAGAAAAGGATGAGTATATTGCCTTAGAGTTGGAAGCTACAAAGTGTATTACTAGAATCATAAAATGATTAAAAAGAAATTTTAAAAAGTAACTTCATGAATTTCTAAATAATGTTGGGAGGTTTGTATTACCATATTGCCTGGAAGCACTTGTCATGGACTATAACCCTTCTGAAAGAGGGTTTTTACGGCCATAGAAAGAAAGTCAGTCTTTGCTACAGGGGCAGCCTGTGTTGTAAGTATTAAGCAAATAATAAAATAATAGGAGCAGACAGGGGAGTCTGTATTGTCTGGCCTGATAAGTAAAAGTTTTAACCTACCAGTAACCTATTTTTTGTCAAGATCTTTGTAGGCATCAAGGCAAAGGACAGTTTGAAGAAGGATAATGGGATGATGTTGTTACTAATACTTCCGCGTTAGGAGTAACAAGGGGAAAACAGCAAAGATTTGTGCTTGAAAGTTTTAACTTGAGCAGAAGCGTCTCAGTACTGAATGAGAAATGACAGGCAGGGTGGAAATAGGCTGTGAAAGTCTTTGAAGGTGAAGATAAGCCATTTATGTTTTATGCAGTAGAAAAGGAGGCTCATCGGAGGAATACAAAGAGAAAGGTAAACCAAATTAAATTGTATTTCTTGCAGGCATCTGATTAGACTGTCAGGAGGACAGGCTTGCACTGGCAAGAAAAGGAATTGAGGGATGATCTGCTGATAGCTGAATGTTTTAAGCTGGATGGATATGAAATTAGCTAAACTTAAGTGTGTTTTATTAATTTGAAAAATTAATCTCCGAGGCTTGTGTAGCATTTTGAGGTAAAGGTCTAAATAGATCCGAGTCCAGTGTGACACAACAGTTATTGGTCCTGAGTGACAGGCAGAGTGGAGGTGATGGTTAAGGTTTGCTGGGGGTATGCAGAGATCTCAGTTTCAGTTTATAGAGTTTGATGTACAGGTCACCCATGACAGGAGTTGGAAATCTACGCCAAACACTTTGGTTTGGACAGAAGGAGACAAATGTGAGGTAGAGAAACAGACCTATGAGTTACAAGCATAGTCAGATTTGTGTTTGTGCCAATAAAACAGGGAGAAAGAAGAGATGTTGGCATGTGGAGGAGAAAGGGATGATGCTTAGCAGGGTTCAGGTGGTGAATCCTGTGCCAGTGAGGTGAAAAATGTCACAGGAGGCAGGTGAAGACCAGTTGAAAGAATAGAGTTGAGCCATGATTGCGTGTTGAACGAACAGGGAAGAATTAAGAAATCTTCCGGACAAGTAAAATCCAAGATTTTGAGGAAAACTGAATATTTGTTGTTAAGATAGGATATAGAATATGCTATAATATGTAGTACATAATTATTATTGTGATATATTTCTAAAAAAATGTGTGGGAGGGAGAGACGAGATACAGGAAATGTGAATAGGGAAAGGTCATATGGGTGATAAGTAAAGTGAGAAGTTGGACAGTAGAGAGCAGCAAATGGGGTAGAAGCAGCCAGTTTATGGAGGAGAAAACCCTCAAGATACGGAAGCCTTTAACACTTCAGTTTGCAGTCCTTTCATGAATGCTTATATTACACTTACACAAACATGGCCTTTTTTGCTCTAAAGATTAGTTGATTGAGTTCCTACCTATTCCATGATTTGGCAAGTGTTTTTTAGAGACAAATTCTGTACTTTGCTCTTAAAATGGCCGTTCACACTAAATAAAAAATACAGCAAGAACAATAATAAAGGAATATTAACGTAACATCCAGATTCTCTCAGAAGTACAATATTTTACAATATGAGTACATTCAGCAGTCATTTGATCTTTGCAAAACAACCAAACCAGATATCACCTGTGCTAAAAAGCAGCACACCCCAAACGTTCAAAAAAGCAGCACACCCCAAACGTTCAAAAATACACTAGACTTCCAGTATGGTTACGTATTAATGTTGCTACATCAAGGACTTGGGAGCTGGAAGAGTTAAATACGTGTGTGTTGTTCAACCTTAATTTTTTCCTGCTTTTGCAGAGAGTATAAATTTTACTAACAGATTTATATGTGATGTGAGGATGCATGAGGTAACCAGCAAATATATCTGGACTTCTTCACTGAACGTCAGCTGTTCTTCCAGTCAGCACATGCTGGATTCCCCCTAAGCTCCACGTTTCCCTTTATTCAGACAAAACTATCCATAGTGTCTTGCTCAGGTTGCCCCTCTTGGCTTCGTTGTTTAACGCGTGTGCTCCCAAAACGCATCACAAGCTGACAGCTTTTCCCAGCTCAGATGCTGGTGGGAACGCCTGCGTGAGGTGAGAACCCACAGCTCTGCAGAGCAGCGAGCTGCCCGGTGGGACCAAGGGACTTCCAGCTTCATGAAGCTGCTGAGCACTGGGGTTCAGATCACAGCTTCAACGCAGCTGCTTAAAGTTTGCTTAGATCTACCCATTGCCTTCTATCGATCAGATCTACCCATTGCCTTCATGGGCATATTAAATATCCAGAAGCAGAAAATGTGTGGAAACAAATTTGCATTCTTGATTACCGTAAAAAATAATGCTAAGAACAGAACTTGGTAAAAGTCTCATTTCATGAAAAAAAAAAATTGTCTAAGCTCTGCGTGATTATGTGTTTCTATGGCATGACTGAACAAGGCAAAGTACTGCTTTTTACTAAGTTTTTTTCATACATGCAATAGCCACTGGTGCATAGTTACCTAAGTCTATATCACTTAGTAAGTGGCACTTTTTCTAGTAACATGAACTCATGACAGGGCATAATATTTTTATAATGTTAAATCAAGTGTTCTAAAATTCCATGACTGAATTATTTGAATTCAACTGGGAGTGTGAAAATGCAATCTGTAGTGCCATCTGCTGGACTTTTAGGTAAATAAACACATATGATTTCATACTGCATTTAAAAATCGTTTAAAATGTAACTGCATAAAGGTGACCCAAATCTTTGGCATTTTTAGAAAAATCTGTGCACACAGAGCATACTTACGCAAGTGCATTATTTTGTCACTTTTTAATCTTCAGTATATATGTGCAAACATTTCAGATAGGTATACACTAGAAATGTAGAAGAAGATGAACAAAAAACCAGTAAAATAGTCTTTTAATAAAAAATTAATTGGATCATAATTGTAATATCTGCCTAATGGAGATGATTGCAGCAGTATAAATACACATCTTGGACCAACTCAAAAAAAACCAACAACATAAATGATAACTTCTGTGTGGTTTGATACTCCACTTTCTGATCAGTCAATATTAGAGATTACCTCAATGTCCATTGTCCTCCAAATGATATCAGTGAACTGTCTGAAAAGTTTGAGGTGTGTAAGATGTTTATGACACAAGTGTATTGCAAGGCTTACAGTTTTCAGTAAGTACATGAAGACATGAGTCAAGCTTTGCAGAATTGCCCATCAGTAACTTTTTTTTTTACTAGTTTACACTAATAATCTAAAATATTGCATATTCAAATGAAACTGTGGTATGGGTATGACACACAGCTAAAGCCTTTTTTTGGTGAAATGCCTTTGAAGAAAAATGGGTGGAGGAAGCCACTACACTTTCTTGGGAAACAACCCTAGAAACCTTAATATATGTTGTAGTGTCCTACTGTAAAAGTGAACAGGTTAAGTCTTTCAGTGTCCTCATGAAAACTGTGTATTGGTTCTTGTCTTGCGCTACCAGCGGTGCTGCCAATATCTCACGTACATGTGGTGCGGTACTGAGGCTGATGCTTAAGACACCAGAGATGGAGTCATAGTCATGGTGCTATGGTGTGCCTTTCCAAGCAGCTTTTCCAGAATTTTAGCAATAGAAGATATTTTTTTTAGTCATATGAGATCTAATGTGCCCAATGTATGATCTTTTCTTGGTCATACACATACATGCAGGTAGGGACAACTGTTTTGTTAAGAGCGTGCGAGGTCTGCACAAGGGAAGCAAGGCAATAATAATGTTGGAGGAAGCTTATCCTTCAGGTTTCTTGACTTGTCTGTGCTATATTTCATTTGTAATTGTTTTTTATATTGTTTCTCCATGAAGAGGAGAATGGTTTTAATCCAATGTGTGGAGAGGTTTTTCCTGCCTGGTAAGTTGACTGCATAGTAAAAGGCAAAGCAATACTGAAGCCTTAGGCTGTCAGACGACGCTGTTGGTGATCTGAACAGTTCCAAAGATACAGTCACTTTAGTGTTTCCAGCAAAGGATGAAATTTCACATCTAAGTGTTAGAAAGAGGTGCTCTTGGAGGTACTCAAAATTTTATTACATTGAGACAATACGTTAAAGAAGGTAGATCCATTAAGCAAGAAATGTGGCTAGAATGATACAGAACAAAAATTAACGGACTTCTAGTTCAGCAATATTAAAATGTAAATATATAAATATTTAAAATATTAATGGTACCATATTATATATTTAAAATATGTGAACTTATGAGCATTTTAATGTTTTCTTACATGTACACCTGGAGGGATGTTTTTCTAACAAATTCAAATTTTGTATCTAAAAATTTCTACTTATTTTCTTATGCAACTGCTGCTGATAGATTTTGTGGATTCAAGGATCAAATCCTAAGGAACACATAAATAAAAAAAATTTCTTTTAAGTGGAATCTAAGATTTGCAGTTTTACGTCAAAGGACATTTAAACTGAGTAACAACAGTGGCCGTTAACTTTTATGTACTGTCTGCTAAAGTCACAACCTCAAAAACCCCAAACGAACAACAAAAAGCTTTTACAAAATACTATTATTGGGAGATATTTTTTACTATTAAGTTTTTTTCTATTATAGAATAAAAACTCAATGAAATCTGTTCAAGATATCAATTTCAAACATAAATATTAATTTTAATAAGAAGAATATTTGGTAGATTTTTTTCTGGTCAACATTTTAAAACTAAATACTGAATTTTGCTGTATTTGCCACTGTGTTGTTCCAGAGCACATATGGAAGTTGATTTTAACAATTATTTATTAATAGGTAGCATAAAATCGGAATGAATTGGATTTCATGCTTGTGTCCCAATGTACACGGAGGCTGGAAGAACAGCACACTTGCAGCGCGTTGCCCCTTCTGGCCATCTTCTGCCTCCTGTATTTATCACTTTTGAAGGAAAGCTTCTATGAAACTTCTTCATTCTGACATATATGTCCAGTGTTAAGCCCTGGAATGTTTTCCTCTATTTTTTTTTCTAATATTTTGTTTTGTTTTGTTTTCCCACCTTTGTCTTTGGAGGCTGGATGGGAGAGGAAACCTCCCCTTTTTGGCTATGCCATGATCTCAGTAGTAGAACTAGCTCAGTTTTGGGGTACATGATGAAAAGTGGTGTGGATATATGCACATATTTCTTTTACGTAGTAGCCTGGTTGCTTTCTGTTGGAGATTTCCAAGCCTTTATGTTACATGCTGTTCTGAAGTCTCTAACCTGACCTTTAGGAGGCTGTTTACATTGAGGAGTAATTAACAGACGTACATTTTCCTTGCTCTGATGAAAATGTGCTCTAGAGCCTGGAAGTTAAGGAGCAAACTTGAAAAACGTTCATCTGTATTTTTGTTCTTGCTTCAGAGAATACTTAATATACTTTTGTGTAAGGCAAATAATACCTCTATAATATATAAGGCAAAACTGTTGAGAGGGATTTGCTGTCGCCGTTATAGAATAGCCAGAGATACAGGGATCCCGCCATTCCTCCAGAAGGTGGGAAAGGTGGTTCAAACCTTGCAAAAGGAGTAATTGAACCTAAACTATCATGGGCTGGGAAAGATTCCTTCTGCTCTATGAATTCTGCAACCATTTTGTCCAGTTTCATTCCCACTGTAGATAAAATGTTGGGATTTCTCCCGTAAGGCGGAGTATGACATGCAAGATAAGAACTGGGTTTTGAACGCCTGATGGTAAAAAGGCCAGTCTTACACTGATGCAGAAAATAAGGAATCTATAAATAAGAGCACCTTATTTATAAATAAATGGGATCTCCTCTCACTTAGGTTTTGCTTAGTTGCCAATATGTTTATCTACCTCTTTTTGCACACAGAAGGGCAAAACATCATTGTATTAATACAATCTGTAAGCTTCATATGAGATGGAAAAAATTCAGATTTAGACTGTCTTACTGGAAAAGAACAGGAAGAGTCGCAGTGCTTGCTGTTATCCTCTCTTTCTGTGTTACTAAAGAGTCAGAGCTTTCAGTCTTTCTGTAGTGGAGGAGAACTGAATTTAGTTTCCATGGTTCCATGTTTTAACAGAACATTGGATTCAATAAATGATTTACCTCCAGACCTCTCCATTATTTAATTCCATTCTTTAAGCTGGCTATTATACAAATTCCTGAATGTCTTCGGTTGTTTCTATGCATTATAAGTGAGCAGCTGTGTAAGATAAGTTAAATCGTATGTGTAATCCAATAATGTGGCCAAAAGTATTATGTTTCTCCAGTACTTTGCCTAATTCTTTTGCCCCACTTTTCTCATCTTAATACTGCAAAGGTTTTTTAAGCAAGTTAGTAAAAAATAAAACAAAAGAACCTCTTTGCTGCTTCTCCCAAGATTTTCCTTAGCATAAAGCATTAAGGGTAATGCATGATGTTTGTAGTGAGGGAGAATAGATGATTTGGCTTAGCATTTGCTAATGCTGCACCCTCACTAGAATGTGCCCGTATGAAATCACTGTTTTTAGAGTGGGAATTGGTTGGTTTATGTAGGTATGAGCAGTGATATTCCTGTCCAAATAGAATATGTGTATTTTACCACAATTCCTGTTAGTTAAGTTGAATTATCATTTTCTAGGCTTGAATATCGTCTTAAAGGAAAAATACCCACTTCACCAAAACAGTATTTCATGCGGTTAATACTGTTTACTTATACCTTAAAAGTCAAACCAAGTTCACCAGACACACAAAAAATCATGCAGAAACACAGAATTGAAGTATGCTAGAAGTACATTGGTTAAATGGTGAGAGTCCCAGTGCTGATTAATCAAGACCTCTATAGACAACACACCTATTGTTATCATTTATTAAACTCAAGATTCCCTGTTTCTATTAGTAATTATTTATCTGTTCATGATCTTTTTTTAATGTCATCCATGGGCATGTAGATTTGAAACAACACCTGAAAATGTGGGTGAAAAGCCTGTGTGTTCCACATAAATGGTGAAGGGACGAGTTGTTCGACGTGCTGCACTGCGCTGTGCCATGGGGGCTGCCTGAGGTCTTTGCTCAAGCTCATGGAAATAAGGGTCCAGAGTTGCAGCGCTGTCCTTGTGCACCTACAGAAATTTTGCTTTCTTGTGTGATTTGATGAGTAGTAAGGTAGTTAAAAGAGCTGAAATACGATCCATTTAATTAAACTTCAGGGTGGGCTTTCACCTGACAGCCAGGCTCGTTGCTCATTGCTGCAAAAAGGGTGGTCCTGCTGTCCACTGGTCCTTTTCCTTGGGTCCTGCCTTCCTCCCAGGTCTCCAGTGCCCTGCTCAGAGTGGAGTGATTTGGGGGGGAAAAGAAAAAAAAAAAAGACGAAACTTTTTTTTTTTTTTTTTTTTTTTTTTTTTTGAGGGGGAGAATTAATTTTCTGTTGTTTCAGGTCCATGGGTTAGCTCACTGAGAGGGATCAGGTGAATGTCACAATCAGTGCCTAAGGAGCAGTGACAGCTTGCAGCCGGGAGCAGGAGAGGAGCTGGGTTGCCCTTTTGTGAAGTGCCTGGACCTGTAGCTGATTCCCCTCTGAAACTTCATCCTTGACAACAAAATCTCATAGAAACCAACAGAACATCTTTTTCCTCAGAGATAATGTCATAATTATATGAAAGATGTGATCGTTGGATATCTAATTATTATTATTCCTTATTGATAGAAGGAGAAGCGAAGGCTGGAGGCCTTTGTGCACCTCCCTGAGGTCATAATGAGAAGGTGGGTCTTTTGGGTAGCAGGAGGTTTAGCCAGTTGGTGGGCATAGTGTCAAGCTGTTAGTTATTTTGGGCAGCTGGAGGAGAAGTCCTACTTGTTTGAACATCAGTCTATATGCCTGCCAATACTCCTATATATACTCCTACAGCTAAGCTAGAAGAAATGTCCGTAATGAGGGATAGCAAACCTTACATAGTCTCTCATACTTGACAAGAGAGGATACTGCAGATTGTTAATAGATCTATTTGACATAGAAATTTGTTCTCAGATTCTTGTAGGGCCAGTGTGATTGCAGAGCGCCTGTTGAAATCTTTAAGTTACATGTTTTAGTAGTTTCGATCTTCAAAACTGTAAGCGAAGACTGATTTATAATTTTTTTATTACACCTACTGTGTAAATAACATTTATTAAAAAGCAATGCAAGTTTGCTCAGGCAATTACATTTCTGCTTTTATTCTGTACATGGTAGATACTTCTGTTTAAGACTGTGCATTCTTTGCCATCTTTTTGTATTTGTATTAATTTTTGTTTAAATGAAATGATTCACTCACAAGCTTTGAAGTAAGCCTAATGGGAATACATATGTCTGTTATTTTTTCCTTTAGATTCTCCTATACAGCCTTCCATGTGCAGTGTGTATTTGATATGAGGTACATTTATTGTTGTGAACATGCCAAGAATATTAGGTAGAGCTATAAACTGAAAGAAAGAAATACACGGTAGTAGTATTTCCTCCTATTCTTGCTATATAAACTTTTTTCTCATCTATGCAGGAGGTTGCATCAACAATTTGAAAGCTATAAAGAGCAAGTAAGAAAGATAGGGGAAGAAGCCCGCCGTTACCAGGGAGAGCACAAGGATGATGCTCCAACATGTGGAATCTGTCATAAAACAAAGTTTGCAGATGGTTGTGGCCATTTATGCTCTTATTGCCGGACCAAGTTTTGTGCTCGATGTGGAGGTCGTGTCTCTCTGCGATCAAACAATGTAAGTCTTCTGATGTGTACTCTTAAGAAAAAGCCTCCTTGACATTGTTACGCTGTAGACTGTTCACCTTAAGTTTGGCATTTCATGCTTCATTTTACCTGTCTCATTCATTACTTCATTATGAGGTGTGTATAAAGTAGAACAATGTATTTATGATTGTGGAGATACTTAGGATTCACAGAGTTAATTAAAAAAAAAGAATACATGGTGTATAGTTCAACTGAGTGATGGCTTGAAAAAAACATACTTTTTTATCATAGAATGGAAGAACGAACGGTTTTGCTCAGGTACAACTCCACATTGATAAATTTTTATTGAACTCTCATTTCATTTTAGATTTATTTTTTTATAGAGCTTTTCATATACATTTATACATTTCTCTTGCATAAAATCAGTCAAATTTTGGTTAGAAAAAAGACACAACCACTTTTCTTACCACAGTGAGAGTGTTATGTCAATTTGTTTTAAATTTGTTTAAAAAGTAAAACGATAGATTGATCTGGATTAAATATCTTGCTTTCAAGCAGGCAAGATAAATCTTCCTCTCTCTGACTCGTGTGCATTTAGCTGCAGTAGCTTGTCCACAAAACTGCAGAGTGTCTGAGAATCCACTCTGTTCCATCAGTCCCTTACAGGGAACTGGCCACTCACTTGCACGCGAGTGGTAGGATCTGTATTTGGAAGACCATTATCCAGTGATTATTTTTGGCTGATCATCTAGTACTATGGTGTGTTATAAAACATTTTACAAATATGCTTTTACTGTATGAATAGTTTTGTTATCTGTCATGAGATGAGGTGCCCGTCTTTTGTAGGGGAAGTGCATCAGTGTTGTTTGTATCAAAAATAAATTCAGTTAAAAGTGGTCACAATTTTTATAGCAGATAATCATGTTCACAGCAGAATTACTTTATGGCCTTTGTGCTTTGAGCTAAACATCAACTGAATAGGTCTTCTTAAATTTCATATAAACAAAAAAAGCCCAAACAAAACCTCAGAAAAATACCCGTTTCATCTTTATTTTGGAACTTTTCCATAGCCCTGATGTACTTGTCCATTAAATTAAATTCACATTCTGAAAAAATTATGTAGTTGTATTGGACCAAAAATTTCATATATTCATATTTTAATATAAATAGATGCAATACATTGCAAAACCTGCAGGTGGTGTCATTAGAGCAAGTCTATGAAAACATAGTTTACTTTGATACGTTATACTGTTAATTGGGGTGTATATGATACAGCTTGTATTTACGCAGAAAAAAATCGAATAAATTTTAATTATTTTTCGCCCACTGTTTCAAGTCACAGAAGTGGAAACGTGTCCATTCATTTGTAACTTGCGGGTTTTTTTGTTACATTATTTATGCTTCTGGGGGTTAGGGTGGGAAAACATGTTTTCTACATTTGCAGTAATATAATCTTTTTATTCAAAGCTTTTTTTTTTCCTTTGGAAATTTTATGATTTTATCTCTGTAGAGGAATTGCATTTCTTTGAAATTTGTCTATTAATACTTGCCTCTTTTATTCTTTTTCTCTTATTTTTTTCTTTTCTCTTTTTATTCTGCTTCCTTGGATGCTTTCCCAAAGGAGGACAAAGTGGTTAGAATCCATGCTTTTTATCATTTATTATTATAATGTTGTTAGTTAACTGGGAAACATATTAATGTAAATAACTGAAATGAAATTTTAAAATCTTCCTAAGGGGAGGGGGGAAGAACAGGAATCCTAACACCCAGGCCCTGCCCACCCCCTAGCTGAATATACTCTTTGAAGATAGTCCAGCAAGGAAACTCAAGACTGTTGTCAAAATCAAGACAATAAAATAAATTAATTAAGAACTGAGAATTATTAATGAGCTAAAAACTAGAGGAGGGTATAAAACTATAATAAAGCTTTATTTCATAAAAATGTCTTTGGTTAACAATTTGACTTTTTGCATGCAAGGTCCTTCCATCTGCTTCAGGAAATCTAATTTAGAATTTTAAATTGCAATTTTACATTGATTTATATGGTTTGCTGTGTTTCACTTCTAGCTGCAGCAGAAATTCAGGGAGTTCTTGTGAAATCAGCTTTCTGATTTCACATTTCAAATGATTTGCATAGGCTAAAAATCACCTCTTAAATCCGGACGTAAGTATAGTGAGCAGGATGGAGTGGGTCCTTCGTGAATGCGTAGTTACCATTTCAAAAATGTGCAGAAGTCTTAGGATCAAGTCCTGGCATATTGGTCACTAATGCTTGTGCCTCAGCTGAGATGGGTGCGGGCAGTTCCCCGTGGGTCCCTGTGCATGGAGGAAGGGCTGGCAGGACCTGAGCAGGACGGTGTGTGTCTGGGAGCTCTGCAGAAGGTGGTGTCCAGACTTCAACTTGGAGACTTGGGTAGTGGGAATTCACCAGCTTCCCTGGATCTTCGGCCCAAAGGAGTGTAAAGTCATTAAAAGCCAATGGAGTTTTGATGTGAGGATGATGGTGCTGCACTTGCGTTATGAAGTGGTGGGATGTCCCCACTGACCTCATAGCACACCTGTAGCCTGTGCTTTAGTACTACGCAACACCCAGAGAAAATGATTTCTATCATACCTGCATATTGTAGTAGTTTTTTTCTAAGGGAGCTGTGTCGTGAGAGCATGGTTGTTTTCCTAATGGCTATGAAATATAACTCGCTACAGCTTCCTTCCACTATCTGTTTGCGTGGTGCTCTGAACCAAGTGCTGAAGTAATCCAGGACTTCCGGATCTTTTCCATTCTATTATTCTAAATCACGTAGGGTAGTGTGAGAGGAGTTTTAGCATGACATTGATTTGTTACTAAAGCAGTGCATCCCGGATGCGTCCACTGGGGTGTATTAAAAGGCTGATGTGCTTGTGGCAAAGTCTTCTCTAGGGCCAGGAATGGCAATGTTCTTAGGTGCTGGAAGTGCCACTTAGGTACAATTTAGCCACCTAGGTTTTGGAGAGCAAACCAGGTGAACTTCACCTGCTTATATGCTTGAGGCATTCTTCACACTTCAGTTTGGAACAAAAACTTTTATAGGTTACTGAAATTGTGATAATGTCCATATGCAGTAGAGATGGTGTCTTTGATGAGGTGACAGCTTAGGTTTTCATCTTTGAATGGGATCCTTTGAATGCCTTTTGGGATCCAGAAAATAGACTCCACTGCACTAAAGTGCTCTGAAGACATCTGTGCTGAGGACATACCTGACTCGTTTGGGTTGTCCTGAGTTCAACTAAATATGTGCTTGCATTGCTTTGGGTTTTGCTGTGTTGAACTCCAAGCTCCCATATACCGAGAAAATACTCTAATAACGTATGTGACAATATCCATCTCTTTAATAGTTGAAAAGTTATGAAAGCCAGAGAGAGAGTATCCAACACTTAGTCCCGTTTGCATGAGGAACATGGGAACTTTCTTTAAAAAGTAAAATTGCTTTCACAGTGCCTGTCTCTGAAAGCTAATGGAATATAAATAAATATAAATAAATTAATTAAAATCAATTAATAAATTAATTAAAATTTAATTCCAAAATATGACTACATACCTAGGAAGTAACGTATTTTATAAGCAGAACTAGTGGTATAATTTATATAAAGCAACACTAAAAAAAAAGTAATTTGTTAATTATTTTCAGTGACTCAACATTCCTGACTAATCTATGTATACAGAGAAACCTTTCTTTATCTGATTAATTAAACATTAGTATGTTTAGATGAGCCTTGTACTCTCCACGTGAATTTTTACCACAATAAATCCCATTAATATTAAAACCCATGCACCCAGCTCCTACAAGCTAGGGCTGCATCAGTTGGAAAGGATAGTAAACTGTGAGTTACCAAAGTGCCAAGCCCAGGAAAAGTCAAGCATGATCCTAGATTCAAGATATTTCCTGTAGAGCTGGAGAATTAAATGATAGTTGGTAGTGTTAATGAGGCCTCACCTGGGATGTCGTGTACTGTGTATTGCCCATCTTTGATAAATTCCAATTGACGGGCACAACGTAAGTCACACAGAGGATGACCAAATAAATTGAGAGTTCACCACAGAAGACTAAAGAGAGTAGAAGGACAGAAGCTAAAGAAATTATAACCGATATCCAGAAATACAGTAAATTTAAACAATAAGAATAACCTTTAAACTGGAGGAGAGTGAATACGAGACAGAATAGAATAAGAGGATGGTAGGTAAGACCAAATGGGTGTAACTGGCCTATAAATGCTCTTGGCTTGGGAAAAGATTTTTGCAATCAGTAGAGTAAAGCTTTGGGAAATATTTTCATGTGACTTATTGGAAGGAAAAATAACCCAATAAAAATTTAAAGGCCAAAATTGATAAGTTTAAGAAAGGATTTACGTGATGTGGTTACTTGTGGCTGTAGAGGAATGTATTAGGTCCTTACTAGGACTAGGTAATATTGCAGGCAAAGCCTTTGAAACTGTTCTTGACTTTTCAAGTACCAAATATATTTTAAGCACTGTTTCAAAAATAGATAGCAGAACTTAATATGTTTTCTCCTTGTTTAAAATAAAAAAGGACATCCCAAAACATTAATTTCTTGTAGTGGGAGTTAGGAAGCATCCTGGGTTTATCATGAGGCTTCTCCAGTGCACTTCCAACATTAATTGGCAATAACTGGTACATCCATTAAAAGGCACATACTTCTTAATGATTTTTATTCTAATATGTCAAAACGCATACTTAAATATGTATCTTAAGTTCTTCCATGTTCTGTATTGTTTAGCTCTTCATACTTCTCACCTGAGCCTGCACTCTTTTTACATGGTTACAGACAGACCACGTTTAACAGGAGCATTGTCAGATAAGAGGACTGTGAGCTAGTTTGGTTATTCCAATCAGGCTTAAACGTAGTTGTGCATTGAGATATTCACTGTGTTAATAATGTTAGTAATAATGTCAGCAGTGACTGGGTTTGAAAACCATTGGCTGTTGTATGGTGTACAGAAAAAGTACAAGTGTTTTCCTTCCTGTTACCTTAGTATTCAGAAACAATGTTATGTGAATGTGCCAAGCTGTGAGCACTGAGCATTTCTTTATACTTTTAAAGAAAGCTGAATATTATTAGTACAAGATTTTATGTTGGCTAGCATTTCAGAAGGAGGTCATGTAGGTGCTTAGAGAAAAGCTGGCAGGAGTGACCCCTTGCTTTTAATTTGGTAAGTGTTTTCTAGGTGTTATCAGGTCCTTATAGATTGTCTACACTTTTGCTCTGGATCCTTCTAGGTTTTTTTCTGCACACCATCATTTTAATTGCCAAAACAGTAATGGGTTTAAGTTCCTTCTCTCCATTCTATTAATTTTTCCTAATATTTAGTTAGGTAAAGCAAAAAGATGCATTTCCTTTGTAAACACCTGATATATGAAATTGTGCAGCTCTGTTTATTTCTCCTTATAGAAAAGGAGATACTTTCTAGGGTACGAAAGTAGTCTTGAATAAGTGAATGCAGTCTCTTTGATTTGAAATTAAAGTATTTTGTGAGGTGCTCTGGGTGTACTGAACTAAGTGAAATTTGCATGACATTGACAGAATTAAGTAGAAGATCCATGTTCCAGATTAAGCCATATATTTCTCCCTAGTAATCAGTCAACAATTCTACAGATTTTGTTAGGATTACAATTTCTGATCAAATTTAAAGTGAAAAGAATTGGGGGCAAATGGTGAAAAACAGTTTTATCACCGTTTTCCCATGTTTCCCAGAAATGTTAGTTGTGCAGAATAGAGCAGTTTGCTTACTCATTTGTCTGTTTACATACATAAAGGATAACTAGGAGGAAATCAGAATGTAAAATACATTATAGATAAAAGAGAACTGATTTAACTGAACTTAGTAGCATGTGATTGCGGAAAGTAATGCGGATGATCAGTGCTGAAATACTAGAGACCCACATTTCTGATCTCGGTTTCACTGAAACTATTTTTGTTTTAGTATAATGTCAGTGAATTCTCCTTGGAAAGAACGACAACTTGGAAACACTTCCCTAATTGTATGCCAGGTGTTTTTACAGGGTGCTTGTCATTTAGTTCCTTTAAAATATGCTTAAAATTTTCATACGTAATGGATTGCTAATTTAAGCTGTAACAACTTGAGCCCATATGCTGTGCAATTCATCTCTGTACTAATAGGTTTAACAGAAGTTGTTAATATTGTCAGAACAAAATGTCTGGATTTTCAGGAGTGTTTTTACACGCCTTTCACAGAACTCCTGTCAAATTTTCCATTAAAAGTCTAATTTATGTAAGTTCTGATAAATATAGCTGTAGAACCAAAAAGAAAAAAAAAAGTCATCAAAAGGAGGTAAAATTACATAGCAAATTGCAAAGTGATAGCAGATAAATTCTCTCTCTGTAGCATTCAGTGTAATTTGTTTCCTAAAAGATTTGGGGTTTGTATGCATCAGGGAAGAAGCCTTTCAGTAATCACTCCCTAGAACTGCTGCTTCCAGCAGATAAAAAAAAGGAAAAAAAAAACCCAAAACACTCCAGCGAGAAACTGAGAAATTCTATCTCAAGTAAGACGTGGAGTGCTTTCCTTTGCCTTCTGGGAAGCTAGTTCACTGCAAACAAATCCAAGTGTTAAATTTTTTTAATTAAATCCTTAAAATCGGCTTACTCTTCACCAACTTTGCTGAAGCAATGTGTGTGACTTTAGCACCTGTTTTTCAGTGTCCAGCTAGCAAAAATAATCGGCCACTTCTTGTACACGAACAAAAGCAGGCAGCTGATGCTCGTGCTCTGAAGTTAACCTGATCAGACCTTCTTCATTTAATGGCTGGACTGTAGCAGAGCCACTAGACAGATGGGTTTTTTTTTTTCCTCTGTAATTTTAGAGCAGCCTTAAGTGAGTAACCCCTTGCTTATGCTACTTGGTTTGTCCAGGTTTAGTTCACCTGTTTGCCAAACCTTAAACTGTCTGTCATGCAATTCTACAGTTGATGACCAAGCAAAAATATTGCTACTGCAGCCTTCTTTCTTCACCTGTGATAATGGGCTGCTAAATCCTTCATGGCTGCTTTTGCTGTTAGGGTACAATCCAGGTAACCATGTTCTGTGGACACCCCACATAAACAATATTGGAAATTCCATGTAGTATAATGGAGCCTAAATTAAAAGAAATCAAAACAAAACAAACTTTTAATTCCCTGGAGTGTTACTACTGGACATGTTATCCTAGCTTCAGTCTTGTATTTTCAGTACCTTTGTTTCAATTTAATCATTCAAGATAAAGAATACTGGAATTATTTAGAATTTTTTTTTTTTTTTAGTTAGGAAAATGTCAGCAATACCTTTGAGAGTAACAATTGCTTTCACTGCAAGAACTTGTGTTAAAAAAATTAAATACTTATAGGATCTCAAAAGTCAATAAGGCTTTTCAAAAAGAGCTTTATTCCACCTTCTCTTACCTAATCTCAGGTACTGGAGATACATATGTGGTCTATGTATGCATAAGCATATATTGTATAGATTTTTCGTAAGGGAAGATACATGCATCCTACTATGTAGTCTACTACAGGAAGTCTGGGGAAGAATAAAGCTTTTATGAACCACCTTTTTGACCTTTGAAATCTGTAAATCATTCAAGGCATTTAAATCGAGGACTTATTATCTATATGCCCATTTGTCTTGACAAAAAATATGGTATGCCATAGCAGACACGGAATCCCAGAATGGCTGAGGTTGGAGGATACCCCTGGAGGTCATCCGATCCAACTGCCCCGCTCAAGCAGGGCCACCAGGAGGAACTCGCTCCTCACAGCTTGACGTATCCATGTGTCTTTTGACTTGCGTGGTGAGCAAAGGACCTTTCATGCCATTTTTATTACTCGTTTCCTCAATGTAACTACACACATTATAAGCTTCCACAAAAACTCCTTAAGTTCTGCTGGGGAATAATCCTGTGACTCACAAGTTTGAACGAAGGAATTCCAGAATTTCAGAGAATCCTTCAGAAAGAGCACTAACAAGTACTATGCTTTTTTTTCAGCTCAGTGCTCAAACAGAGCAAAAGAAAAAAAAAAGGCTAACGGATTGATTTTAAGCTTTTTGTTTGTTTCCCTCAATGTTGTATTTTTATCATTTTAACACTAACAAGCTCATATTCTGTCTGGTCCAATTAAGCTGATGGTATAAAGCCAAAGAGCAGGAACGGGAGGGCCTGTGGGTGGTTCTCCCAGTGATGCTGTGTATCCTGCTGCCTCAGATACTGTCTGAGGTGTCTTGACCTCCATGGTGATTAAAGCTTGCTTTTTCAGATGGGAATACAGGGCTGTAAAAACTAAAGGAAAGAGGCACATCTTACTACTTGACTTGGATGAGTCTCACTAAAATGTTAAAATGGAAAATGTTGAAATGTTTTTTCTGGTTTTCTTTTTGTCCAAAAGTACACATTGGGTTAGTATTTAGATAGACTGCTGGAAATGTATTTATTGCATTTTTCTAGTAAGTGACTCTGTTTTACTTTTAAAGGTGTGCCTTCACAGTAGAAGATACTAGCAAATTTAGTTCTGACATTCCACACCTTATAATCTAGATCTCCTTAAATGGATGCTTTAAAATAATGGGAAAGAACTATTTTTTTTTTCCAGTGAGTCAAGGCTGTGTGATTTTTTCATTGTCATTTTAAATAAAGTCACGTATGGAGAATACAGAAGAAAAGTTTGATTGGTTAAAAAAAGAAAGACACAAACCAAGCTATTGACTTTTTAAGTGTATGAAACTGAAATGCTGCAGATACCTGATCACAGTGGCTGCTCCACTGCATTGCATGATAGTTGTCTTATGATTGTGTTATGTAGGAACTTGTTCTACAATGATAATATTTTCTCCTGTGTTTCCTGGGAGAAGACTTTAAATGTTTCTTAATTTTTCAATGTCTGTTTTATAAGGTGTTTTCAGTGGAACACGAGAACACCTTTTCCCAGGCCGATGCTACTTTCCCCAGCTGTGTTATTTTGTAGTAATAACGGGAACAAAAAAGTATTGTTAAGTATTAAACTAAAAAAGTGTCATGCGATGCTCTCCCTTAAGATTTTTTTTATTCCTCATCCTGGGAATAAAATAAGATTTGTAGCTGCTTGATTTTTTTAAACCTCTAATTGCTTGTGTGTCAGCAGGTGTTGCCCTTTTTTTTTTCTCTTGGTATGTTATTGTGTAATAAGTAGGATTGTCTGGGGTCCTGCATCTGTTGATCCATGAAAATCTGAAAGTTCTAGAGAAAGGTCCTATTAGAGATTTGAGAAATAATTCTGTTTTCAGAAAATGCAAAAATGTAGAAATATATTTTTTCACTTTTCTGTCAAAAATGTATTCATCTATGCCTTAAATCTCTGTAGGTAAAGAATTGGAGTAAGGTTCTTGCATAAAGGAACATACTTTTTAGTTAATGAATTTCAACTGCAGGTACATATTGAAAAGAAGAGTAAAGGAAATAAGTTCTAACAATTGAAATCTGAGATTTCTTGTATGCCTTGCACCCTAAGAAGAAAGAGGATAATAAAGAAAGAAAATACTTAGTGGTGCAACTCAACAGTAAGAAGTCATGAGAAGGGCCTGTTTTCTCTTTGATGTGTTCATATACCTTAATATAATCAACATGATCCTATAAACCGTAACTTCGTAGTAGAGTCTGATCCCTGGCCTATTCAGTGTACTGCAGTTTTGAAAATGCACAGGTATGACCTTATGTATTTAATATGATCATGTATGCATATCTGGTGTATGGTAAAAGGAAACAACATGAACAGTTTAAGTCAGACACAATTCTGATAATTGTTGATTAGACAAAATATGTATATAATTTTATAAAATTAGGAGAAAATAATGAGCCAATTAAAAAAATTGCTAAAATGATGTGTTCAAATGCATGAAATCAAATTAACTTTCTACATCTTACTGCCTTTAGCTATTAATTATGATGGACTGGAAATACATTAACAGTATTTGATCACCCTTTTCCTTGAGATTGTGCCATCAAAAAGATCTGTAGATGGCTGTAATAATAGTGATATATACGATTAAAATCTTAATTTTAAATAGACCATTTCTTAAATGAGGGATTTCTCCTGTAACAGGAATCTTTCAGAAAAAAATTATTGTTGCTGATTCATTATTAACACTCTCTGTAAATATTGAGGCTTAAACTTACAGTAAATATTTAATGCTCATACAGTAAATACATGTCTTCCAAATGTTTTTGGAAGTAGGGTTGGCTAGCTACTGATAGTATGTCTGTTTAGATAGGTCTGCACAGTGAGTCTGATCACCAGAAATGAATTCATTTTAATGAATTCGTTTTGTGCAATGCTTTGAAAATAGGAATTAAGTAAAAGTGCGATCATTACTGTTCACAAACATGTAATGTGTATACTTGGGTCAGATGATTAACAAACTTAACCAGCATTTGTTCATGTCAGAGGTAGCCTATCAGTCAAGGAGGCATCTGGCAGTCAGATTCCCATATTCATCATTTTGAGATATTTCTTGAATGCTTCACGTACACGTAACAAAAATTCACACGGATATATTTCTGAATGGAGTGCCACATACGTGACATGCCATCTATTGGCAAACCAAGGGAGGTTATTTTTGTGTTCTGCTGTCCACAGCTTCAGTTGGGATGCAAAAAAATAAACTGGCAGTGTAAACTGGACACTGAGTGCATCCAGTTAGGGGCCGTCTGGGAGCACGGGGTGGAGCTGGCAGGATTACCCAGGGAGACCTCGGTGTAACGAGAAAGCGAGAAGGTACAGCCAAGCCACAGCGAGAGGTGAAGGACTCCAGTGGGGGACTCTGCTGAAGTGGTTTCGTGGAAGCCCTGCCCGAAGGGAAGGGATTGCTTTACAGACATGTACCAGGCAGGCAAACATTTCAAACCGTCTAAGCTTTCATCTGCTTCACACAGCAGATGTGAACCTTGATGTCTCTTCTGGTCGGTATTCTAATGAAAGCTTATCCCTACAGACTGGAGACACTTGGTCCTTTTTTCTTCTCTCTCAGCTGACTAGGAAATGTGCAGGAGACCTCCAGGGAAGGGCCCAGCCTTTCTTGAGGCTCAGGGGCTTGAAGGAGCGTGTAGCTCAGTGGGATGCCTGAGCTGCCTGCTCACGTCCAAACAAAGAGCTCAGTCAGAGCTATTGGGCTTGTGGCAACACTGGATTCAAGTGTTTATCATCTGAGCAATGCACTTTCAGTTTTTCCAGCAGTGGTATGTTTTCTAGATATATCTGGGTTTTATTGTTATGAGACAATCTAGCCTGTCCCTTAGTTCCAGCTGTGCCCAGCTGTGATATCTGTGAACAGTCCTGTAGAAGGATCCAGTGAAGTGGAAGTGTTCTGCTAATCACGCACCATCCTTCCCTAAAAGACTTTGGGTTCTGGCAATGGAACCAACTGAATCTCCTTGTTCAGCCTCTGGCTGCCCCTGTTCCTGGTGGTCACAAACACCACTAGGACCCTGCCAGCTCCCGGGCACGTGGCAGCATCCACATTTAAACACAGGCTGAGTCCACAGCCCAGAGTGTGTCCCTTACCCCCAGCAGGGTCTTCTCTTCATCAGTTTGTTTCTCCTGGGAATTTGTGTCTCTCAGTTTAAATCATTAAGGCGCTCGTTCATGTAAGACCCTTTCACGTGATGAGATATTTAACGTGATATGTGGAGTTCTTGGACTAAATATGACTCCTAATATTAATTTAAAATTTCCATCATTATGTACACTACTGAGACACAATTCTTCAGTTTTTATAGTCACAAAATAATGTGGAGATGCTAAATAGTACTAAATGTAGCAAACTGAATTCTGGGTCTATTTTGTTACCCCAGAACCAGCGAGATTTTAGCTAAAAAGAGATCTTGCTGGAAAGAGATTTGTTAAGATTATTATGCATCATGAGAAACCAACAAATAGCAGAAATAATTTCCAGAGAACAAAGTAATTATGAGGACTAGATGTAATCTGTGCGCTCTCTCACTCTTTATTTCTTTTTTTACAATAAATAACCTTAATCCTTATCCAGCATTAAAATTCAGTGTATTTTTAGCAATACGATGTCCTAGATAAAAGATACTTCCATCTATGTTTTTATATCTTTTGCATTCTGGAGTGTTTTGTGATTTTACTTAACAGATGGATACTTCCATCTATATATCTCCAGTGCTGCAATTAGGGAGGGTTTAGGCTATTTCGTCATAAACATACCTGATATACATGATTTTATTACATATAATATGTGGGTTTGAGGACAGAACAGTGTATGTCAAGCAAGCAAATCTATAGACAAAGTTTCTGTAATATTTTGTGGAGTATCTTTGGATTCCATTGATATAGAGGCTCATTTGCAACTCAGCCTTCCTATGGAGATAAACTAACCCCCTCCCTAAAACTGTGTCTATAAAATGGTGTAAAATGTTTGTCCCTGGTTATTTAATGACTGGTAAGAGATTAAGTGAAAATCTGCACAAAATGTAATCTACATTTCCTTAAGGAGCCAGTAAAACCTAATAATTTTTTAAATCCAGATTGAGATTACCAAAGAGGTGCAAGTTATTTAGGCTGAAGTTTAATCACTTACTGTGCAACTTTGGTATTCCAGCTAAAATACCTGTTAACTAACTTACATGCAACAGATTTACAGAAAATTTGGAATTAAATGTTGTTTTCTCAATGATTGATTAGATTTGTAATTAATTTTCCCAGAAAAAGCAGACTTCCATAGCAAAACATTTGTACTGGTGAGTTTTGTGAAAATGATTGGGGATATTACATTGTAAAAAGTTGAGTCTTACTGAGAAATACTGATTAATTGTAGAGATGAACAGATGTTGCTGGGACTCTCTACAGATGAGCATGCACATAATGGTTGTGCTGTCATGACCGAAGGAAATATTTGTATGTTGTGGGGACGTTATTGATGTTAGTGTAACTTGCATCTCTGCAACATGCTAAATGATCGAAACTCATATATTCTATTACTTGCCTATGCATGCATCGGCAGAGTTAATTTTTCTCTCTGTAAATCTTTTTCTCTGGTGCAATAGCTTCTACAAATGGAGATATGGCAGTTGAAGGTCCATCTAGCAACCTGCTCTTAAGACCTTGGTCAGCCTGACATCTTTGCCCTGTAGGATTATTTGGATCAGTCCTTTTAGCTCTAGAGAAACGTGCTTTCCTAGCCTGTTCTCAGGGACTGATCTGACGGTCTTTATGGGTGGGTTAAAGAGATCCCAGCGACAACTTCTTACCTGTGTAGCAGGAGAAGCAACACGGTGGATTAGGGTATTAAATGGAAGAAGACTTCATCCAACTGCTTCTCCTATATTATTATGGTTTTTACACCTATGCTTTCAGCAATGATATAACCTTACTCTTGCATATCTGTGGATATCCTATGTTGCGGGTTATACCCCTTTGCTGTGTACACCTAAGTATATGTTTTGCTGATCAACCAGTGAGTGTTTAGCAGAGCCTGTTGTTCACATTAGGGGAGCTGCCCGCTTGGTCACTTCTATAGACCATTAAAGAGGAGGCTGGTGAGGTATCCAAGATTATGTGAATACATTTACCTGTCAGACTGAGTAGGAATCGGTTCCAGGTGAGAAACCCCACATTGTGTGTGAGCTGTGTCTGCGCTTTCATTACAGTTCCTGGACGGGACCGGTGTGTCTCAGAGGGGTTCAGCTTCCTCTGAACTCACCTAAATCTGCCCTTAATCTCTCTCAGGCGTAGTGCCTGTTTAGGGAAGCAGAGCCCCATGTCATCTGGTGTCACATCGGGTACTGCAGTTTCACTGTAGCTTCCAGCAGCTATCACAGATGAGGGTGGCTCTCAGGTAATTCCCATGTCATACCTGACAGCTCCACACTTGCATTTTGGAAATGTTAAAGCATTTCAGGTAGAACTGAATGTCAGCGTTGAGGCAGTTGAATCCTGCTATAGATTTTCATTAGTTACAGTAGGAAATCAGACAGCAGCAGTGGCCTGTAGACACATTTAGAAACCTATATTTAGTCTTATCTCAACAGAAACTCTACGGACTCCATCTGAATCTTGTGTGCAAACCTACACCTTCTCTCCCCTGCTGGCAACCTGACAATTCATACAACAGCAGATATTTTTTTTTAGCCTTTTGTCTCCTACATAAATTGACCTTCTTCAAAGAGGGTATCTATGGTCTTATGCCATTTGGGATGTGTGGAAAGTTGTGAATATATTCTTCTATAGAGACTTCATTTCCTGCCCTCCCTCCCCACCACATTAAGGACAAACACTGATAAGAAAATGTTGTATGTTACTGAAAATTTTACTAACACACAATTCACTTTTCAATATTTTGAGATATAAATTATTAGTGTTAGACAATTCTTTTTCCATTTCTCAAGTATAATTCATAGACCTGTGAAGATGAAAATCTTTTTTTTAACTCTCTGGCCATGCAATTAGACAGTCAGAAACTCTTGTTGAAAATTTGCTACACATAATCTTGAGGTAATGAGAATGGCACAGTTTGACTGACTATGAGTATTCATAAAGATCAGTAGTCGGCTAAGGGAAGAGTTTACTTAACTATTTTGTCTAGGCTAAAATGTTTTAGACTTCCTGAGGCTAAGATGATGATTGGAGAAAACCCAAGGTGGTCTGGTTGGTTTATGAGAAACTGCTTGTTTTTGTAAAAAGAAGCTGACTGACAGGTTTGGGATACGAAAGAGATGTGCCGTAAGCCATGCAGGCTGCTTCTGCCGAGTCAAAACCACGGAGCAAGCTTAATGCTTCAAGCTACAGAAGATTCAGGCAGGCTTAGCTAGCATATTCTTTGTTTCTCAGAAACTGCTCCTTCTGTAATGCCAGAGATACACACTATCAAAAGTTAGAGTAGGAAAAGCTTTGTGGAGTCTCAACATCTGTTGCAAACTGTTAGGTACAGTTCACTCCGGACTCCCTGCCTGAATTCCCCAGCTATCTGTTGAGAAGAGAGCTGAAAGCTTGACAGATCTGGGGCTGCGTTTGCGAGACTCGATAAATAAAAATGAATACTTCAGTGACTGTAATTACATGAAAAGGAACTTATTAAACAAGTCCCTTGATGTGGAAGTTCATGACTGAGTTAAATTTGATTAAGGAGGCTGTTAAATCCATCCGAGCTGCACCTGAAATGCATCCAGATATTTTTTTTTCTCCCATTGAAGGCTGTGGGAAGAGACTTAAGACTCCAAAGACCATTGATGGGCTTCCAGTAATTCATAAAACTGTTAACGCGGTTTGTTTCACAAAGACAAGATTTACACCAGTCAGCTGCATTTCTTCATTTTGAAGGTCTTGTTAGAGAAGCTGCTGTGGTGGGTTGACCTTGGCTGGCTGCTAGATGCCTCAACAGGGCAGGGGGAGAAAATAAGATGGAAAAGTTCATGGGATTACATAAAAACAGAGAGTTCACCAGTTACTGTCAGAGGCAAAACGGACTCAATTTGGGGAAGATTAATTTATTATTTTTTCCTCCTGTGTCATATTTTTGCCCTTTCTTACACACGCTGTCCCCAAGACACCACCACGTTGGCTGGGGGGCTCAGCTGTGCCCTGCGGGGGGTGGTTGGAGCCGCTGGGACCGGCTGTTTCAGGCACAGGGCAGCCCCGGCCTCTCCTCACAGAGACCCCCGCAGCCCCCGCGGCCAGGGCCTGCACCTGTTGCGCAGAATGGTTGGGGTTGGAAGGGACCTCTGGAGATCATCCAGTCCAACCCACCTGCTAAAGCAGCTTCACCCAGAGCAGATGGCACAGGAAGGTGTCCAGGAGGGTTTTGAATGTCTCCAGAGAAGGAGACTCCACAGCCTCTCTGGGCAGCCTGTTCCCGTGCTCTGTCACCCTCAAAGTAAAGAAGTTTCTCCTCATGTTCAGATGGAACCTCCTGTGCTTCAGTCTGTGCCCGTTGCCGCTCATCCTGTCGCTGGGCACCCTCACCCATCTGCCTGGCAGCGCTAGTGCAGCTGGAGGGAGCCTGGCCTGCACGGCATGTCCTTTGTAGTCCTCATAATATTTCCTCTTTCTTTCTTAGCCACTTCTTTCTGTCACTCTGATGGTCATGGGTCAGCTCACTGTGTTCTGCTTAATTACTTTATTTTCTTTGACTATAAATATCTGTAGTTACTGTTCTCTTCAGTGAACTGACTGGATTTAATCCTTCATTTGATGCACGAAATGATAGGTTGTTTTCAGTGTAGATTTTTAAAACTTTACTTTGGAAGGTTTTCCTTTTTTATTTTCTCTCCTTTTTTAAAGGTAAAAGATCCTTTACACAGTCAGTGGCACACAGGTTGTCAACATCCTTATTAGGTTGCTTTCATTTTTCATTTTGTTCTCAACTTCTGATTATTTTTCTGATTACTTGCCAACTTTTAGACTATATCATGGCAAGTTTTGAGGCAGTGTTGCTTACAGGCTTTATTTCCATTATAAGCTAATTTATAAATAAATAATAAATTAATAGATAATAATGCTGCATTTAGCATCCCAGTGTTACATTACACATTGTGTAATAAATTAGAATCATACAGAAGCAACTTTGTAGACACTAAGTGGACAAAAACGCATTAAATGGTGATCACAGAGCTAGTTCTAAACCACCATCAACATAAAATGACTGTCTTTCTTGTTTAGCCCCAGAAGGATCAGACTTGGGATTTAACTTCTTTAACAATTGCTTTTAAAAGCCACTTTTTTGGAAGTGCCAAATTACGGCGAGAAGAGCTTCCTGGTGTACAACACCTTATATTGCTTGTAAGATGGCTGTTTTCTCAAAACTCGTCTTGAGTATTGTGCTGTCTACCTTTTCACTTGGTTAATTTGTCTGATAGCAATCTCCATTTTAGGGTTTTATTTTAGAACTGCTCATAGGTGACTAAGAACTCTATTTTTTTGGCTATATCTATGTCATAAATGTAGCTACTTCAACATTTATGGGCTGAGAAATCACCTTTTCCTCCTTAGTTCTATTCTTGGTTTTATTTTTCTGTTCTCTTTAAGTATATAACCTGCCCAGCATATATTTTAACCATAACTACTATTTCTTAGCAGTTTATCTTACTGAATAGCTGAAAGGTATGTACTCTCTTAATCTTTTTTCCTTCTTTATGTCTGGTAGCTTTCTGGATGACAAACTTTAGCTGCCCAGTAATTTCTTTTTCCAATTTAAATGTCACACAGTATTATATTAAACAAGTGCAAAGAACTTATGATTCAAACAGCAAGAGAGCAGCATTCAAGATTAATGTAGTGTACAGCATCTTTTAAGTTTTTGTCTTGTAAACTCTTTGGGGTGACTAAGTATAGCAAATACTGTAAATGCTTAAAAAAAAATAAAAGTTCCTTATGCTTGCACACCAAATGACATGGCATAGTCTCTTTCAAACAAAATGCTTAAATCCCTATATATAGTAGTAAACATGTGTAGATTTAGAAACTGAGGAGTCACCTGTGCTTTGATTTAGTTTGAAAGACAGCCATTATAATCTTACAAAAATCGTCGTACTATAGCCTGACTTACGCAGAGCATGACATTCAGTGTAGATCTTAAACCTTTCAGTTCTATCATATTCTGCAAGCAGCAAATGCCTATAAGGGTAGCAATACTCTTGTCACCGCTGCTCAGGGAAGAAAAATGTTCTTCTAGTGGTTGAATGTTAAACTTCAGAATAGGTCTTGTTCCCTTAAAATAGGGAGGACAAAAAAAAAAAAGAGCGAAAGATTGGCAAATAAAAGATTGCAATGCAGCATGATTATTTCAAAAGCTACTGGACGTGTTTTGTTTCCCTTTAGAGCTGTAGTGTCTCACATTCAATCTGCCCCTGTTTTCTGCTGTGCACTGAGAGCCCCTGTAAGCTCATTTGTTAGGTGGTTTGTCATAGTGCACATGCGTGTGTAGGCTTGTTAATGTCTTATGCTGATTTTTCCTGAAAAGATGTAAAGCTTGCCAAAAAGCATTTTTCTTAAGAGATAAACTTGAATCCCCAAATGCCTTCTTTATTTTCTGAAAAAAAACCCACCCAAACCCAAAGAAAAAAACCCAAACCGAGGAAAGGAAGTAGAGTTTCCTCTGAAGTAAGTTTTATTTGTCTGTGCAATCATCTCTGTTCCAGAATTCCATTCTCTGTTCCTTTGATATGTGACAAGGCAACCCAATTTTGTTGCTTTTCCAGCACACTTGTTTCCTCTTAATTCCTGATATTTGTCCTACTTTGTTCTTATTGTCGCTCTCTGAAATTTTCTCCTCCAATTATCGTGCCTCTTTAACATTTCACCTACTTTGAACCTTTCTACCTGTTTGTCTGTGTCCTCTTGGATGTTCTTTCTTCTTGGCCACCTCAGCCCCCAAGTCTTCCCTGTTACCCCATATTCAATAAAGAGCTGAAGTGGTTAAAAGAAAGTTATTAAAGACAACATGACCAGAAGAGCCTGACCTCCAGTAAACCAGTCGTATTTAAGCTGGGATAAACCACTCGTTTTAGTATAATCACCTAAAACTTACAGAGAGAACCAGAGTAGAACAGTGCTAACCTTAATATGTAATCTACTGACCCCATTAAAGTATTTCAGTATAGAGTTAAAATTAATTATAGACTAGAGAGAAAAACAAATGTTTAAACTAACGTACTAGAAAGAACAGATATTACTGGAATAAAATTGTCTAGAAAACCTTTAATAAAACCCTGTTTTGTCTATTATGTCTGGTTTGGATTTAAATAACCAAAGTTAATTTCTTTGGCTGGGATTATTCTGGTGGCTACATTACATAATCTGAATTTTAAAAAAAAGTTCAAAGATGGATTCATGAGAACAAGCAGGGATCAAATCAAAAATGAGAGGGCTGGTTCTGAAAGATTATTGGTACAGAAAGGTTATTGGTGAGCTGGTCAAAATGATATTTTCATCTCAAAAGATGGTCCATCTTTTTGGACCCAGCAAGAGACTGATGTATATGAAAGTTGGTTTTTTTTTTCCATATGTACCAATGTGATCAGAAATACCGTTGCTTCCTGCAAACTCTGTGGTTGTGGTTAGTGTTCAGCTACTTCAAATATGGCCAAATAATTAACATTAAATACAGGTAACATCTGTATGTAGGAAAGATGATGCTAGTTTAGGCAACAGCAGATGGACCCCACCAGTTGTAGAAGCTGTTGCTTTGTAAGGTGACCAAGCTGGAGAGAAGGAATTTCTCTCCTTAGTTGCTGAGACATTTCTCTTTCCCCTATATAGGATGCAAGTGTCTGGGGAGCTAGCATTTAAGAGACATCTAGCTGACCATTAAATTTCTTCTAGCTCCTGATACACACAGAAACCTGTGACACACGAATCAGTTACCTGGCTGAAAAGATCGCTTGTCTCTGTTGAACAGACCATACATGTGTTTACTGATGTGTAAATGTGGACTGAGGGCTCATGGTCCCTATGTTTGTGCCACCATGGAGTACCCATCCCTCTTTTTCTGATAATAAAAAGGCAGAATATTCTTAACTGTTACCTCTTCCCACCATACTCGTAAGTCATCACTGTGCTATATGCCTTTTATTTGTTTAGGAAATACAAAGCCTCATTAGATATCTGTGAATATACAGGTAAGTGCAGAAGATCAGAATGATTGCCTCATCATCTAACAAAGTTCTGATCTCAATATTCGAACCTGGTTTTGTAACAGTAGCTTCATCGAATAATGAAATACCATTACTGTTTGAATTTCCCAACTGTAATGTTCTGCACTGCTTTACATCTTCTTACCTTATTGAAACTCTCCTCTTTCCCCGTGTGGTCTGCCAGTAGTATTTTAAATTTGGGACAGTAAACTTCTGAAATTGATACTGGGAATCGTCTGTGAATTGGCTGTTAACAGTGCACTGTTTAGATTAGTTAAAAAAATTATAATATTCTTACGTTGGCACGAAACTCCTACTGCATTTTCCTGCCCCATTTTCCTTTTCCTTATCTTTTAAATCTTCCATACTCAAACTCACAGTTGTTTATCCCTTTCTCAGTCACCCTGTAATCTTTACTCTCCTGAAAATCCACACTTTTCCTTACCAAAAAGACATTGGTTTTTTTTTTTTAATCTTAGATATCCAATCAAATTTGTTGTAGAACACTGATATTCTCTCTTCCCCTTCCTCAAATCTTCCATCCCAGATTTACTGAGATTCCTTTGTGCTCGAGCTTGATAGCACAGATAGCACAGACTTAACCAACTTAGCCTCAGACTCTGCACCTGGAGCGAGAGGTGGGAGAATTAAGAGAAAGGACCATGGACATCTCAGAAGGTAGGATCAACAAAGATGAAATGTAAAAAACCCCCCAAAAGCCAAGAAACTTTGTCATCCTTTCAGTAAGGGAGTAAATGCAAATAAGATGTTGAGCCAACTTGTATGGTATGTCGTGGTTTCTCAGGATAGTCTGGTAGCTTTTTCAGTCAGGTTGCTGATCTTCAGAATGTTGCACAAAGAAATTGTATGCTTGTTTTAAAAAGAGCTGTTATAAGCAGATAAGAAGTTGCAACGATTATATCAAAGTGGGAAGAATATACCTTCTGTAATTATAATCATTGCAGGCATTTACATGCGTAAGAAAAATCAAGTTTTAAGTATTTTTGTGTGAAGAAAACTACAAACTCAAGGATGGTTCTGGGACAGCTGTGAATCATGAGTGTGTATAACACGTATAGGGCACAATCCTAGTTGATGCTTTGTTAGAACCCTGACTGGGCAGTACTAACTGTTGCAAAATACTCATAAGTAGGTACCATGTGATACTTAACATCCCACAAGTGTGAGAAGTTCTGTCTAGCTGTTTCCAGCATGGTGATTTTTTTTTTTTTTAATTCTGAAAACTAAATAATACAAAAATAATGTACAATCATAAAATATGAATTTTTCTCTTTCACTGAGAATGTTTGCTCGTGCTTGCTTAAGAAAAGTTAAAACATGAAGGATCAAACTGGTAGAGATTTGTCATTATTTCGTTTACTTAGTCTTACATTTCGAGGTTTATCTGGATTGTGTTTAATATTGTATCTGTCCGTGATATAAAAAAGTATCTGTAACGAATCAGAGACTGTTTCAGATCTTTGCTCTCAGCCTCAGAAGGACAGTGGCAAGGACAGCGGCAAGGACAGCGGCACGGGCACCGACCACCCTTGGCCATGGGGATGAGCCTGGGCTGCCCAGGCACCTTTGGTGCCGCGCTCTCCCTCACTGAGTCACCTGCAAATTATATTCTCAGTTTCACAGTCTGGTTGTAAGGCTCTGACAGCCTTATTCTAGGCTTTGTGAGGACCTGGGGGTGTGGGAGCTGTAAGCAAAACTCAGCAGCCAGAACTTCCCAGCACGGAGCTGGTGAGGAACAGAGGGAAATTCTGGGTCAGCACAGCTTATAATCATCCAGTGCGATTCCCTGTGACTGGAAAGACCAGCGAAGTGGTAAGAGAAGGCCTCCGTTAATCCGCACAGCAGAGATCACTCCAATGAGATTATCTTGCAATATATCAAAAATCTGCTCTCCACTCAACCAGAGTGGTTTTGGGCATTTGTTTGAATTGACAGATCCAAATGTGCTGTACACGCTCCCTTACGTTCCCTGAACAGGTAGTTGTGTCATCCATAAAAAACAGGGATGTCCCAACATGATTGTCACTCTGCCGTATATTCAACTTATTCCCTCTGGGAATACTCCTGAACTGCCAGCCATCCTTTGTTGACTTCTATCCCTATTCATACCACCAGTAATGATCATCTTCTTCCTCAAGCCCCTGGATTTCCACATCATGGCTGCTTAGCGCCCTGTTAGTCTCAGCTCCGCTGTCCTTCCTATGGATCCAAGCAATCTCTTTAAGCTTTACTTATCTCCTGTGTCCATTGTTCTTGTCCCTAAAGACAGAAGCATCCAGAACAGATCTCCTGGTCATCCCCTGCTCCTAGTGGCTGTTAGGGTCAGTATGTGCTCCTGAGTGACTCAACAGTGACGTGTGTTTCACAAGTTGGGAACTCCAAATACAGGCTTGAGCCACAGTCTCTTTCAAATCTAGAGGGAACACCATCAGCTGTTAACACGTTACTTCAACACAGCATAGAAACACTTAATATCTGAAATCTCTGGACATGCATATATAGATATATGATAAATATAATATAAGACAACTTGATTCTCACTAATTGATATTGGAAGCTTTCAAACACACAATCACTCCACCAGCCTTTGGTGGTGGTAATCTCAAGATGTCAGAAAGCTGAGGGGAGTATCTATGTTTATACACTGCTGTATGCTCCTGGAAGAAAATAGGTCAATTTGCTGTGGGTTTTGCATAGTCCCTTGTGTGAGCACAGTCCCTTGTGTGAGCACAGTCTCTCTCCAACTCGGAACTTTTCACATTTTATTTACTGTTTGCTTTAGGGCAGAAAGCTATGTAGATAGTGAGACAAAAAAGATGCAGACCTCCTGGCAGTAAAGTATCGCAAGCATAGTAATGCTTTTCGTAGTTGAAGAACTATAAGGCCAAGAATCACAGAACGGTTGAGGTTTGAAGTGGCCTCTGGAGATCCTCTAGTCTGAATCCCTACTCAGAGCAGGGCCAAGTATATCAGGTTGCCAGGGCCGTGTCCTACTGGGTTCTGAATGTCTCCAAGGATGGAGATTCTCTAACTGTTTTTATTTTGTGTGTGTGTGTGTGTGTGTGTTAGAGAATACAAAATCAGAATTCAATTCATGCCCCCTGTGACCTCCATCAGTTGACCCACTCACTTTTTCTTCCATGAACTTTTTTTTTTACTTCAAGAATTTGACTCTGCAGTTTAACATTTCCAGTTACTTTTGGCCTAAATTATTTTTGATTCTATACCAAAAAAACCCCTCTCTTACCTCTCTATGACTTTTGTTTTGACACAGTTTGTATAAAAGAATATTTATATAAAAGAATAGTATAGAAACATAAATAATGGTCTTGTGGTGCAAGCTCCCGCAGAGATTATGTGCATGCTTGTGCACTATTAAAGACAGTTTTGTTCTGAGCATCTGTATATTTGTACTACAGTTTGTAAATATAGAAATGGATAAATGGAGTGGAAAGCCTCTGGTGAGTTCTCTCTTTTTTTTTGAATGACAACTAAAATTTTATATCCGTCCTGACTCTAAGCTGTTTCATGCCATTAACCTTATTTGTTAGACTTGTGTAATTTAAAAATATATCTATTTCTATGTTCCATGTATATCTGTAACTATGGAAACCATGAAGTGATTAAGAGGAGTGCAGTTGATGCTTCTGTGGCTCATCAAGATGGCCAAATGTTCAAATAGTTGGATAAACCTTTTTGTTGTTTTTAAGAAGCTTAGAAGAATATACAAAAATGATCTATGGGATAATGATTTCTAGTGTAGCTTAATGGTCTCTGGAAAATGGAGACTGATGTTACAGAAAATGTGACTAGCAATTCGTGGCTACTATATTATCAGAAATATTTTAAGAAATTGACAGAAATTCAGGCAAGCAAAATAAAGCTGAAAAATAAACTGATCTGTGAGGAGGGAGTGAGACCAAAGCAGAGCTTTTGGAAAGCTCTGGTTGTTGCTGGGGCTTAGAATTGTCCCACTGCCGAGTAAGTGAAAATACTGAAGGTGAAAGTGGGTATTGCGGACAAGATGAGTGAGGAGGGTGTGTGTAGGAAGATGGAAAATTTATTTCAATGGAATACACATAAATACAGCACCTGTGGAGGAATCAAACTATTGGGATATTTGGGGTCACTGAGTTTCAAAAAAGTTGCTTTAAGCCTCATCATGATGACCTGTAGATAAATGAAGTCTGAACTGTCTGATGCTCTATAAACTTGTCTTGAGGGTTTGCTTTTTTTTTTTTCCAAAATGAAGTTCTCAAGCTCGGATAAATCAGCCCAAACAATTAATACTTCCTGAGTCTTTGATATTTAACCCCTCCTATCTGTTGGTATGATTATCTCTTCTGTCTCCTTCCAACTTGTTAAGTTTGTAAATTTTGATCATTTAGTTAGAAGCAGATGTAAAACCAGAGCTGCAAGGAAGTTCAGGCACAAGGTTTCACAGATTTGTCCAGGCTATAGTCCTGCTTTAGCAGGTGACAACTGTAACGGAGACAAGCAATACAATTTTTGTAGTATGTTTTTAGTGGTGTGTATTAATTAAGCTACTTGCATAGTAGGTTTAGGGAAAGAACTTGCAGGGGAAGAATGTTTCAAATTACTGTATGTAGATGTGCCAGTGTGACCTTTTAGACAGAAACAAAGACTTCTTTGCTAGCGATTTTGGTTTCTTCCTTGGACTCCCAAGGCATTCTTGGAGAAGTACATTGCGATAGTGACTGGAACCTGGCTGTGTACTGTTCTAGAGATATTATTTCATATGATAACTTTATAGTTGCCTGAATGCATCACTTCCAACACTCAGTTTGCCGCAGGATTATTCTAGAGAATGTTTCATTATTGTGGAAGTTGTCAGGAGCTTTCTGAAAGATTGGCAGCTGTAGCTGAGATATTTTGGCAGAAGGGCAAGTGAAGAAAGTCAGTTGTTTTTTGTTCTATTTTTATCTTAAAATGACTACTAACACTGTTGCTAGCAGCAGTGTCAACAAAACTGGCATAAAAACCCCCTTTTGATGTTAAACTCCTTGAATCATTGCTCCACTGCACCTTTTCTGCATTTTTCTATTAGCAGTTTGTAATTGTGGGTTTAGAAACTTAGGCCAGGAATAAGATAAGGATCGATGTGCGAACTTCGAGTTCAGTTGCCTGCAAGTAGGCATCTGATGCCATTTTTTGTGCCTTACACTACGTAAGACATATACGTATGGCTGGCTTATGCCCTCTAAAGTGGCACATGGCAGCAGGTGGGATATGCTGACTTATCTCTGCACTAGCAGCCTATCACTAGGCACAGGATTTCATTTTATTTAGTTGTGTCTGCTTGATGAGAGTGAATGAATTCTCTTCGGATGGAAGCTTAAGTACCTCCCATGCCTATAGGCATTTCTTTGTAGACAGAGGAAACTTAAGCATCTTACTGTCATCTTTATTCATACACATAGGATGTGATTTGGAAAGTTAACATCTCAGTTATCTATGAAAGGCAAGCAGGAGGAGTATGAAGTGCGCTCTGTAGTGCAAGTGGAAAATTCTGATAAGGTGGGATTTTAAACATCTTCCTGGATGATCTCGGTCAAACATGTAAATGGCAGCAGAGACTTTAAGGTAATGTGTAGTTCTGGGAGTAGTGGGGCCTCGTTCGCTATGAACGTCTTGCGATTGAATTGCTGTGTAGATTCTGTGATGCCAATAAAGATGACACTAATAAAGTATTTGGGCTTTTATAGAACTACCTATTTAATGAAGCTTTTAAGAATTTAATCCCTTGAAAATGTCTATGCCTGTGCAAAATTTTATTGCATTTTTCCAGTGGGTTAATAATGTCTTGCGTTATTGGAGAGTATGGGGAGAAAACGGGGAGGAAACCAATCAACTCTCAGCATAAACCTTATTTTCTTGCCAAACTGGGATAAAAATATCAAGCTGAAAACCTAAGTTATGAAGAAAATCTGCCCTGCACAGGAATGGAAGAACAGAGAGTGCTAAAATGGCTTTATATCACAGTCCTGAAATGACCGAGCCCTGTATGTCAGTGTTGCCAAAGCAGTCTTCTCCTTGCTTGGGAGGAGAGAAGGGTAGAGAGTTGTCCTGTCCTTTTGAACCCTTCAGTCTAGAGGAGAGGCTTCAGCATAAAGCAAAACCTAGACTCCTAGACCACTTCTTTACTAACAAATTAAACCTAAGCTGGGACTGTTCCTAGGTGTTAGAGTATCTCAGTAGTAAACCAACAGAAGGCTGTTTGACACGCTCTTGGTCTTGTGCCCACTAGCACTTTCTCATCAATTTTTCCTGGTGGTTTGGGAGTTGGGGTGCTCCAAGAATTACCGCCAGGAGGCAGTCCATATGCAGCCACCTTGCTTTGAAGTAGAGCGGAGATCCTAGTAGAGATGCCAAGTTATTTCATGTCATTCAACATAAGTGCTCAAAAATGCTTTTGTGCAAGTTTAATGTACTAGCATGGGTGTCATTTCAAGATGTAGTTTAACAGGGGACAGTGAGCCACTGCCCTAGAGAAAACATCCTCTTCCCCAAATTTGCCTCTGTTCCTGGCCACAGGATTTTACTACTTACCATACCTCTCCATGAGAAAAATAGACGTGATGAAAAAGGAAAACAATTTAAAACTAGGGATAAATTTCTACTATGTTTTTAAATGCCAGTGGCTCCTGGGAGGAACTGACAGTCAAGGGAGGGGATACAAGGGAACATGCAGTATGGGAAGCTTGGAGCAAAGAACAGAGAGGACAAACCCAGACAGGGAGAGAGAGGAGCAAGAGAGGAGGGAGGTGGGGACAAGACTTTCCCTTTGATGACCAGGAGCCATTGGATGAACTCAGCTGTCTGAACACTTTCAAACAATATGTTCAATGAAAGCTTGGATTCACAACCACATTTTCATTAGAAAGGTAGAGTTGTTTACTTATTTAGATTTTGGACTAATGCAAGGATTCAAGGAGATTTTCAGCTTCATTTATTTATATTTTAATGGAGTGAAGCCATGATGATGCTTAAGCTAAGGCCTCATTACAGAATTCATTTTGATATAGCAAAAGAGATAAATGCAATGCTGTATACTAATTTCATGGTTTGCTGCACGTTTTATGTTATCGCAGAAACATTAAGTGATACATAGTCTGACTTAATTCTGTGAATGAATAGTTTTGTAAGAGCAAATTGATACCATTTCTTCCCTCTGACTTTCAAGAGATGATGTGTAGGATGGTGACAGAGCTCTGCTGAAGTTAATGGTGCCTCAGACAGAGAAGAGGGTCTGCCTAATTAGATCTGTCTGAAATAATGGTCTTCTAGAAGTGCATAGAAAGTGACTAAAGGAACATTAACAAAAGCAATAAACTGAAAAGATGTTGTGTACACATCCTTCAGAAGGGAAATTATTAAGACAGCATGAAGGTTCAGTAAGGAATGTCTGTTATAGCAGCATACTTGTCACCTAATTCCTTGTACAGAGATGAAGCAAGATGCATGGGGGTCAGAGTAACTGTGGGTTTGCCATTTCTAAATTCATGAAGCGTGAAGGAATGTGCTCCTTATGGAGTCTCCTCAGGATCTGAGCTTGGGTGAAGGATTTGGGGACCTTGCTCTGACCTTAGCCTGTGTTTTGCCTGGCATGTGTCACACAAATTTGTTATAAAGTTTGTCTCCCCCATAATGTGAATTTAGTCTCCCAATGCATGTTTGGAAGTCTCCACATTGGAACTGGAAAAAAAAAAAAAAGCCTTTTTCTGCATTCTAAAATGCAGTTTTGAAATATGTAATAATGAAGAAGTGTTCTATTTTTGTAACTGAAAATGCTCTTTTTCTCTGTATGTATAGTTGTATATATTGTTTACTGTGGGCTCTTTCAAGTTGGAATTTCATGTTGTGTTAGTACAGGAATACTGTTCCTACTCATTGTGGATCACATTCAACAGTACCTGTAAGAGTAAGTTCGAGGAATATTTTTTTCTGTGAATGAAATACCCCATATTCCACCTGAAGGCAAGCATGGGACCCTTCTAGCATGTTTTCACGCGGCCTGTAAAGTTTCCACATGAATCCGTGTGGGAATTGTCGCCCCACCTCCGCTGAGTCCTGTATGTGCCACTTTGTGATGTAGCAGTAACGCCCAGCCCCCTTTGCTATGCTGTGAAAATGCACATTTTTCCAGAGCCATGCATATGAACCCTTTGAATGAGGAGCACCCCTTTACTGGTTCTCTTTAACAGCTTCATGTGCGGATGTGCATTGACCTGTGCAAGGATGCGATAAACCAGCAACAAACCCAGCCACAAAAACCAGACACTGGATGTCTTGAATGACTTACTGTAGCACTGCATCAGAGCTCACCATCCAGAAACCAGTAAACAGAAACTATTTTTCAAGTGACAGGCCAGAGTAAAATTGTCTAACACTCTTCATTTTACTGATGCATCGCGTGGAGGTCCAGAAGCCACATTAGAGAACTATAATCCTTCATCAGAGCATTTGTTTGGTTGCCTAACATCTGTGGATTGTTAAGATAAGTTATTACACAGACCTGCTTTAGTTTGGATTAGTCTGGACCACATCCCAGTATATTCAATCAGGATATAATTCCTGCATGCTGCTAAATTGCTTGCTCCACAGACTTCTCTAAAAATGTTTTTCAATATACAGTTTTGTCACTGAAATATTGTTTTTCAATATAAAATATTGTTTTTCAATACAGTTTCTGCCACCTCAAGTTTGAGGTTTTTTGTTTGGTTTTTTTGGGGTTTTTTGGTCCTCTTAAAGAAAAGCTTTTATTTTTCCTTTTGGACCAAATATATCTCAAGGCAAGCGTAGCATGTATTAAGTCCTGAAGAGATTCCTAAACAGGGATGGTAGTGTAACCTCTATGTGAGTATAATGTAGATTTCCTACACATGTAATCTGTCATGATTGGTATGTATTGTGTCCAAACTGCGGTGTTTAAAGACAGGTGTAAGAAAATGATTTTGTATTTGCATGTCTAGTACTCTTTCTGTATTCTGTATTTTTCTGTGTCTATTTGTGCATTAGCTATTCCTATTTCTTTGGATCTCATAATATTTTGCATAAAATTAATTACAATAGCAAAGGTGATTATGTAAGTTAATGTTAATTTCTTGACACTTATTACATATTTTATCCATATTTTAAATGCTCAGATACATTAAATTGTAAATGGAGTCTGTTACCATCTTTATACATTAAAATGTGGTTGCATACATACACACATATGTAATTAATTAGAGTATTTAAAGTTTACTTTAGTACTCCTTATGCTTCTTTTAAACAAACTCTAGTTGATGTATTTTTATTAACACTTTTTTGAACTTTCCCTGTAAACTTATAAAATGCAGGCAAAAACATATATTTCATTAACGACAGTTTATAACATAGACATAGATTTTATACACAGATGCATATGCATGTGCACTCTTGCTGTCTAATGGGCTAAAAATTGTGTCTGAGTTTATAAAGATATTTTAAAATGTAGAATTTTTTTCCTTTTAGTCTTGCTGTTTTTTTAAATACCTGTAATAATAGTAAAAATAATACCAGATAGACTAAAAATCTATTATATTAGAACAGATAGTCTGATAAACTTTATCTCTATTTTTTGAGGTGTACTAGATGAAGGGAATAAGACATTTAGGAACCAAGGGATTTTTTGTTAAAGACTAGCATTTATTTTGTCAAAGTTGCTGTTCCTATTATCCTACTGAGGGTTATCTGTTTTTATCATAATACATGTTTGTGCCATTGTTGGAAAAACTGTAGCTTTTGATTGAGGCTTTTTTTTTAATTAATTAAATTTTATAGGCATTTTATTATCCTTCTTAAATAGAAAAAATACGTCATCTTTTGATAAAGGCACAATCCACATACAGGGAAAAGAGTTGAATGTCTTCCCAGTGTGGCTTGGTCAAACAGTGCAGACATAGTATTGGAAGTTCAGATGTAGTCTTCAGACCTAAACAGGTGGTCTGTTCTAGGGTGTTTTAAGTAAATCTTAATTATGCTAAATATGTGAAATGCCTCAAATTTTCATCACGCCCTGTAAGCCCCGCACTTCCTTCTCAAGCTGGAGAAGCTCTGTCCTACTGTAATTTCTTCCCTGAAGTGATTGTTTATTCTGTTTCTTTTAATTTTTAAGCGTTGTTTAATTTTGCAACTGTTGCGTCATTCCTGTGTTTACAAAAATAATTTAAATGTATTTTTCTTTCCAACTTTTGTCATCCTTCTTACCCTCTTTATGATTTTATCCATTCTTTTACTTCTTTCCACACAAAACTATTTTCTTTACCATTTCCCTTATTAGCTGTCAGCTTTCTTTCCTCTCATCACTATTTTTGTTTCTGACAAAATTCCTACCTCTTGTATATTCTCCATACATTTTGCCTTTTCTGTTCTGCTGACTCAAGACTCCTTTTGTCTTTGTCTCAATTTTTTCTTAAATATTCACATACTTCAAAGTTCTGATTAACCTTTTATTTTCTCTGGTGATTTACTCCTGTACATAAATCTGTTTTGTAATGTATATAGATTTGAAACATAGAGTCTGGCTTTACTGTGTGTGCTTCTGTTTATCTGTGTATCTGGAATTAAAAACAAAAAATCCTAAGAAGCACCCTGTATGTACACAGCTGAATTTTCATTGCCAGGGACGCATGTTTAATTTAGTTATGTATTATTTACAGCTATAGCTCAAAGAAATGGTAAAAGATCTTTAGAGATTAGTACAAAATACGGTACATTTGCATTCTTTTCATTGGTGCATTTAGTTCTCTTATCAGTAGGTTTCTTTAGGTCTTACCTGACATCTCTGGTAAGTAGTTGTTGTGGATGTAGCTAAAACCATGCGCAGTAAATGCCGAATTATTTGCAAGATAATATTGAGGTACATTATGTTAGAAAAATTAATTAAAGGGAAATACCGTGTTCATTTTCTGTGACGGCGGAGGTTGGGAGTTAGCTGGGCAGGACGCCGCCGCCCAAGGTACAAGTCCCGTTTACCGTCTGGTAGGCTTGTCCTGACACCGACCCACAGCAGGTGTGACAACCTGACCCACCCACCAGCTGCATCAACACCAGCAGCAGGCGTTGGTCGCGTTCAGGAGAGAGCTAGGGCTGGGCTGAGCGGGGGCTGCTACAGGTAGGACTGACGTATATTGACAGGACATTTTTGAGAAGCTCGCATAGCATGTGCCTGTAGGATGCTTGGCTGTAGCCAGTGCAGTCAGTGCTTGGAGAAGCATGTTCTGGGTCCCGTCATGAGCACCAGCCTCACCAGTTTAGAGAACAGCAAGAGGTCGTACCTGCTCTGTGATAGCGAGCATGCATTTCAGTGTCTGAGGGGTCACTGCACTGACTCTTCTTGTTGTCTTCAACTAGGTTATGTGGGTATGCAATTTATGTCGAAAGCAACAAGAAATCCTCACGAAATCCGGAGCGTGGTTTTTTGGGAGTGGACCGCAGCCCTCACCTAGCCAGGACGGAACCCTGAGTGATACGGCGACTGGTGGAAGCTCGGATGCGCCGAGAGAAAAGAAAGCAAGACTTCAGGAGCGATCGAGATCACAGACTCCCTTAAGTACAGCAGCTGCCTCATCACAGGAACTCTCTTCTTCCAGCGTGCAGTCCGACCGGAGGAAAGGAGCAGAAGTACCGCAGCCGGCTATGGGCCTGGACCAAAAGCAGGTTTCATCAAGGTCTAGAAGTGAACCTCCAAGAGAGAGGTAATGCTTTCTGTTTTGACAGAGCCTCACAATTATAAATGCTAGTTCAATAATATTACACAAGGCTGTCAGATGTGCCTTGTGTGTGTCTAGAACTGAGTAAAAACAACGAATAAGTTGATTTACTGAGCAGGGAAGGATAAGTGTTCGCTAGCAAATACATTGTCTGATTTGGTTTGTGCAACAGAAATCAGCAAAAAAAAAAAAGTATTTTAGGGATATTTCTATGTACTTCAATGAATTTTGGTGTACACTTTTAATACAGGATTGTAGGTTACTTTTGAATTTTATATTTGTCAGGTATTTTAAAGTGATCGAACATATTGCAAGCCTGTAACTTGAAATGATGTACTGGAATTAAAAAAATACTGCCACCACCACCCCCCCACCCCTCCTCCAAAAAAAACCAAACCAATAAACCAAACAAACAGAAAACCATCCCGTGGAGTTCTGTCAGATATCTTTATGGGTTATCTTTTTATCACGGCTTGTGTTATTTTTAATAATAAACCAGGAGCTATTGAAAGAGCTCATTTACGCCTGCAGTGTAAACATTCATGCGGAACTGCAATAGTACCATATTGAATTCAGAGCAAGTTGTATGCAAGAATAAAGCCAACTGGAAGCAAACTATTATATTTAAGTGAGTAAATGAGTAAATTCCCAGGCTGCATTCACTGTGATGAACGGGTTGAGCAGCAAGTCAAGAGAGGCTAATGCCGTGAAGCCGTTGCTGTTCTTTTGGCCGTTGCCTGGCAGATGGCAGAGCGGTTGAGGAGGGAGCCTGTGGCAACAAAACAAGAGTCTGCCATAGAAGATTCTCCCTTGGCCAGAACGGCTGATGATTTTTTTTTTTTTTCATAGTTATTGAAGTTGAAAATGGATGATAAGCAGTGGCTAGTAACTGACTGTGTTCTTGAGGTCAGTCTGGGTTTAACTGTACCAAAACTCAGGTTAGTGTTATGTATATGTATGTTGTAAACAAACACATGGTGTCCTCCCCTAATTCTGACTTTTTCCCCCCCCAACACTGGGAAGGCCCTCAGAGCAGTCGTCACTCAGCTGAAGGACACTTGTAGGGCAGCAAAATGCTTCCTATTTCTGCTTTGCTGTCCAAAAGCGAGATGTTTATATTAATTATACAAAAGTAATGTTTTCTACTCATCACTTTCAAATGGAGTCAAAGGGTTCTGAATGTAGAGCATCTATGGTAAGCTCAGGTCCTGCCTGAGCTGCCTTTTTACTGCCAAAAACTCAAGAGGAACAGGAGATGGAGGCAAAGGAGACAGAAGCTTAACTTGAATCATATCCAACTTTGCCTGTCCTGTCAGACGAATCTGTGAAAATCCGTGATATGTAATCCGAAGATGTATCAGCTGTGGAAGATTCACTGCCACAAAACAAAGTCCTAGTGACTTCGTCCTGATGCAGGTTCATCTCAAATACGGTGTATAGCTGTGTTCGGCATTCTTCAAAATCGATGGATTGATATGTGAAATGGTAAACAAAAGGGCAACTGGAATGATGAGAGAAATAAAAATGTCCAGTATAAGGAGTTTTTATAATTCTTCAGATTGCTTATTCTCACAAAGCCAAAAATGAAAGAGGAGAGAGAGCATAATTTTCAAGCAGCTTCATTATTCATTGTTCTGTACTTTTGCTGTATAGAGAAATAAATTACATTTTCCATCTTCTTTTATTACCAGAGAAAGGAATGCCTTTGATTTATCTCAAGGAGTCAATTTGCATTTCTTTATATGCTTATGAAATGGGCACTTCATTTTAGAGTTTCAATAAGATAGAACAAACTAGGTCAAATATTATTGTTTCTGGATACGTTCTCTCTTGCATTTTCATATATCCATGTTACTTCTGTCTATAATATCGTCATGGGCAATACTCCATTTGGTGGTGTTTATACTGTCAGGGTGCTTGAAGCGAATTGTGCATATGTGCTTAGTCTGTAACCCTCATGGCTGCTGCCAAAAAATGGAAAATTATTCCAACATTCTCTCATAGTGCTGCAGTTACTACAAAGATGACTTTGAGTCTTCTTGCTTACGTGGGTAAATGATTTTTATCTGCATTTATCCACGTTAATATTCTTTGTGATTTTACTCAGCTATTTGGGCCATCCATAGTTTATGTTTTTATGGACTCTGGAAGTTGTTGCTGTTGGAAAAGTACTGCTGGAAGGATTAATAGATTTAATTAATGTTAATGGATCCAGTACCTTTCTATATGTTTTGCCATAACTTATCCTTGTTTATAATCTATTTACTGTAAAAGTGTACGCAAGTATTCCTGTTTTCAATTCTTCAAATTATTGTACTCCCTTTCACCATAGGAAGAAGACAACATTGGTTTCAGACCAGAATGGCAAAGGTTTGAAGAGTGAGCGTAAGCGTGTGCCAAAATCCTCACTTCAAAAAGAAGGACCAGCAGACGACAGAGAGCGTAAAGAACGGCACGAAGGGAGAAGGCTGGAGAAAGGCAAGTCACAGGACTACCCAGACTTGCCTGAGAAACTTGAGGAAGGCAAAGTGCCTGATGATGAAAAACAAAGGAAGGAAGATGAATATCATACCCGTTACAGGAGTGACCCCAATCTGGCAAGATACCCTGTAAAACCACATCCTGAGGAACAGCAGATGCGCATGCATGCAAAAGTTTCTAAAGCGCGGCACGAGAGAAGGCACAGTGATGTAGCTTTGCCACATACAGAAATGGAGGAAGCGGAGGTACCTGAGAATAAATTAGGAAAACGCTCACAAATACAGGGAACTCAGGACAGAAAATCTCTTGTGGAAACTCAGAGGTCGTACTCTATAGACAGAACAGGTGATGTAAGAATTTCTGTTTCTAAACAATTAACTAATCATAGCCCACCAACTCCCAGGCATAGTCCAGTTCCTATAGAACACGTAGAATACAAGAACCACGATTCCTTTAAAAAACAGAGCCGCCTTGATCCTAGCTCTGCTATTCTCATGCGAAAAGCAAAGCGGGAGAAAATGGAGACCATGCTAAGGAATGATTCCCTTAGCTCTGACCAGTCGGAATCAGTGCGGCCATCCCCTCCAAAGCCTCATAGAGCAAAAAGAGGCGGAAAGAAAAGGCAGATGTCAGTTAGTAGCTCAGAGGAAGAAGGGGCATCAACACCAGAATATACTAGCTGTGAAGATGTGGAGATAGAAAGTGAAAGTGTCAGTGAAAAAGGTAAGGACCTTTATGTATATTATGCACATGGCCATGCTTTGGGAAAAAAAAAATAATCTGTGTTTTTCTCTCTCTTTTGCCTCTATTTTAAACATACACCTTTGTTTCCCCTCCCCCCCCCCCCTTTTTTTTTTCCCAACTGAGAAGTGTCTTATACCTGTTTACATTTGGTTTGCAATGTTTCCTTTTGCATTCTTAGATGAGGTGGTCAGAGGTAGCATCAGCTGATGAGTTTCTTTCTCATTCTCTTCCCTCTTTCACCTGGAACTGATAGAATTTAAGGGTTCCAGTTTATTCTCTTGATGGTATCTGTACTCCTTTGGTCATTGCTTCATCTTTTGTCTGTATAGAATTGCCTAAATTGTGTAGATGAATTTGCTCCCAAGCTTACAAGTATGTTTAAATTCTGTTATTTCAGTTTGCCTTCATCTGTTGATGGTAACACTCAGCAGTAAGGATTAAGTAGTAGGGCACTGTGTGCTTTTAAACAAAGCCTTTCTTCTGGCTGAAGAAGTTAATCAAATTCATGAATGGTGAACAGATAAAATAAGCATCCTCAGAAAAGATGGGTAGAACGCACCAACTGTCTTTGAACCTTGATTTGTCTTTAAGTGATGCTACAGTGAGATGAAGGATTTTCATCTTTGGAAGTAGCTTTTAGCTCTTTAGTTTAATTATCTGTGTTTGCAACTTGAAATTTTTCTGCTGGTGTTCATACTCAAAATGCCAACAGCTTGTCTGCATTGCCTTTTAGTTCCTGGCAGTTTCCTGACATGTCTTTGATTCACTGTTTCCTGACACATTCTTGATTCATATATGCTAACCTGTCTGTAACTGATGTTGTGGTCTCCTGACATCCCCTAAAGCTCCAGGTATACTTATAAAAAGAGACAACATTTCTATCCCATCCCATCTGAATAGCTGCTTGTTTTTCTAAGCACTAACTTTTCCATTCAAAATATTCAAGCTTGCTTTTCTGCTCATTTTTAAGGAGGGATGATTATCATGCTCCTGAAATCTTAATCCAGATTCCACTTAGACATAAAAAAGTCACTTTTTTGACTGTAGGAGTCATCAAACACTGGAACATATAGCATGGAGATGTACACTCTCTATCGCTGGAGATGCTAAAAACCCAAATGGAGAAGGCCCTGAGCAATCTGCTCTAGCTGACCCTGCATTTGGGTAAGGGGCTTTGAACAAGAGACCTACTGAGGTCTCTCCCAGTCTCAACTATTCTGTCTTACTAAGAGAACACATCTCTTTATTTTGTGGCAATGTTTTATGCTGACGTTTGGATTTGTGTGATTTTCCCTGACTGTAATATAGCATTTCCTTTCCATCTTTGATATTTGCTTTCATTTATGTGCATCAATTTGAGGTTGCTTATGAAACAGAAAGGATTTCCCTTCTTCAGTGAGGGGTATCATCATTATCAACTGGAAGGTCATCGATGTGAAGGTCAAGTCCAGGCTGAAAGTCATTGGTACTGTTATAAATATGTTGATGTAGTTTGCTCTGTAATGGTCCTTTGTAAGTAAAACCTTTCAATGGTTGCTTTCAGGCTCATGACACTGATCTCAGCTTTTGACCAATTTCCCATTGTAGTGTTAAACTGTTAAAGGTTGGACTTTTTTCTTTCAGTGTTATGAATCCCAGAGGATTTCAAATGTCGCTAAATGCTTATGTTCTCGGTAACTGAATCAACTTCTCGGTTGCCTCCGAGACGGATATTTAGGCTCTCCCTTTAGACAGCGGAGGCCTTGGTCTGTATCACATCATAGTGCTACCTCACTGTATTTGAGTAAAAGTTATAAATAAGAGTATGTTAGAAACCTGTCTGGCCACTGCCAACTCAATACTTGGTTAACATTGCTGAGCATTCCTTGAGACCTTATCTCTAATTGGCAGTAATCTAGGACCATGTTATTAACCAGAATATCTATATACACACATATATATGTGTATACATGTACATATATGTGGTTGTGGGGATCTGCAATACATTACTTGCAGAAATATATTTATTAATTTAGTAGCTGTGAGATATAGATGTTATGGGGTTTTTTTGCCTGATTTGATATTACTTCTACAGTCCTTGTCATGGGAAAAGAAATGGAAAACCTTTGAATCTGGAGGTATAGTACAGAAAAAGAGCTGGGAAATATGAATATCAATGAGGATGCAGAAGCGTTTCTGGTAGTAAAGTATCCAGTTACTTTTGGAATTAAATTTTCATCAATATTTGAAAAAATCTGCATTATTTCATAAGAATAGATGGAAAGGCAAGAAATTTTATTTACCTAAGAAAATCTTTTAGAAATCCTTCAATATATAAAAAGAAAAAATGCCACAGTAAAAGGGTGTAGTGTTAAAAATTGATAGAAATAATTTTAAAAAATGCTCCTCTTGTAACTGAGGTCGGAATCACATTCTTTGTAATTTAGCAGGATCATTACAAACAGAATTTCACTCACCATTCCTTTGGTGCTTTGCTTGTAGTTTGGGAGAGATACTGCACGGGTCCCTAGTTGTAGTGCTTTAGTTTATAAGCTCAGGACGGTCTGGAATCCATCCTCTCTTATGTAAATATCAGCTCAGTCAGAAATGTGATGCCAAAGTAATAGAAATGGAGATAGAAAGACAGACTTATTACAAATTATTTTGGTAACTTTGAGCAGCTTTACCAAGAAAAAACCAAGATCTTAAAATGAATGTTTGCATTTGGTGAGTGCCAATATAAATCAATCAGCACCTGAGTAATAAAGATGAACTCTTTTCAATTCTATATTGAGCAACTAAAATAGAAGTTTTCTATGGAAAACAGCTTATACAGATGTTTAAAAGAAAATGATGCCCCGTAAAAATGTAAGGTATAAGTAGAGTGGATAAGACTGGGTTAAAAATCTATAGCCAAAAATGACATATAAAGTAGATACTGTGCAAAAGTTACTTTTTAAATTTTGAGTTTCCGAGAAACACTGTTTAGGATTGCATTACCCTGTCTTCTGAGCACAAAAAACCTTCTAAAAGTGCTAAATACAAACCAAGCTGATTTAGTATATCCCCTGCTATTTACTGCAACCATTTAATATGTATTTCTTCAAAATTATTAACAAAATAATTCACAAGCACTGGAGATACTCTGTTTCCAAAAAAATAAATGTCATTTGTAATCCACAGGGATTATGCCTCTTTGGCGGAGGACCCAAAGTTTTAGGTTGAGCTGTTTCCATGTTGGAGTAAATCTAGAGAAAATACTGTTTAGCAGTGTCAAATAAGTCATCTCCAATTTCTTAAAAAAAAAAAAAAATCTGCACCCCTTACAGGACACTGTTACTGATTGCTGATAGTAATTTTCATCCTATTATTAATACAGGCTGTAGGGCTCCTTATTCTGAAATGTGTAATAGTTGAGCAGCAGGTGGACTGAATTTCCAGTGACGACACTGTCCTGCCAAGGCACAAGGAATCCTCTTAGAAGGCATAAATTGCATTCCTGCTCGCTTCAAAGACTTGCTAGAATAACATAAACCAGACTACACACATGAAATCCAGACTTCATTCTAAAACTGAAAACAGCCTCTGCCTACTGCCATCCAATGAAGAATGCAAATTGGATGTGGAATAAGTTTGCGAAAAATATTTTCTTTAAAGTTTAAAACCAGGTATTTGTGTAGAATTAATAGATTTGTGTCCAGACAGGGTTGTACATAACTTCTTTTATCCCATGGTAGATACAGGAGATACTCTAGACTTCTGTCATGTAGTCTTTGAAACTGGAAGATAAAATAGTGTTGGAAATTGGAACAACGTGAGGAGGTACTGAAAGCTGCTCATGTACTTTGACGTAAATAGATGTGCTAATGGGTTTACGTTTTATAGACTCATTGTTCGTATCTGCCTAAATGTATATTTTGTTCACACCATTTAGGTTTGAAAATATGCCCAATACTCACATAGTGTCAGCAAAATGGTAAAACGCTAAGTAAAACTCACTTTGTATACTGGCTGAAGGATTTAATTGGGGGTAAGGAGGGCATGATAGAGTTGGAGTCTTGTTTGGAAAAAACCTTCTGTGATAACATTCCAGTTACTTTCCGTGAGGATGCGATCGTTTCATTCATAATGCCTTTCTTACATTACCGGCAGGAAGAGGGCGACCCAGTTTCATTTAATTCCTCTGCCATTACCCTTCTGGTTGGAAAGTGTGAGGGGCAGGGATCTTGCTGGGATCTTGGTGTCTGATCTTGTGAGGTGGGGAGGTTGTGACCAGGAGGAGAGGACCTGGAGGCCAGAAGGAAAAGGGAACGCTGTGGTTCGCAAACGAATGTGTCGGTGCTGGCTCAGCTCTGGGCCCGTCCTCCTCTGGTGTGCCGAGCGCTGCTTTGGGTGCTCATGCTTGGGGATGCTTCGAGGGGAAGGAGAATACAAAATAAAACCTGCCCCGGCGATTTCTTCCAGTGCAGTAGCATCGTTGGCAGGGAAGGTAGCTTGTGGGCTAAGGGGGAAACCGCACGTATGCAGCAGGGTGTTTAAATGGACCGAGAGAAAACATCAGGAAGAGGCTATAGAGAAGAGCAGGCTGGTTTAAAATGTTTTTAGCTAAGCTTTTTCACTGCGGTATTTTAAATCTGGAGTGTAGGCAAGTGAAGTTGTACTGTAACATCTGCTAGCATATTGTAACATCTGTTCGTATGGAGAGTTGGGCATAGATTTCTAAAAAGAGCTGCATTTGTTTAAAAATCTGACTGAGCTTTAACTTAGTGTAAAAGAAAATACCCTTCCAATTTATCTTCTAGTCCTTGTGCAATAACTTAGATCTACATCTGATTCATATTTTAATGAAAATATGTAAAATGGCTCTAATTTCAGGGTTTTGGTCAGTGCTAACATTATTCAATGTTGTCAATATTCAGTGCTTTTGAATAGCTGAAATTATTTACAGTGCTTGATAAATTGGTACTGGGCAGTAAGAGATCTGCTTTGTGTATATGGAATTACTTAAAGTGCATACATGTATATGCAAATGAAATAAGCTGAGCACGAGTTGGAAAAAAGTCATACTGTTGCCAAGAAATCCAACATGGTACTGAGATACATAACCATATAAATGGGGATTGCATGGAAGATGTGTGGCTGAATTCTCCTTTAAAATCCTAAGAGAGCCTTTTCTCTAGTTTCCCTTAAGAAGGTTGTGAACATGCTGGAGGAGTTTGCAGAAGAGCAGCAAGAATTGACTGAGGTCTATAAAACATGATATGTAAGGAAAGGTAGGATGGATTGGGGTTGAATAGTCTAGAAAACAAAGAACAAAAAAAAAAAAAAAAAGGAAGAAAAAACTGAAAAGAAAAAAGGCAAAGAGGGAGGACTTTAAATGGAAAAGAAGAAGCTGGAGGGGGAAGGAGATTGAGTGAGTGCTTCTCTCTTCCCTGGAGGGTTAAGTTACTGCTAAGGAGGTTGAAGTTCAGTGCCAGAAACTGTGTCAACTCTGGGGACAGATAAACAAAGTTAGGGATAATTGTAATCATGCTTTCTTAGTCGAAATAGAGGATTCCTGGAAGTAAAAATCTATTTCTTCATAGCCTTCAAATTGTTCTAGGCTAGAAATACTGCCGTTGTTCCTTGGGCAGGCTCTGGGCCAAGGTGGGCAAGTCTGGGGCTAAAGCCACAGTACTCCTGGCTGTAGCTTATCCTTTTTTGGTCACCTTTTAAGTAATGATATTTGATAGCCATTTGCACTACAAATTTATGTAGTAACAATCTGGTTTCTGAAAAGGAGAAAAGAAATGTACATTTTGACTTATCAAGAGACATGGAAGAAAAGGATGTCACAGACCGTTAAATCTTGAGTTCTTTCTTACATCTCTGGCAGTTGGCCAGGCGTTATGTTTTGTTATTATTAACATGCTCTGTCTTCTGTGTTGCTTGATTTTTTCACATGTTCATTATTTTATTACTTGTTTGTTCTTTGTCACTTACCTTTCTCCTGCACATCCAATTCATAAAATAGCAATGAATTTGTCCTAATAGTAATTTGTCCAGTAGTAAGATAATTATTGTCATTACAAAAAGGGGAAACTAAAGCATGGAGGAATTAGGATCATATGTTCAAAGAGACTTAACACCCGATGAGCAGGGAAGCTTTAATTTTAGGAGCTGTGAGAGTGTTTGGACCTGTAGAGGAACCCGGGACTTCTCGAGGTTTCTCCATGAAAGACCAATTCTCGAGAACATTCAGCAGGCAGTTTTTTTCCATACAGAAACCACTGGAGGTAGCAGGTATGAAAAGAGCAATGGGAGCTGCAGATCATGGAGCACTTTTGAAGGACCTGAGAGCTTTTGAAAAAATTGCCCTAATTTTAGCTGCTGAGCACTTTTCAAAATACAGCTATGCGGTCAACAAGAGTTAAAACTCACCTAGCCTGAAACATGGGACAGCGTTGTAGCCAGAGGATGATCCTTTCCCCCCACTCAGGATTTACTGTTATTCTTTTGATCTGAGACCTTAGAGGAAAAGGTGAACTGTGAAGGATAAGGCAAACTGTGTTTGGTAAAGCTGCGTAACTGTGGATGTTCTGGGAAGCATATTGAAGGATGAGTTTAGGTCTTGGGACTGAAATCTAAAACTTTTGCCTTTTTCCACCTGTATGAGGAAGCTGTCTCCCTTTGGCTGAAACATGAAAGCCTGTGAATGAAAAAGGTAAATCAGTTATTGGCTTATTATAGAATAATACTTACACATAATTAATTTCAGAGTTAATTTTAATTAATTATAGAGTTAATTAGGAGGAAGCAAGCATCTGATTCTGTTATTTTCTGAAAAAGTTAATTCGGTTTCCTTTTCTTAGTTACAAGGATTCTGATCATCCCAAATCAAATTGAGTCCAAACGCAGGGGTTATGCTGTATGGCACTGAGTATTATTGGTTAGTATTTTGTGTTAATATTTCTCTGATACCTTTGATATATATTTTTTTTCTTATAGTGATGCACTTAATTACAGTAATACACATGAACAATGCCAGATTTTTCTTTTTTTAGCAGAAATGAACAATGCCAGATTTTTCTTTTTTTAGCAGAACTTTGGGTTTTTTTCTGGCTGATGGAGCTAGCACTGAAGGGTATGACAGCTTGATGGCTGTGTGCATGGGACCTTGCTGCTCTATTCGGTTTTCATTCGTTTCTCTCCCGCTTTCCCTCTGACCAGTTTTAAGGGCTTAATATAATGGTTCTGATTACTGATCATGTTGCTCTTCTGGTCCCGCTAGAGGACTCTGGCTTGCCCCTCAGCTTAAAGACACATAAGGAGAGGGCAGAGGTTTACAGTTTTATTTTCAGTTTGATAGTTGTTTTTGCCTTTTCTGTGTAAGTTCACTGTGGGAATAAAAAGTCTGCAAGCAGGATAGGCAAAATGTAAGGCAACAGTGATTATTTGTTGGCTAATGCACATAGTAGACAGCTGGGACCTACATGCTGCTTGCCAGACTCTTAATAAGTTTACCACCTCCCTCTGCAGACATCCAGCTGCTCTAAATGTTAAGTAAGAGTTGAATTAGTTACTTTTTGAGGTGCTCCAACATTTGCAATTTCTGCATTTATACATGTTTAGCTGCTTAAAAATATCTCTCTTGGGCATGAGTCCCTCAGCTCATTGTCTTGACTGACTGCAAAAATAGTATATTAAGAGCTTTTTAACTGTTAAACACTTCCAATCTTAGAGGTATTTTGTAAGAGAGTGTAAGTCTTAGAAATACTGTGATGCTACGCAGTAGATGCATACCTACAGCAATAGTTTTTAGACCCTCAGTATTAAATATTTTATTACACTTTCACTTTAGCCATGAAGCAACTTCTAATAGTACATTTTACTTAGAATTATTTTCTTTTCACATTTGCTTCCTGTCTCTAAACGTGACCTTTTTTATTTTAGGAAAGTTAATATCAGTATTCCTTACTTGGTGACCTGTGGCGTTGCTGTACCTTATATGCAAATTGGACCAAGTCCTTAACTTGGTCCATTGAGAAATTTGAGAGATGTGCAGGGGCAGCACAGCTCATCTGAACTTCCCAAATCCCAGTGTGGCCTTAGAAGGGAAGATGGGCTGGGGTTGGAGCATTAGATGCAAAAAGGTGTTTGACTTAATGTGTATTCGACCCTTCACTTTGGCCACAGCTAACATGGGATTATTTTGCAATTCTAAATGCAGATCTGTAAAGAACTTAAGCGTATGTTTAACTTTCATTACGTAGAGGTTTTGATTGCACACAGGGTCTGATCTTAATGTATCTTTGGTGTTAGTTGTGGGAGCTGTATGTGGTGGATACAAGGTGGTGGTTATATTCTTGGCAACTGCTCAGTCATGTGTAATTCAAGACAAAATGTTTTCAGACATGTAGCAAGGAAAAATGAAGCACATAACACTTTTATCTGATTTTAAGTCAGATGCATTTTATGATTTCATTGTACACATTAATTTCTAGAACTTGAAGTTCCAGTTTTTGAAACCTAGGCCTCAATTCAGTAATTCTTTCATCTGCAATATGAGCTTCAATTCTAATCAGTTGTTCTCAAAATTATTGTTGGAAAACTGTTCTATTTAAAGCAACTTGGTCATGTTGTTATACCAGTTTCCTAAAGGAACTAAGTTCTTGGTATTCTTTTAGAATTGCCATGAAATAGCCTTGGGCAGACTCAAGAGCACACACTTCTTTTTCCCTCTAATAATCAGTGGTGCTCTGGATTTGTTTAGGAGTTGTCCTTCACATAGTAGGAGTGCCTTTCTGAATCAGACCTGGGCTTTGAAATTACTTCTTATAGGTAAGAGTCAGCATATATGTTTTAATGGTTGGACTTTTATTAATTTGGTTCTTTTACTGAAAAGGTAGGATATCTTTTAACTGGAAACATAAACTAAAATATGAATGTAACTTCAACTGTAAATTCAATGAATGATTTCTAAAACTTTGCCGTTCTTATTAAAGTTTATTAACAAAATAGAAAAAAATAAGCTCATAATTAAAAACGTAAAAATGTTTAAATGCGTTTATGGACCTAACTATATTAAACTTTCATGAAATTTTATTTGATTTTTGGAGATTATTTTTATGTTATGCTACTAAAAGAGCTTGGTACTAATAATTTATTTTGTTGTGTTGCTCAGAGAAGAAGCAAGCACCAAACATGGCTCTTTTTAACCTGTTAGGCTACATGTTCTTAATCATTGAAGTTGTGCTTAATGAGCCGCTAGATGGAGCAGTCAAATCTAATTTTTATCTATCACATTCTGTTTATGCAAGACAATTTCTCTCTTGGCAAAGAGAGAGTCTGGAAATGCAGGCATACCTTCCTACTCAAACTGGTAATTTAAAAACCTTTTTCAGATCTTATCTCCATGTGCATTTTTCCTTAGACAGATTTACATTGTCCTGTAGGTTCAGTGTAGGAGACAGTGTATGGAATGTTCTGGATATGGGAATTACACTGACAAGTAAAGCTCTACGGAAGCAGTTCTTCATAACATGAGTTAAGTCCGATCCTTAGAAAAAAATAAACATAGCAAGAAAAAGGTACTCATTTTTGAGGATCATGAGCCAGATTTTCAAGATTTTTGGGAAGCTTAGAGATGCATATACAGAAGACTCTGTATGTTTGTGCTTAAGAAATCTTACTGATACTTCTGGTGTAGTCACATTTTTTCTTCCTACTTACCAGAAGCACATTTCCTTCCAGCCTGATAATTTATGTGACCTAATGCATAAGAAACACCTGTGTAATGAGAACGCACTCTGTTATCTGCTTCAAGAATGCTGCAATGAAGTAGGCTCAGGAGCAGAAAGATACAATAATGTATGTGAATGCTTGTCGCGGTTGAGACGGACAAACAACATAGACCAAGTCCTTAAGTACAAACAGCAGTCTCCATTTATTGCCACAAATGCCTTTTTATATAGTCTTTACCAGCTCAAGTGTCTTTTTGCTATTGGTTGCAAGTTGCAGTAGTAACATATCATTGGCTAATTTTGCTATCATCGATGTTACTCTTTTACTCCCTTCTTTCCCACAGGTACACCTTAATATCTCTAGATACTCCTCCCATCTTTCTCACGGGTAGACCTTAATATCTTCAAGGCTAATTTCTATTCCCATGCCCTCCATCAGGGAATCCACGGACCCACCATAATCCCCCACAAGTGCTTTCATATTCTTTGTTTTACTGTAGTTTCATAACATTAGTAAGACAAAATTTTTTGGAGGCCCATACATGTTTGTGAGTATATACATAGATGTTTATATGGATTAGAATGTGCATGTGCTATTAGAAGGCATGTGTGCATTCCGGTCCATCTGTTGCATTTAAATACTTCAGGTGTCATGATGTGTACTTGTAGGGCACCACTCCAGAGTGGTGTGAGAGGTTAGTGAATAGAGCTAAACGTGAATATAAAATGCTGCAGGTCTTTGTTTCATTCTTTGCCTTTATAAAGTATTTGAAAGTCAGACTGTTCTGCATTAAAGATTGTAAGGAGATGTCACAAGAGAAGAAATGCTGTTCTGAAGCAGCTGGATATAGTCCTTGGAGTGTCCCAGCCCTGCCCCAAAATCTCAGGTGGGAATTGCAAATCCTGGCACTGAGCTCCTGTGAGATTTGGGTAGGAGTGGCAGATACCCCTGCAGAGCAGGGAGCTCATGCTGTGCAAAGCTGTGCTCCCCAGCCGACTCGCTTTAACCTGCCTGCAGTTTATTCACACAGTTCTAACCTGAATTGTGAGATGAGAAGAAACCTCTGCTCAGGCAGTGAATACTGATCAGTGCCATGAGCTGAGAAATAGTGAACAGTCTGTTTATTCCAACTCCCCAAAGTCCTGGGTCACTCTGAGTTATAATGCCAGTTCTTGCCTGTGGTGCTCCAGAGCTCTACCACAGCAAATTGGCCTAAGTTTAGATCAAAGCACATGGGATGCAAGATAACTTGGTATTCTGTACAAGCTCAGATTTTGCTTAAAATACAGTATAAAAATGACTTGCACTTACAGATAAAAGTGAATCTCACAAAAGCAAGTCACAAATAGAAATTCAAAAATAGATGTAGATTCTCAAAACTTTCCGGTGTTTGCTGTTTCTGCCAATTTTTATGTAACACACTGAACCTTGTCAGCATACCCAGGTAGGTTCAGTTATGGAGCAGGTGGTATGGATTTGCCAGGAGTGGAGTTGTCATCATCTTTAAGCAGAGACTGTCTGTGGGAGGGAAAAACAGCCCCCTGGGAATGGGAATTTAACCGAACACTTAGGAATAAATCCAGCTGTGCTGCTGCAGGCTCTTTTCCACAGACAAGTTGCTCTGAAATGAGTTACATAAAAGTTGATTAATCTGTTCCTGTTACCCAATTTTAAATCTCACTCCAAGGAAGTCTTAGGGAATGGCTATTCCTACAAGCTGCTGAAAGGAGACATTTACAAAGACGTTAATTTTTCCAGTGAGCAGATTTATTTTTTTTTAAACAACTGTACCATTTACATTTTGACTTCTTTTTTCAAATATTTTCTTTAAAATACTAAACTATAAACATCCTTTTCCTTGAAAAAAAGCAACAACAACAAATAATGATATTAACTTAAGGCACGTAGTCAGATATCAGTTATCTGTGCTATGGTAGACCTAATCTTACTTTGACCTAGAAAATTATTAGAAGGATTAGGAACAAATTTTCTGTCAATGCTTAAACAAACAACGTGGTCACTGTTAAACCCTGCATTTAGATTTGTGTTCTGTTTTGGCTGGGTTTTTTGTTTGTTTGTTTGAATGTTATATAACATTTTTAAAGTAATAAAATGGTATTTAACAGAGATTAACCTTTCGAAGTAGTCAGTATGTATGGTACTGCTGCTCTAATTTCTAGTTTAAATCTGAAATTTTTAGAATTAAAGGATCTGGGGGGAATCTGACTTGTAGGAGGGACTGGAAACTAAATCACATCTACTCAGACTTTGGTAAGCAAAAGGAGGGAAATGTGAATTAAGTTGCCAACTAGAGAAACAGTATGAATTAGTGACGTGTAGATGTCTGTCACCCTTGGCTGTATAACTTTTAAACCACATGAATCAGTTCAGGACATGCATTCTCTTTTGTTTTGTAATAGAGGGGACCAAAAAAAAAAAGATTTGGAAGAAAAAAAAAAGAATTCTTTTAAAGCATTTTGGTAGGGTGGTGTTGCTGACTTAAATAAGAAGCTGTAATGACATTGTCACTGTAGGTTGAATCTCCTACTTCTGCTGTAGCCCGAGTTTGTAGATAATAACATTTTGCTTGGCTTCTCTTTTGGCAGGAAAATGCAGGTGCAGATTCGATGGCTGTAGTCTCTTCCTACAGGTCGTAACATAAATTGACTTGAGCAATTTAGTTTTGTGAATTCAAGCCTGTACCTGAGCATGGCAATCAAACTATTTTGCCAAAGAATCTGAAAAATACTTAGTCCTGTTCACTTGGCAATACTTTACTGAAGAGAAGACGCACTTAGATTGCATGAGTGCACAGAGAACAGAAGTGTTTTAGTTAGCCCAGTGTCAGCCACGCTCTGCACTTAAGCCTATCAGAAGCAAGTAAGTTTTCTCTGCCGAGTTTAATTCTTGATGCATAGCCAAAGGCTACATCCAAGTTTTCTGTGATCCCAGGAGAGCATTTTGTGGTCTGGAGTGCTGCTAGCTGAGCAATGGAAAGCCTTGATTCCTCCCTGTAAATCTTTGTTCTGATCTTTTTTCCATATCTAACATTTTAGCACCAGCTGAACTTCAGTCCTTTGACCATCGCTTGAGTCAAGTGGTTCTGTCAGTTTTCTACCCACCTTGTAGTTCACCATTCAATCCATATTTCTCCAATTCGACTGCAAGGATATTGTGGGTGACTTGGTTGAAAGCCTTGCAACTCTCCCCTTGTCTGCCAGATCCAGAAATCATCTTGATCAGGCATGATTTGCCTTTGATAAGGCCATGCTGATGGTTCCCAGTCAACATCTTGGCCTTCATGTGCTCAGGACTGCCTTCCAGAGGGATTTACTCTGTAACCTTCCCAGGGACTCAGGTTGGCCTTCCCAGTCTGTAGTTTCCCAGGTCCTTTTTCTTGCCCTCCTTGAAGAGAGCTGTGACGTTTGCCTTGTCCACTCACTGTGAATCTCTCACAACAGCCAGGCCCTTTTGAAGTGGATCAGACAGGCCTACAGTACAAAATGTCACGTACAATGCCTAATACTGTGTCTAAGACTCCTGCAGTGGGATTAGAAACGCTTCTCCGTTGTCACTTGGCTTTGAGTTCTGGAGACCATAGCATGGATGCTTTCTTTTGTTTCTCTGATTTCCTACATTAAATTCCAACTTAAAGCATAGTTTGTTGTTGGTTTTTTTTTTTTTTCCTTGAATTGCTAATTCTATACTACTGAATTAAGCTTGGGACCATTCTCTGGCTGTCTTCTTTCAAAAAAAAAAAAGTGTTGCAAAGCTTTTGGTTTAGAGGAAAGCTGCATTTTCACCCAGGCAGAAAGCAGTATAGTATGTTTTATGCTTGGAATTTGACCTCTGAAAACTTGGCAACTGGTAGGGTTGGATATCTGTGTGAGATTGTTCAAGCTCATTTCTTTTCTAGTGATCCTAGAAGTTTCATAAATGCAGGGGTATTGTACATGGATTAAGATCTAGAACAATTATTAGCGGAAAGATTATGAAGAAGATAAAATATGATGATCGAAGTCTAAGTATCAGATGCACAATGTGTTGTGCCTCACAGTGGCAGCAAAATAATTTGCAAGGGTAAAAACCTCCTGAGATTACATAGGCAATGGTATCCAAACCAAAGGCTGAAAGTGTGCTATAACTAATTTGTGTATTTTTACTAGAACAATGGAATGGTAACCAGATTTCTAGTTAGTTTCCAGTAGCTTTGCTACTATTAATGGATATAAAAGTAAATAAACGAACTTTGATCCTCAAGCTGTCAGATGGGCCTTTGGGACAGCCAGAAGGGCTCTGATTTGGGTTGGGAGGAATGAAAACCAGCTTCAGGGTGGAGTTTCACTGGAGTTTCTAGCACTGTCCTTTCTGCAAAATGCCTCTTCTGACCTCAGAACACTCTTCCATTGCTCCTCTCTTCCCTTACTTGTCATCAAATACTTGCAGACTCCTCTACCATCTAAAGCTGAAGCTGTTAGGCAGGGCTAGTTAGGCAGGGCTTGGGCAGATCTCATGGCTAGGAAGAGACGTGGGTGAAATAGGTGCTGAGGGCTGCCTGATGTGGGGATGGAGGAGCAGAGGGAGGCTGCCCGCAGGAATGGGAGACAGTGAGAGCTTCAACAACACCGTGGGCATGAACAACCTTTCTAAATACATTTGGGAGAACAGTTTATTAGTTTTTTCACAAACGCATGCAATGTGAATGACAGGAACATTTTTAAAAACTCAGAAAACAAGCCCCATACAGTGCAGTCTCATTTAAAAGATCTGAGGTTGTAAGGAGTAAATATTTTTCATATGTTGAATTGTGGCAAAATCCCCTGCCTCGCTGAATATGTGCTGCAAGGGGAGGAGAGCATTCAGGATCCAGGTGAGGTATGTTCTGAAAAGGAAGCCAAGCCCTCAGTGCCAGCCCTGGCAGAACAGGAGATCCTTCAAGGAGAAGTGTAGAAGGGTCAGTGGGAGAGTGGATGCGCTGCAGAAGCACCAGCCACTTGGCATAGTCTGTCCTTTGTGCCTTTTGCATGAGATGTGCTCCAGCTTTAGGAGAAATCTGGGTGTATTTTCCCTGGTCAGCACACGTCCAGATGATCACTAGCTTCTGGACTATATGAAGCCTGGACATTGTCCTCTTCTAAAGAATCATCTCCTAATGAGGACATGTCAGTGGAAAAAGTTGTGTTGTCTTTCTGCTAATACTGTGCAACTGGGGACACTGAAAGTCAGAAGTCACCTGGGATGTCAGCTGTGGCTTTTGCTGTTGATTGACAGGTGAGATAGTGTGTGAAAGGCAGCAGTGTACAGTACCTTGGCTTTGAGCATGTGATCCAGAATTGCAGGGAAACAACTTGCTTAAAACTGTGTTTTCATCATTACTAATAGATCTATGTATTGTTAAAGATGACAGAACTGTAAGCTCTCATTAGCCTAATTATTTATATTTTACCCCACATAAGCTTCTCTTTGAATGGAAATTTAAATAGGTTAGTTCATTGCGCTTTGTTTTCTCACATTTTAGTTTCTAAGCAGGCAGGTTTTTTGTATTTCTGGAGTCCTGCAGTATCTAGAAATGCTGCAGAGAAGCATGTATTTTTACAGAGGAAGATTCTCTCTGCCAGAGGAATAGTTTTATTGTTATACAGTTTAGATATGATTAAATGAGATTAAATTTTTAGCAAATTTTATTAGCTGTAATTCTCCAATCATCTGGCTTTCCCAAATATGCTGGTATGCAGGTTCTGTTCTTTTACCTTGAATGTGTAATTTGGAATAGAAAATATTATTTCCAGTTTTTTATTCAGAATATATTTTTCTTATATAAAATTACGTTTTCATGCACACATCTATTATGTAAGAAAAGTATTAAATCATCCCTTTAATTTGTAAAAAATAGTAAATATTTTCAAGGGCCATTGTGTTTTCAGTGTGCTAGAAATAAGTCTGCAGCTTGGGTAGTTTTACATAACTTAAAACAACCCTGTTTACTTCATGTTTGCTTCATTTATGCAATTCATTAAAACTTGTGCAACGCAGCACTGCTAAGTATAAACAGTAACTGCAGCAGTGATATTGATTACGTTGGTACCTGAGCTTGCCTCTCCTGCTGGCTTTCAAGCACTAAGAAACTTCTTCCCCGTTCCATCTGGAGAAGAAGGAGCTTTTATTTCCCATCTTGTTTCCTGAGGATTGTTAATTCTGGATTCCTAAAATCGTTAACTCCTTCTGAGGCTGAAACTCCTTGTCATTGCAGCGGGCGTGTATGAACTAATGCAGTAATCGATGCTTGCATACACTGCAGAGATTTGTTTGGATAAGAGCTCTTGTAGCCCTGTTTGGTGTCACCGGTGTTGAACGTTTGACGCTGCAGAATAATTTGGCTTAGGATCAGGACGCAAGGACCTTAGGCACTTCTTCTATATCATCTCCTTCACACTGAAGTGGATTTTTGCTTGCATTACGGTTTTGCTACACTTGCAGGCTGGAATTCAGCAACCTACTAGATGCCAGTTGTGCTTTTTTAACCAGTCTCTTGCTGATGCTGCTATGTTTGCTGGGTTTCTTCAGTTTCTTCTCCAAACGTTGCATTCAGGGACAGGTAAACGAGTGACCATATGGTGCTGAGGTTTTAGATTTATTTTTATATTTTATATTTTAAAAAATATATCTTTTTACGAACAGAATTATTTAACTGTACAGTTTGAGTGGAGACGTTGTGTGCTCTGAATGTAAATATTAATTATAGCAAATATTCAGCTTAAGCAGGGGATAAGGAACCATCTTGCTTATAAGTCTGTGTTAAAGTTATGTTTATACTTTGAAAGCTCACGTGTCAAATATAAGTTGACATTAGTGATGCTATGTGGCATGAGTTCTTTTTTTAAATCTGGATTTTGAAAGCATACATCAAAATGTACTTGTGTTTCTGAAAAGTAATAATAATATTCTGATTGCATTATGATTATCTTGCATTTTGGAGGTATCATGGATAAAGAATTTAGAAATTTACTTCAAGAAACAAACGATAATTGCTGTCTCTTATTTCTTTTTGGGAGAGGACAATTGATGTACCCTCGATCCCTTGAATTGTGCTATTGTTAGTAGCTTTAACAAGTTCAGAATAGAGTATGATTCTGTTAGTTTTATTTTCGCATATTATGTTGGGAAAAATATCATCAAACTCATGTACATAGAACAAGAGCTGCATAATATATGGTTCTGATAATAATAATAATAGATGAGTTATTGTAAATGTACTGTTGTGTTTATTTTGTATCATATCTCTGCGTCGTCATACTGATGCATTGCACTTTCTGAATCAGGGAAGGACATCAGCCCTCTCCTTGCAGGGGGGGAGGGAAATCAGAAGGTCCTCAGCTAAATCCTAAAGGATCACAGGTTTCCCCTGTGAGAGGAAGGGTTGACTGCAAGTTTCTTGGGGATTATGCAGTGTGTTGAGAATAACAAAGATCTTTATATAAAGGCTTATATCTAAGTAGTTGATAACACTGTCTGTAAAAGTTGATTTTGAAAAGTACTATTTTTTCTAGAAGAAGTGATCCTAAAGGTTGTATGATAGACTAAGTCATGAAAGAGGCTTTATTCGCTCAAATATTACAGCTGTATTAGTTAGCATATATTAAGAAATCCATATGTGAAATTCATTTGTTTTAGCAGAATTCAGAGGAGAATAAGAGTTATACTGAGGGCAGAATCTGGAGAGATGTGTTGGAGAAAATGGGGTTGAGCAGTAATCAGATCAGAGATGGAACTGAAACAACAGCAGGAATATCAGGAAAATAAGATGCTGCTGAGGTGGGGAAGGGACAACAGTCAGCCTTGGCTCTCCATGAAGTTTAAAGGAAAAATCTGGAGAAAACCTTTGGTTAAAATCGAAGCCTTGTACTCGCTCTCACAGTTAGTAAGTTGTTTATAGCTACATAAAGAAGGTAAACTCCCTGTTTCTTCTTCAGGGTGCTCACTGTGGTAGACAGCCATAAACTGCCTTCCAGAGACCTCTTGCACCTCTTGGCATAAGTAGATGAAGATGGCGAAGTAGGGCTGGGATTGAGAAGTACAGAGCTGTGTCACTCTGCTTTGCGGAGATTCGAGGCTGTGCTGTGGGCAATGGCATACAGCAGCATGTCTCCAGCCTTCAGAATAGCATGGAATTGGGAGAACTAAAAGATATTTTAAAATCACACTAACCCCACATTCCCTAGTCCGGTTTTGGCCTCTCTTTAGAATGTTTGACTTTTTTGTGGAATAGACTGTAGAGTTATAAAGGACTATTAAACCAGACCATCTATATCTCTCTGGCCATTAAATTTAACTCATCTCTCTCCCATAACTACCCTTCAGTTAAGCTAAATACTCCTCTCTGAAAATCTAACTGTCTTGTGCAAGTAGAGAACCTGAGGAACTAAGCTGCCATCAAGGTCACTTCCATGTCACGATGTTGGTTAGATGGCAAAGGTGCCCAGAGGACAAACCATGATGCAGAGTAAAGGAAAATCAAAAAAAGATAACAACAAAACCTTAAGTTCTCCACCAGTTTGAACTGTAGAGGTATTTGGTATTTGGTGGCAAGCAGTAGGCCAGACACCTGAGCTTGGCCTCTGGCCAACCCTGCTAACTCCCCAAGTGCAAGGGTAGTGGTTTTCAGGCAGCAGCCAGGCTTGTACGCTGTCTTCTGCTGTCATCACTGGGATGGATTGTATCTACCTCATAATCTGCACAGCCAGTTCTTCACTGGTTGACTCTCTGTGTTTCCACTCTTTTTTATCCTGGTCTGAACGTGGGACCATTTCCATGTCCACTCTGGGTCCTCTATTTTCCAGTTCATTTTTCCTGTTTGTCAGGATAGCTTTGAAGTCCAGTCCTGCTCTGCTATAACTGGCCATTCCTTATTCCTTGTGGTCAGGTCACCTACAAATCTCTTTCTGTTTTATTGTCTGGAACAGTAATGTGACTGTTGACTGTTACCGTATCCTAGACAAACGTGGCAGATCCTGCTTAATGAATACTTTGGGGTTGTTTGTTACCAATTTTAGCTGTTTAGAATATGCTTTTCTAAATAGCTTTTCACCTAATACTAGTTTTAGACACTTCTTCTGCTGTGACTCTGTTATGGCATGCTCAGAAACAGAACCGCCCAACTGAAGATACTTGACTTCTTCTGTTTGTTACCTATCATACTGCAGTGGTAAGAAATAAAATTGGATTAATTGATTTTTGACACTTTGATTTTTAGGTCTCATCTCTTCTTACTGTCTTGAAGGTGATTTGTTTTGGTTTAGCATTTTTTCAGGAATTGATACTAAACTGACTGATCTATAATTTCTAGTCCCTCTTCCCCTCCCCTTTCCTTTAAAAATATGTGCTGTGTTTGCCCTTTCCCAGTTTTGCAGAACTTCATCCATACTCCACTAATTCTCAAGAAATAATTGTTCCTGGCAATGAGATCGCTTCAGACAGGTCTATAAGTACTCCAGGGCGAACTGAATTAGCCTAGTGTTTAATGTACAGTCTAGACAGTCTGACCTCTTGCTGCTTCGGAATAACATCTAATTTTTGTTGCTATGAGTTTTACTTGAGTTTGTTTTAAGGAGAACTTATTTAAAACAACAACAACAAGAACAACAAAACCCAAACAAAAACAAAAAACCAAAACCAACCAACCATAAAATCACAAAAAACCCCCCCAAAAAACCAAACAAAACCAAAAAAACCCCAAACAAACAAACAAACAAACAAACCAAAACCAAACACTTATCTACCTTGGTGTCATTTGCTGATAGAGCCAAATGGTAGCAGACTCTCCATAGTATTCTAGAATGGCAAGTACTTGGTACTAGAAACTAAATACTAGGGACTAAATTTTTGCAGAATGATCTCAATTGTTTTTGCATATTTGCTGTTTGCATTACATTTTGTGTGTTTCTGATTTTTTCTTGTATGCTTCCCGGTACTCTGTCACTGTATGTTACTCACTCATAGGCAACTTTTCATTAATTGTTCACCTTCTTCTAGAAAATGAAACACTTATGACTCAGCTGGTCAGTCTGACTGCATTTCTTCTTCCTCTGTATTGGGCTGGTTGTGCATTGGATGTTGATATTATTTCTTCAGATTCTTCCAAGATTGCTGGACTCCTTTTGCTGTCATGGCTGCTTCCTTGTTTTCTCTAAGGTTGTGGTGGTTTTGTTTTGTTTCATTCCTTTTGTTTGGTTGGTTTTTTTTGTTCTCTGTGGGGTTTTGTTTGTTTGTTTGTTTTTCTTCTGGTCAGCTTCCTTCCCTTTTCAAAGATCACAAAGTTCATTCACTTTCACATTCTTAACTATTTCCTTTCTACTGGTGGGAAGCAAAGCTCCGAAGGTCCTTTGCTGGTTGCTCTCCTAGTGTGTCACTGTCCACTCCAAGGATTCTTCCTGCTGTATCCCCCTCTGAACTAGAGCAACCTCTCATTATCTTCAAATGCAGCATAATGGGGGATTCTGATGAATCCTTACAAAAGAACCCCAAACTCACCAGGCTCATCTTCCGAGTCGGTACTCTGGAGTATGTCCCCATCATGGTACTGCTGAAGTGCTTTTCTGTTTAGTCACGATCCAGAGAATTTCATCTGCTCTATTCCCTTTTACAGTCTCAACACTTGGGACAACCAAGAGCCTTTTTTTACCTCCTCAGACTTTTTTTTTTGTTGCAATATTTGAGATTAATTATATGCCCCAGTTTTCATGAAGATGAAAAAATAACTTTGATTATGAAATATAATCTTCTTGTTAGTTCTCACGTGACTTGTGCAGGTCTGCTCGGTTGTCTCTGTGTGTATGTTGGACAATCAACAGAAAGGCTCACTGCCTTTCTCCATTCTCATTCCTGTGGTCCTGTGGATAAGAAGAAACCTTGCTCCCCGTTGCTGTTGTTTCTATCAGCATGTTTATGAAAACCCTGTATTACGTTCTACATCTGAGCAGAAATGCCTTTCTCCTTTCCCCACAGTAGGAGAAAATCCTGTTCAAAGAAGCCTGTCTGGACATCGCCCATTTTGGTCACCTTACTTGCAGCGGATGCTACCAGGGCACTGATACCTCACTGGGCATCTAAGGCATGGGCTGCTGTTTCACAGCCTTGCATTTTTTTCTGGTCTGCTTGTCCTTGTTAAAATTCCTATCTCTGTCGGTGTAGAAATGCCCTGGGGTTTGAGAAGAATTTATTTTGAGCTTTGATTTTGAATTATAATTTCTTCATAAATCAGTCTTTCAAAAATACTAAAATAAAAAAGAATCAACTGAATCTTTTTTAGAATTGTCAGGGGAAAAATACCAAAAGAGACCAAATGAAAATATTACGTTCTTCTTTAATTAACACCTACTCAATTGGTTTAAATGTCCACAAATGTCCACAAAACAAAATGAAATAAAACAAACCACACACACCAGCTGAAAGCTACTTCGTCTATGTGAGCTTTTTAAAATACCTTCTCCCACCACTCCGTGAAAGCCAATCAAAACGAACAAATACAGAAAAGAAAAATTGTGTTAGGCTGGAGAACAGCATGGCATACTTAAAGTGCTGAGAATTCCTTCAGAACAGCAGAAAAGAGCTGGTCAGACTTTTAGTGTACAGGATAGCTATTATATATATCCATGTCTCCGAAATTACGAGCCTGTGTGACTTTTTGAGATAACTTGCTATACATTTTGTAAATGTAATCATGTGCTGAACAAAAATATTATCAAGAGATCATGCCAAAGCTAAAAATAGTGTTAATTATGTGAAACAGGAACTCTAAACTGTTAAAACAAGTCAATGTCAATAATGAATTGGAATTAAATAACAGTAATAAATTCATTCAAAGAAGCTCTAAATTCCAAAATGGAGATGTCCATCCATCCGTCTACAATATTATCTTTCACTCAAAAGAGTAATCAAAGTCAGCCAAATCAGCACTCAGAGCTAGCCCTGAGACAACCACATTTTTCTTAAATTTTTGGATAGCACAATATCAAAAATCAGTTAAAATGTTCACCTGCTTTTTTGAAGTTCTTGGTCGTGCTAACCACTTTTTCTACTATCTTCGACAAAATATTTTCAGTAAAGGTTTTTAAGGAACTTTTCAAATTAATGTAAGATCATGCATCTTACTTAGTATTTTAAGTTTCTGACTCTCTCCAGGTTCTTTAGCTCTTGAAACATACTTTCTGAAGACCTTACAGAACATGCTTCTCAGAACCATCCCTTTGTGAGCTTTGTGGATCATGTATTCTTGGACTCACATGCTTACAGTAAGACTTACACATTCTCAGAATAACATTTTAAACAGTCTCTGAGATAAAAGTAAGCATCTGGCTTGAAAGGGTTGGTGAATTCTTCAGCATTCTAAGGAATGAAATAATCTTGGCTGAGGGAGTTTCATGAGCAGACTCCCTAGAGATTCAGGAAACTTTGAACAGCTTCCTTGTTATGTTCCTCGTGTCTATATTAAAAGTTTTAGAAATATTCACAAATCCTCAGTTTGCTACTTGACTGGGTAGGCTGTGATTTTTGGCTTCGAGCTTTCACTGGCAAGATTAGTAATCTTTGCTTTCAGTAATTTATAAAGCCTTCTTGCAATACTTAGAATCATAGAACATCCTGAGTTGGAAGGGACCCACAAGGATCATCGAATCCAACTCCTCTCCCTGCATATGTCAACTCCACAGTTCACACCATGTGTCTGAGGGTGTTGTCCAGTCTCTTCTTGAACACTGTCAGGCTTGGGGCCGTGACACCTCCCTGGGGAGCCTGTTCCAGTGCCCCACCACCCCCTGGGTGAAGATAATTCAGGTAGAAAGTGCACCTTGTGAACATACAAATGGGCCCCGTTAGTTTTGTGTTGGAAGGTCTTTTGCAAGTGTACCTTCTGAGAAACCTTCTTGAGCCATCAATGAACACAAGAGCAATACTTTATTATAAAAGAGAGTGTAAACTGTACTCATTAAAAAAAATTAAAATCCATTAAATAAAAAAGTCTTTGTGAAATACACGTATAGGTAAGAAACTAATGTTAAATTTTAAACAGTCCGCAGAAAATTCACCCTGCACCCAAGCAAAAAGAATATAATGAAAGAATTTTTGTAATCAGCCACTGCCAAATCATTCCTTTGCAAAATCAAAAATAATTGTGTAAAGAAACAACTTTGCAATAGTGACTAAGGGAGAAGTGAAATGGATTTTCCTTGTCACTAGATTTAGTTTAATATTAGTGACCTTAATGATCAAAGTAGTGCTTCCTTGCGTAATTATTTATGGATTTCTGGTTTGCAAATATTAATTCATATTGCAACCTGTGCTGTGCTCACAATGTAACTACCACTTGAAAAAGATTTTTCAACTAAGGGTTCTGTTTCAAAATAAGATCCTGAAGTGTTTGTTTTGTGTGAGAAAGAGTATGAAATGACTTATCTTCTAAACACAAAAGTAAGGAATAATGTTTATTTTCAGTGTTTGCTGGGTAAGCCCAGGTTGTCAGTTACATAGATCTGAAAGCCTAGTGCTTGGTAAAGCTCCAGAGACCCCTTTTCAATGATCTTCTGCTACTCAGAAATTTAATTAAGGTCTAGAAAAGCAATTTTGTATCTCAGCATTGTATTAACATGCCTGCATAAATATTGGATTGAGAGAATGATCTGAGAGGCTGGCTCTAGCTATGGGAGCTACAGGGGTCACAGGTCTCTATTCCAAATACGAGTATCACGTACATGTAAATTGTCATCTGTATGGGGTACTAGTCTATATTTGAACTTTGGAGTCTTACAGTATGTTAGCATGTAGTGTATAGGACATGTGCCAGCAGGGAAGTAAAATCCAATGCAATTATATATTTTCTGTACAATATAAAACCTAAACTTCATGTGGTGCATTCTTCCCACATACTTCATGAGTCAGCCTGTCCTGGAACTGCATAAATGATAAAAGGACTTAAGTTCTGAACTGTAGGCATCTGAAGTGGGTTGATTTGAGAGCAAGGAGGTAATGAGCATTTTTGTGAAGCTTTCTGTATAAATAGGCAATAGGTAGATTTTGAATTCTCTGCTTGTCACACGGACGTGAGGGCTGTCTGTCAAGCCAGGGTACTCATGTGCTTTCTCTTTATGTGGTTACTTAGCAGCTTCACTATAATGATTTAAACATGTGTTGTTTATCCGATGTGATAAAATAATTAGCTTTTTTTTTTTTCTTGGGCATAGAAGTAGTTTCTTGCTTAACGATGTGACCTGCCACATCTGTAACTGCAGCCAGATGTTTTGATGGCAATAACAATGTGCTAAAGACATTTACCAATAGCATGTAGAGTGGTCTTCTAACTCATGAAAACTCAGACTCTGAAGGAAGAAGGTAGTCAAGTTGATATATGGAGTTTCTTTATATTTGTTGTAACTTTCTATAGGTTGATAGGTGGCTTCTAATGATTTTCACCTTGGGAAACAACTATCATTTCCATGAGATACTGAGCCAGTTCCATGGGAACTGCGGAAAACGTAACAGAGGATGTTCCAGGTCTTTGATAAGCTTTTTTGTCTGTTTAATACAGGCTATATTTGACCCTAAAACTTAAGAAAAGTAAATAAATAAGTGGTTGTTGCATATGTTAATTAGAGATATCTAGTGCGATTATTTAAGAAGCCAGTTTGCGCCTCAATTTTAGATGCAGTCTCTGAAAATAATTGTCTAAGTTTCCTAGTTAGGTGACAGAACTGCTTTATTGATTAGCAGCTTCATGTTAGGTGATTAAATGCCTAACACGGGCTGGCTGACTTTTATCGTTAGACTGCCTGCTTCTTGTCTCAAGTAACTGCTGCTAATCTAGTGCATCTGGGTTTGAGCAAAACACCAGCAGCACAGTCTTTGCTGAATATTAGTAGTCTCCAAATACAGCCTGGATGGATTTGGGAAAACATCTTGGGATATTGTATCTCCAGTATTCAAGATTCTTTGGAAATCAGCATGACTGGTCATACACGATAGTGGACTTTCTCATATTTTGTGCTTGTTTTCCCTTTGCAAGTGAGATAAGGATGTAGTTTCCAGCACTTCTCAGCCTCGCAGGATTTCACTTGAAATTGCAGTATCCCAGCACGAGCTTTAGGTACGGGTAGTGCTGCTGAAGCTGAAGTATTTTAGAGCTTTTTTTTTTTTTTTTGGTGTGAATTTTGCTTTCACTTTATTTTGCAAGCATGTTATGGATACGAAAACAAGAACAATTTGTTAGAGTTTTACTCCCCACCCTGAAATTTGATCGAAGACTGCGAAAGACTTATTGAGATAAAAAACACATTCGTGTCTTGAAAAAGTAGATTTATTATTAACCCTGTCTGTGTTCAAGAGTAAAGTAATCGAGCAGCAGCATGTTAATAGGAAAAATATTTCATTGCTGACAGGGTACAACTTTTGAATTATTCCCTCAGGAAAAAGGTTTTATAAATATATACTTGTTTCACTCCATTAGTCTTAAGTACATTATGGGTTATAACTGCAAATGCATTTTTAATGTTATGCTTTAAATTAAAATACATCTTTGTATGTTTTAGAAATATATCAGTAATGTACAAAAATAATGGTACTGTGTATGTATATTTTCAGAGGCTTATTATTTTTACATATTTCAATGTTTTTATATTTAAAGCACTGTTTAAAAGCAGTTTAAGCCTGTAAATCAATTATTTATTAATTTGAAAAGTTGGGATTTTTTGTCTACATATTGTCTTAAATTTGTCTTATTTTACTAGTTATTTTTAGTAACTTTTACCAGTGGAGAAAGTACTCTGTGTATAGGTCTTTGTTGTTTTGAGTTTCGGTGGAGCTTTTTTGAGAAAATCTGAAATTCTGAAACTATGCTCTTAGACTGTAAGTTTTTGCATGTTACTTACCTATTCCTGAATCTCTATAATACTAGTTCCGTGGAATTATTTTGTGTAAATAAACAGTTCTAGGGTATGGCAGTGCAAGAATGGCATAAATAGGTATTCAGTAAAGAAGCAGCAATGACATAGGATGAGGAAGGAGAAATTATTTTTAAAAACGTAGCTGTAACAGAGTACTTAACTGCAGATGTCAAGACCCTAGTGCCAGTGTTGCTGGTTTATTTTTCAAGCTCATTTGGGGATTTTGTTCCTTTATGTTTTAATTTGTTTATTCTAGTCTCTGTTTATGAACATGGTTTAACTGACGCTTTCCATTGTAAAACCCTTTTTACAGTTGTAGACTCATCTAAAAGGTTGCATGCCAGTGGTCTATTCCATACTGAATTTTAAGGGGAATTTAAAAATTCAGTCATTTTTTGAGAACATGGACGTTCTTCTTTTTTTCTCCCCAATTCATGCATTTTTGCAGCTTTAAAAACATTTACCAAATTGTAGACCTATCACTTTCATTCAATAATTGTTATTTGCAAGCTACCTTTATGCATTCCCGGCATCTCATCTGTGCTCCGTCGCAGTACATCTCAGTAGAGCCGCATTTGCAGCGCAGTGCAGCAGAGGGCAGAAGGACCACGGCCGTGGCCATGGCCGGCTGTGGTGGACATAGCCGGTGGCTTGGAATTTACCAAATTTCGGAACAGATAGGAGGGGTGAAAGAGACAGAAAGCAAAAGGTTTATGTGTGGGGAGGATGGGGTTGTGAGGATGTAGCGTAGTATTGAGGGGCATGAGGGGAAGCAGGGATTGAAGTACACAACCTACAGAGAAGACACCAAAGCCAGGAGCAGAAGGAGACTGAAGATGGAAGATGGCAACAGAAGTGAGAGGGAAGAAAGGCAGCGAAGAGTAGGTAGCTGGTGAGGAGGGAAGGTTAGCAGGTAGGAGACAAGGCAGAAGACAGATGAGAGGACCTTGCTGCAGCAGGAACTTGTTGGGGAGGATGCTGTTATAGATGCATGAATCAGGTCGTCACGGGGTTGCAATTACCAGGAGGAAGAGCAGCGAAGTCATTCGGACCCAGAAGCTGAAGCTGGGGAAGGAAGAAAGGAGAGGAGGGAGCAGTGGGGACAAGAGCAGAAATGTCTCTGAGTGCTTGGACACACACCTCTGCATGCTGGAGCTGACATTTGTTCCTGCCTGAATGTTTCTCCATCACTGAGCAATTAGCTGTGAAACACAGAGGCAGAGCATGCTGTGTTTTGTGCAGCAGGCCAGCTCACACAGGGGGGACCTGCTTCTTGGTGTTACTGCCGACTCCATTAATGAAAACTGGAGAGCTCTCTGCCGCAGGGCCCAGCTTACTGCTGGCACTTGGCGAGGCAGTCTGCTTTGTGAATTTGTTGTTCTTGTTGCAATTTTGAAGTCTGTAAAGAGGCAAGGAATGATGCTAAAAATAAAACTGAAAAATGTGAAGTTAAGCTCTCCAAAATTGCAGAATTGCAGTAGCTAATGCAACCACAAACTGCCTTGTGTGGTTATGCATGTGACAATAGTAACCTGTTTAAAAACAGGCTTGTGCATATGATCATGTAGATGGGAAGCTATTAAAGATTTTATGGGTTATAAAGAGTGGCACAAAAAAAAAGAGTCAAAAATAATAAACTGTTTGATTAAATATTTTTTTTCTTGCTAGAAGCATGCTTTGTTTGGGCATCTGTCGGATGCCTGTATGCTAGTAAGAATAGTCATCTAATAGTAGTGTTACAGAGACGTACCTTCTAAAATAAGATAGTGAAGATATATTGCCTAAAGTCTAGATAATAAATAAAATATGTTTTCTGAAGACATGGAACCTATCAAGAGTGCAGAAGGTATTGGCGATAAGTATTTAGCTTTAATGATAAAGAAGGTTTTTTACTCAGTGGCTTTTAAATGATTATTAAAGTGTTTGTAGGAATGCTTTCAGGAGAGTGAGTGAAGAGTTGTTGCATAACAAAACTAACTCTGGGACATAATAATTTTAAGACTTGAAAATAAAAAATCACTTGTGAATTCGAAAAGCAGTATTATTAAACTGTTCCACTAATATTTCAAATGAGCAAGCTTCTGTGCCTAAGTGAGGGTGAAAAATGCCTGGAGTGCGGATGTAGGTATAAACTTCAGTGAGAGGCGACTGTATATCCCTCAAGGTATAAAACCGTCTCTGAAGTGATAGTTTAGATTTTGGTTTGGTGGGGGGTTTGTTTGTTCACATGTTTAAAGGTATTGTAAACTAAATGGCAGAATCCTCTGCTTTTTCTCAGATAAGATTAAAAAATACCTCTTGGTTATTTCAGATCAAGCTTTTATATACTTAGTGTTATTGCAAGAAAGCAATTAGAAACAGTTGTCATTCTCATTTCTAATGACACTATTGCATTTTTGTTACTACACTGTGGCAATGCCCAAAGGGATGAAATAATGCCAAGGTTCAGAGCTCACAGGTATTAGATATTCTCTTTCAAACTAGCACGGAAATGCTTCAACTTGTTCCTGCTGTATCAGTCTCACATTTATCCTTCTGTTAGATCTATTCTGGCCTTCCTCATTCTTCTGTGTCCTTCCCAATATCACCTGCACCCTTCCTCTTTGTAAAGAAAATTGCACTCTGAATTGCACTGCCTGATAATCTTCCTCTTGCAATTCCTGCCTCCTTTTCCTTCTTGGAGCACATCAGTCTCTATCACAGACAACTGCCACTGAAGTTGGTAGATTTTTGCTACCAGATCATCCTTCTACAGCTGTAATATATCAAGTCAAACTGTGGTTTCCTTAGCTTTCCATAATTACTTATATACTCTCTGTGGTCTTATACTCTGCCGCCTTTTCTGCCAAACCCTCCCCTGCTTGACCCAATGGGCTCATGGTTTCCAGACTGCTGTAATTCATGGGTATATTCTTGACGTACACGCTATGTAAGTTTGTCCCGAGTGAAATGGAAGATTGCAACCTCGTATCTGCTGTTGGCACTGTTTGCTCTGTTTGTGTGGCTGTTTTGCCCCGTAGTCTATTACCCTTTACCAGCTCCTGTGTCTCTCCGTCTGTACAATACCTTTTGTCACAATATTGATCAACTACTTGGTAGATTCTTGAGTGTGGTTGACTGTTCTGTCCTTAACTATAGCAAAGTGCCTATTTTGTGGAGTATTCTCTCTTGTGTCATCATTAGCCGTAGTCCTGTGTGTTTGTTATGGAGACAGGGGGAAGAGGAGGGCGATGCACTGGGGTCTGTTCTTGGAAGATGACTGGGCAAACTCAAAAACAGCTGGAGTGCACAACCGATTCTGAGGTGCAATTCGTGAAAAAGCAGAGGTCCAAATAAATGCATTGCTATGTGGGTTTGTTTTTATATTATTAGGCTATATTATTTTCAAATTGGTATAAGTTAATTTGACTCATAATACAGGTTTTATATTTGCTTCACCAAACTATTGCGCAATAAAATTCATGCATGTAGAAGTGATCATTCATAGGTATTTCTCTCTTTGAGAGATTACACATTTCTTTCTATTCCTGTTCTTCCAGGTGACTTGGATTATTACTGGCTGGATCCTGCCACGTGGCACAGCAGGGAGACATCCCCTATTAGTTCGGTAAGAAATAGGGAAAAAGAGGTCCATGAATATGAATTTAAATGTTTGCTGATTTTTTCTGTTTAACATAGATTTTTTTGGTAAAAAAATATTCTATACAAATTAAATGAAAATTTGGTTCAGTGGATCATGGAAATTTCAGAAAGAAGTTTTCATCTAAATATGTACTAGTAAAATTGTCCGAATTTTAACTTCAATTTAATTATTTTATAGATATGATACTAGATTTCACTGTACACTGCAAAAGCAGCTTTGAGTGTGATGGGGCTCTGGGAGAGATTAGTGACTTTTTCTATTGACTTGGAGTGGGAAAGGATTATTTGGATTTTTCCTATATAGTGAACCCATGTTAGAGCTGTATGACATGTATATAATTCTTAAGAACAGAATTTATGGATGTGCTTTTCAGAGTCATGGAATTTAAAAGTAAATGATTAGTTTTATTACCTAAGGTATGTTTTAAATGTATAATTGTATTGAACTTTGAATTGTATTATAATTCTATATGCACACTTAGTGCTGAGATTTTTTTACAGTAGGCATAAATATTTAATGAAGCCAGAGTCCAAAAGATATAATAACGGAAAGCTCAGGTGCGATATGTAACACTTCTGAAGGATGTTTCTGTCTACTGTAACATAATGACCCAAAAATTGTATTGGTTTATAAATGTGCCTTTAAATAAAGGAAGATGGTTGCACTTCTTTAATTCCACTGCTTGTTTTTTTTATTAACAGCATCCAGTAACGTGGCAGCCTTCTAAAGAGGGGGATCGCTTAATTGGGCGTGTTATTCTTAACAAGAGAACAACCATGCCAAAAGAATCAGGTGCATTATTGGGGCTAAAAGTAAGTGCTACATGGCTTATGCGGTAAATGAAAGAAACTTCCACTGACCTTAGACCTAGAGGTTTAACACATTAAATCGGAGGACTTTCCAATTATATGGTTGTTTGTCAAAAATATATTCCTTATTTTTAGTAAGTTTTGAATGTTATACAGGTAAGTTATCTTTCTATGCAGTCTTCCACTTATCCATGGCATAGGGGCTGAAGCGTTTTGATTAACAAGTGTGTGTTTTTTCAGATTTCTGTCTGCAATACATACACTGCACATTGCACTGCACTAACGGAGCCCTGCCTTTTCTAGCTCCGTTGTTTGCATTTCAGTCAAGTAATTCGTCTCATAATCCACATACATAAATGTCATCCAGATACAAATGTTTACGAGGTCAGTGTTTAAAATCCACACAACCATTTGGAAAGAGAAGTTTTGTAGAATGATACTGAACATCTACACAAAAATTCGCGAAAAAAACCCCCAAGTTTTAAAGCATAACTGAGATTGTATTTGATGTAATTGCAGTTAATCTGGTGCCCCATGTATATTTTTAACTATATGGACCTTCGAAGATGACTGAGAGAATTTGAGTGTCTTTCTCCCTCCACTGAGAACAACAGAAATAATGCAAAATATGAAACATTCCCATCCATTTAGAACTGAGTCTACCTCAAAGGGCACTGACACTGAACTGCTTCTTGCGTATAGTTGTCTGATAGGTCAGTCCGTCACATGTGATGGAGATGTGGGTAGTCGGGTCTACTTGTCTTGGTGGGAATTAAATCAAGAAAGAATCCGGTGAACTTGATAATGGCATGTCCTGGGTAAGAGCGATTTATCCACCTTGAAGTGAGATAGTGTGGCATGGGAATACAGAAGATGAGAACAGCTTCACTCTACTAAATGTCTAGTAGTCTGCAGGACAAGGCAGAATTTTGCTGGCAGCAAGCAATTTTTTTAATATGTGATAAAAAGGCTGGTCCTAGTAGGAAATGTAGATTTAGAGAACTTCTCTTTGATTTTTCAAGTTTCATTTTTGTGTGATGTGAACAAAGGCCCCCACTTAGAAATTTAACGCATTATCTTGTGACAACCTTGTTGGCAGGTACGCTTCTGGATCTTCTTGGATATATATCTGTATTAAATCTCCTACTAGTTGTTGTGGTTGCAACACAGGGAAATAAAACCTAATGAGCCACTGTTTAGTTTTGTTAAAAAACTCTTCCCTAGATATTGCTGACAAAAAAACCTGACTAAAGAGAATAAGACAGAGAATAATAGCACATCAGCAAGACTACGTTTTCTTGTTCTATATTTTATTAAAAATCTACTCTCTTGAGGGCACCTTTTTTTTTTCTGATTTTCCTGAACTCCTTATCATGCAGTTATTTTCAAAGCTAGCTCTCTTCAGTTCTGTATAACAGAAACCAGAAGTTGCTGATTTGTCATGTCATATGTTTGGATGAAAAGGCCTGGGTTTTAGCATTAACAATGTTCTTGTCAACTGTTTGCCCATGTTTCATAGTGGTGTATTTGCTAGGTTTTTAATTGTTGTACCAGTTTGGGATTTTCATGTGTTTGCTTTGATGTGCACATGCAATTTAAACTTAAGAACATGAGAGACATCTATTTGCAAAAGTACATTTTCTTTGTTATTTGTTAATAAATGTTCTTTCTGCAACAGGTTGAGATACTTATCAAACTGCATAAGATTGATTAGTCAAACACATTAAAAGGAATATAAATTTTATTCATGCTATGTCAGCTTTACTTCTCTTCAACTAGATCTGGCCTTTTTGTATCTTCAACTTTGTCTTTATGCCTTTGTAAAGCCCAAATTGATAACAGATTTGCTTATGCATATTTTAACTTTAATTTTAAAAAATAATGCGAAAACTGATCTGTCTTTATATTTATGCTTGATCTGGTGTCTGGTTTGTGGCTTAGAAACTCACAAATTTGTGATTAACCAGGTTGTTGGGGGAAAAATGACAGAATTGGGACGACTCGGTGCCTTCATTACCAAAGTGAAGAAAGGTAGCTTGGCTGATGTGGTTGGGCATCTCAGAGCAGGTAAATCGATCAGTTGCATACAAAATAGATTGTCTTTTAATTATGGCTTTTTGTAATGCAGCTGTTAATGTAAATTAACATTGATCATGTAATATGCTAATATTTTTAATATACAAGACAATATTGTAAAGTCGTTATGGAATGCCACAGTTGCCTACATTTCTAATGTATTATTAACTCCTATTGCTTGGCTGTGTGAGCAAAATACGAGACAATCCTGATCAGTGCTGGTGTCAGGGCTGAGTGTTACTGGTAAATTTTTGCTTGCTAGCTCAGGAGCTGCTTGTTACACTCTACAGAATCAATGCAAACCTTTTTAAAAATTGTTTCATTATGGCAAACACAACTCACTTTCCTTTTTTTTTTGCTTTACTTGCACTATAGTGTCACCTGAAGGATGATTCAGTATGTACACAATGGACTTTATTAGTGCTTCTTTAATGTGAATTGTCCCCCAAAAAAACAAACCAAAACAAAAACACCCCAAGAAAATTATCTTAAAATATTTCATTTATGTAAAATGTGTATACATATATGTGTGGTTTATATATTCCAAATAAGTGGCTGTGCTGTTGGCATTTTTCAAGCTTCTAAGCGAAGCAAGAACTATACACAGCAGTTGGTTTCCAAAAGTACTTCTTAGTAGTTTATATTTTTACCATGGCTCTAAGCAATACTTTCCAACTGTTGTCTTAGCAAACCAAAGTCTATGCAATGCCTTCTTAGGAATCCAGAAGTTCCAATGACAACTTGTATGAATTTAGGATAATTGCATGAAGCAAATAGTCATAAAGAAGCAGAAAAGATAAGTCTCTAAAAATGTCCTACTTTGTTTTGACATTGGTTAATTTTTTTTAATCCAAGTTAATATACGTGGAGCTGATAGCACAAGTTATTATAGTTGCTTATAGATTTTAACCGCAGATTATAATTACAGAAAATAAGTTTATCTCCACTAGTCTTGAAGTATTTAGGCTGACATATTAATATTACTTTTCTAATGTCTGGTCGAGGTTGTTTTTTAAGTCAAAGCTATTTTTAATTTCTCAAAATTTTTTTTGAGCCAAAATGATTTCACAGAAAAGTACATTGTTTTGTACCGGCTTTCAATGAATGAAAGTCTATTCATCCTATTGTATTGGACTAAAAAACACACAAAAAGCCATGGATGACTCCTTGATGTTAGGAAAAGTCTTTATGGAAAACCTCCAAAATTTGGCTAGCTGATAAATCTTTGAGTAATTGTACAAAACTCATAAATTTTAACGAAGGCAAATCTGAAGTCTTGCATCAGGAACAGAATAAGCCAGTACAACAGTAAGCACTAGGAGCCAATCAGCCAGAAAGCAGCTTGGCAGAGAAGTGTCTGGAGGTGCTGGAGGACAGTAAGTTGAACGTGACTAAATAACTTTCGCATCATGTTTTCTATTCTGTCTCCGCTGACATCCTCAGGAGACAGTGACTCACTCTTTGCTTTTATTTTTGGTTCGTTTGAGATATACAGTGAAGACTGCCCTTTACTTTGTAGAGAAATCAAATTGCACAGTATATAAATTGTAATAAAATGTCATGATTTTAAAAGGCTTAACAGCAGGTATTTATAGTTGTGATTTTGGAAGATTAACCTGTTTTATTTTGCTAGTTAAAAAGGATCCTTTAAAAAGACTCTTCCATTTCATAGCACAATAACAGGTCCTGTATTTTTCTGAAAATACATAACATGTTTGCACAAGTGGTTTCTTTAATATGTTTTCCATGTACAAATTGCAGTTGTGTTCTGAGAAAGGAGCCTTGATAGTGTCTCAAAAACCTTTTTTGGGTTTCAGCACAGCTCTTTGATCGATTTTGGGCAATATTACTTGGTTATATAGATTTCATAAATGTTTCGCACTTTGTAAAAGAATGTGGAAATGAGATAAACTTCTCTTTAAATTCAAGGGGATGAAGTTCTAGAATGGAATGGTAAACCCTTGCCTGGAGCTACAAACGAAGAAGTTTACAACATTATTTTAGAATCAAAATCAGAACCTCAAGTTGAAATTATTGTTTCAAGGCCTATTGGGTAAGGCTACAGACTTACTTCTTAAGCACAGTTATTACTTCTACTAATGGGAATTTTAAAAGGACTATTTGTGAGTTCATTATTTTTTATCTCTTAATAATGGAATATGATTCACTTTCTATTCCTGCAGTGATATATATTTATATATAATTGTTGTTCCCTGTATAGTCAAAGTACTAACAAGGTTTTTGCTAAGTGACAAGGGAAATTGGTGGATTGAGTGTACCTGTGCATGAGAAAAATCTGGTTTTCAAACTTTGAGCTTGACTAAATCAGAATAACTTGTATGAGTCTTCATGAGTAGAAGGAAGCATCAGCACACATTTAGCATTGCAGGATTTTAATAAGTCCATGCTAGTAGGTTTTAAACAGGCCTCCTTTAATGAGCCAAAAAAAAGGAAATCCCCAAACTCTTAGTTCAAAACACTGTATTTAGCCTTAAATGATACTATCACTAAAATAAAAAGTGGAAACAAAAAATTAATTAAGCATTAATGTGTTGTATTTATAATATTAATTCTTATTTACTATAAATCCAAGTTTGAGGTTTTGTGATAACAATTCTTATATTCTTGATTTCCCAAATAAGCCTTAGAAAGTTCATAAAATGTACTTGAGTTTATAAGACAAGTGGGGTTGGCCCTGCATTTGTCACAATTGATTTACTGATATTCTGCACTCCTTCGCTGAACACGACTCTATTGGGACTGTTTTGAGCGAAGTCTTACAGGATTGAATAGGAATTGTAAAATGTAAATTCACATTTATATTGCGGAACGGAGTCACATGATGAACAATAAAAAGTGACTCTTGGGTAGTTTGAAAAAAATATTTAAAAGATTTAAATGTCTGTAGTTTGCCACCTGCCCAGATTTCATATACACTCACTGTAAGTCTCTAAATACCACTATCCTGTAGGCAGATGATAAACTGTTTCCTCCTTATGAATGCATGATTATTTCATTTTGAATTTGCTAGTTCTAATTATTATTATAATTTTTATCTTTCTCAAATACAATAAATTTTCTGTTTTAGAAACAAAAAACACCATTAATTTTCCTTCTGACTAAACCATTCTTTTACATTTATTTCGTGTCAGCTTTTGATTTTAATTTTGTCTACACCGTGCAAGTGTAGGTATATTTTGCAAATTAGTTCTCCCTTTTTAATGACAATCACAATTAAGAGTACTTAAATAAAGTTAACATTAGGTGCTAATTACAGTTGTGAGTTTGACCTTCTAATGGAAAGCGAAAGCTTGATGCAATAATAGTGGTTGTTAAAGGCTAAAATTACCATCCAGGTGGAGACTGTTGGGAAGCAGAAACGTTATTTTACGTTCTTTAGTCAGATAACTTAGGAGACATTCCTGGCTGAAAATTGCAAATTCAGTCCTATGTCTTTGTAATTAAAAATAAAGTGCCATAAGGAGATTTTTGGAAGTCTGTTTTCTATGCTTAAATCAGTGGAAAAGAAGTATGTTGATAGTGGACGTGACTTGAACTCCATGTCTCAATTGAAGAAAACCTGAAAATTGATTTGTACAAATGATGTAAATGGAGAGTGCTAGATTAATATTTTAAATAATGAGCTTTGGATATATTTATTGCTATCAGTATATTTGCAAATGTCAACATATCCTTAAACTTTTAAGATAACTTCATTATTATACCAATTGAACTACTATAGCTTATGAATTTGATAAATCTAATAACTTCCAAATAAGAAGTACAAGGTGACCAGATTCCAGTGACATATTATTGGAGAAAAATTGAGAGAAAATATCACCACTGTTGGAACAGAGGCATAGAACATGAAGTGCATTCAAAATCAAAGAATGTTTCTGAATCTGAGCAGTAGATTTTACAAATAAAAGTGCACCCAGAGATAGTACCAATAAAAGGTGAAGTTCTGCTTTGGATTACCCATGCATTTTTTTTTCCAGACATAGGCAAAAATGGAGCACATCAGGTTGTGCTTTTATTTTGAGATAAATGGAGTATTAGCACAGGGGTTTTTACATACTATAAGAAGACTTTTCCTGTAGATTTGTGTCCTGATTGATTTTTTTGTTGTTACTTGAGTTTAGTTTAGTTTGTTTGTTTTTTGAGAAGAGCAAATAAATATCCTATAGTGACTAGAGCATCTAACTTCAAAATGTAAAGCTATTTCCTTTTTCCAGCAGCAATGAGTCGAAGTCCTGTTGTTTCGTATCAGATTGAGATTTACCTGTCTGTCATCTTAAAAGAAGAAAAAATATCAGACATTGCAAAAGGAAGGAAATCCTGATATTAGTTAACAAAAGAGAGTATACTTCACAGGATTTTCTTTTTTTTTTTTATTAATTATAATCTGTGTAAATTGTGTTACACGATGGGAAACAATTTGCAGCATTAACAGATTACTTCCCCACCCCTCCCCGCCCCCAAGCTTCTCCTTCTCTTGTTATCCAAACTTGGAGATTGTTTCAAATTCATGAGCGGGAATTTTATTTAATCCAACAAATCTAGTATGTCAAAGTTTGTGTCTACTTTAGGTGCTGAGTCAGCAAAGTTGAAGCTGCTTCATCCAGCATTCAGTGGCAACGCATTACACGTACAATTCCTGAGAGGAAACAGGTTCCCGAAAGACCTGATAAATGATATTTTGTCTGCATAATTTAAGTGTTTTCATCTCTCAGTATTAATAATGCAAATAATGTGCCAGCACTTTTAATGGCCTTGATTTTAAAAGTCCTAGCATATTAGGTCTAAAAAGCCCAAATACGACCCAGTTTGGCTTAAGTGAATAATGAGAGGACTGAAAGCCCATGCATTAGACTGCCCGCAAATAAGGCTGCTAGTTACAAAATTGATGTCTAAACAATTTTCCCAGTCCTGTAAATTTGGATTTCTGTGTCTACCAGCAAATGTAATTTTGAGTAATGGGTAATTGTAGGATGTTTATTAGAGAAAAATGTGAAACATGTAACACTATTAGCAGATGAAGGCATAACAACAATAAACAGTATAACCACAATAGTACCGTGAAAACTCCATAGAAACTAATTGATGCTAATGCTAATGATTGCAACACAAGGTAGATAAGAAACCTATAAAAAGTAGAATTAATGGGTTGGCTTTCTAAATATGAGGGGAGGAATTACCTATGAATATGCATACAACGTGAGAGGTGCATAGAAAATCCTCTGGCAGAAAGCTTTTTGGAGAAGAAACCCGGCATGGTCACTAACTCACCACCTCTTGTGTTCTCGGGTGAGCTCTATGGGATAGTGCAGGTAAAACAAATGTTCTTCTCATTTGTCTCTATTTTCTTTGTCAGATGCCAGCTATCTTTGCGTGGATTTCCACAGATAATATTGCCAAAATTGTTGTTTCTCTGGTGTGCTTCAGCTCCTCTGTGCAGGAACTACTACTGTCCTCTAGGTCCTCACAAGGAGGTTGAACCTCCGTCATAAACCAGGCAGGACTGAATTCCAGAGAGTTGCTCAAGTAATGTAATTAGTGCAAACTGCAGACTGGTTTACAGGTTCTGATGGGATGGAATGGTTTTGGAAATGAGAGGATGAGCGCTGGGGACAGGTACTCAGACACTCTGAAAATTCTGTAGGTGTCCTGAATGATGCTTCTGTCCCTAGAGCAACCTAAAAAAAGTGTGGCTTACAACCACATCTGAATTTGGTTTGTCTTCAGTGATCAAGCTCTTGACTATAGCCCTCAGAGAAATCATAGCTGTTCCTGTGTTTTACAAAACAGTGATCCTCACAAACCATATATCTGCACAGAGTAGTCTCAAGTTATACTTTGGTTTAATTTATGTATTCGTGGAGGTGTGGGAGGATCAGACAGAAGATAATTGTATATAACATCACATAAGACCACAAAATACCTTTGCCTTCCATGGCAGAGATAAAGAAACAAAGTTCAGTGTCGGCAGCTCTTTACTGGATGAGTCTCGCATTACTTTTCTGATGTTCGCATTGCTCCGAAAGGGGAGTAACATTTTATTACTATTTTAAATGAGTGGTCATGCAACTTCTTATTTTGTTTTTACCGTTTGCTTTTACTAGTCTGGTTTTGAATATTTTAAGTCATGAACTACTATTGCTTTTTTTTGTAAATCATAGTGTCTGAATATTTTCTGCAATCCAAAAGTAAAAGCAGGCTATATAACACTAATTTTCTTCCATAACAAATTTTACATTATAGTTTCTTTTTCAAATTTTCATTCTTTAATTGAAATGCCAACATTTTTTAAAAGTACCACCCATACATTTGATGAAGTCTAATACACCTGCTATTTTTCTTGTACACATGTGATACCTAAGAAATGATTATATAAACTGGATTATTGAATTTGTAAAAAATTTGCATATGGACAGGAGCATAACTTTAAATTACTTCATGTACCTTTTGAAATCAAAAGCAGAAATGTTACAGAGCTTGTTCGAATACTCTGCCATGAGTTATCAGCACTACGTTGCCTTATTTATTTATTTATTTATTTATTTTAATTTTGTATCTTGCAGTTCAGTGTAGAGCTGTACCTAAACAAGATAAATATATTAGGGAAGAGATTTTCTGGCAATAATTTTTTTATATATATGCACATGCAGACACATGCATTGTATATATTCATTTAAAATACGTGCCTAAATAACATATATTTTATATATAGAAATTATATTTTTTTAAAAAAGGTGTCCAATGTACTATAAAGATTTATAGATTTCAAATAGTAATTCTATTGCAAACCATGCATTTTGTCTGGAGTTGAAATTTATGCGCTAGTTTCCACTGTTCTTGTCAGGTTTTGATAAGAATTACAAGAAGTTAAGAAAAGTACATTTAAAAAAATTGTAATTTCAGCTCTTTCCTGTCTGATGAGTAAGTCTTAGAAAGGTCTGATTATTTTTGTCATTTAACTTTACCTAGTGAGGAATTTTGTATCGCCAGGTCTAAGTAAGGAAACTATGCTCAACTTGACCATTTTTTTTCATGGTGTGGCATCTTTATTCCAGTGTCTGGTTTTGCCTCTTATAAACTGTGTGGATCTGATACGTTGATTTATTATTAGACTTTGCTGTGTTGGTCTAATAGTGTGGAAGTGGCTTAGTGTAAGTATAAATCAGTTCTTAAGTCCTTATGTATGTAATTAATATTTGAGGCTTATTTTTAGCCTTTTTGTCTACTGTATTGTCGACAATAGAAAAAAATCCAAACAAAATTAATTTTAGTGTATTTTGTCACCCCTCCATGGATTATGAAACTTGACACTATAGGTTGCACTTTCCATGTTGAAACACTCCTTGCACATATGAGCCTTTGTTTAGATATCCTAAACATGACGTTATTACAAACAATGCTATACTGCAGATGAGAGTGTTCATATTCTAATACAAAAAAATTATAAACTTAGTGTTGTATTGAAGAGAAAAATCAGTTTGAATATGGTAAATAAATATTTCAGACTGCTGAGAATTGCCCAGAAAATTCTGCCCAGGAAGGTGAGAAAATGTTAAGAGGAAGAAGCCTGCACAGCAGTTCGTATGTTTGTGAAGTAGTACTATGCCCTGTCAAGAATGAGGAATTCACTTTTATTTCCATATGTTTGAGGAAGCTAAATTGCCCTGGAGTTACAAAGTCAAGGCAAAGAGAAGCACATTCTTGTTCAGTAATGTGAGATGTAAGCTGATGTGAGGCATTAGCTTGGCACTGAAATAGCCTTTTTTAAAATGTGGGTGCCAGAAGTTTAAATTTCAGGACATGAAAAGTGTATTTAAGACTAATTGATTGGACAGCATTACATTCCTTTTCAGACTTAAGTGTCTTCTCTAGATATATGAAAGTCACTTAGGAAAAAGAAGTCTTAGTTTTATTGACTTCCAAGTCAGTAAGATAGTGTTTCACCAAACAGAGAAATGCCTGAATACCTTTAAAATGCTCAACTTTAAGCTTAAAATCTTGTAAATGTTCTTCAGAAATGTTATTGTAATTCCAATTTCAGATTTTTATGTGTAGATGAAAATATTTAGAAGTAATTCACTGAAGAGCTGTGTTTCCGTTTTCCTGCTCTGCTGCTTTGCTAGCATTTCTACAGTAACAGTTGTTTCTTGCTCTTGCAACATATTTTCAATGAATGCCTGGAACAGAAGAGAGCCAGCAGCTGGCGTTATCCAGATTTTGATGGAAGAGTAAATTTGTTAATGGCAAAATTTCGATAGATGCGTTTGGACTTAACTAGTTTGATTTTGCTTATACCTGTATATGTGCTGGGTGTGTGTATGTCAAAAAATGTCCATACCTAATCATAATATGGTTTGATATTTTGCTAGCCTTTGAAGAAATGCATTATTCTTTTGTTTGTTTAACATTGCTAATATTATTTGCTTTTTCTTTTTATGATTATAAGACATTTTCATCAGTTTCATGCCGTGAACTCCTTGAGACGTTTATATAAAAATTACTAGTGAGTTAATCTATGTCTTATTTTTTGGATTTTTTCCTCCAAAAAATAATTGAACACCTGTAGCTACACTAGCTTTTGCCACTTTTCCTAAAAGCTCTATAACTTTATTGTTCTGCTTATAAAAATATATTCTTACATCTGCTAGTTCTTTAGCTTGGAAGAAGTAGTTTGCATTCGTAAGTTTTTAATGGATGCTAGTGGAAAACATGTCTTTAAATATTTTCCCTTTCATTCCTTGTAACCCATTAGAACAGAAGCAGATCCATATTTCTAAAAATGTGTCCCAGAAATGTATTTGTCACAGCAGAAAGTCATCTCTGTTGTTTCTAATTACTATGTGTATATTCATGTTTTAGTGATATTCCACGGATGCCTGAGACTTCTCACCCCCCGTTAGAATCTAGTGAGTACTTGCCTCATTCCTTGCACTAAACACGGTGTCATACCCAGCACAATTGTTTCAGCTATGAATTTTCTGAAAGATGAGCACTGGGAGACTGCATTGGCTCTGAGGGTTTTGTATGACAAAATTCAATGGGTTTTGGTCTTGTGTGTTAAACTTGAAACAGTATAGATTTGATTAAAGCACCATTCAGCATAAATCCAGAGTTCTTGTTTCTCATTTGTTAACAAGAAAGCATTGGTTAGATGAGATTTTTATGTATTGTGCTTCAAAAACATGGTTTTCTTTTTAACTATCCCATTTGAACCATGTCAGCTAGAGTGTGTGAGGGCCATGGTCCCCTTTTCACATCTGAGCTTTGTCTGAGATGCAACCAGAAACCTTCCCTGAGACAGGGTCCTGTGGGGCCACTGAGTGTTGTTACACACGTCACGAGCTCGTCTCGTTAGTCAGGGCTCTACTTCACTGGTGAAGAACTGCTGATGTCCAGCAGGTCCCAGAGCATCCTCCATGCCAGACGCATGTCCTGCATACCTTCCTGTGTGACAGCTCCTGGGGAGAAGCTACTGGGAATATAATCCAGTTTGTCACTGCTATATGAGGAGCACTTCTTTATATGTTATTTCAAATAAACAAAAAAAAAAGGCAGGTTTAACCTGGGGTAAGGTATCCAGACAGTCTTTTTCACCATGCTATCTGCATCAGTTTAAAATCTTCCTGTATATTAGTTCAGTTGTGCTGTGTATAAATATAAACTTTATACAATTTGAAGAAAAAGCAGTTCATAAGTTATCTGAATTTACTTCAGAATTTTGATGGAAAGTTCATGTGTTTCTCATGTATTTTTAGGTTCAAGTTCTTTTGAATCTCAGAAGATGGAAAGGCCTTCTATTTCTGTTATATCGCCGACCAGCCCTGGAGCCCTACGGGATGCACCACAAGTCCTACCAGGGCAGCTTTCTGTGAGTATATTTTGTTTCTCCTGAGTTGGTAGTAAAAACCTGTGAAGTGCTGGTCCCTCAAACCTCTGTATTCCCAAGGTCTATTGGGAGGCCAAGATAAATGTTTGCTGTTGGTGTAGACTAAGATCTTTCAAATGTTTTTTTAAGACACTCTGTAAAAGTTTGATTGCAGGGCGACAACAAACGGTGGCAGATGCTTTGTCAGCCCCCTCTCCCCCCTAGCCCCTCCCCCTTTTCCACTAAGGAGAGACGATAGGAGGAAAAGCAAGTTGGAAAAAAAGTTTAAAATGTTTTACTAATGCTACTAATAAAATAGAGAAAATAATACAAAATATACAAAACCAATCTTGAAATTCCCAGGAACTCAGTACCGACTGCTCTGGCAGCAGCAGAGCAGGCACCCGGAAGTCCTGGGCTGGACTCTGCAGCAAACCAGAACTGGATTCAAGGATGCAGGATCTGTCACTAAGCCTCAGATTTTCAGGGACGGTAGGCAGGGTCCTTCCCAGATGTCAGCCGTAGTTGAAGAAGAGAAAAAAGAGACAAGACCCTCATGATCTCCCACTTTTATATGAAGTATCACGTGAGTGGGATGGAATACTTAGTTGGTCAGTTTTAGTCACCTGTTCAGTTTGCTCCTCCTTGCCCCTCTCACTTATGGGATATGCATCCTTATCAGCGACCTTGCATTCCATTGCTATGTCTACCAAAACATGTATCCTACTTCAGAAAAGTGCAGTTACTAAGAAGGGCTTAACTGAAAGAAAAATTCACTAAAAGAGAAACTTGTCTTGTTTTTAACAAAACCAGGACACCCTCTGTATACATTCACACACCATCACTGTAATCACAGAAGAGGCAAAGAATTGTTGTCTTAATACACCAAAGAGTGCAGGAATTTTCATTGAGAGGAACCCATAAAAGTGCCTTGTAATTAGTCATCCTCTATCCTCTGCAATGAAAATGGCCATTCTGCTGTACATGCACAGTAATCCACAGAAAACAAGTGTAGCGCCACTTTATCTTCTTCATGGGAGCATTTAAAGAGCTGTGTATTTCTGAAGAGTTACGCTGTTCCGTAAAACACTTCAATTTAGATACACACTACATCGTGGAACTGTCTGTAATACTTATTTGGAGCTGTGCTTATTAAGTATACTGTGGGCACTTAGATTTTGTTTTGTACATTCTTCTGTGTTTTTGTATTGATCGTATTAATTTCTAAGTATACAGCAGGCTCAAAAATTTCATGATATTATGATTCTCTGAAGAAATGTTTTAGCTGTATGTTATGCTTTGCATAAGAACATTTGCAATGTGACAAATCAGAGTAGGTAGATTTCAACTATGACTTGAGTTTAGCTACAGTCAGGGCTCCCTATGTGAATGTAGCTTTTAAGGTGCACAGCTAAGACATACACTGGTTTGAAGGCACTCAGATACAAGATTATGCACTGAGTACAATAAACAATGTAAGTATAATCAGCATGACCATTTTTCAGTTGTGGTGAATACAAAAGTCTTCAGTATATACCATCATCTTTTCCATCTAATTTAATTAAATATTAAGGAATTTGAAATAAAATATATCTCTACGAAAAGAAAAATGTCCCTGGGCAAAAACAATGGTTACTTTTGCATTGTGGTTAATGTGATGCAGTCTGAAAATTCTGTTTATTCTCCATTTTTAATAATGTTTTCTGGTAACTTGATTCTTGTAGGTTAAACTCTGGTATGACAAAGTGGGACATCAGTTAATAGTAAATGTTCTGCAAGCAACAGATTTGCCACCAAGAGTGGATGGACGCCCCAGGAATCCCTATGTAAAAATGTATTTTCTTCCAGACAGAAGGTAGTAATTTTTCAGATTAGAAAATTATGTTGTTAGTTACTATGTATTGAATCAACTTTTAAATGAATGCTTATGAAATAAAGAATTCCTTTTAATAATTTGTTATAGTCAGATTTATTGCAACAAAAAATTGCACTTGAATCATGCAAGTCAGTATCAAATCAACTTTGTGGACATTTGGATGAATGTGATCCACTGTACAGAAAATACTTTTCTCCTTTAGATATTATCAGATCAGAAGGAATGAAAACAATGAGTGCTGATGAGTAGATGGCATTTTATGATTTATCTCTACAAACTATTTACAACAAATATTTATGTTTCAGTGATAAGAGTAAACGGAGGACTAAAACTGTAAAGAAAAGTCTAGAGCCAAAATGGAATCAAACATTTCTCTACTCACACGTACATCGTAGAGATTTTAGAGAACGAATGCTTGAAATAACCGTGTGGGATCAGCCAAGAATACAAGAAGAAGAGAGTGAATTTCTTGGAGAGGTGATACATACAATGACATTTCTACTGAGTTCATTGTTTGGTTTTGAATACGTATGCATATATATTTTATATGTGTTTTGTGTGTATGTGCCTGAAAAGTAAAATTAAAACCTGATAATTTTTCTAATAGATTCTTATAGAGCTGGAGACAGCACTTTTAGATGATGAACCACATTGGTATAAGCTACAGACACATGATGAGTCTTCACTACCTCTGCCTCAGCCATCACCTTTCATGCCAAGAAGACATGTTCATGGTGGAGAAAGCACTAGCAAAAAATTACAAAGTAGGTCCAAATTCCATTCATCTATTTTAAATTTTAAATTAGAAATGCTGGATATGGTATAATGGTATTTAACTTTCATATACAAGATAAAAATATCATAGTCTTTAGACGTAATGAAAATTTGAGGCAGAAAAGAGATGCAAATTTTGACATTATGACATGGCAGCCTTTCACCTGTGACACATAACTTTTAAGTGTGTGAAACCTGTTCGAATTGGTTTGCTTTTCACGAGCAAAAGAAAATTGTTCAAACATTGGTTTGCATAAATTTTCTTTTAAATAGAAAGATGAAGTTCATCATTACTGAATACTTTTTTAATAATTAAAAGATATTTATTTTTGAAAATAAAGTCCTTAAAGACTTATGAGGCTTAAAAACAGTTTTCATCATAAAGTTAGTTGCAGCCTCCAATATGCTCATTATACAATCAGATGAGAAGAGTACTTCTGCAACAAAGATAAATTTTATGTGTGTATTTGGCAGGTACAGTTGTTTTGATGAGTCAGATTTCAGGTTTGAATGAGGTATATTAAAAGAATGAAAGTATTGAAACATTTCAATGTTGTAGCCTCTCTGTTGATTTAAATTAATTTAAGATTTATTTAGAAATAAGAAGGACATAGGGCATTATTTTAAAATACATTTCCAAGCTATTTTTCTGTTTTTGCTTAAACATGGAAGTCATTCATTCCAGCCAATGGATGGGAAATTGGTGCACATTCAGGAATGAATTACAAAAAGGTGATACTGCTGTCATTGCTGCATGAGGATATGTATAGAGCAAGCAAATTAAAGGTTAATCTTCATGAGATATTTAAACTTTTCTAAAAGCTGGCAGCACTGTTTCCTCTTCCCCTCTCTCACCATATGCTGCCACCTCTCCTTTCCTGTTCAGCAAGCTGATTCAGCTTACTCACTGAAATAGCATAGAAGTATGTTTTTTCCTTCATTTGAGTTAACTTTTTGCTGGTTTAGTGAGATAAACTATCCTGGTAGATGATTTCTGAGGACTTGAGGGAAGGAGAAGGGGAAAGGGGGCTGCAGCAGCTGTAAGATGTTAAATTGGCTCAGCTGTCTTGTGCAACGTCACTGTCAGTCACTCCAGTTTAGTTCTCCTCCTCTGTTGTTTAGACTTAAAATCATCCTTTTAATTTCAGTAGTACATGAAATGAACATATTTTTACATTTTATAACACAACCAGATGTTCAGGTATTTGTTTACCTTACTGTTGTGCAGGATCTCGGCCAATCAGTGATAGTGACATCTCAGATTATGATGTTGATGATGGTATTGGAGTTGTTCCTCCAGGTGCGTGGGTGAACAGCATGGTCCTGCTTTCTTCTTCTTTTTTGCCTGTTTGTTTTTTCTTTTTTTTTTCTTTATAACATTTTGGAATATTGAGGATACTGGTTTCGGAGAGTGCATTGTGAAAAAAACAATTTACCTGATTATTCCGTGGTACCTGTCCTAAATCACGGTGAATTGAAAGATTCTACTATTCATTCATTGATATTTCTTTTACATATCATTCTTCATATGGGAATCACTGGATCATTCAAATTGTTTAATTATTTACTGCGTAATGTTTCAAGCATTATTTAAAATATAAATCAAGTTCAAAATATCATTTAAAAATGCTAATAAGGATTCAGTGTTTGCAAGCATTTTTTTTATTTTGCTGTTTGCTTGAAACTTAGATATAATGCAGTCTCCCATGGAGTTTATTGAGAATGCATGGCTCTAGATTAAGGTGCATGTAGCATGGCCGTATCTTTTACAGTTTTCATAAGCCTTCATGAACTATCATTACCTAAATGTTCACAAATATATACTTGTAGAAACTATAATGGTTTGACTTATAGTTCAGCATTCCTTACATACTGAAAATATTGAGGATCGTTTTGGATATCACATTTTACTACTTCCATTTGACTGCCATGTTTCCCAATTGTCCCTAACTAACTGAAGAGTCACCATGCCATTGCCAGCACTAAATCAGTTTTTCTGTGGATCTTCCTGGTGAAAATCACTGAATTAAATCATGGTTGGATTTGGAAACCTGTCTGTCTTCCTGATCTGTGTTTGAAATAATCTGAAAAATTATTTATTCATTATATAACCAGACAAAACCCCATCATTTTGATGTTTAGTGAGCCAAATTCTCCTTCTTTTGATGTTAATTGGATTCTTTCCTTACTTAAATAGACTTACCAACTGAGTTTCTAAGTAATTTTTTTCAGGTATGCCTAGTAATGATATTTGCTTTAATTAAGTGATTAGTCTTGATATTTTTACATCAGATGAGTGAACATTTAAAACTAAATCATAGGTTCTAAATATTTTTCCTCTTTATTATTTCATTTTTTTGTTGTTGGCAATATAGATACTGGCATATCTGTGTAGTCATATTTAGTTTAAGTTTTCGGTATACTGTATGAAGAATTGGGGCTTTTTTCAGCTGCCAGTTCTTCAAGGTGTCCATTTGCCATTTGAAATAATCCTGCGGTGGCTTGACCGCGGCTGGACACTAGGCACCCTCCAAAGCCGCTCTGTCCTCCCCTCCTCAGCTGGTCAGGGGAGAGAAAATGTTAGGAAAGGCTCATAGTCAAGACAAGGACAGGCAGGGATCACTCACCAATTAGAGTCACGAGCAAAACAGACTCAACTTGGGGAAAAATTAATTTAATTTGTTACCAATCAAATCAGAGTAGGATAATGAGGAAAAAACTCCTAAATCTTAAAACACCTTCCTCCCTCCCCTCCCTTCTTCATGGGCTCAACTTCACTCCTAAGTGAACACCAAGTTCAGAGACGCGTACCTACCCTCCTGTCCAACCTTCCTTACTTATCACATTGCTTAATCTTTCAAGTCTTGGGACTGCTGCCTTTGTTTGCACTGAGTGAATAGTACAGTATCTTCTCCAGCTAACAGTCTCCTCTGTTCAAACTGAGCTGCCTGCAAGTTCCTTGTTGTGCTGCAGGGTCGTTATCCCGTCCCTGCTCCTGCCTCCCGGTACCATGGGCCTCAGCAGAGTGCCATGCAGCTCTTGTCTGCTCCAGATTTCCCACACATCTTCCTGTGAGGGATGTGTGTGGGAGGGAACAATGAATATTCGTATTTCCCCGTAATAACGGGGAATAATGATGCAGCTCAGGTGCGCTCTTAGACCATTTTGGCATAGTGTCTACTGGCTTCAACTAAATTAATCTAGAATTAAGATATTCCTTCTCAACAAAAGTAATAATATCAAAATTGAGTTTGCAACATGTGATGCAAAAACAAATGTTTCCCTTTAAGTCCCTTTTTCCTTCCTTTTCCACTTACTTGCCAATGTTACCCACCATTATGTATAAGCTCTGTCTCTATTAAAGGTATATTCTTACAGTTGTTAATTTATTCTTTTTTTCTTGAAATATTGAGAAGAGAAGGAAGTTATTTTGCCTTCTTAATATCTCAAGATTTTCACAAAGATTATTGCTCATTTTCTAAAAAATAGACACATAATTGCAAAATGTAGAAGCATGAAAGCGTTTGATCACCACCATAAGCTGACAAACGAATGATGAAAATTTTTTTACTAATTTAATTAACACTGGGTATCCTTAAAACTATAATTTCAAATACTTTATGAATTACTAAGGCAAATGCAGTATTAGCATTTAGTAAGAACAGAGAAAAATCTTTTCCTAGAGTTTTCAGTAGCTGCAAAGAATCATTGCTTGTCAATGGAAGTAAAGACTGCTACATCAGAAACGATGGCATTTTGATAACTTCAAGAGTATTTTTAGAAAAGTGTTTTTCCCTTGTCATATCACAAATGTGCTTTATCTTTCATATAATTGTACTGTCCTCATTTATTAGTAGCATCTTGCAGTAATATATATAATTTTTTAAAAAATCAGCTCATAGAACTTTTCATAAACGGAATTTGTATCTACAGCTGAAATAAACTTTAAATTGAAACTCAGCTTTAAGAGAATTGATTTTTGACAGGTTTTTGCAGTATGCCCACATCTATTTACATGAAGGAAACATTACTTTAAATCTCTCAGCCTCTCCTTGTATGAGAGATGCATCAGTCCCTTGATTATCTTTGTGATCCTGAGCTGGACTCACACCAGTAACTCCATGTCTGATTTGTGCTGGGGAGCCCAGTACTCTGGCTGTGGCCTCACCAGTGATAAGTATATAGGAAGAGTCAGCAAAGCATCAGCATAGGATTTAATAAAAACTGAACATGTTTTGAGACCTATCTTTTTAACCAAAACTTCAGTAACTTTCTTAATTAAAAAGAAATAAAAAAAGCTGGTATACAATATCCCAAAGGGTATTTTTAATGACCTGTGTTGCCTATGCTATGGGTAACTCTTCAGAACAATTTATTTTTCTGTCATATGTAAACTGTATAAATGGTTGCATTGTACTTACTTTCCTTCTGTAGCAGCAGGGTGACATCAACACAACACCTTGGCGTTGTCTGTATTGTTTTAAAAAAAAAAAAAGTTCTAGTGTGAAACATTTGCTAGAACCATTTTCATCATCCATCTGCTTCCATTTCATGTCACATGTGACAGTTTCCCATGAGCAACTGAGAAACTTCTTCTGCGTGAGCTGCCATAAGCTTGGTTGCTGCTGTCGTGCTGGTCCATGCAAAAAATTCCTCTGCTCACTCTGGAGAGCACAGAGCCTTTGTCTTTGAGGATGTGAGGGAATGTTGCTGTTGCTGTCACTGTCATGGTCACTATGGAAGTATGGATGCGATTTGACCAACTTGTCAATACTTGAGCGCATACTTAGGACAGACGTGAATTGCCATTGCTCTGTCTGTTCTGTAAGCTTTGTGTGCACAATGCACAAGTTTCAGATATTGTTCCCTGGAGAGCTTGGCTATGAAAAATATATGAGATAAAATCATCCTTCTATACCAGGACAATCCTAGGTGTATTTTTTCCAGGCAGACTAGAGATACTCTGGAAAGAGATTTTAAACTGAAATTTATAGTTAAATTTAAAATATTTGAACTATATGTATTTCAGTGCAGTTACCTAAAACTTATAAAGAAGTTTTGAATTTCTTTGATTTTAGTGCTGAATAAATGTAAACTAGTGTTATTTCTGCTAGAAATGATAGGATTTTACCTAAACTAAGCTTGTTTGGAAAATGAAATATCTTTTAACACATACAGCTTAGATTTACTTATCCTGGGAAAGGGAACACATCTAGCTTTTGTCAAGTGTTGTCTTTTTTCTTCCTCTGACAAAAAACTCGACATTTTCTGCAGCAACCTTAGTACATGAGATGAAGTCCTAAGGGAGTCTCTTTTTTGCTTCAAAATTTGCACCTAGTCCTTGTCCCAAGATCAGGGAAATCCTCACATTTCTTAATATTATTACACAACTCCGAAACACTTTTTCAGCAGGTAAGGTACTCCAGCATCACAGTACATCAAAACCTGCAAAACATTTGAGTCCTTCTTTATTAAAAGGTTGATAAACCTTGGTAGATGCTTACATACATGCTATCAACTTTTACAGGCCTATTTTGCCGTCAATACTCAGTACAGCTTTGCTATTAAAAATGCTCTGTAAGTGACAAGCATTTGCTGCTTTTATAACTACAAGTGAGCTCTCCCAATAGTTTTTCTCTGGTTTTCAAACAACAGCCCCCGCCCTCCCCAAACTTGAGTAATGTCACATTTTAAATATGAAATTACGTTCATTATTTTTATTTGACATGTCTAACTCAGCGTTGTTTGAGAACAGTGCACACATGCCCTCAACCTTAGGGTCTCTGATGTTTGTTTCTGAGCTACATGAATATATTGAATATATGAATACATGAACAAGCCTCATACAGATTCTGTATGTGGGCCATGCTTTTAAGAGGGCTATAACAATTTGGTAGAAGATCAGAGAAGAACTACAAAATTATACAAACTATACAAAATATGAAAAAACCCCCAAACAAATGAAACAACAACAATCAAAAAAGCAACCAACCAAAACCAACAACAAAAACCAGAAACAAACAAACAAACTTGAAACACCATAACAAGTTCCTTCTTTAATTTATCAAATTGATGATTGAGTGACTAAATCACAATCTTTTCCTGCAAGGAAAGAAGATTTCTGGTTCAGACTGTTATTTCAGCTGAACAAAATAACACATTACAGGAACTTAATGCTTGACAAATTCAGACAAGCAGCAAAATTATTATTTTGGAATCTAAACAATAATTTATGAAGTCATTAATGGATGACTTAAGGGTTGAGCCTTTCTGTGATGAGGGGATTTGCTGTCAAGGGCTTCTTGTAATCTAATTTAAATGTCTAGAAATGAGCAACTGAAGTCTGAGCAAATCTCCTTAGGCTCTTTTGGAAAGGTAACAGGCACCTTTTGAAAGCTATTTGTCTTACTGAACTTCATTGTCCGTTTTAGGATGGGATGCAAAGTGTATACCAAGGCAAACAGTGGGCTACATGGAAAAAGGCACAGGGATATCAATGCTTTAAAACTTACTAACATTCTGCTGATTTTATTTTTTTTTAAATCCTGTGTAAAAATGAACTATGAGAAACTTCACAGCTCATCCATAGTATTTGGTAAAAATGTTCTGTGGAGTATACAACACCCAGTATTCTATACAATACACTCTAAATGCTTGTGATTTTTGAAAGTAGGTGGCTTTGGCCAAGTTCAGTAGGAGAACATACTTGTATTCAGCTGAAGTAAGAGTCAGAAGGATGCTTTATATATGAGCAATCCTGGATGAGTCTGTGCTGTCGTACACAAGCATGCCTTCTCCGTTTGTTAGATGAGGTAAACCTACATTGCTTGGATTCCTTTGAAATATTTGCTACTGTATGAAAATTCTGAAATATAGGTTACTCTGAGTACTCTTCCCCAAGTCAGAAAACTATTTCAGTCCTCTCCACCACGTCTTCCAGTACATAATGAAAATCATCTCAGTTTCTCTGTCTCTGTACATGTAGACATTTAAAGGTAATGCTAGTAATTTATCCTGCCTGCATGATACGTCGGAATGTACAACAGCTGAATGACAACTTGAAAGTTGTGTAGGCATTTAGACGTGTTCCTGGAAGGACTAACCATCTGAATTATTTCCAAACGCAGACTTTTATTCTCTAATTTCCTTTTGTTGCCCTCTTGCCAGTAGGTTATAGGTCTAGTACTAGAGAAAGTAAATCTACGCTAACTGTGCCAGAACAGCAAAGAACAACACATCATCGTTCACGATCCGTATCTCCTCACCGTGGCGACGATCAGGGCAGGACCCGTTCACGTTTACCAAATGTGCCATTACAGAGGTAGGCATCACAAGTTAGTTGAGCACTGACTGGTTTCAAGTTTGTATAATCTGGCATTATTGACTTTTCTCTTGTTCAGCAGTTTTTCACAATTTTAAAGCTTTTTCTTTTGGTATCTGAATTTATTAGTGTAGTATTTGATCTTGATGGATGCTTTTGTTAATCATTCAAGAGCATGCATGGGATGAACTGTAACTTTTTAAGACTTACCTCTTCTTACTGATGCCTTCTCTGTGATTCATCATCTGTGTACCGTAACTAATATGTAGGTTTGGAAATGTTTTTTCAGTCAGTGGCTGAATCTTCTATGAAGCCACTTAAGTATATTTGTAGGATAATAAGTAGTATGTACAAATTGTATAATAACTATGAATTGAACTAGTTTTGAAGTAACAGCCAGCTGAGATTACCAGTTGTATTTATAAAGTGACATTTTTAATGCCAGAAGTTAAAAATACTTCACAGATTCAGGTAGTGATTTATAAACCTCTATTTTCTGCATTTACTGCTTTTGACAGACAACCTATTAATAGAAGAATCATTTTTTAACTTTCCGTTTGCATGCTTTATGCTTTTTTTTGAACAGCACTGTACTGACTGTTTAAGCACAATAAGCCTCTCTTGCAACCTCTCATAGAACCCTAAATATCAGCCAATTTTTACTAGTTTTCCTTTCCTCCGATTTACAAGAAGCTTTGTTCTTGAATTACTGCAAGAGTGTTACACTAGCAACGTTATTGCTCACTAGCTGTGGTAGTTTACTGAAAATCTACCCTTCTCAGCTGAATTTCGTGTACAAAATTCAGTGCTACAGTACTGTCCTTATCCATCATCCTGTGCCTGTTTTTTTTAAGTTGTATCACTGGTCAATTAATACCAGACATCTGTAATGTTTCAAAATGATGGTGTATTCTAGAAAGCCACCTTCTTCTTCCAATTGAGAATCCTGATGGTCCTGCTTCTTCCTTTCCATTGTCCATTACTGTTCTTGTGCACTGAAATTTTGGGTGTATTTAAAGTTCCTACATGCATCTCTCTCAGTTACATCAGTTCTTGCAGACGAAGCTATTTCACTCCCTGCATCTTACAGATGAAGCTATTTCAAATCCGCATTTGTCAGTAATACAGGAGAGTATGGCTGTGCATAAAACAGACTGTGGCACTGACCCATTTTTTTATAGTAGAGGGAAGGAGAGTTCCTTGTTCTGTTTTTGCAAACGATTTTATATGTTCTTGTATCTTTCTATCTATAAGCATGATGCACTAATGAAATATTTAATAGTCAATTCCACCCATCCTTTCATTTTATACTTTGAAAAACTAATGCTTCTTGTTCCAATGGCAGTTATTAAACTAAAGGAAGAATCTGCCCTTCAAGTAGTAGCTTCTTGTTCTTTTTGATGTGAAGAAAGCTTTAAATTACTGTCATGGAGGTCAGAGCTTACCTGCATATATACAAAATCATACCCCTTTTGTATAACACTTAGTTTGAGATTGATAAAATCTGCTGCAAGTTCCCATATCCTATCCCAGAAATTCTTAAAGTGTACTTGGAGATATCTGTAAAAAGTTGACAGTCCAGAATCAGCCCTTTAGAAATCTGACTGTGAATCTACGAATGTGTAAATCTTGATTTATTGTGACCTCCCATCATCAGTTCTTGTGTCATCTCAGTTATTCTTTAAATACAGGCTTTGATAATGCCATTATTGAATCCATCAGTGTACACAGAAGCAGGCATGCATTCTAAATAGGGTAGAAATGGCTGCTTTCTATATTAGAGGTAGGGTTTTTTAGTCTTAGGATCCTATATTTTTTTAGAAGTCATATATTAACAATGTAAGGATTCAAAACTTCCTTCAACCAACTTGTACCGTAATCCATTAAGCTGTGTTACTTATGAGAAAATAAGATTATCATACATGTTTTTGCCTTTCAGGAGTTTAGATGAAATTCATCAAATGAGAAGATCACGTTCTCCAACTAGACACCATGATGCCTCCAGAACTCCAGTTGATTACAGATCCAGAGACATGGATAGTCAGTATTTGTCTGATCAAGAAAGGTACATCGTCAGCCTGAACTTGGAAAAAAGTTTAGAAATGTCTGTGTCAGTTTGCCTAATTTTCAGGTGTTCACTAGAAACACAACTGATAGTAATGAGGAAGGGAGAGAAGTCATCCTAACTGACAAATCTAGTGTCATAGTTAAATTATCTATACTGCTTTTTTGGTAAAATTGTGCACTGGGTTTACAGTACTAGGTTCCTAGACTAACAGTTCTTGGTTGCTTGTCCTGGAGTATTCTGCTGTTTGTTTCATGAGTGAAGCCCAGAGATTTTAGCTAGAAAACCATAAATCCACATGTATGCCCTAGCTATTCTTTTAACTCAGAATTTATCTGTTTCAGTAGCTGGCAAAAAAACACGCGTGCATTCCTACTGGTTGGGAGTTGCATATGCTGTGAATTGCATTCCTGTGCTCTGGGCATTGACACATGCAGGTGCACAGCATCTTGGGTAACATTCTGGTGAAGCTGGTACAGTGCCTAAGTGCAGCAAGGATAGTTATGATACTTGTCGTTAGCAAAAATCTCCAATCTTAAATGCATGACACACGTCTCTCCCTGAAATACATGCGGTGGCTATACTCCTCGGAGAATGCTTGGTCTCTCCTAGTAGGCGTTGTTTTCAGGTATCTAGGAATATATTCTAATAAAAGGGACAAACCCCCAAATTTTCATTTAGTTTATAGCTGAAAAATGTTTAAACGGGTATTTCAGCTCAATATTTGGGAAACACAATGCTGACAGTCAGATAGAAGATCTGTGTTTGTGGGTTGTTTATGTTGAAAAAAAATCATATAGCTACTCTATGATGGCAAACTTTTACCATTCATATAAGATCAATTGTCCTGGTAGTGTCTTTGGAACTTTTTTTGCAGTAAGTTACTATTTTTTATGAGTAAGAATGACAAAACCTTTCCAAATGATACAGTAAATTCAATACGGAACATACATTTAATAGTGATGTGAAAACATGTAAAGAATAAACCATAAAAATCTCTGGAACTCTTTGTCCAGTTTTGAAGCAACACAGAAATGGAATAACAGATGACTTTTGCAGTTAAACGAGTTCAGTTTTGTGTATGATCTTGCCTCTTTTGCTTTTTTTAATGTAATAACATACATATGGGAATTAATTAGTTATTTGGAACATTTTAGAATTTGACCTTATAGGCAAGAAGTATGTACAGAATTGTCTAAGCTGGATTTTGTACTGAATTTCCCTTCAGAGGTGAATTGAAATGTTTTTTAAATGTCGTAGCCAGATTTATAGTTAAGCTAATTCAAGTAATTTCCACTTGTTGCAAATGTTTTGTGTGGTTTTTTTTTTTTTTAATGTAGTGATATATTCAGAAGATTCCTGAAGATATTTATTGAGCAGGTTTCTTGTTCAGCAGATCTCAAGAAGAAGAGATGTTAAAAAGTAGCTTTTTTCAGTAGAAATAAATATAGACTGTTAATAGTCCAGAAAATTTTATTCTAGTAAAGCCTCAAGCCATGATATAAATGGTGATAAATGAATGGATTATGCGTGGAGATTAGGGCTTGCATTGAGGCTTTTTTGGAGGTGAGCCGTCAGACCAGAGCCACAGCAGCAATGGGCTGCTGGATTTGTTCAGAGGAGTAAGACATAGCCTTCAGTTCTTTTCCATGTTCAGCAAACGCTTTTCGGAAGTTTAAAGATCAGACATGAAGGATGTACGTGGCTTATTTGCAGGCTTTAGAGATGGGTACTTACTCTTCTTGAGCAATAATCTTGTCTGCAGTGGTCTCCTTTTTCCCATTTTCTTTTTCATCTTTCCCCCAGATTTCTTCAGTTGTGGAAACTGTTTAACTCTTGCAGATTTCACTGTCTATCAGTATGTAAAAGCAGCGTGATAGAGAAGATCAAAATGAGCTTTTGTTGAGGAAGATTCTTTATCACATCCAAGGATTAAAAAAAAAAAAAAAACACCTCAGTGTTATGTATTATCTTCAATAGTAGTATAAGTATTATACATTGTTCACTTACTGAACCCTTCATCTAAACAAGTACATTTATGTAGATACCTAACATGAACTTGAGTTGCAAGGTCAGTAATTATCTGATAGTTACATGGCAGAAATTACGGTTGCTGATTACTATTGATCATTTTCTCAATGATCCGTTTTTGATCCTAAATTAATACTGAATACTCTGAATAGATCTTCATAAATATAGTTGTTATAGTCTCCTACTAAAGCATCTAGTGTAATGAATTTCCAGTGGAACTGATTTGTCCACTTTACCATTTTATATATATACATGTATACACACGTGTGTGTGTGTATATAAGTCTGTTAGGAAAAGCTTTTTATTAGGAAATCTAGCTAAGCAGTATACTTTACTCTGAATTAAAGATCATCCAATTTTCAAGGGCATGACCCCTTTCATTTTTTTGGGTGTTTCTTTTTTTTCCGTAATAAAATCCATTAATTTGAGTACTAAAATTACTACATTAGAAAACACTTCCTTTAGAATAATAATCTTTAAATGTCTCCAACCCAGACTTAATTTATTATAGAAATGTATCTTCTTATGTTATCGGTAGTCTACTGTGATGGATTCTTTTGCTTTGTTTTTTTAACTTGAAGATTTTGTGGTGGATTTGCTATTTTATATCCCTTTTCTGGATGAATTTTATATTACTGTTTGGCGTGGGCCAGTTACAATAGATACTCTTTGGCTTAGCAAAGGTAAATATTAACAAAGTATCCTATGATTTAATGTGGACTTCACATCTATTTCGCAAGTCTTAAGGAAGTGGTATCTTTTTCCTAAAATGCATTTTTATTTGTAATTTGGAAACCTGCGTATAAATTCTGTCAGTCCTCTGAGCTTATGAATGGAAATTTTGCTTAAAAACCCAAGCAATTCAGTTTACCTTTAATACATTTTGTTGCATCAAAACCAGGCCAGCAGTTCCAGATGGAAACTTAAATCTCACATGTGACTCACAAGGCATTATTTCAAGCTGCCCACTTTAGAATTTTAGATGACTTTTACCTGTACTGCATCAGTTAAATGGGTCATTTGATAATGGCATGAAGCACAAAAAACATTAAACAACTGCTACTTTATCTATTTTGTAATCTTTTCTCTCTTTGTCACCATAGTACTTCATATGATTCCCTGCTGCTTCTAAAATAGCACGTTTCCATGAAGTTTAGGTTTAATTTCATATTCCTGATAATTAGGAGGTTTGGAGCTTGGTATTTCTGATTGTGTTGCACTGCGTACAACTACAAGGTTAACTCGAGGGATATTTCATATCATAGTCATACTTACCATAGGCATAAATACGTATTAATTTTACCATCTTGCTGGCTACAGCCTGTGTTTGGTTGCAGTAAATGAAAAAATATGATAGACAGCTGATTTTCTCAATTTAAAAAAATTAGAAACAAAAAGTCTGATGGTGGATTAGTAATTTTTTTGTTTCTTTAGGATTGCATTAAAAAATACTGTCAAGAACTATGAGTTAAAATTTATATTTGGCCAAATGTATTATTTCCAGTGAAGATACATTTTTTGTTTTTCCCATAAGTGGATCTGCAATAAATTAGTAACAAACGCTTCCTGCTTTTTCATGCATGTTTTTGTAGTTTAGGAAAACAAACAAACAATCCTCACCATTCTTTTTTTTTTTTCCTAGAGTATTTCTTCATTAATTAGTTCAAAAGAAAGGACATAATTAGAGAAATTTAACTGTTTTATGGATTCCTTTTGTCATGAAGAGCTCTGAAACAGTACTTCTGAATTTTAAAATGAGAAATCCCACAAAATTATGTGCCACACTAAAAGGAATTTGTCGAAAATGTAGCTATCACAGGCATTTTTTTGGCTCATATTTTTTGAGAAGTGCGGTCTGGGTTTGAACATTTTCAGCCTATCTCTCTGGGTGGAAGCTTCTTGCTTCTTTTTATGTTTTCATTTGCATATCATTGGCATAACCCATGTCATCTAATGCTTCATAATTATATCTGTTTCACTCACCACCCATCCTGTCTGTGCAGTGAGCTTCTTATGCTGCCCAGAGCAAAGCGAGGAAGAAGTGCAGAGTGCCTACATACCATCAGGTAAATACAGGAATTTGGTAATCATGGAGACATCTGGTTAGTTGTCTGTGTTTTGTGTGCTTGACTTCTTTCCCTAGTGTATTTAGTCCCAGTAAGTAAAGAACTTCCTAGTACATTGTGATCCAGGTGTCAGTTGTTCTTTTTCATTAGTTTCAATTCAGATTGAGATGTCTATATGTGTTTGTGAACTTCAGTAGTAAGGATTAAAGCAGTTGAAGAAATTCTGATTTGGTGGTTGTATTTTGTGGTAGATTTTCTGTCCAGTCACAGAAGTCCTGATCTCTCAATGCATGACAATGTTTTTATAATTTCAAACATTCCCTTTTAGGTGTTTTTATGTGTTCTTTTATTTGCATTTTTATGTTTGTATTCCAGCCATGCCCAAGCCAACAATCTTTACTTGTTGTGACACCTAGTCTCATACTGATTATGATCACTTGTAGACGAAAGAACAGTGATTAATGAGTACTCACTGAGAACCTCAGATTTGAGCGGTCTCATGTAACTTGTTTTTGCCTCTGCAAGTTGTGCTATAAATTAGATCCAGGCATAAGCTTTGTAGTTTGGGCTCATCTTCAGTCTTCATTAATCTCTTGTTCCAAAGCTTGGAGCTCCCTGTCTCAACTCTTCCCAATGTTATTAAACTAAATGGGACTGAAATATCTTTATCTAACAAATCTAATTCTGCCTCTGCACCCCTTTATTTTCACCACATCTGTTAACCTTGTTAAAAATATGTCAGCTTGTGCAGAAAATCTTCCATTTAGAATCAGTAAAAATGTAGGTGGAAGTGGAAGTAACTAACTATTCAACTACTCCAGACAAGTAGTTAACCATTTTCCTGTTCAAGATTTGGGGGTTGCTAACAGTTTTATGTCAAAGCTATAAGTTTAAAACCATCAAACTTTAAAACAATCAAACTTTAAAACCCGTGTTGTCTAAAGTACTTATTCATTTATTTGGTGTAGGATTTTCCCCTACAGAGTAGAGATTTTTTTAAAAAATCCCTCGGGTTGCTTTAATTCTTTTCATCGAATTCAAAACAGCATCGAAGGTGCTGTGGTAGAGTTCTATTATAAGGCACAGTTGTATAAAGGTAAAATAATAAAAAAAAAACCCTTTCAAAAAACCTGTGCATCGATGAAGCTGTTAAATTAAAATTCAAGTTTTTATTAGCAGTAGAAAGAGTCTCATTCTCAAACTTCATATAAAAAAGCTTTTCCCTCAATATTTTAAGTTTTAAAGCTTAATCATTCATTTCACTCCCTGTTATTTTATGTCTGTTTATTAGCATATAACAACAAATTTTCCTGCCACCTTCCTATGGCCTTTCTCTTTATGCTGCATCTTCTATAGCTTCACCCCCATCCTTGCCCCCAGTCAGTGTTTTTTCCTTTCCCTCTTAAAGATGATAAATTTCATTTGAGTTCTTCAATGACCGTGCTTAAATTCTCACTTAATTCCCGAAGTAAATATTGTATTATGAACTTCAGATGTACTTCCAAAGCTTGATACCCCTTTCTGTGAAAAAAATTTCCCTAATATCCAATCTGAACCTTCCCTGATGCAACTTGAGGCCATTTCCTCTCATCCTGTCACTTGTTACTTGGGAGAAGAGACCAACACCCTCCATGCTCCAACCTCCTTTCAGGTGGTTGCAGACAGCGATAAGGTCTCCCCTCAGCCTCCTTTTCTCCAGGCTGAACAGCCCCAGTTCCCTCAACCACTCCTCAAAAGACTTGTTTTCTAGACCCTTCACCAGCTTTGTTGCCCTTCCCTGAACTCGCTCCAGCATCTCAAGGTCTTTCCTGTAGTGAGGGGCCCAAAACTGAACACAGGATTTGAGGTGAGGCCTCAACAGTGCCGAGTACAGGGGGACAATCACTTCTATGGTCCTGCTGGCCACACTATTCCTGATACAAGCCAGGATCCTGTTGGCCTTTTTGGCCACCTGGGCACACTGCTGGCTCATGTTCAGCCGGCTGTCAATCAACACCCCAAATCCTTTTCCCCAGGCAGCTTTCCAGCCACTCTTCCCCGAACCTGTAGCGCTGCCTGGGGTTGTTATGACCCAAGTGCAGGACCTGGCACTTGGCCTTGTTAAACCTCATACAGTTGGCCTCAGCCCAACGATCCAGCTGGTCCAGATCCCTCTGTATGACCATCCTACCCTCCAGCAGATCAACACTTCCACCCAACTTGGTGTCATCTGCAAATTTACCGAGGGTGCACTCAATCCCATCATCTAGATCATTGATAAACAGATTAAACAGAACTGGCCCCAGTACTGAGCCCTGGGGAACACCACTTGTGACCGGCCGCCAACTGGATTTGGCTCTGTTCACCACAACTCTTTGGGCCCAGCCCTCCAGCCAGTTCTTTATCCATCGCAGAGTACACCCATCCAAGACATGAGCTGCCAGTTTCTCCAGGAGAATGCTGTGGGAAACAGTGTCAAAGGCTTTGCTGAAGTCTTAAGTACACATCTATATCCTTTCCCTCATCCACTAAATGGTCACCTTGTCGTAGAAGGAGATCAGGTTGGTCAAGCAGGACCTGCCTGTCGTAAATCCATGTTGACTGAGCCTGATCACTTGGTTGTCCCGTATATGCCCTGTGATGTCACTCAAGATAATCTGCTCCGTGACCTTCCCCAGCACCAAGGTCAGACTGATAGACCTGTAATTCCCCAGATGCTCCTTCCAGCCCTTCTTGTATCACATTTGCTAACCTCCAGTCAACTGGGTCCTCCCCAGTTAGCCAAGACTCCTGATAAATGATGGAAAATGGCTTGGTGAGCACTTCCATCCTGTTAGGACAGACTGTTCTTGAAGCTGAAGAATCCTCAAGGCTGCTGGTTCTTCTGCTAATAGCACCGCAGCTATATCCTGGTAGGGTATATGGTAAATTCTTAGAACTTGATTATTAACCCTTAACCATTAAATGGTGATGATTTCCATTTGGCAACCACTGTCTGCCTTTAAATTTCTCCTTTGTTCATTGAGTAGAGCTGGATAATAAAGCAAACATTTCGCCTTTTAAAATCTCACTGTAAGTGATGATATTAGACAGTTGTCATGTAACAACTCGGAGTGCTGCTGTGCTGGCTGACATAGTAGATCTTGTAGTTTTTTAAATTAGCTTCTATTCATAGCATTTAATTCCTGTTTGATTTTGAAGCTGATACACCACTTCCAAAATACTTCCACATTCAAAAATACCAGATGCTAATACATCTGTAATTCAGTTTGTGATACTCTGTATCACTGTTTTAGCAAGCTTTTCATGCTTAGCTACTAAAGAGATAAAAGTCTCTGTAGGTCTAAGTAAGGCATCCTTAAGAGAATTAAAGATCAAGTTTAATATCAACCTAATCCTTTACGAAAGCTTGTATATTTTAATTAAAAATCTCTTTAAATTGAATTTAGATTACTTTCATTACAAGGAAAACATCTGAGCTGTATTAGTATTGCCATGAGTTCATGAACTGTATTAACAAAAGTGCAAATGCAAAAATTTGCCCCCCAGATAGCTGTCACAATAGTGGAGAAAAATCTACTTGTACAGCTATTAAATGTAGTAGAATATTATGCATTTATGTTCTGTTTGAGTCAGTCTTGGCTTACCTTTACCTGTCTTTTTATTTTTGGCATGTTTTTGCATTGTTCTGTTTTCTTTTCTGTTCCACCACATTCAAGAAGCTCTGTTAGGCACTATAAAACATTACCACCCAAGATGCCTTTACTAGAAAATGGTACTCATTGGAACCTATACAGGTAAGAATTGCTTAGAGTCACCCTTAAGTAGTTAGTTCCTTTTTTTTAAAAAAAAAAAAAAAGTTTTCCCTTGTTCAATTAAAAAAAAGGTAAAGTTTCATACAGTTTTTATAAGTGAGAGATAAGAGATATAATCCTAAAATAACTTCATGTAACTGTTGAAATTAACTCTTACATTACAAAAAACCCCCAAACCACTTTGTATTAGATAGAGTTGTTTTCGCTGTTAAAATGATATGTTGCATGTTTTTCTTTGCTACATTCTTTTGTTTATGTGTAATATTTTGGTTACATGTCAAATTTATTTTCATTTTGTTTAAATAATTTTAATTTACAAAGCTCAACTCTTCCTGCATGTGCTAAGACCAAATCAGTGATTAGACAGGATATTTCACTCCTTCGTGATTGCCTTAATTCACGAATACCGAAATTTGGAGATGATCTACTGGTTAGGTAAGAAGCTGAGGATTAATCCCTCTTCCTATTTGGTATCTAATATGGATTTGCAGAATAAATGAGCTTCACTGTAAAGTGATTTCACGTAATATGCAGCGTATCACATCCTTTTATGTTGGCTTAAGATTTACTGCTGTTAATAAGGATTTAAATTTATTGATATTTCTCATTCTGCTTTCTTACAAGTGGATGTTGTTCTGTCTCATTCAGTTTTAAACATTTCAACAATCTTAGCAAAAAAATTTCTAGCAGTCTTTTGTTGGCTTTTGTTTTCTAAACAAATCTTGGCACTGTCATCCAGTCAGCTCTTTTAAGTTTTCCTTAATTAAATCATTGTGATTCTACATTTTCTGTAAAAAGAACATTATTTTATGAGTTAATATCTAACATTGTATTCCTTTCTTTGTTTTCTTTTTCTTTCTCTTCTACCATTGGATGCAATGCACTGGCACTAGTGAACTACAGCCCTCCCTTGACAGGGCTAGGAGTGCTAGTACCAACTGCTTGAGACCAGATACTAGTTTGCATTCACCAGAACGAGAAAGGTATAAAATAAAAACTTATGAATTTCTTGTCATCTGTGCTGGTGATCTTTCTCAGTTTTGTTTTTCTTCATATGAGTACTCTACGTTCTTGTACATCCATGTCTGCTTTGGTATTTGTAGACATTTTTGCTCCTGTATTCATGTGTGTCCTGTAAATTGTGTGTTGGAGTTTATATCCGCTTCTGGCTTCTTTCCTTTTTTTAGTTCAAGCTGATGTCATTGTTTACAAAAGTCCTCAGTATGCTGATAATAGCATTGCAGTGTTAAGTGTTTGGGTTGTTAATCTCCATCATCACTTGCTAAAACGTATTACGTTTGTTTCTTGCCTGTTCTGTGAACTGTTAATAAGGCAGTGGCATAATTTATGAATTATGACAAAACTCACACATTTCAAACCAGAACTGTAGTTTGTATAGTGATGTATTTTCTACAAAACAGCCAAACTTCATTGCTTTCTTCGTCTAATCTGCTGCATCTGCTTTTGCAATTACAAAGCAAATCACCGCATTAAGTTTTATTCACTCTGTGACATTATATTAAGGCTCACATAAGTCTTCAGAAGACAAGTTTGCAATTTAAATGAAATACTGTTGTGTCACATACCTTGTGCAAGCATTTTATGGATGCTTTCTGAGTTTTTAATATTACAATGGCTTCATTCAAAGTCTTGGGTGAAGCAAATACTACCAATGTGTTCCACAAGGGAATTTTCAGCACTTTCAGTGGTTTTGGCTAAGCGCTATAGCATTTTAGAGTGAGATTTTAGCTTCACCAAAGGCAAAAATAGGCTCCCATTGAGTGGGAATATGGTGGAATTACAATTTCATCTCTGCAACACATATTAAACTAGTGTGGCAGTGAATAATGCAAAGTTGCTTTGTCAGTCAACCCTCAGTGTGGTGGTTATAACAGTTACAACATTTTTATTATTGTGGGAGCAGACCTGTGAAGAAAGGCAATAAGAACATACTTTTCTCTTTGAGATAAGGTTTCTCCTGATTTTTTTTGTGAAATTTCTCTTTCCATCTTCCCCACTTGCCACTGCTCATTGACTGGAACTTTGCTCTTCTCAAGTTGTGCCCTTGTTGCAGAGGAATGACTAATGTTCTGCTGCGATCTCTCAATGGATCTACAGTAGTTCATTCCTTTTTAAGATTGAGCTCAAGATATCATAGATAACATATACATTGTTATTAAAAGAAAAAAGTATGACAGAAATAAGGCCACTCAGAATAAAATACAAGGCACCATTCTAGATTTTTTTTTTAAATATTGTAGCATCATATTAATAACTAAGTATGTAGATATATACTGCTGTATTCATCTTCAAGCAGCTATTTAATGTAATGTCACATGGACATGACCAGTATATGTTTTGTACTTTTATTTCAAGATGCCACCTATCGAGGTGAATGTTCAGTGAAATACTAACTGGCAATTGTAAACTATCTAGTTAAAATACGATACTCAAAACTACACCTGTCACTGATGTTCAGTAGTTCTATTATGTCTTTATAATTCATGTCCAGCAACCTTTGTCCAACAGCCACGGCACAGAATCTGCAGCATTTTTTATTATCTTCTTATAAAGAAAAGTGTTTAGTCTGTGTTAATAGTTTCTACTGCTACTAAGCACACCATTTTAGAATCATGTTGGTTGGAAAAGACCATTAAGATCATCGAGTCCAACTGTTAACCTAATGATTTTGCCAAATCATCTCTGGGCCTGATACGGAAAAATTGTCCATCACTATGAAACTTTTACTTCTTTGATTTTAGAAGTCCTAAAGAGATGCTTTTGACTTGAGATCCTTCATGAGAGTGCAGAAAAGCTCTTTTTTAGGAAATTAATGTTCAAATTTTCCATGATGGTTGTGTTGAAAATAGTAAGATCTGTGTGGCTCTGACAGAGGACTTAGGACATAACTTTTTTTTTTCTTATGACATAGATGATCTTTTTCCAATACAGCCCAATTTTTGGAGGAAGATGTTATATTTAATGTGTTAGAACCACCAAACTAGTATTTTTGTTTTGGGGGAAGCTAATTTTAGAAGATGTAATTCTCCACTGTTGAATGTATCTGCCTACACTTTAGTGTGAGGTTAGTGATCAGTTGCATGTAATGATAGAGGAAACTTCAGTGTGAAGAGCACAGAACTGAGTTCAAGGTATGCAGAAAGCATTTTGTTTCTGTGCTGGACAAGATGAGAATAAGGGACTTATCATACAGTAAGACAGGTTCATCTTAAACAGTAGGAAAACTTTTTTTGAAACAAATCTAATGAGACACTGTAATAGACAATATGGAAAAGGTTATGCCTTCATTACTGCAGACTGTCTAAGAAGAGATTAGACAAACATCTGTCAGGTGTAGAGCTGGTCCTGCTTGTAGCAAGAAGAAACACTGTATGGTTTTATGAAGTCCAATTTGTACAGTACCACTCCATCATTATTATTATTATTATTATTATTATTATTACTATTATTATATTTGAGGGACCTATGTTGAAGGTATTATTAGTTGCTTTCATGGTGTTTCTTCCCCACCCCCGCAATGGAATTTTAGATTTTATTTAAAAATTTAGACTTTTAGTCCTCAGAATATAAAGACAGACTTGTAAATGTGGCATTGCATATTTTCTTCACGAAAATTATGAGTATACTCACCTATGGACAATTATTTCTACTTATTGCCCCCAACCTTTTGTCTCAGAGGTTATATATTAGGTTGTATTTGAGATCAAGAGTTAAAATTGTCCACTTGAGCTTTTTTTACCAAAACGGTATTGGCTGTGTGTAAGTGATGAACAGTAGAGCCCTATTGGGACCAATACTATTCAATATAATCATCAATGACTTGGATGAGGGAATTGAGTGTACTATCAGCAAGTTTGCTGATGACACCAAGCTGGGAGGAGTGGCTGACACACCAGAGGGCTGTGCTGCCTTCCAGCGAGATCTGGACAGGCTGGAGAGTTGGGCGGGGAAAAATTTAATGAAATATAATAAGGGAAAATGTAGAGTCTTGCATCTGGGCAGGGACAACCCCAGGTTCCAGTACAGGTTGGGGAATGACCTATTAGAGAGCAGTGTAGGGGAAAGGGACCTTGGGGGTCCTGGTGGACAGCAGGATGACCATGAGCCAGCACTGTGCCCTTGTGGCCAAGAAGGCCAATGGCATCCTGGGGTGTATTAGAAGGGGGGTGGTTAGTAGGTCCAGAGAGGTTCTCCTTCCCCTCTACTCTGCCCTGGTGAGACCTCATCTGGAATATTGTGTCCAGTTCTGGGCCCCTCAGTTCAAGAAGGACAGGGAACTGCTGGAGAGAGTCCAGCGCAGGGCCACGAAGATGATGAAGGGAGTGGAGCATCTCCCTTATGAGGAAAGGCTGAGGGAGCTGGGTCTCTTTAGCTTGGAGAAGAGGAGACTGAGGGGTGACCTCATCAATGTTTATAAATATATAAAGGGTGGATGTCACGAGGATGGAGCCAGGCTCTTCTCGGTGACAACCAACAGTAAGACAAGGGGTAATGGGTTCAAGCTGGAACACAAGAGGTTCCACTTAAATTTGAGAAGAAACTACTTCTCAGTGAGGGTGACGGAACACTGGAACAGGCTGCCCAGGGAGGTTGTGGAGTCTCCTTCTCTGGAGACATTCAAAACCCGCCTGGACGCCTTCCTGTGTAACCTCACCTAGGTGTTCCTGCCCTGACAGGGGGATTGGACTAGATGATCTTTTGAGGTCCCTTCCAATCCCTAACATTCTGTGATTCTGTGATTCTGTGATTTCTCTGTGGCGATGATTTGTTGGAAAGAGTTTTGATCATTAAGCTCTATACATTATTATTCGTGTTATTTGGAATGGTCAGAGTAGTTCCTGTTTTTTAAGATGCTGCTTTGCCAGTAAAAGTTATTTTGTTGACCCACAGATACCAACAGAAAGATACTTGCAGCAATATGTATTAATTTGGGATACATAAGTCTTGTTAGTTGTGCTAAAACAAAAAACCAAAACGACACAAAAGACATTCCTTCTCTCCTGCTATAAGCTTCTTCTTTTGAGCAAGGCAAGTCTGTATAACTTGACTGGCAAACTGACCTTGCCCTGACACAGACCTGCCAAAGCTTTTTGGTAAATAGAATCGTTTGGTACAAAACTTAATCCTTCATATATTTCTCTTCGGCACAGTATACACTAGAATATTCAGAAAGATCCAGATCCAGACCCTGCTAATACATCTCTACAGTTGTACCATGCCTGCCTTTTTTTATCTTTTTTTTTCTTTTTTTTTTTTTTTTTTTAACATAGAATAGAATAGAATCATAGAATCATTTCAGTTGGAAGAGACCTTCAGGATCATTGAGTCCAACCATAAACTAACTCTGGCACTAAACCACGTCCCTAAGAACCTCGTCTAAACGCCTTTCAAACACCTCCAGGGATGGTGACTCCACCACTTCCCTGGGCAGCCTGTTCCAGTGCCTGACAACCCTTTCTGTCAAGAATTTTTTCTAATATCCAATCTAAACCTCCCCTGGCACAACTTGAGGCCATTTCCTCTTGTTCTATCACTTGGTACTTGGGAGAAGAGACCAACACCCTCCATGCTCCAACCTCCTTTCAGGTGGTTGCAGAGAGCAATAAGGTCTCCCCTCGGCCTCCTTTTCTCCAGGCTGAACAGCCCCAGTTCCCCCAGCCGCTCCTCATCAGACTTGTGCTCCAGACCCCTCACCAGCTTTGTCACCCTCCTCTGCACTCTCTCTAGTACCTCAATGTCCTTCTTATGATGAGGGGCCCAAAACTGAACACAGGATTCAAGGTGGAGCCTCACCTGTTTATTCCAAGCTGTTTTTTTTCAAAATGACTGTGTTGTTCAAGTTCCTGTGATGATCTGCAAGGCATTTGTTAGTTTACAATATAGTTATAAATATCCTTTAATGCCACTGAAAATTGTTTTTTTGCTGCTACTACTTCATTAAGTATGATTTTTAATTGTCCTTTTCACTGTGTCTCAAAATATCTGCTTTTTCTCCATGTAAATTTGGCACCATTTCTTTAGAATGGAGAAATTTGTTTGCTGCCCCCAGCCTCCAGTCAGGAAAGCACGTAGGCATGAGACTTAAGTGCAGTATCTGAACTGATTCATCAGTGATTTCTCATCATATTAGCATCTTCCCCAGATTGATTTAAGATTGCAGCCGGTGATAGTTAATTTATATGTAGCGTGGCTTTTATTTACCTTCTGAGTTTCTTGTGTTGCCATCAGTTGTGTGTCTCAGCAGTTAGCAGAAGAGCAGTTGGATGGGTTGGTGCTACTTGTGTGTCTTGGTCCTAAGAGGTTCGTTAGTGGAGATGTAAGCAGATAAAAGTGAGGAGCACAAGCCCAGGGATTAGTTCATGCACAACACGGTCAGCATCTCTGCAAAATGCAGCCCCGGCGGCTGCATTAGGTTTGCTCTGAGGTACTTCGCTACAGCAAGAATCATTTCAAAGATCTTCAGGATATTTGCTGTCAGCTGGCCACCACCACCTGAATGGGATACAGAGCCCAACAGTTACCTGTTACCTACTCGTAAATAGATAATAGAGAAGTCGGAACTGTCAGCTGATCCAGTTAAGACCTGTCCTTATTTCATCTTGATTTTTCTAGGGTTTTTAATAAGTCTGAACTATTAGGTGCTTATCTTGCATGTTGTTAAGGAAGGTATGTTGAATGTCATTATTTATGTTTAAAATAATGTACAGTAAAATAACTGTTTGCATTAAGTATTCAACATATTATGTTTACAGTTTTTTTCAACCACATAAAGGAATAGGTTATTGCATGTTTGTCAGCATCGTACTGGGGCTTATGGTCATTCAAAATTCAGTGAAAGAGCATGTTCTCAAAGTTCATACTGCATGGCCTACTTAATTCTATCAAATGCTGTTTAATGGTTATAGTAGATATCAGCATATTAAGGGCTTTGACTGAATGCACTGATGCATTGATGTTTTCTTTAACTCTTGCTTTGGAGAGAAAAAGAAACTAACTACTAGCAACCTCTTGAAATTTCTGAAAGATCTACCTAACTGTTCAAGTGATGCTGATCTCCTTGAGGCTTTTGTTATTTGCATGTTCCATAAATCAAACCCTTTTCCTTATTACATGGACTGGAAGGATGCCTCAGAAAGTGAAATATGCAGAGTTTATGTAAACATTTTACTGTTTGCAAATTAATCAGTATATTTTGATTTCGTAAATTGTTATGCATACACTTGTACTATTTCAATCACATAACATCCTAACAAAATAAGCAACACCAGTCTATAGTGTAGTGTACATCAATCTAAATTAAATGAGCTTTTTCAATTAAAAAGTCATGTAAGACACCAGTTTTCATTCACAATTCAGATTCTCCTTGTTAAATTTAATTATGTAACATAATCTGCTGGTATGTACTGCAGGAATGCAGAGAAATGAACAGAAGAGCAAGCTGGCTGCACACACTTCTAATATATCTTTTTAAAGGAAGTAAAATTACCCTGGTACTTCTACACAAATGTGTGTAGCTTAGTTGTAGCTCATTAATTTGCCTTTACACATTCTGTGATTCTGTGATACTCTCTCATTATGTTCCAGAAAAGGGTCACTTTATGTCTTAGAATTTTTCTTATAATTCATAGTCCTACATTTTTACTGAGGATTCATTTTTCAGTGCAAAGAGCTAGAAGAGATGGGCTTAACAAAAAAAACAGCCAGTAGTCAACATCATATGGTCTTTGAAAAGCTCTTCTAGGTTTGGAATTATGACTTTCTATGTAAATGACAGGCTTTTAGATAGTGTACCATTTCAGAACATTTGAAAACATAATGCTACGCTATGTAATAGATTTATATCAGTCTAAATTTTGCATCCGTGGGCATACACTGTCTTTGTTTCAGCTGTAATGTTTCTGCAGTAAGCAGCCACAGGAATGGCATACTTAGAAAACTGCTAGAAAAATAATTAAATTACACAATTTTGTAACTTTTTGGGGTATTTTTCCAGTCCCAAATCCCATATATTTAATTTGATCACAAACTAAATATCCTATTTTTTTCCTGTTTTATCGAATGGGCAAACAGGGGTAGATGGTCCCCCTCCCTAGAGAGGAGACGACCTACTAGTCCCAGGATTCATATCCAGCATGCATCTCCGGAGGATGACAGGTACTAGTCAACTCCTCCCAGTTGAAAAGTAACTTACTGCATCCTGCACTCACAGAGGAGTATCCTGACATTTATAAGTATGCATATACGTAGAGAGAGACTTACAACTTCCAGAAGCCCAAAATAAAACAGCAGATTAGGTATCATCTCTGCATTTTGTTGAACTGCTATAAAGCACCCAAGAAATAACATCTTTTCAAGTTTTCTGTTTGCCTGAATGGTCACAAGCCATGAAAGAAAATGTCTAATACAACAGACCATCAGCTTTGTCAATGTTCTTTAGTCTGTTTTTACCTGCTTCTGTAAATGTTGGTGGTGTTTTCACTGTGGTGCTTTATAATATGATAAGTATTTGTTATAGAGCCTGTTCTCGTCTAGCTGTTTTGTTGTTTGTTTGTTTGGGGTTTTTTTACCATTTTTTAACAAACTGTTCATAAGGGGAAAAAAAACAAAACAAAACCACAAACTAAACACAAACTATTATGCTGGAAGTCTTGGTAACACTTGCTAGTTGATGCATGTAAAAATTGGCTCTGTTTGTAAATTCTGTCTGAAATCAGGATGTTCTCCATGGTGCAGGTTTTCCCAACAAGGTAGGTTTTGGTTAAAAACACCAGTGCTTTAAGTAAATTCTTTTTCTGAATGCCACCTATGAATTATAGAAGCACCTTTGATTTTCACTTGTCATGAGCGTTCTACTCAAATCAGTTTTGGTATTCCGTTGCTTTGGCAGTAGGGTTTTTTTGTTATTATTTTTCCAGATAGATCAGGTGTTTTTTTAAGCAGACATTCTAATTTCTATTGAGATGCACATTCAAAGTTTTCCCTTCAAATTTTTTGTGTTAGAGCAAATGACAGGATGCAGATGGTTCATGTAAATAATCCATAAATGTGTAAACTCTTATGAACTTGCACTTAAAACTTTAAGACTGATACATCAATAAAACTCAGCTACTATAGTGCTAGTGCTTACCTTCTGCTAAAGTCTATCCACAGTACTTATACTGTAATTTGTCTTGCGTGCTTGATACTGGATGTATTCCACTAATACAAGGTTGGAAGTGTGTAATTGTGTTTGGGTAGCATTTCCTATTTTATTTGAGTAAGGCAGCATTATAAATTTTAAAATGAAATTTGTGAAACGTTATTTCAAAACTGTCCCCCCTTACAGACACTGCATTTCTAGACATTTTGCCAATACATCCATTTGATGGGACAGCTATTAATAGTTTACAAATGTACTTTTAGGCATTTTTAAGTAATTTTGCTTCCCATTTTTCAAGTCAATGGAAAGATTGTCTTTGACTTCAGTGAATCAGACTTGGTAAAATCTTGTTGTCATTGAAGTGATTAGAATTAAATCATAATAACATGACATATCAGTGAAATGAGGTTTTCATCTAAATACTGCTATTCTTAATACAGAATTGTAGGCCTTTTGATGCCAGCTGAAGTTTTGCGGAGAAAGACTGATACAATCTAATACCTGTTAGCAAACATATTACAGTAAAGCATCTGCAGGATTTAGAATCTGTTCTGGAAAAGATTTTGAGCTGGAGAAACAGGAGTCTCATTTTCTTAGTGAAAGCAGTGCCTTCTTGTGCTTGGAAGTCCTGCAGGTCATCTGGTCACCAAATCCCAGCGATGCAGCTGGTGATGAAGGCGTTTAGGCTATCCCCAATCCCGATGACTGATTGTAACCTCCCAGTTCCAGGATCTTTCTCCCTGTTTAAGAGAAGCTCACAGAAAGTTGGGCTCTTTGCATTGAAGGCCAATACAAAATATTAGCCCACCTTGTTTGGAGAGGGAGTATCAGTGAGGGAATCAAAGGTGCTTTACCTTTGTTTTCTTGTCTTTAAGTTCACATTCATGCTGATTATTATATTTCCCATAGCTTTGACAGTTGCCCAACACCACTCAGTTCTATAATTTCTGTATTTTTAAGCTGTGCTTGCCTCAATTTGACAACAAATGCAGTGGGTGTCAGGGAATGATGGATCAGCAGGAGTAACTAGCTGCTTATCACTGCTTTCAAGTTGTATTTTCACAGATTAATTGACTTTGACAGATGTCATCTTACTCTTCATTTGAGTACATTCCAGATTTATTTTACAAATGAGACCAATTTGCATATAGGGTGCAATCAAGAAGATCTGTTTCTGAAGACATTTCTTAAATATATGACTTCTGCATTATAGCTAATTTTAATCATTTTAATTCACTTCATTCGCTACATTGTGTTTATTGATAATGATTCATAATATAAATTTTAGTAAAGCTCTTGGCAAGATTGTTGTTATTCTGGAATTTGTTCGCTTGCCATATCAGAAAAAAGTGACTTCTTGATGTACCTTGGTAAGATGAAGACATGCATTATATGTTATTCCAGTGTTAAGAATTAACAAGTGCTTGGTTAGTATCATGTATTTTTTAAAGAAGAGCTTTTGGGCTGAATTTAGTACCTTCATTGCTAGGAGATTTTTTTTTTTTTTTTTTTAGAATTAGAGTTCTAAAATTATAATTTAGAATTTTTTAGAATTAGAAAGTCTGTCTAAAGCAAAAGACTTTCTGGTAACTGGAGATATCGTAAGTGATGATAAAAACAAGGCAAATGAAAGCTGAGCATTTCATGGTAGGTGGGAATTTTATTCAGACTGTTCTTTTGGAGAAGTCTGCCTATAATTTCAGCACATAACCAAACTGGATAAATAAGCCTTTAAAAAATTAATTCTCATGTAACTTTCAGTAAAGTAGCTTATGGCAGTCATGCAAGCATCTGTAAGAATGCTTGTCCAGGAGTCATCCTGAATTCAGCTGTGGAGCAAGTACTCTTCTGGTACCTCCCAGGTCACGTACCGTGTAGGTCCAGCCTTCCAGAAATCTTCAGGAAAAACCAGGAAGTATTGAACATGACATTGGCGATGGCGTTAGTACTATATAAATGAACAGATTCACTGCAAAACACTGCGGTCTCTTGTGCAAGTCAGTAATAGACTACCTTAAATGTTAGATACTGAATTTTATACAAATGTTATTTTGTCACTTTAGGAATAGTGATTTTAAATTTTGGTAGTACTATTATTATATTTTTGTGTGTAGATTTTGCATACAGTCAACAATGATAAATATTTTGAGGAAAAAGTGTCTTTTGCACATGAACTGTGAATAGCTTGTCTGTATATAAAATAATATATGTATAGTGCTTGTCCGTATATATAACAGTGCCTTATTGATCAGTGATTTGGTGTGACAGTTGGTAGACTTACGATCTTAAGAGAAATTTTAGCGTTTCCTCACCATAATGGAGATATAGATGCAAATTTATTACATACCCTAGATTATTAGTGGGCTGCAAATTTTGCTGAGTTTTCTCATTAAAAGCTGGTTTATATTTGAAAAAAAATCTTACACTGATACGCCATATCAAGGGAAACATTTCTTTTTACCATATATTCCATAAAAAACTAATAATAAACCAACAAGCTAATCATCTTTATGCCAAATTGAAAGCTGTGAACAAATTCTGAATTTCTTAAACAGCTTCAGCAGAAATGAAAATACTATAGAAATTAAGAAATATTCTGAACTTTATTGGAATTTTTTTTAAAAAGCTGAGTCAGTTATTCTACTTTGCTATTTAATTGTTGTTAATTAGTACTCTGGCAGACTAGCTGGCAATAGAATATTAAATTTTCATCAAAATATGTGAAATTATGAAATTTACTTGCATTTTCAGGATAATTTCATGATATAGTGACAAAATATGCATTTTTTGAATTCCTAAGGGAAGGTATTCTGTGTAAGTTTAGGTATTAATCTAATGAACAATACTGTAATTCTCAAGAAGGATAATGGCAAGTATTCAGCCACAGTGCTGCCATTCAACATGTAGAGTATAAAAGCTGGGGGTTTTTTAATTGTTGTGCCTTTCATTCTTAATTTCATCTTAGATTGTTGCTTTATGACTGAAAATTTTAACATTTCCTTAAAGTGTATAGATTAAATCAACTGAAGGGGAAATGAGAAATACAATCTTTCTCAGCCGATACTGCCTTAATGCTTTTGGTTTATATATTTTACTGCATGTCTCCACCTTCACCGCATGTGACCATCTCTCTGTTTCTGCTCATTCTATCCAAATTCACATCCATGTTTCCAAATTTTCTGAAGAACAAGGACGCTGGAGTCTTGCATTCCAGAACAGGACAGTGTAGACCACCTAAGTGCTAAACCTGGAGCAGCACAGAGGTATCCTTATTTACTCAAATCATAGTTCCAAGTAAATGAGGCATTGCTTATAGTATATTCCTCATATGCTCTGCATAATACTTTCACATATTTGATTTTTTTGTTCCCTTTTGATGTATAAGTACATATATGCATGGATTGTCCATAGACAATATATAATCCCCTAGAAAGTATGTTTCAGAGGTAAATTTGAGTATGATGTGAGTGCTCTTATCCCCACTGTGCTCTTTGGCCATGAAGGGATGCCCACCTGTAAATATTAGTGTTAATAATAATACAAAGCTAATGCCCAGAGTGTGCTCAAGCTGAGCCATGACCACAAGTGCTGTAGTAGGCTGTTCGGCTATATGGAATTGTATACAGCGTCATCTTAGCAAGAAGAAGGAAAGACGAAGGAAATTGTGATTTTAAGTGTGTTTCTAATGTGTGCTGCTCACAAGGACAGCACAGAGAGCAGAGAAATAAGTATATTCAGCTCACTAGAGCTATATATTAGTCACTTTTCACAGGAAAGCATTTTCTACTCTCAGCCTTTCCACTCTACAAAGAGTAGTCACCGTGTGCTTTTTTTCTCCATTGCACGTAATGTCACAGTCTAAGCAACTGACATAAGGAGTAAGAGCCCCATAACCAGCCAAAGAGAAAATGAAGAGGGTGACGTCATTTGAGTGATAATGCTGCTGCATACAGTGGATCTAACCATAGGCTTTAAGTAAAGCTGCAGCATTTAATATCTGTTTCCCTGTGTATCCACCTTGTATTTGTCTTGATAAAGTGAAAAATTTAAAAAGTAATAAGAATATACAAAAAATAAATCTGGAGAAAATAGTTTGAGGACAAAGGGGATTTTAATTTTTAATCCAAGGGGATATTTTTGGTAAGAAAATATATTATTTTAAAACGTGGTAAATATCAGGTAATGACCTCTGCTCATGCAAAAAAAAAATTTTGTATTTTGCAGCAGTATTTTCTTTGTTTCAGAGCACACTGAATCACAGTATAGCACTCATCAAATACTGCAGTGGGCACAAATCATGAAAATCCTCTGTGATTAGGTATAATTTGATGTTTAGATATTTTCCAGTTCAGACACTGTATTGCTCTTTATAACCACAAGGGTTTAAAAGGAAAAAAATATTTTTAAAGTATTATTTTTATCTATTTGTTTTGCCCACAGTAATTAATTTATAGGCTAATATATGACATCGATTACATTGTTGCAAGTTCCTATACATGTTTCTTGCACTAGTGTAAGATGCAGTTTAGGGTTTGTCAACATTTCTGGTCTATCAATGAATAATCATCGCTCTCTGGTTTTGGCCACTTGTGAAATACTGTATGCGCTTTTTTTTCTAAAAAACCTAATACATATTGATGATTATCCACGGTTTAAAATTGTAAATCCTAGTTTGTAAATGCTCGCATTATTATGGATAATAATGGAAATTTTGGAACACACAAGACTTGCATAGGTCTTTATAGTATATATATATAGTCCTGGGTCATAATGGTGAAGCATGCTTTACCTTTGTTCTTGTATTTATTGACTCATATTACTGTTCGTTGTTCTTATTTACTATCTAAGTAAATGCTTAGACTGTCAGAGGTTTTAATGCAATGAGATTTTTGAGAAACCAGGTTTTTATTAATACTGTGGCAGCATTATTTAAATCTAATCTGTTGCAGTATTTGTTTTGCTTTTGAAATTTAGATTTAAAAGCATTTTTTTAAGTTTACATCTGAATAGTATTTTCTGGTCCTTTCTGCAACATTTTTTTCCTGTCATCTACTCTGCATTTGTTTTTTGTGCTGTCAAGAGAGGACTAGAAGGCCTATGAGGAGGAATTGTTTCTAATCAAATACAGACTGTGAAGTGGGAACCAGCTTCACATTCAGTCAGGATTAATGTTACCTCCCCTGTTTTGTTACCTCATAACTTTCACACCATCAGCCTCAATCAAACCCAATCGGGGCCATGTGTCTTAAACCTCGAGTTCACCAGCGTATCCATGCAGATAGTTGTCACTTTTTCATCTGTCAACCATTTGCGTTATTACATTTACAATACATTAATAAATATATAATCCTCATATTTTTGTATTCTTTTTCTTCTCTGTTTGTTTCTTTTCTGACATATCATTTCACAGGCAGTCCAGAAAAGTGGAAAGATATAGCAGCCAAAAACAAACTAGGAAAGGCTCTGCAACTGAAACAGAAAGGTAGGATTGCTGATTGATGGGTAAACATCTCTTATAATCAATCTGATTCCAGTTTTTGCAACATACCTATAATACAACTTTGAAAGTAGAACATCTGTAACAGTGTCAAAAGATATGTTGTCATAATTTACAGTATTATTTACTTCGCATCTATATTATTAGCACTGCTTGCTGTGTTGCATACATATGGAATTTTTCTGGCATTCTCCATCATTGCAGATAAACTCAGTGGTAAAGACTGAGTCCATCCATTTTGTGAGCACAAATCTGAGACCCATTGCCACTATCTTGATCTCTGTAAGATGAAATGTGGAAATGCGTGGCATATTTCATTAGTACGGGACTAAACATTTTTTGTGCACTTTACCAGTGATCTTTTTTCAAAAAATCTCATCTAGCTTACAATAACTTGGATGATGAAAAAATATATTAACAGATTAATAATTCAAGATGTCTCTGATCAGATTAATTTCACTTTATAGTGTAAAAATCTCAAGTTATGCATTTAAATATGTATAGAAAGTTTTATAATCTACATAAAGTTAATAAAAAAACTGGGTCTTCAACCTTTGTATTAATTGAATTCTCCTGTACTTGTGTTATCACTGTAACTTTTAGCTTTCATGCTATAGTAATATAGGATTATGTATTCAAATTATTAAGTAAAAGTGAAAAAAAAGATGTCTACTAAATCATAAGTACCATCTAATTAAGTTTTAAGTGCTGTGTATTGGCTGAAATAAGAGCAGTGAGGAGGGGTGAGATCCTGACTTTGTCAGAAACAGATTTATGTTCCCTTGATTAGCGGAGGAGCAATGTACATCTCTTTACCATGTGAGGGTTGAAAAACTTCTATGAAAAACACAGACACATTTTTACTTTCAATGCAAATGCACACTATGTAGCAAAATTTGAGCTTTTATTTTATTTTACTACTTCAAGTCCCAGATTATTGTTCCTGATCCCAAAGCAACAGTTACATTTTTCTTGGGTTTGATGATTCTATTGTCACAACAGCCCAGTTGCTTTTTCAGTTTAGGTCAGAGCAATTAACTAAACGATGGCTGAAATCCTTGCTGTGTTTAAATTGGGGACAGTTTTGCCATTGAGATTACTAAAGCCATATTTACCCTGTTTTTTCTGACTTCTGCAGAGTAAGGGGAGCCACTGGGACTGAGGTCCAAGGGGCTCAGAGTTCTCGATCACAGTTCAGACTATATGGTTAGAAAGCCTGGCATGAGGATGAGAAGGGAGATAACATAGGAAAGAGATACAAAGTAAGTGGGAGGGGAAAAAATGTGAACATAAACATAACTAGAAAGTATGGCAACAGAAAGGATAAGGAAGGAAAACAAAATATAAGAGTTTCAGATGGTGAAAGGGCAGAGCAAAGAGTGAGAGATACTGGCAGAGTACAAAAGAAAATCCCACACCACCTGCAATTGGACAAATCAGTGTGTCAGTATATACGATTACATTTCAAACCTGATACTTCAGTGGGTGAATGGGGGGACATGTCTTCTACAGATGTTACCGTCACTGCATAGGTCAAAAACATGTACCTCAATAAAACCTGTTTACCATAATTAGTGTTTCACACTAATCTCAATATAGGGAAGGTATAAATCATAATCTTTAAATACTTAAAATTTCAGATATTGCAGATGATATAGGAACTGATTTGCAGGGACTATGATTATAAATTGTTATGCTGAATATATCAGTAGCACATGGGCTCCATCTCGAAGGGTAAGCATGTAGATATATTTATGAGAAAGACGCCTTTTGAGGCTTGGGCAACATGTTTCTCCACTTGAAATGACCAGCCTAGGTCTGAAATTTTGAGATTTTTTTTTCCCCTGGACATTTCAAAGCTTCTCATAATTGTAAAGTGCGATTGAAGATTTATTCATATATATGAGAAAGCATGAGTCCGGAGGCCACTGTGAAATATTGCTGCAGTGTCTATATACAGAATTTGTGTTGAATTTAATGGATTGGAGGTTGATACTTTAGTCATTGCTGTGCTGAGATAAATTTGGCATTGATATATTCCCAGGTATTGGTTGTAGTCACTACCTGGTGCTAGTGTTTGGGGTGGAGGGGAGGGTGTTGTTGACTTGGGGAGGGAGGGGGAGCTGGTTTTGTTTTTAAAGCAATATGGAATCACTTTTCACAGATTATTAGGGAAAAAAAAATTCTGTTCTTTTTTTTTCCCTGAAGTTAAGAAAAGTTACCAAAAGTGTGAGTCCCCATAGTTACATTTTTACTTTCCAGAAGAAAAAAGCCAGCTCTCATTTTTAATGATTTTAAGAGCAATAAACCCAGTGCAACAAGAGCATAGGGAAACATGAATCGTGCTTCTTGTTTTTACATCCCCATGGGACATGGTGTAGACTTCTGTTTTCACAAAATGATTCACTGCTACTAGATGTGAGACACAAATCCCTAAATAAGACGGAGTGCTGTAGTTTATAATTTCATCATAGATGTAATGTTGCTCTAGTGCCAGAAAGTTTTGATAATAGGACAAGCAATTAATTTTCTCATCAAACGGCAAATATACTCAATGCTATTTCTTTCTCAACTCTCCATTTCTGTCTTAGATTTAGGTTTTCTTTTGCAATTTGCAGATCTGATCTGCTATTATTAGCTAAGAAGATTACTGGAATAAGATATCAGCATGCCATCAGTTTTTCTATAAAGCCTTTCAAGATGCTGTATAAGATTAACTTCTCTATGTATTGTGATAGCTTAGGAAATGTACATAAAAGGGAAAAGGCAGACCTAGTTTACAGAGCCGAAGAATTCTCTTCATTCAATGAGATAAGCCTTGAAGAGGGGATTCAGTAAACTCTTGTAAAGGAGTAAGACTGGTTACATGAAAATTTTCTGTGCTTGTAGGAATGATCAAAACTGTGGTAAAAATTGGTTCGTCCCAACCCTTAAAAGTTTTCTTTCAGCCCTAACTGGTCACCCTAGAAATACCAGATTTGAGGTTACCTGTCATATGTGTTATGATACATACAGTCTTTACCTCTACTTGCTATATTCTACATAGGACCCTGCGCCAGGAGTGCACTGGATTGGCGATGCTCTCCTATTCTTAGTTTTTCTTTATAGTTCCTAAGTGGCACCATGTTTTATTCAGTACATGCCACTGAGGCATCAGCCTGAAGGAATTCGAGTTTTCTTGTGTGCAGGCAGAGCTGGAATCTGTAGGATTCCCCTGCAGACCATTTCCAATCGAATTAATAGATTTGCTGCTTCCTGTGTGAGGAACCAGGAGATGAGACACACATGTACGTGCTCATTGCAGTCTCATTGCTCCCCAGGTATCATTTCTCCCCCGAATTCCTCTCCTCTCCATACTTCTTGTCTCACTTGTGTCTCATTTCCTCAGTCCTACACTAGCTTTTGTCTCCCATGCTTGTTCCTTTTTGTTTCATTGACCTGATCAGCCATTTCCAGATTTCTTCCTTTCAGCAACTGATCTTTCTCCTAGGGCAGCAAGTCCTTAATTCCATTCTAGCTTTTCTCCAGTTCCTCTTTAGCTGTATTTTCATTTGCACCTCAAGGAGCGTATTCATCTCACTGTAATAGCCCAGCTAATATAACTCTTAAGCCTAATTTGACTTCATTTTGGTTAAGGAGATCTTCTATCTTTCTCTCATGGAAAGGGACAGGTCTGTATAAAGGGTGTTACTGAAAGACCAGGAAGTAAGTTTCTGAGTCTCAGATAAAGTGTCCGTTCTATGAAAGCGGGACAGACTTTCCTAGTGCTTCACTGGGCTCTCAGATAAATTCCGGGTATTTAGCCTCTAAAATGAGAAAAATCTGAGAACATGATGACTTTGTTAAATGGGAGCATTCATTCGTAGTAAAAGCAACAAGCACTTTCTGGCACAGAGCGGGATCCAGGGTTACCTTATGGACGTTATGATATTTACACATCTGATAAAAGAGATACTTAAAAGCTGGTTGTATGCAATAGTTGGCATGGATTACTTTTGCAGTCAGCGTGGAGAAACAGGCATTTTCAAAACTCAGTTCATCTTCGTTATCGTAAGCATCTTTTAGAATCAGGGGAATCAGCCTCCGCAAGGATGTTACTGTTAATCACCAGGATAAGCCAGGACTTAGGCTAAAGAAGCGTTAGGGTTTAAGAGAGAGAATATAGCAAGTGTAACAGGAGCCTGGTTTTGTTGCATTGTGACTGGACTTCCACATAAGCTGTTGTGGCGAAATGGCTTCGAAACAAAACCTGTTCATTATCCTTGGTAGGCATCAGCATGTTACCTTATATATACTTTTTTTAGGATGACTTTTCAGTGTGGTGGTCACATGAACTGGACAGTCCCTTGGCTACTTTGTGTCTTGTGGGAAAGTTGTGCTGGGTGTGTGAAGGAAGACCTCAAAAGTCTGCAGAAATTAAAACAAACAAACAAAACTAAAAACCCACAGTGAAATGATGTCACAGTAAATGGAAATTTTTGAAATTACAGCAGATACAGTAGTACTATTTACAAAATGCTGCACTGTTGGGAAACCAAGGAAGCGTAAAAAGGCACACAGAATACTTTGTCACTCTCCAAACTTGAAATATTTCATGTTATTTTATACTTGCAGTGTATGCAATTACTAAACTACTAGTAATTATGCTTGATTATACTAACAAGATTAACCATTTTACTGCATATTTTAATCATAGTTTCATTTGAGTTCCATACAGCAGAAAGATACTTAAATATATTCCTTATTTCAAACTCCTAAGGCAACCAAAGGAATTACATATGTGCTTACATATTGTCCTTTTCTAGGACACTCATTGAAATCCAGTTAATATTTTTTAAAAAGCTAAAAGGTATGTTTTAGAACAGAAATGGTTTGTGGTAAAACTAAGTATTCATATCCTACTCTGTGCTAGTACTTATGTCACAGGTGTTGTTAGCTTGTGTTTCCTGTGTTTAAGATGCAGCTGGAGTTTTTGACCAACTGTCCGCTAAATGCAGTGCAGTTCAACAGTTCCACAATTAGGGTCACTTGTATCTGCAGTGGTGAGTGTTCTGCAGTTCATCATTTTGAGAATGGATTTGCATTCAGAATTAATAACTTTGAAATATCAGCCCTGGTCCTGCAGCCAGGATTTGCAACGTGCTTTGGTGGAGGGGGGCGTGGGAAGGTGTGCCTGGAGCTAACAACTGAACGGTTTCTTTTTGGCCCTGATGTTTTAGGGGTCTGCTACCATGTCTTTCTAGAAGGGGACTTCCAACCCCACGAACGACTGAACAGCCAGTCATTAGGGGAAAACATCAAGCTCGCTCGAGGTCGAGTGAGCACTCTAGTATCAGACCCTTATGCTCTGTGCATCACCTAGCGCCCGGAGGGTCGGCACCGCCTTCTCCACTTCTGACAAGGTTGCTATTACGTGTACAGCACAGCTTTCGTGTTCTGCCTCCCAGGTGTCAGTGTGGTGTTGTACTTTCCTGAGCATACATGGTGCGTTCACTCATTCTGGCACTATAGATTATCCTCTCTTCATGGTATTTACACTTCTCCCACATCCTTTATGCCGCCTATCTTCACCATCCAGATGGTAATTCTTGCTGTTGAAATTAAGTAATTATGCAATGTAAGAGCAAAAAAAAAAAAGGCTGTGTTTTGTCCTTCCATTGTTGTGTTTTGTTCTGTATCCATATGAAAATTATCGAAGTATTTTGCATAAACACTGTGCAGGAAATCACATGCTATTCACAAGGCCAACTCTCATCTTACAGGCTAAGAGAAGGTGAGTTGGTCTACATAGTGTGAAAGCCAGCAGTATTTTGAACTTGCACGAATGTGTTACTTCAAATTGCAAATTATCTACTTGCAGCCTTAGTGTAGCAGACAGCGTAGTGCTTATCCACTACAGTGAGTGTGATACTGCTCTAACTGGCAAGCGCATTGAATAGTAAGCTCTCCCTCTCAGCGGTCTGCTGCTTCTCATCTTTGTTTTACTTGCTTAGTCTTTTCCCCTAGTTATTAGAGGTGGCTCTGCTTATTTTAAATGCAAACTTACCAGCGTTCCAAAGGTGTTTGATGTGTTGCACTCAGATGCTGGATCTATGTATAAGAAATCAAGTAGCCAGGGTGCTCTGAAATAATGCTAGCTAGAATTCAGCCGAAGGGGTTTAGAATATTTACTTAAGTAAGAATGTTAAAAATCTTGTACATTCTCCATGCACACACAGACATGCACCCCCCCAATACCAAGGTTGAGTCTTGTTCTTTTTTGAGTTCAGGGAAAAACAACACGTTTTCCCATGGGAGTAGATACTTGCTGTCCAGTCTCTTTGGCCTTGTGCAATTATTGCATCAGCACAAAGAGAACATAAAAGTTAATGAAAAATAGAGGTGGCTTTTTGTGTTGCCCTTGCACCAGTGCAGGAGAACATACTTAAATTGTGAGTCGAAATCATAAATGGTTCTTAGAAAACTGCATATCATTCCATGGTTTTAGACTAGTACCTTATTTAAAAACAAACAAAACAAAACAAAAAACCCACACACAAACAAAAACCCAACAAAACACAGGAAAATAGTTTTCCTTAGTTGAAGGTCATTAGAGACATTAAATGTGAGGCCTTATCAGTTTTTACACAGTATCCAGACCTGGGTATGTGCATATGGCATACACCAAATGCAAACTTTTTCAAACTCATCTTCAGTATGTGCAACTTAATACATGTTTAAAATTCAGAATATAAAAAATTCTCTTCATTTGGGTTATTTTACTTTTATCTTCATTTGATTTGCAGAATACATCAACAAGGAAGTCCCACACAGTCTCCTCCTGCAGACACATCCTTCAGCAGTCGCAGGGGAAGACAGCTACCGCAAGTTCCAGTAAGAAGTGGCAGTATAGAGCAAGGTATCAAATAATGAGCTTATGATAGCTCAAACTCTTTGATTTCTTACCTTTTTGTACTTAAAGTCTACTTTCATAACTACATGTTCAATGCTATAATTCTACCAATAAAGCAATAGAAGAGAATGAAAGCATATTTCTACTCTGGGAAATCCAGTAGAGTTTGACTGGTGGATAAACACACATGGTTTAATTGCCTTAATTTTCTAGTACCCTTTTAAGTTTGTCTGCTTTAGAATTTCTATTAGAGTTGTGGTAGTTTCCAACATATATCTAGTTTGTATTCTGGTAAAGAAATCAGGGGCAAATATTTTGACAGTCTTACTAATTTCTTATTTTGTGGTTTATATTAATTGTTGTGCACTGTTAACATAGATCAATAATAAATATCACAAATCGGTTTTGCCTCAGGAGTTCGTAGTTCAGAGATTAAAAAATTAAAATAATCACCATGGGAAATGTGAAAGCATAGGTCATGAGCTCGCTCTTTCTTAAGAATAAACTGAGCAGGCACAGAGTGGTGCTCTTTTCTGAAAAAGACAATGAAGAGCTGGTGGTTGTGGAAGATGTCTTTTACATACTAATATCAAATAAGTATGAATATTGTTGTTTCCTTTTCTAGCAACATACTGCACACAGAGTATGAGCTATTATGGTAAAATGAAATGGCACAATGGATAATATTTGCACATTCAGGTTTTCTTCTGTGTTTAAAAAATCTGTTTTTTCATTGACTACAAGCAACAGCTTAGATTGCCATGTACTGCAAGGTTTTCTTCTACACCTCTTCTTGAAGAGGTGCTTCTAAGGATGGAATATATTGTAGTGCTTTATAGAACTGTTGGCAGACCGCTTTCTTTTATAAATAATGTTGCTGACTATGACCTTCTTATCACGATAGATAAGCATAGGGGTTTTTTTGTATGATGACTTACATTAACATGCAATCAGCTTACATTAATTTTATGGCTTTGGGCTGTGATGGCATACTACACCTTCAGTTAACACATAGAAAATGTACTTTTGTTTTATACATGTGTTTATTGTGAATGATTAATATACTAATACAAGTGAGTTTTATTCATTTTCAACTTTACATTCGAGTCCTCTCGTTTTGTAGTAAATCTAGGACTGTCTGGATTATAAACTCATTACAAACTACATTTACAGTTTCTATTTCTGCATATTAGTAAGTTGGAAGCTTTTTAGGCAAAGGTAATAAGTAATGAATTTCAGATTTCTTTCATGTTTTTTCTGCAATTTCAGAACTTGGTACAATATATAAACATGAATCAGCTTTTAATTTAAAGTTGGCTTTCCTTTGGATATTTATCTATCATCTTTCTGCTGTTCTTGATAACTGGTGTGCTGAGAATAAAATACTAGTTACGTTTTGTTGAAGATGTGCAAAATGAATGTAACACCATGAAAATAAGTAGAGATGCGATGTGTACAGAAGAGGAAAGAAAAAATGAAAGTTTGGCAGAAGGCTAAAGCTGCTTTAGGTTTAGAAAGTTGTTCATACTGTGAACATCTGTAAAGTAACGTGGTTTCACTGAACTCCCATCAACACTCATGGTTCATACCGCTGCGTCTTACATATAAAATGTACAAGTAGGATGTGACATACCGTTTACTTCATTGTTATATATCATGTTGCCTATGTCAATATGACCGTGTTACAGCACATGGAAATGAAGGCTAAAGAGATTCCCTTCTCTACATAGTACTTTGGTTTTGTCTAAGTGACTGGCTTGTCTATTCAAAGGGGAGTTTTTGTCATTTTACCCATGTTTAACACTTTGTTCAAGCTGAGAATGTATTTGCAGAGAACTACTAAATTGAAGAGATTTTATAAAATATTTTTAAATGGTTTTGTCAGTATCTTCTGTAATAAACATGATAGTATGTATAAACTTAATACTACTGTGAGAAATTAAATTCAGTGAGGCTATAAGACCATAGTATTTGCTCTGATTTACAGTATCAAATTTTAATATCACTTTCACCTCTTTAATCGCTTGCAAATGACTATCTGGGTCAAATGGAGTGACTAGAAGTGATCTAACCCTAATGTAGGATTGATTCTGAAGCACACAGAGCTCTGTAAAAGATTTCCCTTAACTGTACTTGGAACTGAATTGTGTCCTTAATGATTTAATTTCACAGTCACAATGGATATAGATGATGTCAAAATCTAGTGCAATATACAAATGTTCTAGGGAGCATTTCAAAATTCTTTGCATTTTCTTCATTTATAAATAAAGCTACTTCTTGGTGGTCAGTAATGACATCCTGCATTTCAAGGAAGTAATGTATGATATATCATAAGGTATCATTTTTATAGCAATGTACTTCTTTACACTCTATACAAATTCTGTTGTGTCAAGAGAGTTGAATATACATCTAAATGTAAACATCTATGAATCTGTGTCTGGTTTACAAATCACACTAATTGCTGTAAAAAGATGGAATGTCTGTACATCAAGAGTGGGGTTTTTGTTTGCTGTTCATGTATTCGAGAGGCATAGAAGAATCCAGTAAAGTAATTTTATGCCTCTCTGAAGCTCTTATTACAAGAAGGCATGAGAGTTAATGAAGGAACAGGAGACTGGTAGTGGTTTTCATCTTGAGAAACAGAGTGATATTTTAACTCTTAATCTTAGATGAGATTTTTACTCTCAGTCTTTAGCTCTCAATTGCAAATGATCATATCTATGCTAATAAGGCTTCTTCTAGGACTGACATTGCATCTTGGACATTCTATTTTGTCATTGTCAAGTTTAGAACTAAAAAGACAGTTGTTTCCTTGTCTCTACCAGATGATGTTGCCTTAGTGACTGCTCTGGTCAACAGTTTGAAGATCAATAAAATTCAACTTGTGACAAAATAAGGCAGTTTTAATATTAGTAAACACACTTTATTAAAAAAAAATCTCATACAAGTAATTCTTACAGAGAAGACCAAGGTAGTGGTCCCTATTCTTTTAGAAAAATGGGGTTGGTACTACTGATCAGGAACGCAGAAAGAAATCTTAAATGTAGAGGAAAAAGTCCAATTTAAGGACTAAAACCTCAAAACAGCATAATTATGCACACTAGCAAAAAAAAAAAAAAAAGAAAAAAATGAAAAAAAAAAGAGGCTTCTTGCTGATTGTGTTCTAAAGGGGATAGCAACTTTGCCTAGTTTTGGAGTGGGGGAAGGAGGCAGTTATTTTCACTTGGAATGCTTCTAACTAAATAATATTTTTAGCAACTCCAGTACATGCAGACTTTTTAAAGTGGTTACAGTTAAGATTATAGGCTTCTATAACTTTTAGGCAATGCGGTTTTATGTTCATCCCAGTGATATTCAAAGAAGGCATAGCTGTATTTCTTTCAGCTGTATTTCTTTCCTTTACTGCCTCATCAGCAGGATTTCCTAGAGTGTGAGACACACTGGGATGTTACTGCAACTAAAGATCTTGACATGAGTATTGGAAGTTATTCTGGTATAGGTGTGTCTGTGTGTGTTTTCAAACAGTCATGATTTAGTAGCCATTACTCTAAATTATGCTACTTAAGAAGTGGTTTTTATTTCTTTGTTTTAACTGATAATTTTATAAGAACCTATTAATATGAAGGTGTTTGGGCTCAGTGGCTAAAGTAGTGGAATTGTAAGCCATGGTAAGGACAATACTGTGTTCTCAATATGTCATCCTGTGCCGAGCTCTAAGAGATTTGCATCAGTGGGGTTTTTTATTTGCATCGTGTTTGAATAGATCTGTGCAAATCATTAAAAAGGGCGGGGATCCTGCATTGACTTGTTTTTCAGCTGTTTCTATAACAATTTTGTTATGTAGTTACCTGGTTTTTAAATGATACTTTGTATAAAGCATATTTCTGTGATCTTTACTCAGTACTTCCTCTGTCATTGCGACTATCAAACATCACAGGAATTCTTGCCTAAACAGAATTTGAGGGTGGGTCTCTATGCTTCTGTATAATGGCTAATCATTGTATTGATGAAGGAAATGAATACAGTCTGAAGATCCATAGCACTTTTCTACACTCCTTCTTAGCTGCAGTAGGTAACATTAGGGATAATAGGAAACCTAGAAAGTGAATAAGAAAAATCATATTATGCATTATTGAAATTTATGAGCCAGCAAGATAATTGTGCAATGGTTGGTTGTAGTATAGAAATGATCTTTAAGAGCTAATTCATGCAGAACAGGTCTTTCTCCCTGTATCTGCTTCAATTTGGCTCTTCACAGCATGGTTTCTTTTTCGTAGCCTCAAAAATTTGGTTTCATGTTTCAGAAGTCCTATCATGAGATTGATGTTTGTTATAATCAGCAGCCTATTAACATGTAAAGAGCATCCGTAAATGTAACTGAACTGGTGTCATTGTGTGTGTTTCCAGTGGCATCTGTTTGCGGCAATAGGCCTTATGCAGTGACCTTTGGAAAAGCAAAAGTGTGAGCAGCATTAAATACCACTGTATCTCAGCCGGGGTTAGAAAAAGCTGCGTAAACTTTGGACATGGCTTGTGTGCCAGGTCAAGTGTGTGTGTGCATGTGTGCTGATGTTTCATGAGGGAAAGCTACACTGAAGACTCTGCTCGTACTGAGGGGGGATTACTTGTATAAAGTTCATGTGTGTAGTATATTTACAAATATTTAATGGTAGTCACAACATAGAGGACTGAAGTGTTTTGATCTACAGTGTTTTAAACAAAGAGGAATCAGAATTTTGTACAGAAAAATCAGTATGTTGTCAAATAATACATTTGAGTTGCAAATATACCTTTATATTTAACGAACTTAAGATCCTAAAAAATATGAATGCTAGTGAAAACCGTTCTTTGTATATGTACTTGATCATTGAAATGTCATTGCAGTGAGAGTATGGCTTGAGTTATGCTAAAAGATCAAACCCTTTCAGTTAAAACCTTTTTTCAGATCCATCAGTATAAAATGTGAGTGACAAAAGAAAAACAATAAGTCATTTCAATTTTAGATTTTAGTCTTTTAGTGTTGTTTGTTTTGTCTTCATATTTCTGGCTTTATTTTGAAACTATTAGGTGGCACTGCATATTTTGAGGCAGCTTGTGGAATCTTCACTCACGCTGGAGAGTATTTTTTCTCAGCATTGCTAACTCTTGCAAATGAGTTCAAGCCTCATAATATTTTATGTTTTCCTTAAAGACCAATTTTCAATAGTCCAGTGGTTATTGAGTATTATAGATTTCAGATAATAGAAAATAAATTTGTAGCACTCATTACTGCAGAAAAGGCTTCAGAATCTAAAACAGGACTATGTGATTCAGGAGAGAGAGTGATGCTTAAAGCAATTTTAAGAATTTTATGTCATTCATAAATTTGAGTATGACAATACTGCTCAAGCGGAATATTTAAAGAGTCCACAATCTGGATCTCAGTAATTTCATTGTTCCTGTTAATTTTAAAGAAAAAGTCATAGGCTTTATTATTTGTCATTGTTTGTCATTTTAATTTTCTACATTAGTCTTACATATGCTGGAGTACTGCCTACTGTACATGCCATTGTCACATGTAACACATTTCTTTATCTAACTTTAAATTTGCTGATTTCTTTTTCTGTTCCCATCATTCCGTGCATTTAATTCATTGAAGAGCAAGAGACTTTTAACTCTTCCACAAAAGGTAAATATTTATGTAATTTTTTACAAATGTTTGACAACTGTTAATACTGGCTTTTCCTTCAATATATTCCGTGTCAGTATATAGTATTTAGTTAACAGTGCTTAACAGGCAAGAAGGTTGTTTCTCAAATATCTATGTGCTATCTGATGCCCCTGTTTAGAATCTTAAAAAGGTTTCTCCTGTGATTTCTAATTTTCCTACTGAAATGCAATATAATGGATTTGAGAGGAGTAGTCATGGTATTTTGCCCGACTCAGAAGCAGTTTAATTGAGTTAAAGTTCACTCAAAGACTTAAGACTTTACCTAAGCTGCTCTTGAGCTCTGCATGGCATCTGCTTCTAATGATGCAGCCGTGGCTCATGTTATCTGTGAGGGCTGTTTCCTTGGTCTGGGCTTAGGAATAGTTGAAGGTGATGATGGCCAGAAACTGTGCTTTGTATGCAGACAGATACTGGAGAATGAGCTGGTTCATTTGCATGACAAGCCCTTGACACTCAGAAAATTAGTCATGTTGTAGGGCACATTTCTGGGGCAGATGTACAGCCCTCACCTGCTATGCATTTGTCCTCCTGTGAATTTTCCATGCCTGTGCTGATACCAGTGAATCAGTGAGCTCAAACAACAGATATCTAAGGCTGTCCTACAAAGTGAAAATTGTGGTCTGTCATGTCCCTATCACAACAACAATGTAGAGAAGTCCTATTTTTTTTTTCGTTTTGCTGAAAGTAGAAGCTGTCTCAAAATCAGAAAAAAGCTGGGAGAGAAGAAATGAAAAAATTAATCCCTTTTAATGTTAACAGCAAAATGCTATGCTGCATAAACATTAATAGCACAGATTAACCTTTTCTGATCCCGAGTGCTGAGTCCTGCAGATCTTGGGACATTCTGGTCTGAATACATGCTTTGGTGGGTCAAAGCCAAGTTGTGGGTTCAACTAGAATCAGAATACTTCCTCCAACTTCTTTACGTTCTGAAAGGGTGAATCCCACTTACGCATTCATACCTGCTTAGGTAAAAATACAGCACCTGTTCCTCTAGCTATGAACTCCAACACCTATGCCAATACTCAGGAGTATGTTTTAATGACAATGGTAAAAAAAAAAGGTGAAAAAGAAATAGCGTTTAACGTAGGTATTAGCAATTACAAGTTATTTTGCAGTTTTAAGAATGTACTATCAAATATCTTAAGAAAAGTGCTAAGAATGGTGGATTTTACAAATTTTTTCTGTCATTTTTGCTTTATTTAGTATTTATATTTCTTTCAAACAGAATAATACAAATCAATCATGCCAGTTTTTTGTTTATTCCTCTTTCAAGTTTACAAACCTTGCCCTGTGATATGGACTGCAGTGGATGTTTCTCTGTTTGAAACAATTGACTTTATGCAGACAAACTAGACCAAGCCTGTAACAGGTTTGTAAAAGAGCTCATTTCCCCAAGATATGGAGGGATCTGGTTCAACATTTGGGAGTGTGTAGAATGTGGTGGCATCTCTATGTGCACAGATTCCTCTGGCTCAGCGGAACTGGATTCAGATGCAGTCCAGGGGCAGAAAAAAAGAGTTGGGCAAAAGGAGCAGGAAGAAGTGGAGTGCTGTCAGTTCTGGGAGACCATGAAAAACTTAAGTTGGGCTGACTTGCACTAGTAGCCCACTGACATTTCTGACTTTTCCCAGAAGAAATAAGAATAAGAGACAAAAAGAATAGACAGTAGGTGAATGGGAGAAGAGAATTTGAGAGTTACCTTACTGCAGGGATGCTTTGTGTGTGCATATTGCAAAACTCATCCTGAAGGCTGAACAGAAGTAACCTGTAGTCTCTCTGTATTATTTCTGAAATGCTTCATCCTGGTCCAACACCGGTGTGAGTCCTCTCCCCTGTGCCGCACAGCCAGCTCTCCCGCCAGTGCTCCCCTGCCCTCTCGCTTCCCTTGCCCACTGCGCTGGGGATTCTCCCATCCAAATCTCACCACTGCTTTATTCCCTTGCCTTTGTTCTGGATGTTGGTTTTGCCAAGTTTCTTCTTCAGCTTCCACTTCTCACTTCCTCAAACCAAATACCATTTTTTCCCCCCACTTCCCATCCACAGAACATCTATGGAATGCAGACAGATGAAACTCCTGGATTTTGCTGTGTAGAAAGGTTAAGTGTACATCCCTCTAGACTATATTATAGCTGTAGCTGTCATTGTTCAACTTTTCTTCTTAGTATGAAGAGAATGAGAATAGGTCATATCTCTTTTGGCTTTTGGGATCAGTGCAGTTCCCTGTTGCCCTGCCAGAACCTGCTGTTTGTGCCCCAGAAACAATGTTACTATGAAAGAGTTTTCATGAGATAAATCTTCACTTCAGCTTACTTTTCAGTAGCTTACTTGTGTAAGCAAATCTTTCTGTCGCTTTAGACTTTTAGACTTTATCCTTAAAGTCTGCATCATAAGGATGTGTGATATTTGCTGGTAAGGGTTACGGCTATCTGAAATCTTGGTGCCAATTTCTTCTTGATACATAGCTTAATCCAACATTTAATAGTGCGGGTAAGACCTGTAGGATTTCCAAATTGTATTGTTTGCCTACATCTCCTTTCTGTCTTGACCAACTTGCACAGAAACATGAAATGCCTCAAGAGCAAATTCTGTGTTTATTGAAGACTTCACCTTTACAGAAAATGGTATAGCCTGTACTAAGACATCCACAGGTTTTCTATAGTCTAGGAAAAAACTGATGTGGCTACCAGTTTCAGTCACGGCCCAGGTGATGTCACCAGTCATTCCGGCATTAAGGCCATACTTGGGTTTGAGTAATTATGTCCTTTTAGAAAGGTATTTTCACTTAATCATTGCAAGCAATGGAAAATTGTCCTTGTGCTTAGCCACCTGACTTTTTAAATAGATGTCTTATTACTTAGCTGACTTTACCTAACGTCATAACCACTGGCCATTATTGGACCTGTATCTGCTAAACTGAAGAGCCTTTTATTGAGAGAAATCTTCTCACATGTACATAATTATGGACCCCACTCAAACCACATACCTTCTTACTTTTTAGTAATTTCCTAAATCTGTTTCTGCAAGACTGTGTCCTGGAGTTCGTATAGTTCTCATGACTTCTCTCTGAATCTGTTTCACCAACAGTATGCTTGGAATGACAATCTTCCTAAAATATCAGAATACATTTACCTTAGATAAACTGGGTATCTTCCAGTTTCCATGGTTATTTTTGATGTCCTAAAACTCCCTATCTGTATGACATTTAAGAATTTCTTGTTCTTTTTGTAAGCATAAAGGCTTATGTTAACATACCCTGTCAAAATTTCCCTTCTCCTTTCTTGCTTTATTATTTGCTAGATAGCAATAAGTCTCCATTTCAGAGATAGTGATATTTTGCTGGAAATACATGTGTAGCATGTACAGCAGTTCAATTTTGGATATAAGGTGTTTTTTCTTGGAATTTGGTGGTGGTTACACTGCTACACAGGAGGTACTTTCAGTGCTAAAACAATTCTATTATCTTTTTTTTTTTTTCAAATGTTTGAGTGGGTTCTTTTTAGATGTGACTTATTGTCAAGATTCACAGCTTTCCAAAGTCTACAGAATGCATAGTCTCTTTGGTGATTGTTGTAATGTGAAAGAGGTAGATACTATCTACTAACGTATTAAAAAAAAAAAAAAACACAAAAAACCACAAAAAAACCCAAACCAAAACCACTTTATCTCCCCTACTATATTTGATACATTAGTGTAGTATATTGCTTATGGTTCTCTTATTCTGTACACAATGGAAAAGGCATCATATATTCTGAACAGTGAGGATTCTAGCCAGGTCTAACTTCTCTGTCAATTAAACAGCAGATTGGAGTTGAAATGTGTCCCTACTAGTTTTCTGAGGATAGAAATAAAGATCAAGGTTGTCAAATAGTTAATGCCATCAGAAATAACTCTCTAGACCTTACCATAGTGCTGACATATTAAAAGGAGTATGATTAGTACATAAATTCTTAGTAAACAGATAATGTCTTAGAAAAACTGAGAAATGGCCATCTCCCTTAAAGAAAAACAAGTGTTAGCCTGTCCTAATTTTCTTTGAGGGTAGGTTGCAGGCTGAAAATTAGATCTGTACCTATTTTCTTTCCACAACTTTACTTTGATGGAAACATGTACCAAGAACTGCCTTTAATGTTAATCAAAGCTTCTGTCACAAGAAATATTAGCAAGTCTTTTAATTACTTGTTAAGAAACCCCCTCTTCCATTATGTGCAAATGTTAAATTTTTCTTTCACTAACAGCATGATCACCTCTTGAAAGACTGGAAATCAAGATGTTTAGTTGTACTTCGAGCATGTAGCATATTTAGAATCCCATAAGATCTGTTATGAATTACAATCCAGGGTACATAATCTTCATAAGAATGTTTCTTGAATGACGTGTGAGGAAGAGACTCAGGAGGAGCTGATGGACCTGCTAGCCTATGGGATAGGAGATGGTCTTAATCTTTGTAGACCACATCTTCTTCCTTTGAATATAATTCGAACTGGAAGCCAAATGGGACTTAGCAGTGAGTCGAACTTTTGTTTGACAGAAGACCATTCAGAACTACACGGGGCAGTTAATTCTTGGTAGCTTGGTGTCGTGGGTTGACCCAAGCCAGCAATTAAGCACCCACCAGCTGCTCACTTACTCCATCATCCACAGTGGGATGACAGAGAGAATTGGAAGAGCAACAGTGAGTAAAAACTCATGGGCCAAGATGAAGACAGTTTAATAAGTGAAGGCAAAAAATGAAGAAAAAGAAAAAAAAAAACCCACACCCCACCACCAACTGATGCAAAGGCATCACTCACCACCTCCCACCAGCAGACCAATGCCCAGCCAGTCACAGAGCAACAGCTACTTTGGAACGACTGTCCTCAATTTTATTGCTGAGGATGATGCTGTGTGGTATGGAACATCCCTTTGGTCAGTGGTGGTCAGCTGGCCCAGCTGTTCTCCCTCCCAGTCTCCAGTCATGTTGCTGGGAGGGTGGGCAGCATGAGAAACAGAGGCGGCCTTGGTGCTGTGCAAGCAATTGCTATAACATTCCTGTATTAACAACACTGTTTTAGTTACAAATCTAAACCCCAGCACCATACAGGCTGCTGTGAAGAAATCTACCTCTTTCCCCACCAGAACCAGTACACCTGGGATTAAAGGAGTCAGACTGGTTTATAAATGTATTAATGGAATTGAAGTACAACATTTTGATTCCATTCGTATGTCTGTGTTTTCTCTCCTGCATGGCTTGATTGTTTGTGTACCCAATTGTCATACAACCTTCACATGGTTTATTAGTAGTAAAAGCTTTAGCTCTGAACTTGCACCCCTTATCTAAACAGCCTGCTGAAAGAGTTCCTGCAATTACTTCTTATACTGATTGATATCGCCTCTGAATCAGCAGCTCTTGAAGAGATAAGAGTTATAGCTCTTTGAAGCGTGACTTCTGACACCACAGAGAGTAACATGTTGACACAACTGATATTGATGGTAGTTGTACCACTAATTTGAGACACTTACAGTAAATCTCCCACTGTAGAATTTAGAGGTCTTGGGATTACAGTGCTTCCATCTGTACATTACTGTGTAGTCCTACCTCTCAAGAGCTCCAAGAAAAGCACTCTGTAAATACTGATGTCCTTAAAGAAAGCAGATCCATATTATTCTAAGTGGCAGGTTCAGTTCTTGAAATATTGTTTATGTCAAATTTTTGTTACCTGTGGTAACCAGCTATGTTCCAAGAAAGTAATGTGATCGTATGGTGGTGTTACCTATGGTTGTTACAGCTTCTGCTAATGTGCTTTTGCTCCTGTGTTAGATTTTTTTTCTGCTTTTTGTGATTAACTTGTAAAGAGTATATCAAGCTACTTGTCAGGCAGATGAAATTTTCTGTCACAGAATTGAGCTAGACACAACACACGTTCAGATGCTCACAGTAAACAAAGCTGGAAAGAACACAGTTGTGTTTTTTACATCAGACTTACATTTCAGACAGTTATTTGCTTAGAAATTCATTAACAGCTAATTGGTACTAAATTACATTTTACTCCAAGCACAAAAACTAATTTCTCCATTAGGGAATTTAGATTTACTTCACAGTCCTCATTAATTGTTCTCATGTTATTTTATATAATGATATCTAATAATGAAAACCAGAACATAAACGTGTTGCTAAGGTTAAGGATTTGAACATAACAAATATCAAGAATTAAAGAGTTACGTTTGAATATTTACCCAACCTTGACTGCAGTCATTTTCACGTAGTCACCGAAATAGCATCTCATTACATAATAGAATTTTTTTTTCTCAGATATCTTAAGTAATCAGAGGAACGTTAATTCATATAAATTATTTAGTATGATGTACACTTGACAGGGTGAAGCACTTAAAGTCACACAACGAAAGGGTTATTTTTTAGAGTAACAGTAATCTGTGCACCATACACATATAGGGCTAAATTTTTAAAGGGGTCTCAATTTTCTCTCTGATTTTGTATCCTCACTCTATTTCATGCATGTATGATAGGATTAAGATATCTGAGTTTTTTACCTCAGTCACTAATTAATATATCTTAATCCTTTCATATCTGTCCTTAAAATAAGAGGCCATCTTTAAAAATTTCACCTAAAGTGCTCAATTTTGCCTTCAGATACCTCCATGCAACTTCCATTGAAGTAATTGGAGCTGTGCCTGCATATCTGATGGTGGAACTGGACTCATTGCAATTAAGGTACACATTTACCGGCATAATTAGTCATCTGGAATAATTGCTGGGCCCAGTGTGACATTCTGCATGTGCGGAATTTCCTAGATTGGACCCTCTGCGTGTGGGAGGTTGAAGTTTACGATTATAACTTTATTTCGTGCCTTAAATTTGTAGCTATAGCAGAATTTTAATGTAATTTGCTGTATTTAATTTTCCTATTTTTAAATAAGAAATGTGGAAGGAAGACATGAAAACAACATATTTTTCACAGGGATGCCTTTGTATATTTTTCCTACCCAACCAGTGCACAGACATTCCATCATTTCCACAAGTGCATTACAGATGGTACATGCATGCACAACTGGGATTTGTGCAGTAGCCCACAGTTTAAAATCTCCAACCCTGAGTGTACTGCATTTTTTTTTTCTTTTTTTTTTTCAGTACCTTTGTGCTTGCAAAAAATCAGTTGTGTAAAAAATCCCACAGTTAACTAACAGCATAAAACCCACATATGAGAACTTTGGTACTTCTTCATTCACAATACAGATCTTTAAAAAGCATGATAGAGTACTTGTTTTCCACTAACTTAAAATTCTTTGTGTTTTGTGATTGAAAATTGATTCCATGCAGCTTTTAAATTGGTGTCTCTCTCCTGCCACTGGTCTGGGGAGGAGCTGTTTACAAAAGGAATGACTTTAAAACTAATAGTTTTGGAGAGAGTCCTATAAACCCATGGTTGACCCAAAAGCAGCAGCAGATTTTTGCAGAGGTTTTCCCAAATAAAACACCAGTCCTGAATTCGTGGTCACACAAAAAATTCGAACTAAAATAAGTTGTTCTTCTGTGACGTTATAACCTGTACAAAAAAATATGAACAAAGTGAGTGCTACTGTGGTTTAGAATAGTTACTGGTGAATATTTGGGTCTAGTTCTAGAACTGCTACAAAGGACTAGTTTTCCAGGTTTTGGTTTTATTGTTATTCTTTTGCATTTATAATGCTACCAAGTTTAAGAATGGCAGAATATGTGGTTCACTCTGAAAATTATCCACTGCCACAAAGGCTGACTTATTTTGAGGAAGCCCAGGGGCTTTCACACCGCTCTTTCCATTAGTGCAAGCACAGCCAATATTAATTGCAATAACTTGTTCAAATTGAAGAAGATGCTTCTTATAGCACCACAGCTTCTTGAAAGTCTAAGATTAGATTTCTTTTTTTTTAAACAAACATTGTCATAATTTTGTAAAAAAAAAAAAAAGTGCTAGAACATTAATGTATTTTTTACTATGATTGGTTGAATGAAGAAATTATTCTTCTCGAATAATCTTTAGCTATGGTAAGCAGTTCCGGTTTAAAATAGTAGTAGGGGTTAATTACTTTAATAATAAATTTTAATACTTGTTTACTGCCTTAATTCTTAGAATGTTACTGTAATATTTTCTACATTTAAGCAAATTCATGGTTAGATTATCATGGATTTATGTCCCCTGCATCCAGAATACTTAACAGGTTTATAGTTCAGCCTATCATCACTTAAATTCTTTCACTCTTTTCATATCTGTTGCCCCAGCTTGATTATGTATAGGAAATGGGGATATCTTCCCATTTTCAGGTAAAGACTCTTGCAATGGAAGTGGTTGATTTCTTGACATTAGTGTTCCTTTGTTCTGTGTTTACGCCCTGCTTGTTCTACATGTTTGTACATTTCTTTGTTTCGTTGAGATGGAAATAAGCTAAAATAGTTGTTAAACCGTTTGTTTTTCCAAAAAGTTTCCACTATTTTTAATTGATTTTCATTGTGTGTTTTTGCAGCAAGCTTAGTAGTGGAGGAGCGAACGAGACAGATGAAAATGAAAGTGCACCGTTATAATCAGACATCAGGGTCTGGTTCTAGCCAAGAACATGAGTGTGAGCAATATACCAAGGTAAAGTCAGTAGTATTGAAATGATACTTTGGCTTGAAAATTGAAGGCATAAATCTGTTTATTTTAAATATTATATAACCCTCAAGAACACTGTGTTATAAAGCCTGACAGAAATGTCTTCGAGTAATAGCTTTTTAACATCGTTTTTACCCCATCTGATGTGCATTAGACTTAATTTTTGATCTCACCTAAAATGTGTCTGCAAAAAGCAGGACAATTCAAAACTAATGTGGGGCAGAAAGACCCTTCAACAGCTGTTAAACAAAGCCGTGTCACCTCTAGCTGAGGAAGTGCCTGGCCTGCAAATCCCTGGAGGCTGGAGAAGTGGGCCATGGAAGCGTCATTGTGACTTGGCCCTGCTCTTTTGATCTTCTCTAGGCCCAACTTTCTTTGACACGTGGAGGGCCAGACACAACTATAATAATCCAATCCCATGCAGCTGTTCTCATGTTTCCATAATTTCTTTGCATCCTAATTATGTTCCAGATAAAGTATTTCCTTTCTTGAAATACATACTGATTACTTTCATCTCCTTTTCTAACAAGTGTAAAGATTTCCTCTGCTAAGTGTACATGACCTTAGATTAAGAAGTTATATAGAGGGACCTTTTGCTTCTGAGCAAACTGCTGAAAACATCTCACACGTCTGCACTGCCACTTAGAAATCAAGCTGTGAGGCTGGAGCTGAACTTTCTGTTAAAGACATTTTGCCTTGTGATGCCTAGTGGAGGGGGAACATTTGCAGAAATCAGGAGGGGAAATGTTTGGTTAGATTCTGTGCTTCCATTTAGAGATACAGCACTGTGTGGGTGTAGGCAAAGTAAAAAGCAGAGACAAAACCAGTGGTAGCAGTGGTGGGGGAAGCATTCCTACAATTCTCTTCTCCCAGTGCCATTGAGGGTTACGTGCTTTCGATGAGTGACCACGGGATGGCAGTATGAATGTAAAAGTCCACTGTAAAAACTTCGAAGACACACAGCGACTGTTTGCTTTAAAAATGAGGTCTGAGAATAACAGTAGATGGAGGAAAATCACAGCTTTTATTAATTTAGACTTCCATGCTTCAAGAGTCGCATTTCAAAGACTTTCTTTACATCAGTAAGAACTAAATGCTTGTATTTTTATTTCTACATTTTGAAAGAGTCAAACTTTCCATTTGTGAACTGGTGCCATACAGAAGGCAGCAAATATTGTCAAGCTCTCAACAGCTGCAGACATCAGAAAGCTCCCAGCATTAACTGCCATAGCACAGACACCAAAATTTCTGTCCTTGCCCCTCCAGGGCCACTGCTTGGTGTTTTGCAGAACTGATGCATGCTCCTGGAGACACAGGTTAAAATAAGGGATAAGTGAGGTACTTGGCAGAAACAAAATCAGAAATTTACTTAGGAATGGGTAAATATGCAATTGTGCATCTAACTTGTAATAGCTAACAGACTTGAAAGATTTGTTCAGGACCTTCTTACAGTTAAATATGGAGACAACTTTAATAAGGGTGTTTCTTTTTTGAGACTGCCTCACTGTGAACATAAAACTTAAATGAAACAGTTCTCAAAGGAAAGGGAAGTAAGAGAAACAAGGTGATATTCATCACTTAAAAATGTTACTGAAGGACACCTTTTGCTACTGTCTTTCTTTACCTTCAGAAGGTGCTAAAAGAGTCAAGGAAGTAAGCAGACAGATGAAGATTTAGACAGCTCTAATGAAAATTTAGGAAGTCATATCAGGTGGTGGAGTAAAGCTGATGACTGAAGCTTCTAAGGACTTCTGACTATACGTAATTTCTGCTGCCAAAACCTGTCAAAAGTCTTTGAAAGCTGCAGGAGCACAACTTTAAATATATTTTAAAAAAACCTAAAATCGGCGGTCTAATAGACATTTTGGAATAGTGAGAAAGAAATGCTTCTTTCTTTCCAGGCAGTGGTGTTTGCCCACTGCTTCAGAAAACAGGTGTTTATATTTAGTAAGGAAATTATGCCGTGCTGCACATAAGAAGATACTAACTTCTGCTTTTCAGAGCAGTCAGCTCACATGGGTTTGATTCTTCCACTATTTTAACATTTACAAATATGTTTGTTTTATTACACATAAAACTCTCTAGTCCTTTCAAAAATTTTCTGTCAGTATGGACTGGATAATTACGTGTATGCAAAATTACTTCCATAAATTTAACTATGTTTTCTCTGATATTGAAACAAGCCTTTTGGTTTTTTTTTAAGGTATTGTAATGTGGCCTTTGCAATTTCCAATCAATTTCTGGTGCATTTCTTCAATTTTTGTAATTTCTCCCACTCAGTTTCTCAATCTTCTAGTCTCAGTAAGCAAGCACTAGTTTTTTCAAGCATGCACCATGCAGTTGGTGTGTAAACATTTTTAAGGATCTGTGTTTTAAACATCTGTTAATGGATTCTGAACAGGTAACTGTCTGCTCTACAACATCTGTAAGGTCTTGATGGCTGTTCTACTCTAATTGTTTTGAGACCTTCACAGATCTCACATCCTTATTTCCTTCAGTTCTAGTGGAAAGACTCCATCATTTATGTGAAACAGTTAAAATCTAAAAAGCCATAGAAACCACAACAGCAAAACCCTCTGTGGATTTGGCAAAAGGGTTTAAAGGAGAGCTTTAAACATCCATCTCTCTTCTTTCTTGTATATGGGTAAGGCTGCAGTGGCTAGTATGCATGTTTGTGTTGTTTCAGTGTTTGAGATAATCAAAACACTTTGGCAGCATAATTCTGGATTTGCATAGATATAAATGACAGTATATCTTTATTAGGTTCTTAATTCAAAATACCCTAAGTTTTTTATTCCACACACAAACAGAAGACAAACATCATGCTGCAGCTGCTCCAGCTTTCCATAGAGTGTGCAACACATTTTTTTGAAGGTCTGTTTATTCAAGAGAGTTACTGATCAGAACACTGTAGTACATACTTAAAAGGACATCGCTCTATATTTAGATGCACTTCTGACTCAGTTAAGACTGTTTGTGATTGGAAAGCATTTAGCATAAAGTGTAATCATGGCATTAGTTCAGTGGCACTCTTTGGATTTAACTTGATAGTAAATGTCTACAAGAAAGGGCTGGATAGGAGACTTGGGATGACAGGAGGCTGATGATGTTTAAGCTTTATGGGATGCTGGGCAAGGCACATAGGGCTAGATACAGAAAGTGCTCTTGGACACTGATGTGATGAGTGTCTTCCTTCAATCCCTCTTCATCCACCTTCAAGAAAAAAATGTTTACTGTATATCATATCGATACGACAGTCACTCCAGTACCGGCTGGGTTTCGCAAACTTGAGTGAGGTTTGTTCATTCCACTCGTGGGCTTCACTGCAGTTTTGCCATGGTTTGACTTGCTCATTTTCACTGTTCCCTGTTAGGAAGCTGAGTGTTCACAGTAACTGAGTTGGATACAGTACTGGGAAGAGTTACTTAGAATCACTGGTACTTACTGGGCTGTGGACCATCACCTGAGCTGCTCCTGAGACAGATGCTGGCAGGAATCAGAAATGAGGCCTGGGCACACCGAGGTGCTGACTGCCGGGCTGTGAACCCCAGCAGCATTTGGGGGAACCCTGTGTGAGCGGTCGCAAAACTCAAGGTGCTTTGCACATGATTCAGTGTTTTGTTCCTTGTTAGAGTAAGGTGCCTCAAAAGCTAGCTGTGATCTCAAGACTTGCACAAGCCCCTGGATGAATCTAGCCCTTAATGTTTCTGATCTGGATTTCTCTTTCCTCATTTTAACCCCTATTTAATTTTCTTGTTTAATTTCCTCATTTTAAGCACTTAATGAGGCAGATATTTTCAGATGTTAGTCATCTGAGCTTTTGTTGTAGTCGAAGGAGAGGACACTCCTTCAATTTTCAAAGCTCTGAACTATTGTATTCTCCATGGCTTTGGGAGATAAATGTAGAAATATAAATACTTATTAATATGGAAGATAATATAATTATAATGGACTATTAAATTAGTTCTAAAATGTGCCTTACAATCAGTAAAATTGCTAACATTGTTAGTCATTGAGGAACTGTAAAAGTATTAATGAAGTACGTTCTTTTGGTTTATGTCTGTGGTCTTTCCATTGACATTAACACATCTGCAGTTCATCATACCCATTTTTTCTCCTTTTGCTGGCATAGAAGAAGCAGCAGCTCCACAGGTGGTAAAGTGAATGGAAGAACTGTATTTCAGCTGTTTATATTTCAGATAGTTCTATTGAAAAAACTTTTGTCTTTGTAATGCAGAAGCAGACAGTGCAGATAGTTTGGGCATTTGATGCTAGCTGCTATTAATGTTTAAAAAAACAGATGTACTCTTTAGTAATTGCTATTAAAGTTGCTGCAAACTTCAGCAGCTCTCCCAATGTGATAAATAGCGCACCTTGGAATAGAAATGTTATGTAAGATGTAGAGTTGGAGGAGAAGTGATTGCACTGAAAATTCACTTCATTTTGAAGCTTCAAAATTACATAATATTTACATAATATGACATAATACATGACAGGGAAATTTATTGCAAATACATGCAGAGTTATGAAGAGCAGTAGTTTTCTAGATGAGGAGGACTGTAGCATATTACTTTTTAGCCCAGTTGGAAACCTGCAGGCATTACTTTAATTCAGCCCATGACGTTTTTCTTCTAAATGATAAGTTCAGGTGTATTGCAACAGTAAAATGTTCTCCCTTTAATGATCACAGCTTTGTCTTTATTTGAGGGGGGAAGGTTAACTTCAAAATTGCTTTCATTTTGTTCATTTTAGTTGAGATGACTGATTATCATATTGTACTGGAAAGGGGCAGGTAGGGAATATGTGGGAAGAGTTGTATGCCTCCTATAGAGGACAGTGAATTCATCAGAAGCAGCAGCTATAGGAAGGAAGAGCTAAATCCAGAAGAAGTAGTAGTAAAATGTAAACGCTGTAGCACTCAGCATTAATTTTCAGCATCACCACTTTTTGCACTAATCTCTGTTTCTGTGAAGGGAAAAGTTTTCAGTTTCTCGGGAATCACAGCCCTGGCATCCAGGATAAAGGGGTAGTAAAAGCTCAACCATGCCATGAAAATCTCATTTAGGAAGGGCAGCTCCATGTTATATGGAGTAGCTCTGTGATTGGAATACCAAGGCAAGTAGAAGACATGGATTCAGTTTTTTCTTTATCTCCCCTCTTACCATAAAATTCTCTGTTTACCAACATATGAAAGACTGGCTGTAAAGCCAGTCTGATATTTACAGAGTAATTCTGTACAGACTGGTGGACTACAAGGAGCAGGACAGAGTGAGGACATCTATATAGCCTCCGTTTACGGGGAATGGTACATGAACTGAAGACCCTGGTTCCATATTGAGGCTGAGTACCTAAACAGTCACTAGTGCACAAGCTGGGACTTCTGACTACTCTACACTATCCTAACCAATAAGCTGGACAACCGTGCTTGATGCTTTCTCTCTCCCTCTTCGCCATCTTTCCCAGTCCATGTAGACAGCCAATGAAAGGTGGAGCAAATTCAGTCTGAGTGAAACAGAGGGTCTCCTGCTGGCCCACAGAGAGGTTTATTTTGCAGTCTGAAAGCGAGGAAGCAGTAAAATTATTTAAGAGACTCTGCAAGCCGTTTCCAAAAGGCGATCTTACTAAACATACCAGCATAGTTTCACCTTAACCCCGTTGGTCATTTATATTCAGATAAGTCACATCAAATCCCTTGGAAAGAGACTCTCCAAATAAATCCTTGCTGTAGTTGAAAATATTTTTAAATATTGGAGTTCTTGAGTCCTTTGTGTTACCCACTTTGTTAAATCAGAGTTCTGCTGCAGCTGTTTCCATTTCAATGCCTGTTAGAGATGTTATTTGAGCTCAAGCTCAAATGCTGCAAGCTATTCTGAAAAGTTTCATTTAGTATTTGCAGCTGAAAATTTACCTTTAGTAAACCAGAGCTTTCCCTCCTGTGGATGTTTTTATTCAGTCAGCCCATGCAAGCCCCTCACAGGGTACTGCTAAGAGTTTCCTCAATGCACGCTGCTGAGGTCAAACCCCCAGGTTTTTATCCATAGATTGTTTTGCATTTTTAATCTCGGCATATGCCGTTCAGGAGCTGTGAGTAACCCTGAAACACATGCTGAGGTGCTAAATTCGCACAACAGATTTCTCCTACAGATTTCTATATTTACAGTCAGTGCTTAGTATTGTCTTTATTTCCTCCCCTTCTCTACTCCCATTAACTTCCTCGTCTTATCTGACATGTTTTACCAAGAGGTTTCCAAGTGTGCTGTGGAGACCTCAAACATAGTTGCTGAAAGGCACCAGAGCAGTAGAAGATAAACCTGGCTTGAGGACCGGAGGCCCGAAACATTCATCTGCACAAACCCAGGCTTGTGTTTGCCAGGCTATTAGAGTTAAGTCATGACATTTGCCAACTGACTCAGCCTACAACCCAGTGCCTAGTTGAGCTGGGGATATTCACAGACTGTCAGAGCTTGTGTGCAGTTCATAAATAAACTTTTATGACTTGCAGTTTTACAGAGCACAGATCCAGAAAATGAACTCCCTGGACTGTCATGTAAAAAACTGCCCAGTGTTCCCATGTGTTAATAGTTTTCCCGTAGTATGCCATGGGAAGTATGCCCCTGGTTTAGTCACTTCCCAGCCAAGGGTACCTTGCTTTCTAATGGTAGTGGGTTTACTTTTGTGAACCAGACAATGATTTGATCTTCATATTTGTGTGACTGAAGACTTAGGTAAGTGTGACATTGCTGGGATTGAAGCTTCCTTTTATGCATGTCTGAATGATGATGTGAGTAACATGAGCATTATATAATGGATGGTGTGGTGTTGCAGTTGGTTTTAACTGATCCAAGCTTCTGCTGTTAACAAAAGGGAAATACCTTCTACCTCTGCCCACATATTCCTCCTGCTGGGTCTTCTGCTAGTTGTCATGCATGTGCATATGTAAAAGCAACTAGATCAGGGAACTGATCTGCCTGAAAACAAATACTATTTTTGCTGAGTTAGCTTTCTGCCTGACTAGTCCTCTAGTGTCATGATACAAAGAAATATTTTGAGGCAGAAAATGTATTTTCCCTTTTCTGATAGAACTTAGGTATTGAAATCAATCCCTAATGTCAGCTTCATGTATCATTACATTTCATTCAGACTCATACACAGTTCTCCTGTTCCAGACGGACTTTGTACAGGTATTTCATAAGCATATTTTTTAATATTTGAAAAACTGAGAAAAGGTTCTATAGTCAAATAAATGTTATGTATGTGCTTGAGAAGATGCCTGTCCACTGCATAAATATTTCATTACTATAGTTCCAGTATACTAAAGAACCAGCAGCCTATTTCAGTTCCAGTGCTGTGATTTATTTCAAGTGTCTTATTTGGTCCATAAATACCATGTTTGGTTTCGTCACTAGGCATAAAGACATTTAATATAGGCTTTTCTCTGAATTTCATACAATTTTGTTAGATCTAAAAGGAGTTAGAGAGAACTGTCGTACTTAGGTCATTTGTTGTCTCAATATATGCATTATGTTTTGATGAGACTCCTCACCCTTTCTTTTCTTGATCTCTAGTATAATATACAAACAGATCAGTACAGAAGTTGTGATAACGTCTCTGCCAAATCATCAGATAGTGATGTCAGTGATGTGTCAGCCATTTCCCGAACCAGCAGTGCCTCACGCCTCAGCAGCACAAGTTTTATGTCAGAGCAATCTGAACGCCCTCGGGGCAGAATCAGGTGAGTTCTCAGTGCAGCTTCAATTGTATCACACCCCCTCTTGCATTTAGTGCCAAAATGCAACCAGAAATTATTGAAATTAGAAGACGACAACATAATAATTTAAGAAAAATGTTACATGCATATAATCTGTTATGCGAAAATAATCTGTCTTCCATTGCTAGATGCAGTTGTGCATCTGAAACAGAAAGCAAACGTCCCATGAGATGACAGAATAGTGTATTTGTGGCAAGTGGAACTTGAACACACACTATTATCTCGTTGCTGGCTATCACTGTAATCTCTAAGATGTTACAGCAAAATAAGGTATTACAGCCAATAAGGTACTACAGCAGAAATATCATTAGGTTTTTTACCTAAAGAACTTTCTTTCATAAAAGCTCTGGTTTTCTTTCTTTCAAACTATGTATTTATTTCCTTACCTACCTGCTTTTATTGTGCTGTTTTCATGCATATGATAAATTACTAGATTTGAAACAAATATTTGTATAGTAATTTTGATATCTCCAGTTCAAAAGTAGTTTAATTCGTTTGCATTATCAATAATCAAATATCTCTTTCATCCTTGATAATAATCTATTCTTGGTTTAGTGCTTTTTTTAGATACACAAATTGGTTCCTGTCTTCATTTAACTTGATGACAAAACTCCCACCAGCTATAATGGCTGTAGGATTGGTTTGGTAGTCTATGACTACATCTGCCAATGTTTGGACTCTCAAAAAATTTACTGAAAGTGTTATAAGACACAAGAAGAATTAAGAACTATTTAAAAAATTATCTCTATGGAGGAAATCAGTCTGATGAAAGTCTAGATGGCATCATTTAGTACTTTGGAACACTTGTAGGCAGATTCACTATCTGAGAAGTTCAGCTGTGGGCTTTTTGATCTGTTCATGTAACGGGAAGGGGTGGTGGGGAAACTCAGAAATGTATGAACTAGCTACACCTCATTTTTTTTTTAAGGAAAGTTCACGAGGGTTTTCAAAATCATGTTTCAGATTGGTGAAATTATAACCTGACAGCTGCAGTAATCCACAATTCACCAGAACATTTAAAGTTACTTCAATTCATATGTTTAAATCTTACATTTCGTTGTGTCCTACCTTTTCAGGATTTGTCTCTTACAGAGGCCTTTAGTCATACCAAAATACCTGTATTTCCTAGACATTGAATTTTCTCAAGTAGGCCCTGTCACTCATCTTCGGCAGGTTGAACAAAATAGGGTTTTTTCCCATAAATATCTCTGCATTGAACAGATTTTATCAGAAATATTCTTTGGATTCAGGATGTCTGATCGCAAATATTAGAACCAGGAGAAACAGTAGCCTCATGTGAGTCTGGGAAGGGAGAAACCTGGGGCCAAGTCCTTGCTTTTGTTCAACCTCTTCCATTCTAATAGCAGAGCACCTTGGGTACAGGATTAGCCAACTAGTGTACAAAACCAAATGTCTGCAATGGGAACTCCAGTTCAGCTTCATTCTAAACACCTAAAGTGAGATCTAAATAGAATTCAGATGTCCTCCCATTCTGATACAGTCCGCAGAATCCATACCACAGAGATTAGACACTATATACTTGCTTGCTTTCATTTTCTCTAAATTCAGGTAGTACTTCCATAGTGAATAAAATGTATAGTGATAATATACAGTGCAGCTCATTCAGTAGAAATGTGAGGAAGAAATTAATAGATTCATAAATTACTCATAACTTTCAACATTTTTCTTCTAAGCTGGCAGTGGTTTTGCTCCACTGCAAGACCTGTTAAAATAAGTGGGACATGCCTAATGTACTACCTTTGCACTTATTTGTTGAAATAGGCTAATTGCAGTGGAGTGAAATTTAAAATAATTTTAATGTTATGCTGGAAAACATTGTATCCAGCAGATTAACATCCGTGGTTCAAAATTTTCCATTTGAGTTGTCCACACTTATTTTTGCATGATTGTCTATCATCACTATAAGAAGGTCAAAGGCTTTAGAGCCCTGCAAAAATCTTGTATCTTGGTAATTAGATACCAAAAGAGGTCAGAACGAAAAGAAGGGTGTTGAAGAAAAGAAAAGGAGAAGGCATTTTGCTGATGATCTGAGACAAAGTCAGCTTCCTGCTCTCCCATGCCTGTACTGGTAGCCTCTGTCACATAGTCTTTAGTAAATTATTTGTGCAGTTCACTTGTTACACGGAAGATTTAATTTGGGGAAAAGGTTGACCGAGATTCATGCTGTTTAACTTTAGCCTTAAAAACTATGTATTGACAGTGAAATTCACATAAAAATTAGGTTTTTGTTAAATTATTTGTCTAACTTCCCGAAGTCATTATTAAAAAAAAGCAAACACCAATTATGTTGGATGCTTCACCTCATCCTCAGATAGGTGTCAAAGACAGGTGTAATGTTAAGTTTAAAGACAAAGTTCATTGAACTGCCTATTTTAGGCACCTACCTTTGTTCTTCAGATACCTTCTGGAGATGAGTGCTATGAAGAATCTATTAAGCATACAGTAACTCAAAGGAGGTGGCCCAGTTTTAGCCATCTCAGTAAACTAAGTCCTTTAGCTGGTGTTCTTAGGTGCCTTTTGTATCCAGAAGAAAAATACATAGATGCAGAATACACAAGCGGGATTCCTGGTCTGCATCACCTTTGGAAAGGGTATCTCTGTCTCTTTCTCCATTAAGTAGAGAGAAATGAATTCTAGGGCTTTTGACCTGAGGGCTGAGTTAATCAAATTAAATGGAGAAATGTGATTGGAGAGAACTCAAGAGTTCAAATTAGTAACCTGAAGTGCAACTATGCTCCTCTAGCATTTGTACTTGAGCTAAGAAACACGGGTTATTCATATTAAGAGCCGTGGTGTCAAATTTCTGAATGTGAAGTGTGCCAGCTTAAGACAGCAATAGTTTTAGTTAATGTTGCTAGTCAATATAACACCATCATCCCTTATGTTAATGCATCTGTAAAACGGGATATAAATTTAACTCCTAGACATATTAAAATGAAAGGTCCTGTCCTCTTTGGGGCTGTCATTAAGAAGGCAAATTTTTGTTGGAATTTTGTATAAAATATCATTACTTTTAAATGTTAAAAGGACCAAAGTTTCAGGTCATAGTGTGTGGTTTATATTAACTTACTTCACCACCACCACTTACTTCACCTGCCAGAACAAACAGCTTCCTGACTAAGGAAAGAACCTTAAAAAATCTAGCTAATGCCTTTTCCCCATCAATCCGGGCAGAACTGATCTCTCTCTGTCTCTCTTCTCCCTCACTTCAGACAATGTCTTCTGTATTATCCTGTTTTTATAAATTGTTTTTTCTTCATTCAAACAGTAAAGATTTTAAAACCTGAAAGCACATTTTTCTTGGGACTCTAAAGTCTATGGGTATTATCTATAAGCGTAGAACAATTTGTGGGGGTTTTCAGCAATTTTTAATTTTACCGAGTAACTCCTTCAGTTACATTACATTCAAATTACATTGTGCTTTTAATAATGTATAGCATTTATAGAATGAAACAGTATCTGTACAGCAAGGATAAAACCAGTCAATGCAGAACAACACAGAAATACTGTACATCTTCTTGGAATAGCTAAATAACACTCTAGCTATTCTTTGGGTCAGAACTCCCAAATTTAAAGTTTTGTAGTATTAGGAAACTTGAGCGTGTTGAAGAAGTTAGTAACATAGAGAGAATGAAATAAAATCTTCCCTTTCCATTAATGACAAGACTGTGTCTAAACCTTTTAAGGCAGAAGACTGATTCCATTCGTACATTATATTTGTAATTGAACTATCTGTCAGAAAGCTGTGACATAGCATGCATAGAAAATACCATTAGTTAATCTTCAGTCTGGAGACTGTTGATTTACACTTCTAATAGGTTGCAAGAGCGAATTATGATTGATGCAATGTCTAAATAGAAGTACATAAAATAGCTTCTACATTTCTAATTTGTTTAGCATTTTCAGGTGAATGTTGTAGCAAGTGGCTATGAGTGGATAAACTAGTCTGCATATGAAATTATATGAAATTATTCCAACCATCTTTCTTGTTACCATCCTCGGAAGATTGGTTGGCTGCCATGCTCTCTAGTGGAAGTGCAGACAAATATCAGGAATTTTTGTTGTGGGAACAAAATGTTCTGGGACTTTTGGCTTGAATCAGAATCAGACTTATGAGTTAGTCTTGCCATAGCATTTGGAGTTGGTGCATATTTCATGACTGAAGTCAGATTACCACTCCTTCTTTATGGAGGTTTGCTTTCATCAGTCATGGTGTTTATGTATTCATAATACAGTTAAGCAATACTTTGTGCCTGTCTATGCTACAGATGTTACTGTACATGACTCAGGAACATTTCTCACATCCTAAATGGAGCAGGAGGAAATTTTTCATGGTTTAATGCAAATGATTGATAAGTAAGAATTCACGTTAAACACATGGTTATAAATCAGCACCATATGGGCTTGATCAGACAAAGAAGGACGTTTGCTCACTTCATTAAAAATTATGCCCAGTGATGTCATTGCATCATTTTTCATTAGGGGCCTGCTTATGCAAAGATACCTGGACTTCTTGACGATTTTCCATTGCACCCACTTATTTCAGAAGGTTTCCAAATCTGATTTCTTTCATGCTCTGGAAGTTTCTTTCTGTTACAGGGTAAATTTATTCACAGGGAGTTTAAACACGTTGTTCATATTTGTCCCTGTGCCAATATTGGCATCTTGTTTAGATAGGTTTTTCTTGCTCTATTTACTCCATGGGGCATCATAGCAAGCAATCGTAGCCGAATGGTTTAACTAGCTGTTGTTTTACTCAGTTACATATTATATCCTTTCTCTTTTGTTGGTCATCCTAGCAGCCTTTCTCTGCCAGTTTCCAGTTTGAATGAAACCTTCTTGAATTCTTGTGACCAGTAGTGTAGACAAGGTCTCCTGCACAGTGTCATTAATTCTGCCCTAACCAACACATGGAAGAATCCATTTGCTTTTTTCATTACCATAATACTTGGTTGTGCCGGTTATGCAGCAATTGGCCAAAATGGTCAAAAACTGTAACCATGTCAGAAGCTGTACCTTTGGAGGCTTAGTTACATCTGGATGGTTTCTTCAGTTCCCTGTATCTTCTTCAGAGTCCTTTCTCCTCGAGTACCAAGCATGCATGAAGAGCTGGCTGATACCAATGTGGACCATGGTACAGTGTTCTGTTTGGCACCCTGCTTCTGGCCTTTCCTCTGCAGGCTCTCCTTGCCACTTCAACCAAGAGGAAATCTGAGAAACTGAGATATTTTTTTCTAACCCCTTGTAGTTTTGATTAGCTATACTTACTGAGCGAGAAGATACGGTGAATCCAAATTAGCTTTCAGATATAAACTGTGGTTTCCAAATATCCTTAACTTTTTGTACTGAAAAGGAGCTGTCTGCTAATTCATGAACCTGCTGTACATTTATTTCTTTTAAAATGAATGAGCTTATTAAAGTTGCGTTTGACCATGACTGAAGATTCGCACTAAAAGTCTGAATGTCACTGTGAAACTGAAGATAATACAGCTAGAGTATCATGCAACATTAACTTTTAGGATCCTCAGTTTTTGCTTAACTCCAACAATTCTTCCAGTTTCTCAGCAGGGATTAGAAGTACCCCCTGCTATGTCTATGTCAGTCTCTGTGAAAATAACCTAATGTTCCTCTGCTGCTTGTACTCTCATGCAAGGAGCTAACTAGAAATCAGGTCATTTAAATATTTTCTTTTCAAAGCATTTGGGGACTTTCCTAGTTACTGTGACAGTTCTGAAAGCTCACACTTCTGGAAGAGGAGTCTGCTGGCTTTACGTAGATGTAGGAGACTCCCTAGCACAGGATAGTGTCCCCCTCCTTATGCTGTTGTACTTTTTTGTCCTGTTAGTTACTGTGGAGCCAGTTTCTTCAAGCTCTTAAGGTGAAGAGCTTGCAAACTCTTAAGCCAGGCAAAGGCTCCCGGTGACTCAAGTAAGACTTCTCCATTCCCCGCTTCTAGACCTGCCCAGAGACATTCTGCTTGGAGTTCATTGGGAAACGGTGAGTTCTGACTGGTGGCTTTTCTGTGCTTGTAGCTCCCTCTTACTTAGTAATGTTTGTGCACATAGATCCCTCTTTCTTTTCAGAGTTTCATTTCATGCTGCTTATTATGCTGTTCTCTTACATAAAATGGTCAGTGACTTTAGTGTTGAGCCAGGTGAAGTAACTGGAGGTTTGCCGTCTCGTGGAGGACAAACAGCAGCACTGACCTGCAGAAGATCTCTCAAGGATATGTAGCTACAGAGCACTCTCTAGATTGGAAACAGGTTTTCTCCAATTGCTTTTCCATCCTCCTACATCATGCATTGGAGCTAGTTTAATAAAATTTGTGGTGATGAGGGAGATTGGAGTACACAGAGTCTGAAGGGTCTTCTGACCTCTTCTCGGCCTTCCCAAAAGTTCTGCCTGTAACAATCATAAGCCTTTGTGATGTGACCTGTGCAATAAAGTTTTTCAGTCCTTCCCCCACCCTCTCTTTAGACTAGGGCTGCATCCATCTTTGTCAGCTCACTAATTCACTTGAAATGCAGCGGTACTGCACCACAGTGCCAGCTGAGCCAAGCTTAACTTCATGTCATGACAGTCAAGGAAAAACGTAATACGCCAAGGCATCTCGGTTGATGAGACTGAGGTCTGTGTTGAAATAAAGAAACACACTCATTTCATGTTAACTTCACAAGTAATTAAAATCTATATATTGAATTTGTGCTACAGGGTATAGTTAAGATTCTTCATCCTTAAAAAAACCAAGAATGTAAAATCTTTTCATTATTATTATAAATATTGCAGACAGAACTAGTAGAAGCAAAACCAGAACACTTCAGTTCATTCATCAATAAAATTAAATCACCTGGAAAATGGGAACAAATTACCAAGTATTTCCAAACTGGCTTTGTGTGGGTTATTCACTATGCCACACTCTAAACCTAGGAGAGGATCCTAAAAATGTGTTGACTATTACAGATTTTTTTTTACTTTGTGTTATGTTTCATCCCATGTTCCTTACACAAACCTGTGTAAGGGCAAGTTCACATTATATAATATAAAGAAAGGACCGAGCTACATAAAGTTGCAGTGAAATATGCAGTACTCTAGCACAGCATGCAAGAGATCCGTTTGGGTATACCAGACCAAATTGGATGCTCCTCATTTTTATAGCTCTCACTACTGGTATTCTGGATAAAAATAGATGGTATTGTAATTGTGCTAGATGCTGTCAACACAGATCCTTGTCTGGCAAAGGAGACATTGTCATGCACTTGGAAGCATGGTGGTTCCTCATTCTAGGATTTTGAGTGAGTTAATGGCCCAGTTTGACCTAATGTTGAGGCCAGCTTCTTCTTCATGGAAGAAAGGAATTTTTGGTTCAAGGCACTATCGCAGAGCTCAAATTGCTGTGATTCCCTGGTGAACTGGCCTCTCAAAATGGTTAAATAGTCACTCTGTATATTGATAGTGAACGTCACCAATGGATAGCCAGCAGAGAACAGTGGTCTGATTCTTCATTGAAAGATCTCTCTTCCCAGTGTTTGCTTTTGTCATGTTGACCTTTGTACTAAGATGGATATTTGGGGGGAATTTGCAGGGAACTGAGCGTTTGAAGTATATTTTCATACCAGCCACCTTAGCTGTGTGTGGGGAGTGGAGAATAAAGGGGGAGATGATTAATAGCTTTTTCTGTTGCACAACAGTAACGAGCAGCAGTGAGTGACCATCAGCAGTAAGGGAAGGGCAAGACAGTGAGCTACAGGCTACAGGTGCAAGAAGGACCAGATGGTTTCAGTGAAGGGTGAATGTGTGTTCCCCACAACCGATGAAGGGTTGTGGTTAGTGATTTATGCTCAGGTTCTGTGAAGTACGTAGCCTGTGCTGTGCCACACATGCTTTGCTGGAAAGAAAAGGATTCAAGTTCATGGCAGCACTTTGCTGAATCTTGATGTTAAGCGCTTGTTTGTATGTTTTATTCTGGCTGGCTGGACTTCTGCATGGCACTGAGCAGTTGCAATGAAGTGTCAAGCCCTTTCCTGTTCCCATTAGCCTCAGGAATTAGACTGTCTCAGCACCTGTATTAACAAGTTAATTAAGCACATGGCAATAGTGACCATCTGCTTCTATTTCCCTAGTATTTTTTAACAATTATTTGTTTGTAATTTTTAAATACAAGCTATTAAAGTCAGTATTAGAACAAAGATATAGTGCTTTAGCTTTTGTTCAGCATGACCAAAACAGTAATGGAATGCCAGTTTGATGAAAAAAAAAGAATGTTATAAATGCCAGAAGACAACTTCTATATTTATGACACTAATTATATTGCTGATAATTTGCCTGTGTATGACTGTTTCTTTGTAATCAAGGTTTCTGTTGTAAACAAGACATTTAGGGTCACTAAGTAGAGACTGATTGTCTTATATAATGTAATAAGCAACGTTTATTGTGCAGTGGCTTCTAGTGGTTTATAGTTCTGTGTTTAAATACTGAGTGAGATTAATTAGTTGATATTGCAATGGAGAACATCTTCCCTCTCACAGCTAGAATGGGAGCATCCATAATGTAGCCAGCGCTGCTGACAGACTAAAGACTTTCCATGAGTCTTACTATTAAAAATAAACAATAAAAGCCCTCATTGGATTCATAGCCATATGTCTGCTATGTTTTCAGAAGATTTCTTTTCATCTTGGAATTTTCCATTGCAAAGTCTTTATTTTAAAATAGAATGTTTAAATTAGCATTTTACTATGTGACTGGTGTTAGCATTTATTCAGTCCAAAGAGTATCTCAATTTTAATGATGCAGAGAACGGCATATGGGGTAGCATTAAAAGCAGCAGTATTTTTCAAAGCATTGGATGCTTTAAAATCATCAATGAAACTTGTCTATTCCATAGCTGCTAATCAAACTTCTACTGCAAGAAAAAATAGAGGTGAAATCAGGACCATCAACAGTGGGTGCTAGATTCAATTATTTCTTGGATGTAGGCTTTCCACATTTAACATGCCCATTTGCACTGTGTTTCATCTCTAAGTACTTGTGTGTGTGTCCCTAGTACGTGTTTGCATTAGTGTTGTGCTCACAAGAGATACAAACATTAAATAAAATATGGAGGCTTGATAAAAAAAAATGAATGCAATGCAACCTATTTATCGCAGTGAAAAGGCCATGCATACAGGACATTTTGGAACAAGTCGATTAGTGAAGTGTCACAACCTGCAGCCCACACTGCAGTCACCTCCCTCCTCCACTGTATCTCCACAATCTTCCCTGACCCAGACTGGCCAGCTGGCAGACCAAAGAGAATAGATAAATACTGAGATCATATAGCAGCCTTTCTCTTATCTGCGTAGTTAGCAGACTTCACGAAACTTGTAAAACCTTGGTGTCTCCAACTCCTTCTCAATGGATCAGTTCTGATTGAAATTCACCACCATGAGGCAGTAAGGGGATGAGTGATAGGAGCTGTAAGGGTTGTGTAAAGAGCACAGGAAACAAGGCTAAAAGCTCAGAAGTTTCATATCTGAGTTAAAAAATGAAGTTCACAATTTTATGTCTTTTTTCTGAATTGGAAGTTTGTAAGCCAAAAAGTAATTTGACTTTCAGATGAGAGTATGATAAAGAGCACTTGAAACTCTTAAAAAGTCTGTACTCAAGATAGTGATATATTTTTACAAGAATTAGTAAATTTTTAATGATTATTTAGAACCTTATGCTTTGGAAAACATTAGCATAATGGTAACATTTTAAATCTGAGCTTAAAAAGCACACTACTTCATCTTTTTATTTACAGGCTAGGAGTTTGACTATTTTGTGTGCTTAAGATACTGATACCTTTATTCAGCTTCCCCTAGGGGGGAACTGATACTTGTCAATACAGAGAGGTCTTTTAAACAATTACACTACTCTTCAATTTTTTACACACACCAGAAGTTCAAGCCAATGGAAAACTTCTCAGTTGTCAGTGTAACTGTATTGAGTAGTAGTGGTATGACTGCTACTTTGCTTAAAATACAACAATTTAAAAATGAGAAACAGATGTAAGACGAAACAGTCCAAGCCAAATTGTCTTGAAAGATAATACAATTTTAATATAGTGCAAAATGCAGCTTGTGGCCAATGCAAATTCCCTAGCAGGGTTAGCAAAGACTAAGAGCTTCACAGATGTGGACAATTGTGTTCTAGCTGTCATCAGATCTGAGAAATGAAGGACCATCTTTTCAAAACTTCAGGATGGTAATAGTGTTTGTTCTCACAAAGAAAATAGTGTTTATGCAACAAAAAGCCTGATCAAACCTCTCTAGGAACCTTTTCGGCATTGGGCAGATTTAGGACTTTGTTGTCTCATCTGCATCCCCAGCTGTCTGAGAAGCAGAGAGTAGGGCTGTCAGATTCTACCTGATCTAAACAATCTCCTGTTGGCAACAGAGGAACTGTCACATTTTGAGCTGGCCAGAGTTTGTCAAGAAATGTTATAGTGTATAGCTGAGGACAGGTTACCCAAACCATAACACAGCGTAAGAAACTCTGGGTAGAAATAGGCAGTGGGAAGAAAAGTGTCTCCACAGAATAGTTACCATAGGGACTGTTTTCTTTTCTGGAAGAGAGGATATAGTAATTTGGTTTGAGAGTGATCTCTTGCATTAGTCTGTGATGTCATGGTTAGTCTCCGTGCCTCCAAACAACATAACTTACTTAGATGTCAAAAAGTCAGAAAACTACAATTTTAACAAAGTTTGGCTGGCTAAGCAATTCTGTACACTCACTGAAATTGATACTGACCAGATATGGAAAAATGACCAGCAAATTGACTGGAACAGCTGTCAGAATAAATTTAAAGTCACCAAAGCCCCTCAGTCTAAAATACTTCAACTGAAAACAAAAAGGAAAAATTTAACAGTTCTGATTTGTTAAGTTTATGGCTGTTCATTCTTCAGTTCTTGATATATTAGAATAAAATATGTTTTTATAAAAAATCACTTCTTTAAAAATGTAGCCTAAAATGGAAAGAAAAAAACATGTTATAGTTCTTAGATTTATGGTTATATTTAAAAAAAACAGAGGAAAAGCAGTAGTATTTTTGCTTGCATATATGAATAAAATATTCCACCAGTTCTACTGCTTACATGTGAATATTTTTAGTGACATAAAGCACTGAATTCAAATTTGTGTAATCTAAAGAATGCTTACTAAAGAAAACTTTCATAAAACTGATATTAAAAGAATATGAAGAGTGCAGAGCTAAGTGCTGAAAGATAGGAAATACTAGACGTGAGCCTGCCTGCGTAAACTTGGCCTTTCTGTGTGTATGCATACTCATTTAATTAGTTTCACATTTCTCTCCATGGAAATTGCCTCGATCAGTGCATGGTATGGGCCTGTCCCAGGGATAAATGAAGGCAGTGCACATAATGAGTTGGTCATCTTTAAAACTCAAATTGTCTTTGTTGCAGAAGCTGGAACTTGTTTAGAGAATGAGGGGGGAATTGTAGAAAGAGAAAGGGTGATCTGGCTCAGCTGGTTAATTACTGCTCTGGGAAATCAATCTCTTCAGGTTTCTGCCCATAGCTTTTGTGTGATGATTGACAAACCACTTCAAACATGTCTTCATTGGTGACCGTATGCTGCCTGTTGCACGTCAGTTTATTCTGGCTTGATGCTGTGGATTCGATCCCCTCATCACGGACAATCTTTGGAGCAAAATCATACACAGTTCTTTGACATTCTGGTTCATCTAACCCAGTTACTTAGTGAAAGATTGCACAGGTTGCATGACTGCTGGGTTCACCATGCAAAACGGCATGAATGGCCCATGGAAAAAAAGTGTGCTTTCTCTGCAAAAGCAAGAGGATAGTGAGGGTTTTGTTGCTACAAAAGATAAACTGGCCATCTCATGGGAGGGTCATAATATAATAAATAGTTGCGATGGTATGGTGGAAAGGCTTTTGTTCAGTCTCGGAATATTTAGGAACCATTTTGTCATCAGAAGGAGAGATTAAAAGAATTTATTCCCCGAGTTTTCTTAATCTCTTCCTGCTTCAGTATCACCATGAACCAATCTCTTTCCAGGGATTATTGTCCATCTCACTTTTTTGCACTCCAATCAGATGACTTTGTCTTGAGTCATGCCAGATGGCCAACAGAGAAGATGCAGTTTTCCTGCATCCTGGACGGCTAATTTTCCCAGATCCAGATTAGCCAAGAGAAGCAATTCCTGGGAAATACCGACTTTCTGCCTCTAGCCTTGAGGCGAAATAGTAATATTCAGGAAATGTGCAATCTATTTAGCAATAGGATCCGCGAGTGAGTAGAATGCCACTTTGTAATAGAAAGTCACCTGGTATCTTAACTGTTGATCTCTTTGAAGTCTCTTAACATGAGAGTTATGACTTAAAGATGTTGTTTTATCAACATTGCAGATACTCAAAGGAACAGAAAACAGTTTGTGCCAAATAGAAGGTTCACCTCATTGGTATCTTTTAGTCAGGCACCAGCCATAAGTACTTCTCGAAGTGAAGTGAATTTATTTAATTGTTTATTATGCAACGGTAAAATGTGGGTGTTTGGTTTGGTTTTGTTTTTCTTTTTAATTCCTTCAAATGACCAGACAATCTGTTATGGTATTTCAGCTGACAGCTTGGGCAGAAACCAGGTATGAAAATTCCTACCTAAATTTTTCATATTTGACAAATTTGAGGAATAGATGTAACTAACAGGCAAGCAACTAACATTATAACTGACTGGCAATTTGCATCTAAAATCTCCACAGTGTAAGCATTCACCACAATACTTGAAGTAAATTGACAATCCTACTTAGTTTCTGATTGTCCAAATCACTGCGGCTCAAAACTGAACACCAAAACCGATTCATTAATTAGTGCACTTCTCAGTTTCATTAAAGAGAGAAACATTTTGAACATGTCTGGTGATTAAGTAATGTTGTTTCTTAGGTGATCTCTCTTCAGGCAAGGGCAAGCACACTGATGTAACCTGAGTCACAACTCTGCTTTTTGAGGGGGAAATAGAGGACAATAGCCTCCAAATTATTGCCTTGGAAGAAAGATATATGAAAACAGTTAGGCTAAGCTGCTTAAAAAATATAATGTATCCTTTTTACCCCCAAACAGTATATTAGAGATGTAAACTTCTGGTTCTGAGGTCATTTATGTATAAAACCAAGGTGAAGCCAGAGTAATTAATCTTCTAATTATTCAGTATCTAAAGATAACGATTTTTTCAAATCCGTCATTATAAACTGCTTTATGTGTCTGTCAGAGAGGAGAGAGATGGAGTTTTTAATCCCTTCAGAACATCTGTACATGAAAAATGTACTATGAAGCATTGCTTGTGCATTTTTAATTATCTAATTATGCTTCCTCTTTCAAAGAAACTGTCACATTACCAGCAGCCTTTCTTAATGATTTTTAAAAGACTGAAAAATAATTTTAATTGCTTTCTCATTTAATTATAGCAGTTGATTAAGATGAAATGCAATTCATAAACTTTTAGTATAAGAACATTACACTAACATTTTTAACAGGCAGTACATGTTATTTTTAGAATGAAGAAATGTCGGAAAATAGCTTTAGCCATGGCTCAGACCTCAGAGTAGCTCTCACTTGCTTTATCTTTAGCTCAGTTTATCTTTTTAAAAGTGTTTTCTGTCTTTGTTAGTCCTGTCCTTCCAATGTTCCCTGTAAACTTTAGGTTTTCCTCCTTCGTTCCCTATTTTGTGGCTATTACCTGTTGCTATTATTTACTTTTGCAAAGGAGCAGTGACCAAAGTATTTAGCATCAATGATGTAGCCTTTTTACAGAAAGAGAAGTGAGATCACAGGTACTTCAGTACCTCATGTTTTAGAGAGAAAAAAAGCAATACAGCATGCTGTAACAGGGATAATAATATGTTATTGCAGAATGTTATACAAAGAAAGAAAAACTGGTGAATTCAGCTTTCTTGCTACTGAAGAAAGTTTCCTCCATTCAGTGGTGAGCATAAAATCCTCCATATTTCTTTGTTTGTCATGCAACGCCCCCCAATACCTATTTTCTTGATACACATTTAACTTTTACATGCTTGCTATGTCTGGTACACTTAATATATACATGGTTATTTGCTGTCAAGTTTGGGTCATTTGAGCTGTTCGCCCTCTGATTCCCATTAGCCTGTCCGCATCAGCATTAATAGCAGTAGTTAACCTGGAGCAGCGTCTGTGCAGTAACTAACTGCTGTCCTCTTGCTTTCTTTTTATGATCCGTGTGATGAGTTGGCTTCAGGCTGCCAGGGCAGTGGGTATGGGCAGGCAGACACAGCGGCTCCCGCGCACAGAGACAGCTGTTCTGCTTGTTTCAGAGAATATAAATTAACTTGATGAAATGTTCTTGGAAAATACTCGAAATCTGATCATCTTTTGTCATGTTCAGACTCACGTTCTGAATTATTATTCTTGCATTTTGTGGAAAAATGTTATTTTTACAAGTTTAAAAGAGATCTGTTAGAGCCGTGAAACTTGCCCAGTTCACTGGTCAGTGTGTTACTGAGAAAAGCGTTTTCACCAGATTTCTGATACTCTATTCCAACATGGAAATTTCTTGGTCTTCCAAAGTAGGATGTTAACCAGTTTAGCTCCCAGAGGAGACTTACCTGTAGTGAAATCTTCTCCAGCCCTTTCCTTGGTGAGAGTTTACACAGAGAATACAGTGGTACTGGAACTGTGTCATCGCATCCATCTCACTGAGTAGCACTTTTAGACAATATAGGAATATTGTCAAAAACTGATATAATTTACAAGAGTTACTGCATTTCAACACCAATAGGACTGTAATATGGTGACTTCACAGGAGAAGAAATTATGTTTTTCCTATTGCAATAGATATTTCATGGATTTAATATATGATCAATGTGCACATTAAATCAATATGTAATTCCAGTTGGTACAGACTGTACAGGCTGTACAAAATGGTTATTTCATTGAATCAACTAACTTCTATGTGGTCTAAAAAAGTTTCTTGACTAGAGAGAATTTTAATATGTGATATGCGTTTGCCCTTTGGTTTGTAAAGCACCATGTTGGAATTGATTTATGAAATACCATAAATTGTACGGTAATTAATCTTGCATCAAATGTCATATATGATATGTAAATATAGCTATATATTCTAAGACTGACAGAGCAATTTGTGGATACCAAACGTAGGGTTTTGGTTTATTAATTACATGTCATAGAATACTAATAACAAGACTTCAGTTTATTTTTAGAAATATAATTTTCCTCATTATAAAGGAGTACTCATCTTCCCTTTGGTCCACACCTATTACATGTTTAGGAGGTTATTAGTATTCATGAGCTACCTCATTGCAAAGGAGTACCTCAGGGACTATGAGTTAGTACGTGATTCTGCATTGAACAGAAGAGAAAGGAAGCATACTAGCTCGGGCTGGTGAAGGCCAGGGATTCTGTCGAAAGATTCAGGTTCCTGCAACTCTGTGGAAGGAGCTTATATTAGAATATCATCTGTATGGCAAGGAATACAGGGGATTATTTATTTACTCATGGCTCGCATTATTGGAAAAATGGAGTAAAAATGAGTGATCATGAAAATAAACACCTAAAGTATTTTTTTATAAATCTTCAGTCAGTCTAAGAGAACGAAGGAAATACTGTACTTTTTAGCAATGGCTAATCACTTAAGATTTTTTCCTTAAAGGGAGTTACTTCCAGATATTATATAGGTGAGTTTATGGGCAAAGGTTGTTTGAACTTCCTGTGTCTTACTATCTTTCTTTTTCAGGTGATATGTACTATTGCCAGGTACTTTATGTAGTTACTGAGAAATATTGAGTCTATATCTAAATAATAATTTTCTCAATCCAAATAATTTTCGAGTATAATTCTATGCATTTTGGATATATATGTTAGATATGTGTGTAGAAAGATATACAGTGATTCAATACATATAATTGGCTTTGTTTCGGTTCTATGTAGTTGTGTGTGCCGTAGTTTAATATGGGCAAGTATAATCCAGTGTCTTTGTACTGCGTTCATTTTATAGAATTTATCTCATGATTAATTTTTATGGCAGCTTGTAACTCAAACTACTGTTTGAATAATTTTTTTTATCTTAATAGTTCAGTCTTCATTCCCATAGATACAACTTTAAGGCACTGGCAGCTTGCAAAACTGCAAGTGCTGCTTTCTTTCACAACTCTGATGGCTGACATGTAAATACAGGCTGGATTTTGCCTTGTGTAGTACAGATACCAGTTTAGATAGGATCCATCTCAGCTGCGTAAGTTTCGGCAGGAAAATGTAAGCGTTTTTCCCTTGGGAAAGGCTTTGCAGCTGATGGGAGTCTGGGGGTAGCAAGTGACCCCGGTCCTGAGGGACGGCTCCGCTCCTGCTGGGGTCAAAGGGGTGGCGGCTTCAGTGGTTTCCTTCAATTAAAAAAAATAATAAAATCAGGTGACTCTTTTTCCGTGCTAAATATCTGTGAAGTAAAGCAAAGGCATGGATAGTCTGTAACTATTCTTAATATAGACATTGATTATGTTGTTATGCCAATAATTAGAAATAGCGTAAGATTTTTGCTGAACTAGTCAATGAAATAATTGCTAAAGAGGGTAAAATAATTTACAATAAAAAGGTAGTAAATTATTTAATTTAGAAATAAGTGGAGTATACTGATAAATACATTTCTCTTAGTTATCCTGCTACTGAAAACTGTATTTGTTTATAATGTTATGATAAGTAGGCTCGAACCAACAGTATAACTTAATTTACCAATTTTAGCCATAGGACTGCAAAAACTTACAGCCACATTTAAATGAATGTGTCAATAATACCAGCAGGTCCAGTAAAAGAAAATTAAATTTAGGTATGTTATTATCAGAAGGGTTAAGTGCAAAAGGATATATGTAAATTCATGCAGGTCTTTTGCTTCTTTGTGCTTCATAAATTAAACCCTAACTATACTGAAGAGAGTAACAGTGTGAGCTACGAGCTATTTCTTCAAGTGACAGCCAGGAATGGAGTGGAAAAATATTGTGTTCTAAAGGTACTCAATTAGATGGTATAAGAAGACTGAATTTTAAATGCCTGTTCTTTTGACACTGTTCAAATCAATGTCAAATAATAAACTAGCACAAGGATTAGCTGAACGCAAAGGAATCTTTATCTGTTTTCTTAGTTATGACGAGGAGAAATATTGGACAGCTGTAGGATTTGATACTTGGTCCTATCCCATTAAGCCTGTTTCTAGTAAACTAATAGCTGTTTTGTACTAGGAGTACACTAGAACATATTTCCTAGGAAAGTGGAACTTCATGTTTGCAAGGTAAAAACAAGTACAAGATTAATCTGAATTCCAAATATCTCATCTTTTTTTTTATTAAGGTGAATTGTGTAGGCCCCTCTACCTGTCACAAGGAATGAAAATTGAAATTTATGTGGGTCTTTGAAAAAGCAATTTATCTATCATTCAGAATGTATTCATAGTCCTTGAATTAGGGAATTAATACATAAAAAATGGGATTTTCCTAAAGTTACAATACTATCAATTTGTACTTCTCAGTGGATGGACATCATTGTTTCCTAAACTCTTATTAAATAATGTGAGATTAGAGCGTTTCAGCTCCATTGTACAAAAAAGCGAAGACCGGCATGAAAACATTGTGAGATTAGTATTTGTTATCTTCTTAAACACTTGAAATTCAGTAGACCAAAGTCAATAGAATGATAAACAATTATTTCTTCAATTGCATGGCAGATTTTATAGTCCATTAAACTTTATTGCTGTAAATGATACATCTGTAGATTAGTATGTCAGCAAAGTACTTGTCAATATAGCTCAAATGTCAACAGATGCTCTCAAGTATTTTCAGTTTCTTCCCTCTCCCTTAGTAAAGCATTGATGCATAAACTTGAGAGTTCCAGAATTGACAACAACTCCATGGCTCAAAGTTGGTACAAAATGACTACAGAAAGCTTTGAATGAGGGGCATCACCAGCATCGCAGAATGGTCACTGAAATCCAATTCTAAGTGCTGGTGGAAAAAAATGACCCATGTGGAAAGCAATTATCCATGCCTAATCAAAGTAGAAAGTAGAACCCCTGAAAATGAGGCCTGTGTGTTTCTATACCCTCCAAGTACCAGGTGGCACTTTTGGTCCACCTTCTGCTTGAGATGGCAAAGTGTCTCCTCCTCCAGAGAAGGAAACCAGGCAATGGTGTTGCCTCCTGCACCCAGTGGGCAACAGTGTCCTCAGCAGAAGAGAATGGACTCAGCCTCAGAAACTGGCTGGTGCAGGAATGACATTGCAAAGCCGTGATATACTGAATTAGGGATCGAAGTTTCTGTTTGAACACGGGGACTGTGTGACAGCACCCCGAGCTAATGATGCGGGTTGATTGCATGTTCAGACAGGATTATCAGGCTGTACATGTGATCTCCAGTTTTAAGGTTTTCTTGATAAGTGTGCAAGTTAGTAACATCGCTGCTTCTTAAAGAGAAAACATTTCCTAAGATTCTCTGGCCATGGCTAGGATTCTGTGCTAGAGCTATGGACCAGTGTGCAGCCCGAAAATTAAGGAATATAAACTTCGCTAAATCTTCTCAACTTCACTAAATCTTCTCAGATTGTAGAAAAAATGTTTATCAGAAGTTTCAGCATGAATTTTGTGATGTTCATCACTGGTTTTTTTAAATTAATTTGATATTAATGACTCCCATGGGGAAATCCCAATCTATATTTTTTTATGTTACAGTGTTTGTGGAGAAGAAAGTAATCTGTGTTACTTGAAACAAAAGTAGCTGCCAGGTTAGATATTTCATAAAGTTGAGGTTATTGCATTCTGTGAGTAAGAATAAAAATAGTTATTTAGTGATCATTGCAACTTTAAAAAGCAGCAGTATAAATAGCCTATAAAGTAAACACCTGTACTATATTAGGGACGTGATTTATATTGAAGCCAAGAAATTACTATTTATCTCCCTCAAGAAAGTCAATCTCTGTTTTGAAAATGAGAATTATTTTAGAGCATTATTTTGCATTTTTTTTATTTTTTTAAGTAAACAGAACTAGTTTGCCTTACATAAAACCTTTTCTTTGATACTTGCATATTTAGGGAAGTGGTCTTATTTTGTTTCTTTATTTGTTTGGGGGGTTGTTTGTTTTGGTTTTTATAATGACCAAAAAGTGCAATTAAAATTCTTCCTGGAATGATTGAATATATATGTGTGGGCTCACATACATGTGAGGGAATGTGTGCTGGAAGAGACCTGCAATAAAATACAAAGGAATTTTACATAGAAACATCAAAATACCTATGTCCTGCTATTTTTGCCATGCAAACCCAAAGGCTGGTCACTGAAGTCACAGTGGGATAGGAGGGAACAAGAGAGAATGTATTTTAAGCTGAGTGTGCCTCAGGTGACCCACTAAAAAGTGTTCCCAAGTCCTTCAGGGCATCACAGCACCTTGTTCTGTGTGCAGGTGGTGGCCAGGTTTTTGTCTGAGTGGGAGCAGACCCTAAAGTCATAATTAAAAGCCTTTGCAGAGGTTGATAATGACCTTTCTATTAAGTGTCACCTATTCAAGGACTTTACTTTTCCAGCTTCTTCTTCAAAAATTATTGTCTATTTTTATCTGCTCTTTCCTATGGTCATGTTAGTAAATCTTCGTAACTACCAGCAAAACATAATTTAGGTATACATAATTTTATACTTTCCTGAATCTATCGTTGGACAGGAGTGATTTAAGTTTTAGCAGAGCCCAGATCCATAGAAAAATTGCAGGATGTCAGTTATTCTCCCGTAGACCCCTTCGTTTCTCCCTATCTGTCTGAAACTTGCCATGACATGACAAGCCTGTGCCTCTAACCTCTCTCTTTTTTGGGGGATGGGGGGGGCAGGAGCAGGCCAGCACATCTACTGGCAAGGGAACATGCTGGGAGGGACAGGAGGAAGTCGCTCAGCAAATACATTCAAAATTTGACTTCAAAATACAGACTTTCTGGGAAAAAAAAATAAAACAGCAATACAAGATCAAGGCATTTCCCACATACTAGGCTGATTTAACAACTAGATCTGAAGTGAGTCAGGCTGCAGCTTAAATTTCTGTGTCTCTGCAGAGTGATAGCGAACTTCATATTGCCATTAGAGCCGGGGCATCGCATGGTCGCAGCAGCGTTAGAACTGTGTATTAGAATGGCCTGTGCGTATTTGAGATTGTTCTCTAGAGCGTGTTTCTGAATACTTTATCCAGCCTCTCTGTGCAGCAGCAGAAAAAGGATTTGTGTAGAAACATTCAAATGCAATGCGATAGCTAAAGAAAATTAAACAGAACTGCCAGAGCAATTCATTTTTCTGTCAATCAGTGGAAGTTCTAGTGGGTTATTAGGTTTTCTTGCCCCAAAGTTATTTTGCCTTTATACTGTGATTATTGCATTTACCTTTAAAGAACTGAGAGAGTGAAGACCTAAAAAATACTACGTTATCTCTTTCTGTGAAGTATGAAAACATAGGAGATATTTTCACATCTATTAGGTCTTATGGCTTTGATGAACAGTGCTGATAAGATATGGGTAGTAACCTACGTGTATTCTCTTGGCCTGTATTCATTTTCTTTGGTTGTAAAATTGCGGTTTTATTGCTTTCTGTATTCTAGGGATATAGGCAGGAAGGCTCTACACGACTTTTAAATGTTGTGTGTCTCTGTCACTCTGGAAAACATGGGGAAGTGTTAATTCATTTATTTCCCTCAAAGAAGATATGAACAAATTATAATACTGTAAATACATACTCTGAGGAGTATCAAATTAACCTTTTATTTGTGAACCAAATAAGTGAAAATGTATCAAGACTTAAAATTAATTTACTAATTAAAAAAAAAAAAGGCTTTTGGAAATGCTGTCACACAGACAAATTAACATGTTTGTTTTTACTTTGTAACTGTAGTACATTTACTCCTAAAATGCAAGGGAGACGGATGGGGACTTCAGGGAGAATCACTAAGAGCACAAGTGTGAGCGGAGAGATGTATAAGCTGGAGCACAATGACGGGAGTCAGTCGGACACGGCCGTCGGCACGGTTGGAACAGGTGGGAAGAAAAGACGTTCCAGCCTTAGTGCCAAGGTGGTGGCCATAGTGTCTCGGAGGAGCAGAAGCACATCTCAGCTTAGCCAAACAGGTGAGTGAGATGCACGCTCTCCCGAAACAGGACTCTCACCCGATGTGGTTTACCATTATTTCTTCTGTGGCATCTGTGTTACGTGTAAATGGATATAGACCACTCTAGAGCGATTTTGCAGCTGTGAATGAATTTCTGAGATATTAATTTTCTTTGATCACTAGGCATCTGCAAGAAAAAATATACAAATGCCTTTTAGAATGTGTGCTGTAACGACTTTCTGTCCTGATCAATGAAAAATGTTTTCAGCTTTTATAAACCTTGATAACAGGTAGGCAAGGAAATGCAAAGAGACATATGTGGGTATCAGTGGTGGATAATGGTTTGGCTAAGAGCAGCTTATTTTGTGTAGGAAATGTCTTCTGGCAGAAGAGATGAGTACGAATGGGTGAATTTAAATTTGAGCAAATGAATGGCAGTTGTGTAACTCAGGTAAGAGGTTGTACCTGTAGTGGCAAAAAATACGTTTTTAAAAACTACCTCTGATTTCGTAGTCAAGAGTAAATCAAATATTTTTTCTTTAAAAACAACACTGGCAAATTGGGGTCAGTGGTTTCAGATAAATTAGACAACAGCATAGTGTTTCATCAGGAATATATGGCTTCCAACTCTTTATTGTGACTTCAGACATTTTAAAAGCTTCCTATCTGCATAGCCTGAAGGAACAAAAGCTCATACAGAAAGATACAAAAGGGGAAAAAAAAATGTTTTAAAGTCCCCGTCCTACTCCTATTGAACCCCAATGAAGACTTTTGCTCGCGTCTTGAGTGAGAGCAGGACCTGACCCTAAGGGTTCTTTCTTACTAAAAGAAGGAAAAGAAAGAGAAAAAGCTTCAGCCTAGCATAGAATGCACACATATTGCAGCACTCATCTCACGTTGGCAGGGTCATCTAAACTAAGGTAAGTATAATGACAATATTGTTTATTTCTATCATCAAATATCTCACCCCTTTCCCTTGATTTTCTTTTATTACTAGATGAGCAGCAGAAGTGATTCGTTCAAAATGTAAAGCTTGGTCAGCTTTAACAAAAAGATTGTAATACTTTTCTACACTATTAGTTTAATATTAGTCTAGAAAGCATATAATCATGCAGTTGGACCAAATGATAGATGTAGTGGGCGTATTTGAAGCCTAGAATTGTAATTAATATTGTGTTGCTCAAAAATGCACTCTGCCTGAATATTAGACTAGAATATAGATAGTTGTATTCAGTAAAATGTTGTTTTAGATGCATCAGAATCAATTACATGCCCTTACAATAAAAATGTATTATATATATAGTGTATTACAGAAAGGATTTTAGGTTGATGTTTTAATCCACTTGCTGTAAAGAATAAAATATTTTAAGTACTTTACAGCATGTTTTTGTGGTTTGATCTGGCATTCCTTTCTACCTCCTAAATCTCATTGAAATAAGAATTGCCATGGTAGAGCAAATCTTTGCTCCATCTTACTCAGTAGTCCAGCTCTGACCAGTAGCCAGGGCTGGATGCCTAAAAAGGCTCAGGGGGCTGCCAAACATAGGATGATTTGCCTTGCATGAGCCCTAACTCACTCTTCTCAGTGAAGTTAGTAAATAACTTAAAATCTAAACCGTGACTTGCAAGCACTTCTCAGCCTTATTTATTTAAAGCTCAGATATTGCCATTCTTCATAAAAATATACTATAGCTCTACAAATTTCAAAACAACAGGAATTTTGAAAGGAATGGAGCACCTGAACTTTTAATGAAACTCAAACAGCAAATCAAATATGAAAAGTATGATTGTGTATTATTGATTATTGTAAAACAGAGCTGAGAATGATATTTACTTTGCCTTACTGTGGCTCAGGCAAACAGTACTATCTGTGGTATAAACAGAGCAAATAAAATGTGGAATGTTTTGTTAGTCACTATTTTTTAATTTAAATTATGTTAGAAATCAGTGGCTTGTATTAATGCATTTTAAGTATAGCATACCCATGAGACTTGATAGTTTTTCCAGAGAAAATTCATTATTGGAGACCAAGTACTCATGCCCTAAATCAGAGAGCCACTTTCCTTCCTTCCTGCAGTGTAGAAGAGGGGAGAACAAGTCTAAAAGACTCTAATTCATTTTAATGTGCTCTGCCTAAGTAACTTAATAATGTCTCCAATACTGAGAGTTTTTTAAAAATCTATTTTGACCCAAAACTAGGTCTTTAAAATTGATTATGTGAAAATCAGTTCTTAGAGCCAAATTCTGAGCTTTTAAAACTGGCATGGAGGTATATGTGCCTCCAAAAAGTGGTACCAGGTATGAACTTCTGCTACAGATCTTCAGTTGCTGAAGGTGTGCTGTTGACACAGAGCATGTTTTTTAAAGGAGGTATAAAAAATACAGAAATGTATGTGTAGCCTCCATAGTTTGGGTCAGTTTAAGTTTTTTCTTATGACTTGAATGATTGTAAGTTGGGTATGCATGACAAATATAGTTATTTTTTTCTGAAAACTCAAAATAGAAGATCAGAAATAAACCAGAAAGTTAGATAGTTCTTGAAAATCAGACCTTGCATATTTTTGTGGAACATTAAATTCTGGTTTACTACTGTCTTCAAAACAAGTAAAATTAACTTCCATCTTGCAGTTTTTCATTGAAATAAATGGTCAACGAGGGCTGAATTGTCTCCTTCTCTGGAGACATTCAAAACCCACCTGGACACGTTCTCGTGCAATCTACTTTAGGTGTACCTGCTTTAGCAGATGGGTCAGACTAGGTGATCTACAGAGGGCCCTTCCAACCCCAACCATTCTGTGATTCTGTGAATTCAAATTTTGTAGATAAATCTTGTGTTTAGTATACTGTACAGGTTTAATCTTATGTAAAAATTGAAGTGGTGTGTATGAAACTGCTACTAGGTAGATATTATTTCTAAGAGTTGATTTTCTTTTCAACTGAAAAAGGAGTGTGTGTGAGTGAGCCTGCGCATGCATGTATGTGTCGATATATACACACATAGACCTCTTTGAATATATGGGGCAGATTATCTTGCATGTTAGATTTAGAAGGACCGGTAATCGCATTATTTTGTGTACCCGTGTTCAGTGCATTTGGAAAATGTTTATTCTGAATACGAGCCTTATAAGATTGTCCATGAAAATAATTGGGTTTTATTTTTATGTAAATGTGCAAGGAAAAGTATATATTTCTGCTGCACCTTCCTTTCGATTATGTTTAAGATTTCATAATACTTTTTGTACCTGTTCATTGAAATAATGAAATCCTTACTTACTATGGTTAGTTCGTTGTGCCCACAAACTGCATAGATTTTTAGTTCATTAAATAAAGCTTGTAATCTTCCGGCAGTATTCCTAATGAAAATCCAGCTCTGTGTATACTATCACAGTTAAAAAGAAAAAAAAAGAAAAAGAAAAAAGAAAAAAAAAAGCCAATGCCCCCAAAATACCACAGACAAATGAAAATAGGTCCAGGCATATTCTGCACAATTTTAGTTATAGTCCAACTTTCTAGCTTTCCTTGCCAGCCTAATTTTTGTAAATAATACATATACACCAAATAAATATATAACTGCAGATTTTCTAAATAATTGCCGCAACTAAACTTCAAATCATAGGAAAGCCATAGGAAAATAGATGATAATAGGAAATCATCATCTATTGTCTTGATTTTGTGATACATCGCTCTATTGCCCTACAGATATTCTTTATAGTTTCCTGGCCAGTGAGGGACTGAGAGCAGTATTGATCATACTGCACTTTGGTTTGGGGTTCTGCATTTGTTTTTAAAGAGATTAAAACTTCTGTCATAGGAGGAAAGAATTTTATTACAGAATTTATACCATAAATAGAGACATAATGATGCATTTCAAAGCAGATGGAAGTAATGGTAGGGGTATCACCAGTGAGATGAGTTCTGGAGAAAAGGAAAAGCTCAGTCTCAGATAAACGGATAGAAAGGCTGAAAATACCAGGTTTGACATAAATATGAACTGAACTACCAGAGAGGTGACCGGTGAGCCTTTAGAGACATGGACTCTGTTTTTTCCCAATATGAGTTCTTTGAGACTACTTTGATTTTCGAAGGTGCTCAACACCAATAACATCAGTATTCTGACTAGTTTTCCATTGACATTGCTTAAGAAACTTTAGTGACCTCATATATGACAAAGGTGAGACTTTGCCTGGGATATTGTATATTGTTCCCATTACTGGCTCAAAACAGATGAGAACGGCAGAGATGCAGAGAAGCAGAGCTAAGGAGCTTGGAAGAACAGGGAGCTTGTCCAGTCTCACATTACACTGATACCGGGTCATTTTTCTAAATGTAAATACTTGGCCATGTTTATGCTATGAACCACAATGAAAAATTTCTATGAAAGAACCAAAGTTATTTGCTGTCCCTCTCCCGTTTGTGAAGTTTACCGTCAATAACCTGAAGTGGAGCCGTAGGCATTAATGTTTCAGAGAGAGGTTGCGTACTGTGAAGTGAGGCTGAAATCGAGTATTGTCACAAGGTGGAAACAGTATGAAAAAAACCTTTTACAGTGAGGGTGGTGAAACACTGGCACAGGTTGCCCAGAGAGGTGGTCGATGCCCCATCCCTGGGAACATTCCAGGCCAGGCTGGATGGGGCTCTGAGCAACCTGATCTAGTTGAAGATGTCCCTGCTCATTGCAGGGGGGTTGGACTGGATGACCTTTGAAGGTCCCTTCCAACCCAAACTATTCCATGATGCTATGGTCACTTATGTGCATCTGTGAACTTGATACTTGGAAGGAATCTCTAAGTGTCTGACTGCTTCACTTAGGATGTAACTGGCAACCCGAGCAAAGCCACATGAGAATCTTCTGACTTATTTCCCTATGTAGGAATTGCACATGTCCTCACATGGAATTCCCTGATAAAGTATATTTTATGCAATTTCCTGTAATTTTCCTATTAAAGAAGCGGCTTTCTATATGTTCTTTTGAATTAAATTCCAAATTCCTGATTTTAGAAAAGGTACCATCATCTAAGTGAGGAAATTGTCATTGAGCAGTGAAGTTTTGATGACCTTGTACTCCACAGCATAGCTGTGCTCCTTTTGTGTGCTCACTCATGCTTTAAGAACACTTCTTCATCTGGTTGACTTCCCCACATTCCACCTTCTAAGACTGGTCTTAAGAAGGCTTTCTGTCATGGTTTTGTTGGATGACCAAATTTTAGGTAAACATTTAGAAGAGACAACCCCAACCGTTACACAAAATGTCCTGTAGTGGTGGAGAATATGATAGTTCACTGGAGGTACTTAGTGACTGTTAGCAAGTACCACTATGCTGTGGTAAAAATAACACTGCCTGGGAAACATGGAAATTAAGCAGAGTAAAGCAATCTTCCAGGCTCGGAGCTACATCATTTCAGAGTAGACACTGACAGAAAAAAAAAGAAAATCTGGGTTTTTTATTTTCTCAGCCTTTTTTCAGTAATGCCAGCAGGGATAATTTTCCATCCATCCCTGTAGTAATTTTATGATACAACAAGAGATTTCATAGAGCTCTAGATAGTACAGACAGATGAAGCAGATAATAAATTGGAAATAAAATATGCTGGAGGGTGGAGGCCTTTGGAATAAGGGGCGGGGGGGGAGGGTTGTTTGTTGTCTTTCTTGAGAAAGCCATTGTTTCTTTCCATAATTCTGTTACTTTTTTCTTACAAGGGTCATAACAACCTTTTATTGCAGTGGTCAAGCTTTTTTTCTTTTCACATTTCATTTTGATTGCTTGAGTCTCAATTATAAACAATGACAAAGGTGAATTTCTGAGCATGTTTCTTTTACCTCATAACCTTCGAGTTTATTTTTTTATTACTGTAGTGAAACAAATCGTGCTTACTTCAAAAATCACACTCATTTGATAAGAAGCTGAGTGCTAGACAAAGTTAAAAATACTTACTCTATCTAGACTTCAATAAATCATCTATTATTACTAGACCAGATGGACAGCATGGAGATCAGTAAGGAATACTGAATGTCAGGCAGAAACTGGTTAGGAGGGAGGCATCTGCTGGTTTTATTAAAACAAGAGCCAGAGCGTGCTTACTGGTTGAGTTTCTAAGACAAAAACCACCAGCAGACCTCTTTAATATTTTAATGAGAGGTAGTGTGTATGCTGCTAGAATATGCTGATGATACTGATTTGGAAAGTATGTCAGTCCCAGGTGATACAGAGGAAGGACTGGTAAACTTGAGGACTAGAATAATATAGAACTCAGGTAAAATGTCATAATGCGGATTGCAACATCTTTCTTTTCAGAATGACTAATGAAAATTTCCAGATGCGATCCAGGAGCTTTGTCATTAGAAAAAAAGAGGAGGAGGAGGAAGACAGTGGGATAATAAAAATCAGAGGATGAATGTAAACTATATATAGGATCTGGCCAGAAAAAGGGAAATGCTATCCTGGGTACATCGGGTAAGATGTTTCCTTGGAGAGCTAAGAAAATGTTAACATCATTGAATGAGGCACAGCTGACAGCTCGTCTGGAATACTGGTCATACAAGAAAATGAATGCTGGGTGTTTGTGGGAACCGAGACCTTGAAGGATGATTTATTGCCTGATTTGTTTAGCCTTTAAAAATGAAGGCTGAACAGGGATATGATTGTTCTGTAAGAATGCAATGAGAGTAAACATCAAAGAGGCAGAAGAGTTTTTGAAGCTTAAGGGCGACACTATCAGAAACTGTGGTGTAAGAACAAATGGGTATAAATTAGTTATGAATAAATTTTGTATTTGCCTGAAAAGTTTCTAACAGTCAGAACAGAAAGAGATGTATCTTAAAGCTCTCGAAGCATTTAGATCACTAGGGCTGAAACAGCCCTTTTTTTGTTTCTTATCTAGCATAATATCCCATTGCTGTTTTCATAGGATTTCTTTTCTGATGTTGTTCTTTTGTATCCTGTTCATCCAGATGAAATACTACAAGATCTCAAATTGAAAATTGTCTTGGAGGTCAGAACTACCATGAGTCTTACAGCTGTACAGTTACAGGTTTAGTTTAGACTTCTGCAATTCACCCGTTCACTGTGTTTTAGAGGGGAATTTCCAAGTATTTGCTTGCATTGGGAATTTATTTCTGCAAGAACACTTAGCATTTACACATGAGCTTCCTTTTCTATGAATACCTCTGTTTTGTTATCTGAAGTCTGCACACTTTGCAAATCTTTACTTAATGTTAGACTGTGTGTACTTGAAAAGTTACTTTTTGCAGCCTAGCAGAAGTGTGGTGCTCCGTCCTGCAGCTCAGTCACTAGGCTCGTTTGGCTGTTCAGTATTATCTCCAGGAGAGCCTTTCCTATCCAGGTTGTTGTTTTTCCCAGTGCAGACCATTAGCGCTTGCTTTGCGTAGTGTGGTGACCTATGAGGACAATGGCTCTATTGCACAAAAAGGGAACGGAGAGAGACTGACATGAAGATGGATGTGTCTTCTCAGCCAATCTAAAAAAAGTCTGTGATGCAGCAGTGGGGATGGTGACGGTGCCTTAGGGACAGTGACAGGATCTGGGCTCTAAACCTGACACCCTGGCAGCAAAGAGCCCCCCCGCAAACCCAGCAACAGCTCCGTGCCCATCCCGCCTGCACCCAAATGTCTCTGCAGCAGGAGGGGGAACTGAACCAATGGGTGAACAGTCATGTTCAAAACAAAGAAAAAGCCCTGATTATTTTTGTAAGAGGAACTCTTTGTTCTAGTAATGATACTTAATTCTTTGAAACTATTGAGTGAATGTAAGCATGTTCTCTTTTATTTACTGTTGCCGTCTAGCTGAGGAATTCACTACCCTTAATAGAAACATATTTCAGTTCCAGTTACTCATCTTCCAAAAGATTTCCTAATAAGGGCTAGTATTTTCAAACAAACTCCCGCCGCTCTGTTGAGTTAGTGTTACGTGTGGCTCTTTTCCTTTTTCCTGAAATATAAATTTTGACTGTGTCTCCTGTTATGTAGCTGGTTGACTTGTACTCAAAAGTATTCATTTGCTTTTCTATCTTTTTGCAATTTCTCCCTTGATTTTCTAACAGAGATATTACTGCAGTTATAACTAAAGACTGTTAGTGTTACCATTTTTTGTTGAATTTTTGCAGATTCTCACACTATGGCCTTTTCCCTTATACTTTTAGAAAATGTAGCACAGAGTTTCAGAGAGCAGATCAAAATATATTGTAGAAAGAGAAATTTTGAAACCTGGCCAGTAAATTTTAGTATTTCTTACAAACCATTTATGCTATTATTTTTCTCATGTACCTGAAGGTTTTGCAAAAATTTAAAAAAATATTTTAAAACTGAAATTTTCTTTGCACTCTTTTCTTTTACGGAACACCTTTAATATTTTGCTTCCTTGCTTGTAGCTTCAGTGTAGCTACAGTCAAGGAAAAAGTGGGTTGTCTTTGATTCAAGCACAGTATTTCAAATATGAGTATAATATATCTCTAAATCCATTAGGGGCAAGAAATAATTTCATCTGGATCTTTTAAAAAATAAACCTGACTTTTTAAAATCTTGAAGTATTTTTTCATAAAACACTTATAAAAATGTGTGGCAATCATACGTTTGAAAAGATATTCGTGGTCTGAGGTTTTTTTAAAAAGTGCATTTAGCTGAATGCAAAGAAGCATTACATTCGGAGACAGTATTTTAATCTCGTTTAGCACTTTTTACATGTGAATGTGAAGATGAGCTTTTAGGGGTTTTTCAGTATTTTTTTTGGCCAGGAGTAGAGCTGTTATCAATAGAATCCAAATGAAAAGCAGTAAACCTAACCTAAGACAAAAAGGAGGATCAACAGCTGTTTGTAAGGGATTTTCAAGGATAATAAAGATGACAATAATAAAGCTTGCTGCTGTTATTGCAGCTGGTGATATTAATATATTTGTAAAAATCTAGATACATACCTATAATGTAACTAACAGTCTGCATGGATAATGGCCTTTAGATGCCATGAATTGTGTATCATAAGTAATTAAATATGCAGAACTGAGTAAAATTATGAAAAAATGTTCATAGGCCTTTTTAATATAATTTTTAAGTTTTCTGGCAAGTCATTAAGTTGGATGAAAAATTATTTCAAATCTAACAGCTTAGGATGTCCATCTTGAAAGGATACAATTCATTGAAAGGACACAATTCAGCTTGAGTATTTCCTTAAATATGAATAAATATGAATGACGTTTTAAAATAAAATGCTGACAGCATTGGATAGAACAGGTATTGGTTCACAAGACTTTTCAGTGCTGCTGAATATCTTTTTTTTCTTTCCTGAAAAAAAATATTCGGCTGAAACATTTCACACAGCTTTGCAGAGCCGTGTTGGTACCTTGTTTCCCCATGCATATATTCCCCTCTGCATATAAATAGGAGAGACTCTGGGCAGCAGCCACCCCACACAGAATGTCCTCTCTCTGAGCACACCTGAGCTACAGTCCTAAAAGCAACTCCCTCCTCCAGTACTCTTTTAGAGATCACAAAGGGCGGTTTGGTTCAGCTGGCCAAGACTCAGGTCACAGCAGCGTTGCAGGACAGGAGAGGACGGATGATCAACGAGCACGGTCACTGGCCTCGGTCTCAGATGCATCAGTCTGGCAGCACATCTGCTGGCCAAGGCTGTGCGCTGGGCCAGTGTTGACTCTGTTTCCAAGAACAGAAGGAGCAGCAGCCTAATGGAAACTGTGTGACAAAGGAATTTGACCTCTGGTTGTATAACACTTATTGCCCAGAGTCCTGTCCATTCTTTACATAGCATATAAATTAATTTAATGTAAGTAATAACTACTTCAGCAAGTCTTCAGCAAAGATGGAAGAGATGAAAACAAGCACATCGTATGACTTGCTAGTCCCAACTTGCTTCCTGCCACCCAGTCTGATACACAAAGAGAAGAGAAAAAGGGACTGAGGCACCCAATGAATTTCTGCTTCTTCAGAACAAAGTTTGGTTCTTCGGTGGCATCCACTTGCACTTCATGTGTGAACGCTGCTCGTGAGCAGTGGGTTTTATCCCATGGAAATAACTCTCTGTGCATATGAATGACACTCGTCATTGCTTTTTAAGGAAATCAATCAGAGACTGGTGAGAATTTCACAGAGGTTTGTATTCGAAATGTTTTTTTATTTTTACACCATGTACTGGTATTTCGGATGTTTAAATTAAACTTTCAGTGATTTTTAGCCGCTCCATTTTACTAGCCAGTTTGTTGCATCTGCTAAATGTTCTTCAAATAGCCAAGAAAAGATAAAGAAAAAAACACAGCCCAGGAAGTTAGAGGTGTTGGGGTCTCTAAATCATCGGCATGTTGTCAAAGTGCAAATATTTTTACCAACTGTGGCATACTTTTACAGTTTCATCTGCATTTTGAATGTTGTGCCAGGTTTTATTTAGTTTGATAAGCATGCAGTTTTTGGAATATGATGGTCGCATAACTTCCAAAACGGATGAGTAGTGTGAAATGTTAACTTTGTTTAAATCTATATTGACTTACATTGCATTGTTAGGTGCTATGTGTATCAGTTATTTCATATAACTTACTTTAAGTCATGAAAATACTGTGCAGTATTGAAGGTGAATTACTGTTTCCTGTTGTACAGACCGCAATATAGTTACTTGGTTAGACCTCAGTAAACAGTACATGTTGCTTCTACATATCCTCAGGTGTCTGTTGGAAGGTTCATCCCTGAACTTGCTTGGATTTACTAAAATTTGACAGTCTGTTTAGATTTTCAATCTGAAGTCTACAAATATTTAACTACAGTGTCGTAGACTTAAGACATCCAAAGAACTGAAAGAGTAAACTACAGTATTCTTTTTAATGATCTGTTGTGTGTTTATCCTCATAAGTTACCCGAGAATTGCTCTGAAATTACTTAATATTTATAAAAGTCCTTGATGCTCACAGACACTCATATATAGTTTATTTCGTTTACCCATATAGTCATTTTTCATATTGCAAAAATGAGGTTTTGGAGCCTGATAACTTCAGACACAGTGCTTTACAAGAAATCTTAGAAACGAGATGTTTCTCTTCTGTGGAGCTCTAAAAGTCTGCAATGCCAGCAGAAATTCCCTGTATGGTGGAAGTTTGACCAGTCAGAATTGCCCACCCATTCCTGCTAGATTCTGAAAAATGCAAGATTTGGTATTACTGAAGAAGGAAACCAAGTCAGAGGAGTCTGTATGAGAAGGTGATGTGAGATACCGCCTCTTCGCACCGTCGGTACCGAGGAGAAACCTGCTCTCCACCCTTGGAGCACCCTTGCTGCCTCCTGTCCAGTTTCCTTATGGCTTTCAGCTCCTGAGTGCGATCAGACAACAAGCATCCAAGGGGGTTAACGGTGGCTTTTGTGTCTTTGGGATAAAAATCAGTGTCTAGGGAATCCATTTATTTGTAATGATTTCTTTGGTCTCAAAACAGAACTTGTCAGATTGACAAGTTATCTTAATGCAGGTCCATGCAAATGGATTTCCTGTTTATAAAGCAGGTTAAAATATCTGAAAAGCTCTTCCAGGGAGGAATCTCAGGGCTGCTTTTTGATTAGTTTTGCTTTCACATGGCTGTTGATGGATGTTGATTTATAGCTCTGCCGTTTGATTAGATTTGATGGTGCAAAGTGTTCTCTCAGAGCGTGGCCAGACTGAAACACTGAATTAGGTATAGATGTAACCTAGGATTTATGTATAAAAGTAAATCAGTTTTACCCATCACTCTTCCTTTGAAAATTATCCTAGTAACGATCTTTTCTCCTGTCTGAGCAGCTCTTTTCTAGAGTTCATGGTCAGGGCAGGGTGGGGGGATTTCTTTGAAAAGACTCATCTGCTATCTTCAGCCTGGACTCCAAGTGACTAAAATGTTAATGGGGAAGGCGGTCAAGGGGCATAGAAAACAACTCCAGGGTGTATACACAGCAGGGTTGGCTTGTTTTTTGCATACTTAAAGTACTCTCTTTAGTATTTGTTGATAGGAAAGGAATAATTTACCGAGAAAACATTTTGAGGGAGTCAGTTATCTTTACCTTTGGAGGCATACCATATTAAGAACCAGGTTCTTCTGCCTAGGTAGAGGTACTCCATAGCACTGTGGTCACTCAAGAAATGTCACAGACAGGATCCAATTAATCTAGTAACCAAATTCTTTTTCTGGCATCTCACTAATGGCCTTTGTGAGGCACAACCACTCCAAGGGCTGGGTGTGACAGAACTGAACTGCATTTGTATTGCACTTATTTCTCCTCTGATGTGAAAAAAATTACAGTTCTGGCAACGGGCTCGTATCACAGCAAGAAGAGAGCTATCATCTCTAGCATGTGTTGGAACAGGCAACTTTGATATATTTATGCAGGGATTATAGTGCCAGGTCAGGACTTAGCTCTTAAAAGATGAACCATTGTCATTGACTGGGGAATCCAAGAGAAAAACTTACATAGAAGATGACATGAAGCTGTGGTGGGTTTGAGTAGGAGTCCACAGTTTAACAGCACTTACATTGTTGCAAATACAGTTTTGTTTTTTTCTTTTTCAGGCAGGGTTTTTTTTTTCCGTGCCTGGGTACAGGCCTGGGCCCTATGCTCTACTTCAAGGGAACAGACATGTTTACAGCCAGATTGGGAACAATGGCAAGAAATTTGATGAGATCCCAAAGTTCCCCTTTTAGCCAAGGTTCAGGCTCTCCCAGTGGGCCTCACAGTAGTTCCTGGTCCAATGTTTGCCCATGGCCAAAATCCCAGGCCAATTAAATTGCCTTGCATTTATTTTGGTGCATGTGTTTTTAAATATTCAGAAGATTGAGTTTTCCCAGTAACCACCTTCAGACTGTTATAGGCTACTGTAATACTACTTAAAGTTTACTGACTTGGGCAAAGGGATACTCCGAAGAGGACAAAAAGCCCCTCTCCAGTCCTAGTCATTGTGGCCCAGAACCAAATCTTCCTGTGTAAATACTGGTGACTGCATATTTGATGTTTCATTTACGTGGTGCCATTCTGTTGCATATGGCAGATTCTTTCATTGTTTTACTTGCTCTGGTTCAAAAAATAAAAAAGAAAAAGAAAAAACCAGTCAGAATAAGTGTGTGTTAATAAGTATGTATTAAACATCCCTTAGGTAGCACCAGTGAGTCATTCACTCTCATCTGAGGTGGCCTCACCTCCATTTCTTTTTTCTGGGCCCAACCAGCTGTTTTCCTGAGTGTCAGCTGATGGCATTTTTATAAGGATATGATGTTGAATGCAGTACATAATGCATACGGTGGAGTTACTAATGATACAGCTCCCACACATTTTCTGTGCTTCACATTACAAAAGGCCATTCAGGAAATTTTCCAAATACAGATGAACTGCTGAAGGCTGAAAAAAACACCTGGCTCACTGAAGCACAGTCTACACTCAGATCTAAGTATTTGCAATTCAAAATCTCACTATTGCAAACCTTCCTTAAGCCACATTATTGGTGGTGCTGCAAATAATGGGAGTTCATTTAGGAGCGTTCAAACCTGTATCCAAAGTTCTGTTATATTTATCAGTTTTTAGAGAACAGTTGTTTCTGAAACAATGCACTACATTTCAAAGCAATTATTAAAATAGTATTGAAGTAAGACAGGGATTGTATTTTCATGAGTTTTATTATTCACTGGGCATAAAACGTGGGGCTGCATCTAGAAAGACTGGAGTACAAATCTTCCAGCCACTAATTCCCACTGTGGCTTATCTCTTCAAGGAATCCCTTGTGTCCATGTTCCTCACAGCATGCTTTTTCAATACATCTGTATGGTATGAGCTGTACTTCAGGAGCTGGGGGTGGATTGGGGGACAGAGAGCAGGAATGCGCCTTGTAACAAATGGAGAGTCACTGCTCTTCAAAGAAGAAGCTGTAATCACTGAGAGTGGAATTAGTCTGAGCAAGTGTAGGTGTCCACAGAGTAGTTGTCAGTTCAGGCTTTCTGGCCAGCAGAGAGAAGCGTGCGCTTCTGCGCATGGCTTATCCCTCCTCAAGTAAACGTCTAAAATAGCAAAAATGAACTGCACCATAAAATATCTGTTTCTCTCCATAGGCTATAAAAGGAGCCTGGCATGGCATGCAAAATTTGGTGAGCTGGGTCCTATGTAGCCTATGCACAGCACCCTTTATTTCTTTTCCCAGCCCCTGCCTTGGTTTCCCCTCAAGGCGGGCGGTAGCAATGGCATCAGCTGCCCCGACCCTTCATCTTGTGTGGCCTCCAAGGTTTCCTGTTGCCCTCTCACAGAAAGGAGAGGCACAGAGCAGAGGTACCTGGATAGAAAAGTTCTTCAGAAATGACCCAACTGCTGAGCTACACAAAATAGACACTTTTCTTGTTCTTGCAGCTTCGCAATGCAATAAGCAAATGGTGTCACAGCACCAGGTTAGATCCTTATCTTGCTGCATGATTGCAAAGTTCAAATTACAAATCCAAGAGTGCATTTGGCACGCGTAAAATGAAATTACCACTTTTTTCAGTAGGATGTGTTTTTTCATTGGTATGACTGTCGTAAGTTTTCTGATGTTATTTTTGTAGGAGATCAGATAATGACTTTACTGAGATGGAGTAATTCTCTACCTTGTAAGTGGTTTCTCTCATTTGCTCTGCTAACTGCTCAGCATCCAAAACAGCAGCAGGATTTGGCTGCAGGTGTAAGGGTTTTCTAAGTCTTTGTGCGAATGCTAATCAAGAGTTACATATATGTGCGCTTCTATTTTATATTTTTGTATTCATCGTTTGCATGAAGGGAGCCGTTAGTATGTTTATATAAAGGACAGTGAGATTGTCAGCCTCAGAAGAAAACTACCGCCATGAAAAGCCTTTAAGAAGGCCATTGGTTAATTGTTTTAAATGTGATCAAATCAGAATAAGGGAAGGCAATTTTATGCCTGATGATCTCCTTAAGTATCTTACCTTTTCTGATAAGCAAATGTCATCATCAAAACTAACTCTATAATTGGTATAAACCCTTCCAGTCAACCCAAAAATTGAATAACCATGTAAATGGAAATGATACAATGAACTGTAATTTTATTGTAACTCTAATTAGTTGCATTCTCAGCACAATTGTCATGATCCAAGCCTTTCAAACATTGTCATCAATCAAGCAGAGTATGTAATAGCAGCATGGTCCTGTGATACCTTGTTTATGATAAAAAAGTAAGTACTTTCACTAATAGTATTCTTTTTTTTTCATGTACCATTAACAAAAAAATTACTTTTTCCGTGATGTGACGCTGCCAGTTTCTAAGAGCTGGGAACACGATAATGCTTTTAGTCTTCAAAGGGCAATTGAAGAGCTCTGTGCTGTCGGTGATCCAGTGCTGCCTGTATTTGGTGCTGGTGTAATGAACAATGAATATGCATAGTTTTACTGGGAGGGGGGTAACTTTGATGTGTTCATGCTTTTGTTCATACTATGCTATTTTACGATTGTATTACTATTACTTTTCACATATAATTACAAAAAGCCTGTTGCTGAAAGAGAGAACATATTGGGACAACATGTATTTCAGTTGAGTTAAAAGTGAGGAAGAGAAGCAATGAGGCAAATCACATCATCAATGGATCAATGATTGATCCCAAAAGGAGGGCTGAAAGATGTCAGTTTAGGGTGACAGATATGACATCTTCTGGCTTCCTTCTCGTCTTTTACTCCTTGTCTGTGTTCATGTGGGTCTCATCACTACAATATTGGCAGTGCTTACAACAGAAGTTGCGTGCCATAGAGAAGTGGGATCATTGCTCTTTTGTAAAAGAGCTAAGAATGAGATGAAGTTGAACCTTGATGCTTTGCATCACAGCATGCCTTTTTCACTTAAAAACCTTCCTCCTTCCTACAGGCATGCTAGTCAGCATGATACATACAAAAGTAGTTTCTCTGTGCCTAAAAAGTTATCTTTGTTGGTAGGATGTGCTTATTTTTAAGAAATCAATTACTCTTGAGAGCTTGGTGATGAAAACTCCAATTGATTTCAAGGCTTAAGAATCTGGTAACTCCATAAGACTGTTCTGTAGAATAAATGGACAACCTTTTAAAGATTTTTTTTTCCTGTTTGTTGTACAAAGTTTCCTGTCCTCTTCAGACTTGCAGTAGCAGTATAGTGATCATTTTGCAATTCCAGCTGGAGCAAGAACTGCTGTGGATACTATGTAAACATGTACTATTGAACTTTCCTTCATAGTATCATTTATTTTACGTGCTCTTAATTTATATTCTGACTTTTATAGTTATCTGAGACCTCTTTAATAGTAGCAATGGTTCTTTGTTCTTTGTGTTGTTGGCAGTCATAGGCCTTAAAGCATTTTACAAAGGAACGGTAAGTGCCATTATCCTGTTTTATTGAGGAGCAAACTCCAGGACTGGAAGTGACCTACTGAAAAAATCTCACAGTCTGCAGAAGAACCAGGACTTCCTAAAAACTTATGACTGTAATTACCAGATTTAAAAAAAAAAAAAAAAAAAAAAAAAAAAAGTGACTGTTTAAGGTACCTAGGAGCACATTATAAGAGATATAGTAATTTCATTGAAATGGTGCTGGAAAAGAAACAACCCAGACTGCCCACAGAGTGGGCATGTATGTGTGTGAGCATGTGTGTGTAAGCTTTAGTTAGGGGTATTGTTTTAAGCAAAGATTCCATGGGATCTTAAATGTCTATACATTAAAGCATGACTAAATATCACATGTTTTAACATGTTTAATAATGGTTACAACACCAACTAGGACAGCGTTAGCTTTCTTGAAATGGAAATCTATGGCTGAAAGCAATATAATGTTTGACTCTTGCAACATGTTAGAGTAGGACTCACTTCTGTGCTGCTGGGCTATCATGTGGGTTGTTCCTACAGTCATTCTTGGCTTCATTTAGCATCTTCACTTCTTGTGTCCTCCTAGTAAGAATGTTTCTATTTGGGAGATTTCAATTAAATACCCTACCAGAAAGAACTTGCTTTAAAGGTTAATATAGTAGATATTATCTGCAGTGTAGAATAACATAGATGAGCAAGTAGTGGCATCTGATTACTTGTCATATTTTAGCGATATTATTATAAAAGATATGTTGACCACAAGCTGAGTTGGGACTTGACTGTAAGATCATTAAAATATTTCAATCTGTTGATGTCAGTTAACTGTGAAGAAATGCATGAGATACGTGAACAGCTCATTAACTAAATTAAAATAATTACAAATAGATTCATCTATCACTGGAAAGCCTTGAAAATGTGTATGTTTATACTCATATCCTGTTGACCATTCTTTGAGCTCATGTTTTGTACTTCAGAACATAGCATGGTGACATTTGTTGTCTTACTTGATGGCACAGTGCTGAACAAGATCTTTTATTCAGATTGCTAGTTTTTCTATCTAAATAATAGCTTATCACTGTCATAAACTATCTTTACAAAATACCTGAAAATACCGTGGTTACCTGCCTTGCTGAATAGGTAGAAGGCATAAGAGATCACTTAAGCGTACACCAGGTGTTCTCCTTTCCCTTTGTAGTTCTGAAGAAAAACAGACCAGAATTTCATCCTGATTCTGGGTTGGTGCTTTATTTATTATTGTGTTGTTGGGGTGAATAGAACAGAAGAGGTTATATACTCATGGATTGTGAGTTATATTAAAAACTTAATATTATTTTATATAAACCATATTCTAGTAGCTAGGTAATTGTAATTATTTCAGATTCTCAGGCACCATTGTGCTGGAACAGGATTTTATAGGAAAGTTGACATCGATTTCTAAAATGCGTTATTTTCCTCACTGTTGAAATACCATATTGTCACACTGCAAACACATTGGAAGTTTTATTTCAGTATGATGCAATCAGTATCCAAATGTAGGTGAGGCCCAGTCCTGTGTGTGTTTCACAGGGAATAATCCCATGGAGATCTAAACATGATGATCTTGGACCTTGGTGAAAATTCTGCATGCTTTTGTGAATGAGTATGTACGCCATAACTGTGAAGGAGTATGTACGACATAAAAAACACTTCTTGCAGATATAGAGGAAAATGAAATAATCAATAGGACCATGCACTTTGGATTTTATTTGATTTACCCATACTTTGTGTTTATTTCAATACAGCGAATGATTCTGTGTAGCCCAAAGTTCCTCTGAAGATGTCAGAAAGATGTATAGAAAAGTTAAGGCCTTTGAGAAATCTTTGTTCTTCGTTGTGTATCTTCCTCATTCCCAACTTAGCATACACACCGTGCAGTCTTCAGAGAAAGACCACCACTGGACAATGGTGTGCAATCTAGGGTTAGAAAGATTTCTTTTAGCTAAATTTTTTTTGTGGAAGAAAACATAAATTTTTCTAAGAACTTTCCTGCCTATATATTGGAAGTTCTTGATTTGAGAGAAATGCCTTCAATTTTCCTCTAGAATATGTTCGTTTTGTTAAAAATTAAATATATGTATTTAATGCTGAGGAAAAAAGGAGATATTGTGAATATATAGTCTTTTGGAAACTGTATGCAATCAGGCACATTGTATGAAAGAATTATAAAGTAAAATAATTTTTAGATTTGAGTCATCTTTCAGTGACATTGGCTCCTGTTGCCACTGAAATGCACATCAAAACTCACTTCAAAAGAAACTGGAGATGGTCTTCATCACCAATGGATGGGGTAAATCCTGTGATTGCCGTCTCCTTTTCAAAAATACCCCCTTTCTAACATGCTAGTTTTGATATTTTTCATAGTCTAAAGATGGTATATGTAATAACATACAATCATTATTATTTAAAGGCTTCAAGATAGTTATTATACTAACTATATATGTTACTTAAGCTTGTTGAAAGTCACTTCTATATGGTTTCTTATTCTGGCAGTAGCTATATCATTTAACTTATCAAGGAGCTTCCCAAACTTTTTCTTTTGTGATATTTGCATGCTCTTGATATCATCTTTCATTATGATTTTATTACAAGGTACCTGCCAATTAGCTAGTTTTATTATGTCCATCTAATCTTTACTTGTTCAGGAGAGTAATATAATTTTTATAAAAATGAGCCAGGGTTTATGCACATTTTATTGTTTCTTCTTTTATCTCCACTATTCCATCACGTTAGATTCTGTTGTACTCATGGAGTTTTAAAATCTAATATATTAAAGACGCTATAATAATTGCATGTTTCCTTAAAGAGTATTTCATAACAACAGAACAAGATCGTGTTTTGATCTTAATTTTTTACCTTATGTGATTTCGATTCATTTCGTAGATGGCAATATTTTTTCTGTGCATATATAGTGTTTATTCCTTTTTTTCACAATGTCTTACCTGCATAGAATTTACCTGTCTTATTTTTTACTATTTAACTGTCCATTGCTATTTTTGTAGCAGCGTGTACTCAATAACAGCTAACCTCTCACAGTGTGAACACACCCTGACAGCAGCACTCTCATTAATGATCAGAATAATCCTGAGCAGCAAATAGAGCTTTATGTGTCAGTTCCAAGGAAAAATACTATCTGAAATAATTTGTGTAATATGCAGATAATAAGAGATTAGTGCATCTGTTCCAAAGAGCCTGACCTTCAAACCATTAGCTCTGCAAGATTCAAGCACTATGGTGTAATCCTGCTATGAAAGGCAAGTTTGTTTTACTTTTGTATTTTATGATCTTCATCCATGAGCTAATATATATTGAAATCCCTGGAAAGATGTAGTACTGCTTGGCTTGAGATGTTCTTTGCTAAGAGAGAGACAAAAATTACTGTAAAAGGCAAGTTTCTATTTAACCAATAGTAAGCCTAGGAACGTGAAAATAAGGTTTGTTTATTATATTTTAATTTTATTCGTTGTACTTTGGGGAGACATCTTTCTATATGCTATCTGCAAGTAAATTCAGATTTTGAAATCTGTGGTTCAGCCTGGCCAATTGATTATTGTGGAGTTTCATGTTTGTTTTTATGGTGTGGATTTGAAAGTTTCCCTTCATATGAGATGTTTGATTTTCTGCTACATTTTCTCATTTTCTTCAGTGCCAATGTTCATATGCAATTTTTGTTTTCCAGTTTATTTTGAAATGATTGTCATCTCTTCATCTGTGATAGGTTTGTCAGTGCCGTCTATATCAAAACAGCAAGAAAATTTAATGTTAAATCTCAGCCTCTTCTTTTAGATAATATAGAAGGAGGGAAATGGCCTGTTAAATGCTTCTGAAGTAGCTTCCTATTGTACTGTAATGTGCATTATTAACATACATGGAGCAACATTTATGGATGTTGTATTATTATTTCAAGAAAAGTGCATTCGGTCATTGAACTTGCTACTATGCCTGCACCGTCGCATTCAAAATTATAGTTCAAATAACTCTGTGTTTTAGTTGGCATAGCAGTTCAGAAGTGCTTTCACTTCAGAAATAACTAGAAGTTTGAGGGGAGTTGTTTTTTTCTATAGAGATAGGCAGTATTAGCACCATTTCATTTGCTTTTTTCCATCTCATCCTGCCTTGTGGTTGAGAGGGCTTTAAAATTGGGTAAACACTTGCCGCCTGCTTAAATATATTGGCTGTAATTCAGATGCTCTCAAATATTCATTTATAATATATGGCTAACTCTCTCTTGTGCTTATATTTTTCATAGCTTTTTATCATGTTTGCAACAGATCAGTTATTTGAGAAGTCTATTTTCACTCAAGCGAACAGTTGCAATAAAGAAATCGTGCTTTGTAATGAAAAGTTAGCATAATTTACCAGAGAAAACATGGAAGAACTCTTCCTGAATCGGTGCCCGTTCTGCCTGGCATCTGCTGACTGTTGTCTCGTCTCCTTTGCCTTTGAGAAAGGCAAAGCCTTTCTAAGCAAGGTTTGCAACCCAGAAAAGACAGCTGCGAAGAATGAGGAATGGGCAGCCATACAGACCTGTAAAAAATAAGCTGGATTAATTTTTAATGGCAAAAGGCAAGGTGTTACAGAAAATCCTGCTCTCTTGCATCTCTCCCTATTGCACAGTATTCAAAGCGATACTGATGCTGTGGCAAATGTCTGTGCTGGTGTCTCTCTGTGGCACAGTTGAACCTTTACATCTTGTCAGTAGAGTTGTATATTTGATAATGAACATAAACCAGCAATATTGGATGCAAACCTTATGATTTTGTAGCAGAGTTATGCCAGAGCATTCATGCGGGCAATTTGGCTGAACGATCTGTCTCTAAACTGAGTCTTTGTGTACAGTTGTCCACTTTGAATAATATAAACACAAAGGGAACAATTATATCTTAGAGTTACGCGATGTTTATCTAGCACAGATCCACTGTCCAAGTCCATAGGTATTTTTACATGCTGACTGCTGTAACTAATGCAAACCAGTTTGAATGCAATCCCACAAACAGCTATTTTAAAATGGAAACATTCAGTGACTGTCTCGCTCACTACTTACCTGTCTTAACTACTGCTATGGATAAAGAGCTGATTAAAAAATAAGTTTTGCCACCAGGAACATCGTTAAGTGGATTTGAACTGACCAAACCAAGGAGCCTCTCCTGTGTTTGTAGCCTCTCTTCTGGCAGCTGTTTCCTGGGCTGGCCTCAAATGTGAGGAGATAGATCTTCACATCATCGCAACACATCTGCCTCGGGACTTCGTGTAGTCACATTTAAAAGTACTGCATTCAAAAGTACTGCAAAAGAAATTCAAAAGCAGAGTAAATGTTAACAGAGGTGCTTTGGCTCAAGGGGAGCACAGCTGCATTTTACCATAGCCGAAACTTCACTGGGATCACTGATGGTGATACAAGGTACAGCATTGCAAACAAGGTGGCAAAAACAACATGCAAATTTGTGTTCACAAATGTAGAGTTGTTCACAAATGTAGAGTTTAAACGAAAGTTTGTTTTAGGGTGCAGTATTTTGCAGGCTACTCAGAGAAAAATATTCTGTAGAGAGTCTGAGCCAGAGGAGCTCAAATTCGCTCTTCCTGCAGTGGCGGAGGAACAAGCCAAGCTTTTGGTTGGCCTTTCTGTTACAGATCCAGAAGAACATATCAAACAGTTATAATACTGGAAGGGGGTTTTGATTATACAAATAAGAAATACAAGGAATGATTTTTCCTGGGACTAAGAGAAGGAACGTAGGAGAGGAAAAGCTGTGACCGAAACGGGGGGGATTTCTGGGAGACTGGCATGGAAGCCTTCCCTCCGTGGGTTTTTTATTCAAACTTTAAACCTCTGTTGATTTTCTCCGAGCAAGAGCCTGAGTAGGAGGGAACTTCTGTACAGTTGCTGTAAGTGCAGCACTTCTAGTGTAAAACTGCTCAACATGGCAGGCTGGTCTCAGAGCCTTTACCCTGCACGTGCTGAAGGGATGTCTCAGGAGGGTGACGTGCGGACATCAGCAGCTACCAACATCAGCATTTCATTCCTACCATGGCATTGCATGGATCTCTGGAAGTCGGATCTTTCCATTTAGTTGTATTTTGCATGTTTAACTTTTTTAACATACATCATGAGAGACCTGCATACCGCATGGCTATGTATTTTTCAAAAAGGTTTACCACCTTTCTGTGGTGGTCTGAACAAGAAAATACAAATTATTTTAACCGTTGCACTACGTAGGAAATCTGTACCTGTGCAACGAAAACAGGAGGACATTTCAGCATAGACGTGATATGAGATATACTGCATCCCTGTTGTGGAGGATTTTGAATTTGTTACTCACCTATACAGTATTTGCAATCATAAGTCCTGTTATTTGCTCATTAGCTGAAATGCACATTATCATTTGTGGCATTTTTCTCATTAATCATTTTCTGATACTTTAAATAATCAAGATCCGCTGGAGGGAGATTTATTGCATGCATTTTTTTTCCCATTACAATTATTTTTGAAATAGTTTTATTCTTCTTGCTTCACAAATGCTGAGTCATTTCCTTTCTGCTTTTTATCTTTAATGAACCTGATATCCAAATTCACAATGTACGTTAGTTTAGATGCCTTCTTGCTTTGCAAGAGAGAGAGAGAAAGCATATCAGTCCCTACAATGCTGGAATGCCAAGTTGATAAAAATGTGTTAAATTAATTGATTCTTAACCAATTGCAAGAGGAAAGTGTATTGCATTTTCCAAATAGAGTATCAGAAAAACGGAACAATTTGATATGGAAACAGCCATATGGCAAAGCCTGTTTCCTCAAAATGAAGTTTAAAGATGAAAGGAGTAATTCAGTGATAAGTTCTGTTCTCAAAATGCATGTGGGCACTTGGGAGGCAGTGACGCTTTAACTCTAGCAGGCTCAAGTCCATCTAAGACAGTAACATCATTAAGACTTTTTCGTAGTGTAACTGTAATTTAGTATTTAATGCTAATTTGATGCTTTCTCAGCTTTGCAATCTTTCAGGTGCTTTCGTACTAAAATAAATGCGAATGAGTCAAAATCACCAGGGCAGAGAAATGTGTTTCTGGGTTTATCTGACTCTCGTCATCCAGTTCTGAACAGCAGCGTTAAAAAAATGCATTGACCAAGGTTGCCAAGAATATTTTGTGCTCTTCTCTACTTGCACATCACTAGAAAATGCACTGCTGACTGAATTCTTTAACCTTTTGGCAATATATTATGAAGTGCTAGCTGGCAGGTAGTTCGGTACTTTTTTCACCGCAAGGCCCTATAATGTAATCACAGTTGTAAAAGGAACTTGTGAGTGAAGCAACTTGATCATTCCTCGCAGCGCTGCGGTGCCAAGTGCTTACAGGAGAGCGAGGGAGAGGAAACACCAGGACCCCAGGGATTTATTCTACCCAGAAACGGCACGAGATATTTAAACAAAGGTGAAGCTGCTTTAGGTGCTGTCTGCTTGCTGAGGATTATATCGTAGCCGATGTTTAATTTTGCTTAAAGCAGAGGTAAGCCTGTATTTTCTGTGTGTTGCTGTGATGAGCCTGCATATTAGTCTGATTTAGCAGCAATTTGCAATGCTGCACTCACTGAGGAAAAACCTGTGGCAGTGTGATCCTCCCTTGATCTGATCCACCAGAAATGGTCTCTCAAGGCAGGTTAGTAACATTTTTAAAGGGAAATGTAATACCTACCTGGAGGTGCTGCTAGTGGTAAAATACAACTTGAAGGGCTTGAAAGTTGCAGCTCGAACAAATCGAACTACAGAAAAGGTACAGAATATTCAGATCCATTAACAGAATGCTAATTGTTGTGAGAAAAAGGAGAGGACTTTCTGAAGCTGTAATGTCGCCTGAGCAGTATGCTGTGCCGTTAAATGAGGGCTGAGTTATTATTCAGAAACTTTTTAACTGTACAAAAAGGCATGTGACATCTTTTTCCTAGAAGATGCTTTGGCACCAATGGTTTGACAGTGTTTCAATTTATAATTTTAATGGAAATTATTAAAACAATTAGACTTTGGGTTGCTATTTTATACATCAGATAGTTCTCAGGAAACTTTTTGAAGACGCATAGCAATAGTAAGGTTTTTTTGTTCGTGACATCATATAAATTGCCTTATTGGTAATATCTTCTTGCAAAACATTTGTCTTTTAGTAATCATACAGTCGTTGCATGGTTTCGATAATAAATACTGAAGTATTTGTAATGGTGAAGACTCATATTTTTGTCCACCGTTTCAGTGGACAAATGTTCTCACTGTACTATATGCTATTTCTCTTCTAAGAGTTGGCTGGTAATAAACAAAGATGGAATATAACTCTGTGTTTTACTGTAAAAATGTTACTGTTGAAGTGCTCTTCTGAGCTTCTTATTTCGTTCCATCTCACTTTCTCCTTCAGTCTAACAAATCCAAGTGTATATGAGAAAATGAGTGCTTGAACTTTTATAAACTGTTTATATAGTAAATAATTTGTTGGAAACATGATGTTGTTGTTTTGCTAATTGAATTTCACTGAAATAGGCTTTAAGAATTGAAGAACTAGGCATTTATACCTATTATCAGTTTCTTTTACATATTCTGCCTTCATATAGCTCTTTGCATATATTTGAACAAGGTAATTAATATGCTGTTATTTCGTATGTTTATAAAGAGTGTTTAGTGCAATCCCAGCAGTAAAAACTCATTACCATGTATCATCACTGATTGCCTCATTTTGGCTGACAGACAGCTGCTCATTTCACTTCATTGCAAGTATGTGGACAAAACTATTAATTTAAAAATCTTTGGACAAAAATACCGATAATTTAAGAAGCCATAACTAAACTTTTTTTTTTTTTTTTTTTAACAGATACACTTGCTTTTAAATTAAGATACGTGTGCCCTGGTTAGGCACAGGTTTTCTTCCCTGACATGAGAAATTCATATGTATCAGGATAATACTACAAAACCGCATGCTTGTTTTTACATTTTTTTTCTCAGTAAATATGCCCAGGACCATCTCTTTTTAAGGAGATAAAATTTGTAAAAGCAGTTGCTCAAAGTTTTGAGGCCATCGTCAGATAGTAAATAATAGCCTGATTTTCAAGTTATTGTTTACTTTTGTTATGAACATGGATCACCAGCCGTTCTTGTCATTTGTTGCCAAAGAGCTACTTCAGCTTTGCAGAAATCAGTAGGAGCTGTTGGATAAGTAAAGTTACTTTCCTTTGAAATCTAAGTGCAAACTGTTAAGTTTCTGAGTTTGCAAGTTTGCTTTGCAAGGAATAACACAGTCCAAAGCTGAGGTTCTGCAGTGCACTGGCTAAAATGCCATGAAAGCATCAATATAACCATTAACAGCATTTCAGTAAAGTCACCCTTTGTTAGGATTGGTGCTTTTTGTTCCTTTGTCTGCAAATATGTAAGGAAAAAAATATGATGTGTAATTGCACTATCGGTTTTGTATTATCTGAAAATATTTCTTAGTAATGAAATTAGTTTGCAAGCTGAATGTGTGAATTTATAAATACAGTTATAAGCTACAGTTTTTCCGAACTCCTGAAAAAAAATATATCTTCATAAATTATCTCAGCTGAAAAAGTGAATATTATTTCTAGAAGGTTTTGTTATTCATAATAGTATTAAAGTTGTCTGTAGGTTTGTTTTAATAAATAGAAGTGGGAAAAAAGCACATGATCTTTTATTTTTGGATTTTAAACCTCGGGATCTAACACCACAGAATATAAACAACATTCTACTTTCTTTGAATACATTGTGTGATAGTTGGAGGAAATATTTAAAAGACCACTACTGCGATGTTTCAGATGTCTTTTTATAAAAACAGCTTTAGATATTGAGGAGAGTATAGCAGAATACACAGAATGGAAAATACAGTGGAGCATTGCAGGATATAAATTTAGGAAAAAATTGTATTTAAATGTCGTATATTTTACTATTTATCTTCTGTCTATAGTCACTATGCATTTTCAATCTTTGAGATCAATCTACTGCTGAATTCATCTGAGAGATGTACACATGTAAAAGAACAAATGCTGTTTGAATTATGTCTTCTTTTTTTTCTGTGTTTTAGGACTATTAGCCAAGGGTAGCTTTGTTAATTCATGTGTAAATATATTTTGTTGTTGTTTAAAAGTGCTACATGCAGAGTGAGTGGGATGCTGCAGAACTTGTAACTCAGTAGGTCTCCAAGCAGCCAAGTTTGAGGTTGTAAGTCAGAAAGGACCAGAAGGAAATTTACCCCTTGACATTTCTGTTTTCTAGTTCTTTGAATTGAGGATGGCTCTTACTATTCCAGCTGGCATAATCTTGTTGGTGTCTCGCACAGTCAGTGTGCAAACCCACAATATGGTCACAGTCCTGCCAGGTCACAGTCAGAGCTGGCTTGGAGCTGCAGTCCTTCTGGGCTCTCTGTGGATGCACAAACAGGCCAGATACCGTGAATAATTTGCCCTTGAGTCATGCGATGACATTGAGGATTAGTCCCCTTCTTGTTATCCCTTTATTCATGGATTTAGCTTTGCTCTCTGGAGTGTTCTTTAAATCAGTGACGAATTTTCCGTGCCACATACCCAGGTGCTGCATGTGTGTAAATTTGCTTCTTTTTTTGGTGCTAACCAAGAAGTTGCCCTCTCAAGGTACCTCTCCTTATAGGCAGTACATAGAAGACCATGTCAGGATTGTCTTCTTCAGCCCTACAGAGGTCTCTCACGCTGTCCTGTTGACTAAGTCACCAAGCTTGTGTCCTTGCATATTCTATTATGTCCCCTCGCTTTGTTCCGTGGCATGTAATACACACCTTGGCATCACAGGATTAAAGCTTTACTCCAGCAGGTCATGGCACAGCCCTTCCTGTTATTTCAGACTTTCTATACTGAAACATGAGCAAAATGTAGTAATTGCCTCCAGGCACCACATGGAGCCCAGAGGAAAAGCCAAGCCAATGGTGATGCCATGTGTAGTCGTGTTTTTGCTAAGGGCAGTCATGGACACATGTCATTGTGGGCCATTTGTCCTGGCATTGTCCTCTCTGAATTGGATGCCTTTAGGAATGTAAAGCTAGCCTTGAGGTATCTCAAGTAGGCCGTCTTAATTCTATAGATACTATCACTGACCCTTTCTCCCTAACATAAATCCATTGTCAATAGCGTTTTGCTCCTGGCCACTATATTTGAAGGTGATAAGAAGTACAGAATTTGGGGACACATCAATTACATTGATATTTTGTGGAAATGTAAGATAGTGCATACAATAACAAGCTTGGGGTTTTTATCTTCATCATTACATACATCTAGATTTCCATTAATTTATTTTTGTCTGAGAAAACCAAAATCAGAGACCAGTTTCTTGTCAGAACAAAAAGGAATCACTATAGGCTATATTTATAATTGGTAGACTGAAATAACACATTGCACACACTCACTGGTGTGTTGTAGCAGGAGTGCTACAACAAGGCTTTTGATTAATTACAAAATGCTTACGAGCTGTGTATATTTTGTAGCTGTAGACATCTTGATTTATTATCCTTTTGCATCAGTTATTAAATCTGCAAAAATGATCATCACAATTGCTCTGTAATAGTTTTCGCTGGCTTGTACCTGTTAAAGTATGTGTTTACATGCAATTTATGCACATCAGTTTGCATTTCTGCAGCAGAAAACCTTACACAATTGACACAGCAGACAGAAGCATACAGACCATTTTTGAGTGAATTTTGCCCCTAAATGGTATTCAGTATAGAGACAGTGTCTGCACAATGAATATAGTGTAATTTACACATTGCAGGCAAATAACCATAACATATTATTTAATTGTAAATATCAAACTAATAAAAATGAAGAGCAGGACCAAGCATTCTCCAATAGATACCCAGACAAGAGCAGAAAATCTTCTCAATATATCATAGCATAGATATTGAACTTGAATATTTTGTTAGCCTGTACTGTGCATATAAAGACAGCATTCCAAAGATATACGCAGAATTGCTAGAATAAAAGTAATACAAGATGAAAATGAAAGAAAACAAAACAAAACAAAACAACACCACCAACAAAAAGGCAAAACATTCTAAAGAGCAGAAGGACCACTGGTAGTTGTTTATATCCTGTATTTCCTTGTGCAGCCAAGGCAGGACTGGAAGTTGTGCCCCAGAATGTCTTCACGTTACTGGGGCACCTTTAGAAACAAGAGCAGTTCCCCACTCAGCTGTGTGCAAACCAACCACCCTCCCTCACAGAACTGGGTTTTGCTGAGAGGTTTACAGGAGTACACCAACAAGATAAGTTGTTCTCATTACTTTTTGTGCTGTAAGTGGACAAAAGCAATATGATATGCATAGCTGACCAAGTAAAACTTCCAAAACCCATGCAACATGTGTTTCGGTTCTTAGTCATGGGCAAAAGCATTTCCCTTTATGCCATGAAACTCTTGATGTATTTTACCATTCTGTCTTGGGTTACTTTTATGTTAAATTTCTGATTGTACTGCAGAATACTGATACTGAATTATAAAATGAAATACGCGGGAGGACTCTAGTTTTCCCAGGAAACATTGTGGATATTAGTAGCAGTTATAAAAGGATGCAAAAGAATTTTTTTTAATCTTCAACCTGGAAAAAAAATGTTGACAAGAAAAAAAAAAAAGTGGAATTCAGCACAGTAAAAGAAAGCGATGACTTGAAAAATATTCAGAAAAGATAATCTGGTATTTGCAGCACAGCAAGACAAGCTTGTGGACTTGCTTATGGCCATCCACAAGGATTCCTACTTAATGGTCTGCACATTTAAAATCTGTGGAGCAAAGAAGCATGTTCAAGCAGCAAGATGGAGGTTATCCACGATAATACAAAATTACTCTTTCAAAAAAACCCACTTGCTATTTTCCATCTCTAGTGTGGCTCAAAGCTAAGATTCACTTCTGTAATGTAGTCAATGGATATTTTTTACAATTATTATTTCTGTCAATGTGTTCTTCATTATGCTTTCCCACCAGCCTGGCTCTAATCCCTAAGTTTCAGCACCCACCGTGTTGTCCAGGTGGTCCAGAGTAACATCTCTTTCCCAATTTGTGCCAAGGTCATGATGATCTTGTAGCTCCCTTTACTGCCTCATCCCTCCCATTTCCTGAGCCATGAATACTCACAGGCAGCCCTGTTCAGCTGCCCACATTTCAGGCTCTACCATATTATATCCTTCTAGTTATGCTGTCCAATCTGGCTTGCTCCAGAAAAGAAGGCAGAGGGCAAACCACATAATCTCACACACTTTGTAGGAGCAGATGGAAACAGAGGCACTTTCAGGCAGGTCCCAGCAAGACAGAGAGATGCACAAAACAACACGTGTGGCAAATGCTTAGCTACTGACAACGTGAGAATCCCGCTTTGGTGTAGGGCTCTGCATGTGGGTTATACATCCTATGCTGCCTTTTGGTTCATTTTTGGTGCTCAAGCTTACCTTTCAGCATTGATACACTAGACAAACCATCTCTTTTTAAAGATAAAGCTCTGATGCAAAATGTAGCATTTGATTTTCTACATACAGAGTCACTGAAGTTCCAGCAAATACCTTCCACAGCCACCTGCAGTGTCCCAGAGTGGAGCCTGGTCTGCTGATGTACCTTGTCTGCTCTGCCTCATGTTCCGCAGCACTGAATCATGCGTTTTCAGCTGACCAAGGACCGGGAATTTGGATGAGCTGCAGTGGCCCACAGCAAAACCTCAGAGCTGTTGGCCTCTGAAGGGAGTAAAGGGTCTCTGGAAGCAGCCGATTTCTTCCAGTCAGAGGCATTTGTTTCTCTGCTCCTGAGTGGCCACAGATAAACAAGCCCTGGTCCAGAAGGCTTAAGAGGAAAACCACAGCCCCTTTTGCTGTGGTGACGTCTCTAAGCCCAATATATGAATTCTTTCTTTTTTGCTTTGGCCATGTTTGCTGTCTGTCTGCTAGCTCCAAAGATGTTACTGTGGTAACTCAGGGGGAGCTGCTCTGCCTTGTGGTTTCTCCCTGCCCTCCACCAGCCCTGCAGACCCAAAGAGCAAGGACCAGCTCTTCTCCACAGCCTGGGCAACGGGCAAGCCTTGTGGGGGCTACCAAAGCCATAACTTTTATGCGAAAAGAGATCCAGATCTGTCAACTTCAAACATCAATGATGTCCACGTGAAACAGGAAGGTGAAAATTGTTTCAGAGCAATTCAGTCTCTGCAGCAGGTGGAGGCGGAAGAAACATTTACTTTTTCAGATGCTCCCCTGAGGAGACTGTGAAAAGGAAGCACAGACTTTGCAAAGAGTGAATGAAGGAGCACTGAAATGAAGGGGCAAATGCAGGAGAATGTTTTTGTAAGCATTTTATAAAATCTACCTACTGCTTCCTGAAAGAAAGTAATATTACCCATTGAATCATAGGCGGAACTAAGTGAAAAAGAACAGAACACTGAGTGTGAAGTCAACACATGCTATTACGTCACATAGAGACTTTGGTAGAAGTATTTTGGTTAAAGGTGTTTGAGAACAATTGCCATCATCTACAAGCGTAACTTCTGCTACATGACAGTGGAATTCATTGTAGATCAGCCACTGCACCTTGAGCCCATAACCACCCCTGCAAAGGACTGGAAGCTCTCCTTGCTCAAGGAGAACACGAAACCTTCCAGGTGGAACTCAAATTGCATTTTAAAGAGTGTGTGATGGAAACTTTTCCAAATGGATCAAATCTTTAAACAATTTCACAAGACTGACATTAGTCTGTAGCGTTCAGATGCAAGCCTAGACTGCTTACTTTGAAGAATTTATGTGGTGAAAAGCAATATTTTGCTGGGTCACAACATACTGGTTTTTTGATACTAGGTATTTTAGTACTAACATTTTTCTGTGGAATGCATGAAGGTCTTTTTCCCTCTTTTTTTTTTTTCTGTGAGAGTTGTAAATTCTTTTGTGGTCACCCAACCTAACTAACAAGATGGCTAGAGACACCTTACTGAGTATACGGTTAGCAGACATGGTCACAGTCATCCTGTCTACACTTGAACTGTGTAAAGGTTATTCATTAAACACCTAATTTCTAGCAGTTTGCCCTAACGAAGACCTTCAGTTCACAGCCGTTTTAAAGAGAAGCCATTGCCAGTTTGCAACTGAAGAACGGAGATTCTTTCTTCAATCAGAATAATATTTTTGTATTATTAAATAGTAACAGTCAAGTCAGATCACTGTTCTTGGGGGAAAACTGCAAGGAAAGGCTTTGCTCTAAGTTGTCATTCTAACCATCGCTTCTTTTTCTCTGCTTTCAGAAGCTGGCAACAAGAAGCTGAAGAGCACGATACAGAGAAGCACAGAGACAGGAATGGCAGCAGAGATGAGAAGTCGTATGGTTCGACAGCCAAGTCGAGAATCCACTGATGGCAGCATAAATAGTTATAGCTCTGAGGGCAAGTAAGTGGCATTAAAAATACCAGTAATGTAGGAGAAGTTTCCTGTCTTTGCGAGAAAACTTGGGATGGGAACAGAGGTCCCAGCTCTGGCTGAAGGGGATAGCTCTGTGTACAGATTGTTCCTCTTGAAACATTTGCAAACTGACCTATTTTAGGCACATAACACAAATTTCTTGAAAATTGAAATTGAGAGAGGGCTTCTTAAGGATTCGTTTTCCCTGTCATCCAGTGAGGCATTTTGTTCATCAAAAGACAACTAAATTCAGACTGCATTATTCAAAACAAAACAGAGGGGTACTTTTTCTTTGAGTTATGTTTAGATTAACTCAGAGTTAAACTTCAGATGCTGTATGTAAATCCCTGTGATATGAAACTCTGTTCAGTAATACTGCAAACACAGAAAGTTTAGTTTGGAGTTGGTCCAAGTCTCTTATTGAGCATTGTAAACCCAGAGCCCAGCTGCCCCATCAGCTGAAATCAGGCAGACAACTGTGGGGAGCAGGGCAGCTGTTTTCATTCGCTGCTGCACCACTCAGGATATAGGAAAGGAGAACAAAGGCAGACCTGACACAAAAGTGCGCACAAAAACTCCAATTTGGAAAGGCTGGGGCAGCCAAGGTGTGGATCCGGAGGTCATAGCATGCAACTGGAGGACAGAAACTGCAAGGCAGAGCCTTAAATTGTTGACCTGAGAATCGGCCTCTGAGTAAGGCAGAGAAGAGAGAAGCCTGGGAGGCAAACGGAGTGCTCGCTTCTTATTGGGACATATTGCAGGCTGGGCGTGCATAGTGGGACTGAGTCTGAAGTTCATCCTTTAGAATTAGGTCCAGCTTCAAGGTAAAGTGAGCTATCATAAGCTGGCAGTCACACTATCTGCATCGAAGGTCTTGTTTCTGCCTCCTTAGCTGCTGCGCCTGTTCCCCATCTCTTGCTGTTTCGGTGCCAGTTCTGCCTCTGACCAGTCTCCTTACCTCTCTCAGTGCTCGCATACAATAGATTTCTTCACATCTGACCACCTTTGTCCTGCTTTTTTGATCCATAATTTGGTACCAGCTCCCTAACTTTTCACTAAGTTTCTCTCCCAGACTCTTGGTTTGATGGAGTTACCACCTCTTCCGGTTGATTCCTGATCCTCAGTATAGGTCAGCTTCATTTCCGGACTCCAAACCCACTTTGCACTTGACCTTAGCCTTCAACACTGTCCCAGATCTCCACATCCTTATTCCAGTCCCTGGCAAGAGTACAGAAACAGTGAGGCCAGTGAAGTGTGAACACCACCAATATCTAACAATGACTCTGAAGGGAAGCCCAGGAGAATGGGCCAAAGGAGGCAGATAACAAATCTCAGGTGAAACATTTAAATATATTTTTCTGCAATGAAGGAAGAGAAGCAGTCCATAAAGAGGACAGAATGCCATAGGCAGAAGGGATACCAGAGGGCTCTGTTCAGCATGGTGCTGTACTTTATGGCTTAGAAAACGTCTCTGAAGTCTTCTGCTTTTCTATGATTCTGTGATTTAGCTGTAGATCAAATCTCCAGATGCTCCGTAAACTTCCTTGAGTTCGATAGAATAACGTTACTTTACAGCAGCTCTGGATTTAGATCGCAGTGAATGAAGAATGTTAAATGCAGAGATTCTTGTAAGAAAGATGACCAATATAGCAATTTTCAACTGTTTAATCACTTCCCCCATGTGCATCACTGGCTTATTTGTAGAACTTGAGTGGAACACAACTGCAAGGTGGAGGGGAAGCTGCAGAAATGCGTCACAGAATCAGGGGTACATGCACTGCGCCAGCTGATCCTAAAATCCTCTTCCTCTCCCCTTTCTTCTTCTGGGCCTTTTTCAAACACTAGAAATGTCACTTTTAGCTTGAGATGTTATTCCTAGTGTCAGCATGAATCAGTTTTTGATAGCACCTTGTATTCAGACTTCCCCTACACTTGAATAGCAAAGCTGTTCGCTAGATTTTTCCTCTCCTGTGAGATTCCCATCAAAATCAGTGAGAGCTTGACTTTGGTTGCTTGAGTAGTGTTTTGTCTGCAGCCCACTCTTGACATTAATATAGGCAGGTAATGATGACAATTGGAAATGCTTGTGTTAAGTTTGCACAGGCTACTTTTCCTTCCATGTGCATGTGTACATGATGATACTGACTTTACTTTCAGGATCACATAGTTTATTGGCAGTATCATGCCTCATCCTGCATTTTATAAGGCCAATCAGATGCATAGCTCAACTGAGAATGCAGATTCCTACAGTAGTTATCCCAGGTAGCATGTTATGTTCTTCCATTTGACCCATAACTGGAGTTTAATGAATTAGAATTAATACACATTAAGGTGAATGTCTGCTTCACAGCCTTTATTATTATGTGTATAGCTAGAGGTGTCTGAAAAGTGAGAAGGCTCTCAAGTGAACATTTTCAATGTTGTTAGTCATTCCATAGCAAAATGTAACATGTTTTGGGGAAAAAGGCCGAAGAAATGAGCAAGAAACTTTTCATAGCAGGGGCAAGGGTGAATGGGTAGTGCCACTGTGGAGAGAAGCAGGTTGTGTGTCTTGGTCAGGGAGAGTGGGCTTGAAGCTACATCTCAAGGTTAGGTGAATGCTGTAACTAGTAGGCTGATGGTTGAACTGGAGACCATGGGGTTTTTTTGCTCCTCCATCTAAAGAAACATTAAAAACAAAACAAAAATATTTCCAAAAACTAAACTTCTGTGAAAAGTTTACCTTTTGGTAAATCAGAGTTTTCTAATGAAAAGCACTGATATTTTCTGGCCAGCTTTAGTTACAGGCAATCTATATGTTTCTGCAGGAATAGTAAGAGCAGTTAGTCTTGAAGACAGGAATCGGCTTTTTATATCCATCTAACTGGGGTTTGCAAAGAGTTTTCACTGTGAATTGAGTCCATAAGCCCGATCTGTGGAAATCAAAGCTTTTCACACTAGATATTTTCCTTAGGAAGTTTTGTTACTTTCTCCAGTCTAACAAGGAATTTCCTTTGAGGGAGAAGGAGGTACAGAATAGTGGATGATCTGCTGGGTAAGATGCTATCTAGACTTGCTTCAAAGTCTGTTCTTCTGTTCCTCAAATTGTGATGAGGAAGTCAAAGCTGAGTCTCCCCACCATGGATTGTTATCGCCCTTCCTTCCTTCCCTCCTTCCTTCCTTCCTTCCTTCCTTCCTTCCTTCCTTCCTTCCTTCCTTCCTTCCTTCCTTCCTTCCTTCCTTCCTTCCTTCCTTCTTTCTTTCTTTTTGTTGGGAGATTGTATGTCTATTAAAAAGGAAGTTGAGCTTCTGTAATACAAGCAGCTTGGAAGAGCACATATATTCATATGTCCTGAAAGAGGGGTGGTTACCAGCTGTAGATCCAGATGTGGCTACCAGACTATTTTGGCCAGGGGGTGGCAGTAGGTTTAACTCTAATCAACACTAGTGCTACCTTCCAGTTTACTGCTTCATTAAACAGCTGCAGCAATCAGATTAATTTAGTATATACATCTGTTTTGCCTGTTTGCTTAAACTGGTGCAGATGGAGTTTGGGTGTGTGTATAGATACAAAACAGTATTACAAGGTAAATCAAGCATTCAGGAATGAAGAATGATAGGCTATTAAATTTCTTGAGGCTTTAAATGTTTTCTCATGCAAGGTCACTCATAGTTTATTCAGCTGTCAGGCTCTTCGCTGCTCCTGGAGAACTCCATAGCAAGAACTGTTTTATGGACATCTTTGGGTCCATGTGCAAAATTTCACTACACTGCTTTGGATTTCATGGGAGATGGCTCCTCCCTGATGCTGCAGGACAATTTGTGGTTGCGCATCCTTAGCTGCTTGCCTTGTATCAGTAGTACTTCGGAGGTAAATATAGTAGGACAGTAGAAATTAATCCTATTCTTATGCTTAACCAGCTTCTATTTTTCTTCAGCTTAATATTTCCTGGAGTACGGCTGGGCGCTGACAGTCAGTTTAGTGATTTCCTCGATGGACTTGGACCTGCCCAGTTAGTAGGCCGACAAACACTAGCAACCCCTGCCATGGGTAAGAAGAATACGTTCTCTCTGTTAACTTACTAATAAAATTATCTAACACACAGTACCAGACTACAGCACCAAAAAGACTTTTACGAAGTGGCTTCCTTCACTGTAAGCATGAAGGTCCTGTACGCAGTCACTGGTATTCCTAGCGTGCTAGCATCCAAAATGGGGTGAGAAACAGTATTTGCCCCGTTTGAGGTGTTGGCTCATCTCATTTGCAGTTTGAAGACAGGGGTTGCACTTCACTTCCCACTCAAAATTATTGTGCCTTCTCCATTGTAGCTCACTGCAAAGTCTCAGCTGTTCAGAGTTTACATTTACTCGCCACAGATTATATTGGATGTAACAGACAGTTTTCTGGCCAAACTCTGCACTTGTCCAACCCTCTAAGGCCAGAATGTGAAACTTCTGCCCCCATTTGCAATGCCTGATAATCAGTTGCTGATAAAGCCAGTGTTTGTCATGGAAGAGACAAATTCCTTTTCTACAGCAGCTGCCTGGGGTTATTTGTGACTTTCTCTGTGTTCCAGACCAGTCTGTTTCCCTATAGTAGCATTAGCTGTATCTTGGCTATGATTAGAGTATGTGTGTAAGTGTGCAACAGCGCAGTACTGCGTAGGTATCTTTGGAAAGGTTTGATTTTTTTTTTTCTTATACATGAACAATTCTTAGACATGCTTTAGGATTCTGAGTGAGGAGTCCCTGATTCACTGCTTTAACCATACTTCTGCTAGAAATTATAAATGCCCAATGCTTCAGTACATCTATCCTGGAAGAATCAGCTTCAGGAAGGGCTACTGAGCCACTTCTGAAATAAGAGAGAGAAACAGAAAGAAAAATTGCAGAAGAGAGTGTTCCCCTCCCAACTCATGAGCAGAAGGAGACATAAAATTTCTTGAGAACACTTGGAGTACATCCCAAGGCAAGGATTGCTGTGTAAATCCAAATGACTGCTACTAATGCATTAATAAGCACTAAATTTCTAGAATTCATATTTTTATTATTATTTTGAAAGATAAGATATTTGTGAGATAATTTTTCCCAATAAATATCTATGTGGTTCTATCAGTATGAATATAAGGCTCTAGATTTCTCACATCTCTTTGAGTCTTGTTTTCTGACTAAATATTTTTATGCAGATTACTTGAGTAATACATTTACTTTCACTTGTTAGAACTGTTTTATTTACTAAAGGCTCAAGTTTTGTCCCCCGAAAAAGCACTCAGTTACGCCTTTCAACAATTTTCAGAAGACCTTCTATGTGGTATCCTTTCCTTAGTGACAATTTGAAAATGTTTGTATTATCGCGCCCCCTTCTGGTTCCCTGTCGTATGTTTTATTTTGGATGTGCTCTTTAAAAAGGCTTGTTGGAATTTTCCTGTGAACTATTTTTAGTGCAACACAGAGCTCCGTTTATTCAAGCAAAGTTTGATTGATAAAAAAATCTTCCCTACTGCTCTGTCATACTTCAAGTTCTAAGGTATAAACACTGCTTTCATATACTGCTAGATGAGCACGTGGAAATCTCATGCTCAGTTCATTTCAAAATGCTGCCTTTCTAAACCTGGACCCCAAAATCTATACTCAGGACCATCTATTTGTGAATGTGGGTTTTTTAGGCAGAGTTTACATGTCAAATATAGACATATGTGTCATGGATATACATATAGTTTATTTACCTGCATAGGCATCGTGTAGCTGCCCATGTCGTACTGTGCATTTTTTATTCTAAGTGGCCTGCTAGATTTCTACCCAGCTGCTTTTATGATATATGAAAACACATAGATACAACGCTTTGAGCATCAGCCCATAGTTGACTTCCCTGGCATTTTATTGATCTAGATCAGAACAGAACTTGGTCTCAGACTAAGCAGTTTCCTTTTTCTGCAGGAAATGTCATTTGTCAGAATTCAGGCAGGGAAACAAGTCGGAATATTTAATAGTGAAAGCAGCTTCTTATTTTAACATGCTGCATCATTTTATTCACTCCAAAAATGTGTGTGGAATATTGATAAAAACAAGAAAATTGTCACCCCTTACTTGTTGGAGTCTGTTGCAGAAAAAAAGACCTTTTGATCTCCTGGGGGCAGGGCATCATTCTCTGAAGCTGCGCTGCGACCGTACCTGGTCTGGTGGGTGCCTCTGCCTTACACTGAGGATCCAGTCAGGGTCTGTAGTTACAGAAGAAGGTTTCAGCATTAGCCTCTACCAGGAGTTCTCCTCCCGGCTTTGTCAGACAAGAAGCCTTCGCACTGCCAGCTCTTGCGTCTCAGCTTGGAAGCAGAAGCTTCCAGCCGAAGGGATTTCTGAAGTTGAGTTTGGGTTTTAGGCTCTCTGAGTGTGGGACCACTGTCAGGGCACACATGTCAGCACCTGGCAACCTGGGGCAACAGTCCGAGGTAGGAAGTCTCTAGATAATTCAACAGTGCAAAATTAAAGTTGTGGTGATCATACCCTAGTAGAAATCCTGAGCTCTGGTAGAAACTGTTCACCAAGAGAGGGCACCGTGCTCCTTACATATATATCTTTTAGTATATACATCTTTTAGTCTTCGTTTAAGGATGGAAAAATTCAAGTGATCAGGAGGAGAGGTGACAAGCACACTAATGCATCAGACTAGTAGCAAACGTCTTTCTGTTTCTCACTGTTGTACCGTCTCCCCGGCTGTGCTGCTTCTCTGAAATGTGGGTTTCTTTCTTCTCCCTCTCAGGTGACATCCAGATTGGAATGGTGGATAAAAAGGGCCAGTTAGAAGTAGAAGTTATTAGAGCCCGTGGCCTCACACAAAAACCTGGCTCCAAATCTACCCCGGGTAAGGAAAAAAAAGGCCATATAAGAACAGGAAACAAGAATATGAAATGTGCTGACGAACTGTGGATCGGAGGCTTTTTGAGCTCCTCATTAGCTGTCACTACCTTTGCATTTGTTTGGTTTGCTTTTCAACAAGGAATGTGTGCGTGGCTATATCCTTGGGACCAATGTCCACTCCTCACCACCTTGCCAGTTGCATCCTTCCTTTCAAGGAATGGTTTTCAGCAACTCTGCATCCATTCTAGAAGGAACATTTGCAGAAATATTTCTGCGTATCTTAGGCAAGTTATGTATCTCAGAGGGGCTTTGTCGATGTAGATGAAGTCCTTTGTGTTTGTTCCACATCAAAACAAGAGATGGAGAACATATGAAAATGCTTTGAACAAACAGCTGAAGAGACCCACATGCCAGGATCTTTTGTATGCAACAGTGCCTCAAAAGGCAGCAGGTTATGCTAGTGCCAGTGTCAATAATTTGTATAATGAATGAGATTTAATATTTTATCATTTTATAAGGCCATTTTTTAAAGTTCTCGTTATTTATAGAAATCTTTATTAGAGGAGATTTATAATCGCTGCCGCAACCACTGCTTACCCTAACAACTGGAACAGTTGTTTTAGATAACATTTTACAAGAATGGAACTTTACAACCTCCTTAGGAGCTGAAGATAAAGAACAATAAATGTCTGTGTTATCAGAGTGACTTAGTTTTAAATATTCCTTTCAATGCAACATCAGAGTCTTTTGTTTTGAAATATCTCTGACCCCTAAACATCCATAGAGACTCCAGAGTAGCTATCAGTGACAGCTAATTCCTGGCCAAAGAAAGTGGTTTTAAAAGGACAGAGATGAAAGGTAATTGTTGTTAGTAACATCTTAGATCATTACATTCAAAGTTTATAAAAACCAAATTTATTTCTTATGGGCTGTGTCATTTATTTTATGAATGTAGTTGTATTCAGATTATACAGTGAAGACAGCGTGTGTCATTTTCTTTCCACTCAGCTTCCTTTTAAGGCCTTTGTGCTCCAGCTCAGATGTGCAATGTAGATGTTTTTAAGTCCAAACATAAAATTAATGATGTTCTGTTTGCAGCTCCGTATGTCAAAGTGTATTTATTGGAAAATGGAGCATGTATAGCTAAGAAGAAGACAAGAATTGCACGGAAGACCCTTGATCCTTTGTACCAACAGACACTGGTTTTTGATGAAAGTCCACAGGGTAAAGTCCTTCAGGTCAGTTGCTTCTTAATCCCATTTTAGGCTATCATTTGGAGAAGCACTTGCATGTTTACTTAAGTTTAAGCAATATGCATAAACCCATTCCAGCTCACTAAGCATTTAATTTTATAAATACCAGCAAACACGTCCTTGTGGCTTGCAGTTTCAGACCTGCAAAATGTCTGGCTGAATTAAACATTTCTCTTTTGTTGACTCTCACTGCTGTCCTGCTGTGAGGTTTTCCCACAAGAGGGAGCAATCATTCACCCTTAAGAATCACATTTTCCTTACGCTACACACAACAGCAGGAGTGAAAGTATGAGCATGGATTTGGGAACAATGCTGAACCTGTATTTTATGTTCTTCCAGGTAATAGTTTGGGGAGACTATGGCCGAATGGACCACAAATGCTTCATGGGAGTTGCCCAGATCCTTCTGGAGGAACTGGATCTGTCCAGTGTGGTAATAGGCTGGTATAAATTATTTCCACCTTCATCGCTAGTGGATCCAACCTTGACTCCCCTGACGCGCAGGGCTTCCCAGTCATCTCTGGAAAGTTCAACTGGGCCTCCCTGCATTAGATCATAGTAGCAGGTGCTGTCTAATGAAAAGGTCACCCAGGATAACAATTGGAACCAGATATTCACATGATCAAAAAACACTGTTGGAGAGAGACAATCACTTCTGGTTTTGTTTGTAGTAGTTATTCAAAAATATTGCTGTTTGTCAAGAGATGGCTTAAATTGACAGAACAAAGGTATATCACATACGGCCAATCTATTAGCGGCTATCACCGATGCTTATAACGATTAAAAAAAAAAAAAAGAGAGAGAGGGAGAGACATTTAGATTTGACCTAAGTCAAAGATGACCCAAACTGGAAGCTCTCACTCTGTTAACAATGTTGTATTTTTCACATTTTGACAAAGCCCTCAAGCAGTGTTACCTTCCTGGTGTTTCAGCAGTTTTTCTGTACTTGTCACTTCCACGAGTTTTTTGCCATGTGATTCTGTTAGTTTTGTAGAAGTCCTCACAACGCTAACAGAGACCCTTCCTTTCTTTTTCTAAACCAAACAAAAAAGGGCTGAAGCATATCTCTGTAAGCATCGTTAAAATGTTCAACAGCCACAGTTACGATTCCAGCGAGTTCAAATAGTTTCTCAGTTCTGGGACTTCCAGGTCTCTCCTGTGGGAACCCAGAACAGATGACCAATCTAAGTTCTATTCTGAAAAATAAATAATCATCACAGTGCCACTTTTTCTTTGTAAAAAGCAGATATGTTTGCATTATATATAATAACTTTTATGTTTATGATGTTTTGCATGGAAAAATTTTGAAGAATTCTGCAACTACTGCTGGGGACTGGTATAAAGCAGCTTTGGTCTTAATTTTGACATTGAATATGTTACTGGTAATGCAGTTTTCCTCCTAGAAATGGAGAGGAAATATTTATGTTTCTGTGTATAAATGTATATTTGACTTCCCAAAACGTCGACCAGGAATGGATTGAGCATATGACACTTTCAGCTGTACCCAGGCTCCTCTGATGTGTGTCGCTTCAGACACACCTGTCTGCCCTGGATAGAGCATGGTATGAGTTGTTCAGTGTTTCACTGGAAATTCCAGTTGAAATATTCTGCACTTACTAATGTTTTTACCAAATTTTAGTTTACATTTCTTTGAGATTGATGCAAGCACAAGGCTTGATTTTTTAACGCAAGATATCTTACTTTTTGGAGACAAAAAAAAAAGAGTCAAATTTCAATTTGCTTTTTATTCATTTGAGTTCTTCTTGGCCTTGAGATCCCTTGTGATATTCTGTAAATGTGTGAACAACTGCAGATTCCTGCAGGTGCATTGATATGTTTTCCCTCCTTTTACAGGCCATTCAATTTTGTGATCACACAAATAGAGCAGCATGACTTGGAACTGTTCAAAGCTGCATGCACGTTTTGTAAAAAAAGATGAAAAAGGTTATTTAATAATGTATGTTAGTTCCACATAGGCCAGCTTGTATGTTGCATGTACTTGTACAGTTTGCTCGTAATTACTATACTGAAGTAACCAAGAAATCTAAGCCATCCATTTTTCTTATAGACATTTTGCAGGTTTTAGCCAGGCTAGGTCTGTGAGTCTGGTGCTAAATGTCTATAGATGGACTTTATTTTTTACCCTATGGAAAACGTGATGTAGTACGGACCAAATTCCTTCTAATAACTATTTTGGTGTAGATTCCTACTGTGGGGCTGTAACACATGTAGAAACTGTGTACACACTAGGTTTTAATTCATAGACATACTGCCTGCACCAAGTGAACTATTTGTTATTACTCAACACGTGGGAATTACTCTGCCCACCTTTCCATAGGGCGCAGATTGGTTACTGCTCGACCTGCTGAGCAGGAAGAACTCAAGCATTGGTGCACTACTACTAGGTCCTGTTCTGTCTTAGTGGCCAAAAACCAACTAGTTATAATTCGATAGTATCTTTCTATTTTGACCACTTGTCTTAACACTCCCCTGTGCTTTTAAATGAACTTCCAACTCATGTTATGTAAAAATGTTTAATAAAATTTCCTTTTCATGTCCAGTGTAGTAGTTGTGCTCTCTGTATGTTCTGAGGTTCATCTGTGACTCTGCTTGCTTCAGGACTGTGTGAAATGTGTTAAGGAACAGTAAAATGATAAGTAATTTCTATGGTTCTTTTGATCGCTGTAATAGTGTATGTTGAAATCTGGGGCCAAAAACTGAGGTCTGGTGAAAGTCATGTTTGGTTGGCTGCCTTTTCACTGAGAAAAGAGCCAAATTGTGCTCTCATTCACTGAAGCAGGCAAATCAGAGTAAAAACACAAATTTAGCCAAATTACCATCTGGTGAAATCATATGAGTTGGTGGGAGTTGAGCGATGCTGCGTGTGCTTGCACTGGGTCAGCGGGGCGGCGTGTGTCAGAGCCAGGCCCCAGCTCTCCCTTTGGTGTGTGCTGAGCCTTTAAGATGTGAGAACAACTCCTGATCTTTTGCACTTTTTAAACCCAGAAATATGTCCTTGTGTTGTAATGCCCTTATGGACAATGCTTTGTAGAAATTTACCTGAGAGCAGAATTTGGCGCTAAATTTCATTAGAGAAGCAAAGATTATGTACTTTGTTTGATTTTTAGTTTTCCATGTCCCACAGATACCTGATCACAATTTAAAAATAATATAAAGACAATATTGCCTCACTCTGAACACTTTTGTTTATTACTTTATTTATCTGAATACATGGTTAAGCTACTGAAAAAATGAATAATTAAACATGGTAAATCTCTGAACAAAAAGCATGGTATATTTCTGCTTCTGTGTGGTGGGAGTGATCTGTTTAAATATAGAATTTGTCATACTGTTGCAAAAAGCCCTCAATTTCAAAAATCTCATGGCTTTGAATATTTCGTCCAATACTAGGATTTATTTTCCTTTCTGATCCTGAGCAATAAATAAAGTTCAGCACTTCTGATCCCCATCCCTATAGCACCGAAAATAAGGCAGCAAAAGAACATGCTGAACCATTTCTTTTATGGTGTTTCTGGTGAACGGGGATCACATATGCAAAGACTTCAAGAACAAAGTAGGACAGATAAATTGTGTGCTGGTCTCGATTCCCAGGGACTGTTGCCTTTTTAAAACTCATTGCTGAGTGTTGGGATTAAAATACACAGATAAGTCAGCTTTAGTTCCCTCCTGGTTTTCCCTTGAGAATGCAGAACTGCCTTACATGTCATACTCAGGGGAAGAGCAAAGATACTAAACTCATAATCCCTGTCATATAATCAGACAGTTATTTTGCTCATGATGAGTAAAATTTCTAAATTTTGTATTGAAATGCAAATTTACTGTCCCTCTTTGTGAATGGAGAAAAAGCTTTTGGCCTTGACTTTTGTATTAGAGAGACATCAGAACTGCTGTGAGTGAGTAGGACAAACCAGAGCTTCATGATCCCCTTCCTTCATAAGTCCCAGGGAAATGATATGTGCACTTTGGTTGCCTGTTTTCACTAACAAATGACAGACCCAAAAGTCGAGTGCAGCCCAGGTATATGTTATACCTACAAGAAGAGTTCAGAGTGGATCTTCAGTGACTGTTCTGCATACTCCAATATTTTACTTTTAGCTTGTGACTTGCCCTCTATGAAGCTGGCTGTTTGCTGCTCCCCTGTAGTCGCTACGCTACTGTCCACAGCCCATTGCTGCTCCCCTGTAGTCGCTACGCTACTGTCCACAGCCCATTTAACTCTAGGAAAAAGGATTATGGGACTCATACTCTTCTTTTGCTTTAAGCAAAGAAAGTCCTGGCAGACAGCAATGGAGCTCTTCCTTTCAAGCCCCAAATGCTCACTCTGTGTTACCCTACAACTTCTACCCTACTGCATTCTGCAAATGTAGAAGCAAGCAATCTGCAAGAAAGCAGATTGTTGTTGAACAATGCGGTTTCTCAACTCAGGTAGTGAGTATTCTGGCCATCTTGAATAATCAGTGACTCCGCTAACATCTGTCAAGAGTAACAACTCTCAATACCTCACTCCCAGCACGTTCACTTCTCTCCAGGAGAAAAAGAAAATGCGGAGGTCATGTATGTATTTTCTCAGTGTCTGCATGGGTCACCATGTGTGCTGGTAGTTAAATATCATCATTATGAGAGAGGTTGTGTGTGGCAGGCGTGTCACATAGATCAAACGTTCTTCTGAGTTTCGTAATCCAAATTTGTCCTACCTGAGGTGCCAGAGACAGAAGGGGAAGCTGCCTTCACTCCTTCTAGAGCCCATCTGATGTTGATGATTCAGCTCCATAATGCCCCTCCAGGTGTCTCATGAAATGGCCCTTCATTAGGTACTTTCTAGTCATGCATCAGAACATAAAGCCTTAGACGTTCCACCATGTTGAGTCAGTGTCTAACACTCAACACTGGTAGTACCTGAGGGAAAGGATAAAAGGTTGACAGAATCTGTAGACAACCGTACCAAAATAGCAATTCAGGCAGGGCAAACTTTATACAGCTGTATTTATGTCTCAGCGAGTACAAGAAAGGCATCCTCAAGCACTGAGTCTTTTGGAGGTTTCAGCTGCTAGAAGCGAGTCACCTAAGGGTGTTACAGAATCCCGTGGTGGCCTCTGAAAAAAATTACCTACAGAAAGTGATTAGTAGCAGGTTGTTATTATTGTGCTCCCTGGACAACTCAGAATCATTCATCCTGATCACCATTCTTTAACAAGCCTACAATTTCAGAGCCCTGCTAAAATGCAGTCACAAATCAGTAGTGGCCCAGAGGTAATGCCTTGGGTCCGTAGTGAAAGGCTGTGTGATATCAACCATCTGTGTGGATTTTCACTGTGTCTACAACAATTTATTTAGGTGAAGATTTAGGATCTTTTTTTTTTTCCACTTTTTTCCCCCTCATTTGTATCAGCGGGATGTAGGCTACTGAGTGACTTTGAGAATGTAGGTACCAGTCTCTGCACCTGGATTTCATGATGAATAACGTGGGAGGAAGTGCAATCTCCTATTTCAGAGCCGTGACATAGATATGGAAAGACCAGTGCATAAATGTGTATAAAGCAGTTGTGAGGTCCTCAGAGACTGAGATGACACAATAAGATCTCGCCTTCTTGTCTGTATCTTCTGTACTAAACCTTGTCACTAAATTTCAGCTACAGCCAAATAAAAATTCCTGAGCCGCACACCTCAGCAGGACACTGCTGTTTTCCTTCAGTTTATACAATCCCCTGTACAGAGTTTCATACAGAAGATGTCTCCTGTCCCAGTCTCCTACTCTTCAGGAATTAAGTAGCACTATCAACTCTGCATTTCAAATACCACCACTTTGTCTATAGTCACTGTTGTCTGGTCTGACAGCAGGTCTCCACAGAAGAAAGCCACCCATGTACATGCTATGGCCCTAATTACAGAAGACAGAATAATCCCAATTAGAACAAGCTGATACAAGGGCTGGTGAGACAGTTCTCAATAGTTTAAGAAATCTTGTCATGCAGTTTAACCCAAAAAACTAAGATTTGCAAATCCAGCAAATATTGCAAAATAGAACTTCAATTAAATGTTATGGTGTGTCCTCAGAAAATAAATCAATTTCGATAACTATTTGCATAGTGCAGAAGCAGCATCCACACACAGTGCAAACATGGCAGTGTTACACTAACACACAGGAACAAAAAAGACCAAATTATTATTTTCAGTAAAGCAGAGGGTGAGGGATGGCCAGGAGGGAAATGTTTTCTAAATATTTAGTTACCAAGCAAAGTCTGTTAAAAGCCAGGAGCAGCATTATCCTTGAGCTGCTGTTTGTTAAAGCTGCAGCAAAAGGAACCAAGAGAGAGCCCAAAAACTTCACTCTCCAGTCTTAGAAAGGGCTGTGTTTCTTATGGAGTCACAGAGTCTGAGGATAAGCGAGCAACTCTTGAGTGCTCAGAAATGAACAGGAAACCCAAAAGAAAATAATCACAATTATAACAAAAAACCCACAATCCTTCAAAACCATGTGGAAAACTGTCTTATGATTATGAAGAGCTGAGAATGCATCTGTCCCTGGACCAGGTACAGAACACGAGTCTGGCTTTAGAACAAGTGCCCAGATGTCCCTCTCATATCATGGGTTAGAAGGGAGGGTTGGACTAGACTTTTAAAGGTCCCTTCCAACCCAAACTATTCTATGATTCTACAATTCTATGTCTGTTAGCAGCCAATGCTACAGAGCTGCTGAGCATGACCCAGCTTTTCCTAAAGGAGTAGTTTGTATATATGACCATTTGACACACGCGTTGAGTGTGAGCTTAACTTTAAGGGTATGTAAAGTGTATATTTAATTTTAAGCTCAAAAAAAGCATGTTGTGGAAGAGGGATCTTGTCATCAGGCCTCATAAAGCACGGGCTGGGATGGTGAAGAAATCAGGTTCTGTGTGATGGGTAAACCAATGAGTCAGAAACAAGTCCCCATGGAGGGCGAGGCAGGCTTGGGAAGCACAGAGGGGGAGGAGGGAAGAGAAGGAAGGAGCACCTCTGTATTCCTGGGGACACAAAAGAGGGAGATCAAGAGAAAAAAAAAAAAAAAAAAAGGCATAACAGCTTAGCTCCTGTATTTTTGAATGAAAGAAGCTCCTTAAAGCCTCACAGGTGGCAGCGTATTTCCTCCTGAAGGGCTGAAGGCTTTGGCCCAACTTCATTACTTCACTATTGGGAACAGACCATCTGGTGGCAGCAGGGCTTGTCAAAAAGATACAATGCACTGTTTGCCTTTCTGACGGGTGACTCTCTAGGAGTCAATCAGGAGAGGAAAGGTAAGTTCACGGCACAAATAATCCTTGAGTTGCTCTGTATCTAGACTCAAAAGGCACATAAAGGTTGTAATTGCTGGGAATAGGGACTATCAGCAATCTTCTCACAGGGAGCTTAAGAGCGGCTTGTCAACCTCTTTTGCTTATTTTTGCATGGTAGGAAAAAGGGCTTAAGATTTTGGTGGCAGCTGAAGAACCGTATCTGCTCTCATACAAAAAGTCAGAAATGCTGATTCCCTCTTCTCACCTTCTCCTGGTCATTGCTCCTGCAAATTGTGAAGCAAAGTTTAGTGTAGTTTGGTGCCTGGACTCAGCTCTTAGTTGCTCTGCTCTGGCACTCCCAGCGTTTCACTTGATTCCCAAGCCTGTGGGTGGCAAAGACCAGCATTCCTAAACCATCCGTGTTAAAACACAAAGAAAACCCAACCATCAGGCTTTTTTCATCCATCATGTGCATGAAAAGATGGAAGAAAATCATCGCATTTTCTTTTGTTGGAGAGCTTTACACAGAATTAAATTACAGCTGCACCAGAAGTCACTGCTATGCTATCTGTGTAATTCTTCAGCTCCCTGAACACATGCGGGATTCTTTGTTAGATTTCTGTTATGCCATTCAAATATTCCCTAAAACGAATCCCAAAATGTAAAGGAGGAGAACGAGATACGCTGCCAAGACAGTGATCCACCCTTCAGGGTTTAGCCTTCTCCCTCGGTTCTTTAGGCTGGTATCTCCCTCCGTCACTAATCTTAGCCTTGTTCTCCCATCACTTGTCTGCCTGATACCAGCTCAGAGCTATATCTGTTTTCTCTAGAGAATACCTGTTGGATTTGATAACATTTACATTTCTTCAGCGAGTGAGAGTGAATGGAGGAAAGCAGAGAAGGGTAGTAGAATACCTCACCATTCTGGGGCTGCTCTTCCATCTGTACACGGCTGGTTTAAGACCATTATTCCCCTCACCCCAACCCCCTTGCATATCTCATGTGTGCTGTGCATTTTTTATGGACTCAGGATTTGCTTCATCTGTAATGAACGTGGGAATTTCACCACCAATTTCAATGAGACGGAGCTCAAGGTGATTTTGTGACGAAAGGTGACTGACCCACACTACACAGCGAGGCCCTTTTGCTGACAACAAACCCCAAACCAAGCAGGAGGCCAGCCGGCAATTCCAGCTGCACCAAGCGCAGAACCTCGTAGCCTCATTTTTCTCTCTGAGGAGGCAGTGATCGGTGCAGCCTGCAGCAGCACATCCGGCCAAGGCACCCGGTCCATGACAAGAGGATGTTGCCTGGCCTGTAGATGAGCCTCAATTCTTATTTTTTTAATGCATATGCTGTAACAAAGAAGACCAAAAGCTGTTATTTTCTGGAAAAGCAGCCTCGGAGCGCGGCGCTGGGCTGTGACAGCTGAGGTGGCCCCGGACGGTGCCAGGTCCTGTGTGACAGTGCTGGGGGTGCCTGAGGCGAAAACCTGCCACTGTGGGCGATCGCTAGTTATAGAATCAAGGAATGTCCTGAGCTGGAAGGGACCCACAAGGATCATCGAGTCAAATTCCTGTCCCTGCACACGACAACCCCACAGTTCACACCATGTGTCTGAGGGCTTGTCCGGTCTCTTCTTGAACACTGTCAGGCTTGGGGCCGTGACACCTCCCTGGGGAGCCTGTTCCAGTGCTCCACCACCCTCTGGGTGAGCCAGCTCCTCCAAATAATGTGATTTCTTTAGTTACATAGATCTACTTACACACATTTTAGTGGAAATTTATTTACAGTTTTATTTAGGCTGTTTGCAAACAGTGGAAAAGGACAACAAGCCTGAAAACACGTTACTGAGGTCAGCGAGCCACCTCGGGGCAGGGCGGGACGTCGCCGCCGCCTCCCGGGGCCGCCGGTGCCACACGAGGCCCCGCCGGGCCCTCCCGGGTCCGCCGGTGCCACACGAGGCGCCGCCGGGCCCTCCCGGGGCCGCCGGTGCCACACGAGGCCGCCGGGCCTTCCCGGGGCCGCCGGTGCCACACGAGGCCCCGTCGGGCCCTCCCGGGGCCGCCGGTGCCACACGAGGCCGCCGGGCCTTCCCGGGGCCGCCGGTGCCACACGAGGCCCCGCCGCGCCGCTCCTCTTTTGGCCGCCGGAGGGCGCCTCAGCCCCGCGGGCCGCGCTGCTGCTGCCTCGGAGCCGGGGGTCGCCAAGATCCCCGCTGTCGTGTGGAGAAACAGGCGCCTGCTTTATAAGGGGGGAAAAAAAAAAAAACCACCCACAACCAAAAACCAAAAACCAAAAACCAAAACCAACAAAAAACAACGACAACAAAAAACCCCACAAAACAAAACAAACCTGTAGTGTTTTTTTCCGAGTGTCGGATGGATACCTGCAGATGCAGTGAAACTGCGCAGTCACGGGCTGCGCTTGTCTGCTGGTTTCACGTAAGAGTTCTCAAAACAGTCTAAAGTCAAAAGTTTTGAAGGAGAATTTGTAAAGCATAAAGAGAAATAATGCTTATATTTAACAGCCTACCCTTTTCTCTGATTCGGTAGTGATTATGAACTCACTCAAATCAATGCAGTTCCACTAAGGAGTGTTAAAAAAGCACATTTGTCCCATTCCTGCCTTATTTGCAGTGGCTGCTCTGACAGATTAATGTCAGGCTACTGGGTGGTTAAGCAACCAACCTCATTTTGTTTTCTGACTTCTATTGTTAGACTGTGCTGTACCCCACGACACCTTTGTTACTTTCATATTAAGCTCCAAGTCAGATACACCAGGAGAATTTCTTGTGACCAGTGAACGCTTGTGCTGGAGGATTATTAAACTTTGATGATAACCTGTTCAAGGAGGAAAAAGAAGGTATTACTGCTGACAGCTGAAATAGTTTGATAACTCAGGTGCTGCTCATCTAGCCACTGAGAAAGGTCAGTCATCAAAGGCAGAAAAGGAAAGGTCTTGCACAGTCAGAGTGGACAAGAAAAAGCAGACCGGGTTTGGGGGAGCAAGGTCTAATTTGTTACCTGAGCCATAAATAAACATTCAACACCATGAAGGAACTCAAGCAGTGAACTGCACAGGACTGTTTTACTGTATAGCTACCATGGCATTTAAACTGCCGAACGAGTGGACTAAAGTCTTCATGCCTTCAGCTCATCAGCATCCCCAAAGAGTAAAACTAAAGTTTGCTGGGATTTGAGCTGAGGCTGACCTGGCACCGAGCATCTCACAGCCCAGCTACGGGCTGTTGAGCAGCGCAAAAGGGCCCTGAGGCCAGTGCCAGAGCTTCTCTGCCCAAATCACAGGGGGCTAACAACAGATGGCCATGGTTTAGGACTCTAACTGAGCTGTTGGGAATCTGAAAGTGGAGCACAACCAGAAGAATGACACCCACCTTGGTACAGCTCTAGGGGTCAGCAGGGGACAAAAAAAACTTTGCTGCCCCCTGCTAGTGACAGCTGCACTTCAGCAACGGGGTTCTGCTAGGTGGCAATGAGGGAAGTGCTCACTTGATATGAAGTGCTTGGGGAGATCGCTAGCATAAAAGTCTGCAACTGTAAAAGCTACAGGTTCTTAAATTATCTAGCGTGGCAGGACAACTGCACTCTGTGGCAGCTTCGCACCAGGTCATGGCACAAAACTCCCCACATTTGACCCTGCGTTTCCAGCTTCTTGTAGCTCCCCTCTCCTGTGCAAGTCGCAGAAGGTCAACAGAAGGTGTCCCTGGCATTTTCCCTCAAGCTCCTGGAGAAGAGGCTGTTCCACGGGACATGACTAGCGTATCCGTATATCCTGGCAATGCTCGGTTGCCAGAAAAGCTTCTCGAGTTGGTGGTTGGCATAGCTCACAGCAGCCTTCAACCTGCTGTAACATGCTCTGAAGTGAAGACAGCTGCAGGCAACTTCTTCTGAACTCTGCTCCAGTCCGATGCGCACACGCTGCCCTTCAGCGAACCAGCATGATCGCAGGCGGAGAAGGGAGGGCAGGGCCTTGCCTGCAAGTTGCAGCCGCCCGTCATAGAGCCCTCTCCCTTCTCTGTGAGATGGGCTGGTGAGGGCCTGCAGAGCAAGACTCAGCAGGACTTGTTCACAGAAGTTGACATGGGACCAAGCCCTTCAGATGCACATTCCTGAGCCCACTCCTCCCCTTCAGGGCAGTTCATGCCAGCCGCTCCCAGGTTTCCCCCTCTCCTTAATTACCTTGTAGCTGAGATCAGCTCTGTGTGTGTGTGTGTGTGTGTGTGTGTATGCTAATACTAGGAAGAGCTGTCAGTGTAGCTTTGCAGCCCAATCTCTTATATTAATAATATGAACCTGGCTTCAGGCTGCAGCTTTTTTTTTTTCCCAATGCCTAAATGCACCGCCTGTGGCTATTAGGCGAGCGCAAGAATTTGCTTTATTCTTGCACACAAAGCAAGGAAATGCATTCTGCCTCACCATGGCTGCTGCAACCACAACTGCCTTGCTGGGCTGCAGCGAGAGCAAACGCCGGAGTCACCCTGCCCCTTCTCCACCCAAGTACTCCAAACACCGGTCCCGCAGTGAGATCTTCAGAGTCCCTCTCTCTGGATGGATCAGGGAACCTTTGGTAAACGAGCTGCAGCCACATGCAGAGCAAGAGAGATGAGGGCCAGTGGGATCCCGTGACAGTGATCACAGCTCTGCAGCCGAGCAGTGAAAGAGGGAGCATTGAACAGGACAGTGCAACAAGGCGATCTGAGGATACACTTCCTATCTTCCAGGAGATAATTGTCCTTGCCCTACAGCCCTTGTAAGGCCTCACTGGAGCTTGGCTACAGTAAGAGGGGCTGGGAGAGTGGAGACTCAAACTACTAGCTCTTGGTGTGATTCAGAAATACCTGTCCACACTGCGGGCATGACTCAGAGCCTAGAAAGGTGTTTGCGATCTATGAAGATAACCCGAAGGGGTCCAACCCTTGTGAAACGGTTTCAGACCTTAGATTGGTCTTGTCTCTAGATCCAAACTAATTTTTGGCGGATGCAGAATTTCCTGGATGAAAGTTAAACAGAGCAGCTGAACATACCTTGCCACTGGCTTACTTGTTGTTGGTTTGTTGCTTTTTTTTTTTTAATATTTAATGCTTCCGTGGTGGTTTTTTGTAACTTTGCATGTTTCAAAAGCATTGAAAAGAAGTGGAAATGCTAACGGGTGTTTTGGCTCATTTTGCCATGTAGAGCATTTCTGTGCCAAAGCGCTAGTTACCTAGGAAACTGCTGTAGGATTGGATTTGGATAGATGTGTTGTCAACTGCAAAGGAGTAGAGTAGCTTTCCAAGAGGTGGGGAGGAGTGTAAAACGCTCTGAAAATACAAATGCCTGTAATGTGATTTCTGGGTAAGATGGTGGTCCTGTGCTTTGGACTGGCATTTTGTAGGCACCTTGACAGCTGCACAAAGGGATCGCAGATGGAGTGCATGGCTGTGCCTCGGCACCTGAGCCTGAATGCCCTTGTGTTTGTAAGCTGGGTGAGCATTCCTCTAAATGTCAGACCACAACTGTCTGCAAAGAATAGTAAGTAAAGGTTGCCATTAAGCATTTTGCCCATTTTATTACAACAAAGTTACGACAATCCAAGGAAATTATAGCCTTTCTGGAGATTTGAACTGCAGCACTGCACAGCCATTTGAAACAAAAAATAATAATAATAAAAAAGAGTGCTGAAACATGTTTAATGATTGAGATATATCTAAGGGCTTATGCAATGAAGAAAAATGTGACTGCAAAGCTTTTCCTGGAAATCATCAATAATGGGCCTTTTTTAATATAGCAGCAAAGATGTGAGAAAGCAAATAAATGCTTCATTCTGGGGGAGATGTCTATCAGTTCTGCCACAACGGCTAATCTGCAAATGGTTACTTATTCCAGGGGAGTCAATACTTACGAGTGGTCCATGCCTGACAAAAATTTGCAAAGCAGCAGGGTTTACTCGGTTAGAATAGATCTCCCATGATTCCTCCTATTCCCTCCACACCCCCAAAACACATGCAGGATTAGCATTCGGGCTTACACTGAACTCCAGTTTCCTTGTATTTCACATACAAAATGCACTTCAAATAGCAAATGCAAACTCTTACTAGTTTATTCATGTTGTGACAGGTGTCACCAGTTGGCACAGCTACATGTAATACTCAAAGTTGGTTGTTTTTTTTTCTTCCCCCCCACCAGCAGGTAAGCACGTTTCGAGCCTTGAAAAGGCAAGTTGTGCTGCTTGGTTTGGGTTAGGCAAGTGCACCAGGTGAGAAGAAGGCTGAGGTGAAGCACTGCCCTTACTTCTCCGGTTAAAGCTCTGAGGCAGAACCTGCTTCCAGCACCACTTCTGAGGCTGGCTGGTCCGCATTCCCTGCTGCTGTGCACCCTGGGGGAGCACTTACATCCTCTGCATTTCTCTCTGCAGGTCCTTGTCTCCTCTCAAGGGTCTAGAATAAACGCTGCAGTCACCACAGTCCAGACCTCTGGCCTGACCGCAGGCCTGCACAGGCTCCCTGCACAAGACATTCCTCTTGCTTCTCCTTCCTGCGGAGCACTGCCCGGGCTCTACCTTCGGGGCAGAACTGGTCCCTCAGAGCTGAGGGTCAGATGAGGGTCCCACCAGCTCCTGTCAGGCTGGCACATCTGCACAACCATGACAAGCCATAGTGTGGACACATCCAGGCTCTGCCCCTGCCTGCTGTGCTGCCAGGAGGCCACGCTGCGTGGGTCCGGCCAGCTGCCACTGCTGCACCAGAGGCAGACACCAGCGTCAAAAAGCAGCTGTGGTATCTCCTGTCTCTTATCTGTTGTTTATAAGAACACAGATGACCCTGATCACTATTCCTTCAATGAGGTCTTTAACAACATTTATGTTGGAGATCAGCCAAAACCTATAAAACTGCAGGCTGCCGGGCCTGGAGGTGGCTGTGATACGGTCCATCGAATCCAAACTTTCTCTCTGGCTTTTGTCTTTGGAGAGGGGCTGAAGTGGCACCCAGGGCCGGACACCCTTCCTCCCTGCCTAAGCCTGTGTGCACCACAGATGTGCACACAAACCTAAGCTGGCTCCTCTATTTCAGGCCCGTCTGTAACCTGTATAATGAATAATGTACAATGAATTTGTGGTCTACATGTTTATTAAGTGACTCAGTATTTCCAGTGGAGATTTTGTGCTCATGTTTCACTCACATCGCAAAACCCACTCACTCTTTTATTATCCCCAGCAGCGGTAGGCGATAATAAATTATACAACTGCAGATGATGGTAACTATATCAACAAACAAATTGTATCAATTTTCAGTGTGAGTTTAAAGCTCCGCTTACCAGTTGTGCAAACTCTGAAAAAGGAATTTGGGAACGCTGCTGCCGTTACTAAACGTTCTTACCGGGATGTAATCCAAACCTTCCACAATGCATTTCTAAAGAAGATTTTTGCCTACTGTGTACCACTACTTTTACATACGGGATTAGGCATTTACATACGTAAGAGCAGATGTAATTTACGCAACAGTGACAGCTCCCATTCATTACTGCGTGAAAGGGCTGAAAGATAAAAATGCGCCTCGGTGGTGGAATTCATCAGAGCTAATCCCCCTCCACTGCATTTGCAGAAACACATTCGTACCCCCTAAAAAGCAAAGGCTTGTAGCAAAACGTCAATCAATCAACTGCACAACTAAATCTTGTGTATTGAAGTGAGCTCACACACCCTCTAAATTACTCTGGATCCTGTTTTAAGCTTCATAAGCTACTCAATAATTTCTATGGCTGTGGAAAGACGTGAACTTATGCCACAGGAGCCAATTTGAAACAGCCAACACACCTGTGGGAAGAGATCAATTTTTTGGCGAGGCAGGTGTAGCAGTATTTGGAAAGTTATGGTATCCTTTCCAAGAGGAACAGAGATCGTTTGTAGGGAAACTCATTTCCCTACAATAAAGGTCCTTGCCAGTCATAGACAGAATACATGGGCAAATGTAAGTGTGGCTTACTTAGCGTGCTGCATGCTGTGTTCTTGTTTTAATTGAAAATTTTCTATTTTTAGCTGTTTATGCTTGGTGGTTACAAGGAAAAAATGGCCTGGAGCTACTTCTCTTACCCGAGTGACCCTCACCACCACCCAGGTGCTGGATCCACTGTAGAGCTGAGGGAATAACCATGGGTGAGACTTTTGGCAAGAGGAGACTATCCATCAGGCTGACTGGTGGTCAGGCTTCCATCTGAATTTCCGTGCATAGCGACCCTGATCCCACTGGGTCTGGGAGAGGCTGAAGCGATGCAGAGCTGAGTAAGCTGGGCATGACTAAGCCTCCTGGACCCCACTAGGCTCAATAACTAATACTTCGAACTGAACTGCTGATCACCATCCTGACACGCCAGCTGGGTTTTGCACAGTTTGTTGTCTGCAAATATGGTTAGGGCTGTCATGGGCCTTTTCTGTCTGTTCCTTTTGCCGTTCCTTGTTTTCAGGAACTGCGAAGGAGACCTCTGACAGTGGAGCTGAGGAAGTTTCAGCACAGCAAACTCTTGGAAAAGGGCCCTCAGGGAGACTGAACTCAATCCCCTCCCTTGTAATTGCTCTTGGGACCTGGCAGATGAAGTACATATTTGCAATCAGGGTTGGCTGTTAAGGTGTTCTTGGAGCTCGACACCATTAACTTTGACACTGAGAGCTTGAAGCCAGACCTTTGAGCATTTCCTCCTGCATCATCACCAATCTTTGCACGAATAAGTAAAACCAATTACAGACATAAGTCGGTTCTTGTTACTCAGGTGTCTCTTATCCATAGACTATACATTCCTCAGCATGTTTTTAAAACAGCAACCAGTCACTATAAAGCCAGCCATCAGGCAGGACATATGGGTTGCTGCTATTGGGCTTTTGTAAGGATTTAGCAGTGTTACACAAATTGACGATTAAACTGGAAAGTTAAAATGAAGAAAAAAAGTCCTATAGTGTCATTAACTTAGGTTCAGAACACAAGAATTTATTCTCCACATGAACACAGTATGCCTGGAAATTCAAGCACATTCAAAATGGCTCCCATTTCAGCAGCTGTCAACTGCTTGACCATTTTTAAATAGTTGATTATTCACTCGCACAGTCTGCAGCATTCTTTTTATTTTATTGTGAGCCAAGCGTTAATCTTCCCTTCTAGGGGACACAGAGCTAACCTTTACCTAGGCAAAGCAACTCGCTTTATTTTGATGGGAGGGATATTAGATTTTGCTTCTTCTGTGTTCCCATTGGCTTGCTGTGGTGTTCTATTTTTCTTCTCCCTGAACACTTGTCACCTCGCAAACACCTCTGCATCCTCAAAATGACGAGATTTACATTGTGTACAGCAAGTGATTTTTAAAGCAACCGATACTCACAGAGATAATTCCAATGTTAAAAACCAGAGCAAGGTGTCTCAGGCCACTGCAAGGGACATTATCTCCAGCGTCACCCCCCACGCTGGCAGTGCCCAGAACTGCTCCCCCAGGCCACCCTGCAGCCTGGGACCAGCTCTGTGCACCCCCGGCTGCCCAGCAGCTTCCAGCAGAGGAGCAGAACTCACTGCCGCTCTCTCCCTCCAACACGATCAGCCTTTCAGAGGAGATCGCTTTGTTTTTGATTTAAATTATTTTGGATTGTTTGGGTTGGTAGGGGTGGGTATCTACAGCCAGGCCTGAACTAATATTGCTTTTTTTCACTTCTATCTGAGTCCTCTATGGTGAGAAACTCCAGAAGTTAACATTTGAGTAAATTACCCTACCGTCTATGAATAAACATAAGGATGATCAACAGGAATAACGTAACGTGTTTGCTTTAATTTCATAACAACATCTCTGCTAGGAATATACTATACCAACAAGTGGAACTGTCACAATTGCAGAGGTAATTTTAAATAAGCTTTCTTAATGGCCACCCCTGGGTTTTCAGTCATATCTCACCTTCTTTGTGTATGTCCTTTACAGCAGATTCTCTGTCCTGACAGACTCCCTGTTTGCTTTGTCCCTCCTCCACGGCTTCTAGAAGTGCGGGAAGCGCTGGGATGCATGGAAAGTTCCTCTTCCTTATTACAATAATGATATGTAAATGTATGCTACATCCTCAGCCTCTTCTGTAAATAGAGCCAGGCTTGTTATCTTTACATTCCAGGGCTGCTGTTATTAAAACATCTCACACAAACATACACTTAGTTTGCAGAGAAAAGGCCTTGCTCATTTGATTTGGGGTGGAAAAAGAACACAGTGCAGTTAAGTACATGAGAGCCTGGGCAAGACTGCAACACCAAAACAGGTGGACAAAGCGATAGAGCATCTTTGGGAGTTCGCCTTCACTAGCGTAGGAAAAAAAGATATCTTCTTAATCTAGGTTTACTAACCTGATTTCAAAGAGCTGTGAAGAGCAGGCTGTTCAGTTTTAACTTGGGTCAGCAGCTCAGGTTCAAACCGTGGTGAATCTGATACTTTAACCTGGGTGAGCATACGAGGTGCTGGAGGAGGCAGGGCAGGTTCTGCCTCCCCATGTCTTTCGGTGGTACGTGGGCTGGGAGCGCGGCCAGAGGCTGTGGTCCCCTCCCGTGGGGCCCCAGCCGAAGCGAAGAACTACCCAGAGCTGGGCTGGGTGGCTGAACCAGCACAAACTCTCTGTACGACACCAGTGAAGGCAACACACTCTGTCGTGTCAGTCACCGTGGAGGGCACCATCGTGAAACCTCACACAACACAGCCCACCCAGGGCGAGGAGGACTTGGCCGAGGGTTCAGAAAGACTCAGTGTCACTCTTCCCAGAGAAGTGGCGACATCCCCGTTAGATGATGGGAAAATGCTTTTGGAAATCTCACCCAACATCTTCCTGGAGTTCAGCCTTTTGGTGCATAATATTTAGTCTCTTGCTTCTTTGTCAGGCTTAAACTGAAAACGTGGAATTTAAGTGGTTCAGGTATGAGGCTGAGGAAATAGTCTTTCTTTGCAGTAAAATTTAAAGTATTATATTTAACTACGTTTGGTAGTCAACTAATTATATTTATCAATTTCTGTCTGAAGTATTAAAAAATTAGGGCCAGAATGATTTTCGGATTCTTATTTAATCTCTGGTTGGTCGAGCACTGAGCAGGCATGTTGGTAAAGGCTCTGACAAGCTAAACTCACTTGCAAGTTCACCCTTGCCTGCAAAAAAACTCACATCCCTCTTAAAAGAGTTAAAAACAATACTAAACTGCAAAATCAAGGGAGTGAAGATGTAGCGTACTGCCAGCAAGGACTAAATGATGACTGTGCCACAACAATATTCTTTAATCTTAACATATAAAGTTCAAGATCTGAAAATTTTCTATACTGCTATACATCTTTTACTAAAAAAAAGTTTAATTTTCCTTCTTGACAAGTATGAATGTCTGTTACTGGCACTGTGTGTGCCCTTTTTCAAGCCAAATTGTTTGTAAAATTTCTTTTAAAGAATTACTGAAAGAGGAATTAACCCCTTGTTAGCTTGACTTGACAGATTCTTTGTTCAAATTGCTTCTCTGCCACATTGCCTTCTCCAACTGATTTTTCTCTTCAGCAGCTTACATTTCAGTGACATATTTTCTGACCTCTGTACCATATTTTGCATATATCCCTGCCTAATGTGCACTTCAGCCTCTAAGCAAATCATATTTGTTTTCTCCTATATCCATCCATCATCTGGAAAATCTGGTTTTGCAGCCAAGCTTTTACAGACTTAGGTACTCTATTTCATTGTAACGTGGCTGTGCTAGTGCCAAAACACGTCAATTGCCTGAAAATATTGGTGTCTGAAGGGCTTAATTTTTCTCTCTTCGCCTTAATTAAATATTGTGCAGATGGAGTTAGGATTTCTTTATAACAATTATTGAATTTTTTTCTTCTTTTTTTTTTTTTTTCTTATTGTGGAGTTTTATGCCTATGTTCACTTTCTATTTTTGTTAGGCTGCTAGTGGGCCACAAACAATATTATGCAATTGTGGGTCATCTGCTCAGGAATGATAGAAAACAATGAGTAAAGGCATCTATAGAGTTGCTATCCATTTATAATCTTTTTTTGAAGCCTGTACTAATAGATTTCAAACTAGCCAGGAATTTTAAAAAATAATTAAGAATATTTTTGTGGATTTTTTTTAATGGATAACTTTGAACTTCAAAGAAGATCATTTCACCAAGTATTTTGATGAAGAATTTGTTGTCCTCTGAGTAGCAGGACTGTGCACATCCCAGGATGTGCTAAGAGATGGGCTGGGCTACGGGAGTGGGGCTTGTCACGTTTCTGCTGCAAGACCCAGTAGCTTTGGTAATAAATGACATTAATCTCAGGAAACTACCTCGGCAAAAGACTTTCTGTGGCTCTGATGCTGCCACTGAATGGAAAGGGAATGTTTATTTAATGACCAAGCTGGCTTGTCCTCAAATATGCCATTTTGTCTTCATAAATTTTGAGAAGAATCCAGAGAATGTTGCCAAGGGCAACCAATGCATCTTGAGGAACTGGAAACAAAATATGGGAAGAAAATAGCACAAAGATTCCTTAGAGGAGTTTACCCAGCTGTATTCAGTGCCTTGTAAGTGAGCACATGTTACAAATGCCCTGGTTATCCCTCAGCAGTTTAACAGCCCTGGGGCATTAGGTGTCAAGTGATGCTGCAGGCTGAGCACCCCTTCCCACTCCAGTCACTGCTAAAGGGCTCTGCTGTCACTGCTGAGGGGCTGGGTGTCCCCGCAGAGCCCAGCCCTCACTGCACCCCCTCAGACCACCGAGGGGTTTCCCTGGCTCTCCTGCATCTGCAATCCCCTTCCCAAGCTGGTCGTGTATTTCCCTCCCCTGGCGTCCTCCTCCTCAGCGCCATTGTCACAGCAGCACTCCAAAAATCAATTTAGGCAGGCGATAATCTCCAGACTTTATTCTAACCAGAACTCTTTAGTGGAGAACCAACCAGAAACAGGGTTTATCCAAAATTATTCTGCATTCCAACAACATTTTAGAACACAGATTCAGATACCAGTCAGGAGTTCAGTTACTACACAGCCAATTCAGACTCAAGGGATCTCAAAGCTCTAGAATGATGGTTCAAAATGTGCATCTTCCCATTCATAAAAAGTGAGGACTCTCAAGGGTACCCAGAAGATATAACCACTTACCAAGAAGGCAAAGTGTCTCAGTCCTCGAGGAAACTCCCTTAGATGGCATCTCACCCTAAGGAGAAGAGCCTTCCACTACCTCCCCACTCCTCTGAGAAAGACCAACTCAAAAGGGGTCTCCAGCAGGCTCCAGTTATACCCTAAATCATTTATGGCAGTGGTCTAGAAACTTCTCTCAACCCAGGCATTTCACTGGTCAAGGGCCCTGTCTGTTGACCAAGAGGCGCGGACATGACCATAGCAGTCTGTTGGTCTAGAAGTTTCTGATGCTTTTGGGAAGGTGCATCTGCCACAGCACTACAGCTGGTGCTGGGTAAGGATGGGTGAGCAGAGGCTCCTGTAATCGCGGTTCATTGACGCAATCTTCAAACGTCATCACTGGGGTCAAACGTAGCCAAAAGTCTCTGACGGAAAAGGCGGAGATCTGTGATTTTATCTGCAGTCCTGCAAAAATGGTCTGAATTTCACTGAGGACTTGAAAGAATCATCAGACATGGAGGAAAACTCATGTACACTTCAATGTGGGAGAGGTGGATGATGGGTCATACAGATGAGAGTTCAAACAGCTACTGGTCTACTCATCTGACCCCTGTAGTCTTCTGAGTCAGTAAGACCAATGCAAAAGAGAAGTATGTATCATAGTGCTGGCAACTGTTTTCATGAATGACCTTACTGGGGTGAAAAACTGAGAAATGGCTCCTTCCCAGTATTATGACTGGACCCTCCTGACTGTTCTTGTAGAAGACAGATGACTGTTTCTCTATGAAGACTTGAATTTATAACTTGGTTTCAAGCTCTGCTACACTTGGGATGTTTTGGCTCTATGGTTTGCTGTTCGGGTTCATCCCTATTAAAAAAAAAATTCCAGAATTATTTTCCCATACTTGGACAGCTACATGGGCTGATGCTTCCAGACTCGCTCCCCAGAGCAAATTCTCTGAATTCATACAGCTCGAGTGACCTTTCCAGTTCACAGCAGTGACTAAGATTCCCAGCATTTGTGCAAACTTTGTAATTAGATATACATACGTACATGCATACATATTTATACACGTATCTATACATATACTACACACAGGCACACACATAGAGAGACAGAGAGCATATGTATGTGTGTATGTATAAAAAGACTGCTTAGAATTTCAGCTCTTGTGCTCCTGAGCTCAGTATCTATTCAAGTTATGGAAATTCTGGCAAAAACCAGAAATTGACAAGTGTATTTTATATTCACACAGCTCATCGGTTGAAGCATGACTTTAAGAGGCTCTAGCTATTTAAACACTTACTGTAAAGCAAGTGAGTAAACGGTTTGCTGGATAAGGATTTTAGTCAGGTTGTAAATTTTGAGAGATTGGTTTTGTGTTTTCCTGGTTTTGTGCACAGGCAATAGATTTTGGTCCCTAGGAGCTGTCTCTGAAGGAATAATTAGAACTGCTCCAAAAACTGAGAAAATACGCTGAAAATTGCATACTATTTAGCTTCCAGTTTAATTTGGTGAAATTTTCCAGACAGCTCCTCAAATAATAAAAACAATAATGAATACTTTATTTAGAAAGTATTTCTCCTTTGCTAGACTTCTTTGACAAATATTTGAAATAAACCCTCCGATGTCTCAGGGCAGAGGAAGCTATATGGTCTGTTACAGTTTCAACTGTTAGGGCTTTTTTTTTGACATAGGTTGCTTGCTGGCAAGAAATTTTTTGAGACAAAAACCCATCCAATCCAGCCAATATAATCTTCCTCAAACTGTTGATAAAATTTGATAAAACTCTTTTTTTTTCCCTTGGATGAATATGAGTAGCTGTAAGGAATCTTCAGCATTGCACTTAGGTAAACACTTGGGATGCTATTCAGTTCAAGAACGAGGAACCCGAAGTTGGATGTGTATTTAAGCTCTGAGCGTGACAGAGAGGGCAGGGTAATGCAGTCAGTGGAGCCTAAAGTTCAACAACCAAGGGGGATGAAGTCTGTGTAGTTTGAGGCACCAGGGACACCCAGGAGCTGCACATAGCCGGCACAGACGTGGGACAGATGAGAGGCCACATGAGGTATCCCAGAGTGCCTAATACAACATAACACAAATGCCTACGTTTAGCCAACTTGACTGAGCCCCAGCCGCATACCAAACCTGAACCTTGCCTTATGGTCCACTGCTCTGCTGAGTAAGAGCTTAATTCAGTTGCTTGTGCAGGCATTTCAAGCCATTTGAGAAGCCCTAGGGTAGCCCAGACATTGGTAAGAGCCCAGCAGATGTGACCCTTGCCTTTCTGGAAGACCAGATGGAGCAGCCAGCTCAGGTAACAAGGGCATTTCAGTTGCCCATCAGTGACCTGTTGAGATGCTCCCTGGATCTCAGTGACAGTAGCAGCAGCCAAGACCCTGGTACATGTATAGAAGGCTTCATCAAGTACCTAAGTGGCCTCACAGCCCTTTCTGTTCCAGTCTGAAGTTTTCCAGTAATGTTTATGCAGCTACTTCATGCTTCTGCTGTTTATCCACCCGCTGCCCTGCATTCTCTCTTCTTCGTCTATGTGCTTTGGCTTGCATATTTTGCCTGGACATTTTTAGACTTACCCAGCATCTCCTCTGCTGGCTCACGCAGTTGATCCATAAACTTTCCTTGCTGCCAACCAGCTTCCCACCAGAAGTTCTCCACATGGCTCCCAGGCGAGGCATGAGGAGCATTCATCCTCCCACCCCACTTCTCGTCCTCAGGGGGAGAGCAGAGGCTGGAAAGCAGCAGCAGCTGGAGCTCTAGGCACCACCTCATTCCTCTGACAGCCACCCTTCGCTGGGCCAAGGACGTCGGACTGCTGCAGCTGCCTTTCTGGAAACACTCTCATGCAATCCATGGTTTTGGTTTTGTTTCCGTAGAAGACCACAGATACTCTTTCTTGTAAAATATTATATATATTGTATTTAAAGAAACAATTATGATTAAATTATTCTTGGCCTTTCTATCAGAGGGAATTGAAAAGCGATTATTCTAGTGTCAGTGGCCAAGTGCACCAGGTCAAGCTGGCTAAAAATTGAGTAAAGTATACTAATAAAATTCTATCATTTTACATGTACATGCCTGCATATTTCTTCAAATGTCTGTCATGTTGGCATCAAGGTAGCAGTTGTTAAGTTTGTGCTCTGCAGTAGAACTCCCTGGAGAGGTTAATGCCAGCCATAAGGAGGCAGCAGCAACTGTGGCAAGAGAAAGAAGAAAAGGAAAGGGAAGGAAAGGGAAGGAAAGGGAAGGAAAGGGAAGGAAAGGGAAGGAAAGGAAAGGAAAGGAAAGGAAAGGAAAGGAAAGGAAAGGAAAGGAAAGGAAAGGAAAGGAAAGGGGGAAAAGAAAAGGAAAGGGGGAAAAGAAAAGAAAAGGGAAATGAGAAGAAAAGAAAATGAAAGGAAAGAAAAGAAAAGAAAAGAAAGAAAAGAAAAGAGAAGAAAAGAAAAGAAGAGAGAAGAAAAGAAGAGAGGAGAGGAGAGGAGAGGAGAGAGGAGAAGAGAAGAGAAGAGAAGAGAAGAGAAGAGAAGAGAAGAGAAGAGAAGAGAAGAGAAGAGAGAAAATAAAAGAAAAGAATGAGGGAGGGAAGGAGGGGGTCCATTCCAACAAATTCAGATTCTCTTTTGAACTTTTTAATAGATTCCTGCTACATATATATTAGTGAGCCTTTAATGTTATGTTCACATATTTTATTTTTCTAAAAATTGGGTGATATTGGTTCCACCTTTTTTGATCTTCAGCCAGGCCATAGTCATTGCAGATTCCAATTTTAAATGGTCCTTCTCATGCTAAAGTTTCTCCAGGGACTCATCAGCTCTGCAACAGCTATTTGACCTGCTTCTAAACAGTGGCAACTTCTCAGTTTGTCCTTAAGGATAGTGCTAGTATCAGCCTTAACAAAACAACAACAACAACAAAAAGAAACAGATTTTTAAAAAAAAGACAGAAGAAGAAAGGTAAAAAGAAGGTGAGAACAAACTATGGGCCCAAGGAATGACATTTATAGCAATCGTGATGAATTTGCCAGGCTCATTGCATTAGTTATCATAATGAAACATCTTATTTCTTTTGATTGTCACAGTACTGTGGCAACCTCAGAGTGGGAAATAAAATGAAGATTTTTTTAAAATAAGAGCCTCATGTGTTTAACACAATTAAAAGTACTTAAGAAGAGGAGAAAATGTTACCCTAACTGTCTGAGCTTGGGATGTATTTACACAATAGTCTCTTCAAAATTTGGACTGGCAAAGAAACTCACACTAAGTTTCTTGCTGCTCTGGCAGGTCTTCTGCTGGTCTCCACGGCACCTGATGCAAAGTTAGCTCAGGTGCTGCTGGAATTAATTGAAGCCACTCCTGCAGCAGCACAGAGACGTGTCCTTCCAGTCAAATATGGGCTCCAAAAGATCCGTGTTCTTCATATTGGAATTTGACTTCAGAAAGTGTTTTGCAAGGTGCTGAAGGCTTTGGCTAGAGAAAGTTTCCATTAGCACTATTCTGGCACTAGTACCTCAGCAATTTTTCTTTTCCTATTTGTGTTACTGTGGTATTCTTATTATCTGTTTTGCTCATGACCTTCCATTTCGGTGTGGCTGCTGTTCTGTGCATCTGCAGATTGGCCACACAGGGCCACGATATGGCATGCAACTCCTAGTCCCAGATTAGCAGCAACCTGCCGTCTGACTTCAATTAGCTGGAAGGATGATGTTTCTTGACTGTCTGGTGTTTAAATGAACTGAAAATCAAAACCCTGTTTTTCTTGGTTCTCTTCCAAATCGCACACTAAGGTACAGTTTGCCTCATTAAAGATTAAAACAGATGTTGGTAAAAGGTGATAAATCTGAATCAAATTTGAGATCTAAATAGTCCCAAGTTTGTGGTTTGGTCTCTTCAGAAATATAGGAAGAATCATTGAACGCTTCAGATCTGTGGGATGAGGGTAAGAGGGGCTGCAGGGGCTTAGCAAGACCTTTCATTTTAGCAGCTCTGTGAACTCCTGTCACTGGTGAGCTGCAGGTGAGGTGCCCGCTGTAAATCAGCAAAGATGCCCAACCAGAAACAGGGAGATAAGGTCCTGCAGGAGCCTTTTTCCACCATCACCTTTGAAGAGCTGACCCAGGATGACCTGGATCCCGTGTCCCAGACCCAGGGTGTAAGTGCTTTTCTCCTCCTGCAGTGGACCGTAAACCAGCCAGAATACTGCTGCTGCCTCTCGCAGTTCAGCATCTGAATTGAAAACAAGAGAGAAAGGACCAGGGAGAACACCTAGTTACAATGAAATAATTGTGGCTAATCTAATTTATAGTGGTAACAGCATCTGGGTGCCTACTCACTGTGTGGAACATGCATATAATATTGAGAAAAACTGTTGGGGTTTTGTTTCTTGGGAACATTATTCTGCTTCTCTGTGACCTTCTCAGTTAATAAGCCAGGTATCTTTGTAAGAAAACAGCTTCTCTGTTTCCATGCTAGAGAATATGTTGCCTTATCACTTGCTATAATTTTGGTTATGAAACGTGTTTTCGTAAGCCTCACTTTTCTGTTGCTTGGAGCTATCAGAAAGCTTTTTTTCAACTGCCTCGTACTTATTGGTCCTTCAGCAGTGAGACTTTGTGCAATTGAGGGTTATATTTTAAAGAAAACCTCCTTGATCATGTTCTAAGGATAGTTTATCAAATCCTTATCAAATAGGTATATGATGTCAGTTGCAGAGGTTGGATGTGTAGTTTGCAAATATATAGGTCAATGTAGGTGCCTCATTTAGTGTCACATTTGTTCTTCAGTGTAGCCTTTCTTGCTGGTCATAAAGTGTTGTGATGCAGCTTCAAGGGAGCCAGACACCTTGAGCACAGAGGGGTGCCAGTGAAGCCCAGAGCTGCTGTAGGCTTGTCAACCCTGATGGCTTTCCCTGGGGTGGAAACAAACACCTTTGGCCCTGGGCAGTAAACTTTTTGAAAAATACCCTTGTACGTTACCTATGAGTATTCATTTCACTCGTGTTCACCAATTCGTATTTTTCTTCCAATTTCACCAGTCTCATCGTGCACGCCAAAGGGTGCATCACCCCTCAGGTCCCTCAGAAGCTCGAGCTCCCACCTCCCGCTGTGCCTACGCTCTCCATGTGGGATGGCTGTTCCCACCACCGCGCCGTGACCTCCCGATGGCACCAGCACCCTTTGAAAAAGCCACCGAGCCGTATAGGCCTGATCTCACTCTGGAGCTCAGTAGGTGACGCTGATCTTGTGAGAGAGTAGGAGGCACATCAAGCTGAGGATGCAGCTGATCAGAAAATGTTTGACATTTTGTTTTGGTCCAAATGTTCTCTTATTAAGAACATGCTTCCCTTTTGACTAGTAATTGAGATTTCTCCTCTTTAATATTAATCACTTGGCAAAGAATTTGCACAATTAGTTTTCTTAACCGCATTTAAAAAATGCAGTTACAGCCAGCTATGCTTTTATCCTGTATCACGGGGGCTGTGATGATGAGGTTTCAGGTCTTGCTTAGAGGTGTGTGCTGCTGAGTGCTTTCATACTGGACTTAAAAAGGAGGTGTTTATAAAGTCCTGGCAAAAGGACTGAATGTCCCTCCTCCAGATTCTGTGAAAAAATAATTAGATAATATTGTAGATCTCAGGTTCCTAGCCACGGCTGTCTGCGCTGCCTCCAGGCCATCTAACATGGCAATTTTCTCTGACAGTAGCTGGTATATCAGTGATACCTCACCTTCCTCTGGGTGCTGTCACCTCCAGCCCGCATCAGCCAATGTCTGCAAAGGATAGCTGGGATGAAATGGGTTTTCTAGCCCCATGAATACAGGTTGTATAGTTATCTTTTTCTCAAAAAAATCCGATTTGCACAATTGTAAGTTCTCTCATTGTCTACCCAGATGCCCACCTCAGCCTGAACTTTCAGTCACTCTAAGACAAAGGGACAAGAAAATTCACTTCTAAATCATAATGCTTTGTTAAAAATACATTAACGTTAAAAGTTACTATTCTGGCCGTTATGTTAAAAAACTATATAGTGCTTGAGCTCTTTCTCTATTTGGCTTCTGCTTCAATGCAGAAGCTATCATTTTGCAAAGAATTGGGAGCAAAGCTTGAGGCCAGGGGGGTTAGGAAGGCGGGTGCAGCAGCCTTGCAAACCAGCGAGCCACTCAAAGAAGCTTATTAGTGTTTTGATTGAAAGGATGCTGTGTTTGGTGCTCAAAATATAAACATAACTTTAAAAAAAAAAAAGGATGTTGAAGAAACTCTGCATAGCAGCAGATCTGAGTAACTAGTCACTACACCTGCCCGAATGTGCCCATAGATTTCATAGGGTGTATGTAAAACCTCCAGAGGCACAAAGGTCGTTCCAGAGTGGCATTTCATGGGTGATGCTTGTCGGTTCGATTACTGCAATTCCGAAGCAGTGGGGAGCTGGGGGAAGAGTGGGGTGTGTGCCACCCAGCCCTCACACTGTGACGGGTGCCCCGGTGCGGTGCCACCACTGCCTGGCACAGCTCAGCTGTCGGCAGTCTGGCTGGCACCGTGGCGTGAAGGTGCAGCCTTTGTAATGAAGGCTGGGGGCCACGTCCCTCTTCTCCTGGGGTAGTCCCTGTTTTGCTGGAGGCAGGTCCCAAAACCCATCTGGGTCTCCTCTGGTCTCCTGAGCCCTGGAGAGCTGCAGCTGCAGTGGTGTCTGTGGCTTCCTTCCCCCTCCAGCTCCTGCATCTGTGTGATTGAGAAACAAAACCTTTATTTTCCTGCACGAACAGCCGTGTGTGAAAAGGGAGGCCAAAGGGGTGACATCTGCCCTGCCCCGACCCGTGGGCCCCAGCCAGGCCTCAGCCGCCATGGCCACACGTGCCTGGACACCCTGGGCTGCAGCTGGCCAGACTGACAAGCTGTCTTTAGCAACAAGTAACCAAGGGTAATTCCAAAGGAAATAATTAATATTCTGTAAGGCTTTCAAAACTCTGCACTGCTTATTGAAGACTCTACATTTCCCTTTATGCTCCTCCGTATCCTGGGGCTGTGCCTGTCCAGCCTCTCCTGCGCCATTTCATCTGCCCCATGGTGGTCCCAGCCGGGGCTGCAGCGCCCAGAAAAACAACAGCGGAGGCCTCGGAGGCTCTTGTTAAAAAATAAAAAAACCCGCTGTCACCGGATCTGAAAATCATAAGCATTTTCAAAATGATGAGAATGAGGAGACTTGTAAGTAATCACTTTGGAACTAAGGTGGTATTTCTCTTTTTTAATTTAGCTATTCTTTTACTCATTGCAAAATGAATGTAATTTAACTTATGCTATTTTATTTAGTTTTAAGAATACAACATCCATTAGAAAGTACATTATAAGGTATGTTTTGCCAGAAACATCTTCAGTATTACAGTGAATAATCCTGTTACATCCTTTTATGATTTATAGTGCTTTTTTTTCTTGTCTTTAAATATTTGCCAGTAAAAGGTGGTAGTGTCAGGATAAGAAACTCCACAAATACTTATGCACCTGGACAAAGAGGACCCCTTTCATAATTTCTGGCTTGACTCCTATGTGTATTACTTTTTATTTCTGGAATTATTTGCAATTTGCCTCAAGTTTCTTGGAAAACATGAAAGCAGCACTGAAAAAAAAAAAAAAATAGTCCTCTGAATGGAAAATACAAGAACAAAAAATACACTGAACTGAGGAGAGAAAAGACTGTAGGAACAGCAGATTATAGGTGTCGGTTCTCGGATTTTCTTCCTAATTCTGGTTTGATTCACTACATAGCTTTAGTTGTGTTAAATAATCCTCTTTCACTCCCTGATTCGGGATCTGCAAAGATAATAGTCTTTTCTTGCTTTGCAGGGCTTTTCAAAGTGATACGTGAACAGACTAACACAGAAGTACAAGGCCAAATTAGTAAAAGTATAATATGTAGCAGTTAATGTTTTACTAGTTGGGAAATACGCAATATTGTGTTGTAGATGTTTCCCCTTTTAAATCTGTCACTGGAAACTGGAGGGGACAGCACAGGAACAGGGTATTAAAATGTGATGAAGGTCTTAACTCATCATTCAGTCTGACGGAGGAAGAAGGGTATAACAGAAGAACCAAAAGTGAAGGGAAACTCCTCTTTTTTTTTGATTGATATATTCCATGTATTCAGCATTTCCTGTTGTGTAAATACATAAACAGAGGGATTTATTAAATAAAAAGTCATTGCAACTGCATAAACCTTCTCTGCTTTAGAACTGGCACTGCAAGAGAGGATATGATCTGCATACTCTGACAATTGACTTTAATTTGTTATCTTCACCATACACAAATGTTTAAATCATTGGTAGTCTGTAAAATATGTACTTTCCCTGATAATCTAAGTCAGCAGAAGCTAAAAGCCTTTACTGGGATTAAAGTAGAGTTCACCAGCTTTTACACTGAGACTCAGCTTAATAAAAAACAATCTTGGAGGATATACCTCCTTGGCTTTGCAGACACGTACACAGGACTGCTTCTCCCAGTCCCCAGCACAGCCCTCCTCCTCTCTGGTCCAAGAAAATGGAAAAATAATGTTATTCTATTTTTAGCTTCCTTTAATGAGATTTATCGGAGAGACAGGAGACAAGTTCAGCAGCATCGAAGCTGCCGGTGTGCCGGTGTTTTGCCGGGTCCCCCTCAAGGCCCATAGGTCTCATGTTGAGAGCTGCTGACTTGTCTCAGAGAGACACAGAATGGCTTCAGGGTGGCAGCTCCAGCGACATACTTGAACTTTTCCATCTTAGCCATGCATTTAGGTGACAGCTAACATAATTAGTGAGCTTTTGTATTTTGTTAAGCTCTCCACTTGTAGCTGCCTCCTGCACACAAAGGCTTGTCCCACACCCTTCTCGATGCAGAGCTTTGGTCATGACATGGTGTTAAACACAACAAATTTCTGGAAAAATCTGAGTTAAGGACCCTGTTGGGGAGTGACCACACACTTCCCAGGAGAACTGCAGACCTGGGGCAGCAGTGCCAGCAGAGAGCTCTCCTCCTAATTAATTGTAGCTCTAGTGCAATCTGTTACGGAGCTGTCTGATGGCAACTGAACAATGATAACTGGCACCCGCTGATGCCAGATCATAAAAAGCTGAATTACGTGTTTGGTTGTCCTAGTATTGGGGGGAGAAAGGGAAAAATACCATATGTTGTTTTTAATCTTTTTAGAGTTGTTTAATATTCCTCTAGCACAATTTTTTTTTTTTAGGAGTACTTTCCTTTGCAGAATTTCTTTGTGATAAATTATTTCCCTTTCAGCCTGAATGCACGCTATGCAGTACCACATTAGATACTGTTTTCTTTTTCTAAGTATCATTGCTTAGTAAGTTTCAGAATTCAGAAAAAAAGTAGTCTAGAAAATTATATTTTACATGATACCTAGGAAACTTACAGAAAGCAATCTTCCTTTAAAAAACATTTAAGAAAAAGAGTTGAAATATTGCCTTGAGAAGAAGTGTTTAAAACCTGCCTGGGGAAGGACCATGAGGAGAGGCTGTTTAGCCATTAAAAATTGTCTCTGAAAGAGATTCAGTGCTGAGATTTTGCAGTGTGGGTGCACAAGAGGTACTTGGACAGTTACATGGGCACAGATACGGGTACTGGGGGACCTTGTAAGTTACCTCCACATACTAAAAGGAAAAAAAAAAAAAAATCACAATTTTATTTTTTAACTGAGATTTTATTGGCCAATGTGAACAAATATAGTGGCCAGCTGATAGTCATAATCAGATCTTGCTCACAGTTAGTTTTATTAGATTAGGGGAGCATGGTGGGGGGGAGCATTGTAGGGGAGACCACCCCAGGAAGCTCCACAGCTGGTAATTATTATGTATCCTTTTTATCTGGATTTAAGAAACAGTGCCTGCTTATTTCTTGAGTTAATGCACATGAAAGAGAGAAGACCAAGGTCTTGCAGATATTAAAGTAGAAAAAAAAACACTGAGCAGCCACAGTTTTTGCAAGCAGTGCACACTGGAAAAGTAATAAAATGACCAACATGGGCATATATCACTGCTGCAGAGGTTTCCTTCTGAGTGAGGGCAAGTTTGTCCATAAATTGCAGTGAGCAGAATATTGCTGCTGAATGGGAACCACAAAAAGAAGGAAAATACACAGGAAAGGTGAGAATAAATGGTTTGAATACCAACATTTCATTTTTTCAGGAAGAAAACCCTGACCAGCAGGTTCCCCCTTAGCTCTCCAGCTCCCACGCACCAAGAGGGTCCTCTCATCTCTTTGCAGAGGCCCTTTGGGGAGCAGGGCCCTGGGAGAGCTCCGTGGCCTCCAAAGCAAAGGGGGTCGGGCCCCCACGAGTGACACTGTGGAGCTGGGGGCATTTCTAAGGACCGCCACCACCCCGACCCACTCAGCTGCCAGGGCAGGAGAGGACGTTGGTCCTGCACCCTCCATTCTACCAGACCACTGGTTAGAAAATCTCTGTCAAAACTCTTTTGAAGTGAAATTTTGAGTTTTATTTTCACAAAACAGCATTTGCTTTTGGCAGAAAATTTATATCTGTTTTTTTTTTTCTTCTCTCTAAAGACTGAAGAGTAAAAGCCAAGACGTTTTGGCCAGTTGTGTGGAAAAAAATTATTTGGCGCTGTTGCCGATGGCTTGTGGAGCCACTGTTTGGCTGTCTCCTCACCAAGCCTCCAGATGATGGTACCTCCCAAAATGCAGTGTGGCAAGTGTGCTGCTCTGGCATCCCTGCAGAGGAGGGAGAGCACATGGGGGAAGAGCTTGGCACCAGGAGCAAACAGCAGAGACCCCCTCTGCAGCAACACCTTTGAGCCATTTGAGCATGTATGGTACAGGCAAATGTCAAAATTTCACATTCAGATTCTTCTTTAAAAAGATAAAAAGTATATTTCAGAAAAAACAAAGCCCCTTTCCAAGCAGGTCTAGTTAAAACGGGTTTTTTTTACCTTTTCTGGGATGAGGAGGACAGTCAAAGAATCATCTTTTCTCTACCAGCTCATAACAATGCTCTTGCTTGCATGCCCTAAGGCTCATTCTCTCCTATCTCCTACACTTGCCTTTGCTATGGACCTTCAGAAGCAGCAGCAAGGTAGCAGACTTCTGATTTTTCACATGCTGAAATGAAGACAATTCATTTCCTATTCCCTAGCAACAGACTGTATAAACAACTACCAGACGAGCAGAAAAACTGGGTTTGAGAACTACAAGCAAATTGACATTGTAAATAAATGTTTTCATACCTGAAGTGGTGTAAAAGGAGCAAAAGGAGAGTTAAATCCAAGCTGAGATAATTATTTTTTCCTTTCACGAACATACGTATGTAGTAGAGTAGATCATTAAGTACAGCCATCTCTTCCCAGCAGCACTCAACAATTTTCCCAGTCCCAGCTTCTTCACATTGCCATTTCCCAAAGTTTTCCTGTAAAATAAAATAAGTGGAGGTATTTCACAAATGCAGAAATACTGCAGACTTTGACTCATTTGAATTTTCTAACCGTTGCTCCCATTGTGTGTGTGCTCCCACTTCCCACTTTTGCTTGTCAGCCCTCCTCTTGCCCATGGTGCTGTGGTACCAGCAATGCCAACCTCGCAAGTGCTTCCACTCATCTGCCTCAGAACTCTTTGGGGAAATTGCCTTTTCTCCCCTGCATGTCACGACCTGAAGGGCTACCCAGCCTGCAGGTGTGTACGGATCATGACCATGGGTTTGCAGGATTCTATAATAAACAAGAACAAGGAGGCTTTATCCTCTAAATTTCTCTACTTTATTACAGATTACCACAAATACCACAAAAATCACCACTAGCAAGTATACCTATGATTAATAAAGGGAATATATATATCTTAAGCTAGTACAAATTACTATCAGCAATTAATCATACGGCAGCAATCAATAACAGTAACAATCAATAGTATAGCAGCCATCAATAGTATAGAAACAATCAATAGTATTATAACAACCAAGTAGGTATATACTATTACAGATTACTACAAATTTATAATTAGTGAAGCAACTTATGAACAATATAACAGCAGATATACTTATGATAGAATATATGATATGAATAGATAACAACAGTATTAAGCAAATAAGACAGATCTCAGAAGAGGCCAAACCATCCCAAAAGTGGGAGGACAAACCGCACTGACCCCAGAAGCGAGGGAAAGGGAGATCAATAACCTAACAGGGAGTCTCATTCCAAAGATGCTCTAAGTCACAGAGACTGGAGCCAGCCAGGCACCCCCCGTGAGGGACCAAGATCTCAAAGAAAGTTCATATGGAGAATTCAACCTGTTTAGGGAAAGAAAAGTATGTGCAGCACAGGAAGTTCTCAGAGAGAAAGCAGCTCCATTTTGAATAAAAAAATAAGTCATTTTTGTATCACAGAGACATAAGAGGGTATAGGACACCATGTGCTGGTTTGACTGAAAATGAGTTAATTTTCTTCATGCAGTTAGAAACCTTTCTTTTTTTTGTAGCTAGCACAGTCATTGTTTGAATTTAGTTTGAGAACAAGAAGATAACACCCCAGCATGGAGCTAATGTTTTTAATTGCTCTGGTCTGAGAGCCAAGGACAGTCCGAGTGCTCTGCCCACAGGTGTGAGGCATCAAGGATGGCAGACATAGATGGGGCAGAGCTTGACTGACATCCAGACTGATCAATAAGAGTATTCCATCCCATTAGCATCATGCTTCATATTTAAGGAGAGTCGGCATCTTCTGGCTACTCTCAGAGTCAGCTCAGAGCTGGGATAGAGACCTCTCTGGGGAGTTCTGTTTAGAGCTTTTTTTAGTTCAGCCTTTGCCATCCTGCCATTTTGCAGAGGCCTCTGGGCCTTTCTGCCTTTTTCCTCTCTTCTCTCTCTGGGATCAGCTGTTTGGGACCAGGTGCTGCTGCCTGGGACTGGCTGCTCGGTGAGGATGGATTTCATGAGGAATTGCATGGAGTATCTTTTATCTTACATTCTATTTTCCATTTTATATATGTTATTATTTCAAGTAGTATATCAGTATTATTTTGTTATTTTATTAAACTGTGTTTATCTCAATCCACAAGTTTCTCCCTTCCCTTTCAATTCTCTTCCCTGTTTGGGGTGGGACTTGGGGGAGTGAGTGAGCAGCTGCCGTGGTTATATTGCTAGCTCGGGTTAAACCACAACACACTACCACTTCGAGCAGCCAATATAGGCTGTTAATTTCTGATTTTCAAGTGGGGTAGCCAATAGATTATGATGTTTTCTGTTCTTTCAGACCAATTTTTATTTTCCCAGACTGTTTTCCTCTTCTTGCAGTTAGGACAGCCAATGGTAGCTACTGATTCATTTTTTTCTCAGAATGTTTTCCCTTTTTTTCCCAGGCTATTTTTCACCTTTTCAGATGATAAGTTGCTGTTATGGTTCTTTGTTTTTGCAGTTATCAATGGTATCTCTGGATGTCTCTGGTTTCCAGGTACCCAGCTGTACTTCAAAGATGCCAGCTGCGCGCTTCTCAAGGATGCTTCTAGTTCCCGGGCCTGGTTCCCAGGCTGGCAGGCACTTCCTCTGTCGGTATTTTTCCAGCATATATTTTCTTCTATTAAGTAATTTTCCCCTTCTAACCAGGTTGCCTTTATGGCTGCTCCCATCATCTTGTCAACCAGTATCACTGCTCAGTGGCCACCATGTTGTCTGCAAGCTGCTAGGCTTGTCTACCGGAGGGCAAATAGTTATTTTGGCAGTTAGCTTGTCTACAAAGGTGAAGGGGTGTTACTTGTCAATTTGGGGTTTTTTTAAGCCAAAAAATACTAAGCAGGAGCTAGCTTGAACCAGAGGAAAATGCTGTGAGGGTTTCTGGGAGGGTCTCAATGCTAAATGTTGTCTGTGCACAGGCTGCACAAACAAATGAGCTGAGATTTGTTGTTTGTGGGTTTTTTTTTTTCTTCCATCAGAATGTATGCTCTGAAATTTTTGCTTTATATTCTAGCAAAAATGGTGCATCCAAAATTACAGAAAATATGGTTTTGCCTACATTTTGCAGTTATCCCTTATCAAAAAGGAGCTGTTTTCTCTCTGTAATCTGACTCTTTGTGAAAAATGAATCCCTAAAAGTAGAAGCCCCAGGCTAGACTGTTTTGCATTATATCAAAATGGAGAGTAAGACTCCTAGCTCAGGCCTGCTTCAGTCTCCCAGAAGAAAGGATGTGGGACTGTGTAACTGGTGCTGTCCATCTTGCAATTGCAGAAGATCAGGATATAAGCAGAAGTGTCAGAGACTTTATTTAGACCTTACTCCTATCTGAAAGTTCCAAATCATTTAGAAGGCCTTTACAAAAAGGAATACAGATGCTACATTTTCACTGAGAGTCCATGAGTGTTTTAAAATCTCCTAGGGCCATCAACAAGCCTTGCAACATGAGAAAAGGGGTACTAAAAGTACTTAATGAGGTTGAGTCATTGTGAGGTTGGAAGTGACAGGTGTCTTTGACACTTACATCTCTGGGCGAGGTCTGGAGCCCTGCAAAAACACAGGGCACAAAGAAGCATAAGGCCAGAGTATGATGTAGACCAGGGAGATATTTTACTATTACCTTATACAAGAAATATGGACATAAAATGTAATGTCCGATAAGAATCACCAAAAATACAGCTTTTATCTAGCCTGCTAGATAGGGATTCGTATTTATTAAATTTTGTTTATAGCATTTTCATCTCTTTCACTCATTTATCTTCCTCCACCAGGCTTCCTCTTTTATTCAACAGCATTCCACTAGATGCCCTATCAAGAGAGAAAAGTGTGAAGGAATATTAGTTTAACAAAACTAAATCAAAAATAAGTTTTGTGATTGTTCCTACATTATAGTACAGCTTAGTTGTATCTCAGTCATTCCTAAATCTGGCTTTCATAGCGAATATTGTTATTAAGAGCTGGGTATTTCTTTGAGACAATTCTCCTGAAAGCAGTGGAGTTTGGAGATGCAGGTCTGAAACCTATGGTTTGGCTTTCTTCTTTTATCTCAGTAATAGCCTTCTAAGTTCGACAGTGTACTTTTTCCAACTGCCTATCCAGGAAGTGACCAAAAGGTACAGTCTGGACAGCTAATACGAAAAAAAAAAGTTGTTATCTTAAAAGAGACCACATTTTATTTTCACTAAGCAGCTTATTAGAGGAAGACGAGATGACAAATGAGCAGCATGGAGGAAGGAAAGCTAGGCTGTGCAATGGTCAGCTAAATCCCTCCCATGCTGTGGCAAACACCTGAGAAAAAATACCACAGCATGAGGAAATAGTAAATCTCCTTCAGCTTCTCATTCAGAAATTATACTCAGTGCTTCCCTTCTGATTCTTGTCAGCTGGATAATGCTACTGGATAATTGAATTTATAGCTTTGGAAAAAAAAAAAAAAATCAAATCTATCTAGGCGCAGTAGGGTTCCTTTCCTGAAAGCAAACAAACAAACCGACACTAATGCAAGCAGCAGGATGCCTCCTAAGAGTCTTCTCGGTGACAATCCTCTGGTCTGAGGTGAGGCTGAGGGTGGGCCTGTGTGTGGGGTGATTCGGCATCAGGTTGGGAATGAAGCAGCACCTCGTCCTGCAGATCTGGCTCGTCCTCGACATTGCTCCTTCCAGCTGACTCTCTGAAACACCCCAGAAGCACATTTGCTGCGTATGGTGCCAGTGAGTCATAGTAACCTACAACAGTTATCTTGCAAAAAACACGCGGGCAGCTTACCTCCCTTTATTTTCATCAGCACAGGAGAGGTTTACTCCTGCAGCTTTGAACTCTTCAGCAATTATCTTAATTAGGTAATTGGGTTATTCTCTTCCTTGTTGTGACTAGGACTCTGATCAAGGGTCTCTCAAATTCCTCTTTACCTTTATGGGCATGTGTTTAGGATCTTGATTTGGACTGATGAAGCTGGCTGACAGTGTCTTTAGGTAGGTATGTTTTTATATATATATCAATTTAATATTATGGTCACTAAATAATAGAAAGATCACCCGAATTTTTAGATAAAGGATATACAGTGATTGCAGGTGGAATACAGCCTGGCTGTCTGAAGGAAATGGCTGAATATACTGTGGACCCAAACATAACATCTCTGTTAACCATCAATCATTGTACCCCTTTGGGGGGACAGAAATCTCAAATTCCAATCTGTAAAAAAATAAGCTGCGTGAGTCACATCCCATTTCTGTGTTAGGAATTGCACTGATTAAAATGTGTCTGATTTGTAGGCATAGGAGGGTAAAAATGTTGTCACAAAGTAGGTACGTCGAAGTATCTATGACATAATGAACAACTAGATTAGGAATAGCCATATAAGCTATTAAATTTTAGCAAAGCATTTGCCTTTTCCCTTGATGGTATGTCACACGGCAAACGTGGGCCACCAAGGAAATTAAATTCTATATATATTTTAAAAACTATATTGATGACGAAGATGTTGCTGTTCTGATGAAATCTCAGAGGCAAGTGTAGGAAAGTATGCTTTCCAGTCACAGCATAAAAGAATCCACACGTCTGAGGCCCAGGCCAGGATTAAATGGAAGGAAATATTTGAGACAGCACAGATATAAGTCATAAAGTGCATTATGTACAAAGCATTTCCAAAAAGCCAAGGATGAGCACAAGACAGCAGAACAAAGCATGGCTCCCTAAGCGATGCTGGCATTAGTAAGATCCTGTTGTAGCTCTGAAATACAAACACATATAGGGAAACCACAGAGTCATTTTGGTTAGAAGAGACTCTCAGGATCATCGAGTCCAACTATAACCTAACTCTAGCACTAAACCATGTCCCTAAGAACCTCGTCTAAACGCCTTTTAAACACCTCCAGGGATGGTGACTCCACCACTTCCCTGGGCAGCCTGTTCCAATGCCTGACAACCCTTTCTGTCAAGAATTTTTTCCTAATATCCCATCTAAACCTCCCCTGGCACAACTTGAGGCCATTTCCTCTTATTCTGCCACTTGCGACTTGGGAGAAGAGCCCAACACCCTCCATGCTACGATCTCCTTTCAGGTAGTTGTAGACAGCCACAAGGTCTCCCCTCAGCCTCCTTTTCTCCAGGCTGAACAGCCCCAGTTCCCTCAGCCGCTCCTCATCAGACTTGTGCTCCAGGCTCCTCACCAGCTTTATCGCAATGAGACACAGAAAAGCTCCGTTATTTTCTAGCTCATTTAATTCTCTGTATTTTTCCTTCAGTGAACATGAAGCATTAGCAGCAGAAGCCAGTGGCCAGTTTAGCTGTAAGAGGCTGAGTCCTAGGAACTTCTGTCCCTGTGATCCTCAGCACCCCACCTAGTACCTGGCAGGTCCTATGGTGGTGGCCAAAGGGACACGGGGCTACAGGGAAGCACCTGCTGGATTGATGCTGGGAAGAATGCCAGAAGGCCTGTGGGCTGGCTTTGCACCTCTGAAAAACATGAAGGCAAGGGCACCGTGCTCTTTCCCATGCCTGCATTCAGTGTGATGGTGAGCCTGCCCTGTTGTATCAATAAGCCTAACGGGGTGTATCACAGCTGGGTCCCTGTGGCATCCCCAGTACCTTTGCACTTGATGCCAGAGGGCAGAAAGACTGCCAGAAGAAGAATAAATATTTAGGATCAGTAAATGGAGCAGAAACAGGGTGCAGCAGGACAGAAGATGAAGCAGATGAACCTTAAGATGATCTGAAAAAGAAAAATTGGGAAAATACGGAGATTATTATTGCTTTATACTCTGTCAGTAAAACTACTTGGAGGCTGATGCTGTGCATAGCTATAAAGAACACAAATAGTATATACCAATATTTACATGCAGTGACTTTCCCTAAAATTTTAGTAGAAAGTAGAGTAACAAATATGACAGGGAACTGTGTGTGTGTTTGTTTGTTTGTTTTCTCTGAAGTTACTCTGTCCAGAAGATAAAAGCTGTAGATGCTAAGGAGGGAGAAAGAAACATTGAAAATAAAAGTCAGCATTGGCCCAGGACCCAAAGCTGTACTTCCATGGTGTGGTTCAGTAGATGGTTTTTGATAATCAGAGAAGCTACATATATGAGCCCCCATGCAGCAAAGCCAGCTTGTGGAGCTGAGGAGTGTTAAGATAGAAGATTTGAAAAACAAATAAATAAATAACCAATTGACAGTTTGGGATCAGCCACGATTTAGCAAAGAGTTTCAAAGAAGCTTCAAAAGGTGTCTTATGGGTGATACTTGTAGGGCCAGACATGCTGCTAACCTGGGAGAAAAGTGCCCTCTTTTCCTTCCTGAGCAGAGACAGAGATCTTAAGTGAACATTTGTCCTCCCAGCAAAATCATCCCAGTGACCCATATGCTATAGTCCCTCTCTTCTGCCAGAGCAGTCCAATTTTAGAGGAAATGGGAAGCACTTGTGTCTGTGGTTGGACAGAGAGCTGATCAGCGGGTCATGGCCCAGGGAGGCCCCAGATGCCACTCCCTGCTCTGGTCAATAATAAATGTTTTATACAAATTGGAAGCATGTTGACAAGTTTATACTGAAATGGACTTCCTTCAGACTATCCTACATGCAATCTGTTCTGGAAGAGGCAATAGGAGGGATTTGAAACAGATTTCCCAAGTCCAGATGGAAGTCTCAAAGGAAGGGAAGAGTAGTTTTTTCTTTTCTTTGGACTTCTTCCCTCATTTTGGCTGAACATACTCAATAAAATCAACTCTGATTTAAAAATAGGATAGATTCTAATTAAACCAAAATTTCAGGGAACAAGGTATTTTGTAAATACTATAAACTGTTTTCATGCAAAATAAGAGAGAAAGATAAAATAATTAAAAGTGGACTAAAAATCCAGAGCATTTATGAGACTTTTCTTCACCTGGGCATGTTTTACAACCTTCTGCAGTGGCCACTTCTTGATTTGGCTCACAGAATTATGACCACCAACCTGACCTGAACTACATCTGGGATTTAGATGCCACTTCTCAAGGTCTCCACTGGTGGTCAGATGCTGTATGCCAGGGCTGTGCTGCTATGCTTTGCTCCCAGACCCCTGTCCTGCCTGGGAAGAGAAGTCAGGCAACTCCCAAATAAGTTAATTTGATACCCACTCCCACAGAGTATTGTTCTTTGAGCCTGGGCTGGCGTAGTGGAAACCAGAATAATAAAACTTGGTACAACTGCTGCATGATGGAAGTGTTTAATTTTAAGACAAGTCTAACAAGTCTATGGGGAAGCAGTCAATGGCAGCATTTTCTCTTGTTCTTTCTTTACCAATTTTCTCCTGTATTTTGTCTGCAAGAGATAATGAAAGGACATACCAGGATGTCTAATAAAGTGCTAACAAATTCGTGTTTCTGATGTTTTTCAAGGTCTTGGATAATAAACACCAACCTAATGTCTCGCTTGAGCTATTTACTGCCATTGGGTACAGCAAGGATTCCTGGGTTAGTGGGAATTGAGTGCCCACCACAACAGCCCATCGAGAAGCACAGTGTGGTCCCAGCACAGCCCATCGCAGTCATTGCGATGTCTTGTGTCTGCCACGTGCACCTGTGAAAGATAAGTCAGCGTCCTTTTTGTGGTAATTCTCACTGAATTTTGGTGGCTTACACAGGATAAAATAAGATTCTGTAACATGCTGACCCTTTTGGTATAACGAGATGTCACCCGGTTCATACGACCTGGTTATCTTTGTTTGTTCTTAGCTCAGGGACTGACTATATTGGGAAGAAATGACAACCCATAGTGCGACTGGACATTCAGGATCTGGGGTACTGTGCTTATCCCTGCCTGAACTCCATTCCAGTTTTGCTTGTGTAAGAAAACTGGTGCCCATTCGGCTGCCTCACAGGAGGGCTGTTCAGGGTTGGGTGGCAAAGCTGAGCGGACCCTTTCATCCCCCTGTGGGAGAAGAATCAGAGAGGATACACGAGTGGAATTCAGTGAGGGAAGCCACGTTCCTCTTCCAGCTCCTAGTGGACCCAAAACCCAGAGGAAGTCAAAATAAAGATGGGGAACTGCCTTTTTATTTTACCTTTATTTTATATCACTCCTAAAGAAATGACGGCCGCTTTTCCTTTTGCCATTAGGGGAATGTGGAGTTCATTTCTTTTTCTTTAATTAACAGTTTTTTGAAATCTCTCACTTCTCTTCCAGCTTTCTCTTTATATAATGTGTGCCTTTTCTTCTCAACTGCCATTTTAGTCTGAACAGTGTCTGTAAAATTGCTTTTATCTGTAATATGCTCCCTGTAAGAGTTCCGTTGGATCTTATTTTAGTGACAAAAAACCAAGTTCCTCCTGCTACAGCTGCCAAATTAACATGGCTGAGGAAAAAACAAAGTAGAGTCTGTTTCTTCATTGGTGTCTTGAAAAGGAACCTATTTATGTAAAACCTATCCGTTTCGTTCAGACTTATGTGATTCCAGAGCCTGTTCATGTAAATAAGAAATGACGCAGGTCCTAGTTTGCAGTTGTCTGATGCTCTGAAAGCTGTCAACAGACCCGGATGGAGAAATTTTGTAATGTTCGTGCTTACGATCTTACAGAAGAAAACCAGGTTTTGGATCATGGATTGAATCTGCAATCAGTTTAATGACCAGAGGTAAAAAACCACAAGCTGCTTATGTGTGCTGGGCAGGCTCAGTTCCAAAGTATTGAAATCTTCAGTGTCATTTTGGTAATAGTTTTCCATTAAGACACCAATGTTTTTAAAAGTCCAGGAAGTTGAATTCCACAGCTTTTTGTTAACTTAGGCCAGGCCTTCTCTTTTCTAATCTGATACAGCAAAGGAGTCCTGAAGCCTCACGTGGTATTAATGAGGGCAGGGCTGCTGAGGGGTGGTGGGGTCACAGAGCCCCCGAGTGCATCACATATTTCCCACCTGCTGCCCTCTGCAAAGCGATGTCCCCTTGCCTTGTCAGATGTATAATCAGAGGTCTTTATTGAAATCAATACACAAAGGGATAAAATTGGGCACTGTCTTTCCCTTATATAACTGCCTCTCAAAGTGCTTTTTAGAGGTTTTCCTGATACTGTTAGCTTGACCCATTTATTTTTTTAAATGACCCCAGCTTTGTAAGGTACATGTCACATTATCTCGCAGTGAGTAAAATGAATTATTCTATTTTAGTTTGCTAAATTTAATGTAAAATCTGGTTTAGCTATATGTTTTAGTTTTGAAATCCCTTTTAATGACTGAGTAATAGACAGTAATGTTTTGGTTTGTTTTTTAAAACATTCACTCCTGATTCATGTTATTAAGATGTATGGAGTTAGTATGTCTGTTGATTCTGGTCTTTTCTTCCCTTCATGTATCTTTGTAGCAAGGATCTAAGTTTTAATCCTAATTTGCCTTCTCAGTTTTCGCTGTAAAGAGTGATGTTCCATGATGGGTATTAAGTGATGTAACATAAGACTGAATCATAGAAAGGAACTCAAAAGGTCACTCACCCCTACTTTGAAGAAGGATCAATTGCATTTCTGTCGTGGCTTACAGATATTTTTCAAAATATTTGGTTTTGAAGGCATCTAGTAGTGGAGCTCCCAGGGCTCATCTAGTAACAAAGTTAGTGCTTCATTATGTTTTAGGGTTTCTCATTAGGGTTTTCTTCTAATGTCCAGTCTGAATTCCCTTTCTACAATTAATCCCACCAATTCTTGCCATTTCTGCTCTATGCATACAGAGAAGATATTTTTTCTCTTCCTCTGAATCATTTTTTTTCCACATACTTGAATACCATGTTGTTCCCTCAGACTCTTTTTTCTCTGTACAATGATCACCTCTTCATTCAGCCTGTCTCAGAGATCACATTTTCTGGTCCTCTGATCATTCTTACCTCTTCCCTCTGCAGTTTCTGTGCTTGCTCACTGGCTGTCCTGAAGCAGAGGGCTCTCAGCTTTATTTGTAATAGAGCTGAGCCAGCATAGCATTGTTTTTTAAATCATTTTAGGGAGACAGCAGTACCAGAAGGAAACGATCAAGGAAGGAATAAGAGGATATATTTTCTGGTAGAAGTCAAACTAACAAGGAAACAAACAAACAGTTAAGTTTTCCAAATGAATTAAATATTAAAAAAAAAAAAAAAATCCCATCTGCAATGCAAAGGCAGTGAATAAAATATAGTTAATATTTCTAGACTATGAGGCAGCTTGTACAAACTTGGCTGAAAAATTCTGCAGTAAGGAGTATTAGAGATATGAGGGAAATAAAGTGTGTAAGCAATTTAAGGGAAAAAGAAATCCCCTAAGTGGAGGAATGGAGCCTGTGCTGCATTGGGTGGGGGGTAGTACTTCAGTGAGAAAGAGAAGTTGTGTTTCTTTTAGTAAGTCTTAATGAAATAGAACTATTTATAGCAAGACAGTTGCTATAACAGTTCAGTTGCCAAAATTTGAAGGAAAGACCCTAGGTCATAATAAATGACAGCACAACTAGCATCTGAAATAAAGGATTTACTTTGCAGGAGAGAAGAGCAAAGAATGTGTTAATTCATGCAGCATATGCCTACCGTCATTTGTACAGATGGAGAATAAGGATATGTTTATATGGATTTTTGGGTGAGTTGTTTTTTTTGACATGTATTTAGATTAACGAGTGCTTGCTTTTAAGCAAGATGAAATGTGCACCACCGAGGCCAGGGTGGTTCATCTAGCCTGGACAGCACATGACACTGCCAGTGCTGGGGTTTTCTGGCAAGGGTCCGGCTGCCCTAGGGTGGTGGGAGTCCAGACTGGGGTGCCCGTCTCCCTGCTGCTCCCCCCGGCTCCAGCCTGGAGAGCCTTATGCAACAGCTCTTGCCTGTTTCTCCTTGTATAAGATGAGAAGAACATATTTTGAGTCTGTGTCATGCCTTGGGTTCTGCAGATGACAAACACTTTCTCCAACAGGGAGTTTCTAGTTCTAAAACTGTTTCTCAATGGATCTACCAGGCACACTGTTGGGGTATTTATGCCTTTCTAACACAAAGATTGCACATGCCTTTTGTCTTGAAGCTGCAGTAAAAGTGTAATTTAAAGAATCCATTTCACACCCTGCCCTAAACACTAAAATGTCCCATGAAGGGACAATAAAGCCCCAAAAGTTGCAGCTCGGTCTGTGGCCCTGCAGGGGTTCATCTCCTTCATCACCATGCAGGTTACTGAGGCTCAGGATGGTTTCTTGTATTTGTTCCCCACTTTGACTTATCCTTCCCTTTGAATTATCCTACTGGACTCTTGTGTCATCCTACAAGCCTCTTCTGGCCTCTGTTATCTAAAGAGTAATTCAAGCAATTAATTGTTGTCTTACAGAGCTAACTGCTGATGCAAACCAGGTATCATCCATGAAGAAAGCAAGAAAAGTGCTAAAAAGAAAAATGCCGAAGCCTGAAATTGATGTAAAATGAATGAGAAAAGGCAGGACTGGACAAGGCTGTCTTTAGCCCCCTATTTGTGTTTTACTTCCCCATGTGTTGCTTATGCAACATATAACATTCCTTGCTGCCAGCAACAGACTAACCTGTCACACATAGCTCACTGTCTGGCCATCACATCTGTAACTTTTGTCATATGATATTATGTAAAAAGTAGGCGAAGCAAAAGGGAGTGATACTGCAGTCTAATACTGAAATATTATTTCTATGGAATCTAGTGCAGCAGGGTAGATGTGTTTCAAGAAGCAACAAAAGAGGATAGAAATTGTTTTCCAGGTGTTAATCAAATATATGAAACTCTGATTTTGCCATCCTGAACCTCAGGGTAAAAGAGATTCAGGTTTGAATATTTCTTTCAAAAATCTTTTACCATAAAAATGGGATCAAATCCAAGACTTTGCTGGAAAAATGGATGGCAGAATTCCTGCTGGCTTTGATAGCACAGGAGTCTGGCTCCTGCTTAGGATGCAGCAAGGGGGGCTGGTTCTTCTCCCTGGAAGACGGAGATGCCTTCCCTTGCCCCACTCAGAGGAAGTGCATTGGAGCTTATGTGGGGTCAATTAATAGTTCTTAGTGGTTTTGGAGACATTCAGACTGCGTTTGTTCATGCTTCCGTGGGCATCTGGATTGCTTTGGGGTTTTTGCCAATGATAGCTGGTCTTTCACCATTAATGTCCGAGACTAATATATTGGATTTTCATAATTCTGTGTCTCGTCCCTTTATGTGTAAAACCAGTTCTCAGATAATGTGTCTCCTCATGTAAATCTGCAAGATATAATGAGTGAAAGTAGAGGGAAAGGCAAGGAGGAGCGGGGAATAGGCTGTGAGAGAAGGTTCCTTGGAGAGAAGGAAGAGGATGAAGGAGGGGAAGGGTATGGGGCTGGCCAGATGGAGGATGCTCAGGGTAAATTCCTTGAGACACACCCTTCTGCTGAATCACAGCTTTCAATTTTTGGTTTAGGCATAACCTCTGAAGAAATCTTAGTAACTTGCATTACTATCAGATAGCAAAGGATCCAGTTCACTTAAAAGACTAGAAGCACTGCTGTGGTAATGCAAAAGTTAACCATTGGTTACACAAATCCTCAGCAACTGAAATAAATAAGCGGGCCCATAAATAGAAGCTATCTGTCTCTGCTGGGTCCAGGAAACCATTATTTTGGCACAAAGAATGAGAGAGGGCAGATAATGGAATTGCCCACGCTCCAGGGCGCAAACACACAAATCCTCACACGTTGCTTTGTGAAATGAACTCTCTAGTAAAGTTTGTTGGTTCATTCCAAATGAAGTTCATCCAGATAAAAGATGCACTTCTTCACACACACCACAAATGCAATTGGTACTATGGACAGGATTTGATGGCCTAATTTGATTTTCACAGAATCACAGAATGTTAGGGATTGGAAGGGACCTCAAAAGATCTAGTCCAATCCCCCTGCTGGAGCAGGAACGTTCTTCCTTTAGAGAAGATGCAAAATAATCACAAAGTCCCAATCAATTTGCATTATCTGGGTCATACTGGAGGAGCCCCTTAGGCTGCAACAGGCTATTCCAGGTTCTCTCTCCCATGGTAATGACTTTTGTTGTTGTTGGGAGACTGTATGAGCATTTTCCTCTTTTCTGTTGAGACAGTGTTCTCAGAAGAGCTGAGCACAACTCCTAGCATGGTGACATGAGGCTGCCCTTCATCACTGGAGAGATGAAAGACAGGCAGACAAGATGCTCTGGCAGGATGCTCTTCATCTTCTAGAGACCCTTAGAGCAGTCTAGGTCACCAGGGAGCAGCCGCCAAGCAGGTAGCACTCTTGAATACCCCACACCTGAACCACAGGAGCCCTGCCTCAATTTTAAGTAAACATGAGCAACTTCAGAGGATCTTCTGTATTAACATGATGTCAGCAGATCATGGGTTGAAGGTAACTTCTCTAGGGGCTGAAAGGTTCCCTTCAGAGGGAGCAATGCAGCCAGGCTGTTGGGAAGCCTGTGGCTCATGCTATACTTTTGTTGACTCCTATACATTGGTATGTGGGAAAGACTGTTTTTAACTCTGATGAGCGTTGCCTTAAACACGGTAAAAGCCCATGACTATAGCAGAGAACAGAACTACTTCTTAAACTGTAGGTTGGTCAGTGCATGGAAGAGCTTGCAATCACGGTGCCTGGACTGTGGTGCAGGTGGTCCTTCCATCTTTGTTTTTGTAGCAAGGAGCACAGTTACACAGTGGATGCCCTCACTCAGCCACTCAGCTGGAAGGGAAAAGCCTTTGAGGTATCCCTGTCTGATCTCTGCAGGAGAGCTGGGGGTCTCCTGAGAGCTCAGTCCCACAAACACCCTTTGGTCTCAGGTTGTTCTCCCCTTAAAAGGAGTGCACCCCAATTCCCATACAACTAAAGATGCCTGTTAAAAATATTGATGAAATGCATGTTGCAGTTGTAACGTGGAGAAATGAAACTCAATATGTTACCCAGAGATCCTCGAAGTTTCCCTAGATCATAAGCAAACACCCAGCTGATATTTATTGGTTTTCCCCCTATATTGCTTTGCTATTTCAGGTGCGCTGGCATACTCTACGCTAATTCTGTTTCTTCCCTTATGACTAATCTATGATGAAGACATAGTCGTATTTGCAAGGAAGCAGCTCCATAGTGAAAAAGGCCCTGCCAGGTGAGGCAGAAGGGAAAACAACACCTCGACACTCCTACAATGCAAGGAATTCAATTAATATTGATTTGTGTCATTCTTATTAAAACTTTCCAGCTTAAAATGCTAGGTTCTTTCTCCTACAGAGATTTCTCTTTTATGGGAAGTTTGATGTCAAGGTCTAATTCTCTTTCTGCCTTAGCCACAACATCATACCCAAAGCCACTTAAAGTTGCCAGATAACTCCAGGTTCCACCACTGGCTGAAGATCTTCATTGGACCCTAATGATTTTTCCTCCCCACAGAATACCACTGTAACCACCAAAAATTTTGATTACTAAATAGAGAAATAAAAGATACAGCTGCTTAGCATACATTAAGTCTAGGCTCTAGAATAAAGGGCATAACAAAAGTCAGGGTAAGAGGTAAGAAAAACAGATGGTTAAAACCCAGGAAGCAATTGAGCTTCAAGTCAGAAGGTACACTGATGGGGACATTTAAGCAATATTAGCATCAGGCTTAATCATTATTAATGCAATACTTAGTCCAGATTTGCGTTTGGTAAAATACTCTTGAGAAATAAGCACTGTTATCCTTACTTTGTAGTGAAATTTAGCTTTTAAGCCTTTTCTACAAAAGCTGTTGCATTGGCTGAGGCTAGAAGCTTTAGGCTGCCATATCTACCTCTTCACCATTGAATTGCTCTCATTTTTCAGACATCCTTGAAAATCTACAGTCCTTCCTGTCAGTAGCCTCTTGTGTAGGAGGTGGACAACTGGTGAGGCAGGTGAAGGCACCAGGACGGTGCCACAGACCTGAGCACACACTGTGAGCCTGTGAAAGCTTTGTCCTCTGCTCTTTGGCCAATTCCCAGCCCTCTGTGCATGGCGTGGCTGCGGCAAGCTGCCGGCCAGCCTCGTGCTGCTCCGCCTCGCACGTCACAAGAAGACCGAATCAGACAAGTATATGTCTGTAGTTAATATTTTCACCAAACAGATGAACTGTGAACTGCTCTGTGTATCATCCACAAGTGGCACATCGTGAAAGAGTCACTACTGAGGTCCCAAAATATATATCCCTTGGCAGCTCTCCTCTGCCAGGCAAGGCCACTTGAAGTCTGCTTTCAGCGCTTATGCTAACACTTCTCCCTGGGTGGCAGGAGCAACGTGCCGGCTCAGCAGCTGCTGCTTGTCCCAACTTTCGGGACACCTCTAACCATTACGGGGCTGTAGCTAGAAATCCCAAAGCCATCTTCCAGTTCCCTTTTCTCAGCCTATAATCCACATTACGAAAATCTTTGAATCCCAAGCAACATTAAAAACCTTCGCCTTCTCTAATAGAGGATGAAAATATAGAGTGAGATGCTTGTTATTTTTTTTTAATATATATTGTAGCTTTTTTGAATAATGCTTAGTAGTCAGAAATTAAATTACTACCTTGACTTCATCATCAAGGCCATAGTGTAGTTCATCCTTCACAATCAGATGCTTGTGGGGCACTGGATGCATCAGCAGTTTGTGACCATGCTGCATAGTTGTGTGTGCCTCTGGGCTACTTTAGTGAACATAATTTTATGTCTTTTTATAATAGTTCCACTTACAAATGCCAGTCCTTTAATTTAAAGCAGGACATTTGAAGTTGGATTTTACAGGGAATCAGGCTTTCCTTTGGTACCTGGACTCTACTCTGGGGAGATAACTGTTGCCCCTCCAAAGGCACCCTGAAGTCATCCAAACTGAAAGCAGGGTGATGGCGGAATCTCAGATTGCAGGTCATGATGTGATTGCTAGTGATTTGATGAATTTTCCTTCCATAGGAACATTCAGATAAGAAAAATTGTAAAAGGAATGTTTATATTCATACAATGAGGACATTTCTGTTATGCTTTACAACCTTGGGTTATTTCAAAAATATGTTACTTTACATGAAGTTATTTAGCTTTTCTTACTCTCTTATTCAAAGCCTTTAGCCTTATCTGATTATTGCAACATCTTTACAATTGCACCCCACAGTTGCTCAGAGGCTTCCTCTTTCTCTGCAGCATCTGGTGTTTTAGACTTGATCTCAGATTTATATGCTTAATACCCTATCATTATTCTGTGTCTTCCCTTTCCTTTATTATTGAAAGCCAGTTGCCACCACTGATTGGTTTCTTCAAATGCCGCCTGCTAAGATTTTCAAATATCAGATTGTATGATTTTCTCCATCCCAGCCCTCGTGTTTGGAGAAGCTCTCTAAAATCACCTGCAATAGGGCAATGTTGAGTCTTTCAGGATCTTGATGCAGCGAGTTTTTGTAGGAAGGCCTGAAAAAACCTACATGAACTGTAATTTTACTCATAATGTGTTTGTTTTGCCTATATCTCTCTGCTTTCCATCTGCTTCACTTCTCTGAGTAGAGCCTGGCATTTCCACCCTTCTGTATAGTCCTGTCCTGGTTTTGGCTGAGATAGAGTTAATTTTCTTCCTAGTAGCTGGTATAGTGCTGTGTTTTTGATTTAGAATGTGAATAATGTTGATAATACACTGATGTTTTAGTTGTTCCTGAGCCGCCAAGGACTTTTCAGCTTCTCACACTCTTCCAGGTATGCAAGAAGCTGGGAGGGGGCACAGCCAGGACAGCTGGCCCAAACTGGCCAAAGGCAGATTCCAAACCATATGATGTTATATTCAGTGTATATTTTGGGGAAAGAAGGAGGAAAGGGGAGGTGTTCGAAGTGATGCCGTTTATCCATCCAAGTAACCATTACATGAGATGGAGCCCTGCTTTCCTGGAGGTGGCTGAACACCTGCCAGTCAATGGGAAGTAGTGAATGCATCCCTTGTTTTGATTTGCTTGTATGCACAGCTTTTGCTTTAATTATTAAACTGTCTTTATCTCAACCCATGAGTTTTCTGACTTTTACTCTTTTGATACCTGTCCCACTGTGCCAGAGTGGAGAGGGAGTAGTGAGAGAGTGGCTGCGTGGTGCTTAGTCGCCACCTGGGATTAAACCACGACAGTCCTTACACAGTGGGATTTCACTTCATGATGAGAGGAGCTATGTGGCTATGTGCTGCACTGCCACAAATAGTAAATTATACTTGTTATTTAGACATCCTGGCAAGCAAGGCTGTATATTTCTCAGGCCAGGATCTGTCTTTTGTGCAGCACTTGAAATCACTTCCTTTCGAAAGGTGATCAGAAACCTCTGAGTAAATATTTTGTCTATCATTAATATCAATGCAGCAGTTTAAATGATCAGTATTTGTATTAGTTTATGTGAAACAGCAAAGTTTCTGCTCTGACTACTTGTTTTGTCACTCTTGGGTCTTTTCTTTCTTCCTTCTCCATCCCATCCATGCTTTCTGAGCACCTTCTGTGTAAAAGTGCATTGAGAGGGACAGCCTGGAGTAGCTGTTAGCTGGTTTCACAGAGCTCCTGCCAGTTTTCCTTCTCAGAGTTAGAACTTTTCTTTGGTTGCTGCACTGGTTTTGTTTTCTTTTGGGGGATATTTTGAGAGAGGATATTTTTTTCTCTATTTTCTGCATGGGAAAAATTGTTTGAATCTAAACTAGAGCTATCTGTAGTGTATATGGGAGAAGAAGAAAACGGGAAGGAAACCAGGAGCGTAAGTGTAGCTCCTTGCATCTGACCTTGAGGGGAATGGAGAGACTCTAGTGGACATGAAGGCAGTGTCTCTCCTTCCTAAGTGCCCATCGGCCCTCAGCAAGCGCACAGTTCAGCAGCTATAACTCACTCTGGCAGCTTCTCTTGTTGGCAGATGCAGATCACTGCTAATGAGATGGTTGGCAATATTTGGCAGCTGCCAATGGCAATGGTTCCAGAGGCAGCTTGCTAGATTTGGCATGCCCGCAGCATTGGCAAAATCACAATCGGTCCCGTTGCATTCCCACGGATATTCTGAACATTTCTGTGTTTTTCTGCGGGGGTGTGACATGCTATACTACGTTGAGCATAGAGTCTTTCTATCACTGTTCTTAATTTTTCCTTATATCATGTTGCATACAGAGATCAACCGAGTCCTTTAAGGTGCTGCTAAGCACACCCACCATGCTGTGTACATTCTCAGGGGGAGGACAAAAGTTCAATTGTTTTCTGAGCAAGGCCCAAGCTCAACACTGGCTGATATACCAGGCTCTCAAAGCCTGTGGTGCTAAAACTTGAAGCAGATAAAGCCTGTTTTTGTCTTTGCCTTGGATATTTATTCAAGAGCAATGATTTATGGCAGTGAGCTGAAACATGAATCTGACTGGCAGTGAAATTAAAGTATGGGTAGGCTGGTTTAACAGAATTAGATCTCTTCCCTATCAATGTAGCTACACTGGCTTGAGGTTGTGGGCAATAGCCCTAGGTCATTTCAGCCCAGGAAATAGATTTGTTTTGGCATTGGCTTGTGAGCTCTCTGTCTGAACAATAAAACTGTGCTCAAAAGGATTGGGATGATGGCACTTTTTTGAGCAAGGGACTGGGAGAGAGATTTCATAAACATACATACTTTCTTTCCCTGCTGTTATAGTCCTTGATCAGCTTTGGCTGGGAGGTAGCTGACCAGCCAGAGGTGAAGCTGGGTCACTTTAGACTCAACTTCCCATGGCGGGGTGCCACATTTAGCAAGCTTGGAATTTGGTGCATGGAGGGGAAGTCCACACCTTGTTCAGGCCATCTGGAGCACAGGGCCTTTGCTGTGCTAATTTAGACAAGAAATTTTGCTGCAGCAAAGGGAATTTACATCACTTGGTCCTAGAACAGCCACGTGTTCTATTCCCAAAGCGTTGGATGGTGACTGTACATAAACACGTGTTAATGATGTGCTTGGCGTCCTTCAGTATGGACAAAGTGTTGCAGAGTGTGGTACTTTCCGGGCTTTGTACTTCCTAGGTTGAAAAGGGCCTGGGCTGATCTCCATGGCTGGGAAAGATGCAAAAATATGGCCAATCCACCTGGAGTTTGTATTTGCTAAGTTTTGGAGTATGTTTTATGCATTTGTATATAAATGGCAGAATGCCCATGTTCCACTGAAAAGCTTTGAAAATCACTTATAAAGTTGTCCCTCCAGAAGCCAGTAAAGGTAGATCCAATCTAAGGAAATATTTTGTCAGCTTCCCATAGTAGATAACCAATTGCATCTTTTTTGGTTTTTTGTTTTTTTTTTTTTTCTTCAGACACTAATTTCTCCAGGTGATCTGAGCGAAGAGACCTCGATCCTTTTCAGCTCTTCAGGAGTTGTTAAAACTCCTTTAAATCTGTAGATGACACTGCAGCAGTGTGTGTGTGGGAGGAATAAGAAGAGAAGCTAACAAAAGAATAAATCTTCTACCCTTTCTTTGCTCCAAAGTCTGGATCTACCTACCCGATCTGATAACATGTAACCACTGCACAGCACAAACCCCACAGTCCAGATAATTTTCACAGCATTTCCACCGCAGTTTCAGCTCCTCAGGTCAGGGAGAGCCACAGCATTTTGTATAGCACAGTGCTGCCAGCGTCGGCTGTGTCTTTCAACTCAAACTGGCCCTTCACATCTTTACAGCGGGGCAATGCTGCAAGGGGCTGTGGCAGAGCTGGCGCATGGGAGCCATGGGCTGCACCTCTGCTTTCTTCCTCGCAGGAAAAGCAGGAAAAGCACTGCCTTTCTCAGGGCTCTTGTCTGGCCGTCCAACTGTGGGACCAGTAGGATACCCATTGCCACACACAGGGCAGCTGTGCCCTGCGCCCACCATCTTTCCCTGATTCTCCTTGTTGTTACCATACCCCGTGTTCGCTGATTCCGTCCAGATTCATCTTGCTCCCAGCACCAGAATGGCTCTGTGGAAAAAAAATAAGTAAAGACATAATTAGAAAGACTTAACATCAGGCTTTCAGAGACAGTTTTCGACAAAAGCTGCAAATAAGAGACATATAAAAATGTATTTTTTATTTGTACTTAATTATGTTCCTTTTTAGCTACTTTCTATACCTGTCACCTATATTCTTCTGGCATGTCCTAGCTGCAAAAACTAGGCCTTCAGACATTTTCTAGGACTTCCAGATGGCTCCCTAAGTTTTATATGACTCTACCTACCCCCTCTGACATTTCTTTCTAGTTAAGGTTTGAGTACAAATGGAAATATTCCAGATGGTTTTAGCTGGAGCCAAGTGCCTTCAGTGTTTTAGAGCTGCCTAGACAGCCCACTAACTAATTGTCCCTTCTCAGTCTGTTCGTGTTAAATTCCTCAGACGTCTTTTGGGGTTACAAAAATGTTCTTCTGCGATATACAATATCAATGAGTTATACTTCAGTGACATCCATATCCCCAGTTTCTTTAAAAGACTACCTATAACCCATTTAATAATTGCACGAATAGAAGACCTGGCAAGAGATTTGTTTTGCCCAAACATGTCTGGCAGTTTCCTCCTCCTCCCTGCAAAAACCCCGTGGTTCTTGTGTGGCACGGTACACCTTGTAGTTTTATAAGAATTATAAACCTCATGTAAACCAATGTATATTTCCAAGATTTCCATGTCTGGCTTCTCATAGTGAATAATGATGTAATCTGAATATGATTAATTATTGGAAAAGCAAATCTGAAGATATGGATTTAGAGTGATTTACATTGAGGACTGCCTAAGATTTTTACAGTTTAATTCTGTTTACTTTTACCATTAGGTGCAGCAGTGTTTCCTATCTCTTCTCATGTTCTTTTCCATGAAATTTTCAAGTATGAATACAATGAAATGAGCCAAATGGTCTGCAAAATTCTAAAACTAACATCTTTCTAGCAAAAAAAGAAGCTAATTCCCAAGCAAGGAAAGCAACCAAACACTTCAAATCCTTTGTTCTGCACTGCTACCTAGGGAGTGCAGAGTGGCTTTCCTCATTAGACTTCAAAGCATGGCACAGAATATGTGAGATAAAAATATCAGCAAGACAAGGTTTGCTAATGGCATGTTTTTCATGTTTAAAAAACAGCTTTGTACTCTACAAGAGATTTAATCAGAGAGAGTACCAAGGTTCATGCAACTAGAAATTAGCATTCACTTTGTCTGTTATAAGAAGAAGACCTCTGTCTATTCATGGCTTTAAAAGTTGCCATCCCACACAATAACACAGAAAGGAGAGTAAACCCTTTCAGGGCTTACACCTGAAAGTGCATAAAGCAGAAACTACTGCTGAAATGTCAGAAGACACAAATCAAAGTCTCTTACAATCTTTTAGGTGAAGCTGACATATGCCTTTTTTACCCTACATAAAAAGGCCAGCATAATTATGTCTGTGGTATTTAAATGTATGCCATTAGAGATAAAGCATTCATCAGCTGCTTTTATTAAAATACTGTTAGTGTTTTGTTAATTAGATGTATTATTACATGAAGCTGATTGTACTACTTCATATTCCTGGAGAAAAATTTTGAGATGGGCAGGAGAAGCTGTACTCCGGCTGGCAAAAGAGAATGAGCATGAGAGGAAGCCAAAGGTGAGAAAAAATGAAGCTGATGAAAAAGAGTCAGGAAAACCATGTTCACCAGTTCATGCCGACTTCCAGAGGAATGTAATCTGTGATTCCTAATTTTTCCTATTCCCTGTGAACAGATTTCTATACTAATATAATGAAATCATAGAATAGTTTGGGTTGGAAGGGGCTGTTAAAGGTGATCTAGTCCAACCCCCCTGCAATGAGCAGGAACATCTTCAACCAGATCAGGTTGCTAAGAGCCCCATCCAGCCTGGCCTGGAATGTTGCCAGGGATGGGGCATCGACCACCTCTCTGGGCAACTTGTTCAGTGTTTCACCACCCTCATTGTAAAACGACTCTGTCTTTACTAGAGCTGTTTTTCTGAGTAAGCGACAACTTAATGCTGCTGTTACTCCATGGCCTTCTTGTGCAGCTCAAGTAGCAGATCTCTGTGTGGTGGATTGAAAATTTTCAGCCTTGGTGATGACCTTCCTAAGTAGCAGTGCAATTCCACCTGAGAGAGCTTCTGGTTTGAATTTGCTGTTTCTTCAGTTCAGGTCACTATACTGAAATTCGTAGGAATACACAGTCACTTCCAAAAAGCCATGTTAAGATGGCAAAGTCCACTACTTGAAAGTTAAGATATGTTGAGAAATTAAGAAGGCCAGTGGCACCATGTAACAGCTCACAGTACTTTAGAAATATATCTGGCAGCAGTGGAACTTAAAAGCAATTCCAAATGAGTACCAGCACAGTAAGATATAGATTCCCAAGGAAATTTTGCTGAAGGCTTGTGAAGCTGTCCAGCACCCTAATTCTCCTCCTAACCTCTGGACTTGGACTGGTAGACCTTTTCCCAAACCTGGTGTCACAGCACCTTTTATTGTACCAGGGACTTTTCTCGTCAAGTGGAAGAAAGGTTTACTAAATAAAGGAAGTCTATTATATTAATTGAAGAGAGAGAGCGTCTACCAGCACAGCCCTGTGGAGCTTTATGAAAAGCCTTGCAAGTGAACTAGAAGTCAGGCTGAACTGTTCTTCTGGCAATGGGAGCAGAGAGAAAAACAACTCTTGACCTGATTTCCTCTCCCTCTCCTGTTACCTTACAGCCCTGCAGAAGCCAGGTAGGCTGTGAGTGTGTGCAGACTAGGCTGGAAAGGAGTACTCATTTTGAGCCAAATGTTCTCAAAGCTTGACAACAGGCTTTGCCAGAAATTTTGCTTTTCTTATACAGGAACCAGGTGTGGCTTATGATACAGTGATAAAATCTTTGATTAGACAAAATGTGACGAAAGTTCTGTATACACTAGAATAAAGCTGAATAATCTCTGCCTCTCAAATAACCTAGTTTGCTGCCTAGGTGATAGGGGAAAGAGGAAAGGCTGTTACAGAAGGCAGCAGATGTTTTTCTTATCTATATATCCTTTAGATGCCCTCATTACAGTAGTGTCTGGGTGTATTGTTCTCCTTTCTGGAGACTCTCAGGAGGTAAAGAAGTGATATTTTACCCATTTTCAAGGAGAATTAAGGCACAGGGGATAAACAATGCCTGTGGCATTGTAGGAGTCTGACCCCAGCTGCTCAGTTTCTATTAATCTATCTAAGGAACTTCCCTCAGTTCTGTTTTTGCTTCTTGTATGTGCAGCACTAGGCATAGTTTCAAGAGTCTGCGGGGAGGTTGCCCCCTCTAGATACTACATGTGTCTAGAATACAAGATTCTTCAATTAAAACAATCAAAAGGGAGGAAACAGAAGAATGAAGTATGTACAATCTTATTTTGACTTCTCTGGGCACATGATTATGAATGTCCAATTGCATAAACACAAATTGTTTCTTCTTCTCCAGACCCTGTATTATTCAAGCAGTGATAATAGATGGTGAATGGTGTACTGGAATGTGCTGCATTTCTATTCACTCTAAATTTTACAACCTGTCTTCCAATTTCTTCACTATGCATGAACTATTAAATACTTTGTGGACTTTGCTGTGCTTTCATCACTAGTGTGCTCTAGACATCTGAACCATTCACAAGGATGTGGTCTTTGAACAAGTGATTTGGGCAGTGGTGAGTGTTCAAATCCCAAACTACAGTTCTGAAACCTCCCAATTCAGCCACCATCCGACATTTCGGTGCCAAAATACCATAGGGAGTTTTTCACACTAGAAGTTGAGGGTCACTGTGAGTTGTACTTCTGCATATGTCTCAGCTATGATGAGCAGTTTGTTACCTGGCTTGCTCCGGAGCTGGCCTGACATCTAGAAATGGGATCGTGGCACTTAGATAATTTCTCTGTAATTGGTAGACCCTCCTTCCCAGCAGCATGTGTGATGTGTTGCCTCAAAGACAAATAAACTGTCTGAGAAATCAAAGCCCAGAATTACTTGTCAGCCCAAGTGCTAGCAATTTAAAATTAAATATTACCATTCTTCATACCTGCTGTATACAGGGTAGTGGATCTTGGTGTCCCTGGGACGTGGGATGGTAGGAATGTCTCTGAGGTTATGGGTTAGCCTTAATAGTTTCCAACATCTTGCATCATCTGAGCAGTCACCTCCCTTGTGGGTTGCTATTTCTTGCTCCCTTGAGTACAAGAGACAACAAGGTCAGATGACAGCCAGTGTCCAAATACTTACATATTACCCCACTCCCAAAAAATAGTGCATGTGAACCTGACAAAAAGCAGGGGCAGAAACATAACCAGCCTGAAACCCTGCCTATGTTTTCAGAAAAATGAGCTCTGTCTTGGCCAGCCCTAACTTAATTAGAGGGAGGATGCTGCTCCTGTTGTCTTTGGATGCCTTTTATAGCTGAGGTTGGGGTGAAGGAAGGTTAAAGCTGCAGCAGTGTAAATAATGTAACAGTATTTCATCTTGACTTAGGATCTTAAAAAATATTATTAAATGACCATCCTTCTGTGATAAGAATCTGTTCGAACAGTACTATTTGTTGAAATAATTTTTGTCTATTTTCACTAGGTGTGCTTTCTGAAGTAAGAATTTCAGAAAGCTTTAATGTGAAGCACATAAACAGCAAAGGGTTGAGCTGTTGTCTTTGGTATAATCCCAGATTTTATTTGTTTATACATTAGCCTTAAAAAAATAGAAAATCAAGTTCCGTCCAGGGAAGCATCCACTTATAATTTTATTCATAAATATTAAAAACATCACTTTATATTAAATATTTAAAGCATAGCCACTGGAAGGGTTTCAGCACCATTTTCATAAGCCTCACTTCATTGTAGAATTTTGTAACTAGTGGCAACTTTGACTGAGATTAAGCTACAGCACCCAGAGCCATTGTATTTCACATCCAGTGCTCCTGGGACTGGCCATGTGCCTGCCCCAGCTCATGACTTTCATTGGCAGGATCAAAGTCTGCAGGGCAGCAAATGCTGGATTTCCCCATTCTGACCCAACTCCGTTTTTTGTTATTAGCTACAAATCGAAGTGTAGAGACAGGATGTGTTAAGATTGCAAATACTCGATGGCATGCTTCTCCCTAAGCTAAATTAATATTGAACAACATGAAACTCATTGAATGAGTCAGCCAGTGAGTCAGCAGAGTAGTTAGCGGTGAAAGTGCAAGCCTACGGCTGCTAGATGTGATTTAGAATCTAAAATCCACAATCTGTTTTCTTTATGAAACTTCAGAGATCTCAGGAAAACGACTTAACATGATTGCCCAGGCTAGCAAGAAACCTTCTCCTTTATCACATAAATACTCCTCTGTGTGAATTAAACCATAAAAGTATGTCCACAGAGAGCTCATCTACTGATAGAAAAAGTTTACACATGCTTCATTTCATTATATTTTTCTTCTATGAGATAAGAATATCTAGGCTTGAGTGAAATGATCACACTGACACCAGCTAACACAATTTGTACTGCTTGGCTTCTATTCAATATGAAATCCCAACAGGAAAAAAACCAAGGAGACTATGTAGTCGACGACTTTATTTTTTTTTTTCAAAAGGAAAGGGTAAAACACTCTTTGAAAACTATCATCAGTTATCTTTAAAATGTGCCATATTAGCAGTGCTCAGACAGGCAGTGCCAAATGCATCTTATTAAAGTTTAATTTTATACATTGACAATACCAGGGTATAGCAGTTAAATAATGAACATCATGAAAATTTAAGATCAGTATATTTTTAAAGGGATTTTTAAACTGAGAGATACTTTTCCTAGGCTGTAATTTATGGTATCTTACACAGCTTGGACTTTTTAAAATTTAAAACTGTGACTTCACATGTGATGGAAAAAGTTTTCAACCAAAACCAGAAGTGCCTGCCAGTGCTGGGCCAAAATATTCTGTAATTAATCACTGTCTAAAAGGAAACCCTCAAACCCAAAAATGTTTTAGCTGGGGAATGTATGTCTGTAGGCAGGTGTCAGGAAGAGGAAAGCATTGATCTCTGTGGTTCTGTTTTTTTTCTTTCTGATAAATATTTTTATAACAAAATTTTGACAAAAAATCTGTGAAATTTGTCACAGCAATATACTCCTCATTGAGGAGAATTGTCACTGAACAGTCTAAAGAAAATTAGCTCTCTTGAATAGCCAGGGAAGCTTGCATTGCATGCCCAGCTCCTTCGTGAATAGGTTTTCTTACTTAGACTGTGAATCTGCCTCGATCCTTTTGCTGGAGCTTCACATGGCTGTTGAGCTGTGTCTGGCATCAGCGACGCCCTGCTTTTTTATCTGTTGTAATGCTCTGTTTCAGTTTTGCCATAAGTAGCAGATAACCCCCACACATCGCTGGTGCTACTGGAGCTTATGAAGGGGAAATTAGTGCACAGATGGGACTGTCGGGACAGGTGCACTGGGCCAGCTCAGTAGCATTAAAAAGTTTTGAGATTTCACCCTCTCTGGAAAAGTGCGAGAAGTTTTCTCCAAATTAGCTTATTATGAACTAAAAGTGCAATTGGGTTCAGGAGCTCCAAGGTGAAATGCCCGTCCTTGTTCTCTTTGCTCTTCCGCACACTATCAGGATGCTGCCTGAGCAGGTGTTAGCCTAGAGCTCTATGATAATTAATTTGGGAGCGGAGGGTGACTGAACACTGGAGCAGATTGTCCAGAGAACTTGTGGAGTCTCCATCCTTGGGAGATATTCAAAACCTGATTGGAGAAGACCCTGAGCAACCTGCTGTAGCTGACCCTGCTCTGGGCGTGGTGGGTAGACTAGACAATTGCCAGAGGTCCTCACCAATCTCAGCTGCTCTCTGCTCCTATAGAATACTAATGGTCATGGGTAGCCGTTCTTCCTGTACTAACTGCAAGACCATCTTATTGTTCCTCCATTCATCAAGGGAGTAGGGCCATCTCAAGGCCTTGCTGTCTCAGTATGCACTGTGCAAACTGGACTGTGCCAAGAGACACATTAGATTTAAATATCAGGCCTTCAATCCCTGCTAAAACTAAAGTTCCATGGGTTTTATTTTAACAGAAAATTAATTTACTGTTCAGATTGGTGGATCTCTGAGAGTATTGTTATCAGAACCTAGTCATGACAGACAACGTTCTAATACAGAGACAAAAAGGACTGCCAAACTCTAAAAAAGTGCAATTCAAGCATAAACCAGAGAAAGATAGATGAGAAGTCCATGGAAAAAAAGCAAGCAGATGTTAGTAAACAGCATCAGGAGCCTAACCATTATCAAATTTTTGTAGGGATTTGGGGAGTTTAGGGAAAGTTTCTTGCGCGTGGGGAAAGAGATCAGCATGAAAGAAAGCCAGAGAGCATAGAAAATATCCCATACAAATGCTACTTAGCCAGCAGATGCGCAAGAGATCGAGAGTATGGGAAAGGCACTTGAGGTGAATGTGAGCAAGCATAAGACATCTTCTCGAAGAAAAGCACTGGTTTTGTTCATGTCATAGGTGGGCTGTCTAAAAAGAACCAAGAAAATGCACTATCCATATATGCAAAATATGCTCTATGTAAAAGTTAATTGTTGATCATATTTGTATTAATGTTATGGTGCTACCTAAAGTAGTACAGTGCCTGAGACATTAGCCCTGGTGGTAGGATAAATGGGGTCACTGTATGAGCTGGTCTGTATGGCTGCCATTTTCTGAACTTAACACAGACGTTGTCACCTTTGTCCTGTGTTGCTCTGTTTGTTGGTATCCTCATTGTACACCATTAATCATAGCACTTTTTCTTCCCACCTCCTCATTTCATTAATGTTTTCCAGTAAGAGTTGTGGCACTTAGCTGGCTTCTGCACATGGTGGTGAGCATGTGGATCAAGGTCAATTTGGTTTTGGAGCAATTATATCTCACCACCATCCTTTTTTTCAGCAAGACATTTTCTTGTCCAGTGCTTCCCAGGCAGCACGTATGATGAAAACGTGTGAAAGGATGGCTGAAAAATCCTGTTTTCACCAGGCTGAGCCCTGTGGAGCCACTGTTTTGTCCTTCGTTCTTTCCTGCCTGCCCTGGGGCCACATAGCACATCTCCACGCTTAGCACAGCCTGCAGCACTGCCCCTCGCAGCCTCTAAAACTCTGCTGTTCCACAAAAAATCTCTTCTACTGGAATATTATACTATCGGTCTCCAGAGGAAACTCGTGACTTTTATTAAAAAAAAGATTTCTAGAACTTTTTGCTGCAACTTAAAAAAAAAAAAACAAAACCAAAACAAAACCAAACAAGCCACTCCAAACTAACAAGAACTAATTAAAAATAGTTAGAAATTGCTAGCTCCAGCACAACACTGAAGAAGATGGAGAAGGCCAATTCACAGAAAACAGAGTCAGCACCATGCTCTCCAGGCCTGTGGAGTCTAATGGGATTTTTTTTCATCCTTACAGTTAGAGACAAAGATGAGCAAACAAGGCAAATACACAGATTTCTCTTCATTTAGACTTAATTAAAACCTCTCGCATTCTTGCTTTAGCTATTTCATGTTTTATTATGTTTTAAAAGTCCTTCAAACTTGTCTCCATGTCTGTGCAAGCACTAATGTGCTTTTCTGAACAATCTTGCACATTTCTCCAACATCCATTAAAGATGTCAAATTAAACACTCTTTATGTTAAAAGAGTAAGTTATTCAAGTTGACAAAGTCTTAATGGGGAAATTAAAGCTGAATATTTTAGATTCTCACAAGGGTGTGGACTGCGATAGACTTCTGCTCTATCGTGCCTTAATTCTCCATGATATAGCTTTTGATCCTTCTAACACATTATAAGCTAGCAAATGCATGCATATGAATAGCATCTTTGACTTATGCAGAGGCACTTGTGCAAGAATAAGTTTGAAGTTCCAGATAATATTTTTCTGTGGTGGCATTTGGCTCGATTATCTTTATCAATTACAAAATACTTTTAAGACCATTCCAAGAATGATGAATTTCCCTAGGGGACTTAAACCTACCATAAACTTTACTCTCCTCCAGGTGCTAGGTACCTCTATTCAGACTCAGTTTTTCATCCCTTCTCCCCCCACCAAGAAGTCCACTATTTTTAATTCTAGGTGGTTTATATTCTTCTGGTTTTAAACTGCATCCCAGTTTCTCCCATCTCCCAGCATTGCACTAGAATACAGCAGAGGAGAATACAGGGCAGCACAGAATAGAGTAGAATAGGATAGAATAGAATGGGATGGAATAGAATGGGATGGAATAGAATAGGATGGAATAGAATAGAATAGAATAGAATAGAATAGAATAGAATAGAATAGAATAGAATAGAATAGAATAGAATAGAATAGAATAGAATAGAATAGAAAAAAATTTCAGAAGGGTCAGAAGGATGTCTTCTCTCCTATATATAATGGACTGCATCCAACAGTGACAAGACATTGATGCCAGGGAAGTTCTGGGTTACAGATTACCTTCTTAATTCCCTGGCCAGTAAACTCTCACAGAAAGCTAGACATCTGGAAGATATTAAATTCCTACAGATTTTATAGAAATTGGTTAATGATTAGTGAAGAATGGTCCCTATTGCTGTCCCCTTAAAGGTCGTTGAGTGAACTCAACACTTGTCCTCTGTGTTTGGCCTCCTGGCTGGCAGTCAAAAGCATGTACTTTCAAGCCAGTCACTGTTCATGCTGTCCCTTATGCCTTTGGAAATTATGTGACTTGCAAAGTAGGCAGAAAGTGCTTGAGGGAATATGAGAATAAATACAGGAGTACTGGGAGGAGGGGAGCATATGTTGGAGAAACTGCAGGTATGAGGGGATGAAGCAGGGACAAAGGACAGAGGGATAGGGAGTGCATTGGGGATGCACAGAAAATAAGCACTCTACTGGAGTCAGCTTCCGACCTTCTGCCGATCACTTACTGTATGTGCCTTTGAATATAAGGTGTGGGGTAAGGAGAAATGTTACTTGTATATATTTAATGGCTACAAAAACCAGTTGGAACTTCCCAAAAGATGCTGCTTTTTGGAAGACTGAGTAATGAATTCAAACCCTTTTGCAATAATAAGAATCTTTCCAATAGGTTCACCTGGCTTAGATTCATTGGATTTTTAACATAATATCTGTGTTAGAGTTCCCGGCTCTTAGGAGTTTATGACTGAAAAGATAAATGCTGAGCTAACATAAATGTTGAGCTAGGATACAGCAAGAGAGTTATAGACGACAGATGATATGGATTTCTTTTGTGTTTCATTGTTTGCCAAGTATGTAAAATCAAGGTTCTTTGACTGTGAGCTAATTGGGACAGTAAGTGTTAACAATAAGAAGACATAAGCTTGTTGAACTCCAAACCCTACTTCACTCACAGATTAAAGTTCCCCCACCATTTAGAAATGAGTGTACATGTTACCATGTATATTTTAAAAACAATTTAGACACCAGAGTACTTAGGACCTTTGCTTTCTCTTTGTGCTGTCTGCAAACAGCACGAGAAAGTTAAATGAGGCCATTGGGTTTTCACTAGTTTTTAAAGGTCACCATTGTACCGTATATTCTTTCGATGAATCATGAAATACACTGTAACCGTCTCTTTCTTGCTCTGTTTTTTCCAAAGTATTACTGAACCTGAGCCACATCTCTCAATTCCCTACACTAATATAATTGTATTTTGGCTATATATTCTTCTCTATAGCAGATTGATTCTGCACAGCTCTGTTCAACAAAATTTATCTTACCCATTTCAATACATTCCAGTCTGGAAGAGCTGTTTAACAGTAACAGGATGACACACAAGGTAACCATCTACTGCCAAATTGGAAATTTCAAAAGAAAATCTGCCTGTAATGAATTCTGCTCTCTTACAGCTAATTACTGATATTTAGTTACTTATGAGGGAAAAGACATTGGGATTTTATGGGATTTGTGAGGTCAGTTGCACAGCATATCTGAAAGTCACAACATGTGTTTAGTACTTAAATATATTTAAAAATACTCAGCCTGAGGACTCCATGTGTAGAAATGCTGGCCAACATACACATAATCACGTAGGGATGGAAAGAATGCATTCTAACGAATATTTAATCTGTGCAAAAACAATGGTGCCAAAAAGATTTCTATGTAATCCAAATTCATTTTGTTCTTGAAAAGCTGTCTGGGAGGAGGGAGCATGAGACGCAGTTCACACTTGTATCTCAGGCTTAAATAACCAGTTCTGATTGAAAGGTCTTGTGTTAAATTACTTCCCAAGTCTTTGACATACAGCAGTTTTCAACTGACGATGCTCTTATAATAAAGCAAGGAGGTAAAGAATGTTGTTTTTGGGAATCCAAGTCATATTTGGATCCTTGGGAGCGTGAAGCGTACATTTCCCATGTGTGTCTGTCTGGGACAAAGGCAATGAACCATGTTTCCAGTCCTCAAACTTACCCATTCTGTAAAGAGAAAAAGCAAATGAGAACTCTGTTAAGTAAGTGGGTGCTGACAGCACCAAAACAGTTTTGGAGATTTGCCCAGTGTCAGAGGAATGGCCTAAACTTTTTAAAGGTCTGTAAAGTCTGTAAGGGTACAGAGTTCTGAGGTTTGGTGATACAAAGCTTGAGCTTGGTGCTACCATCAGCCCCTAGTCAGTATGATACTTTCAGCTACTTGCTTCTCTTTCAGGTTTTCTCCACACACCAGAAAAGTTGGCAGAGAGAATGAACTTATTCAAGAATAAATATGAAAGAGAATTCATACTCCTCTTTCCCTCTCTCCACTGTAAGTGCACATTATGACCTCATGTTTCAGACCGTTAACAATGAAAGCTTTTAACTATGGCACAGTCACATCACCCAGAAGGTTAAGTGTGTCCTTCATCCTATGTTTTTTTAAAATCATGTTAAAATTTGGTATTTTTGTCTCCCAGGCTCTCGGGTAAGTTGAAGTGTTCATGTAAAGTTCAGGATTTTCCATATCTTTCAATTTTTTTTCAAGGAGTTGATTTCCTTAATAGCAGTTATTAGTTTTTCTGCCAGATACTAGGGCAAATAGGGATATGCAAGTTATATGCAGTATAGTAGGTACTTTCCGTGGTATGAGCTGCAATCTGTCCCTTTCTCTCCCGAAAGTGTCGGTAAACCTTTTTCAGTCAGGGCATCTCAGCCCAGTGAAAATGACATCAAAACTTAAGCACAGGTTTAAGAGCTTAACTTTAATTTTTTATTCTGGCTTTCACTGGTATTACTCAAATACCTCTCTGTTTCTCTTGGAGTGAATATTTGAAATTCACAGTTATCAGCATGCATCGTTAAAGTCATCATAAAGTAAGAAACAGAACAAAGACATTCTGTGTAGTTCCAAGGAGAGAAATCTGATCTTTTCTCATAAAAGAAACTTACAGAAAGGAAACCTGCAAGAAAATTTTACCATAAGTGAATATGTGAAGAAATTAGAAATCAAAAGACAGGCAATGAAAAGACAGGACAAAAAGCTAACCAGGTCACACTAGTTTCTGGAGGTGAGCAAAAGTGGATTGCTGTTGCAAAACTCCCTTTTGAACTATCGAATGCAAAATATGGTAAAGTAGGTATGGAAGATTTTACAAATGTAAAGCTTGGAAGTCAGATTTAGTATCTCAAAAAAAATATTAGTCCAAATAAGATATTTGTGGTTTACTCTTAGGTAATTTTGCCAGTGGGAATGGAAAATCTTTTATCTTAAAAACGATGACTTAAAACGATCTGTAGGTCCAAACCACCTAACTTAATATTATAGAGCTTTCTTGAAATACAAGTATTTTATTTCTAATTGACAAAAAAAAAAGTTGAGGTACTCTTGCTTACAACTGCAATCAGTGTTGTTATCTAGCTAATATCTACAATGAAATCAGAATATGTCCTTTTTGTTAATTTCTAGAGTAAAAAATACTTGATCCATACCAGACAACCAGACTAGTAATTAAGAACTTCATTTAACTACATGCCAATCTTATTGTGTATTCTCTTTAAAAATACCTAGGTAATCAATGTGGAAGAACTTGATAAAATACTGGTTATCAAATAAACAGTGAAAAGATATAATCCCAAATGTGACAAATATTTGAAAATGCTAGGGCAAAAAGATTTATTTGAACAGCTCAATATAAAAAATATCCTCAAGATAAATACTGAATGGTATGTGCGGATCAAATTTGGGATGCGGAAATTGTTTCCTTTCATTTTGCAATAACAAGATATGGTATAAAGAATCTCTTCCTTCCCTTCCAGCTAATCTGTTGCTGTGCACTGGTTCAGTGAGATAAATAAGCACATGCCCCATTTTGAACACTTGAGTAGTTTCTATTTCAGAGGGTCGATTTTCTCAGGAACCAAGTGTCTTGCTGCACGGATCCTTTTGGACTTGCTTCCCCACCCATTGGGGTCACTGGAAATATAAATCCATGACTTTTTCCTCTTATTTTTTTCTCCTAGGAGTTCAAAACAAGATTTAGGTAGCCTTTAGGCCCACAAATTCACACTTGTAGTGCAAAAAATACTTATGGAGCAGCAGTTTTGTCTGAGGAGTAGCTAACCTCTGTGATAATTTCCATTTCTGCCCCAAGACTTTCCCTGATGCCCAGACACGCAGGTGTGGTGCCTTGGCAGGTAGTTCTCTCTCAAATGTTAGCTAAGTCCAAGACCAGAGTCAGCCTGCAGCTTCATCTCCCAGAGGGTCTAGCACCACAGGAGTGCTCATCATCCCCTGACCAGACCTGATCCCGGGCAAAAAGAAAAAAAAAAAATCTCTTCTTTTTGAAATGTGGAAGTAGTAATCCTCTTTTATCTGAGAGGTTATAGCTGGGAAATAGGAGGTCTCCTAGCAACCTGAGACCAAGCAAACTCACATCCTTTGGCCTGCTGGGAAGCTTAGTCTAAGGGCTCTACCAAATACAATGTGAGTGATGTGAGTGGGAGCTGGCACCTGTGTTAAAGCTGAGCTGTTGAGCAGAGGGAAGCCCAGGGCCAAGAGAAGAGAAGGGTTGGGGAACACCAGCCCTGCCTGCCCACGTGCTGGCTGCGCAGGGTCCTCACGGTACATAGCTGCTGGGTACAAGGGGCTGTGTGTGCTGTGCGTGCTGGACAATGCTTCTAACCTGAACTTTATACTGAGTTTTGCTCGGCTGATTTGTTAGAAACCCACCAACATTGCTTGTGTTGCCCCTGCAGATGGGCGGGTGCTGCCGCTTCGCTCAGGGTCCCGTCGGGGTCTCGCGGAGCCACGCTGTGCTCTCAGGTGCCGAGTTTCACACCCAGCGGCCAACATCATGGAAGTAAAGAGCAAAGTGCAAACACAATGAAGGTTTCTGTTGGCTGTGTACTGCTGGAGAATTTTTCACTTAATAATCCTGAATAATTGAGGTGGGTTTTTTGGAGAGGGTATGACAGAGGTATGTTTTATAGTAATAAACCCTCATGGCCAAAACTAACCCCTTCAAAGGAAGGATTATTTCTTCTTTCAAACACTGCTCCTCCACCTTCCGCACCCCTCTGCCAAAAATAATTTTGGAAGCAGTGTCCTAAATGACTGTACATGCGATACAAGCAATTTCAGATCTCCGCTGGCATCAGACCAGGAGGCTGAGAGATGTGCAAAGAAGATTTGTGGTGTTTTGTATACGTTAACACCTCCAGGTGGGTCCTGGTGGCACGTTGCGTTGGTTTGCTCTCCACCAGCACAGTGGCTGCCCACAGCGGAGAGGGTGAAGGTTACTGGGATGTGCCACAGGAGTGGGGCCAGCTCCTGCCCACAGCCCTGAGCCCTGGAGGTGGCTGTGGAGAAGCCAGCAGAGGGGCTGGAGAGGCACCACGCCAAGCAGGACATCCTCTGCTCTGGGGCTGCAAGGGGAGCAGGCAGCCTGCCCACAGCCAGCATGGACGGAGGTGGGAGGGATGGAGGGATGGAGGGAAGCAGGGAAGGCATCCTGGGGACCCCAGAGGAACAGGCACAGTGTGATCCCTGGCAGAAAGCTTTAGAGTTGGCCGAAACCGCTCCAGAAAGCAAGAGTACAATGGGCGGAAGAGAGATTTGTTTATAAACCCTTTTACTTCTGTTCCTTCTCACCCAGTCACTTTGAGTGCTTCTCTATTTATGAAATGTTTATATCCTAATAAGACCTGTCTTTTTGAGTTTAGAAGCCTTTTGATCTTTCTGTGAAGTTACTATAGCGAAAAGTAAATCCATTTGAAAGTGCTGGCTGGGTCCCATCACGTTCTGCTATCCCAAATTTTCAAATAATTTAATTTGGATGTTAATACTAAAACTCTGAATTTTGAACATATTTCTGTAGGAAATATTTGTATTACTTTGGCACTAGTTTTAATGTTTCTTTTTATAGCATTCAGAAAGAAAATTAATTCTGATTCTTTTTAAGAGACTGGAAAGAGACTCAGTCGTTGAGATCAGCTGATCGGGACCAGCTCGGCCGGAGCCGTCAGAGCGATCTTGAGGTGAGGAGAAGCGTGCGGGTGGGTTTCGGTTTCGGGACCCGGAAGCCCCCGGCAGCCCTTGCGAGAGGCGATCACACCCCCGCCCCTCGCCCTGAAAAAGCTTCAAGGAGGCCAGCAATGCGTTGCTGCCCACCAGGCGCTGGGAGGGGCAACCAGCTGTGACACGGGTGAGTATCACCTACACTGTGCTGCAGCGGCAGGTGGAGCAGCTCGTGCAGTAGGGCGCAGAGACTATCACTCCTCGCTTGTTAGACCCTCTTACCTACTGCCAGTGTCCCTGACTGTTGCGACCATGGTCTCCTCCAGGAAGAGGGCTTGCCTAAAGAAGACTGTGTCGACTCAGACGGAGCTACTGCCTCGAACCGTGGCTGTCCAGGTGTCCGGCCGCAGGGAGTGCCAGAGCCTGCTGCTGCCGGGGGAGGGAGGCAGCATTCAGCCTGCGTGAGGTGTGAGCAGGTGCAAGATCTGCTCGTCATGGTTGCAAAACTTAAGGAGGAGATTGAGACACTGAGGTCCATCAGGGAGTGTGAAAGGGAGATGGACTGGTGGAGTAACTCCCTGGCGTGCCAGGCAGAAAGGCCCCAAGGGGGAATCCCCCAAAAGGTGATGGACCCCCTGCCCTGTCGGGCAGAGAAGGAAGATCTGAGAGAGCCCCTGCCCTGTCGCTGTCGGGCAGAAGTAGGGGGCCAAACAGCTGAGGAGGGTTGGAAGCGAGTTCCAGTTAGGCGTCACGGGCAACCCCCCTCCCTACCTGCTTTGCTTCCCCGGGTGCCCCTCCGTAATAGGTTTGAGGCCCTGGATATTGAAGAAGATGTAGGTGGGGATGTGGTGCAAGGGCCACCTACGAGGTCACATAGGAAGAGGCGATTGACTCCACGCCTCAAGACTGCCTCCGATAAAAAAGAAAGAAGGGTAATTGTGGTAGGCAATTCCCTTCTGAGAGGGACAGAGGGCCTGATATGCAGAGCTGACCCTCATCATAGGCAAGTTTGTAGCCTACCTGGAGCTCGGATCAGGGACATCGCCAGGGCGCTCCCCAAACTGGAGCGCCCAACGGACTACTGCCCGCTGCTGATCTTCCAGACAGATGGGGAGGAAGTGGCATCTCGTAGTCTGAGGGAAATGAAGAAAGACTTCAGGGCCTTGGGACGAATGGTGAAAGAGTCTGGGGCTCAAGTTATCTTCTCTTCCCTCTTTCCATTTTTGGATGATGATGTGGGACGGAATAGAAAAATTAAGTCCGTAAATGATTGGCTTCGGGACTGGTGCTACAGGCAGGGCTTTGGGTTCTTTGATAACGGCTGGTTTTATAAGACACCAGTCCGGTCAGTGATATGTGGGAAAGGTTTATCCCACAGGGGTAAAAGGATGCTGGGACAGGAATTAGCAGGGCTCATTTGGAGGGCTTTAAACTAGATTTGAAGGGGGATGGGGTTGTAGCTGGGCTTGCATCAGTGGGGCAGCATGCTGGAATCCATAAAGACCGGGAGGCCCCCCAGGCCCCTAGGGTGCAATCGGTGTACTCGGCTCGCTCCCTGAAGTGCCTGTACACCAATGCGCGCAGCATGGGGAATAAGCAGGAGGAGTTAGAAACCTGTGTTTGGTCAGGAGATTATGATCTGGTGGCATTAACAGAGACATGGTGGGACAGCTCACATGACTGGAATGTGGTCATGGATGGCTATGTCCTTCTCAGGAAAGACAGGCCAGCCAAGCATGGTGGTGGAGTTGCTCTTTACGTGAGAGAGCAACTACAATGTATAGAGTACTGTCCAGGTGCAGTTGAGGAGCGAGTTGAGAGTCTGTGGGTGACAATTAAGGGGCAGGCTGGCAGAGGTGACACTGTTGTGGGTGCCTATTACAGGCCACCAGATCAGAGTGAGGAAGTTGATGAGGCCTTCTACGGGCAGCTGAGCGTGGCCTCACAGTCGCAGGCTCTGGTTGTTATGGGGGATTTTAACTACCCTGATGTTTTCTGGAAGGACTACTCAGCCAGCCAGCCTCAATCTAGGAGGTTCCTCCAGTGCATTGACGATAACTTTCTGATGCAAATGGTGGAGGAGCCAACTAGGAGAGGTGTGCTGCTGGATCTCGTCCTCGCTAACAAGGAGGGTCTGGTTGAAGCAGTAAAGGTGGGGGGCTGCCTTGGTTGCAGTGACCATGAGATGGTGGAGTTCAGAATCTCCTGTGGTGGGAGCAGAATACCGAGCAGAATTGCAACCCTGGACTTCAGCAGTGCCGACTTTGGCCTTTTCAAACAATTGCTGGAGGAAATCCCGTGGGCAAGGCTGCTTGAAGGTAAAGGGCCCCAAGATAGTTGGTTAGCATTCAGGGACTGCTTCTACCAAGCTCAAGATCAGAGCATCGCGACGCGCAGGAAGTCAAGGAAGGAAGCCAGGAGACTTGCGTGGTTAAACAGGGAACTGCTGGGCAAACTCAAGTGGAAGAGGAGGGTTTACAAATCATGGAAGGAAGGGCTGGCCACTTGGGAAGAATATAAGGCTGTTGTCAGAGGATGTAGGGAGGCAACTAGGAAAGCTAAGGCCTCCTTAGAGTTAAACCTGGCGAGAGGGGTCAAGGACAACAGGAAGAGGTTCTTCAAATACATGGCAGATAAAACTAACACCAGAGGCAATGTAGGCCCACTGATGAATGGGGCAGGTGCCCTGGTGACAGAAGATACAGAGAAGGCAGAATTACTGAATGCCTTCTTTGTCTCTGTCTACTCTGCCAGAGGCTGTCCTGAGGAGCCCCGTACCCCTGAGGCCCCAGAGGAAGGCAGGGCAATGGAGGAGTTTGCCTCAGTTGATGAGGACTGGGTTAGGGACCAGTTAAGCAATCTGGACATCCATAAATCCATGGGTCCAGATGGGATGCACCCGCGGGTGCTGAGGGAGCTGGCTGAAGTCATTGCTGGACCGCTCTCCATCATCTTTGCCAAGTCTTGGGAAACGGGAGAGGTGCATGAGGACTGGAGGAAAGCAAATGTCACTCTGGTCTTCAAAAAGGGCAAGAAGGAGGACCTGGGCAACTATAGACCGGTCAGCCTCACCTCCATCCCTGGGAAAGAGATTGAACACCTTATCCTTGGTGCCATCTTAAGACATATCAAGGATAAGAGGGTCATCAGGGACAGTCAACATGGCTTCACCAAGGGGAAGTCGTGTTTGACCAACCTCATAGCCTTTTATGAAGACGTAACAAGGTGGATTGACGATGGCAGAGCAGTGGATGTGGTCTACCTTGACTTCAGCAAAGCATTTGACATCGTCTCCCACAGCATCCTCACGGCAAAACTGAGGAAGTGTGGACTGGATGATCGGGTAGTGAGGTGGACTGCAAACTGGCTGAAGGAGAGAAGCCAGAGAGTCGTGGTCAATGGGGCAGAGTCTGGTTGGAGGCCTGTATCTAGTGGAGTGCCTCAAGGGTCAGTTCTGGGACCAATACTATTCAATATATTCATCAATGACTTGGATGAGGGAATTGAGTGTACTATCAGCAAGTTTGCTGATGACACCAAGCTTGGAGGAGTGGCTGACACGCCAGAAGGCTGTGCTGCCTTCCAGCGAGATCTGGACAGGCTAGAGAGTTGGGCGGGGAAAAATTTAATGAAATATAACAAGGGAAAATGTAGAGTCTTGCATCTGGGCAGGAACAACCCCAGGTTCCAGTACAGGTTGGGGAATGACCTATTAGAGAGCAGTGTAGGGGAAAGGGACCTGAGGGTCCTGGTGGACAGCAGGATGACCATGAGCCAGCACTGTGCCCTTGTGGCCAAGAAGGCCAATGGCATCCTGGGGTGTATTAGAAGGGGGGTGGTTAGTTGGTTCGAGAGAGGTTCTCCTTCCCCTCTACTCTGCCCTGGTGAGACCTCATCTGGAATATTGTGTCCAGTTCTGGGCCTCTCAGTTCAAGAAGGATAGGGAACTGCTGGAGAGAGTCCAGCGCAGGGCCACAAAGATGATTAAGGGAGTGGAGCATCTCCCTTATGAGGAAAGGCTGAGGGAGCTGGGTCTCTTTAGCTTGGAGAAGAGGAGACTGAGGGGTGACCTCATTAATGTTTATAAATATATAAAGGGTGGGTGTCACGAGGATGGAGCCAGGCTCTTCTCGGTGACAACCAACAGTAAGACAAGGGGTAATGGGTTCAAGCTGGAACACAAGAGGTTCCACTTAAATTTGAGAAGAAACTTCTTCTCAGTGAGGGTGACGGAACACTGGAACAGGCTGCCCAGGGAGGTTGTGGAGTCTCCTTCTCTGGAGACATTCAAAACCCGCCTGGACGCCTTCCTGTGTAACCTCACCTAGGTGTTCCTGCTCTGGCAGGGGGATTGGACTAGATGATCTTTTGAGGTCCCTTCCAATCCCTAACATTCTGTGATTCTATGATTCTGTGAAATGATGTATAGGCTCTGATTGCTCTCTTTAGTGGTCTTTAGTATTATATATATATATATATATATATATATATATATATAGTATTATATAATACTAAGAGGTCTTAGGACTACAGAAAAGAAAAGGTACTGAAGGTGATTGTGGTTAGATTGCTGATGGAAGATTGCAGTCAGGACATCCCTGTGATGAATGCCAGTTCTGAAGAGAGAAAGAGATGTTCCTGCTGTGCCTTTCAGGTAACTTTGGGCAACTAAGGAACCCAGAAGTTAGCCTTGACTATTTATTTAAGAAAGCTTGACACATTTCCTAATCATTCTTGTTAAGCAACTTGTTTTCTTGACAGTCTCCCAGACAGAAATTATACAACATCTCTGTAGACTTGGTTACAGCAAACCCAGCGACTGGGTGGCATTTAGCATTAACTACAGTTGTTGTTACTACAGCATCACTATAAAACCTGTGAGAGATGGTCCCGAATGGAGGGATGCTCTACAGAAAGAGAACAAAGAGACAGTCTGTGACACCAAGCATGTCAATACCTTAAGAAAACATTATCAATCTGGAGTGAAAAGGTCGCTTGTGGCAGAGCATCATGCTGTGCCCGTAACTAACACAGCTGCAGCTGTTTTGTTACTCAGCAGCAGGAGGGCAGAAGGATGAGGATGCCATTTTCTGTATTCTGGGGCTGAAAAAAAGACCAATGATGATCAGTTGCTGACATTCAAACCAAGGTGAACACTTAATGAGAAACCTAATGCAGACCCTGAAATGAACATTTGTGGTGGTTTTTACCTTAAACAGAGCAAGAGGCTATCAAAGATAAAGGAAGAATTAATGAACCATTTCAGGCAGAACCAGCTTCACTGCTTCTGAAATGGCATCTTAGTTTAAAAAAATAGCAGTTAAGAGGAGGGAGAAACACCTTTGCTGGGACCAGCTAGAATAAAGCAGTTTTTTCTTTGCTTTTTGAAGGAATAACTGGCTGGATACTAGAGGCTCCCCAGGGAGAGGCAGCCTGGTTGTGACCTGTTGTTGCTCTTTGTTTCTTCCATCTGTCATGTTCTCTTTTTGACTTGGTTCAGTGTTTCCTATCCTACCTGGGAAAGCTTGAGAGAGTCTACTGCAGTTGATTAATCTGTCCCTCTGGAAATTGGCAGGCTGTTGCCTATGCCAGTCCATTTTCAGGAGCTACAGCACATCAGGGCCTATAATCTCAGAGAATCAGGAGTCCTAAAAAAGCAACTTTGCTCTTCTCCTTAAGTTACCACAGAGAAACTTTTTTCCCACTGGAATCAAGCAATATTTTCATAGATTCTTTAATACGTGTTCCTTTTGGGGGCATAGCAAGGATTTTTAAAGACGTAGATAAAAGCTCCAGTTGACTTTGGAGGAAAGAAGGACAAGTTGTGCCGGAGTTACCAAGAACCCAATTTATAAAACTCTGCAGCTGTTTAAGTGTAGTTGTGATTCTTACGCAAGATCTGCTTTTTCTGGTGAAAGTCATGTCTTTCAAAATCCTGATCTTCTTGTGTTGCCTCATTGCTCTTTGCACGGCCAAGTACAATAACCTAATGAATTCTACAGAATCTTTTCTCGTGCTGGCAGGAATGCAGTAAAAATATCTGCACAGAAGAAGTAATGATGACTAGCCTAAGAAGATGGGACCAAATTAACTTCTGGTTTCATAGAAGACAATCAAATGTAGAATTACACCAGGATAACTCAGGTGCACACAGCTTACAAGAATGTCCTTTAATTCCTTTAATGGAATGTTACTTAAGAAAAGCACATTTACAGCAGGTGCTGGTTTGAGCAAAGGAGAAAAAAATACTGTAATGTAGTGGAGAAACTTTAAGCACATAGGTTGGTGGCACATAACAACTGCATGTTAAAATGTCTTTTCAATTTTGTCATATTAAAACCACCTATAATCACAACAATTCTCTGCCCAGAGGACTTCTGATACGATTCTGTCAGAGCTGATGGGAACTGTGAGAAGCCTAAAGCAATTTGACCCAGGGCCTGAAAGAGCTCTTAGGGACCCTGCTCTCTCCAATTTTAATTTGGAGAGTGAGTGGCAGCCAATGAATGGCCGGAAAAAGTCCAAACTCTTCCACCAAGCCCTGTTTCTGATCTTCAAAACCAGAAACAAAATCAGTACTGGCCTCATGCCCAGTGCACCCTTATAAGGAACAAGAGAGGATCCAGGTTGGAAATCAGGATGTAGAGAGTTACTTAAATAACCCAGCAGAGTAATGAAGGGTGGAGAATGATGTAAACCTTCTGAATAAAAGAATACATTTTCCTGGAGTAGAAGTATCAAAATCCACCCAAACTGGCAGATCCAGCAGGAATTTTGCTATCTCTAGCCCAGATATGTATCCCCATAGCAGAGCTAGGCTTATGTGTGCACTGGTCCCCCCCTCATCTTACACCTTCGTGCTGGGGGCAAACGCAGGAGCTCTGCATGGTGTCAAGATCCAGCAAAGTCCCTGCCCTGGTTGAGGGCAGACCCACTGTGCAATGCAACAGGGACTTGCTGCTCAGCCTGCCAGAACCATCTCTAAATCACCTATCCAGATATTAAGGGGATTTAATCTTTGATATACACTCTTTGCAGATCCAGGCATACACCCCTGCAGGGATTGTTCTTGAGACTCACCTTTACTATGCAATAGTGGTGACTAGAAGTATGTAAAAAATCTGTCATCATCATAGAGCAACTGCAAGAAATGGGGCCAGACATATAGATACCTGCAGTTACACTGGTCTTTCGTAGATTATTGACAATTGTAAATCCTTCTGCCAAAGTCTACTGTTTAGTTGCTCTACCATTCCATATAAGTGTGAAATCATTTATTATGAATATTTTCTTACAGCTTTACTACTAGTTCTGCTACTGACTATAATACCTTAGTTTGTCATGTGGTCTACTTCTTATTAATTTCCTTTTCTCAGGTATATTAAAAACAGGCTTAAAGGTACATCATATTAGATCATCACTGACAATACCTTTTATATCCATCTTCTAATCACAGATTGAAGACATGAAGTAGCACATCCAGATTGTGGAGTCTCCCTCCTTGGAGATATTCAAAAGCCATCTGGACATTGTCCTGCACAGCCTGCTCCAGGTGGCATGAGCAAGGGGGTTGGGCCAGATGATCTCCAGAGGTCCTTTCTAACCTCAACCATTCAGTGATTCTGTGATTCTGTAAACCAACCCAATGGTCTCAACCATTCTGTGATTCTATTCTAAAATTCAGATTCATTTTAGGCTTTGTCTTTAGGAATACTTCGGTATGTCTTCTTGACACCTATTTAGTAACAGCACCAGTGAGACAGAAAGTAGTTGATTTTCCTCAAGGGGAAGGAGTTACATTCTACAAGACATATTGCTTTCCATTTTCTGTGCCTAGTTTTGTCTTAGCTAGTGAAGGAGTACGATGTGTTCAGCATGAATTCCAGTGAAGAACTGAAGAATTTTATTTTAGAAAATCTTTTCCAAATGCACTTATTCGCCTAAGGATCTGATTTATTCTGATGTACTTTATCAGTCTGCTTTTTCCTTTTACATCATGACCATTCTAAAGCACTAAAAGGATTAAGGGACTGGAGTATCCTATGAGGAAGGGCTGAGAGAGCTGAGACTGTTTAGTCTAGAGAAGAGAAGGTTCAGGTGGCATCTCATCAATGTATATAAATCGCTGAAGGAAGGCTGCAAAGAAGACAGAGCCAGGCTCTTTTGAGTGGTGCCCAGTGACAGGACCAGAGGCAAAGGGCACAAACTGAAGCACAAGGGGGTCTGTCTGAACATCAGGAAACACTTTTTTATTGTGAGGGAGACTGAGCACAGGCACAGACACTGGCTCAAAGAGGTTGTGGAGTCTCTCTCTTTGGAGATATCCAAAAGCTGTCTGGACATAGTCCTGGACAACCTGCTCTAGGTGGCCCTGTTGCAGTAGAGGGGTTGGACAAGATGATCTCCAGAGCTCCCTTCTAACCTCAACCATTCAGTGATTCTGCGAAACAACCCTTCATTGTGATTCCCCAGCTTCTTGCTTACTGGGGCTGCATACCAGGAAAACTTCACTGGAGATACATACCAGGAGCACTTCAGTTCTTCCAGATCCCTGAATAACAGTGGAAAGGCAGGCCACTCACAAATTGCCAGGCTGAGAAGCTGTGTCATTGTACTCCAGCAGAGAAACAGAGCAAAAACACAGGAGTAAAATATTTTTTGGCAACAATGGCAACAAATGCAATGGGCCAAAAAAAAAAAAAAAAGAAAAAAGTTTGGCAACAATGAAAACATATCCAGAAAGGAAAACCTTGCTTTCATGAGCCTATGCAAATTATTCAGGCTGTTTTCATATGAAAAACAGTAACTCTGGGGAAGGAGAAAGTCTGTCAAGATTGAATTCCCACTTCTTCATAGATGGTAATCAAGGGACTACCTCACTGGTACTCCTTCCTTCGTTAAAATCATGGTTTCTGTTCCCTGTGCCATGGACCAGCAAGAGTATTTCTTCTCTGTCATACTGCTTACCTGTAACTAATGTATGAAAGAAGGTGTTTTGAATGGGGGTGGTGAAAATCTCCAGCTAAAAGATGGAGGCAGTGTCCCCACTTTATGAACACTGTGCAGTTTGAGACAGGAAAGAATTGAGTCCAGAAAATCTGTATCCTTATCTGCCTGAGAAGTTTTCATGCCTCTGTGCCTTTAATCTCCAACACTGCAGGTTGTAAGCTAACTTGCCCAAAAAGCTGGTATCCATTTAGAAAGACTTCTGCACTGATGAATATCTTACAGGTCAACAAAATAAAATACTGGACTAGTGTTAGACAAGTCATGTTGCTACCTGCCCTCTGAGCTTTTCGGGGATGTTCATGGAGCATGAGACCAACCAGACCTTAATGCAAGATTGTGAAGGAAGGACAGAATGAAGAGAGAGAAAAAGGTCTGGTGGACCCAATCTTGTGCATCTGGTGATAGAGAAAGTGGATGATTGCTCTTCAAGGCCTGCAGTCTGTTTTAACTTCAACTGAAAAAAGCATACTCTAGGTGAACCTGCTTTAGCACGTGGATTGGACTAGTTGATCTCCAGAGGTTCCTTCCAACCCCAACCATTTTGTGATCCTGTGATTCTGTTATTAGACATCTAGACACAAAAAAGATTGTTTCAAGGCAAAATGGTTAATATTGTAACAAAGACTGTCGAAAATAAATTTCAAGCTTTTGAGCTGTGATTTGAATTCAGAATATGAATAAAATGCAAAAGTAAGGAAGAAGTGAATCCTGTTCCTAAGCATAACTGTCAAGGTACACTGGCTGAAAAGCAATATTTCCCACCTCCACAGAACCACAGCAATATCTGTGTGAACAGCCTGCTAGCAGGTAATCGCCCCGTACCGGAGACACAAAAGGAGGTATTGCATGTCTGTGCATAAATGCAGAGTACCGTCCCCTTCAAGATATGTTTCACTTTACTCCAATGTGAGACACTTTCCAAGGACGCAGCAACAAAAGGCCCTCCAGACACCTTGCAGCCAATCAGTTCTGCTCCTTGTATGCCCTTTGCTGGTAGCCAGCTTTCAGAGAATGGGAGTTGGGCACAACCATGTGCATGATGCACTTCCACTGGCAGACAGCAGATGATGAACATCACAACAGTAACACAACTGTGGGTGTGCACCAAGCTGCATCTGATCTAAATGTTAGGATTGAATCACTGATGCTAAAAGGCCAGCCTGAGACTTCATACAGTTCAATTATTACTGGAAGGAAATAAAGTTTTGCTGCGTTTGCATGATTGTTTTTTCCTTAGTTGTGCAAGTAGTTTTCCAGATTTCTCAGGCATGTTTGCAAGTATCCACCGATGCAATGTCAAAGACATACATCTTAAATCTGATGGGTGCCATGATAAAGTCGTGTAAAAAAGATCAGTTCCACTGCCGCATTAAACTGTCCTTTTGTGTGTAAGCATACATGCCTTTTAAATAGCTTTGTTGTGCATTTTTTTTCTTGTGCTGGTTAGGCCGTGTTTGTGGGAAGCTCCTATTTGGCCTCTTCTCACCTTATATTCATTATATTAATTATTCTAAACTTAGGTGTACAGAAGACAGCACAGGTTTTTTGGTAAATCTCTGAGACATTTGCAGTGAAAGCATACATCATCCTTTGGGATAGCATATAAAAAAATAGTAATTTTTACTCAAATAGTAGTAGGTGGCAATATTTTGTACTACTGGAATGGTAGTTTTCAGTAGTGCCTCTCATGAGCCTGCAATAATTTAGATCAATGCCTTCAGGCTTTAAATTTGACCCGTACTGTACCTTCATTCTTGACCTATGTATTAGCCTGGGATTCGGGACTGTGCCTGAATCCAAATTCCCTAATTGTCCCTGGTACTTATAAATTAGCACTCACTTTGCAGAGAGCAAATGGCTCTGGGGGCTGGAGGCTGAGGCAAAGGCTGCTGCGGAGGGACCAGCCACACGGCCCTGGAGCTGGGAGGGGTTGTCCCCCCTTCAGACTGCTCAGCTTTGAGAGCTGGAGTCCATCATCAGACAAAGGTACTAAAGAAAAAGGCAGTATGCACCCTGGTGTTCATATTTCCACTTTTTAGGTGGACAGTTTTTGTTTTGGAACTCAGAAAGCATACTGTTCATTCATTCTTCTTTTTTTGCTGTGTGCTTAGTGTTGGGACTTAACTAAGGATGGTTTGGTTTACAAGGAAGTCCATTTTTTCTTAAGGATTTTTGTTTGTTTGTTTGTTTGCAGGCTGTTTTCCCCATTCCCTGTACACATTCTGGTATCAAACAGGCAGAGATCAATGTGTATTTTGGTGTCTGAAGTGCAAAATCAGTGGCAGAACAGTCCAAAACTTTCCTGTGCCAAATGCAGGCTAGGGAAAGGAGTTAAAATCCTTAGGCAGCCAAAGTGTCTTGCTGGTCTTTAAAATGAGCAAGTAAGGTTTTGCTAGAGAAAGCATAATGGATTAACCGGACAGAAGGTGTCTCTGAAAAGTTTACTGTTTCATTAAAGAAAAAAAAAAGAATGTCTATCATCCTGGAATCTACATAGCCTTACAGTTGTAGCAAGTGGTGTCATTCTGCACCACCAGCTCAGGGCACTAAAGATTACAAGTTGAACAGGAATAATTTCTGTGCTTTTTCTCTGTCAACAGACTGTCATAGGCAATTACAACAAAAAGAGAAAGAAAAAAAAAAAAGAAAGACTCTGTTTGCAGGCCTAACCCTACAAACAGTGAAGTGAACAAGAACAGAATAAAAATCATACGTCCCTCCTTCTTTTTTGGAGTGAATGATGGGCATTTGAGAGGTATTTCCCACGTGACATTTATTGTTTTGTTTGAACTTTTGATGAAGAAAATATAAGAAACTTGGCAGTGATTTCTTTTGATATTTCAAGTACTGAATCCAGCCAGAACAAGTATTCATGGATGGCAGTTTTAGACAAAGACTTGCATATAATTTCTTCGAAGACCAGTGCAAGGAAAATAACACCTTAGGTGAGGACAGGAGATTCTTTTAAGTGGAGAGGTGACAACTGCCTAATCCTTTAAACAGCAAATTGTCAAGTAATGTTGTGTGGAAGGATCTGGCAAAGACTCTGGTTCACTGTCTCCTTCCTGCAAGTGTTGTTTGTGTCAACAGATACCTGCATTTTGCTTTTTCCTCAAAGGACTACGAAGGAGAGTTCAGAAAAAGGCCATTACATCCACCTGTTAGGGAGGAGTTACAAGCAGAAATAGCAGCTGATCATGACTTTTAAGAAGAGAAAGAGGGGTGCTACCTGTCTATAGTGCAGGAGTGTAGTGTAAATCATTGAACACACAGAAATGCTAGTAGTAAGTGGCCTGAGTTCTAAGTATTGCTCAGCTTTTGTGGACTCAGATTCACCCATATCACCTTCCAAAATTCACAGACTGACATTTGGATACAGCACTTTACCTAATAGCAGCTTAGGCAGAAATAAGACTGAGTCCTATGCAAAAAGTCAAAAGTCACTTTAGAAAATGAGAGTTTGGATTCGAAGACATTAAGAAACTCCCAAAATGTTTATGCCAAGACTAGTGGCATCCAACCTCGGTCACTGAGCTTTGTGTCAGAAATACTTTTGACCTGTCAGTTTTGTAACAAGAACGCTGCAGTCTTGCTGCAGAAAAATAAAACTTTCACCAATGTATGGTAAACCCTAGTCTAAATGGTTGTATCTTCCATGTCTTCTTACTATCTGAATTTTCAGTAGTATATATTTTGGAACTATTATAATCCCCATGGGAAAAATTATGAAAACTGTTGGCCTGGGATATTTTTGAATGAGACCAACAGCTTTCTTTGTCTTTAGATCAGAGCATTTAACAAACAGTGGGCTTGTAGGATAGGAGTTCTTGAGCATTTAAGTGATTGTGACTGACAGTTTAAAAATTAGGTAAGAAGAACTTAGACTCTTTATTTGCCAATGAGACTCAGTGCTAACTGGATAGTTAATACTGAAACCCAAAGATTTCTTTGAAGATTCCTGCTTTGCCCCTAATGATACGTGTTCCACCCATAAATAAATGTTTTACTTTTGGGCACCTTCGTTGTCAGAGCCTAAAGCTGCAAGTGACCCCTGAGAGTAGGATTTATTTTTTACAGAGGTCCTGTATTTTGGTAGGGTTGTCTCTGCAGGATGGCTGGAAGGGAAGGCTCCAGCAATTGTGAGTACTGGCTGGGCTCTAAAACTCACCTTATGTGGAAGTCCTTACCAGGTTTTGCAGCTACATTCTGAGCGAAGGATGTATCAGGGATCTTGTTTCTTTGGAGCCCTACTCCAAGACTGGTAAGCACAGTTGCTATAAGAAGGGAATATTATAAAAACTTCATTTGTTATTTTAAATTCAGAAGTCTTTGTGCAGTAGAAGAGTGAAGAAAACTACATCACGAGGAAGACAAGCCTGCAGTACTTTGAACAGTGCAGATGACAACACAGGAAGAAAATATCTGCTAAAGCCAATAGAGCAAGAAAAAAAAATATTTGATCCTAATATGATTTATAATTTTAAAATATTAGCAGCAAAATTCTTAACAAATATGTTACTGAGACGTAGCGCTAGGGCCTTTTACCCTACTTATACCATGTGTAATAGCAGTTTCAATATCCTCAAAGAGAGTAGAGTGCAGAATATGTGCTTTTTTACCCTCAGATCTACACAACTGGTATTCTAGTTAAGGAGACTGATGAAAAGGAAGTAGGAAATGTTATGGGAGAAGAAAGAAAATACACAGAAAAGATCCTTTGTCTCGTCTTTTTTCTGTCTTTTCAGTCTTTTCTCTTTTACTTCTGTCATTCCTTTGCAGAGGAAGGAAGAAAATCACTCAGTTGTAAACATACACAGTGGGTAATATTTTAATTTATTTGGTAGACAAGATGTACAAATAAAGAAAACACACATGTGGGGTGCACTGAAGTCATCATACTGTGAGCGTGGGACTAGCTAGGGTTAAAGAGGCAGTCCTCTGGCCTCTGCCAGGGATGGGCTCCCTGAAGCAAAAGAAGAGGGCAAACAACTAATAGTAGATGTAAGAAGAAGCCAATCCAGTTTCCACTGCAGAAGTAAGAAGGTGGATGGATGCATTCTGCTAAACTGCCAAAGAGGCAGGGGTTTTTTTTTGTCAACAAAGCACGGAAAATTAGAAAGAGGAAAAGCACCAAAGCAACACTGAGGCTGCATGTTCAAGAATGAAAATCCTAAGCAAGAAAAGCAACATTTGGAAAGTCAAGCAGAAAGTGTCTCGTTACAAGAATAGTTGAGAGACAGACAAATAACAGGATATGGCTGGTAGAATAAACAGGCGAGGAGTCTACAGACATTTCCATGAGTCACCACTGGGCTACATACAGTAACCAAAACGGCACAGAGAAATGATTCAAGGGGATGCAAGGGACATGGATGCAGAAGAAATCAAAAGGAGAATAAAAGTGTTGTAAGGCTGAGGAGACAGGGAAATGGATGAGATGGAATGATGTCATGGAGAGATACCTTTCTTGGCCAGACATGTGGAAAATTGAGGTACATAGATTGTAGTTCTGTTTCTGAGCCGCTGCCAGCAACTGCTTGTTTACAGCACTGAGGGTTAAGATGACAGCTGTACCTTAATGTGACAGGAAACCTTATTTCACAGTAAGTCTGATTGGTCTGGTGAAGGATCACGTCTGCTAGCAATGGAGGTCTGAAGAGGCTTTTTAAATCTAGTACACATATGAAAAGAATCAAAGTGGAAAAGGAAGAATATATATTTATTTTTCAGATTTATGGTACTGATAAAGAAAGATAATTTTTTTCCAAGCTAGATGCTGGTGGAAGCAAACATAATCAAATGGGCAACCTGAAAATCAAAGCATAATTTAAAATGAATGTTTTGTTTTTATCCTCATCAGGAGTAAAATCTGGAATGAACTTGGACCTTTTGTTACTGTGTAAGTGTCTGAAATGAAATAAACAGTCTTCCGACTGAATGGCTATCCCCATGGCAATAGGAGAGGATCTTGCACATTAAACACTGAGAGGAATGAATAGATGAGAAGAAAGCACAGTAGATCCTGACACAGCCCAAGGTACAGCATGTCTCCTTAGAACTAAGCTGTGAAGGACACATGTAGAAGGAACAGTCCCTTTATTTCCAGGGTTTATCAGTAATATGAGATAGGACTACACCGCAAGTCAGGCAAGGACAAAAAGAACCCTCGTTAATTTTAGAAGCACTGGGATTATTGTGTCTGGAGCATTAAAGGTCCATTATTTAATGGGTGTCTAAAACTTTTATTAACTCCTCTTTCGTTACATTTATTTTGTATTCCATGGCTCAAACACGGCCCTGGATAGTCACCAGGATAAACTTCAAAGCCAACGGGAGCTGTGCCTATTTATTTCAGGGTTGGAAAGGAGCTCTCTAGTTCCAGCTCTAAGTTGAATAACCCTTGCAAAGCTGCAGCGGAGCTCTATAAGAATTACTGATTTATTTTCTTTAGTTCTGCTGTAAAATGAGAAATGAGCAATAAAAATGCCATTGGCACCAACCAAATCCTTATTTTGGCAAGACCAAAAAAAGAGATGTTCTGACACAGAATGTTCCCATTTGGCACAAACAAAACCATTAAGGTATTTGAAAGAAAAGCCAAAGAAATAAAGCATTAGCTTCATAACATATGATGTGGCAATTTCATGCCTTTTCTCCATAGGTTCAGGGATCAGATTTCTCACCCAAGCTATGACTGGCTGAATTCTCTCTTCTCATACATGCCCTATATCCTCACAGAGCACTCTACTCTCCTGCCTGGTAGGGCAACTCTAAGTTGAGATTTCTCTCTAATCCCTGTTGATATTCTTACATTCCCTTATAAATATATATATATATTCTTTATATCACAGAATGTGAGGGCAACTTATTTGCTTGGTTTACACCAGGAAGATAAGAAGGCAGGTTTCATTTCCCTCAAGTAGACAATGGAACTTAATTTGCATCCCTAGTATCCTGCATATTCCTGAAAACTACTGAAAAACTCTGGTTATTGAGCCCTTATGTGACTGGGGAACATTATTATTTTTCTTTTATTTTGGTTTTGTGTGTTTGGTTCTTAAAGCAAATGAGCCAACACACTTAAAAACTTTCAATACAGCTGGATTGAATTTGTTATTTAAATTCAGGTGGATTCAAATCCTCTTTTTACCAATATTTGTTCACTAGCAAAAAAAAATCTACCCAGATAGTGCCAAGAGCTCCGTAGTTCCTTTTACGTGGGGGGAGTGAAGTCTCCCCAGACGATCTTTACAAATCTCACCCTGGTCTTGACCTCTCCTTCCCCCCAACAAAGTCTCTCTCACAATAAAAAAAAAGGAAAGGGGAGATGATGGAGTTTTTTCTCCCATAAGCAAATGTATCCTCTGGAGTAATTTATTTTCCCTGATCCTTTAATCTCTTTCACTGTTAGTGAAGCTAGAATGTGCTACCCTGCCATGGGGTCAGGTGAGGGTTGTGATGTCTCACATTTTAAGATCACTGGACCATCCTAAATTTACATACATTTACAAAAACAGAAAGCTGAAGCAATAATTGGTCTGGTCCAGATTTCCTCCAGTTAGCACAGTTAGTTGCACATTTAGATTTAAAGGCAGAGGCTGGAAATGAAATAATCAATTTTGGTAGCGCTATATGACATCTTTGGAAATCTCCATGGAAAGAGTCATTCCCCAGCAATCCATAGTTGCAGGAATCAGTACGAACATTTATTTTAAATCGCCAAGCAAGATCTGAAACAAGAACTTAGAAATCAGAGTGGTCACTTGATTTCAGGTGATCTTTGGTTTGTGAAGGTTTTTCACTGAAAGCACTTTAGCTACAGGAGAAAGCACAAATAGCTACAGGTGAAGAAAGCTGGAAACAGGACAGAGGTGCAGTGCTTGAGGGAAAGAATCCTCCAGCCAAGGCAGAGAGCAGCTGCCTTTCTTTGGTCTGTCCACATGTAGGCAACCAAGGCTCAGGACTGTTTATTTCCAGAATTATTGATGTTTTGTTGAAAAAAAAAGCTCAGTTTCAAATATCCTACTATTATTCTCTATGTTTGAAGAAAGCTAAAGACCTGTTTCGGGAGGATTAGCAATATGTTAATCTCTCTATAGAAAGAATGAATGTCTGTACACTCACAGGATGTCTATACAAACAAGGGAAATTTTCAGAAATAGGAAAAGTCTTAGGCTAAATTTGAAAATATGTTTAAATGCCATAGCTAATTTCCCTTGATAATTATTAGCAGATCGAAGAAGTTAATAAAATACAGTTTAAGTTATCTTTAAATGGTAGTACAATGGAACATGCTGTTTGCCTGGAATTCATCGATTTGATGATAAACTGAGAGACATATTGCAAGTAAGATTTGATATGGCAACAGTTAAAACAGTACAATCTTCTGAAGAACCTGTGAGTGACACATTTTCTGGCTGATAAATTGAAGCTTCAGGGCAAATTACGATAGACAATGTGGAAGTTTCCAGTGACTCATGAGGGGGAAGGTGTGCACCGCACCAGGAGAAGGAGGAGAAAGCACCACAGGTGGCAGTGACAGCAATGCCAGCTGCGCTGCCCGGAATGAGAGACTATGACTTCTCCTGCAGTTTCCATAGTTTTATTTTCTTCTTTCATAGCTAGGTAACTAACAAGTGTCTCCAAGTCCCCTGGCGGGGCCGGCACAGGCCCCAGCTGCTGGCCCGGCCCTGGTTTCACTGGTGTCTGGGTCACCCTAGTGCTGCCAGTGGTGTCACCTCTTGTGGGCTGAGGAGGCCTGGAAGCCACTAGCTCTCCTCTTTGGGGGGCACCGGGGTCCCCCAGGTGAGTGGTCCCTGCCCAGGCCAGCAGTGGAAGGACCTGCTACCGCCTGCCTTAGCTCCTGGTGGCTGGCAACCAACGGACCTGAGGGGTGTGGAAGATCCATCTCCAAAAAGTAGTCCTCTGACCACATGGAGCCAATGATGGTGTTGATAGTCTGCCTGCGAAGGGGGCACGATGGTCTCCTCTTTGCCCACTGCAAAATGCAGCCCAGGCAGAACTGGTGGAGAAAGGGGGTCCCATAAGCATGGTCATCTTGAGGGTCGTGGCAGATGGGGCAGCTCCGCTCTGATTCCTTGATTCTTGCAGCAGGCTGGGGAGAGCCAAGAGCAAGGAGCTGCTCCCCCTTGCTGGTGTCACAAGCTGCAAAAGAGAGAGGCCATGATCATTCGCTGTCCCACAGACAGGAGGAAGAAATGCCCAGGCCCCTCAAGAAGGACACCCTCCCGGCTCCCCAAGTCCCATCATCTGCCCCACAGCCACTTCGGGGGATGTTTCCCCACACTGCTCATCTCCGCTACTGCAAGCAGTGCCCGGCTGCCTGAACCAGGCAGCGCCGGGAAAACACAGGGGATGGCTCCGGGATGGGCACCAAGAGCTGCTGACAGCAGCCCCAAAGCACCACCCAACACAAGAACACTTGTTCTGACCTCCAGACCTTGCAGGCACGCTCAGCAGGAGTTCGGTTACAAACCAGGCTGGACCAGGCTCTGCCGGTGCCCCAAGATAAGCAGTGAGGGACACAAGGTCACAGTCCAGCGCTCGGGCACATCACCGTGTGCCATCTGCTCCTGCGGTGCTCGCACAGGTAGTGCTCTGGCTGGCATTGGCACTTGTGCAGATGAAAAATACAGTCGCTCCCATATTCATTCAACTTGGAAACTAGCCACTCTCTACGGCTTGAGGAGAGCAGGCAAACAGCGTGATTCTTATGTGAGGTACTGAGGACACAGTTTAGAGGTGGACTTGGCAGCGTTAGGTTAACAGTTGTTCCTGGGGATCTTAATGGTATTTTCCAACCAAAATGATTCTGTTATTCTGTAATGTATAAATACAATGAATCAAGAATAATAAGGTTACAGAGTCAAGCAGTCTAGTGGAAGAAAAAAGGAAATTCGCAGAATCGTAGGATAATCCAGGTGAGAAGAGACCCTAGGAGGTCACTAGTCCAACCTTCTGTTCAAAGCAGGGTCAGCTAGGGGGTCAGACCTGGTAGCTCATGCTTTTCTCCAGATGGATCCTGAAAATGTGCAGTGCCCAGGAAACCTGCTCTGCTGCAGGTCTGTCCTCACAGTGTACAAGTTTCTCTTTCCATATAATCTGAACCTTTCTTGTAGCAGTTTAGGTTTGTTCTCTCTCCTGCCTGTCTCTGTCTTCTTGATGACACTGTCATAGGTCCTAGAAGGCTTCTTGTAGGAGCCCCTTAAGATTTTTCTTAATTAACTTTGGGAAACCTAATTAAGGTTTCCTCCTCAACTTTATTTTCCTTGTGTATATGCATGTTGCGTGTGCTATGATAGAGTCTCTAATCATCTGGACAAAAGCTACTTCTTTCTGCAGATTTCATCCTCATTTACTGAAAAGATGGATGGCATCTTATTTAACGGTAGCAACTTGTTAAATTTTTATTCTACATTGTTCAGCATGTGGTCTCATTCCTTGTTTACAGCACACTCTTAAAATTAACCCCCTAAGAAGGTTTTTCTCATTATCATTAATTCCCTCACAGGTTTCTAATAGTATTGACCGTGAGACTTGTGTGGAAATTGGAATTTGCATTACATGAAATCACATATAATAGTCTTGGATTTTTAATTTCTGATTTAGAAAACAAAGAAAAATGCTCCTGTAAAACATTTTTAAATTAGAAATTGAGTCATTTATGCGGAATAGCTCAGACTAAACAAAGCTGTAATTGTTAAGTGACATGATTTGTTTTCACAATTTCATAATTTCAAATACCAGGTGGCCTAAAGGTGTATTATGCTTATTTCACAAGTAGGAAATCGAAGCACAGAACAAGAAAGTTCCAGGGCAACCATATATTTGTGTGTCTAAACTGAAACACCTGAGAACCTGGTTAAAGAGAACTGAGAGAATTTTACAGAGTCCTGAGCCCTTGTGCTCTTCCAAGTAAGGAGATGAACATTTGCGAACCTTAAGGAGACTGTGATGCTCTGGAAAGAGAATGGAATGGACTTGATTCTTCTCTGTTAGTCTGTGAGGGTCTACACAGGGACAAGCATCTTGACTTAATTACATTTCCAGCTGTTTTGGAGGACAGAGTGCAGCTCATACATCTGCTGGGAAGGAGAACTGCCAAAAGTTGACGCTCTGCTTACGAGTCCAGTGCAAAACTAAAAATAAATGACCGTTTTCTGATTTGCCTAGTCTGCTCCCAGACACAGCAGTATTTGGAGGACAACACACAGAGAGGACGAGCATCTCCACTCAAAATAGCATCTGCATCCTTTGCAGTGGTCGTGACATGCGGCAAGGCATGGTCCCCAGCTCCCCAGGACCATCTACCCTTGGTACATCAGAGACCTCAGGCGAGAGTGAGCTCCTACAGGCAGATGCAGTTCTGCAGCCAGGGCCTGTGGAGACACCAGCGGCTGCTCACCAGGGGCCCAGCTTAGATGTGCTCCTTGCCTGCAGCACATGAATGCTGGGGGTGGCCCATAATGCCAACTGAGGGAGTTGCAAAAGGGGCTCCACAGGCTGTGCAGCTTCAGAGATAGCAAACGAGACTAACTGGAGCTTCTCCAAAACCCTGCAGGTACCAGAGCCTGAACCCCCAGTTGCATTGATGGAGAGGCAGGCAGGGTCCACATTTGTGGCACTGGGAAATAGAGACTGCTGTGATGGTGAAGGCTGGAAGCTGGTGACTTCTGGCACCAGGAGGATGGCTCCAGCCCCATCTGCACATCTGCAGCTCCAGAAGGGGGTCAGTGCTTTAGCAGCAGAGGAGAGGCTGGGTGCTATGCCCAGGAAGCCTCAGAGCTGTCAGCATAAGATGGATCTTGAGAAAAAAGAGCAAGGCAAGGAACAGGATGACAACCCTGGACTTCAGAGGAGCGGATTTTGGCATGTTCAAGCATCTTCTTTGAAGAATCCCATGGGATGCAGTCATAGAGAGGAGTCCAGGAAACTTGGTCAGTTCTAAAGGATCCATCTCCTTCAAGCTTGAGACTGGTCCTCCTACACATCTAGATAGTCAAGAAAAGGTGTTAAGAGGTCTGTACAGATGAACAAGGAGCTCTTGACAAATCAGAAACAAAAAGGAAGTGTACATAAAGGGAAACGGGCAGGACATACTGGAGGAATATAGAGAGAAACACTATTTAAGCGAGCAGTGATAGGGTTAGGAAAGCCAAAATCCACATGGAGTTGAACCTGGACTGGGAAATAAAGGGCAACAAAAAAGGCTTCAGCAGGTGCAACAGCAGCAAAAGGAAGACAAGTGAAAACATGGGCCCACTGCTGAATGGGGCAGGTGGCCTGGTGACCAAGGACATGGAAAAGGCTGAGGTACTCAATGACACTTGCCCTCTGTCTTTAGTGGTATGAACAGCCTTCAAGTATCCTAGGCTCCTGAGATGAGTGGGAAATTCTGGAGCGATGGAGACTTACCTATGGTGGAAGGTCATCACAACAGGAGGTGTTTAAACAAACTGGACATGCACAAGTCAGTGGAACCTGACAGGATGTGCCCATGATTGCTGAAGGAGCTGGCTGGCATCATTGGGGGACCACTCTAGATTACCTTTGAAAGGTCACAATGATCAGGGGAGGTTCCACATGCCACTTCTGTCTTCAGGAAGAGCAAGAAGGAGGAACTACAGGCCTGCCAGATTCAGCTTGACCCTTGGGAATATCCTGGAGCAACTAATCCTGGAAATCATACATAAGCATCCAGGGCAAGACAGTGATTGGGAGCAGTCAGCATGAATTTATGAAGGGGAAATCATACTTGACCAGCCTGCTGTGATGAGATGACTGGCTCAGTGGATGAAGGGAGAGCAGTGGATGTTGTTTATCTTGCCTGTGGTAAGGCTTTTGACACTACCTCTCCTAACATCCTCATAGACAAACTGTGGAAGTATAGATTAGATAGGTGAACAGTGAAGTAAATCAAAAAACTGTCTGAAGTGCTGGGCTAAAAAGGCTATGAACTGTCTGTGACATGAGGCCCAGCTGCCAGCTAATCACTAGTGGTTGCACCCCAGGGGTCAATACTAAGAGCAGTGCTGCTTAACATCTCCATTAACGATCTGAATGATGGAGCAGACTACCTCCTCAGCAAGTGTGCAGATGATACAAAACTGGGAGAAGTGGCTGATACATCAAATGGGTGTTTTACCATTCAGAAGGACCTTGACAGGCTGGAAAAAAGGGCCAGTGGTTATCTCATGAAGTTCAGCAAAGGGAAATGCCAAGTCCTGTCCCTGGGGAGGACTAACCTCATGTGCCAGTGGGCATATACCTCCACACTGGGGGCCAGTGTGTTGGAAAACAGTTTGGCAGAGAAGACAGTGGAGGTCTTGGTGGAAACCAAGTTGAACATGAGCCAGCAATGTACCATTGCAGCAAAGAAGGCCAAAATCATCCCAGGCTACATGGTGAGGGGCATTGCCATCAGGTTGAGTGAGGTGATCCTTCCCCTCTACTAAGCTAGGGTGTGACACATCCAGAGTGCTGGACTGAAGTTTGAGTTTCCATGTACAACAGAGACATGGAGATACTGGAGCAAGCCCAGCAAAAGGCCACAAAGATGATGAAGGGATTGAGATGTTTATGAGGAGAGGCTGAGAAAGCTGGGACTGTTCAGGTTGGAAAAGAGAAGGCTCAGGGAAATCTTACCGATGTATAGAAATACCTGATAAGAGGGAGTAAAGATGGAGTCAGACTCTTAGTGGTATTCAGTGGCAGGATGTCACCGTTTACTGCAGGGCGACAATAAACCACGGCAGATGCTCTCTGTTAACCCCCCGCCCTCCCCACTAATGAAAGGTAATAGGAGGAAAGGGGAGAGAGACTTACAAGTCAGAAGAGTTAAAAATGCTTTATTAATGCTACTAATAAATAGAGAAAATAATACAAAAGATACAAAACCACTCTTGAAGTTCCCAGCATAGTGGAGCTGGTGTCGCTCCAGCAGCTGCAGGGCAGGTACCCGGGAGTCCTGCGCTGGACTCTGCAGTAAACCAGAACTAGATTCAGGGTTGCAGAGCCTGGAACTAGGCATAGGATCACGAGCACGACAGGCAGGGTCCTCTTCAGATGCCGGCCATGGTTGAAGAGGAGCAAGACCCTCGTGATCTCCCACTTTTATAGAGTGTATGACGTGTATGGGATGGAATACTTAGTTGGTCCATTTTAGTCACCTGTTCCGTTCACTCCTCCTTCCAAATACGCCCCTCTCACAGGACATGCAAATTTATCAGTAACCTTGGCTGCCATAGCAATAAGTCTAAATCTGGGGCTCTTCTGCATACCATTGTTACCGTTATCACCTCCGGAGCGAACAGTGTCTGAAAAACATGCAGCCAAATTCAGAAAAGTGCGGTTACTTAGAAGAACTTAGCTGAAAGGAAAAATTCACTAATAGTGAAACTGGTCTTGTTTTTAACAAAACCAGGACACAGGACAAGATGCAATGGGCACAACAGGAAATAAGGGAAATTCCATTGAAGCACAATTAATAAATACTCTAGTGCGAGGGTTATCGAGCACTGGCACATGTAGCGTAGAAGAGATTGTGAGGTCTCTGTCTGTGAAGATGTTCAAAACCCAGTTTGACACAGTCCTGGGCAATGGGCTGGAGCTGACTCTGCTGTGAGCAAGGACTAGATATCTCCAGAGGTGCTATCCAGCCTCAAATGGTCTGTGATTCTGTGATCCTATGACTTTTTTTCTCTCTGAGTCTGACATTTCAGTAAATTCTACAGACAGCAAAATGGGTGGAGCTTGCTTTCATTACAGCTCTTTCTTTCTGTTCTCCCTTAAAATATTCTCAGAAACCTCCTTTGGGTCTCCATGGATGTTCTGGAGTTTTCTCCATATATTCTAAAGTGTAGGTCCTAGACACTGCCACTGCTCAGTACCTATGTGGAGTTATGCTCGGGTCAAAGGAAGGTGTGTGTACACTTCATAGTCCTGTCTGTGTTCTCAGTAGCAGATGGTGAGAAAAGGGTACCATAAGGTCCTGCTTCCCTTGCTGCACCTTTACTGCCTCAGCCTCCTGCAACCTAGCAGGTGGCAGTGTTCTTACCTGTGACTTTAGTGGTTCTCAATGGTCTTTTCACCTATGCATTTCTCAAAGTAAATTTGAACCAACTTATCTTTCTGGATTCCCTAACATCCTGCAGCAACCATTCCACAACACTTATGTTTTCTACTGCATCTGTTTGCTTCAAAGTTGCTGCTGACATTAATTTCTTCATTCCTGTGCTGTGGGTAGTGAATAATCATTCCCTCTTTGTGTTATCCATGGTGCTAGTGATTTCATGCACTCTTAAAATATTCACCTAAGGAATATTTTTCTGTGTTAAAGAATGCTAGTCTACTTATAAAGCAGTTGTTTCATACTCCTACTCATCCTTGCCACTGTTCTCTGTCACCTTCCACTGTCTTTATTCTATTAGACATGTCCATCAGCTGGGAGGACAGGACTGTAAGTAGTGCTCCAGATGTGGACAGACAATAGCGTCATATTTTTTCTCTTCTCTTCTCTTCTCTTCTCTTCTCTTCTCTTCTCTTCTCTTCTCTTCTCTTCTCTTCACTTCACTTCACTTCACTTCACTTCACTTCACTTCTCTTCCTCTCTCTTCTCCTTTCTTCTCTTCTTTTCCTTGATTCCGTCCCTTTTCTAATGATTTGTAGTGTTTTGTTTTAAGTACCAAGCAGACGCCTTCCTAGAATCATTCACAATGCTTCCACAATCCATTTTCTAAGATGTAATAACTGATCTAGAGACTTTCAGTGGGTATGTCTAGTTACAGTTATTTCTCTCTATGTGCTTTATATTCATCTGCGTTAAAACTTACCTGAGATTTACAATTTTGCTAGACCTATGGCTCTCCCACAGCAATATCCTGGTTTTGTTAGGCAGGGTTCACTCTTTCTGGCTCTGCTGTGCTTTGGTTCAGCTATCTCATCCTGCTGTATTTGTGGCCTACCTGCAGCTGCCTTCTCCACAGCAGATAACTTGTGGCCCTTCTTTTGGTGGTAAATTGAGGTGCTTTGTCTGTTTCTTTGTTATATTTACTGATCTTGAGTAACCACCTCATCAAAAGGTAGAGCTAGCTCTTGCTATCCCAGTGCTATTGCAATGCCATATGAAGTTTTATACTGCTTTCTTTGCTTGTTTCCAAAATTTTCCGTACCCGATATAGTGTACAACAGTGAAGGTATCTTTACTCCCTTAGTGATATTCTTATTTAACTGAATAGTATTAAATACAGATTTATGTCAATCTCAGTATCTTTTTAGGTAGGTACCATATTTTTGTCACTAACTTATTCCAACTACTTAAACTACTTAAACTACAGGTAATTTGAGCTAGTTAATTATATTTTTAAATCCAAATTTCACTGCAGACTCATTCCTACCGATAACCATGCTGTAGTCAGGCCAGGAATACTATACCACAAAAATAAATGTATTAATATATGATCATTTGTTTAAACATGGTTACTGTATAGTATTGTAATCACAGAGAAGGCAGAGCAACTATAAGAGGTGCATCATCATAAATAAATATATACACTGTAAGAAAATCTCTACCTGCAATTCCTTAATGGACCAAGTCTTCCTATATCACAAGCATTGGCTCTTTCAGACGACTTGCTATACATATTCTTTGTCCTCTTTGTAAGCCAAACACCATTAATGAAAGCAATTGTTCTTTTTAGGTCAACATTGAAGTCTTGTCCTACTCTTAGGTTTTTGATTCTCTAAATCATCCTTATACCTAGCCTTTGAAGTATTTATTTTTTCTGTGATAGCTTGGCAACCATTATCTTGGTGCTTTCAAATAAAAACTCAACAGTGCTGAAAACCTTCCCTTACAATGGGGTCAAGGAATACACTGCACTCGTTCTCCAGGGCTATTTTTTGTGGGGTCTTGTTCCTAACAATAGTGCCAGGAATAATAGTCCTTATTTTCACCTGAAACCAGACCACATTTTAATCAGATTCACAGTACATAACATAGCTCTTGACTTAGCTCCATTGCACTGTCAAAATGCTCTGAGTGCGTCTGTAACCACTAATTCTTTCCCCACTTGCTGTTCAATTTGCAAATCATACATTTGTAGCTGAAAAAACAAGCTCTATTCTTAGCAGCAGCTGAACAGTTTGCCAGGCCACTTTTGGCACTGTCAACAAGTGGTTTATGGTCAGTGTCAGATAATAGTGGCCTCCCATAAATAAAAACATGAAACATTTTTCACCCATGGACTGAGACCAAAGCCACATTCTTTATTTGAGTTTATTGAAAGCTTGGGTTTTGTTCATTCCTATGATGATTATTCTATTGGCGTTTTTAAGTGTTGGCCACACCATTGTAAAGGATTGTGCAATGCTTTTCTAGAGCCATCAGTGAACAAACTTGTTTTTCATTTATCATCATAGCAACCCATGACTGAAATCTCATTGACCCCTTTAGTCTCTTCCTTTTTTAAGGGCCAGAATAAGTGTTTTGTCTTTATCGGCATACCAATTTACTACAGCCTCCTGGTTCATTAAGCATGGAAAAAATAGCTTATATTTACAATTTCTCTAAATATTCCTCTCCTTTCTAGGTAATAGAAAATGTTCTGGTTTAGTGTGACTGTTTAGCTTCTTGGAGTCAACATCTAAATGCAAGGTCCTTTTTCTGCGCTGAATTGCATGTGCCTGGATGTTTGCTGGTTCTTTTTTCCTGTGTGGTTCTGAGGCAAAGAGCCTACTTCCCTAGCTTCTTGCCCCAGATGTAGAGTATTTTGTAAGATCACTGGAATTTTTCAAGTTCAGTACATAGGACATAGATGTGAACTTCTTTTTCCTCTGAATATAACCTCACAACACACTTGACACAGCTGGTTCACCTGCCATCTCCAGCAAATGCATCTGCTGGATGAAGCCAAGGGTTTTGGCACATTTCTAAGGTGGTCTTTTCCCACAGTACTGTTACAAGGAACGTCTTTTCTGTAAAAGGAATGTAAACATCTCACATGGGAAAAACCTGGAAAAAGTCTAATGCACACGCACACACACGTGCACAAAGTTGAGACCAGAGAAGCAATTAGAAAACCTGCTGCAGAGGGATGGTGAAGGGGCAAATGCTCAGTGGGCTGCAGGGTGGCAGGAGGAGAGCAACCCATGGAGAGGACATGGACAGTGAAGCCAAGAAGCTTCACAGAATCACAGAGTCACAGAATGTCAGGGATTGGAAGGGACCTCAAAAGATCATCTAGTCCAACCCCCCTGCCGGAGCAGGAACACCCAAATGAGGTTACACAGGAAGGCGTCCAGGCGGGTTTGAATGTCTCCAGAGAAGGAGACTCCACAACCTCCCTGGGCAGCCTGTTTCAGTGTTCTGTCACCCTCCCTGAGAAGAAGTTTCTTCTCATATTTAGGTGGAACCTCCTGTGTTCCAGTTTGTACCCATTACTCCTTGTCCTGTCATTGGTTGTCACCGAGAAGAGCCTGGCTCCATCCTCGTGACACCCACCCTTTATATATTTATAAACATTGATGAGGTCACCCCTCAGTCTCCTCTTCTCCAAGCTAAAGAGACCCAGCTCCCTCAGCCTTTCCTCATAAGGGAGATGCTCCACTCCCTTCATCATCTTTGTGGCCCTGCGCTGGACTCTCTCCAGCAGTTCCCTGTCCTTCTTGAACTGAGGGGCTTCTGCCCAGGGTTGGTGAGCAAGCCCAGTGGGAAGCAGAACGGGTCATTCCCGGAGAAGGGCAGTGATGCCCAGCAGCAAAAAGGCCCCAGGGCCAAGAGCCTCCCACACAGGGGAAGCCAGAGCCCAGGGGGCCGTGCTTGGGGGTGCACATCGGGCTGGGCTGCCACCTATTGGGGGCTTCCCTGGCTCACAGGTCCTTGCCCCAAGGGACAGGAGAGACACCAACGCTGAGCTCTGTGATGCCCTGATGATAAGGATTGGATTATGGCAGTCAATTTTCTTCCGTCCATAAGGTTGTTGTTGTTTTCTTCCCTCAGAAAAAACATGTTTGCTTTTGGCATCACTTTGGCTTCTGCTTCTCTGACTGTTTTACGAGTAATGTGTCCGATTAGCTCTCAGGCTGACTGTCCATTTGTCATCTGCTGCATCACTGTCTTATGAAGCTTGTTTGAGCTTGCAATACGGTGGCATTTGTTGTTCCCCCTGTGTGTACTCACCACAGAAGTGTGCATCCAAGGTTTTGTATCTTTTTCCATATGCTTGGCATTTGCAGTGCTATTTGGCAAAGGATATACAGCTTTCTGTATTATTTTGCTGTGGAATTTTATTTTGAAGTCTCATATATTTTATATCCTATGTGACTCCTTTTACATGTCGTGCTGGGCTTATGTGTCCACTTAATGCATGCCATTCTGGACAGGTATGCTTCTTTCCTTGAGCAAATCTAATGGCTTTGTCCGAAGTATAATTTTGGGAGCTCTACAACAGTCTTGAGGTATTTTGTCTTGCATCTAAATCCAAATTTATCATTTAATGTGACTTGGTTAGTACCACATAACTTCCAAACTGCAGCTTTCAGCTGTCAGCCTTTGTTCAATCTTTTTGACTTCTTTTTATTTCTTAGTGTGCTGAAAGCTGGTTCCTCCTAAGTTTCACCTTCATATGGAGACACAGACAAGATAAGAAACAGCAGAGGACAAAGTCAAGGTGAAATTATGAAAACTGAACAGCTACACTACTCTTCATGTAACACAATGTGTGAAATGAAGACTGCACTGACTGCAAAAAAATTTACTTTTCAGTTACTGTTGCTCATACTTTCCTAAAATTATCACTTTCAGAAAGTTCAAAACATGATTAATTTCAGCCCCCAGGCTCTGACATCTATGAAGAAATACATGCATAAAGAAAGGGCTGATTTTTAGTAGAAATTGTTTTAGTCTTTTAACTGTTTTCGCATTGACAGGAATCTGCTGCCTCTTTGTACTGTCCCTTAAAAATTCTATTTCAATAAACTTCCTTGTCTAAGGCAGGAAAACGGAAATAAAATTAAATTTTTAGCTACCAAATGATGTAGTTGAGAGAATATGTTCCCAGTGTATGAACAGGAAAAGAATGTATTTGTTGCCTGCTTTCTCCTCCAATTCTGACCTGAATGACCCATTCCCCTCCCTTAGCATCTTAGCAGAGGATATGAACCAGCTCCCACTTCTGAAGGGCAGTCGTCATTTCCGCCACTCAGTACCACAGTTTGCCTCTCCATAAAGCTTTTCTTGATGGAGGCTAAGTATGCTGACTTGAAATATGGAATCATAGAATGGTTTGGGTTGGAAGGGACCTTTAAAGATGACCTAGTCCAACCCACCTGCCATAGACAGAGGCATCTTTCACTAGATCGGGTTGCTCAAAAGCCCATCCAATGTGACCTTGAATATGTCCAGTCCAATGATGGGGCAGCTCCAACTTCTCTGGGCAAACCATATGCTTCAGTTCTTACCCTAAAGACATGCATTTTTTTTTTTTGATGGTGCTTTTTCATGCCCTCAGTAGAATGACTGTGCTGCAGACAGAGCCAGTTGGGAGCCCCAAGCACAGGTGGCTCCTAGACATGGTGTCTGACACACTGGTATGGCTGCTGGATCTGTTCATGGTCAGAGAGGGTTTGACTTTCTCTGCATATGTCCCTTGGAAATTAACTGTTCCTGTTTCGTACATCAGCCACTCTTCTAAATTACAGGTACAAAGTTAGTAGCTGATTATGCACTGCCATGTCCTGTTGATGTATTACTGTTTGCATATCTGCCTGTTTAAAAAAACCCTGCTTGCTCTAATTGCAACTTTGGGCAGCATCTTGGCACAATGTACTTTTGAGGTTCAATTGACTATTTTATCTATTTTCATCTTCTGTGGAATGATTTTGCTCCTTTACCGACATGGTCTTCTCTGGAAATACCTAAAATTATGGCCATACAAATTACTGCAAAGACCAGAGGGTGAGACATCATCCCCTCCCAACACTTCTGAGTGCACATGTTGGCTGGTTAAGTGCAAGGCTCTTGCATGCAGTGGAGCTGGGCCAGCCAACACCGCTGGTGAACCTTGCACTTTGCATTCAGACAAAACTACTGTTTCATGCAGAATCTACTTTTTTGCCTCTAGGGAAGGAGTCCAGGAACTGCTATCACAAAGGAGTTCACAAATTATTCTATAATTTAGAGTCTCAAAACTCCTGTTCAGCTGTTGTCTTAGCCTGGATTAGAGATGGCATGTTCTTGAAAGTCCTCTGTCCCAAAGTGCCGAACAGCTAATGCCACCTTCTTAAACCCACCCCACTGGACCTCTGCATGAGGAACACTGCGAGTGAGCATCTTGCTTGGGGAATGCTTGACTGATTTGGCTCCACAAAAAAATGCAGCAAGGAAAGACAGTGGATGCAGAACCCTTAGTTGCTGTCACCCTCACTTGTTCAGCACTTGTGTGACTATCCCTGGCATTGGACATCTGCGAGAGAAATTTGACTCGCATCTGAGGCCACCACAGCCAGCTGCAAAGAGCAGAGTGGGAATATTCATATTTCATCTCGATCTTGTTCCATTTGCCTGGAAGAAGTCAATATGCAGTAGTTCAGAGAGGGAATGAGGATGAAATCCTTGTTCCTGGTGAATTAGGGCATCCCACCAGAAAAACGGATACAAGGCTGTGTTTTTTATGAATATTAAGTATGCAGAAGTAAAACTACAGCAGTATCTAGGCTTTACCCCAGGTAGGTAAGTATATTGATCACTAGTCTATAAAATAATTTTAACTGTCCCGCTGAAAGTAGGAACTTACCTATGATGCCTGAGAACCATTCCTGGATTCAGACATAAGTTTGTATTCTCTCTTAGTGATTATGAAAGGTCGCTTCTTTCTCTTTCTTTCTTTCTTTCTTTTTTTCTTTCTTTCTCTCTTTCTCTCTTTCTCTCTTTCTCTCTTTCTCTCTTTCTTTCTCTCTTTCTTTCTCTCTTTCTTTCTCTCTTTCTCCCTTTCTTTCTGTCTTTTTCTTTCTTTCTTTCTTTCTTTCTTTCTTTCTTTCTTTCTTTCTTTCTTTCTTTCTTTCTTTCTTTCTCTCTCTCTCTCTCTCTCTCTTTCTCTCTTTCTCTCTTTCTCTCTTTCTCTCTTTCTCTCTTTCTTTTTCGTCATTACTGGGGTTGTATATGTAGATGAAAATTAACCGCAAATGATAGGGAGCTAGAAATTAACCATAGCATGATTTTCAACAAGTGAGACATCTCAAATGGATCTACAATATTTTTTAACTATCCTTTTCATGTACAATTTTGAGTCCTATATCTCTTCAAGAATTGTTTTTCCCAGAATTTAAATCAATTTTTCTTTGTTCACACTGAAAATATTCTACATTCCCCAAGTACAGAAAACTACTCTGATTCTAAAGCCTTGCAGTTGCAGCTTTTTATTTTCTGTCACTTCTAACAGTTAGAGAGTCTTATTTATGACTTTAATATAAATTTCTTCCCTTGTGTATTCTTCATTGTGATCTTGTCGAAACTTTTAAGTCATAAAATTCTTTATCCCCAAAGGCATAATTCTGTATCAGGATTTTGTCTTTTCTCACCCTTATAAATGAAACTTAAGGTTTTATTGATACTGTGTGTTAATTCTCTTTCTCTTTACAATTCTTTTCAGTAACTGTGATCCTCCTTAGATTTTATGCATGTACTTTATTTTAAACTTGTGATGAACTCAAAGAAACCACAGTTTATCTGAGAGACTGGTGGGATGGACAGGAAAGGATTTGTGCACCTCATTTCTCAGACTTCAGGCTGGAGACAGAGAACGACACCTAAATATAAGCAACTAATGTGATTTGAGATATCAGATGGCTCAGATGTATCAAATGTCCTCAGGCATTTCAAGGCTATGGCCCTTGAAATGGCACTAAATGTCTATGTTCAGGTAACTGATTCCCCCCACAAAGAGGTGAGATTAAGACACCTGAAATTAGGTAGCTAAATATAGGTGTTTACATGTGAGCCAGGTGCCAAGCTTGCATTACAGTCAACAGAGCTCAATTTAACCTGGCAGCTGGAGACATGCTATCTGACACCGCATGTCACTCCACATTTATTTTTAACTTTCATGAAGAGTACGCAATGCAGCTTGTATGTCACACCGGGGTGACAAGAAATCACTCCCCAGCCAGAGGTGAGCCAAAGGCATTGCACAATTGCCCTCTTTTCAAACAAAATGGATTTTCATAGGCACGCACGTGCTGGGTGGCCAGGTGGGCTGTAAAATCAGCCAGAGACGTACAAAAGCTTTGCACCCGCAGCCCCTCATGCAAGGTCCCATGGCAGAGGTATGACCCTTGCAGGCTCCATGTCCTTCTCGGTCCTGGCCATTGCAGGTTCCCACCCTGCTCCTGCAGCTCAGCAGCAGTGCTGTCCCTGGGAAGCAGAGCTGGGGGAGCACCAGCATCTCCAGGAAGGCCTGGCCAGGAGACAGAGCAGCACGGAGCAGGCTTGCGGTGACGGCGACGGCAGAAGTGCCAGGGCAGTGCTGGCAGGCAGTGCCTTGCTGCTGCCTGTGCTCAGCAGACTGCGCCAGCGAGCAGCGGATGCAGCTGTGCCCTTGGCACGGTGACGGGGCTCATGTGGGGCTGCCGGCACCTGAGCACCTGCCAGATGCAGGAGGTGGAAATGTTGTGGGATGTGCACAGAGCCACCACAGGTACATTTTGTTCTTCAGGATGCCAAGCGAGAGCAGAGTGGGGACTAGCCAAGGTGCCCGAGTTTGATCTGTGACATGAACCCCTGTGAGAGTACGCACATCCTCACACCACACCTGGAGAGTACAGGTGGGCCATGAAGCATCCATCCTTCTTCCACGAAGCTGAAACTTCTCCAAGTCTTTAGTCAAAAAAACCCCAGATTCCCTACACAAATGTTCTTTCAATTTAGTTTTCACAGAATCACAGAATGTTAGGGATTGGAAGAGACCTCAAAAGATCATCTAGTCCAATCCCCCTGCTGGAGCAGGAACACCTGCTATTACTTTTTGGGTAATAAAGCACACTAGCTAGTTCAGTGAGGTTGTAGGACTGGGATACCTAGACTTGCCAAGATATGTATGCTTACTGGTTAAAACATATTGAAGATTAAAATTTCAAATAATGCTTTTCACCAAAACCTGGACATCGGCACAATTTTTAAAAGCTGGTAAAGGATGGGAGGGCTCAGTGAAGCTCCCACAAATCTTCGATTTAAGGTATCTATTCCATACCTAAATTATTATAAAAGTGTTGGCATCACATCTGGACTTTTTTGTTGTGTATTCTGTCTTAAAATGGGGAATAATTAGGGTCAGAATCATATTAACTATTTGGAGGCCCTAAGATATGTCCACATTTTAGGCGTTATGAGCTAAAGCCTTTATCTGACTAGATACAGCTCAGAGATGTGTTTTAAGGATGTAATTATGACTAAGACAATGAAGATAATGTCTCAACAACAAATTTTCATTCCCAAAGAAGCAAACCATTTCTCTTATTTCCATAGCAAATACCTTAAGGAAAGTGAATGGTCTAAATAATTTCTAACAGCTTCATTTTTTTCCAGGGGAATCTTGAAAACTGCTTTTAAAAATCACCCACATCTGTTCAATATGCAACATGTTACATGAATGTCAAGTTATCACCACATTACCAATGGAAAGATGTTTTTCAGTAGAAATTTATGCAGTAGAACAAACTCTGAAAAGCGTTTGCCTTGTCTATTCTGCATTGTAGATTTATTTTCTGGAGAGGTGTGACTGGCCTCCCAACTGAATCCCAGCTAAGACAACTATTTGCAAAGAGTCAGACTTTGACGTTTTTTTCCTTGAAGCACCAAGAGTGAGCCTCACTTTGTACAGGGAAAGGGAGAGAGTTGTAGAACAAGACGTTCCTTCACAGCTTCGCTAAGGTGAGACCTGTTGGTGGTCAGCACGTGGATGTACCTGCTGCTGAATAGCCAAAACCACCGGCCTTGGCAGAGCTAAAGTCCCTTCCCTGTGCGGCTTCAGCACCCACTGCCACCCCTCCAACTGATGGTGGAGAAGTCAAGTGGTTCTGACAGTGCAACCTGAACTGCGAAGGCAATGATTGATCTCACATCCATCCCCCAAATTGCATTGATATGTGACTGCGTTGTGACCTTTATTTGATTATTTTTTTTTCTTTTGGTCAGATGATAACATTTGGAAGTAGATGAAAGAAGCACGGGATGATGTGGGTATGAAGAGTAAGGCAGGACAAAGGAAACTTACCATCAAAGACAAAAGAGAAACACTAGCATTCTGTTGAAAAACTTCCAAGTAGGTTTCTCCTCAAAATTACAAGAAAAAAATAAAATCAGACTGTTTTATACTCTATTTTAATAAGCAGTTTAGATAGTCCACTATTACTGGTGGGACAAATCAGATTGTTAAATTGCTAATGTTTGGGGACAGGTGAAATTTATTTACATTGTGAGACCATCTTTATGTTAGCTCCTGTTTGTACTCTTGAGAGTACCAAATGATGTCTTTCAGAGTAATTTTCAGAATTACTGAAAACAGTGTACCTATGTGTGTAGGTACAAGGACAACGAAGTTCAATATTAAATAGAAATTCTGCTTGTTTTTTGCACCCGCCGATCTGGATGCAATACAAGTACTATGTGTTGAGCGATAACCCAACATTTACCTTCTGAAGAGGCTACAGAAATAAATATAATGACCCTGTTTGTCATCCAAGGAGGAATGATTACCTACTTCAGGTTTTTTAGTGGCAGCAAAACTTCTAAACACTGAGATTTCTCTTTCTAAATGTTAGGATGAAACTGCCAGCCAGCTTATCTGCAATTCCAGTCTATGAAAAGACCTATAGTATCACCTAGGTCAGGAAAAACACTCTAAACACTCTAAATGTAATACATTACTAAGCTACAGACTTTCTCCTGGGAGAAGAAACATGTACATCTGTTTCTATCAATTTAATTTGTGGCACATTTCTTGGTGGAAAATAAACAAGTAATTGTGGTGAACCAGTTTTAGCTTTTGATACTTTTTTTACCCAGCAGCAGAGTATTTTGGTGAAAACACTTGAATACAAATCTTTGAAGACTGTGATCTCCTCTTTATGGCTTCTAAAAGATCCGTCATATCATTGTCTTTTTTTTTTTTTTGACAGCACTCAATTGCATGTTAAAAGGCTTCTATTAACCTCTCTTTTGGAGTTAGACTCAAACTATTCCCGCCAAAAAAATTATTGAAGAAAAGCTTTAAATTCTGATAACTTCCCCTCAAACACAGAGACAGGAACCCTATGTTACCCCTACAGAAAATTGCGATGGGTCATGTACTAGTAATATCCAGAAGACACCTGAAAGACCCACAAACAGAATTTCCTTAGGTAAAATCTTTTCCTTCACAGTAGGTTTATTTTGAAACCACTAATATCATGTTATTACTTTCTATAGAAAAGCTGTAAAAATATATTTTGTATAAGCAAAAAACCCCATAAAATGCTCCCAGCACCAGCTTGTTTCTAAATGGCTTCAAAGAACATTGAGGGGAGGGCAGAGCAGAGGAAAAAAACAGGAAAAAAGTCATCTATATCATGTTGTACCCTGTAAATATTGCAAGGTTAGGTTCCTCGACCTAATGTAGTCAAACTGCCCCAAAGCTGTGTGTCACGGATCCTGCAATGTTTCCCACTTCTGCTGATGTGTGCGCCTTTTTAGTAGCTGACCCTTTTGCTGCCATGAGGGCTGGAGGGAATCTCTGGCAAGAACTAGACGTAATTTCTTTAGAGAAGGGACACATCTCACTCAAAAAAAAAAAAAGCTATCCCTTACAGTGATTCCCAATTTTCTGCTTTTAGTAAAATTTTAGTTCTCTTTCATACGAAGTCACCAGGATATGATTTAGGTAATCATACATTTAAAATATTTTAGCATGAAATATATTCTTATATCTTAACACCAGAATATCATACTCTTTTGTCAAGCTGGATGAAATTCTACTTCTTGAAATAGGTGGATATTTTGCTATTCATTTCAGGAAAATGAAGGATTTCCATATTGAACATTTCTTTATTCTAAAAGTGTTGAAACAGTCTATGAGGTAAGGACTTACTCATCATAAACAAAGACTACCACAGTCTAATCATTAATTACTGAAGCTGTACCTTCTTGGTGTAAAAAACAGAAAATTTTATCGCACAAATAAGCTCTAACAAGTAGAGTTTCAAAGTCCAGGAGAAAGCAGTAAAACACATTGTATGATTAAGCTGCTGAAGACCGACATATCATATTTTCTGAGTATCCATTGAAAAAAAGGGTTTAAATATAAATTGCAGACTGGAATAATGTATTTCAGATACCTGCTTGGTCAAAAAGGAAAATATAAATCCAGCACACAATTTTTCTTTCCATGAGAGGTGAGAACACTGGGGTCCTGCTCCCGCAGAAAGGGCAGGAGGATGCCCAGGACATTCGCACAGTCTTCTACCTGGAAGAAGGAGCTACATCCAACTGGTGGAGGCCTCTCAACAGAAGAGAGACCAATAAAAGAGTTGGTTGGGGATGTGAGGAGGAGAGGAGCCCCTCTTCTGCTTGGTCTTCCAGTTGGGAATCCCTGCACCCCGATTCAGAGCTAGCCTGACAGCAGAGTTAATTCAAGAGAAGCACAAAAAGCTTGGAGGAAAAGTCAGCTTCAGCCTGGCTGCTATTTCTGGAGAAGACAGTGCCTTTGTCTGCTAGCCAGCTCACCAGGTTGATGTGTGAGTGGGCTGACCGAGTCCACAAGGGCTGTCTGTTAGTAAGCCTCGCTAACAATTCCAGACAAAAGATTTGCAATGCAAAATAGGGAGCAAAATAAATCAGAATTACAACAACAACAGAAATACTGTGCGTTGGAGACCCTGCATTTCAAGTAGGAAATTCAAAATCCAAATTCAACTCCCTCCCTAGGAAGGAGACTCTTATATTGCACAGTCAGCTTAATTCAATGTCATAAGATTCGTCTGGCAGCTCCTCAAAGTCACCTGCCACAGAACAGAGATCGTGGATTATGTGGCATTCCCTCATCATGTGGGCTTTTTCAGGGTCTGACATTTGATGATACTCTCCATCCTTTTTAAATAAAAAGGTTGTACCTATTTTTAACAATAGTACTACCATGTATGTGTGCATGTATTATATATATTATAATGTGTATGTACACTAATATAATGCATGTATCTACAATATAGATAAGATATGAAGGACATAACTCCAGAAAACTGTCAAAACCAGGCTCTGAATCACTGCTGATTATTGACCAATGGTTTTAAAAGGTGAGCGATGCATCCCAAACTGACGTTTTCCTAACATGTTTTGTAGCAGGATGCTGTCCCCAGGCACGGCGCCTGCAGGAAGCCTCTGTTGCCAGGCAGGTGGCCGATCCCCTCGTGTGCACAGTGAGAGGCACACAAACCTCTCGGCAGAAGCTGGAGAGGGGCAGCCTTTCCCCAGCTCGCTGCCTCGTGGAGTCTGCGTTACATCTGCGAGGTGGTGGCACATCATGCACAGACCTTGCACATCCGCTCTCCTGCCCCTCACTTCTTTCCAGACATGCACCTGTTTGCACTTCTTCATTAAATCACTGCCATTCTTTGCAGAAAGAGCTGGGAGGCTCGTGCTCCCCAGCACCCCCAGCCAGTGTCAGCCCAGGGAAGAGCAGGGACAAGCGGTGTGGACAGAAGAGTTTAGGGAACTGCCTTTGCCCTCAGAGCTATTGCACCAAAGGCCTGACTGGGAACGTGCTACCAGCGGATTACCTCTCCCGCAATCTTTACCCCTAGGGCAGGCTTTCAGCACACTGGCAGCAGGCAAAGGACACTGTTCTCAGCCGGAGATGACACAGAGGCTGTCTCAGATGACACGACGTCTTTTCGCCTTCCCTCTGTGCTTCTGCAGGAGGAAAGGGAAAACACAGCTGCGGACTCCTGATGCACAGCCGGGTTCTGATCCAAGTCCTCCCTCATCTCCAGCATGATGTGTCTGGCAGTCAGGATCTAACACGAACAAGCCCAGACCGTTTCATTTCCCCCGTCCTGACCAAGCAGGAGGTATATCAACATATTCAGCCACGCTTGGGCTCCTCAGCAATGAGATGCCTCCTTTCTAGAGATAGAAATAGGAGAAAAGGAGAATAAGGAAGGAGGAGGAGGCTGCTGCAAAAGCCTCTCCTTTCTTCCATGCTTGGAAATAAGAGGAAACTACAGTTTCCACCGCATCAGAGGTGGTGCAGCAGGGAACCCTGCCCACAGCCCCCCGTCCTCGGCGGTCAGCAGTGGTGCTTTTCTGCTGGGAGATGGAAGAGGTGGTCACCAGCAAGTCAGTTGGTATGTCTGGGGAAAGACACGGATATTTAGGAATTAGAAGCAGCATCACAGTGGATAAACATGCCTTTCATTAATATTTAAATATTTTCAGAGTTCAGCAGTTGTCTAGTGCAGAAAAGCTATGGAGAACTGGTGCCAGGTTTGGCATCAGCAAGGATTTGGTTGGGAATTGCTGACAGAAAGTTACACTGCTTTTAAAAATAAATTTGGCATCAGACCCAACAAAGTTTACCATCACTGCTGCAGAAGCAAGATCAGTGGAAGTATGAGAAAATATTGGAAATGAATATTTTATATGCAAGAAGATTAACAGGGAAGCCTAAGAAACAACTTACAGTGGTGCCCTCATCTTAACTTGTTATTCCACATCTTAGCTTTTCATGTAAGAAATTAGATAGAGTTTTTATATTTTGGCCTAACTTGGAGGTGATCTCAGAACATTTTTAATGAAGTATTCTTTTACTTGTAATTTAGTCTTGCTTGTATCTCACACCTAGGTGAGAGTGAACATTTTCTTTGATTCAATAGTCATGAAAGATCACCCATGACGTAGAAGAAACTATGCTGATATTTCTTCTGTGCCCTTTAAGTCCTACTCACTTAGTACCCATTAAAAGCAGAAAAAAACACTGGAATTGGCAAAAAAAAGGTTTACATGTCTTTCCTGCTTTTTATTAACCTTTCGATAGATGACTAGCTTGATTTTTTTCCAGGAATATCTGTTTTAGAGTTGAACCCCTCTTTTGTTTGTTAAACTGTATGGGATGAACTGGGCTTCAATTTGAAGCACATTTTTACTGTCTGAAGAAAGTATATTAATATCCACCTCTGCTTCTTATTAACTGGAGTTTCCAGAAGTTCACTTTTGAGCACTGTTGTATTTTTTTTCATTTTGTTTCTCGTTGGTAAGAAAATTAATATATGGAGAAAGCCTACATAACAAGACTAATCATTAAGATACATTTTGATGCAGTGAGATCCCTATAATTATAGTAGCCCAATGTGCTGTTTAATGTCAATTACATCAGAGAGGTGTCATGTATTCAATGAGATGTTTCATTGCATGGGAAGACAGTCTATTTTATGTTTATTTTTACAATTGGACAAATGGGTCCTATAGCTGATCCTCATGTCCTTCATATCTCAAAATCAAATTTGAAAATCAGGTATGATAACAGACTTAATAAGATAAAGCAGATTACTTACTTAATATAGCATAATGCCAAGGTTGCCAATTAGTTGTGTTTCTAAATCACTGTACAAGAAGGTAGCTATTACCAGGGAGTTGTTTTTAATTCTAGCTGGAAAACAGTTTTTATGAAAGATAATTGTCTGCTAGAGCAAATGCAGTGAAGTCCTTCAATCATTAAAATATCTGTCCTTAAAATATGCTGTCAACTCTCGTAGTTCCATCAAATTCAGTGGAATGAGCTACATGTGTAACTATAAATAGATTTCAAAATGTCAGTAAAATTAACTGAAAAAAGTATAGTGAAGTATCTAACCTCATAAGTAGAAGATTTTTCTTATTAAAAAATTTCTTTAGAAATTCAGACTCACATTTGTTTTCTCCTTACCAAAGCTGAAGAATGTCAAGAGTATTTATCTTTTATATGTGGAAAGTCAGAGACTGATGAATAATACAAATGACTGTTTGAGAACTAAATTCTGAAGTAGATGCTATTATACACTCTACACCAGCTGAGTGCCACTGTATCTTATTATTACCTAAGAGTTTCACTTTTTTTTATTTTAACAAAACCAAAACCTTCTATTATTTTGATTACAATTGATAATCAAACCACTAACAGAACATGTTTTCATTAAAATAGTGTAGCACTCTCTAAATGCTTTGAGAAGTCTTGTCTTTTTACTGAAATTTCATTTGTGTGAGAAAAAACAGGATGAAAGGCTCTGGCAATGTCAAAAAAGCTCATTTTGACATCTTTAAATGAAAGTCTTATACTTTCCTTTTTTGAAATGGCTTTTAAAAAAGTATTTTTGTGTTTCATACAGATATATGTGATGTGAGTAAGAAATCTAAAATGGAAAGAATTCATCGATCTGAAACTAGGTATTTTTCATTTTGCAGAACGCTTTACTATTGAAGTTTTCTTGGACTGGGATAAAAATATCTCTGGAAAACTAAAAGTTCTGGAAACATTTTCATTCTCCATGTATTTCTAGCTTTGCTTTAAGTTATGGAATAAACATGTTACCAGAGGTACAAGTAAAGCAGCCTATAACAACTCTCTACAATGATTTCTACCCTAGAAGTGTGATTAAACATGAAAGCTTTAAGAGAAGCAGCTGTCTAAGCACTTTTGGGGTGTTAATTGCAGATTCAGAGACAAGCACTTCCCTCTGGTGATTCCATTTTTGATTTTCGAAGAGTAGAGCTGAGACAGAGGAACCACATCCCCTGAGTATTTTCTTCAGACAACCAGCATCCACTCTTCTATTTTGGAGAAAAGGAAAATTAGCCCTTTGAAACCTGAAAAAGGTTAGAGCCTCACTTTTCTATTTCAAGATTTCCTGCAAACCATGCAGTGGTCTTTGGCTAGTGCAAAATGAGGGTTAACTATCTCAGAGTGGTTCTCCACGGTTCTCCCCCAAGTTGTCCTTGAGACAGCAAAGAAATGGAAGCGGAAATAGGTAAAATTTAAGGATATCATTCTGAAAATGAAGGCGAAATAAGCAAATGTATTAAGCTTTGGAATGGCAACGTTACGTTTTCCTGAGGCGGCAGAGTGGATTCACCACAGACCGGACTTTCCAAAGTGACCCGAGTCCCCTGTCTCCTTGGCTATGGTAATGGCAGGTTGTCATCCAAGCTGCCACCAAGGCTGGTCCTGTTTTGCAGGTGGCTTCAGCTGATCACGTGCGCTTTATACTGCCCAGACAATGTCTGATGTGGGCCATGAGGAAGGGAGGTGAAAAGCTGCCTGCTCAGCTGCTGGCATGACCTGCTACCTTGCCTCTCCCACACGACAGTGAGGAGGACTAAGACAGACTTGGTGGCAGACTGGCTTTGAGCACAGGTTTAAGTTTTTTACCATCACGATTACCTACAGTGTGTTTGGGGAATGCACTTGGTGTCCCCGTCCCCATCCTGAACCTTTTCAGGGATGCTTCTTTGGGAGAACTTCTGAGTCAGCACAGTCCAGCAGAGACCATGGCCAATGATACGAGACAAACAGCATGCAGATGTTCCGCTTGTTGTCGTTTCACCCTCCTAGACCTACACCTACAGCCAGCAATGGATAGTCCCATGTGCAGCATCTAAAACGGAGAAGCAGACCGGTGTGTTTCCCAGCTGTTAGAGAGTTGACAGCCCATGCCGTCCCTCTCGCTGCAGCAGCTGCTCACACTCACAGTGAATGGGCAAGGGGAGAGGATGACACGCCAAGGCAGGACGACTGGCAGGACTTTTGGAGGTGATGAGTGACAGGCAATGCTACACTGGGACATTTCTCACAGGAAGGAGAACAGCTCGGGCAACTCAGCCTGCCCAAATAAAGCTCCTTGTCAGAGAAAACAGAAGTTGCTGATGTGCTGAGCACGTCAGCACCCACTGCAGGGTTTCCAAAAGTGAGCCATGGTTGTGCAAGCCTCTGTGCCCTCCTGTCTTCAGAGGACAAGCAGATACTCAGGACTTGTTGAAAATCCCTAAAGACTAGGAGGTGGGATAAATCCAGGCTTGCACAGTGCAGGTTTGTAATGTGGGTCTTGCCGGTTCTGTTCCCAGAATAGTTTATCCTCAGGCTGAGCATCAGCTTTCCAGTGGGAAAAACAGAATGATTTAAAATGTGTTATGTAAAACAAAATATATAAACAAATTGAGACAATCTCTATGTTTTCCTTGGTTTCTGTTCATTATGAAGTATGTAGCCAATTTCTTTCATTATTTTTTCCAATAACCTAGCTAAGTAAACACAGTTCTGACAGTATTTGTAATATAATAATACATGCACATAAGCTCTTACATCAATAATTCAAGCAACCTTTATAAAACACACAAAAAAAATATGGAGAAAGTGAAATGTCTATCTTTTTCCTCCCTTTTTTTTTCGGTGAGTGGAATTCATACCATTTGGGTGGTGCAGTTAAATTCCGCTTTCAAAGAAGTTTATAATACTGTAGTGAAGACTATCAGAAGAACCAAATATAAATTTTTATATGACTTGCTGTTTATAGTAGTCCAGCTATATTATAATAATAACGCTCAGGTATTGGAAAAATTTCCCCCATGATGATGTAAATGTGGTTGAATTCTGATTTTCAGTAATCTTTCTCTGATGTCAGGCCTTACTGGAGCAAATGTGGGAGAAGCTACAAGCCATATCTATATATAGCTCATTCCATGTTTGGCTTTGATTTTTAATTCTATGCAGTTCTACTAGAGCAATACAAACAAACTGCAGTACAGGTTATTATTATACAGACTACATTTAGAGCTAGATCTCCAGAAGTGAAAAGCTGGAGAAATATCCCATTGGACTAATAGGTTCGTGCTCAGAAATCTCTAAATTCGCCCACCTCTCATAAATGTAACTACTGACTAAGTAAAGAATACCAAGTCACGGGAAAAATAAACATGAAACAAGATATTTCAAGATATAGATATACTATGTACTTTATGCTACACTAGGCATGAACTGAAGTTTGAGATTCAGAACAAAAGCAATGGCTCAATAATATCTCCAAAATAAAAATAACCTTGTACCCCAGTACTCTGCCAACAAACTATGGCCAGAAAGAAGTCCCCAGGTCCATATTCTCAGCTGTCTGAATGGTCAGAGATGCTGCACAGCCAATAGTTCCTACTGACTTGTTGAAAGTTAACATTCCCTGATTGTTCCTAGGAATGTGGACTTATATATAACTTAAGACAGCCAAAGCGGAAAGAAGTTTCTGAGCATCTGTGGCACAGTAAGTTAACAAAGCCAGCTGGTCATCAAGACCAAGAGCCTGACCCTGAGCCAGAGGCACCTTAGAATCATAGAACTGCTTAGACTGGAAAAGACTTCTAAGATCACCAAGTCTAACTGTTAACCTAGCACTACTAAGTCTGTCACTAAACCATGTCCCTAAGTATCACACCTACATGTCTTTTAAATACTCAACCTTTTCCTCATCCTTTGTCGCTCTGTTTCCCCCCACATCCAATACAGGATGGAGATTCTCCTTAGCCCTCCTTTTGTTGTTAATGCATTTATAGAAACGTTTTTAATTGTCTTTTAAAGCAGTAACCAGATTAATTTCTAGTTGGGCTTTGGCCCTTCTGATTTTCTCCCTGCATAACCTTATGACATCCTTGTAGTCCTCCTGAGTTGCCTGCCCCTTCTTCCAAAGGTCATAGACTCTCTTTCTTTTCCTGAGTTCCAACCAAAGCTCTCTGTTCAGCAGGGCCAGTCTTCTTCCCCACCGGCTCTTCTTTTGGCACACGGGGACAGCCTGCTCCTGCACCTCTAAGATTTCCTTCTTGAAGAACGTCCAGCCTTCCTGGACTCCCTTGCCCTTCAGAGCTGCCTCTCAAGGGACTCTGCCAACCAGCCTCCTAAACAGGTCTAAGTCTGTCCTTTGGAAGTCCAAGGCAGTGATTCTGTTGATCCCCCTCCTTACTTCTCCAAGAATTAAAAACTCTTACCATTTTGTGATTACTATACTCAAGGCATCCTCCGTCCATCACATCCCCCACAAGTCCTTCTCTGTTCACAAACAAGAACCTTCTACCACATCCCTTGACACCCTGCGTAATCTACACGGGGATTTTATCCTATCTCCCCAAAACAGTGCAACTGGAGAATTGTCCTGCTTCTTACTGCTCCAGCCATGTGGCTTAAGCCATCCTGCCAGCTGTGTGATGGGAGAGGGACAAACAGAGAGCAAAGTGGTGGGGGAACCTTGGTTTGTTCACACATCAACAAGCTGCTTGCAGGCTTTCAAATGTTATATTAAACTAGTCAACAAGTAGCTAAATTACTTTGGTGGAGAGGAGAAGGGAATGTCAGCATTCACTGGAGCAGACAGGAATATCTCTCAGGTGAGCAAACACTCAGAAGATTGTGCTTCAGAATGCAATATTTTGCAATAAAATAGCAGAATATCTTGGTTTCAATATGGGTTTAATCTACTCCTTGTCATCTTGCTATTTCCACTTGTATGCTTCAATTCAGGGTTATTTTTTTAAAAGGTGTTTGAGTGCTTCATAATTAAAAATTTTAAGGTGTTTTAAAATTATTTGCATGGTAACCGAGTCAGATTTTGATTGGTTGTGTATAATAACAGATACTTGTTAGTACTATAGGGCAATATAACAACATACTACAAAATGTTCCATTAGAAATGCATACTTATTATAAAAATAAGAACATTTAATTGATTTACCCTGTGGTAATAAATTTTTCACTCTTAGTCATGCATTAAAATAGATGTATTTTACAGAATGGCAAATGTGCAAAACATCTCACTGACTAAGCAACATCCTCTTGTGTCAGAGTTATCCTGACTGTAAGCACAATCTGTGGGAGATGACTGAAGAGATAAGAAAACCATGGGTTTTTTTAATATGAAGCGAGACTAGATGTATCGAACCATAGCCTTTTAAACCATCCTAAGGATGATAGCAGGAATCTTCCAAAAACTGAGGAGAATATGATTATAACACTACTTGAAGTAACAAATTATTACTCCAACTTTACAGTTGGGAAACTGAGGCACAGACATGCCATGGAATTTCCCTAAATCTGCTGGGGGAGACTGCTGGCTGTGCTGATAATAGAACACTGGCAAACTAATGGATTTGCAGTGGTATCCTCCATACACAACACATCCAAGATAAATCAGCAGCAGTTAAATTAGAAAACCATCTTCCTTCTGATGCTTTCTCATGAGATCTTTGCTTTTTCTAAAACAAAAATTAATTCTTCCTCTTACCTCATTTTGTAAAAGTACTTTAATATGAAAGCTGAGATCCTAATGCAGCTCTGGCCAAGATCTGGGTTGCTTTTATGTCCTGTCACCCAGCTAGCTTAGGAAAGGGGAGGTATGCATTTTGGGGGACTTTCTTGCAGTGCATTATACTGCCTGCATAACTCCCAGTTGAGCAATTAATTAAAGAACTTTAAATAAAGAGTTTTCAAAATAGCTGAAACAAAAATCCCAAAGACTCCATTCCTCTGCATGCTGAATAACCAGCTCAGACAAATGCTTTCCTGATGAAAAGCTACAGAAGGTTTACAGCCGCTGTAGTATTATTTTTTAATATCAATATAAACCTTCCCCTTGTTTATTAAAATTTTGTAAAACCTACATCCTAAATTATTCTTAAAAATACTGCAGAAAAAAGCTTTTCTCAGGAAGATATCTCTATGGATCCTATCATAAACTTGATGACCTCGTGTCTTAGTAAAATTGGTTAGTCAAGTCCCATTCTGCATGCCTCTAAGAAGGAACATAATGTCTGAAGTGAGCAGCAGATCGCAACTTTACTCACCTGAAGTTGTCTGGAACAAAAAGGGCAGAAAGCTGAATGTACTAAATGGCAACATGGTAGATGCTGAACCCTTTTAGTAACACATTCGCTGAAAATTGGGGAGCGTGGTAGGACACTTCTAGTTCAGATATTTACTGAAGGTGTCGTCTTTGCATTTCTATCTCCCTAGAAAGAGTTTGTGCCCTCTGAACAACTGAGCAAAGTTAAAGGTAGGAAGTGGAAGCTTCTGGGGGCTTCTTTCTTCTGCAGAGGGACAATTTAGGGAAGAATAATTGGCATGAAGTTTTCAACTTTAAAAAAATATTGTTATTCAATACCATGAAGTCCTGAAGGTAAAGTGAGGTTCTTAGAGACATGGTTTAGAGGGGGACTTGGCAGTGTTAGGTTAATTATTAGACTCGATGATATTAAAGGTCTTTTCCAACCAAAATGATTCTATGATTCTATAATATCACTTGGAAAAGTAGTAGTAGAACTTTTCAGGATGTAAAGCAAGAAGAAAACAAATTTAAAGGTGTTACAGTGTGGTAGAGGCACTACTTCTAGCAAACACGAAAGTAATAAGGGAATATTTATTTTATGTTAAAAAAGAAAATTAGATGTGTTATTAAGCATTTTATTTTTTTCAGAGCTCTGTAAGAAATCACCAAAATAATTGCACTAGAAGACACAAAAGCCATGATCAACAGGAAGACAAAGTGTTCCAGACCTGTGGAATTGCTCAATCTTTGTAGTGTTGCTCCCAAAGCAGATGCAGGGTTCTGGTGATTGGGGTAAGTAATACACGTACCCACAGTTACATGCAAAATTGAAAGTAAAAATCTAGAAGGGGCATATTTTCTGTATGCTACTGGTGTAAGTGCATAAGGTAAGGTACCTTAAGGTAAAGCTACTTGTAAAATAACAATAAATAGATGAGGATAGTCTTCTTTATACTATTTCAGCAGGAGAAAGAGGACTGCTTGTAAATATTAACTTCATAATGTAAAATAGTTTGTTACCTGCAGTTACATGTGTTTCAAGAAACCTGTAAGCTGCGGATTTCATGTTAAGTAACTGCAAGCATCTGATCTAGTGCAATGGTCTGAAGGCTGATAAGTACGGCATGGAAAATGTGTAGGATTTTGTGTTTCTGCAGCCTGACACCAGTCAGGCTTCCACTACTCGCCTGCGTTGGTACCAGCCTCTTTCATCAAAGCATTCATTTTAATGAAAAAAAAAAAAAAAAAAACAAAACCAAAACATTGCAGTAATCAGTTTGAGAAGACTTAAAGCCAGGGATAGAACCTGGCTTCAAAAAAGCAGAAGCTTGGGAATGTTCTCCAATGGGAAGCAATTAGAACAATATAGAAAAGTTTGGTGTTATTGAAGGCTACAGGAGGGAAACAGAGCAGCGCAGCCATGGAAACCACCACATCAGCAGCTGTCCTCTGATGGAACATGCAGAACCTCAGAGGAACTGCAGAACTACCCAACCTGCACCTCCTTCCTTTCCCTGCTTCCCTTTTACTTCCTCTTCTGCCTCGAGGTGAATCTTCATCACTGGGCAGGTGAAGAGGAACTGTCAATCAATATGCTTCTCTGGACTCCAGAGATAGGCTTCTGAAGCTCTTGTCAATAAAGATAAACAAACTCCTCCCCCGCACAGAAAATACATTATTTCCTACTTGCCCAAAGCCCCAAATCGCGAGGCCTATAATTTCTTCTAAAAAATTTGAGTCCTGCTTGAAATAATTGACTAGCCAGCACATGACTGCATCAAACTGCCACAGTTTTAAATCGTGGATGCACAGTTTCTGAAAACAAACTGAAAAGTTGTCAGACAATATATGCATATGAGCCAAATGTATAAAATTATATGTATTTTCATAGTTTATAAACAGGTACTAGCAAATAAATAGAACATACAAAATGCAATACTCCATTGCTCTTGCCTTATTCTCTCTTTAACTAGACAACTACATGTGCTACACAAAAAGCCAGAATAACTAAAAATAATGAGCGGTACTCATTACTGATGCCATTCCACTGAAGTCAGCACAGACACAATGGAGAACAGAGTCTGGATCAGCATCTTAACTACCCTTTGTTAGATGAGTACTAATTAAACAAACTCCATTCAATGATTCTTCCTGCAAACCCTAATCCACTTAAAATGTAATCACTTGTGATAGTCAAAAAAAAGGAGAGATTTAACTTAAGGCTATTTTTAAAATCTTAAGATATAATAAAAATTATATTACCGAAACATTTAAAATACCTCAAAAAGAAGTGGAAAATGAATACAGACACCATTTACCATGTCTGCCTGTATAAACTCAGCATGTTCACATGATTAATATTTTGGCAATTCAAATAAAAAGGGATTGCGCTGTCTGGAATGTAATTGTTTCAGCATACTTTTACATGGATTCTTTATGTATCTGCTCCCTTCAGGGAGTAGCTCACAACGGGCAAGGTTTCTAAATCATTATGTGAGCAGTCATAGAAATGTTTAAACATAACAGCACTAAATCCACCTTGAACCAAATTTAACAAAAAGATGTGGTTCTTACCGCAATGTTTTTACCATCATGTACACACAAGTCCAGTCACAGCGGTGATGGTGAAGGGACTGCATGGACAGAGGAGCAACACTTCCGATACTTCAGGTTTATTTTTTGGAGGGTTGCGGAGTGTTTTGGGGGTGGTGTTTTGCTTTGTTTTGTTTCCCTGAAGGCATCCAATTTTTTTCTTTGAAATCCCTTCTAAGCAATCACATAGCATTTATTAAAAGACCCACACTGCTTGCGGGGAGTGGGGGAGAAGAAGGACGAGTCCAAACATCCCCCTACGATGCCGCTCCCCCGTACCCGCTCCGGGGGGGCTCCGGACACCCCTCCCCACTGCGGGCCGCCACTGCCACCTGCTGAAGGCACCGGGATACTGACAATCCCGGCCCCCGGTGGTCCCCCGGTCCCCCGGCGGCCGCCCCTGCGGCCGCCGGGGGACCGGGGGACCACCGGGGGCCGGGCGGTGCAAGGGATGCAGAGGATGCTGAGGATGCAGAGGATGCGCGGTCAGTCCCGCACATCATTGCAGATGTTCACCAACAGCATCACAGCGCTAAGGACAGTGTCAAACAAAGATAAATTTCGGGAGCCGACAGTTTTCTTTCCATTCCCCCACAGCTGCTCGGTCTACCAGCTCCAGCCTCCTGAAGCGCTCTGGTAATAGATCTTAATGTGAGGGAAAAAAAAAAAACAAAAAAACGTTTAGTAGCATCATGATCACAGGGCATTTCCACGACGTGTTTTGCCGTAAATTCTTCCCTTTTACAAAGCGTATTGTTTGATTTCAGAGGTGTGCTTTAGGAAGAGAAGGTGCCGGTTCAGTGGGCAGCAAATGATTACGCAAGAGGAGGTAAGGTTACACGGTGGAAATTATTACTCCTAACTGATGTGGTGCATGAAACCAAAATGCCTTTAATATGGTTCCTCAGCCAAAGGCAATGTACAAAAGAGATTGTCATATACTATATTAAAGAAAGAAAACCTGATTTACAATGGAGAATAAGATCCTAATCAACATTAATTGGGGTCTAAAGCAACATCGCTCTTCTGAAATTATCATCACCATTGCAAATGCTCCCCTTTCGAAAAAATAAAAGTCGGTAATTCTTCATCAGTTAAGCATAAGTAAATAGTAAAATGTTTATTACTATCTGGGGCTCATTTGTTTCAGCGGGAAACTTCCTCCACTGTTATACTACTCAAGTGTACGGATTCGCTCTGGAAACAGAGGTATCCTTATCTGTATGGATTTAAATATGGAAAGAGACAGTGAATGGAAAGAACAACTTCAATCAGATATTTTAAGTTACAACTGAATCGTGTGTTTATGGCCCCAGACAGCGCACTCTGCAAAATGTTCCAAAACACTGATCTCTAAGCTTTCAACTATTTCTCACTTCTGCTCCAGTGAAACAGTTTGAGGGAAAAAAAAAGGTTTCCTATCAGAGTCTAACATAAGGAAGGTGGAATCATAGTGATAACCATTTCCACCTGAGTTATAAAAGTAGTTTGTGGTTTTTATTTATCACCCACTATTATCACCTAGGCCATCATTTCTTTTTGAAATATGTAAGAGTTTTCCTTCCACTACATGATCTTTACACTATAAAAATCATTTTAGAACCATGGTTTTATAGTGCACCTTTTGGAAGATAATGGCTTAAATTTCTATTTTCTCCATTGCAGTGATAGGATAGCTGCTTCTATAAACTAGTCTAGATAATATGTCATATCTCTCTTCAGCAGCTACTGCACACATGATATAGGAAACTTTCCTGCTACTGGTTACTCATTAAAGTTAAGTGATAGGGATCCACATGGCAAGGTTAAATTTCAACACTTTAAACCCTGCTGAAAGTTGCTAATAATAATGTTTAATTTTCATTGCAAGCATTTATGGTATCACCAACCTGAGCTGGTTATTTTCTTCTTCTTGTAAGGTGGAAACAATGAACCTCTCTGCAGAATAAAAATCTTCAGGCGGAATAATAAAATAGAAGCAGAATTTGACCCCTGCTTAAATTAATCAATCAAAATGGATTTAATGTGAATGTTCTATTAACTAGAGGCAAAGTTTGATCAAGATTTTTAAAAAGGACTAGAGATTTTAAAATCCTAGCAGGGAAATGTTAACAAACACGTGATTTTCAAACCATGAACATGATTTTCAAGGCAGGACCACTCAACACTTTCTTATAATGGTCTGTTATGCAGGGCCACTAAAATAACTACTCCCTTTTAAAAAAATATAAATGCTGCCTTTTTATTCGGGAGAGATAAGGTTTGCAAGTAATAATCCATAATCTCTTGACATTGAAAAGTCTCGCTGCAAAAAATTAAGCCAAGTTCAAACCATCTCACAGGGAAAGAAATAGGAGAAAAAGAAGGATGATTGCTATGGCAGAGAGGGCTGGAGAAAGGAAGGGGAAAGTCAGTGGGCTGCAAAGTGGTGGGACCCATGGCGGAGACAGGGCAAGCACCTGGTCCTGTCCCGTTCTTTGTGGTTATGCTCAAATGGGACTGTGCGATGATGTCTCTCTCTGCTCATTTTCCCATCCTCCTCCTTTTTAGAGAAGTGATCGGAGGAGCTATTACATCAAAGGCAGAAACCACTGCTATCCTTTCAACCCCTTTCTGCCCCCTGCGCATAAGGTTTGTGATTTTGCAGTGGGGGCAGGATATCAGCAGTGACAGATGCTTATGTGTCCTTACAGTATTGACCAGGTCAAACTTATCAATGGGTTTTTATTTCACAGGGTGGGTCATAAAGTATTCATTGCCCTGGGTCATCTAGACTCATGGAATAATTTAGATTGGAAGGAACTTCTAAAGGTCATCTACTTCAACCTGCCCAATGCATGGTTCTCGTCAAAGTTACATCAGGTTGCTTGAGGCCTGCTAAGCTTTGAAAAACTCCAAGGACAGAGATTTCACAACCTATGTGGGCACCTGTGCCAGTGTCTGACCACCCTCATGGTAAAAGGTTGTGAGTTTTGCCTTAGATCTATATTTGTACATCTGGCTTCTCATTTAAATACTCCCCTAGTAAATCTGGCATTTAATCATCCTCTCTCCAAACCTGCAAGTATATTAAAAATCACTTTTGTATGATACATTTCCCTGCAGACAATGATATATGTGGAGACATAAAACCAGCTAGCTTTAGATACATCACAGCTTCTGTTTTATTCCTCTTTTGAAATTAAATAACTGCCTCCAGACTTTCTCTAGAAATAGAGCTGTTAGATCACCCCTTTAACCTGTGTGGGGAAAAGTCCTGTTCTCTGCTATCATCTTATTCCCCATATTTATGATTCCTGCTTACCTGCTGTTGCAAACTCTGTCTCGTTATTATTGTTGTCTCACAGTCTCACTAGATCGCCTGTACTCCTCTTAACCTTTGCTTTCTTGTTTTTCATCTTTCTCCTGATGGACATGTTTGAAGTGCATGCTTTAGGATGAGATTTAAGAACATGGTAAAGTCAAGTGCCTAATCATGCCTGTGGAGGCCTAAGGAACTCCTTTCTGATGTGTTACAGTTCGAACAACTTCGACAGAATCTCTTTACTCATCCAACAAGAGCTCTTAGGGGCCCTACTGACCTTAGACACTTTCCCCCCCACCCCTTACTGTTTACCTAATGACACGAATAAATCTCACTGAAGTCAATAGGAACACAGTAGCAGAAAGGAGGAGCCCCAAGCATACAATTCCTACAAAAGGTTTCCAACGTCCTCTGATACACTAATGGAAGCACACACTGTCAGAGTTCGTATATATTCCAGTTTTCTGTGGTGCCTCTAGCTTATGAGTAAGTTCTCCTTGTGTCACTTCGGTAACTCAGAGGGCACATCTCATTCAAATTCTTTGAGGATCGTAGATGCTGTCAAATTATTTGAACAGTGAAAAGGCATAATATTTGTATATTTTTTATGAAAAATGTCAGTAATTTTTTTTTAATTTAAAATGTACCTGCAGAATATATTAGGTTGGTGATCAACCATGTAATTTAGAAGGAATGTTACTCCAGTTACAATGAATTACAGTCATTCACTTTTAAGTCCTGTATTTATGCTATGAATAAAGCCTAAGACACAAAAGTATTTGTATACAAGATGAACAGATGATGAACTTCTGAGAATGTTAAATCACTCCTAGATTTCGACAGAAACTTTGAATGCCAGCAAACTCTATTCTTTAGCCCCTAAAATTTTAAGTCCTATCCCAAGAGCAGAAACCAGACTCCTATGTTAGGGCACCTCAATAATGAATGAAGCATACAGGCACCTCCACATGAGGGTCACAGAAGCCAGGGCACCAAACAAGGAACCTTTTAAACTGGCCAGAAACATGTAGACAGTATCTCCTCTTGTGTCCTATAGGTGAGATTAGTGATGCTGCACATCTGTCCTACTGGTCAGTGGCCAGAACACTCCCTCCAGCCTCAACATGGCTCTGCTGCCCAGGAGCAACACCTAAAGATGTTCAGCATTTCTGAAGTGCAAGCACCCTGAGGTAAGAGCACCTTAAGCAGCTGGCTCTCCCCATGCTCCTCTGCATAGATTTTCTTAAATTTGTTTGGGCCGGAGAGAGCAAAGTTGAGCACATCTCCTGTATCTACAAGTTAGTCTGTGGAAACAAACAGCATAATGCAAACTATGCTCCAGCTGACTCAAGTGAAGACTGATAGGAGCCTAAGTATTCTCAAAAGAATAATTTTAGGTGATTCTGAAATATTAATGTCAAAAATTTCAGTGCTTCAAAGATTAGGTGACAGTTAAATAGGAATTTTCGAAATCAGAGCTGCTATGGTACAAGTGGAAGAGATGTGCAGAGAAGAGGGAAGAGGAGATTGCTAGAAGTTCATGTCTGCTAAATATTGAAGGTCAGTATAGTCTAAAGGAAAAAATCGTAATGAGATACACTCAAATATCAGCCATCAGCTTCTCTCAGGTACATCTCTAGGTGAACTGATGCATAAACTAAGACTATATACTGCTATGTCTTAAAGGAGTTTTGTTAACTCTATGGATCAAGCTGAGCTTTCACGGAATATTTCCTCCATACCTAAAGAAACCAGAAACAAATCCAAAACAAAACAAACCAAGAAATTCTTACTTGTTTACTCCACTGGAAACATGAAAAAAGAACATCATCATGTTGAATTTCTGAGTAGTCATATTCTGACCTTGCCGGGTTTCTTCAGGTCTGCTGTGGATTGTTAGCATACCTGCTCAAAGGAACTGCTGACTGGCAAGCGAGCCAAATTGCACTCCTCTCCTTGAAAACAAGCAATTTTGAAGACAATATCCCCAGGATCTTTGTTCTTATTTAGAAACTGTGTTTGGCTACAAAAGACTGCGTTAGACACTGACATTTTTGATTGGCATGTTTTCTCCAAAACTCCTAGGTGTTTTGGGGAATATGATTTTGAAAATCTAAATATTTTGAGAAATGAAACCTTTCTATCTGAAAAACATCATATTCTATTCTATTTATATTATATTCCCAGCTCCTGTATGGTAAACTGCTCTGCAGTTCTCAATATAGACTCATGTTGGTTTTTTTTTTAATGGTCAAATGCTTTCTTTTCTCTAGATTAGAGAGTGGGAATGGTTTTTGGAGCAGGCCCGGCACCTGGGGCAGAGTTGGCACCATTCAAGACCTATGGTCTTGTTTTGTCACCAGACCATTTGCTCAGGAGTCCAGATCCTTGCATCACAGAGGGAGGAGACTTAGGAAGGAAGGAAGAAAAGCACCACAAAATAGTAAAAACGAACAAACAAAGAACAAAGGAAACTCCACTAAAAACAAACAAACAAACAAACAAAAACCCACCAGCAAATGAAAGAGAAAGTAGAAGACATGAACAGAAGAGCCATTTAAGAGAGAAAGCATTGGGGTCTCACAATGACTTTACAGAGAGGCATGTCTTATTAACAGAGAGTGATGTTTAGATATTTAGTTAAGCAGGAATCAATGGAATCAATTAATTCTCTTATCAGGGATGAATATCTGATGAGTGAGAGGAAATACAAGATGTCATGAAGCAAAATGAACATTCTGCTAGGACAGCCAGACAGCACAGAAGCAAGGCAAGGAATTTCTGCTGTTGATCTGGACCAGGCAAGGAGAGGAGACCGAAGAGTTCCTCTAGCTGGGCAAGAGCAAACAGATACTGGTAGAAGAGAGGGCCCACTAGAAACAGTTTGGGAACTGAACCTGTTTTTTGCAGATGTAAGAAGCAGGCAGAAGTGTTTGCAGCATGCCTCCAGCCAAGGAGGAACAGGTACCACAAAAGAACAATTCACATCTTGTACTCCGATTAAAATTTAGCCTGTGCTGGTAGTAACCCAGAGTGATTACCAGTGCCAGTCACGGTCTGCTTGGAATGAAAGTCTGGTCTCAGGACAGCTCTTTGTGAAGACAGGTCTTCCTCAGAGTTAGTGACCTTGCAGCAGTCTAACAGCAAGGTCAACACATAAAAGGGACATCGAAACTAAATTACTTTTGAAAGTACTCCCTCAAGTTCAAGGTTAAGGGATCTCATGAAGAATGCAATGGGAAGGTTGGGCATTTCTCTCTGCTGTGTTCAGTGCATGAATATCTCATGTTACTGACAGTCTCGCTTCTTTCATTAAAGTGAAAAAAGCTTGCAGGAAAATATTCCAACATCTTGGAGTATTAATGTAATACATATAATATTCCAACATTTTGGAATGTTACTGTCAGAGCCCTGATACAGCTGCTAACATGTTACATGCACTGACTAGACATCTTGTAATATAAATCCTAACATACTCTTCACCTCATCTGACATCTTTGCTAACGATTTATTATGCAATGGTGATGCTCGAAGTGGAGATGCGTACCGTTTGATATAGGCCATACAACAGATCCACAAAGCAAATTAATTGCTCCTAACACCTAAGTTCTTTGAAAACTTATTCCTGACTCTCGTATGCTTGGCACCAAGAATAGCTATGTGCATCCCCATATAATTAGGCAGAAAGCTAAAAATCTTACAAAGAGATGCAAAACTGGAGGGTACATGGTACCTTGCCATATTATGTAACACAAAAAAGGTTATTAACCAGCAACTCAAGTAAACTCAAAACATGATACCATGGTAAACTGACCTTTTCAAAGCAAGGCCCTCCAGCTTGCACTCTGTCTGCTTTTCTGTTTAAAACAGCCACTGTATGTACGTGATTTGTACCACTCCTCCTTTGCAGCATTTGAGCGTCTTACACTGTTCCATGAATTTATGCCAACAATCTCTCTCTCTATGAACAAATTGCTACCACCCTCTTTGACAGATATATAACTGAGGCACAGAGAGATTTTTCAAATCCATGTAAATAGTAAAAGCTGCATATAGATACCCAACTGGTTTTCGGCAACTCGGTAAGCATCCGTCTGTGACTTGAGGCAGCTACATGTTCAGACACTTTGGACGTGATGTTGACAGGCTCCAGATCCTACCTGGCCTGGCAGCGCAGAGCGAGGCAGTGAACTGGACATCCTGAACTCTGGCCAGTGCCCTCCAACACCACTGGTTTTCCTTGTTTCCCTCTTTTTTTGCCCTGTAACAAGGTTCTTCTTCTATTAATAACTACTCTGTGTCACGATTACACCAGTGCATTTCAGTATTCCTGTTATTTATTGGCAAATTTAGTCCTTGTGAAGGCCTGTTTTATCTTCTAGTGTGGTTAACCCTAAAACTGCATTAGTAAATGTCTTAGAAAAGAAGTTTACATGCTGTCGCAAAACCACATTTTATTATTAATATGGGAGTAAGGAAATATCACTGCTGTTTAAATAATTTCCTCTCTTTTATTGAAATGGAACCCTAAAGCACTGATTTAAGATAGCATACCACAAGCAACACATTGGAATCAAAACCCTGAAAATCCCAAACATATGTAACATTTTGTTCCCGATCAGAAAAGATTATATGTATCACCTGATCCTTCCACAAGTTGGGATATATAACATATGATGTATACACATAGAATAATGCAATGCGATCTTAAAACCCATGATGTACGATTTTGGAAGAATATGTTGTTTGCATTTGCCATAAAGCACAGTAATGGCAACTCCCCAGCTGCACTTTAGCGCCCCATTTTCCTTGTCCCACGTGCAGGTGGGATATACTGTACCTACAGCCTCGAGAAGTCAAGATTCCTTGGGATGTTCTTGCCTTGGAGATTTCGTCAAGTAGATCCACTTACTGACACCTGAACCCAGGGTGACCTTGGACCACGCGGACACGCTAGAATTTCACACGACTCATCTCTGTAAGTATTATATAGTCGGAAGCCGAACTATCAGGGGAATTTGATGTCATATAAATGCAGATCTGTATTTTGCAATAAATACTTCGAGAAGGAGTAGCTTTTTTACATAGTACCCTCTACCTGGTATAGGGCAGGCAGTCCCCTGGGTGCTAATGATCTACTCCGCATTCAACCAGCGCATCATGCCCTGGTTATCTGACATATTAACATGTAGAGATTAGATTAATTACCATCAATCTCTTCTCGTAATACATACTTTCTAAAGCATTACTTAATAAAAGATACTAAATGGAAAAATACTTCTGTTCAGACATCGTAAAATACTTGATTCATTGTTAAGAGTATTACTTTTGTTTGATTCTAGCTGTCCTGGCATCTATGGCTACATTTCAATATTGGCCTATACTATTTGTGCTCACAGACTGCTTTCGTTACTATTATTTAAATTAATAGATGATTTTAAGCACCACTAGAGGGCACAGAATTATAACAATATTTCTTAGTAGATCACAAAAAGTACATCGGGAACAGGAGTTCCGTAATTTTCATAGTTTATTCTCCAAATCCCCAGTTTAAAGCCTCAATGCTATCAACAGCGTTGCATGCGTGTAGTTCTGCTGCTGCAAGCTGTGCCATCGCCCACCCACGGCAATCAGATAAAGCTCGGGGGCGGGTGCTTGTGGGACGGAGGCCTTACTGAGCAGGCTGGACCACGCGCTCCCAGTTGAATGGCATAGTTTGCCTTTCTGGAACTTGAGTACCAACACTCAAATATTTTACTCAAGTGACTTAGATCAATGGAGTATAAATCCAAGCATGGTTCTGGAGGCCCAGCTGAGGTGAAAGGCATGCTATATACATTTTCAGCTGTAAATGGCTACACAGGCATGAGAAAAATGAAGAGTATAAACACTTGCATATCAAAACAGGGAAATGCAAACAAGTAGTAAATGAAGGATTAACTAACTCAATTTACAATTCAAAGCGGAGTAGATATGTGCCACTGGAAAGCTTAAATATTAATGGCGTTGCTGTGGATACTTGTATCAACTACATAACATCTGTTTTGACATGTGTGCTGTTTCTGCCATCACTTATCAGGACTGTGAGCGGCCACTGCGGTTCACATGTTAGAAAGTTCCTGTTTGAAGCTGCCTACAGCGGAGGAGGAAGCGCAGCGAAGAACGGAAGATTAAGCTCCGCATTTAGAGACAGCTGATTGAATGGCTCTGGAGACACTGTTGCAGTAAATTAGTACTGTTGATGTTTGTATGTTGTTTTAGTAGAGGCACAAGTTAACGTCCATGGCCAGAATATGACACCTATTTCACTGCTTACTTCTTTTCTGGAAGTTGGGAGATGGTGTATCAAAGGCTCGAGAGCCCGGCCTTCAACTAGCCTGTGTGAGGAGAAAACCCGAAAATTAATTGACTTTCTGAATGCCTCTATTGACTTTCTCATAACGTTGGCGTCCACATTCTCTTCATTACCCGTTCAGGAGTTAGCGTCACATTTTCACATTGATGCGTTCGGGCTGCAAGACCAGTGACACGCAGCTATTTTTCACGAAGTCGGTGCTGAATGCCCGGGTGGCGGCTCGCCTTCTCCCCCGGGCAGCCCGAGTCTCCCAAGGCGTCCCCGTGAGGCGGTGGGTGCTGCCGAGCCCCGGGCAGCGGCACGGTTGGCACAGCTGCCCGCAGCTGGCAGCGCGGGGAGCGCGACCGGGAAGCAGCAGCGGGGTCGCCGGCCGAACCCCGGCAATAAACGGCGGCCGAGCTGCCGCGGCTGCCCCCGGCTCCGGGCGGGGAGGCGCGGAGCGACCGCGCCTGCGGCGTGGAGGGGTGGATTTGTTTTTTTTTTAACGCAAGCACACCTTGATGCGGCGCGGAGTTAAAGGCCCGCTCTCGGCAGGGGGAGCTTTGTTTTCTCGGCGCAGCTCGGGCACTGAGCGGCGGCACCGCTGCTCTCCGGCCGCACCGCGCCGGAGCTCCTGAGGACTAGGGGGGAGCCCGCAGGCACAGCAGCCCCCGCCGCCGCTGGGATTTGCTCACTCGCCGCCGCACGGGGCCGGAGCACGGCGGAAGCGCCGGAGCGGCGTGCCGGGCTGCGCCACCCGCCCGGGGGGACACCCGGCGGCTCGTCTGCGCTGCCCCGCCAGGGCCGGCCGCCCTCCCCGCCCGCAGCGGGGTCCCGCCGCCCGCCGAGCGCCCCCCGCGCTGCCGCCGCCGAGTCCTGCGGCAGTTTTGTTACTTTCGGGGACTTAAATGGACATTTCCCGGGAGCGCGCGTAGCCCGCGGGCGCCGCGTCCCGCCGGCCGCTTGCCGCCCGCCTCGCCGCGGGCACCGCCGCTGCCACTGCCGCTGGCGCCCCGGGACGCGGAGGCGCCCGGCAGCGCGGCCGCTGCCTGTCCCCGCCGGCCCGCCTTTCTCGCCGAGTTTCTCCGCCGCTGGGAGCGAGAGCAACAGCTTGCACGGCCCGGCAGGGCCAAGTGCCGCGGGAGGCAGCGAGGGAGCGGGCGGCGAAAGGCACCGCCGAGCCGCGGCCCGGAGCCCTCGCGGCCTCTCCGCCGGAGCTGCGCGGAGCTGCCCTCCCGCCGCCCCGTCCCGGGCCGCGGAGCCACGCCGGGCGGCGCTGCGGGGGCCGGCGGCGGGGCCCCGCCGGCCCGGGAGGAGAGTGCGCCCGGGGGGGCGCCCGCTCCCTCGCCGGGGCCCCCGCGAAGCTGCCGCAGCCCGGCCCGCCGCGCCGGGCGCCCAAAGTGGCCCGCGCCTCCGCACCCCGCGGGCGCCGCCCGGAGACCCTTGGCCCCCGCTGCCTCCTGCGGGCCGCCGCCGCGGGGTGCCTGGCCGCCGCCGCCCGCGCCCTGCTCCGCCGCGGCCCCGGCGCTCGCCCCGGCGCCCGGGGTGATGCCATGCCCCGCAACCACGGCGGCGGGGAGGAGGGCGGCTCCGCGGGGCTCTGGATGAAGAGCGGCGCGACGGCGGGCATGAAGGATGTGGAGTCGGGCCGGGGCAGGGCGCTGGCGAGCGGGTCGGCCCGCGGCGACGGCCTGCTGCTCCTGGGCACCGGCGGCGCGGCCGCCCCCGCCGGGCTGCGAGAGGGCCGCCGCGGGAAGCACGGCGCCCGCATGAGCCTGCTGGGGAAGCCGCTGTCGTACAGCAGCGGCCCGAGCTGCCGCAGGAACGCCAAGTACCGCCGGCTGCAGAACTACCTGTACAACGTGCTGGAGCGGCCCCGCGGATGGGCCTTCGTCTACCACGCCTTCGTGTGAGTACCGACCCTCTCCCCTCTCCCGTCTCCTGTCCCGTCACCTGCCGCCCGTCCCCCGGGCTCCCGCCCGCACCTGCCCCCGGCCAGAGCCGCTTCCTCACCGAGCGCACCTCCCTCCTCCCCCTGCGCTCCCCGAGCATCGCTCCGCGGCCGGCGGCTGCTCCACGGGGAGGACAGGTCCCCCGCGCGTCGCGCCGCGAGTGCCCGGGAGGCATCAGCAGAGGCGGGGTTGCCGCTGCCACCTGCCAGCGCAGCGCTCCGCGGGCGACGGAAAATCCGCGCAGATCCCGGTGGGAGGTGATGGGAGGGGGAGGCTGGGTTCACCCGACAGAAAGAGCCGCAGGAGAGCACGAAGGGGAGCACATGCTCGCTTGTCTCCCAGGCGTTTGAGGCCGCCGGGTTGCGCGGGGCGTTACGCGGAGGATTGCGCGGCGCTCCCGCAGCGGCCACCCGGGCGGGCCCGGAGTTAGACGGGGCGAGGAGTGCCGGCCGTCCGCCGACTTTCCCCGCGGCAGCGGCGGTAACCCCGCCGAGCGTTTTGCTGCGCGGTTTGAAAAGTTAGCGCCGTGGAGCCGCACGGCGCGTTTCTTCCTCCCGCGTGTTTCCCGAGCGCTCGTGGTTTCCGCCCCGGCGGGGCGGAGTGCGCGTGGTGGCGTGGGCCGCGCCGCCGTCCCACGCGTGTGCTCGGCGCGGGATGCTGCCACCCGGGCGCGCCCACCTGCCGCTGGCAGCGCCGGGGCCGCCCCCGGGGAAGGGCGAAGGGAGCGGCCCCTGCACTGGCGGCCCCGCTCGCTTCGCCCCTCCGGTGTCTTGTCGTTCCTGCGCTTTTTCTTTTAGCGAGCGACTCCTCCTGTCGCGCTCACTCTGAAAGCGCCGGTGACTAAAATACGCGTCCAGTCACATCGCTCTGTGGAGAGCGGCACTGTCACCGCGCTGCGAAACTTGTGCTGCTTTACTTACAGAGACTGGCCTGGGAGAGCTGTGTGAGGGCGACCTCAGGCTGTAACTGCTCCCCAGGGTCAGTGGTGTTCCTTAATTCATTAACAGTCCCCTGTTTTTACTGGTTTTGGTAATATTAGAGGAAAGACCTAACTCAAAAGCATTTTGGATGGCTGAGCTAGAGGGGTGATACACGCTGGTGAAGAGTCATTGCACTGGATTATAGTCCTAGATGAAAATGGTGTAATAAATTACAGAAGAAGGATAAGTATTACTGTATTGGGGACATAATACAACATATTTCTATGTTAGACTACAGAAAATGTATCATAAATAAATCAGAAGATTTAACTGATATGCTGTAGGTAAATACATTTCCATGGTAGTTGCTGGAATCCAGCTAGTGGTTACAGCAGCTTCAGTAAAAAAGCAACCGTTCCCTCAAAGCTATTTGATAGCATAAAGAGTGCTTCTCTCCCAGCAGCGGGGGAATCCCAAAATCCTACTTTAATACAAGTTTTTATAAGTGAAAAAATACTTTGCCAAAAACATGGCAGTCTTATTAATAGGATACTTGGTGTATAGATTTATTTAGTCGATCAAAATTGCTATAGGTAACAAGCAACAGAAACGTATTTTATGTGATATTTTAATCACTAAAAGGATTTTGTTCCACTTAGAAGTTCTGCCAATTGTCTCTATTTTACTGTGAAAGTAAACTCTTAGAGCTTGAACTTTTCTTCTTGGAGGGTGTTTATTTGGTACATTTTCCTGTTTGGGTTCTTCCAGGTGTTATCCTGCAGTGTAGACGGATGTAAATTAACGTTGTGAGAATCACCAAAGTATTTACTAGGAATTATCTTGCTGCAGTGCCTGAAGTTGCTATGCAAAACCTGTAAACTGTAGTTTTGGACTTTTCTCTTTGAGATCATGATGAAAATAATTAAAACAGGTAAAGTTCAAGTTGGAAATACAGTTGACAAGTTTAAACCTTAAAAAAATGTAAATTTCCAAACAGAGTGAAGTCATGACACAGCAGCACTGTAAACAAGGAAGATTGCCAGCTGCGTTTAGATAATTGCCTACATAGAAAGAGTGCCAGTTTTAATTTTTAATTGCAAATGGCAATTTTGGCAGCTGTAAATGCCAACATTATATCTTTTATCTGAGCAGATCTGTGCGAAAGAGCTTGAAACATTACTGTGATATAAAGGTACCTAGTAATAATATTACCTTTAACGGTCTGTCACTGCTACAGTGTTTAAGGTGCATTTGACGTTCCATTGGATTTCAATTTGACAGCCATTCTCATTGCCAGTCTATAAATTACTTTAATGTATTTATATAATTCTGATTTAATGGCTGCCAGATATTTGGATAATATTTTTGGTGTTTCAGGCTCAATTTTTTTCAGCCACCTGATCGAATACAATTGCATCTCGGAAAACATGCTTTGTTACAGAACAAAACCAAACCAAAACACAACTACTTGAAAAGAAGTCTTAAAGCAGACAAGTATCTTAGAGTTGCAAAGACATTACTAAGTACATGAATGAGATGTCTGCTTCTACCTCTGCTAAGCTATTCTTGACTGCAATAGAGCCTGTTATAGCTCTGCACTATTTCTGTTACAGGAGTGGGCTGTCTGGTGTGAGACCTTCTGTGTAGATCGCTGGTCTCCTGAAATGGGGCTCACTCTGATATGCAGGTTAAAATAACGCAAGGTTGGTTTCAGAGTTTCTATTTAAAGTTTTCGGTCTAGAAGTTTACTTAGGTTTGCCTGTTTGTTTTTGAAATAAGAAGTGGGGAATTAAGCGCCGGTTACAAATAAGAAACCATCCCTGCAGTGATATTTCCATTTCTCATTTCCATAGGGAAAAACAGTTAGAGCTGAGAGTTATGCACAGTTCGTCCTTCTTTTTTTCTTTTTGCCCTTTCAAGTAAGAGAGAAAAATAGGCCAGCCACCTGAGGAAGGAGTGCTGTGACCTATATTCAGAAGTCAATTGGTTAGTTTATTTCTAAATGTAAACTTGCAAAATGCTGAAAAAGACAGATGTTCTACAAACTTCTGCTACTAGAGGAAGGATTTACTCTTGAGCAGAGGACGTTGACTTCAGTAGAGTTGTGCTGGGGAGTAGCGCCATAAATTACATGTTTCTTGGCTCCTTCTTGTGTACCTCAGTAGTTCTTTATGTGGAAGCCCAAGTTAAAAATCTAAGATCTTTACATCAAGTTTTTGAAATAACTGCTTTTCAGATACCAGTCTTCTGTTCTTAATCATTCAGGAACATCAACAGTATGAACAGTTATGAAATCAGAAAAGAACATTCATACCGTTTGTGAGTAATGAGTCAGTAACTTAAACTCCTGCGAGTAAAATATTTATGCCACGCCACATCACCTACACATGGAGCATGTGCATACTTAACATGCGCACATCTACGTTAAATTGCTGCGATATTTTAACTTTTCAAAAGCATTGTCTTGGGATGACATAGAGTTTCTTTCTGTTGTTGCCGTTGTTATTTAAATTATTTTGGGTTGTTTGGTTTGATAAAAATGTGTAGACATTGCCTTATAATGATCAAAGGGGAATTCCAGATTTGTTGCAAATTTAACTCTGGGTTTCATCTCCAGTTGTCATAAGGTTTTTGTATTATTTTTATTCTTAACTGACATTCTGAAGAAGATATGGCTTGAGAAGTTCAGAAAAAAATACTACTTTCTGATACTGTTTATAGTGGCAGAATATAATTAGTTGCATAAGTTTCCTAATTTAACATGTCGGAATAATAAAGTTTCTGTTTCTTGCTGACTTCTTTGTAATATATTCCATGCAAAATTCTTTTAACATTTTTTGTGGAGATGTCCTTCTCTTTACAAAGCCACCACCTTTTGCTCTGGAAGTTTCTGAATCACAAATCGCAGGCTGGATGGGTGCACAAGGGCAGTATCACTTTGCATGACCTGTACTGATAGGTTTCCAGGGGCATCCTCTGTTGGTCACTGCTGGAGATAAGATACAGTGCTAGGTGAATTTAGGAGCCTGTATGATGTTCTTCTTGTCCTTTGCGTTATTGATGGAAAAAAGCTGAAAAAATACTTCTGAAAAAAAAAATCTAATGATGCCATCAAAGATTTAACTAGCTATTTTAGTTTTCCAGATCTGCTGGAAAGGACATTGCTTACTAATGATCAGATGGCTATTGAACAGCAGAGTCTTTGCATGTGAGCTAACAGCGCTGCATCATATGGTGCCATTTGTATAATTACGGAGATTCCACATTCTGATTAAAAAATAATAATGTGCAACAGCCTCAATACTTGCTTTTTGTCCTACTATCAGAAAGTAGGAGAAATTATTTTATCTCTGTATTTTATCTACCTCAAGGCATCTAATGAACTAGTTCCAGGTGCTCTCTGGGTAGGTTTATGGCTTTCATCTTTCCAATCACCATTTCAGAGTCAGGGTCTGATGTTGTTAGGGTAACAATATATTTTTATATGCTATAAAAAACAATAGTTTGATATTGACAAATCACAAATAATAACGTTGACAACATAAATGATATGGCACAGCAAATCTTCTTGGGTACTAAGGAGGTAAAAATTTGACACTCTTTAACAGCTAAGCTTTAGTAGGCATTTTCTTTCAGGACCTGACAATGAATGACAGTGGATATCTAGATGCACTTCAGTATAAATCTGCAGCGGTTTGGTGCATCTGAGGCAGTCTGCGATGCTATATGTGTGCATATTTCTCAATTAAATGTTGTTTAGAAGGGCCCTTTGGAAGTCACCCAGTACAACTGGAAGACACGCTCTTCCCAGTCATGTCAGCCAGGCTCTGTCTACACAGGTCTTAAACTTCACTGGATGGAGGTCCCACCACCTTGCTGGGTAACCTGCAGTGCTGCAACACGGAGGGGTTTTGGCATGGGGAGAGAAGGACGGGAGAGCCAGCCTGAACCTCACAAGTAGCAGTTTATGGTCATTGCCCCTTTATGTATCATCTGGCACTAGCAAGAAGAATTTGACTTCTTTATCCCTGTCATTTGCCTTCAAGTAACCGTAGGCTGCTATCAGGTCACCTGTTAGATCACCCTCTTACTAGACTGAACAAGCTCAGCTCCTTCAACTCATGTAAGACCTGAGGTCAAGGCCCCAGACTATCTTGGTTGCTCTCCTGCATCTCTTACAGCTTCTGCATATCCCTGTTCACCTGGGGATGGGGGCACAACTGGGTGACATGGTGTGAGGCCACGTTGAGTAGTGGAGAAAAATAACTGTCTTCAGCCTGCTCCCCCACTCCTCTGATGTGGTTGTACGCTGCTTGCCTTATTTCCTATGAGGACATGCTCATGGGCTTGTCTTCAACCCACTGTGTCCACAGGAACACCAAGACCCTTTTCGGTGGGGCTGCAGCCCCAACAGCAGGTTCCCAGCCTGTTTGCATGCGCGGGATTATTCTACACCAGATGCTTTTCTCTTCATTGGACTTCGTAGGTTTTTATGTTCATGTCCTGTGTTTTCTCCCGCTCAGTCACCATACACTGACCAGAGAAGTGGAAGTACAGCAATCTTTAAAACCTCTTGCACTTTCTCTGTGATTGGCAAAGAAGATAAAATGGTCAGCAGCGCTTCATTCCTTCTCTTTCCTGGTGCTGTTCATGGACAGCAGTCCTCTTCTGTCATGGTCAATAAATAACATCTAGCTTCTCTTTTTCACTTGTTTTTTGTTGGAAAGCTATTGCCTACCTCAGGATTTTCAATAGACAAGTATCGGGAATGTTTATCATGTGATGTATACTTACCTAAGTAAAATACAGTTTCTCATTTTGTCTTTTAAGCGTTGGTCTACCAAGTTTTCTCATTTGTACTGACCTCAAGAGCAGTGATCCAGGAGAAACAACTAATTTGCCATAAAAATCAAAACTAGTCCTCAGCCTTCTAGAAAGAAGAGAACAAAAGGCTTTATTTGGGAGAGGGTCACCAAGACCTGGACTGGGGAACGTTCATGCACATGTACTTTCTTCTATTTGTCATCAGGTTTATTTCTCAAATGGGATTAGGAATTGTGTCTAGGAGGCTAGTATCTTAGGTTACTCTTGGGGTTTCAGGTTTTTAAACACATGTACAGCCTTTGCAGGCAGCATTTTTTCCATCTTTTCTCCACCTTAAAGCAAGAAATAAGTTAAGAACTTTCTCTAGAATTATCTTTTTTTGCTGTATATTTTTCCTCTCATGCAAAAACCATGCAATTAGCATTATATTTGAGGGTGAGAGTCCTATCTTACATCTGTTTTTTTCCTGGTGTGCGAGTCGTGGCTATGATGTTTCTTGTTTTCCTTTTTGAATGCCTTGTGTGATGCGGGGACCCTTGCTGAACTTTCTGTGGTCTCATATGGCGAGAGAAGTTGCCCCAAATTATAGATTTTGTCCAAGGGTCAGATGATCTATGAATACATAATGTGGCATTAAATATGTGCTGTCTCAAAGGAGTAGTTCTTTTAGAGGATACAGAGAAGATTTAAAAAATATTTTAATTGCCTGTGAAACAGTATTTGTGTGACAGGTTTTCCAAGTAGGCTCTAGACAACAGCTTAATGAGCTACACACCTTTTTTTCCCCAGTACTTCTTGCTGTGATCTTTGATTTTTTTTAAAGCAAAAATAAAAGTCATGATATCTGCACAAACTGGATGCTCTTTCCATACTCCAAATCTGACTGCATCGTTAATAGCTATTCACCCTGTTTTACTGTTGTTGCTTGTAGCTTAATTAAGTTTCTGAACTGGTTGAAAGTACAATTGAAGTAATGCTTTTGCAGTAATTGCAAATAATTTCTAGCATCAACCAAATGGAAAACCAATGATCATTTAATCATTAATAGTGATTTTCCTATTAATGAGAGTAAACATTTTTAATATATTTACCAATACTCATTAAAATCCAGTGAAATTTTTCGTAATAGTTTCAGTGGAAAGGAAATGTACATGGTTTGTAACTTTATTAATCTTTTTATGGAGAAAATTTATAGAAGGAAGAGCATTTATTCCTGGACAGTGTAACTCCTGACATTGCAAACATAACTCACTGTTGTAAGGTAGTTGTTTCTTAATAATTCAAAGGCATAAAGTAAGTGCCAAGTGTTGAATATTTTTATATGGTTCATATTTCCAGTAGTTCCATGCTACCATAAATGTCTGATGAAAATCAATGAAATTTGCCACTGATTTTAACTGAAGTGAAATCGAGTCTTCTGCACACAGGTAAAAAAGATGGAGTAGAAAACATAATACTATCTAATGAAAAATCTCTGATATATGTACATAATAGACATCATTCGCCACATTTTTCCTAATGAGGCAGATGTTTATTGTTACAGTAAGTGTTGCTTTTCCCCTTTGCAAACCATCAACACAACAGAGCATGCATTCTTGGCTTTTTAATTAGTGCTGGTGTATTGAGATTCACAGCTAAATATGTGTTATGTAAACTATACTGAGTTTGGGGAAACTTTCTTTTTTCTCCTTTCTTGTTTTCTCTGAGAGATTTTTTTAAAGTTTGGTTTACGGATTTCCTGTAAGAGAGCAGATGTAGATTACCCAAGGGATTGCCACCACAGGTCAGTTGAGGTTGAAAATTCATCAGCCGTACAGTTTGTCAATTGCAAAATAATTTTAATCAGTTGCTGTACTCATGTGCAAAGTAAACTTCCTTTAAAGATATTAATTAAAAGTTCAAAGGCTGTCTTACAGGTCAGCTGCACTTAATCAAGAAATATTTTCAATTTTCTGTCGAGCAGTAGATTTATCTTGTGATAGCTGTCTGAGCTGCAGTGTAATTGCGTTACAGGAAGCTCAGCAAACGTTCATCATTTTGGGCACTGAAGTGTAGTCTCAGGCAGTAGCTTCTACTTAAAAGACTATGTGATCACTTCTCAATATATGCAGTCTGGTCCAGTGATTCAGAGGTGGACACAGTCCTCCAGCTGGACATATCTGAATTTCTCTGTTTGGCCTTCACCCAAGAAAATCTTCAAACATAAATGCATGTATTTTCCTTGACAGCGGTGGATGTAAATATGTATGTAAGCATTTTCTTGAAGAGTAGATGATTTTCAAAGACATGGAGTACCTGCAGCTTCCTTTCATTATTGTATTGTGCACTCAATGGGTAATTCACTTTTTTCTCCCCACTTTTATAGAATGAAGTTTAACAAATGAATCATGCTCTTAAACTGATTAGAAATAATGAAGAAAGGAAGTTCTGTACCTGCCCACTTCTTGATTTAAGCAATATATTCTTGTTTGTCTTGGCTTCCTTCTTGCTTTGAGACTCCCTAGTTCAACAAAGCAAACATATTACACCTTTCAAGATTTCTGTGGAGTTGTAATTATTTTATTGTAGTCATACCTGATATCAGATGGTAGCAACAGACTGGTGCCAGGAGTCAAATACAACCAAACCAAGAGAGTAAAAACTTTCTGCTTAGAGAGGAAAAAAAATGCTATTGAACACATTCAGATGCCTCCCTAGTTCACTACTGTCATAGATTAGAACATTTGCACACACCCTTTTGAGGTCATTCAGTCAGAAATAGCATCTAACTTCTCCTAGGACATTAAATTTAATTGCTTCCTACGGTCTAAGCTCATCCATAACCATGGTATCTGCGAATTACCCATTAGAAGCAAATGCACAAATCTTCTTCTTCCAAGATCTCGTGGCAGGAGTGCACTTAAAAGTTACTGCTGGGGCCTTTCTTAATAAGCATAAGGATCCTGACATACTTGAGAGAGCCTTTTGTGGGAAAATTAAGATGAAATATTGGTTTGGATGCATTTCTGTAAGTAGTGGGGGTGGAGGGCCCCTGATCCTTGGCAGTGAGTTTGGAAATGTAGGTGGGTCTCCCCAGGAGACAAGTCTGTATCAGTAACTGCATCTTTTCAATGGCAAAACTTCCACATCGTTGGAGAATGACGGGTGGTGGCTCAGTTGGAGCTGGCATGTTGAGGCTGGAGCAGTGTCCGCACTGCAGCCAGGGCTGGTGGGCTGGTGATGTCCTCTTGCCTTCAGGTGGCCCAGCACTGGAGAAGACGCATTGCCATGTTGCCAGAAAATCAGGCAGCGCACTCAGCAGCTTGAAAAACTCTTTTACGTCCAAGTAAGTTATGCTGACTGAGGTTAGAAGTAGTCTCTAAAATCATTAGGAGGAAAGAAATATCTGTTTCTGCTCTTGTCTTTGTGCAGTTGATACTTTCCTGTAGAGTCAGGTTTTTTCACACGCATCAGATGAACCATTGCCACAGGAAGTAGCACAGTCTTGCTCTCTGCAAAAGCCTGTGTAGAGTTGGCAGGAAATGTAAAGCAGCTTGTGAATGACCATCTTGCAGGTATTTGTGAAATGGGGAGGAAAGAAGAGCCTGTGCTGGCAGTTGGAGGGTTTTTCTTGGACTTGTCCCTCATAGCCATCTAAATTGCAGTTGGGAGGCAGAACTTGGAACCACAGAATCATTTATGTTGGAAAAGACCTTTGAGATCATCCAGTCCAACCGTAAACCTAACACTGCCAAGTCTACCATGAAACCGTGTCCCTAAGCACCACATCTACGCAGCTTTTGAACACCTCCAGGGATGGTGACTCCAGCACTTCCCAGGGCAGCCTGTTCCACTGCTTCACAACCCTTTCCATGAAGAACTTTTTCTTCATATCCAATCTAAACCTCCCCTGGTGCAACTTGAGGCCATTTCCTCTTGTCCTATTGCTTCTTACTCAGGAGAAGAGACCAACACCCACCTCTCTACAACCTCCTTTCAATCTCCTTTTCTCATGCCTTTGCCCCCACCTGCTTGTTTCTGCTAGAAATGTTAATTACATGTTTCAGGTTTGTTGTTTTGTTTTGTTTTTTTCAAGGACGTTCTAGCTGACTTCCTGTGCACCTGTCATTTAGTTGCAATGAGTATGCACGCTCTCAAGTTATTTATTCAATTGCTAGTCATTTAATTAGTGGGTATTTCTCTTTTTGAGATGTCCCGACTGCATCTGTAGACTGAAGATGAAGCTGAATTTATCATAAAAGACGAACAGCTTTGCTGACATCTGGAGGTGGTGTAAACTTTTGTATCATACAACAGTTTGTTCAAACTGACATATTTCTTTCTCATTAAGCTTAGAAATAGTAGATTTCATTTGTTGGTTGGAGATACTGTCTGGAAAAAACTTAGCCTTCCTCAGAGATTGCACTGATTGCTGACCGAACTTGTGATTTGGCTTCCGCAAATAATCCGATTGCTGGGGTGCGGGAATTGAGAGGTTACTGTAGGCAGTGACGAGGCACGTGATGACCTTGAATTATAAATACTCTTTGCAAGAAATTTTCATTTTCAGCCTGAAAATGCTTGTAGACATACTTTTTAGTGGTATTATTAATAGTTTTGGACACTTGCATAGTAATTAGTAGAAAATATCAAACTAAGCATTGGTAAAAGCTCTGCCTTTCAGTCGAGGGTGATGGTAAAACCCCATCTGAATTAGAGAGGTGTTTCTAAAGCTTCTGAAGTTATACTTGAGAAATTCTTCTATGAAGAGAGGAAGGCTTATCCTGAAGTCTTTAAAACTACTACATTATGTGTGTGTGGGCACTCTGCATGAGATTTTGCTGTTTGGAGATATTACGTAGGGAGAGTTGTGGTGGAATTGCAGAGCAGGAGTGGTGGAAACAAAATCAGTCAGGTGAGAATTTATGCATGTCTACTTGACTGTAACAGTACTTGACTGATACTGAATATTACTTTCAGGTTAGAAATGTGTTCATCTTATATTAGTAATGTGTTTTTAAATGTTTTCCCCCTTTTATTATCTGCTTCCTGTAGAGAGAAAGTTGAAATACCAGTGTGAATCAATTTATTTGATTTATATATAAATAAAACATGGTATTGATTTTTACATTTTTCTTCCATTGAGGTCTTGACCCTGTGTGCAGACCTGAGGAAATTATAGTAATATTTTTACTACAACATGAATGTTGTAGTATTCACTACCTGATTATGTTTCTGATCGCTTTTCCTTTGGTAAATGTTTGTGTAAATCTCCTCGCTGAGATTGAGCCTCGGCGAGTTTATTCCCATTTGAGTCCACTCTTTGCTGGGGCTTCAGTCACGTTTTAGCTGCTCTTGTGGGTCATTCAATGGGAAGGGATGCAGTTGGGTCAGCACACTGCAGCCCAATCTGTGACCACCAGCATGGCTACATTTACACTTGGAGGAAAACCTGAGGAGGTGCATCTGAAATTCTAGTACTTCTGAATACCCTTTAGCTCGGTGACAAATACAATCCCCAGGGACTTTTTCTGCAGGAAGGAATTCAGCCAGTCTTATTCCTGTCCACAGAATTTCTCCTTGAAATCATAGCTGCGTTAATGATACCCATAAAATATTGAAGACATCTAAAAATAACATAATATTAGATTAAATGTTGTTATTGCTGCTCTTCATTAATAGAAAAGCTGGAACTGAAGTAGCTGTACCAAACTGAACCAAACTATCACACCAGTAAGTGTCAGAAGAGAAGTATTTACTTGGAGAAAATCCTTTGCATGATATTGCTCTCCAGAATTTTTTCGTCTCCCCATATCTGTAAATTACCTCACCACAATGAAAGGTCATGGCATTCTTTTAGCTTGCCTTTATAACCAGCTTTAGGAGTTCATCTTAACTAGTATAATGCATAGCGACTGAAAATTTGGATATATTGAGACATTTCAGTGACATTTCAGATACAATCTGTACCTGGAAGATAAAATTAACTAGCAGAGCACTCAGTATTTAAGAAGTACAATTTTATGAATTTCGATTGTGTTTTTCAGGTTTATTAGTCCCTGGCAAAACTGTATTCTTCTCTGTCTTATGTGTAAAAGAGGCAAATCTCTGTGAAATAAGACTAAAATGAAAACAATCCTGAATGAAAACACAAACAGTTGTGAAGATTTTAAAGTACTTTAGAGAAGAGCCAGTCAAGAAATCTAAAGTGTATTTTGATTTTGGGAATGGGATAAGTCTATTAGGGAGGCCTGCTCATCTCCCAGTACCTCCGTTTAGCATCCTGCAATGAACCAGTGTTTGCTTTCATCGCAGCCTGGTGTGTGTCACAGAGCTGGGTCTTACGAAGACACAGGATATCTGATGTATTCTGTGCGTCGCGGTGGCTCAAAATTCTGTCTTTCAGCCTTGTCTTTACATGTGAGGCACAGTGTGATGGGTACGTGACGTTGCAGGTTGTGCTGTTCCAAGTATGGACCTGTGGATTAATTACAGGCTGAGGGCTGCCTTGCCTACCTCTAGAGGGTGTGCAGGTGACGGCAACAAATCACTGCACGTTCAGCTCATACTGTTTTCTGGCAGGAGGATAAAACTGGTATCTTGCAGTCTAGCCCTGGGAATTGCTGGTTACATGTTCTAAAAAGTCACTAACATTTTTGGTTCAATTAAAAACAATAATTAATGCAGAACACTGGAGAACTGTTAGAATACCTTGTGAAAATGGTGGCACACCCAGCCACAGCTCTGCAGGATGTCATTCAGTAATCTGCAAACTTCTTTCATGTAACAAATGCAGGAAATGCAAGTTCATGATCAAGTAATACCAAGTATTTGTATGAATTTTGTTCTTGGCTGTTCTAGTTACCTATCTAGTTATGTTTTGCTAACAGTGAAAAATCTTCACAGAAGAAATCTCTCTTTTCTCTTGGAATAATATGGAAATAAAAATATTGGTCACTATCGCAGGCAAATGTGTCAATTTTCCCTCTACATTCGTCTAAATTACCACAGACAACAGCATCACTGTCTTTTATTCAGGATGGTAACTCAGGCATCATTGTTGAGATGGACCTTTATCATCCCTAATGTGATTTCTGTCTACCTGGTATGTCAAAGGTATGACCTGTCTGTCGCCACAGCTCGAACTATCTCTCAAATCCTTAATATTTTAGTTCTTGCAGCCCGCTTCTGCCTGGGCTCAGCAGGGTGCTCTGAGTGCTCATCCTTGTGACTGTAACCCCTGCCCCTCAGCCCAGAATTAGCTCCTCTTACTGCCTAGGGGGAAAGTTGCAATAGCTGTAAAAAGCATCTGGCTAGTTAATTTTTTAAATTACATTTATAACTGAGTATCGGAAGCAGAAAGTCAACTTCACATGATTCATGGAGTGGAAAAAAAGAACAAATGAAACTGCTCTTTTTTGCTGGGTCTGACAGCCTCAGTAGGTGTGATAGAAATGCTGTTCATTCAACAGCAAGCTACTGACAGCAGAAGAGTAACACGGGTGCATTTCTAACTTACTGGAACAAAACCCATCTTCAGTAAACCTGTAACTAAAACTGTGGTGTATTTTTTTCCAGTCACCTTTTGAAAGTGACACTTATTTCAGCTGTTACATTAGCTAGGAATTTCACTGTATAATGATTTTATGAACGTTATATATCATGTGGTTAATGACAGTTTTGTTCCTGCATTACTTGGCTTCGTCTGAAGATAATACTGAGTTAAAGAAATGTGTGACTGGTGGAAGAACAAGTGAAATGGCAATACAGCTTCCCAGCACATAGCAAGGATACCAGGATACAGATGAATTAATGGTGGTAAAGATACACCTAGTCTTACAACTTTTTCTGAGGTGGGAGCTAAAAAAAAGCAGATATTAAGTGGCTGCTAAAGACTAGTAAGAACATGGGGAAAATAATCAGTGGGATGCCCTGGGAGAACAGACTGATATCAGTCTCATGGGTTCTTTGAAACAGGCTGTTGTCAAAATCCTCGGGCTCGACAAACTTTAAGAAAGCGAAACATGAATTGGAGTAGTTTGTTCATTTTAAGGTGTATTTTCCTGAAGCTGTGTCTCTCAAAACAGACTTCTGTATCTGCATCCTTTTGCAGTCTGTAGTATGGAATGAGGAGGGACTTAACGCACTTGAGCTAGTTTAATTAGTTTCAACTGGTTATATTGCTGTGCTATGATCACTTTGTCTTTTGGGACATTCTACCGAACTTTTGAAGCCTTGTGTAAGCTTTGTGCAAGTTCTTCAAAACCAGGGGTAAAAAAGAATAGTTTTGCTTGTGATCTAGGATGGAAGAGCAATTCAGATCTTTGCAACTAAAAGTCTTGCTAACATCTAGATAACAGGTGTTTAAAATTGACATATGTTGTAACTAGGTAGGCTGAGTCCACTGTTTCTGCTGTTTCAGTTCTTCATTGGCAATAAATAGATAAAGCAAATAAGACCGTCAGCTCTTTTATCCTGAGAGGAAAAAACCACAACCACCACCACCACCACCAACCAACCAAACAAAAACTGGCCACCGCCAAAAGCAACAAACCAAACCCTGAAAAAGCATGGTTATTCTTTTTTTTTTTTTTGACTGTGGAGAGTAATGGCAAGCTTTTGAGTCTGAAATGAAGTATTTCTAGATTCTTTTTCCAATGGAAAGGTGAAGAAAAGCTTCTTTTGCTTCTTAGATTTCAGGTGTTTTCTAAAAAGCCACTCAAAGGCATTGGACTTACCTTTGAGTGGCTTTTTAGCTACTCCACTCGTCAATTTTTTCTGCTGTTGGTTGTGCCCAGTTGGTTTCCTAAGGGACTAATGATCTTTTCCTACCTCTGTGCTCTCTGATTAACTCTAGTCCTCCCTCAGAGGACCATGGAGCTGGGACCTAAGGGCTTGCTAATGGTCAAACTTGGAAGAGGACCCTGTGGACATTGCTGAGGGGTGACAAGAGCACAGCTTTTATCACAGTGGTTTATTTCCCTTGAAATTTCAGCACCATTCTGGCTTTCAGAAAACTCTCTGATGCATTCAAGCATGTAGATGTTTATATATATATATATATATATATATATATATATAAAATGCTGACATGCTTTGCTGTCCCCATTAATAAAAGCAGAGAACATGATTTATATTTGGTTGAGTCAAACAGTATTAGATAGAGAAGTCTTTAGCAGGTACAAACGCCTGGCCAAATCCTAAAGCTGTTTATCACCCATTCATTCCAGGTTCAATCCAGTAACTCTTACCCAAGCAAAATACCAGTGAAGTAATAGGATGCTTTATCTTTGTATTCTTGAATTTTCTAAGAGTGCTGTGTAATTAAAAAAATATATATTTATATCCTTCAGGTTTCTATCAGCTGTGTCTCATCACTGTCTTGTGCAGCCTCACGAGTGATCATTTGTGCTGCGTGGACTGAGGTGTGTTATACAGTAAATCACCTGCGGCTGCAATGGATCACGATATGCTGTAGACAGTGTTTTTAGATCTTTGTGTTAACAATTTGCAGAGAATAGCAGAGACTGTAAGTGCAAAATACTTCCCCTTGAAAAGTAGCCATTAAAATGCTGCCACAAAAGTAACCATAGAGTTTGGAAAATGATATGGTACAAAATAATGTGTTTTGCTTCGTACAGTTTTATTCATGTCTGAAAATGATTGTTCTTTTGCAGGCATGGAAATCTGGATATGTTCCTAATCTAAAATCAATAGGAAATACTTCAGTTGTTGAAATAGCTCTTAAACATATTTTAGTTTGATAGCTGATTGTATATTATGTTTGCAGCCCTTGTGCAAAGCAGTGTTTAATAGCAGTTTGCTTCATAATGAATACAGATGAAGGCTGTTCTTTGTATTATCAATCTAAAAAACTCCATATATTCATATAATGCAGTTGATGTCAAGTTGCCACATTGCTTGGAATTTATTGCCGCATTGTTTGACACATAGCTATCAACTAGAAGAACTCTTTGCAACTCAAGCTCAAGACTTAGCACTTCTCATTTAGAAAATGACCTTACAAGTTAGTCAAATGACTGGATTAGCAAGGTTATAATGGTTCTATGGAACAGCAGCTGTTAATGGAAAGTTCTCAATATTGGCATGGATCACCTACTGTTTTCTCTAATTGCTGTCACCATTGCTTATGTATACAGTGGTTATCAATGACTGTAATTGCTTTATAGTTCTCAGGCCATTCTCTTACTGTTATGATTAATTTTTAGCTTTCCTAAGATTTAGGCTGAAAATATCTGAGGATTAATCTACTATTTTCTTTTGTGCTTTGTCTAGCAACTTTGTGTAAGTTGCTAATTATTAATAACCACCCTTGGGGCATGAAAACAAATATCCTAATGTTCTCATGATGAAATATATTTTCCTTTGAAATATCTGGGACCAGATTTGGTCCAGTTGATTTACATAATTTGCTTGCGTAGTATTATGAAACATAAATTATAACAGCTCAACTGCACCCTCCATCACAGAGATGTTTCAGGGTGAAAAGACCTGGATGAGCATGGGTTTTTTGAAGGCGTCTGGTCAATTGCCCACCTGTCTTGGACCACTTGCAAAATACAGCACCTGAGCTTACCTTTTTAGCTTCAGGTTTATCACAAAGTCTCAGCATGAGTCTCTAGTTAAGTCTGGTTTTGTACCAGTTCTGTGTTTGTCAGAGACGTTAAAAGAGTTAAACCTGGCTGGAAGATTCTGTCTACAGAGAGGGATGATTATCAAGTGAAAAAACTTGATTTTATAAAGGTGGTAGATAACGGCTGGCAATCAAAGTACACTTATCCTAATTTTATGTTTAATCCTGTTCTGTAACATTCAATTTAGAATAGTTGGTCCTCTGACTGCAATTGCATGAAGTCACAGTTGTGATGATACTCTTGGCAGGGCAGGGGTCAGCTACGACACAGAATCTGTTTCCTGTTGAGATCTTCCTTGCAGTGTGGTGTGTGCTGATACGTTACAACTTGCAGCTTGCGGTGTTTTATTGCTTAATTTAACCATAGCTTACATTTCTTATGGTTTGATTGGTTGGCCAAGCATGCAGAAATTCTGAGTCAGATACACCTATTTCTGGATGCTCAGTATAATTAGGTGCAGCCCTGAAGCAACACGTTTTGTGCAACTTTCCAGGCACACAAAATGCAGAAACACAAGAGGTGGTTTAAAAATTGTCTGGAAAAAAAAATAATGCCATTTAACTTTGAAATATTATTATACTTGTTCTGATAAGCCTCTTGGTAATGATGAGTTTCTGCTTTTTTTTCCTTTTCTTTTATTTTTCTTTGCCTTTTTTTTTTTAAATTTTAATAATTATAGCTTTAATACATTTGAAACATGCCAGATGGACATTCCTGGAAATGTAGGTGTCCTGTGTAACCTCAGAGTGGCTATATAGAACCAGCATTGTCATTAAATTCCACAGATTTCTGTTTTCTGTAGCCTTGTCCTGGGGCATTGCTGTTGAAAGTGAGTTTTGTTTCTGTAGCTTGTGTAGTCTGGTTTGCATGACCGGCCTGCTGAGAAGTGTGCTAATTAGTGGTACTGTGGTTGAGTGCATGGTGCTGATTGAAAATGGGACTGAAAGCAGCAACTTGTATTCCAGGGGACAGAGGAATTATTCACTGCCGATAATTTTTGGCGCCTAACAATTGGGTGCATCTGTCACTAGGAAAAGGAAGCAGTTTGGCTATAATTGTCTTACTGAAAAAGGAAAATTGTCTGAGAAATGTTTCCATATATTTTAAGACTAAAATTCTGTTGAACAGATAAGTATTAACTGCATCAGACATGATTATGTGCTTAATTGCTTGTGTGTAAATAATGGAGTAACATCCTTATGGGTAGTAATTGAGACACACCTGGGAGCAATTAAGTACAGAACTATATAGTATTGATTTCCTTGAAATACAAGAAATACATCAATACTCATGGCACAAAACTGCACACCTCCATGTACTGAAAATACTGCCTCCTAAGAGAACCAGGTAGAATTTAAAGCCATAGGGGAAAAAACTGAATTTGTTATGCACTTTTATAAAGAAACCCAGAATCTACTTTTAGTGTTTCTTTAGATTTATCTTTTGGTGTCTGCCATTGTTTTATCTGCTTTGTTTGAGAGCCGATGTCCTGCATCTGCTGTACACTTGGCTGAAAGTGGGCATGGTTTTCTCTGGGAGGTACCAATAAATATCTACCAAGGTGTGGCCATGTGGGAAGTCTGGCTTGTGCTTTGGAGCACTTAAGCTGCTGGTGTGTGGTTGTGGTAGTTACTTCAAATCCGGGTAGTCAGTCTTGAAATCTGTAGTGATGGGAATACTAGGTTTCGATCACTGTGTTTTTATATTTATGGTTAGTTAGGCTTTTTCCCTGTTGTGATCTTAATTATTTTTTTAATATATGGTCTCTTGAGTCTTGTTCATTTCTGTTACTAAGAATCCTTTGCATGATTTTTTTTGTGAAACCCTACTTTAAGATTAAAAATACTCTATTTAAAATATGCATATCGCAAAACTGTGCTTAATAGTTCAGTTTAGATCGTTCAGTTTCTTTTATTTAAAATACATTTTATAATCCAGTTAAGTAGATCATAATGGTAAATGTATTCCCTAAAATTGCAGTAAACAGCATGGCCAACATCTTGAATACCAAGAGAGGAAGAATTAAGTGACATTGGAGATGCAAAGAGTGGACATAAAAAGCCAAAGCTGAAATTTTGGAAAATTGCTGTAGTATTTTTGGTTTCTATTTAAAAACAGAAGAAATAATTTTTGTAAAGGTACCATTCCAAAACCCATACACAGTATGTTTTTTTAAATAATATTGATGTAAATTAATGTTTATCCCTTGCTGTGTAGCGTTTGAAACTTTGACATTTCCTCTGTGTTTTAAGCTTCCTCTTCCTTTATCTGATGTTTCTTCCTTTTGACCTAGCAGCTGTACACTGGATAGGTGCGCCAGTGCAATATGAGCATGTTTAATTGTTGCTTAATGTATATGCTGATTTATTCTTCATGCTAAATGCATATCAGAAGGAGCATCAAGTGAATCAATTCCAAAAAATTGCACACCCGCCTTAGCGTGCATCCATACAATAGACTTAGAGCTTTTATACCTAAGTATATATATATATATATGTGTGTACAAACACGCTGTTGAAGGGAGCAGCTCCTGATCTCAAGGTGAAATGGTGCAGACTGTCCCCTTTCCACACCACCTAGGGCTAACGTGCACCAGAGTTGACGGGCTGCATCTGCCTTGTCTTGTTCTTGGCCATGGGCCTCTTCTGGACTTCAGATGGTAGTTCTTTAGCCCTTACACATAGTCCATGCGGTTTTTTGGTCCAAACTATGCAAAAGAATGAGAAAACTGTGTTGCATCTCACCAGAAGGGTGGTTTTTTATAGCACAAAACTTGAATCACTTGTTTGATAACCTGCCAGGTTGCATATGAGCCAGGTATATGGCCACTTTATCCATCTCCCATCCTTCTCCCCAAAGATGAGCGGTTGTGGGAGCAAACTGTCCCTGAAGACAAAGAACAAACCAGAGCCGGGGGCTGAACAGCTGAAGCGTTCAGGAGTGTGGTGCTAAAGACCTCCCTCTGGCCACCTTCTCTTCAGTGGTGTAAGCGTATCCGAAGATACCTATAGCTCGTTTTGCAGAGCCTTCCTGGGCCGTTGTGTAGAAGGGATGATTGTCAGTCAGAGCTGGTGGAGAATGTTCTTTGTCTTGTGAAACGGTAAGACTCGAAAAATTCTGTCCCAAATTGAAGCGAAGATTTGGCTTTCACTGTTTTCCAAATCAAATGTAAAAGCGTGTCTTAGTTAAATGCTATGCTTCAGTGTTAGTCACTTTGTACTTTTTAAAAAAAATATATTGAACTTCACTAAGAGGACTTTTTCACCTGAAATCAAAATGCTTCACAGGCTCCTCAGCATTCTTGAGAAGGATGAAGAAAACCAATCATTTGCTTTAATGAAAGTTTAGATGCTTGTGAATCAGGGGTTTTTTTTTTCAGGAGGAAGTTTTGCTGAAAATTCACAAACAGCCATTTTCTCTTTTCCACTTTCCCTCTCTTCTTTGCAGATGACCAACACGTGGAAAGGCAGTGGGACTCCCACTAGAGATTTCTTGCTGCATTTTTCATGAGGAATTCACAGAGGGAGGCTGATACTCTAAGAGATGAGCTTACATCACTCTAGCTGGTGCTCTAAGAAGCACAGTTAAAAGTACAGAGCAGAGCTGGGGAGCTGCAAGAAAGGATGGAGGGTGGAAGTACTGCTGAGTACTGGTTAAAACAATTAGAAACTGTTAAAGTAACTGGCAAGCCATCCTCCAGCTTTAACCTTTAATCACCACATTCTGCCCCTTCAGAAAGGCAAAATTATGTGAAAAGGTTGGTGAGTCTGTCTGGGCTGGTTTCTGTAACTTGGTGAGAAAGGGCACGCTGCTCTAAAACCGTAGGAGTTGTACGTGTAAGCATGTATTTCACCCTTTTTTCAGACTAAACCACTAAGATGCAAACTGAAAGAATGTTCTTGGTAATACTCTCAGTTTGCATTTTAGTGTTTTCCTGGGCCTCTGCTGTCAGGGAGCCAAGGACCATGCAGCAGGGCTCTGTGGCAGAGCTGGCTGCAGCGGTGACCTGGCACTGCACATGCACCTGAGACTCGCTTTTGCCTTTGCTGTTATCAGGGGCACAGGTCTTATCCCTTATAACTGCAAACATAGCTCTATCCTGGGGAGCAGTCAGTGTTTGCAGACTTTTAATGAGCCAGCTGCAGCATCATTGTGCTGGCTGTTCCAGGGTCCACCTTTCACCCCACTAGAGATGCAGGTGTCCCAGAAGGATCCAAGTAAAATGAGATGTCTTCCATATAGAAACATAAAACAGTTTGGGTTGGAAGGGACCTTCAAAAGTGATCTGGTCCAACCCCCCTGCAATGAGCAGGGACATCTTCAACTAGATCAGGTTGCTCAGAGCCCGTCCAGCCTGGCCTGGAATGTTTCCACGGATGGGGCATCTACCACCTCTCTAGGCAACCCATATATTATTTGTTTACTTTTACCTGAAGCCTTGTGTACCTGAATAATGTTTTAGAAGTCTATCGTATCCTCTAGCACACATTAAAAAAAGGTGAGTCACTCCGTATGTATTTCTTCATATATGTTTAATTATAATTTTCTAACTTGATACTTGTTTGGTTTTTTTTTTAAGACTTCTAACCAAAGTGAGCAGTTCAGATAACAAATGCAGCATTTGCGGACTTTATATGAATGTATTAAATGTTTGGACTGATAAATAATGAGTGTAGTAGTGTTTCTGTGTTTAGTAGTATGATATATTAATAGTATTTTTAACCTGTTTATTTTTATCTGTGCCTGCAATACTTGTAAGATAAAGAAGCCTTTTTGTTATGCGACTAATGAGAGGATAATTCAAAGCAAAGTTGCCGTTACAAGTTAGAAATATTCTTCAGGTTGTTTAACATTTTGCAGCTCCTTGTTGAGAGAATGCAAATGAAGCAAGCCACTAAGTGAAGACGAGTTGATGTTACACTGTCGTGTTGCTTCTTTTAAATTTGGCTTAAGGCATAAAGTAACAGCTTGAGAAGCCACTGCAACAATCAGTAACTTTTACGATTCATTTAAAGTAGTCACATTTTTAAGCATGAAGGAGCTTTTTGAGGCTATGCTTTTGATATTAAAAAAAATGTTCATAGGAAAATGTGCCCTTAAATGCACTTACGTTTTTCTGCCAGGTGCTGCTGTTACAGTAGTGTGGATTTCTTGAGTCAGGAAAAGAACCTAAAAACTGCAGGGGTTTTTAATTTTATGTTATGAAATACCAACCAAGTGTCATTCAGCATTGAGTTCTGGGAAAAATAATATGTTTGTTTGGCAACTTCTGTTACTCCTTACCTTACTAGTCTCAGTAAATACTTGTTCCTCAAGAAGAACCGCAAGGAAGTGCCCTTGGGACCTGTTGATCATGCTGCAGTTGTAGCTGCAAGGGAAGCAGATGGCTGACGACTCTCCACACCGCTTTGCTTCGCACTCCTGCCCACCAGCCTGTCCTGCTGTCTGTCTGTCCTGCTGTCTGCCTGTTTCCTCCGCTCCCTGCACTTCCAGCTTGCCGTCTTCCATCTCTGATTCCTTAGTGGACCTCTCTGCAGCTTGTGGAACAGTAGACAAGCTGAAGTGAAGCCTAGTGAGCAGAGGCATCCATGAGTTTGGTAGCTGGGAATTTGAAGATCCTACCACATTCCTGTGTACCTTTTAAAAATTAAATAATTTAGAAAAGATTCTGCATGTAATATTTCCACTAATTCAGAATTTTGATTTTTTTTTAAATTTCTGTGGGAATTTTTATGGTTCAGATCAGATCTTGAATATTTTGTAGTTCAAATAAACATCTAAATGTTTTGATAGAAATGAAAATATGCAACATACTGGACACAGATTGACCCAGACCATTTCCATAGTTTCTATGTTTAGTCTGTGGGGAATGTTCACTATGGAGTTGCTTGGAGCTCCTTGATAACTTGCTACTCAAGGTTTCAGAGTGAAAGAAAAAAAAGGTAGCCGATACCTCGGTGGCATGATTCTTCCTTTGATACTCCTGATGTCTCCTAATGATCTCCACTCTCTGCATGTGTAGGAGAATTGAGGGCCAGTGACAGCTAACAACTCTATGTTGCGCATTTTCTTAAAGTTGAAGTTAAGAAGCTTGTGCTAGATATCACCATTTATGATTTTGGGCTACCACATGGACTGCACAGGTTAATTTTTGTAGTGCGCAAGGCACAGAAAATGTATTGAAATTCAGTGGGAGTGGGTTGTGGAGGCCCCTGAAGTTCCTGGAAGTACCAAGCAAATGCAGGGCAAACCCTCTCACTGGGCTTGGCGGGACGCAGGCATCGCGGGGAGCTGCTTGTTGGCAAACAGGTATTTCTGCTGTGACTTCACTGCAATTGAAAAGCAGTTATTGCCTCACATTTTGCAGAGGTATTTGTCCGCCACAAACTTAGTTCATTTTTATTGACAAATTCCAAGGCAACGTTGGTTACTCTCTTCTCCAAGTACCATTCCTGGAATATAAAGTTAGCAATTAAAAAAATGCAAAAGAGGCTGGATGAGTGGAGAATTAGTATGATTGTGATTAACAGCTCTATAAGCAGCAGAATTAGTAAAACGTGGCATTATGTTTCTGGATTTTTTTCCCATTTTGGTGCCCTAAGGTGATCAGAGCTCAATCGGACGCTGCACGGGATTTGCATTTCCTCTGCCAAGTCATTTATTTTCATTAAATATGAAAGAAGGTAACATTTTGGAGAATTCTCCCCTTTGTCAAGTCTGATCAAAATCAGCTACCAGGTTGAAAAGTTGATTTGCGTTAGGGGAGACTGGAGTGGCCGAGCATGCACACAAGCTGTCTGATTGCAGAAGTCTTGTTTCCGTAAGAATCCACCTCCATTCCCACTGCTAGCCCATCTGCTGCTGAAGAGGACTAAACTGACCATATTCCCAGAAGCACACAGTAACAGTTCAAGACTATGTGGCATTTTTTTGAGAATATACTTAGTTTGTCCAGGGACAGCTGACTTGAATGAGCAGTAATAGTAACACCGATTTTCTTGTGCCGTAAACATGAGTTGTGCTTTGCAAGGAAAAGATGAGTCCTCTGTCTCAAAGGTTAACCTAAATAAAATGCAAATCACAACATATTAAAATTGGCTTGTCACTTAGGTTTCACCCAAGGTCTTTCCACGGTGAATAATAACCACATTCCTATTGAATGAGAGTGTTCCTGGAAAGATAAACGTTAGGTACCCCCACGCCTGTTGCTTAATCCCTGTGGACAAAAAAGGTACTGAATATGAAGATGAGAAATCACACCCTTTTTTTTTTTTTTTTTACCAGCCCGGAGAGATGTTGATGTTAAGCAATGATGGTGCTTTCTGCGTAGTTGCCAGCATTTAGAAGTGTTATCCAAAGAAAACTCTCTAAATAAACTGGCTGCCCACTGGGTTGCAAGGAGTGAATAAACAGAGAGGGGCTGCCAAGAAAGCAGAGTACAGGGCCCTGCTTGGACCAGGCCAGATGTGTGGGGTGGATGGAGGAGCTGTAGGGGAAAGGGGCTTTGCACCTTCAAAAGCTTCCAGAAATGCTCTTACTCCTTGGGGAGTTGATGCAACCCTGCTGTGGGAAGTACAGTAAATTAGATTGGAGAAATACTTGAGACTGTGTGGGAAACCAAAAAAAATGCTAAATATACTCAATATTTTGTAGAGTAAAAGAACACTTGCACATTTTTCTTCTCTACCTCTTTGCATAAGTCTCCTACTTTTTTGTTACTGAATTGTATCTTCTTTTTATTGATTTGGAAAGTGAGGCTTTATTAGTCTTCAATGGAGACTTTCCCTTGGGTAACTGTTCTGTAGAATAACCGTTTAGTTGTTAGTGTTTGACCTCTGCTAAATAAATTGGTTTTGGAGTAAATTATTTTAGTTTTAAATCAGCATGTTTTAACATCAAGTGGTTTAGAGTGACTTTGCTGATCTGCACTACACAGAAAATGCAATATCTTGCTTCAGCAGAATAACATGTAGTCATCTCTCTCGATTAAATTTTCATCAAGGCCGTATGTATTGTTGTTAATTATTATAGTGCCATTCACAACGTTGGTGGCAAAAAAAATCACATATTGGTGGCAAAGAAGGTTCCAACCAAGGTGGCTTTTTTCTTTTCATTTCCTGGATTTCAGGAGAATTATTATTTTAAATTCTCTTATTTTCTACTACTGATTTGTCGCTGTAACTGAGAAATACTTTTTCTCTTGTGTTGATGTTCTTTTTTTTTTTTTTCCCCTCCCCCAGCTTTAGCTCCAGGAGATTCAAAACTAGACTCTTGTTTAGGGGGTACAACGAAAAGAAAAACAACAGATGGGATTAAAGTTACTGGTCTGAAGTAGGAGACACACATCAATAATCCAGAATGACCAAATGCCTTAGAAATAAGATGCTTAATGTTAGATACACAGGCTAGCTGATTAGCAAGAATGAAGAGATTGAGTGTATGTGAGCATACACTGTGTGTAAACTAATTCAGTTCTAAACTTGGCAGGTCATTTAAATGTAAGACTTGATTAGCATAATTCACATAACTGAAGTTCAAAAAGCAGCAGTATTTTTGCTGCATCCCACCCTGTGTGTTTGAATGTGTCACATCTACACTTGAGTGCTGGGAAGTTGGCAACACAACAACGCACGTCCACCTTCAGGGTTCCTTCAATGGCTCAAGATTGTCTGTGTCGAATTAGATGATACCTGCTTCTGGGCATATTTATTTGTCATAGTTGGCAGGATGGCTGAGAGCTCTAGGCAGAGAGGTTAAGAACTGGAGTTATATGGAAGCTGAAATGCCGTTTTCTTCAAGAAAAGGTCATTGAAAGGCTTGGATGGAAAAGAGGCTCTTGGAAAGAGAAGGCTTGTACTGGTTTTGGTTGGGTTTTATTTTTTTTTCCCCCACTAAAGGAAGAACATCATCGCATGTATAAAATAAAGGAGAAAAACAAGCAACGAAGAACAAATGCCTAGCATTCCTTTTTATTCTACACATACTTTCCTTGTCATTTTAATAAGAGGATATTGACATTTTAACTAGCCAGTTAGTAGCATTTTAGAGATACTAAAGACAATAAATTAATGACAGAACATCCATTGTTTAATCAAGAATTATTTGTTACATATTGATGATTTTTGAAGGACAAGAACAGTTTCTGAAAGACTTAAGTAAATCCCTTATCTTTTATCAGCAGTAAATGTGCAAGAAGTTAAACTCTGTGTCCCTTTTAGGTTTCTAAGATTTGTAAAGTTGTAAACATTCTAGCAAAATTGCAGAATGCCAACAGAATCCTATTAAAAATATTATTCTAAAGTTCTTTATAAAAACTTTTTTCCTATTTATGTTTTTATTGGCTCTCTGTAGGATATGGGTTCATAACCCAGTCATAATCAGTTCCACTCTGAAATTAGAAATGGGAATGAAGCCACTTTTCCACAAGTTAGAGAGTAAATGCTGGTTTTGTACCAGCAAAAATGCAACTAATAATGGTTCTTCCTAAAGACATGAAGTACACAAGGTGATACATAAAAATGGTTATCTTGAATGAAATGTGGTAAGTCATTAAAAATATGTTTCTGTCTACATCTGTAAAGTAAAAAATGACCATTTTGCTCACTTTAAAATGTCTTAAATACTGAAAACATACGCCAATATAACTTATATTGTCAGTTAACATTTTATATGCGTCTATCTCTAGAAATTTCTATGGATTATTTAATGTTGTGGACTTCCAAAGCAATTTACGCTGAAAACAAATATAAAGAATTGTGGAGCAGCCGTTAATTCTTTCTTAGAAATCATGGGGTTTTTTATTCTTGGAATAAAAAACTGGAATTTAAGGGAACTGGAAAACCAGATAGATATGTGAATTCCTATCTTAACATGCCAAACTATGATCTTATGGGTATGCTTCCTTTGTTAGAATAAGTTGTATTTGCATGTTCAGGTTCCTTGTGTAGACAATATGGACAGAAATACTCCAGTCTGATTGTACTGTAGAGAGGGGAGAGGTGATAAATTTGAAACAAGTGATTTTATTTTAGACGTAATTCATGTTGAAAATGAAAAACAAAGCACAATTAGTGTGTGAATTTCTGTGCGTTACTGAGCTGGCAGCTATGCTGTGCGGAGAACCTTTCTAGGTAGGTTTTTCGCAAGCGTGTCGCCCCAACATGCAGATTATTGAGGAAGGGCTTTGGTGGTGTCCTGGCCCAGGACATTGTTCTCTGTTGGTTCCCTTGGAGCCTCTATGGCAGCAAGACACCTTTGAAGGAGTCAAGAGCCAGCAGTGATAGTTTGTACACCATAAAAAATGAAAGTTGTTTCTGTCTCCGTAGAGCTGTCTGAGATTCATGGGTGTCCCAACGGGCTGTAGTGTTGAGGGACCTGAACCCAAACTCCAGCGAGGGGACCTAAAACGAACTTGCTTAAGATTAAACTCTTGCAATTTCCACTTCTTTGTAGAAGGATAATTGCTGCGGGACCCTGGGGAAGAAGCGACGTCCAGATTTTAATCTATGACAATGCCATAGAAGAAAATATTTGCTCTCAAGCATCTCAAGGTAAATCAGTCATTAGGAGAACAGTGCAATCGGAACTAAATTATGTATGCTGAAATACTTGCAATCCTTAGGTTTTTAATATCTGAAAAGTGTATACCAGAGCCAAAAACACTGTTTAGAGAGTCTAATTTATGGCATGTTCATCAGTGGGGATTATGGAGATTATGATTTAAAAATTGTAAATAGACGAAAACGGACAGACTGTTGTGTAGTGCTTGGATATAATGTATGTATCTTTAGGGCATAAATCACAGTCAGATGCAAAAAGATCCATTCAAATAAAGTCATAGTGCCAGTTAATAATTTTTATATATGTGTGTATATATATATAAAAACCAAACAGTAGTATTAGGTGATGTCAGAGGAAAAATTATGCTTTGTGACACACTGTATTTTGCAATAACCAAGATATGCTCACATTTGATATATGACAGACTTCGGGCTTTACTTCTCTTGGCTATTTTGGTCCTTTGGCAAACTTGATCAAAGAATCTGTTTCAGAATAGTCAACAGAACCCCAGGAGCTGAGGTGGACTGTAATTCTTTACTAGGTAATGGCTAAAACCATTTAAAGAAGGTTTGAACTGAGATTACAGATGTGGCTCGAAGCTCCAAGCATGCTGAATGTGGAAAAACAATATGGAGAAGAAGGTCAGTTTGATTAAAAACATGTTTGTTGCAATTATAGTAGCAGAATATAAAGTACTAGAACAGTGGATATTTGAGACAGCAGATGTGTGCTGTTGGTAGAAATGCTGGATTCAGATAAAATTGTTCATTGACAACTAGCAAATAGCTGTGCAAAGGCAGAGTGATGTTGTGTGGGGTGCTTTGGCTCAGTTTTATTTCACTCCTTTATCCGCAGAAAGTGCTGATCTGCATTGCACGGTGTGGTGTGATGCACCTCACCTTCCTTGCTTGCCGGTGGGATCTCTTCCTGCCGCGTCTCCTAACTGGGTGCATTTCATGATAATGTTCTTTACTGAAGACAATAAAGTCAGTTCACCTAGTAACCTTTGAGACCTTTTTAAGTATGGTCTACTTTTTGTCAAAGTGTAAATTTTCACACGTTCTATCCATGTTTCCTCTTTTGAAACATTTTGTGAGTCTTATAGCAAAACCACTGTAGCTGTTTTCTCACTCAGAAAGCCATGTGTTGAGTTTTATTCTTTTCAATAGGGACCACAGTGACTATATCAATTTTTTCAACACTCATTCCTATTTGCAACCCTAGATTTTTATACCCACCACATTTTTTCCTCTAGGCATGTCTCAATCCCTTCACTCTTCCCTGAGTTTCAATGCCTGTTGGTGCTTTTCTGCCTGTTTTCCTTCCCTTCTTACATTCACCAGGGGCATCTCTTTTTCCTCTTAACGGCTCTCATCTTCTTTCCACTTTATTTTCAGGGTATCTTAGCATCAGTAGGCAGTGCTTGGGTATTTTGCATGTCATTTAGTGCCATCTGTGCTAGTAATGGTCGCTTTTGTAAGCTTAACACGGCCGAGAAGGGACCTGCCATATGGCTTTTGTGGGTGTCCGTTGAATCTCAGGCTTCTTCTGCAGGGATATCTAAATACCAGGGAAGAAATTGGAGGAGGCCGTTTAACTTAGGTAGGTATGGAAGAAGTTATCCTGGAGTGACAGTGAGAGCGCCACACATTTACCATCATTTTCGTGACTGGCAGCAAGTTTTTCTCAGCACTGTGAAAGAGTCCATGCTGAGGAAAAGCTGATGTGAGGCCCAGCCTGAGGACACTGGAGCAGAGGGCTCCTCCTTGGCACAAAGCGGACTCAAAGCCTTGTGTTAAGATGGGTGCTCGCTGTGAGTTGCAGCACGATTCACAGTCCATTTATATTCCTTGGAAAGACAGCAGTGTAACTTAACTGCTGCCTTGATGACGAGCAGACGAAGCGTGCGGAGCGTGTTGCTGGAGAACGGCGTAAAGGTCAGGGAAACTCGGCCGGTCCGTCGCCAGGAAAACAGAGACAGTTACTTTCAGAGACCGTGGTGATTGCTTGTCCTCCCCCCTCATCTCATTTATGCTGTGTGATTGGGTTAGCACTTCTCCATAGCTCGTTAAGTATAATGGTGTGTAGCAATAATTAGAAGCAGTGGCTGTTGATGTAAGGGAGACGTTAGGCGTGCTGCGAGCGTGGCTGCCAGGCCCGTACCTCTGGCAGCACATTCGTTCGGCAACGTTGAACCCTGTCTCAAAAAATAAAACGAGAGCTTTGAAGTGTATCCTGCTACTTAGTCTAGTAGCTGCTAAATTTGAACTTGATACTCTATCCTGAATAACCAAATGGCACAAATTGGCAAATGAGTTAAAAACAGGACCTTCCTGCGGTTTGTGTTTCTTAGGTATACTGAAACAATTTCTTTTCGAAATAAGGAAGCTGTCATTGATTAAATATGACGTGCTAGGACGTTAAGAAAAGAAAAATCAGAGTTGCGCGTGTCATCCGTTCCAGGAGCAGGCATTGGCCGCGTTGGCCCAGCTCTGGTGGGCACTCCTGTGCTCAGCTTGGTCTTCCTACACCTTGAAGCTCTTGGCTTCAGCCTTTGGGTCTGTTGCTTAGCTCACTCTGTGTACCCTGTCAGCAAGTTGTCAAGGTGGCATCCAACAACTGGGCTTTCAGCATATTTCCCAGATAAAGAAAGATATGAATTACTAAAAGCTGTCACTGTGTATTCAAAGTGTAGTATAGGTGTGCCAGGACGGCTAAACCCATGTCTCTCTGAAAGTATTTATTCCCCTTTTGTACTGAGAGATCACACCATACAAGTCTGAACAGGAAAAATGAGTCAAGGGCGTGTAAAATAAAACCAGAAATCCTCAGTATTTGCAATGTAGTTATGAGGAATATCCAGCAAATTGGCATGTTAGCATAATCCAAGTTGTATACAGATCACTGTTTTTTACATTAGGGAAAGTCATGTAGTTCCATACAAAGGCTGTACATAATAAAAGAAAACAGATGACAGGACACACACATTTCATGTTCTGTGAAGAAACAGCATATATAAATGTTAATGTAAATGTTAATCATGTCATTTACCCCATGCCAAAAGGGTTTTGGATGCTGGGACGATTAGACTATGTAAAAACATGTTCAAATTACAGTAGAATTTATAAACTGACACTAATGAAAAATTAGTATTACCTATCACATAAATACTTGCCATAATGAATACAGATTGTAAGACTGAAAAAATATCTTGCTTTAGAAAACAACTTTCAGTAATGATACACAGTGAGGCTAATATACTGTTCCTAAAGATAACTTTGTTGCTCTTGTTTCCTATACCATCAATGTCAGGTGAAAAAAATATATTTTTCCTCATCTTTATACTCTTTCAGCTTGATTACATTTACAAAAAGAAATAATCCTAGCCAAATTACTAAGATATTTATTCTTTCAGTGGTGGAAAATTAGATTAAACGAACAAAAAATGTTAATTCGAATTTTGATGTGGATTCTTCAAATCGTTGATGTAGAATATCTACAAGTTCCCTGCATTTTTAAGAAATTATTGTAGAGTATGAAGCAATCTCCTTGTTCCTTTGAAAACTAGGATTGTGTTTTATAGCTTTTTTTAAAGAAAGTTAGATGCTTGTTAAATCAATCTATATTACTTTTCCAACTGCAGGCAATGCCAGCAATGCCATCAGTAGCACTTCCTGTGGGGAAATAGGCTTTCTACCCTTGAGTTAGGTCCGGGTCAGTGTAAAACAGAGCAAATGAAGTTAGGTAGGTACAAATCACAGCAAAGAGTTTCTGGATCTATAGATAATATTCCAAATGTTTTCAGGGTGAGCGGTGAGCATATTTGAAGCTTGTGCTGCTGTGTAGAGAGTTTTGCTTCTTTATTGATACTGTGACTTTTTAACATGTATGGGGGCAGGTTTAAAAGTTAAATGTTCAGTATAATCACTTTGTCATTTCTTTCCTCTTGGATTAGAGCTGCACCATTAAATTGTCTACTTCTGTAGTTTAACGAGTTGTGTGGGAAAGATTTCGCCATTAAAGGCTGAACTGAGAGCCATATCATGTCAAGGGAACATATTAATCTGTGAGGAATACAAAAGTACCACTGCTATCTGATAACTGGGCATTTTAAACATCAGTAGATTATGGTTTTGAGTATCAGTGGAGCTAGACATTTTCAAATTGAGAGGTCTGGTTACTACACTGAAAGCTTTAGAGGTGACCTCTGCTCAAAAGCTGTGTATGCTTTATAATCTACCGACAATAAAATTAAGAGACTATTAACCTATGTGTTCTGATGATAAACTGTAGGTAACTGTGGCATGTTCGTGTGTTCGACTCTGTCAGTTTACCTTGCTGCTTCCTGTGGAAACTTTCCGGTCTGGTGTGTTCTATGGCATGGAAACAAAATCAGGACAAATCTCTGGTCTAGGAATCCAGAACAGTCTAATTTTCTTTTGTTGTTCGTGTTTATGTCGTCACTTAAGTCTTACTCTGTGTTTGGGGGGGGTGGGGAGGGAGATGCACATGCGTCAACTTCTTTTTCTGTGTGTTCGGCGTGGATTTGTAGCATTTGTCATAGTGCAGCCTTCATGAAAGCTTTCTTTAATTGTGTCTAAACCCACACAAAAGTGTGTTCCCTGTTTTACAAACTAGCATTTAGGAAGTGTTAACTATGTTTAAATGGTAAAATCTTGTGAACGGTCAGGAAAAACATGCAAGGACATGAATTCCTAGCTTGTATTATCAGCTTGCCCTGCTGAAGGAGTCTTCTTACGACACTGGTGACCCGATGAAAAGAGAATGGATTCTTAGCACAGAAGGGGATAAGCTTATTGTAGTTTAACAAATAATTTCAGAACCTGAGGAAGAATATTCTGAAGGACAGAAACATCTCTGAACTCACAGAAATATGCCTACTAGTTTCATATACTAAAGCAAATTTTAATTCAGGTTTCTTCTGTGTTTTATACAATAGTCATTTTTTGAGCTAACAGTAATGTTTTAATAGTGTTTATGCCTCTGTTATACTTCTGGTTGTCCTACACCTTGCCTTATGCTTCTGCTAAAACAAAGGGCAGAATAATATTTTTATTCTGGGTTATTAGGAAGAGAAGGTGTTACATGTTATGAAACCTTAGAGCAATTGTTTGTTAGAGTACAGTTTCTTAAGGAGCAATAAAATATAACATTTGCAACTATGGAAATAATACTTAGGGATAATGTTTTAAAAGAACCTTCTTGCTGTTCACTCCCTCTAAACCGACTTTTCTTGTTTGGTTTCTTCTTGCTTATGTATATGAAGTTTAGACGAGAGTCCTACACACGAATCTTTTCCTTCTGACCGGTCATGTCTTAGTCCTGATACATGATCACCAAATACACATTTTTGCATTACTTGAGTGCACTTGGAACACCATGGCAGCCTCAGAATAGACCTGAATTTCCCCTGTAAGCAGCAGTCCCTGGGTCGTCACAGCAATAATTCAGTCTCAGTGTCAACAGCAAGCCACCCGCTCTCCCCCATTTCCAGCAAGAAAGATAACTTGCAGTTTGTGTCCAAAAAATGAGGGGTGCCAGGGCCTGGCTCTATGACCGATGGTTCCCTCTCTCCTCCTTCACAGCTTCCAGTTCTGTTTTCCCTCTCCTGTGGTTAAACCCCTTTCTTGCCTCCACATCTTGTGGCCCCAGCTTCCACCTGGTGAGCATGTGGGACTTCCAAACTAACTGTTCTCCATGGACACCCACAGGAGAGCTCCCAAAACATCTGAGGAGATGGCTGGAGTGTATTTTTGGGGTCTTTTGGGCTTTGGGTAAAGTTGTCCTTCTTACACTTGTTGCATGTATGTCGAGTTAGGACTTGCATTCTTCCACTGCTCTTTTTCTGGTTTTCATATTTAAAAATAAACCAGAACCAAATGCTGACATTTAAGTTCTCAGTCAGCTCTGCATCTGGAGAGTAAGCACTGCCTTTATTTGCAAGTGAAACTTCCAAGAGTTGTGGAAATAGGACTCATGGCAAAGTTTTGCTGTATAATGTTATATATCCCTAAATGACAGGCAACAAGAAGAAGGTAGCCAGAAAATACGTACAGACTTCAGACATTTTGAGGGTGACATTTCAACAAAAGAAAAAAAATACACGGGAGACAAGGATATGTGGCACTTGTCTCGTGTTTTCATTTGGGATTTCTGAGTTGAAGTCAACACGTTACTGCTTGCAGCTTGCAGAGAGATTTAACCATCTGTACTCCCATGTTTCTGTAGATTGCATCTGGAGCCTAAAAGGCATAATGGGAGGACCAGTGCGAATTCAGGATGCTGTTTAACATTTTGATTTGCAAAGTAACTTTGGGCATCACACTCTACAGTCCCATGGAGAAGGTTTTATTTCAGCAGCAATCCACACCTGGTTTGAAAAACAGCACTTACTACTAAGAACTGGTACAGAAATATTAGTCGAAGTACAGTATAATTGTCAGAGTTGAGATAATTTGCTGGTGTAGAAAAAGAATGAAAGGTTTGTGCTAAGTTATTTCAATTTATTATTAATACTTGAGCTACATCATGTTTTTTTCAGTGTGCAATCTGCATTACTTTGTTAGAAAAGGCTTTTTACTGCTAATTACTTAAACCAAATCAGAGAATAGTGTGGGAGTAAGGATGCTCTTGTGAGTTTGACTTTGCAGAACTGAGCTTTAATCCTTTGCAGTCTGTAGCTTTGATGAGTTTTTCAACTTACTCAGGTTTGCTTGAAGAACTGTGATTTCCTTGTGATGCACATTCATCTTTGTCTTCTTTATTGATGAATGTACATATCTTCTGTATTTTTGGCCTGCTACAGGTTTCTCAGACTCTGTGAGAATTATTTTTAAGAAGAGGATTAATATTTGGTGGTTCAGTGAAGGTAAACAGGCCAGGGTTCTTAAAAGTGAAGTTATATTGAAAATGAGGAAAATGCTGTAGTTAAATGAAAGGTAAATCTTTGATATTATGCTGGCACAGAACATCTGCAATTGCCATGCCACTTGGAAGGCTTTGCTGAGGGATAGGTAATAAGTTGAAAGCTTAGAAGATTGGCTTGAAAGCTTAGGCTTTCTGTGTGGTGCTCTGGGAAAAGAACTTGGGATAAGCTGAGTGGGCTGTGATATTTTTTTGAGAAAAAGGCTTCTCATATACATGATGTGTCAAAACTATGAGAAAGATGCTTGAAGTCACTTTATATTTTATGTGCTTTCTTTTGGAGTTACTTGTTTTCTCATTTTTGCACAGATATATGGAGCTGGGGGAGATATAAATTTTCTCAGAACTGGAGATATCCGAGAATTGCAAACAGGCTTGAACACTTCACTGTCTGTTTCTGTATTCAGAAATGATGAGTTCATAATGTGTGGTGTTGTACATATGCTCGGTTGTGCAACGTAAGCTTAAGGGCAATGAATGCTCTTTCTGTTTTCTAGCTATAGGTTGAGCCAGTATCATCAACTGCTCTCAGATTTGCCTGATGTTTCTCATTCATGTCTCAAAGATGTGTTTTCAGGCATATTTTTTAGATGTGGGCCATGCTAGCCACATGTTTCCTTTCACCTGAATTATTTTGAAAAACATCAAGTAAAACATTCCAGCATACTTAAAAAAAAAGGAAAGAGAAGGAAACACAGATGCTTTTGTTTACATTTAGCTACCACAAATAAATGAAAACAAGCAACCAGGAAAGAAGCTGTCAAGAGTTGCTTTAGAGCAGAGGTTTCCAGTTGTACATGGGTCTGGCCTTTGGGATGGACCCTGTGAATATCTACTGGCACTTGGTGACATCGGAAGCCGTTGAAAAGCAGGTTAGAGCGTCAGGTCAATTTGGCCAGGTTAGTGACTCTGACACACACCGGCTGGAGCTGAGGAGGGCTTTCCAGAGCCGAGAGGGGTGCAGGGAGCTGGGGCCGAGCCCCAGGCTTCTCCCCGGTGTTCGCCGTGGTGGCTGGATGCCAGCTTCGGTGGAGGAGCAGGTGCTTGGCAGCGCTTGGACATCTGCATCGGGGATCGTGGGGAAAGGAGCCGAACAGGATGTTTGAGCAAGGTGTCTCTTCCCCCACCCCTTCTGTGAAGGTCCCTCTGTCTTTGCAGAGCCTGGAGCTCATGCACAGCTTGCCTCTAGACATTTGCTTTGCAGCTGGGACAGGGCTGTGAACTGATGCGTACGCCTGGAGTTCTCTCACTAAAATTAATTACCAAAGGTAATTTTTATTGCAATCCATCATGAGATAACCAAAGAAAAAGGGGCTAACCTGGCGATGGACCTTTATGTTGTGTTAGTGTAAAAGCGATGCCAATGGCATTTGCACATGTCTGCCTTGGCTTGGTTTCTTAATTAATTAGTAGAGCAGTGATGTTATGAGGTTGGCTGGATTTCTTTCCCTTTCCTGCACTTCCTCTGGCACAAGAACATTTTCCTTCATGTTTCGTAGAGCGAGATGTTGCATTTCCTTCAAATTCAAGCCTGTAGCAGGGTCCAGGCTGATGTATTTAACTGGATTTTGAGCCTCTGCCTTTCCTCCCCTGGGTGTGCGTGAAGTATGATACTGTCCCTCTTGAAACAAATTAATGTAACAAAGTCATTTCAATCATTCAATGATTTAAACAAATAATTTAAAACCAATGAGCATACATTGTGTGTACATAGTTCCCACCTAAATTAGACTGTGCCCTAATTAAGATAAATTGGCTTTTCTATTTATTTACAGGAATTAGACTGAGTGAGGTTTTGTTGTCCCTTGCAAAACCTGGATGCTCCCAGGCTTGTGCGGCTGTTTCCATCCAGTCCGACTGACCCAGCTCAAGCTGATTGATTTCTGATTGCCACCAGGACAGGGCAGTAGCAATAGGGAGGCTTCTTCTGACCTGATCTGATGAGAGGCTGAGGATTAACCACTTTGGTGCTGTCAGAAGGGGCCTTGTTGCCTCTTTTGCTGGGCAGGGGGATCCGCGGCCCTGTGGGGAATAAGTGATTTGGTGACAGATCCAGAGGTATTATTAGTAATTGCTAAAAGAGAACACACTAGTGCATGCCATGAAAGTGTATAGAGTTTTAGAAAAGGCACATCTTAAAGCTGGCTATTATTATTATTTAATTTTATCTGATTCTGTGAGTCTACTCAGTTATGCAGGTGATGGGAGGAAAGCCACCTGCTCCTGAACAAGGTGATGCACCAGTTTTCTCCCTGCTGCCTTGCTTGCTAGCATGCATAAAGTAAGCATATAAGGTGTGGTGTATTATGCTTGTCCTCATCCTTACATTGCTGATGGAGAGGCAAGCCTGCTCATTTGCTTTAATACATCTCTGCTTTCATCCTTTTCCTCATTTTGCCATTTACTCTTGCCAAAAGGAGGGGATGAGACTGCAGAATTGGGAGAGATTTGGGTCACTGTGGCTATGTTTGCAGCGTATTGGGTAGTTAATGGGTAAGAATTAATTCTAATTATCTCTTTTCCAGCTGCCTGCTGACTTGAATCTCACTTCCCCTTACCTTTCGCATTAGTCCTTCTTTTATTTTCTTTTCCTTCCCTTGACCTTTAGAAAGGTGCTTCCTAAATTAATATTTTAACAGGCCTGTTGTGGACGTGTGAGCAAGTTTACACGTTGTCCAGAGAAATCAGCTGGGTTAAACTGGTACCCAGAGATGGACTTGGGGAGCTTTCCTCCTCCAAAGGCAACTCTTAGGGTTCTCACTTGTTGTTGCTGATTGCACAGAAACATAACTCCTTTACAACAGGCATTAACAACATGGCCTACATTTATCGCTAGTTTTATACAATAATAGTTCCCTAAAACCTTTGACCCCTATCAAGACATGCACACCATAAATTTAAGCATGCCAAAATTAAGATCCTGTGTGTGTTAAAATTAGCCAAGAACATGTTGAACAAAGCCACCCCAAAGAAATGCAACACTTGCAGTCAGCTCACAGTTTCAGTTGAGCTGCCAGGACGTTAGCATACTTGTAAAATTTGAGGTTAACAGTGTTTGTAAAAATTTGTATTGCTTTGCATCAGTTGCTGAGCTGGAGCACACAAACATTATTATAAATAAACAGTTTCACATGCCGCTGGGAATTTTATGAAAATTTCTTAGCAACTCCTGTTTGCACATGGAAATTGTATGTCTTTCTTATGCACACAAAATATGATCTGGGTGTTGCATCCTTTTATTGCACATCCTCAAACTCTTAAATGTATTTAAAGGGTAGATGTTTTCCGAAAATATATATATCATTTTAAAACAATACAAATCAAGATTTCAGTGTGAAATATTGCCGTTTCTCAGTTTCTACCACCAAAGTGCACAGTCTAAAAATAAAATTGCTGGCAAGGACTTAACTACAATAGCATAAGGAAGTGTCTCCAGAATAAATAATTAAACCAGCCTTTAGCTAAAGCTTTGGAGTAAAATAAATGGGAAGTAAAATAAATCTGGGAAGCCACATATTTGAAAGGTGATATGCTATGGCTGGGATGTCCAATTTATCAAGACAAAACATTTTGCTGAATGTTACTTGGAACTGTTCTGGAAACTCTTATGATACCGCATTTTCCACAGCACAGAGGCCATTAAAACTAAATTACTTGGAAAAATTGTAGCCACTAAATTATGGATGTATTAGCACCTAAACATGCAGTACTAAAGAATTCTAATTTTGTAAACAAACTAATAATTTTGAAAACAAAAATGAAAATTAACTCTAAGATACTTTATATACTAGCATGTCTCAGAGTAACCATGACAACAGTCTGGGCTTCATGTTCGTTTGCTGTATCTGAGCATGTACATCTTAACTGCAGAAAGGAGTGTGAGGGACTGCTGTACAAGCACTACGAAAAATAACTATGCTTTTGTTAACTTACAAGTGACAACAGAGATGTGGCACTGTAGGTATATTCCTATGCTTATCAAAACAAGGTTTGTTTTTTGTTTTGGTTTGTTTTGTTTTTTAATTTTATTTTTGGTATTTTTTGTTTAGTTTGTGGTTGGTTTGTTTGTTTTTGTTTGTTTTATTTTGTTTTCCTGTCAGTGTCAGAACTATTTTTTACTCATAGTGCTGTATCCCACTGGCAAACTAAAAAATGTTTATTTTTCTGATATCATTAAATATTTAAATATTTTTAGAACTGGAATTTTTTTCTTCAGTTCCATTAATTTTATGACCAACAAATTAGATCTAACCTATATGGGTATAAATGTTTTTTTAATAGAAAAAAATGGATAGCATTGTGTTTTGTTCTTTACAAAGATAACTTTGAAGTTGAAATAAAAAGAACTGTCTTCTTCTATGATAAATGTTTATATTTTTCAGCAAATATCGGAATTTTAAAAAGAAACTGTGTATAAAAATAAACATATCCAAAGATAGTGAAACTAGTCTACCTTCTAGGAGAAATATTTTTTATTTTTACTCACAGGAAAGTAACAAAACAGCGATAGCATAAAAGCATGTCGAACCTCTAGCCATCAGGTTGACAGAAGTGCCGGGATGTACTTTGAATGCAAAGGTGATGTGGTGGCCTGAAGGGGCCGAGTGAAACATCCCAGGCAGTTGTGCAGCCTGTTGAGATGCGATCCGGGGCCTACAGCAGACTCACACCTTCTGCCTGGCAGCACGGGGCCATAAAGCAGAAGAATCAGTAAATTCAGTCCCATAAAGCGACTGTTTTGTGGCCCTACAGTGTGAGAAGCCTTTCACCATTTTGGCATACTCTGCATAATAAATCTTCTGTTCTGGTTGGCAAATTATCAAAAACAATGTCCTACAAGTTGAAAAATTCACCAGATTATTCCTTTACTATGATGTGAAGTTTTTCCATTACTAATGAATTAAGTATTGAAATCAAAACAACTCCGAGTTCACTGTCCAATCTGGAGTACACATTTCTCTGCGAGCAAGCAGCAAGAATGCATTTTTTTTTCTTTCCCCGCTTTGTCCAAATGAAGAGGAAAAAAAGGAAAAAAACCCAACACCACACAATAGCCAGTGCAGTAACAAAGACTATGTTTTGATGCTAAACTTTTATTTTACTTGTTTTAAGGAACAGACAACAGACATCTTACAGACAAAGAAAACTTCTAGTTAGAGGACATGCTAAAGGTGCATACATAAGTGGTCACACACCACCAATGGTGAGTTTTATACCTCTAAATTCATGCTTCAAGTTTTGCTTTTTAAAGCAGTATCTCTGCTTAAAGTGATATAACTGCAAACAGAATTCATTCCCATATTTTAAGCAAGAGCTTAAAGATGGAATTATCACTGGTTAAATGCTGATTTTATATATATATATATATATATATATAAAATTTTGTAATTCTCTGGAGTCATTACAGTTTCTGCATACTTTTAACATATTGGTTTGCTTCTACATTTTTTCAGGTTTTGCAAATAATACTTCCATTGCATATCTACATATTTATTAAACGCGCAACCTGTGATGTTTCATCAGGTTCAAAGTTGAATAAGTTTTTTTGTGGGTTCCCTAACCGTAACATTATAAATCCTGGCCTCTTGGTTACTAGATTTGTGTGACATTTTTTTGATCAGTAGTCAAAACATCACCTTAAAACTGTTTGCAAACATGTCCCCAGTTTGATGAGTTGTTGCATCAAACAGGTTGTTTGGGTTTTAGATTCAAAAAGTAACCAAGGAAGAATGGTTGTGGTCTCTGGTTAGTCAAAATTCTGGCCTTGTATTTTCCTGCAGTGAACTTTAAGCTAGAATTTCACCAAACATTTTAGGGGAGGTTCTCCATCTCTTCTGTGCACCTTTACATTTGGTATAAGGGAAACTTCATGGAAACTGTCATGTCCTTCTTCTTGGGTAGATCTGTTGGTCTGTTTATCAGTAATTTTTAAGTTATTTTGCATAATATGGAGCTGCTCCAGATGGTACTGTTGCCTCTGCTGACTGCTAGGGCATTGACTCTGACTTTGTGGAAGCTCAAGCTTAATATCCAGTGTCCTCCCAGAGGGGTCTGGCCACAAAGCTGTCACAAAGCTGAGAAACTCTTACTGTTTCATCCTCATTTTACAAATCTAGTCTTTTATTGTCCCAGTTATTTTTATTCTCCACGTGTCCAGAAACAGGCATTGTTTGGGTGTTTTTGTTGTTCAGCTTGAAAATAATTTAAAGTGTTGAGCCAGAAAGATTTTTTTCCAGTTGACCCCACAAGGCAGACTGAAACCAGAGAGTGAAACTGAAGCTGTGTATGAAATATCCCTCCCCAGCTTCAGTTTATCATTTCAAATTGTAAAGTATCTGCCTGAATACTACGGGGCGTTTCAAAAAGATGGACCCAGCATGTTACAATTACACAAAAATTTACAAACGGTTTAATGAGTTGTCAGGTTTTAGTAACCTTATTATAAATGCTCTGTTTTTCCTCCACCTGCTCTACAGACTCTTAAGAGTTTCATTCGTGGGTGCTTCATGGTTGCAGAGAGGTGGTGATTTCAAATTGGCTCCATCTTTTTGAAACAAACACCCTGTATTTTTGCACCCTTTATTCTGGGCCACTTCCTTAGTGACCATCATGATTTTGTGGCCTGAATGCTTAAGACATACTGTTTCAGTGAAGTGCACCAACCCAGCACAAAATACAATATGCATGCCTTTTTAATGTTTGCAATGACAAAAGCACTTTGCTCTGCTTCTGGAAGCTATCTTGAAAAATGGGAATTAATAAATGGATCAAATCCTTGCAAGAGGTCCAATTTTCTCCAAACAAATTGACATTAGTAATCATTTATGTCATACTAATGTCGTACTAGCTCTAATTAGGTCCTGCTGCGCTATGTGATATGTGCCTGTAATAATAGAAAATATGATGGTATTTCGCTTCCTCCCATTTCCCAGCAACACAGACAGCTCTGTTTATTTGAAATCAGTCTTACTGAACATGAGGTCTTTGATAAACACGGCAGTTCCTTTGTGCGTACACGGCAGAGTCACATAACCAGCATTTTATCATCAGCATGAGGTTTGAGGTAAGTCTGACTGTCACAGTTAAATAGTTTTGAGATGTGTACGAGCTGTTTTGCTCTGAAATGCAGCCCAGGAGGGATTTGTTGCCCTTTCCACAGGTGCTGGGGGAATTGCCGCTGCCAGCGCTGGGCTGCTGTGGGGTTATTTGCCATTCGATACGTCTGTTCGGTGTGACCTTCTGCCTCCAACAAGCATTAAAAAATCAGCATAACCCCCGAAATCCTTACTTCTTAGTATAACGTGTTGTGAGAGGGTTTGTCCTGTATCCATATGGTATTCCTGATTAAGACTTATTAGGCAGATTATCCAAGTATAATTGTTATAATTGTATTGGAACACACTTATTGCAGACTTACAAAACTTGTTGAGAATTGAGCAAGCAGTACAGTTCCCCTTAGCTGGATTTTTATCGCTCTGATAAGGACTATATGTCATTCTAGGTTACATATTTGGGGAGGGTGATAATTACTACCATATCTGTCAGCAGCATTGCAGTGCTTTGATAAAAGGCTATTCTGCTCACAATCAAATGACTAAGAAGTTATTTTTGGCTTTGTTTATGGAAAAAAGACATTTTGTGAGATTATAGTTGGAGTCTGTGGAGCGAAAAAGACGAATAGTTTCGTGGCGTCGTAACTTAGGGAGAAACAGGCAGAAAGACATCTGAGATCTTCAGTCAGCACGGGGAGCTGGCGCTCTGAAGATGCAAGTGGCCGTATGCAAATCCTCATCATGCTTGTACATGGTTAAAAATTAGCTACTTTTACATACTGTTCTACATGAGGATGAAGCGTCATGTTCGAAAATGAGTGCTTCAACCATCGTTACTGTTTCACAGCATTGTAGGATTGTTATTCCTTTGTTCATTTCCAACCAAATTGACATATTACATTGTGTCAGGAATGAAGACCCCATTCTGGACAGAAAATCTAGTGGGATGTTATTAACAGTTGTAATAATACCAACTTAAAAAATATTAGTCTATGAGTTGCAGAAGTGAGGTGTTTTTAAGCAAAAATGGCCTTAGAAAGACAAAATTAGATGGGAGAAAATACAATGCCAGACATAAAGCTGGACTTGATGGGATACCAGAGGAGTATAGTTTGCCCAAATGCTATTTCAGGAATAGATTTAGAGTCATCCATGCAAATGGGACTGAGGCTTTTCCTCGGTGTCTGGTAGCCTCTTAACATCATACCAGTACATTATTGGAAGTATCCACAAACAGAAAGATAATCTGTGTCAAGAAACAGTCTCCAGCTAGTTCCAGTTTGCAGTAAACGTAAATTTATTATTAAATTAAAACTTTTTAAACATTTAAACAAACTTCAGAGCAAAAAAAGTGGCTTCCTTTTTCATTGGAAATAGAACTGAAGTTATTGTCTGGTTATACATAGTACAGTTCCGTTATGCATAGACTGCTTGAATGTCATGCATATTTTCATGAACTTTTTTTATATCACCCTGGTTCCATGAGGGATCACTCTTTTTTTCTGTCGTTGATCCTGAAAGTGTATTTGGCTTTGACTGGAATACAGGACTGTCAGAAACCAGGGAGGTCTTCCAGGCAGCAACTCTGTTGCTGGGGCCAGAAGAAGATGCTGAAATGTGAAGTGAGGCGAATTCAGAATGTCCAGGTCTCGTGGGGCTCAGGGCCGAGTACAGAAGCTGCTGTCCCACAAGGTGCTTGGCCGTCGTGAGCCAGTTTGCTCACTTTTCTTTTGGGGCTGTTTTAAGAATGAGTTTATTCCTGACACCAGAGACTACAGAGAAACTATTGTATGGTTTCTTCTTTGTTGAAAAGAAAGTGCTATACTGATCAGTACAGTGCTGGAAAGCTGTAAGATTCACACCACACACATGTCTTTTTCAGGAGGGAGATATAATGTGTGTATATGTACGTGTGTTGTGGTATGTAACAATTTGAATTGGTTTTATCTACTTTATTCAGTAAGTTTGCGGTTTTCTTTCTATAAAGTTTTTCTTCCTGTTTAAAATTGTGACCTATCAGTCAACATCTACTATGGTATACTATTTATGTTTTGTTTCAGAAATGTTTAAGTGCTACAAATTTTAGAGCCAGCATGTTTGATGTACCACCAAATGTGAAAATTTCTGGCTTAACCTCTCTAGTCTGTTCAGTGGATAAAGAAATAGTATTTTTGGCTTGTTCAGTTCAACAGCTAAAGAGATTCATTTGGAATTCAAATGCAGTTGCATTCTCTTCGGTTTTATATACAAAAACATACATCTCTTTTAATCTTAAATTCCTTAAAGATATGATCATCAGGACTTTCAGCTCATTTAGCTGAAAATGAGACTTTTTTTTGATTTATAGAGCATTTTCCTAAACTGTGTTTAAATGATCTTGAGGAGGGAGGAGATTGTGTTTGTGTGTATGAATCTAGTAGTCTGATAAACGTATGTAACTATTTTTAGAACATAATTTTCTACATTTTATGATTCTAGTTTCCATCTGAATGCAGTCTGACACAAATTACTAAAAAAAAATACTGTTTCAGTGTTTCATAAATTAAAATGCAAAACGTCAGCAAATGAATAAATTTTCTGATTCAAAGCTGTGTAAATATGTTTTCATTTATATATAGCTTCTCTGTGTGTGAAAATATATTTAATTTGTGTAGCCTCCTGGTTAGCAACAAGTAGTGCCAAAATGTTGTGGTTAATTGGAAACCAACAAGTTTAAGTAGGTAACAATCAAGAAAATAGATTTCTCTTTAGGTAACAAAATGAAAGAGCAAATACTCAAGAAAATATTTTGGTACATTTAAATAAAGGTTTCCTATTAATTCAAAATTATTATCTTTTCAGTGATTAATGTCAGTTTGTTAAATTGATCTACAAATATTGTGTTACCTTTGACACTGTAATTATAACATGTAAGGAAAATATTCAGCTTAAAAATAAGAGGATTAGACGGGGTATTGAAACTCATCTTTAATTGACTTCCCTGAAAAGTAATTGTTTCGAAAGCATCACACACAAAAAAATCCATTTTACTTTTTTGGATAAGCCCAGCTTTTTTCATTGACTGAGCATTAGACTCTTTTGATAAATGGTAAATCTCAACAAGAAGACAAAAGTACTTTCTTCACCTCCTGTGCAATTTCGCTCAGACATCTGGAGAGAACAGATTATTTCCCCTTTTTTACACAGATTGGTTTGTGCCCATGGGTATCAGTTAGTATCATGAGAAAGGGAGACCACATTGAATCAAGTGTAGGATATTTTCCAATAAACTTCTGCTTTCTTAGCAGATCAGTGCTTAAGGAGTAACACTGGTAGATATATTCTCAAGTTTAAAGGAACAACAAGAAGGAAGCTATTCAGTAGTGTAAAACAAACTTCCAAAAAAAGCAGGACAAAGCCGCAAATGTTTGCATGAAAAAGGAACGTCTGCCCAATGGGAACTGAATACGCCTTGATAAGATCAGAATAAGCGGTCAACACTTTCCATCCATCAGTTCACAGGGGCAAAAGGTTGCTTAGTTTTACGTGTTCATATTAATAAGAGTCCAGAATTTGTATACGTAAAGGTGTCTCCTGTGTGTCTCTGGTCCTGTTTCTGTGGTCATCTCTAATCAGGTCTATTTCCCTTCCTAGACATGAACAGACTGAATTGATTTCCATCCACCCAGGTTTTAATACTTCTGCACCAGTGCCGAGGTGTGAAGATGTCGGCCCTTATCCATGTGCTCTTACAGTGCTTTGACACCTGTAGCAGAGGCTCTGTCCTGGCTACCCCAGATTTTTCTTAAGGACTATGAGATATAGTTTTATATAGTCTCTGTAAGTGTTAGTTTGGGGTCTTGTCAGGAATTTGTAATCAAATTTACAGAAATATGTTTATCACATCTATTTGTCTATCGCATATGCGTGTGATTTGTCTGTCACATAGATGTGATTTGCCAGTTGGAACAAGATGAATGAGCATTCACCAAAAGTCAGTTGGAAGGTCAATCAGAAGCACAAAAGTACTTCTAATTAGGAAAAAACTTAGAAGAATAGTATTCCAGAAGCAGATTCTTCTCAACTGACAATAGAAAATAAGAATATTAATTAAAAAAACCCGCAGGTCATTCTTTTCATGAATTAGCCTTATGGAAACAGCCTAGGGTTTTATCTACCCAAATTTCCAGTGTCCCAGTGCAAGTCAGTAATGGATTCTTAGAGAGAGAGTGAATGAGCCAAGGTCCTCCTTGATGCCTCCTGCAATAACCACCTTGCTTGCTGCTAAGGAAGTGTTCAGGACTTCCCGAGCTGGGAGCTGAATTCTTTCTGTTGTACTCAGTAGACCCAAAGGACATTCCACTGCAGAGTTTCACTCTATGTCCCTAATTTTTGATCTACGAGAAACAGTGAATGTTTTCTTTTCACTTCATGATTGTGTAGGCAGCCCCACTTCAGTCAGGTATTTTCCCCACCCTAAAGGCCTATAGTCTGTTATCATACAAACTCCACTATATCGTCTTTCCTTGTTCTTTTTCTACACAAAAAGAAGAAATATGAATCCCCGTATCTGAGTTTTTAAAAGTGAGCATTGATTAGGTTTCACCAGGGAAAAGTGCACTTGGCTACAAGAGTGAGTATTTATTGCTGATCACAAGTGGGTAGAAATATAGCTTACTAATTTTATCCTAATGCACTTTAGAGGGAAGAGATCCAAGCACTGAAAATAAAAGCATCACATGTCCTACATTATTTGCTTATGGAAGCAATAATATTCAGTAGATGGTATTGCAAACATGAACCGATCCTTTTTCCGTTGAAATCAATGTCAGTTAATTAACTTCAGTAGAAGCAGGTTATGCCCAAATGGTAAATATCGTATGTGCATTCTTCCAACGCTTGTGAAACAAATAACTGCATTTCCTGAATCTATTTTTATAGATGCAAATTAAAATAAAAAATAGCAGTTGATGTTTTTGCTGAACAATGTTGACCTATGCATGCTTGGTCAGTAATTGCAGTGCTGCTTACTGACTAAAGCTATTTCCTTGAGAGAAAGCAGTTTTTAAATTATGTTATATTTTCCCATGTACTTTTGATAAGTATAAATAAGAAGCTCCTGTCTTTCAACTCAACTACTTGCAACAAAAACAAAGCCAAGACAAAATGATGGGTCTGGCAGCCCAGTTTCAATTGTTAGCCATGATTAAGGGTATCTGAAGTATCCAAAAGCGAGAATGAACGTAAATGGTGCTTCTGGAGTTGCTGTGTTTTGAAATTCCCACGTCCTATATATAAAGAGCCAGGAATGTGTTTATGTGATCCTTGTAAGCCAGTTAAAAGAATAATATCCATTTGGGCTTTCAACTTGGATTTCAAGAGAATTTCAGAAGAGATAGCAGGCTTTCTGTTTCCTGAGGCGAACCCGTGCATACTCTGGCTTTGGAGCGGGCAGTATGTCCCCTGGCAGGAGACCCTGTGCTGGGCTGTAGGTGTCTTGGTGGGACACGGTCACCCAACCAGTCCCTTAAAGCCAGTGGAGAGAAATAGGTATTAGAGTGCAGTTCATCTGGCCTGCTTTAGACCTCTGGTTTCTAACAAGATGAGCTGCCTTCTGAAAGTATCGGCTTTTCTACACCAATTTCAAGGGTCAGGTGACATGTTAGGCAATGTCTGTCTTTTGTCAGATGAATCTCATGCTGTGTGCTGCTATCACATAGAGTTGTTCCTACCAGTACCGTGCTATCAGCTCATTCTGCCTTGGCAACTTTTTCAAGGCCACTAGCTGCCTAACAGATGACAAAACTTAATTGTACAAACCCCACTGTCATCAAAGGAGGGATTTATATCCAGATCCTTAGAGATTTTGCTTCAAGTAATCCAAACCAAGCAAAGGTCTCATTCCCCACCTTGGCAGGAGATAGTCAAAGTCTGTTCTACTTCCATGTCTTTATGGAGACTCGCATGTTGTGTCTGCAGAAAGCGCCACTGCTCTGCAAGTCACACAGGCTGAGTCTCAGATAGCTCTCACAATTGTTTTACCATATTCATTTGCCATATGGTCTATTTCTAATTCTATTTTTAATTTTAATTTAATTATTGCTTGGTCACAGAAAGTGTAGTGCACATAGGTCTCAGCTGAGGAGAACGGTGAGATAAGCTCTGTGTGTATGGATGTATACCGATGTGTCTCAAACACAGTGGATTTAAAACCAGTGTCATTGCTTCTAGCTTTTGTAATTAGACTGCGTGGTTTCTTCTTTTTTAGATAAGGTCAGTATGTATGTCGTACATCTTTGAGGCTTCTTCCAAATGGATGTGCTGCTTGAAATGTGATGCTGTTGCATCTGGTTTTTAAGTGAGCACCAGCGTGTCACTTTTTAGGGATTTTTTCCCCCAGTCATGTGACATAATTTCTTAAAAAACCTAATCTCTCTTTGACACTTGAATTCTACAAATAGGAGGAGGCCCTTTATTGAACATTTTTTCGGGCTTAAGAGCTGATTTCTTGTATTTGCTTTGCAGTTGACCCTTTAGTCCTATTTTGGGTTACCAGATGAAAACAAGGTTTTCCTTCAAAGGTTGGTTGCTAGGGGTAACTGGCACTGACGCCAAAAGATGAATACTCTACCTACTTAGGATAATGCCTACTTTGTGAGCTAAATAAAGAGCTAAATTGCAGAGAAGGAAGTTGGATAAATGTGAAGTATCAAGGGAGAAAACCCAAGATTATTAAAAACGCATAATGCAGAAAGGAGTATTGCCTTTTGCGCCAGTAATGGTCTGGCACACAGAACGTGTATGCTGCTCTGCAGCCAGGCGCTTGGCTCTCTCAGTCCTGCCGATCCATTGAAAAGTGTCCGTACTTTTACCTCTGCCTGGATAATATATAGAGCTGTGGAAGGGAGAGGCAGGGAGGCAGAACTATTTCGCATGAAGTAATCACTTTGGATTTTACAGAGGAACAATGGTCACTGAGACTGCAAGAAGTTTAGTATTTTGAGCTTGAAGGTTGAGAGACTCAGCTGCTGCTGGAGGAGTTACTCTTGGAATTCAGAATTCTCAGCAAAATTCATGCACACTTGACATAAATGAAGGAGAAAAACTCTGTATCTAATATTGTATAATGGAAAGAATTGATTATTTTCATATTTGATTCAAATGTGGAAGCAATCTTAGTTCCTATCCCCACAAAAAGCTGCTGACGCTTTTGGGGATTATGGCAGAAGGAAGCTGTCAAAATAGTTCAGTGGTAATACTGAGCAATATAACCAGAACTTGATGTCTACTGATGTTGTCATATTTGACCATAAGAAGCTGAAAGCACATTTAATATCGAAAGATGTAAGCTCTTGGTTTCTTACAGTTAATGCACTGAATAATTTCTCTGCAATGGGGAGTCACAACAATATGCAGTTACATACACTGACTGTGTTTTGTGTGGTTTTGCTCTAAGAAACATAGCAAAAGATGAGGTATAGACCTCTGTAAGTGACTCGGTGGGCTGAGCAGTCAAGACTGTTCCTTATTAATCTAGTTTCTGCTCTGGCTCTTAGGAGTTTTCAGTCAGATCCAGTAGCTTGTTCATCAGATTTGTTCTGAAGATACAAACCGGTTCTTCTTCTCCCAGCCAATACGCAGCTAATTTTACCAAAGAAAACAAATGCAGTTGTTTGACTAGCTGGAGACCATGAACACTAAGATGGATCAGAACTACATTTATGCTGGAGTTTACATTTACATTGGAGATTTCTTCGTTGCTCTCTGCAAAAGCTGTCAATGCCTGTCATGCTTCTGCGAGGAGAAAGATTTCTGCAGGTTGACAGGAAGACAGCAAACAAGTTGCTGCTTCCACTTTCTGTGGGCTTTTACTATTATAAACGCTTTCCATTCTGCAGACCATAGGGTCACACCACACGCTGCAGAAGCATTACCTGGAGTTGACTCTGTAAGTGATACTTCAGTGACATGCGTTGGGCTGAGTCCCCCCACATCAAGTCAAAAAAAGGGAGCAGGAAGAAGTATTTTAATTTCAAATGCGCTTTTAGTGGTTTTTTATAGGCCCTGTAACGTTCTGCTTTGTTTTGAGTACTTATTCGTGCTGTGGATTAAGGGTCCAGGCTTCAGCATGTTCAACTGCCTTGGTGGTGTCACATAACACGGGATCTAGGGAACTAGAACCCAGGTAAATTCTATTTTTAGTAATTGTGTAATTTCATGAAATTCATTTACTGTAGCTCAGATAAGAAAAACAGCTTTGCATAACTAAAAAATATACTAAGAATTAACTTAAGGATATACTTGAGCACTCTCAGGTATCCTGTGCTGCAGTGGATTTCTGCGGTTACTCCAAAGTCACCAGCAGTGCTTTTTGTGGATAACAGAATGGCCAAATGAACATGTTTTTTCTGTGAACTTCACTTGCAGTTGGTGTTCATCAGAACAGAACTAAAATTCTCCACCTACCAAACCATCTGATAGATTGGACATGTCTACTTTTTAAAAAGGCAAAACACCGTTCTTTGCCATGTGCCACATGGAATAGTAAGAGACTCCTGGCTTGTTTTCTGTGCAAACCATCCTTAGAAGTAGAGCCCCCGTGGTGGAATTTGCTGCCAGAAGAGACCAGGCAAAGCCTGTGATTGACTGTTTCTCTTTTCTAAGAACTACACGATTTTGCACAGCAGGCTTTCCACGGAAGTTCCGGGATTGATAGCTAAATCTAGGTACTTACGCTTCAAAAATACACTAACCACATGTAAGTGAGAATTCATAATTCACTTGGGACTTTACAGCTCATTCATCCAAGTGATGATACTATTTGGGATGCTGAAACAAAATTTAGAAGATGAGAGAGTGGTAATTGTAGAAAGTCAGTTTTCTGGACTTCTCATGGATTGAGGTGAAACAGTAGCAATCATGCAGAATCCTTTACCAGTTTCTGCAGTACAGACAAAGCTTTAGTCACTGCACTTAAACCCTTGTTAAGGTTGTATTTGAGCACACCGAAAAGTTGACTTAGTTTCTATCTTAATCAAAAACAACTGTGAATATAGAATGCTTTCAATATAAAAGGGTCTCCTGAAGTTTCACATGTCAAAATGTTCAACGTTTTCCCGATGTTTTAATTTTGATCTTATCTTTGTAAATAATGATCTAAGGAAAATTCCTCTAGCTGTAAAGTTATATCAAATGTCTGTGGATCTCATGGAAGGACCCTGATTTCTTGCAGTTGTCAGCAGGTTTATAATGAACTGAAATATTAGATAATTATTGAAGTTGAATATACTATCAATGTCTAGTGAAAATTAATGCCAAATGGCCTAGTATCTTTTTGATATTATAAATGCAATGTGCCTATGCAGACTTTCTTATTCGCTTTGTGTTAAAAAAGATCAGTTATTTGTAATTCTAATTTTGCATTCTTTTCTCTTCTTGTTTTTACTTCAATGAACACTATCCTTCATCTTAACCATACAGCTCTTTAAACTGTGCTTAACAGCTTTTTGGAAAGGAGTGACTCCTAAAATAGTAAATACAAAAAGACCTATGTGCATGCAACAAGAATTTTGGTACTATTTTACTTATTTTACTTATAATTTTTACACTCTTTTGCTACAGAGATTTTAAGGTCCTAAAGTAACAATCAATATTATCTAGTCATCTTGTACAGTTAGCGATGGCCATACATGATGAATGCCTCTCACCTATGCCTCTTGCAGTTTCCTTTTTTCTCGCTATGGGGGATGCTACTCTGGCTATTAGTTTCCCCATCTATAAGGACATACACAAGGCCATGCTGGTCAGACCAAAGATGCATTCCCTATGATTGCCAGTATGCACAGGTATGGAAAGATGATGTTCTTCTGCACTCCAGTAAACTGTGGCTGTGCCTCAGCAGGGAGCTACTTTGACAAATACTCTAATCGTACTTTGAAGCTCCCTGTACTTTGTCATTCAGATCTCTTCCAGCATTGATGTTCCTTGTTGTCAGCTCTTACATCTTTAAAAGTGCTAGGCGTGGTATTTCTTTCAACAAGTGTCTCTTGTAGATTAGTGGTTAAGAGTTTGGGATTTGAATAATACAAGTTTAGATTTATTGCAGTATGAAAGTGCATGCTTATGATGAGCTAAATATTCATGCTAGAACACTGACCTCAAGGATTCACTCCAGCGAATGTTGGTGGTAAATTTTGTAGCATGCTGATTTATATTCAAGTAAGGCCAAAAGAATTTCATATGTGTATGTAAAGTTCAATATGGGTTTACACTAGTGTTAACAACAGCAGTGGGTGTTAAAGGGCGTGTTAAGACACTGGTGTGCCGGTAAAAGAGGAACGAAGTAGCTTATTTAAGACTATCATTATTATTGCAGCCTTTGAAATTAGATTATTTTCCGATCTGTTTTATGCAGTTGGTAAGGTGGGATCACATCACCGATCAGGAGTTGGGTATCTGGGCTTAAGACAGCTACCTTAGACTCAGCAACACTCAGCAACTAAAGGTTGTATGTTAACCTATAGAGAGAAAAAGACGCACGCAGAGAGGCAAAGATATTGTAACTATCGTCTTTGGTATTCATTTTAGGACTCTTTCCAGGCACCCAGCTCTTTCAATTACCCATGAGACAAACCAGTTTGACTGTGAGAGGCAACAAAAAGGGCTTGCATCTGTTGATACTGGGCCAACAAGAAAAGCAACATTGTTTTTAAAGACTGATGAAGCCTTCTTGAAGTAAAAAACCTCTTGTGATTTTTATAAAACACAATTCCATGTACGATGATGGTAGCATATGTTAAGGAACTGCTGAGGGTTTTTTATACTGGGGTATAACTGAGTATAATAACTTAATTCCTATTAGCTGTCCTATGAGAAGCTAAAATAATCAGTGATTCATGCTTATTTATGCAGACATCTTAGACATTTGAAAATAGTGCAGGGCAGCCACATCAACTATTTCTTCTCTTGTATTTATAAATGCTTTCTGTTGGATGTTATATGAAGAGTTTTATATATACTCTTGAACCTGAATGCTTAAAAGACAGGACGAGTAATGTCCGTGGGCTGTACAAGACGGAAAAAGATGATTTCACAACAGTGAGTATTGAAAATTCAGCACTGAAAATGCATAAAACCATTTTGTCGTACTTTTTACATTTTGATAATGTAGCTTTTAAAAATGTTTTAATATTATAAGTTCAGCAATGGAATGTCATTTTCTGTTTATTTGTAGTCATGTTTTGCTATCCACAGTCAAGAGGGAGGACACACTTCTAGAAAAGAGTGGTGGGTTTTTAATGAGTTTGTCTGTATTTCTTGGAGTCCTTGTATCTGAAGACTAGAATGATATAATTGCCATAAAAGTAAAAAGTTCAGTTAAATTTTTGATACATAAACAGCATCTTCTTACAGAAAGTCATGTTATGGTATATGTAAATATATTTGAAAAATACTTTACAAACACTTAAATATATATTAACATGGGAAAAGACTCCTTGGCATTATGCTTTATTGCCTATATTTCTATTTCCTCATCATTTTGTGAGTTACTGGAATTTCACATTTCCCTTTTAGAAAATCGCATTTTTCAAAAATCAGAAATGCTAAACACAGCATTAAGAAGCCTTATTTGGATGAAATATTTCTGGTACCCTCACTATAATTCTATTGTGGTAATTCTGTGTGTGTGCTAATAGTCTTATTTGAGAATCAGTAACCTTTCCCGGTTTGTCCTGTACATACAGCAGAGCACAGATATAACATTGTGTGTCTGTGTTTGTAATTGAATGGAGAGAAGTTTCTGAATCTGATCTCTTTGTGATTTGTTTTTAAAATAACACGGTGGCAAAAGCATTTTAGATGCTTAGAAAGAATACTGATTTTTTTCTTTTTTTTTCTTTTTTTTTTTTTTTTGCAAATAACCATCAGTTTCTGGAAGACAATTGAGAACACAAATCTGTTACGCTTTCTCTGTAGCAGCTATGATTCAGCATGCCAAAAGTGGAACTAAGAAAGTATTTCCTTGATTCTGTATTCTTTGGCAGGAGAATAATGAATAATAAAATATAATCTCTTTAGAAAAACACATGCTATCTTTTCACCCTAATTTTGTATGATTGTAACGACAAGATTACTTGGTGCTTTTTATTGTCATATCAAGTTGCTAACTGTTGAAATATAAGGCTGTTGCTATATATTACTGCTAGGAAGTAGAGTATGTATGTGTGTGGCCTCATGTCTAACATTGCAGCTTGCCATCTTCTGTCATTCCCACCACCTATAATTAGTTAATTGGCACTGTAATGTTTTCTGAATTTCTTTAATGTATAAATTAAAGTTTATTAACATGTCGATAAAGAAATATGCCCGTTTTCCTATAGAATGAGAACATTTGACAGTATGATTTCACATTCTGTGAAATCTTTGTAAATATATATATCTCTATGGAGCGTAGTATAATATATACACACATATAAGCAGTATTTCTTTTCCCTAGGTAATTTTTTCCTGTCTGACACATAAGCTGAAAATATTAATAATTCTCAGCTTGTCCACTATGACCCCAAAATAAAGACTAATAAGTCTGCATAGTACTGGGGGGCAAAAAGTACTTGCAACACATCAAAAGAACTGTAAAGCCATTATTCTCTTTTTTTGATGTTCCTTTTCCTGTATTCTTTTTGCTGTAGACTTTTTGAGCTATTGTACTGATGAAAAGACCTATGGTAGCTTCTTCTCCAGATCCTCTATTACTGCATTCATGGATCGTTGTGTTTGTTCTCAGAAGGCTTAGACATTTGAGCCAATAATTTAAAAACATGCCTCCATTTATACACTCAAATAATTTTAATTGTTTTAGTTTAGTCTCTGAAGTTGGCAATGCCCTTTCTGAAATTGCAGTTGTCTTCCAACGTGGTTTCACAGCAGTGTGATTTCTGTAAAAAGTTCCAGTTTGAATGATTTATAGTGATGGTGGCAACCAATTTTATGTAGCGCCAGGGTGGTCTGTAGGAGAAAGGAGGTGGTAGCACCTTCCTTGCTCGTTTCTGTTTATTAATAGCACAAAGAGAGAATCCACAGTGCAATTCTGGTTTTAAGAGCATTTGGTGGAAAAGTTACTTAAATCTACCCAATTTAGGAGTAGGAAGAACTCTGGGTTTGTTTTTCCTTGTTATCTGACAGAGTTCATTCTTTTTCTGATTAAAATATGTTTAAAGTACACACAGCATCCTAAGTAGCTTGCTATTCCAATCTGTGTGTAAGAAGAGTTATTATTCCAGAATTATCTGTGGAGTCCTGTCTTTTACATGCTTATCTGCTCTTTCAAACCATGCCAGCGAAACACTCTTTATTCTTGAGAGGACGTGAGTCAGAGGGCGCAAACTGAAGCACACTGAATTCCACTCAAACATGGAGAAGCTCCTTTACTTTGAGGGTGCCAGAGCACTGGAACAGGCTGCCCAGAGAGGCTGTGGAGTCTCCTTCTCTGGAGACATTCAAAACCCACCGGAACACCTTCCTGTGGCATCTGCTCTGGGTGAACCTGCTTTAGCAGGTGGGTTGGACTGGATGATCTCCAGAGGTCCCTTCCAACCCCAACCATTCTGTGATTCTGTGAAAAGAAAGAAATATTTTTTTACTGTGAGGGTGGTCAAACACTGGAGCCAAGAGAGGCTGTGGAGTCTCCATCCTTGGAGATACTCAAAACCTGTCTGGACTTGGCCCTGAGCAACCTGCTCTGGGTGACCCTGCTCTGAGCAGCGTGTTGGACTAAATGATCTTTAGAGATGCCATCCAGCCTCAACTGGCCTGTGATTCTTAACATAGATGTGATTATAAACATGATATTGTAAAACCTTAATCACTATGTTCCTTCTCTGAAGCACAGTCCTGCTGCATGATCAAATAAGACTTGCTACTGAGAAGACTGGTATATGAAATGGGACAGCAGCTAGGCTAGTTGAATAGTTATAGACATAATTAAATGCCCTAAAGCTTCCCACTGACTTTTATGGACCCAAAACTTGGAGATCCTCCATTTGTTTATACATCCAAGCAATTAAGATGACTTCTAGTGTTGATTTTAACAACTTACGTGATAAGCATCTTTCAGCATTTAAATTCTGGCAAAAAAATGTGCTTTTTTTCTAAGCCTTGTTCCAAGTTTTTTAATTGCTGCTTCCCTGTTCAGAGTATCTTCCTGTTATGCTCATCTCTTAAAGGCTCACTCTCCAGGACCAGATTTTTAGGCCATCATGAAGGTTTTGATGAACTCTGGAAATGTATATAATGGGAGTTTTGTGTTCCAAAAACTGTGAATTAAAAACTTGCTTTGAAAAATTGAAGTATATGATAGAGTTAACCATGATATTCAACTTGCTATCAGGAGACTAGGTGGAAAACTGTTAGTACAGGTAGTATATTTTGTCAGTAGAAAAGGTACCAGATGAGAAATGAAGAGATAGGTTTAGAACAGATTGAAAAACCTGCTGTCGTTGAACGTGCATGCATCAGAAAACAAAACCACAGACGAAAAAGGTGGTCAGTAAATGAAATAAAAATATACAACAGAGCAGTGGAGGCAACCTGCCAGGTGTGGTCTCCAGGGACAGGGAGCGGGGCTGGCAGGGTGGAGCTGTGGAGGTGACTTGAAAGGCTTTGGTGCCACCAGACTCAGGTATGTGTCATCCTCCAGGCCTGAGTGTAAGCCGCCACCTCCTGCTGGGTCTGAGCACACAGGTTTAGCTTATCCTGCCAAGACCCAGCCAGCTCTCCATGGAACGCTTGGGCAAAACGAGTTACACTCTGCTGGTTTTGAGCAAAGTAGGAAGATGCTTACAGAAAAGTCACTGGGCAAGAGTCTCATAAATTATTGTGCAATTTTAAATTGTGACATGCATTATCTGCTGATTTCATATTCTGACTGGCTTTATTAATAGACTTGTGTGTGCACTTCTGTTTTACCGGCTGTCTAGCCCTGTACTTCTGACGACTTCTAGGCCTGTAGTGACAGCGGAATACGCATATATGTTATCTGTTGTTGTAATAAAATTGATCTGAGAATTACCATGGTAACTTTTGCATCACATGAATCAGTTGCCAATGTATGAGGGCATCACTGAGTCTTTCTCGACTCTGCACTACAAATGTTTTGTAAGAAACCTGGGTTATTTCTTGGTTTAGGATTTGCTGTCTGAAGAAGTTCTAATCTGTGGCTGGAAACAAGGCTATGCAGCTAAATTATTGTGCTGCTCCAAAGCAAATTGAATTCTCCCTGCCAAACAATCTCTTCTTCCCCAGTAGCTCTGTAAGTAATACCATTAAGATGTTTGTGTAATCCTCATATTTCAGCGATTGAACTTCTACTAGAGTAGTGTGCAATTCTCTGTATGTTATCTTTGTTCCCAACTAAGACTTTAGTAGCATAACAAGAATATCTGGGAGAAAGACCAATATTGCATAGCTCGCAGCTACTTTGTCCTGCCATCAAGTCCCCACAAATTAGTCAGGTTTTACTCTCTTGAATGCTCTGGAAAACTAAGGCATCAACAAATGTTATAGGAAATAATGATGGACTGGTGGGCGGCTCAGTTAATTAGGAAATTTTTTTTAGTACAGAGCATTAATAATGAATTTGCAACTGTAGATCTGACGTGTACATAGAGCTATGCATTGCTGTGCAGAGATACCCAAGGTAACTCTGACCACGTTAGCTCAGTAGGAGAAGCAGCACAACCACATTAGTCCAGCCTTTGTAGGTACAGTAGAGTAATGCGCTTCTTAACACTCAATCATCCCACTGGGAACTTTAAAATACAAATACCCCAAACAGCAACAAACCAATGGAATGCCTAGGTATCTGTAGTAACACAGATACAAGGGAGTTGGGGGGAATATTAACTCCCTCATTCACTATTTTTAAAATACGATGGCAATCATTTATTTGCATTCACATGTTAATGACTAAACATATTCTGAATACGTGGTAAATATAGTGCTTGTGGTTAAAAAGATTTTTCTTGATGGATACCGACTATGAAATGACTGGTGCAGCTGTGCCCTTTGAGAGCTTTACTGAGGTTCTAAAATTATTTCTAAACTAATACATGTGACATTTTGAAACTACTACCTGTCATGCTAAATTTGAAAATTCTAGAGTTTAACAAAATGTGGTATCAAAGTATCTGCTTCACATTCTTTTACCATCCCTTTCCAATTCCTTCTAGGTTGTTTGCATTAATATGGGTTGATAATGTGGTTTACTTGCAGCAATTTGCAATAGGAATGTCAGCTCCAATGGTCTGCGCATTCTGCACTGGCATGGTGGCGGGGGGCACTCCGAGGAGCTGGGGGTGGCACCTCACACCCCTTGGGTGTCACGGCACTTCTGCTCTACAAAACTTTGGCATTTAGGAAACCAGCCCAAAATGCTTTGTGTTTGCCATTCATGTTTCATGCCTGCCCCCAGAGGGGTCAGCAGCTCCTGTGTCCCATGGCCGTGTTCCCACCTTGGTGAAATGATGTCCATGGGAGTGATGGATTTCCCATGGTGACGCATGTGCCTTTTGTCTTTATTTTTGGGGACAGACTTTTTAGCAGGGCCTGTTAGGAAAGGTCAAGGGGTAATGGTTTTAAATTAAAGTAGGGGACATTCAGGCTATCCATGAGGCGGAAAATGTTTTACAATGAGAGCGTTGAAACACTGGAACAGGTTGCCCAGAGAGGCTGGATGGGGCTCTGAGCAACCTGATCTAGTTGAAGATGTCCCTGCTCATGGACCAGATGAGCTTTGAAGGTCCCTTCCAACCCAAACTATTCTATGATTCTGTGCACAGGGGCTCTTGCAGGGGTGAAATAGCTGTACAGAATCCAGCGCTGTTGCAGGTCTGTTCCTTTGATCTTTCCCACATGCTCCTAAATATGCAGCAATGTAAATATATGTATTAATATCACTGTTAGTAGTAAAACTATTAGAGTTGACAGGGTACTGCTGCCACAGGGGATACTAAAATGAGCATGTGAAAGGCAGTAATGTTCTGTGGCGTGCACTTCCAGAGTGCGCTCAGATGCCGTTTAATGGTGATTGTAGGGCAAGAGTCTTACACAGGATAGAAAACTGAGACCAAACAGTATATACAAAAATAACTACTCAGAACAAATCATTTCTGCCGCTAGGCATCTTTTCATTTTGAAAATTACATGAGATGGAATGGCTGCTGCATATTGCCTCTCTGAATTTCAACATTTTCTCAAGGCCTGTAGATCCTCTCTGGACTTTTGAAAGTCTTCCTGTTGTTTTCTAAAATACGAGTTAAATCAGCTATTAGTAGTGGGTATTTCTGGGACTGGTTCATTGACAGATAGCCATTTTGTAAGTTACAGCAGAAGTAAAAGCTAGTCTCTGTCGTGCTGTTTGCAGGAGAACAGTTTTTAAAAAATCATGTTACTGGATGAAAATACTGCTAGCCAAAGTAATCTTAAAGGCCGCTTTATTCACCTTTAAGAATTCTTTCAGATTCACACTGTATATATGTTAGAAGGGTAGTCCTGTGAATTAATTTGTGCAGAATGCTTATGGCATGGCCTTCCAGATTCCCGTGTGTATTTACCATTTATTATTTCTTAAGGCAAACAATTATTTTATTTTACAGTAACAATACCAAAGAAAATACACTGGTACATTAACAATCAGACCCTTCCTAGAGAACATGTGCAGTGAGTGGTATGCTTGAATTCCTTTATGAGAAGGAACTGTACTTCCCACTGTTTTAAATGGTCAGTTATATCAGAAATTCTCTTCCCAGAACTGACCACTTTTTGTTTTAATGCACAGTGTGTTAAGTAAAATTAAATTACATACTATGAGAAAAGACTGTTCCTTAGGGTAACATTCTTCCGACATGAACTCGATGCTAGAATATGTATTTTAATGACAGAGAAATTATAGGCTGTCAAATAGTCATTTAGCAAGGGTAGAGTATTCTGAGTTTCTGCTGCTGTTATTACCACTTCAGTAAAAATACATGTAACTAAAAAGAAAATTTTCTGAAATTTTTTTGAATACAGTTTGGTAAAGAGAAAAAAGTGTTTCAAAATCTAAATGTATGAGCTGTAGAAAATGAAAACAGGGTAATATGAAATACAGTTTGGGATAGCAAAGCAATTTAAAATGGGTGTAAAAATACCGTCAATAAAATACTTAAGGGGAGATTCTGTACTCTATCCCTGCCCTAAGAAATAAGCGCAAAATTTGATTTTATGGTAGCAGTTTAGTGGCAGCGGAAGGCGGATTTCTATGAGAATCTAATGGTGAACTTAGTAAAGCATTCGTACAGGCAAAGATCAGCACAGAGAGACCATGGCCAGATCTGGTAGGCTGTGAAATGCAGCAGCAGCGTCTTCTCCTCCTTCAGAAGACTGTTTGCCATCACAGAGAGCTTGCAGGGAAGGAGCTGTGAAAGCAGCCATGGAGTTTCTATACATGATAAGTAATAGTTTGCATTTTTCTATAGAATCTGACAGCTGTCTGCACCTACTCCACTCACTGTATGTCATTATTAATGTTTTTTATGTACGGGACTCACACACCATTCAGTACTAATGACAGTGTGTGAGATTGAAATGTATAGATAAAACATTGAGACTATATGACATTCAGTTTGTATCGCCTGCTTTTCTACAGAAACTTGATTCTTACAGTTTTAAGCTACTTGTAGGCGTTTCCGTGAAGGCGACCCATGTGAGCAGATGCTGTACCACAGCCCCGCGCTTGGCCATGGTGAGGTGGGGAGCAGGGAGCAGAGCAACGGGAAGAAAACTGCCTGGAGAAGGGCTGGAGGCTGCGCTGCATTATACCCGACATGCTGTGGTGGAAAGGGCAGGGGGTTTTTTATGTATATGATCCCTCATCACAGTGAAAAGTCTCTGGAGTCTAGCATTTTCGCGCCAGTGAAATTTAAATGTTCAAGCAGATTAGGGAAGTTGCTGGAAGTTCTCTTGATAAACATTTCATGTATTCAGAAGAGAGATACTATTTCTCCTCAGAGACACACATTCCTTTAACTTACGGACAAACTTTTAAAACAAGGGGAGAAGGCATTACACGCACATCAGTGGTCCCAGTCCTGCGGAGGACTGTGCATGAGTTTGTCTTTGCGTAGAGGAGCAATCCAGAAGGGGTAGGGTTAGACACCAGTGGGATCCTCAACTCGAACTTACAAGGTCATTATCATATTTTGAGGGACGGTAATGAGATGGTAATGGAAAATATGAAAAATTTCAGATAATGAAAAGGGATGGAGAAAATACCCATCTTTTGGACAGAATTTCTGCAAATATTCACAGGGGGATGAACTTGTATTCTCTTTTTAGTTTGCTTTTGGTCCTTACAGAATCATTTTAAATGCTGCATAATATTAAATGAATTAGCAATGGAAGAATTATATTTCTTAAAAAGCTGATAACCATGGCTTTTAGATCATTTGGGGGATTTTGATTCATCTCAGAAGGGATAGATGGAGCTCTTGCTGTTTTTCTACAGCCTTTGTTCTTAATCTTATTGAGTAATTGAAATTCAGATTTCACACATATTTGATTCTTTGATATATATTTTCATTAAAAGCTTGCCAGTAATGTGAGCTATGTATGTTTTTGAGATATTCATTAAATGAGATTTTTACAGTTTACATGATATTCTGACAGTTTACCAAACCTATCAGTCAAAAGCAGATGGCCTGAGTTGGTAGGATTTTTCTGTTATAGTTAATATATTTTCAACATACGTACTTCATTTATATATATTTTCTAGCAAGATTTTATTCTTAAAAATCAGTTAATCAACCCGCAATACCCTCCTACATGCTTGATGCTTGAACGCTCAGATGTCATCTGTCTGCCATTCATTTCAGTGATTATGCAACAGATTAAGTTATGTCATACATCAATCCTAAACCACTGAAAATACAGCTGTGTTCATTTGTCGTTTCTTCATACCTACCCCTTCATGAACGTATTTTACTCTTAGGCATCCAGGTGTCCTTGGCTTCGACACTTTGCCCTTTGGGGCTGCTGTTTGAACATGGCTATGTTGGCCATCTCACCTTGAGGAGAGTCCATCTCACCTTGAGGAGAGTCCATCCCACCAGGCACTGCCTGGATCATGGCACAGTCTGGCCAGGAGATGAGGAAGGGCAGAGAGCGATGAGGCAGACCCTGAGGAGGCCAGATCGCCAGCGGCTTGAAGAGCGGCCACCTGGTGGCCACCAGGGCTTCACCCATGAGCTGACGCACTTGGGAGCTTGCTCAGTGGGTTTCCTACATCCCACTTTTTAGAGCTGTAAAAGCAGTGAAACGAAGTGCAGGACTATGGCCAGGACCCAGGCTTGTGAAGATGCCAGCAGCTCTGATTTCAAGTGGATTTCAGCCTTTTACCCAAGCTGGGGAACTGGGAGACCCCAGCACTCAGGCATAACCTGTGGCATGACCAAGGAAAGCTTGGATACCAGGGCAGAGGCACAGCCTTGCTCACTGCCTCGGTGCAGACAAGGGCAGTGCCAACAAAACCAGCGTCTGAGGGCATTTCAAAATAAACACAATTCCTCCTATCTGCAAGGGCAATGCAGGTACACAGTTCTCAAAGACCAGGGCTCTGATTTTCAGTCTTTTATAGGCATCTAAATTGTTCAAAGCTATTTTGAAATGTTTTCTTGCGATCGGATTTGTGTTAACCGTGTTTCCGCTATAGCCGGGATACCAGGACACATTTGCAGCATTCACCTGTGCAGGTCTCTGCAATGTGCTGGAGCAACCTGAGAAGGTAGATGAGGGCCTGGCTGGGTTCCTGCAGCGTGCCTTGCTAAAGCCTGCTGGGAAAAGCAAAACTGAGTTATCCACCAGCCTGGTAGTTTGCCCATGGATGACTGAGACTTAGTCGTTTATATTTTTCGTTTGACCACATCTGACAGTAATATTGGGCTCTATAAATGCAAAAAGTGTGATGTTGTCGTAGACTTACTGGAAGTGAACTTACATTGAGCTACGTTTAACTGCTTCATAGCATCCAGGTCAGGACAGAAACACTTAATCCAAAACTTAATTTATAAGATTAACTGTGCTAGTTAAAGAAGTGTTGGTGAAGGTTGCAGGCTTGGAGTTGCCTTAGGTAAGGTAATCGCTAAAGGTGTGTTTTCCGTCAGTCTGATCTATGTGGTTAGTCCCCGTGCACACTGAGAACAAAGGAATTTGTTTATTATTTCTATTATGGTTAACTGATGGGGGGTTTTTTTGCATTTAATGTAGGTTTTGGTATACAAAACAACTATTTAAATTGCTAGCTATTAAAGCAGAGTATGGTTGGATAGCATACAAAATAATAATAAAAATGTAAAATTTTAAGTAATGTATTGATAAGAAATTTTGATTCATTTATTTGGTAAAAGTTGTTCATTTACGTGATCTAAAGTCACATGGCTAAAGTTATGGACTTCATTCAATTTTTGCTTTGTTAATAAAATGTTGAAACTTGCTTGTCAGTTACAATAAATTTGCTATTGGCTAAAAATAGTGGTTACAGTAGAGCATCTGCACAACCAGTTGTTCAAGAAGGTTTTTGGTTTTAAAAAGGGTAATAATTGAAATAATTTAAAATAAAAGAAGGCATTACGTTTTTCATTATACTGAGGACAATTATTCTATGGAGGAACTTTTGAGGTTTGTTTGTTATGTTTTCATTTAAGAAATCTTTTCTTATAACGCTATATGGGAAGTGGCTTGGCTTTGAAGTTTTGTCTAGAGAAGCATTAGTCACACACTATCCTATATGTGGGTAATATCCATGATATTTGAGATGATGGTAAATATGGTTTAAGATTAAATCGTGTACACTCCTAGAAATACTCCTTTCCTTTTCAAAAGGAAGAGTGGCGATTCTTCTCTAGCTTCGTGTGTTCTCAACTAGGTGATTTCAAGTCAGGGTCAGAACCCATTTGTGGTTGCAGGGGATGACAGTGACCACAACGTGTTCTGTTAGAGGTGTAATGCCCCGTGGTGCTTTGGGGAGAACATGAGGTGAGGAGCCCTGACAGCATCAACTGCTGCGGCTATGCAACACCCAGACACGGCCTCTGTGCTTCTGGCTCTCCAGAGACGTGGGCAGAACAGCTGGCAGGAGGCTTTTGCCACCCATACTGAGCCCTGCCTTTTTACAAAGTGAAAAGGAAAATTGATAACTGTAAATAGGTGGGTGTACTGTGCTTAATTCTTTAACCTCAGAGATGCCTCACTTAAATGGCTTTGTACTTGTAGTAATATACATATAAATATACTATATATATATAAAAAATAAAAAATATATAAATATAAAGATACTTGCTGGCCTTGCTGCTTCTGCCATACACAAATGGTTTTAAGAGGGATGCTAATTATATTGTTCTGCCCTTTGGGAGGGTGTATCCAGCACAGAAAGTGGTATCTTCTTGAGGCGACTGTTAATTTCTGCTTCTCTAGTGATTTATTGTACCTCGAATAATTAATCTTTGTCCTTAAAGGCAGGTATCATTCCTTGTGGTCTACTCTCTTGCTAGTCTTAACTGAGTTTAAATCATCAGTTGCTGCATTAAAGCAATGAACATGTTACTCGCATTGTGTAGTAAGATACTTTACAGTGTTTTCACAAATTTGGGTGTTTTGAATGGCAGTTCTACAGTTCCAAATACCTTCTAGTTAATAAGCAAAATAAATAAATGTGCAATAATGTAGTAAACAGACCATGAATCTGAATCACTTCTTGTTTTTCAAGCTGAATTTTTCAAGGAAATTAGTTTATGAACTAGATTTTGAAGTCTGGACTCCATCAATCTCAAGGAGAAAGAGCTGTAATTACATTCTCTCTCAATTCATGCTGCGTCTCTGCACTCTTTTTTTAGAATTTTTCTTTTTAATTCTATTATATTGAACTTAATTCTACATGACGAGTAGCAGAATCATGCAGATAAGTAACAGAAGAAATAGAATTGTTCTGTAAAGACCCCCACAGTTTGCTGTAAGGACGTGTATGTTTTCGTCACTTGCTAAGACTGCAGCTTTTGAGGGTGCATCAAACCAGCTTTAGACTATTGGCTAGGGTCCTGCAAACAGGAGTTTTGCAGCAACCCAAAACTCAGGTAGACTAACTTCTTCTTGTTTTATCCATTTGAATGGATTTTATTTTGCAGCTCATACTGAGCAACAAACTACTGCAATGGATGCCCTGTTTCTATTACTTTTGCTGTAAATGAGTTGAAGTCCTAGGACCAGGTTTAGTGTGGACATATATCTTAGCTAGAAGGAAGATCCTCCACAATTTTGCCAGTATTTTCTCACAGCTTTCTCTTTTCTGCTTTCTTGAACTTTGAAATATTGAATTTTCTTCTGTTACCGATGAAAAAATGTATTATAGTTGCATATTAATCTAGTTATTTTTCCCCTGATTTGAAATAGTGACTCTGTTAATTCCACTGATAAAATTATTTTTTGTAATTTTAAAAATCGGAATAATCTCGAGAGTAAGAGGTTTTCCTAGCGTACTTACAGTATTGATGTTTTATATCTGACATTAAGGCAAAGAAAATAGTAAATTCAGGAGCTGGGACACCCAGATCAGCGCTCGAGTCCGTGTCCATGGTCACTGAGCATGGGATTAACCGTGCTGTGCAGTTGTGAGTGGTGTCCCATGGGTGGGTCAGGGACACCCCGAGGCAGTTCCCTTCTTATACTCTGCTGGTTGGCCCCCCATCCAGAGGACAGGCGTGGGTCTGTTTTGTTTTGCTAGCACAGGCTGTATCCCATTGTGTGCTCTGCAGGCCATACGCGCCAGCTCCAGCACTGTAGACACAGCCCACAGAGTTAAGCATCCTAGACATGAGGAAGAAATTTTTTACAATGAGGGTGGTGAAACACTGAACAAGTTGCCCAAAGAGGTGGTAGATGCCCCATCCCTGGAAATATTCAAGGCCAGGCTGGACGGGGCTCTGAGCAACCTGATCTCGTTGAAGATGTCCCTGCTCATTGCAGGGGGGGTGGACTAGATGAACTTTGAAGGTTCCTTCCAACCCAAACTATTCTATGATTCTGTGAAAATATGATTTCTTTTCTTCTTGGTACCTCTTGTCCCTTCCTAAAAGACTACTCTTTTCACTCAGCTAGAGTTCAGTACTCCCAGTGATGTTGGTAGTGCACATGAGCACTGGTGGTCGCTTAGAAAACAAGAACCAACCCACCACACCTCTTTCCCATCACAAAAAATTGTGGCATACAAGAGAAACTTATATCTGGTCTGCCTGCAAGGAAAGAGGGCTTCATTAATATCAGCTTCTGCTATTTCTGACACTATCAAAGAAAATGAACAAAATGTGCGTTTAATTATAGTGAACCTGTCATTACCATAAGAGAAATGCTGTTCTTTGTGTAGAGGAGATGCAGTGATAAATCACAGTAAATAGCAAGTGCAGATAGTATGCCACTTTAAGCAAGTACAAATCACAGATATTACCATCTTTTTATTAGTAACCCATAGGTTATATAGCCAAAATGACAATATGTCTTTTACTGATTACTAATGAAAAGGTAATATCCCTGCTCTGCACTTTATATTGAGTGTAAGATAATTTGCAAATAAAAGATCAGGTATTCAGTAAAACTGAAAGGAATATTACTTCTTTCCCTGCACAATGGTTTTCTTAAAAATGAGTTGCAAATTGAAGACTTTAAGTTGCTAATATGTCATCCAAGAGATATTAGACTTGAAGGAGGATGAATAGTTTTAATTATGTGTAAATAGATTCATTAAGAGGAATGCAAAGGTCCAGCAATTATTCATTGTCTGGGATTAGATTAAGAATATTATGTTTAGAGTCTTGTATCTTAATAGACCACTTTAATTTCTGTTTATACCTATTATTCTGTTTCAAATGCACATTAATCTTCTTCTCAATGAAATGTATCCATTTATCTAACAAGAGGAAATGTTTTATGTTCCTAGCTATTCATGCAATTATTTGAAAAGAGTGGTAATTTACATTTTAGGTTGGCAATAAATACATTTTACTTTGTGCTTGCCATTGTTGCCTTGAGTATCTCTAGACACTGTTGAGCATGAGAAATTCTCTGCTGCAGAAGAGAAAAATGACTTTATAAACCAGGGGATTATTAATGGCATTTATATACACCTTGTCAGTGTCATCTGTTCAAATATAATAATTACTTCATTTCTAATATTTGCTTTCCTGTGTGAACTTATCTAGCTGAGTTTTAGTTTAGCTTCTGATGAAGAGACCATTTTTGCTGATTTACAAGACACTTCTTGTATGTGATGCAAATATCTGTTCTCATACACAGGATCATTTACATATACATGTAAGTAATACCTATAGGTCAGAGTTCAGAAACAAGCTAGAAAGCACTCACTTTTGTGTACTGTAATTATGGAAATATATATTGACAAGTAGTAATAGTGGTGTAAAGGCTTTCTCCTAAGCACTGTTGCTCTTGATTATACAGATGTAAATATGATCAGAACCAAACCTATTACATCTAGGCTTGTTAATCTGGGATAACATTGCAGTCTCACTGGCAAGTTAGTTTCAATTATAGTTCTTAACATATTCCCACACAGTTGCCTTGTATGAGTTTGTGTTTCTCAGGGGGCTTGAATATCATGGTTACCAAAAGACAGAAAACACAACACAGTAACAGAGAAATGAAAAGTATTTGGTGCCCCCAACCGGCCTCAGTTGAAGGGAAACCACTGTAAGAACATGCACTTTTATTTTCTTGTATTAGACAACATTTTGTGTCTGAATTTCTGCAGAGATGTAGTTATACTGTCATATATCGCAAGAAAAATGACAAGCACACCGTTCTATTCTGCATTGCTTTTTTTGTTGCAACTCTCTTTCACACCATGCCAACTTGAAGTCCACGTCCAGGATCTTGATGCAGCTCCTGTCCATAAGTTCCAAGTTCCACCTCTGGATACCCATGATTTAAATGTAGTGTGTGCAAGTGCAGCTAGAAAGCTGCCATAAATGAGAAGTGGATGGAAGGAGGCAGTCAGAAAAAAAAAAAAAGTCTCTCTTGGGTCCTAATTCTTAGAATTATAATTCTAGAATTCTGATTAGTTAATCTTTTTAGCCAAATCTGACCACCATCTTTCTACTTTTCCCATTGACCTTTCCAGGACACTTGAGGCAATTTGAAAAGTATCCTTGTAATTGTTACCTCCCTTGGATTAACTGGCTCCACAATCATCTGTTTTTCTGACGACTTCTACCTCTTCCTACCTAGTTCAGTTTTGTGTGAATGTGCCCAAAGTGCCTGTTTTTCAAGTCTGTTTTTCTGCTGCTGCCATATCAGCAAATGACCTTCTTGAACAGACTCAGTCATCATCTTGTGCTGGTGACTCATGGATCTGTTCCAGGCCTACTCTAGGACCTATTTGCTGCCATCTCTTCTTGCCCAGCTGTCTCTAACTGAAATTTGAATTGAATTCAGTTTTTTTTACCATTCAAGTACTGCCTCATACCTCCTTTCCTGATGTATATGGAAAGGTTTATCTCTATAAACTAGCATATTCGCTAATGGCCTGAGTGGTGTCTTTGACTCAATCTTCTCCATAGCAACTCATTGCCAGACCATGACAAGTCTTGCAGGTCACCTCTCTGTGTGATCTCCAGGATACCTCTCTCTTCCTTTCATCCACAGACATAAATCCCTTATTTGCATCCTCAGTGTCTTACATTGTGCTTACTGCAAAATCACTTTCTCTTGCAGTTCTGCCCTTACAATATCCATGTAAAATAAGGATGATACAATGATCTGTCTGGCCAGTCTGTTTGGCAGTCTCACCCCATGTCCATGAATCACTCCGCTGGCTCCTGTGTCTGTATTGCATTAAACTTAAATGCTTGTCTTCACTTTTAAAGCTGTTTCTTAGTCTGAACATAGTTCATCAAAGTTGTTCTATGCAGGAGTTGAGTTCTTTGATTAATATACACTAAGACAAATTAAATGAAAAATATGTCTTTTTCTCATTAGTTCAAAGTTTTCACTTGTGAGTCACAAGTTACCTCTTTGAATTAAAGCCTCTCTGATAACAAAATAGGTGTAAAACACTGGACAAAAGAACAGTCAGTTTCACAGAAAAAAACCCAAAACAACACCAAAAACATAGAGAAAAATAAAGTGTTTTGGTAAAATGGTACTGCAGTTGCAGAATCATAGAAATGTTAGCTGGAAGAAATTTCTAGAGTTCATCCAGTCCAAGGTCTCACTCAAAGCACAGGTGTCCCCAACACTAGAGCAGGTCATCCGTGAAGTTATCTAGCCAGGTCTTGGAAATACCCAGGGTTGAGGTTCCACCACCTTTCTAGGCAACCTTGTCCAGGCTGCATTACCTTCCTGAGAGGGTGTCCAGCCTGAAACTTCCAACTTCCAATTTGAGGTCATTGTCCCTTATTATGCCATCTGGCACTGCCAAGAAGAGTTTGGCTTCATCATCTTTGCAGCTTCCCTTCAAGTAGCTGCAGGCTGCTATTAGATCACCCATTAGCCTCCTTTCTGTAGGACCGAGCAAGCCCAACACCTGCAGCTTCTTTCCACAGGTCACTTGCTGCAGGCCCTGACCATCTTGGTTGCTGTCTGCTGGGTCTTCCTGAGTTCCTTCACATCTGTCTTGAACTGGGGTCCCAAAACCGGGTGCCGTTTTCCAGATGCAGCCTCAGCAGTGCCAACTAAAAGGGGACAATAAGCCCCGCCATGATGTCTGTTGATCATAGTGTTCTTTGTTCCTTCTTTTCTTTTTTAGGTAATTGCTTTGTGGGTTTTTTGTTTGTGGGGTTTTGTTTGTTTGGTTTGGTTTTGTTTTGCTTTTTCTGTTTTCAAGAAGAACATTTTCATTATAAAACAAATGAAAAAAATGGCCCTTCAAATTTTGTCTCCTTTTCCAAACCTACAAAACCAGCCGTTACTTAGTAGTTCAGTTTTGTTCCATTGATTTCATTTAAAAATGAATAGAAAATGATAGTTATATTTTCTTATTGTTTAGTTGTAGTGTTGAGATCTGTTTTACTCATTTAATATTTACTAAATGTGTTGCTGTTGATGTTGGAATAGGACAGTACACGTGTAACTATTCAATGCCCAACAGTAAATTCTTGTAGTCACCTGGCCAACTGTGCCAGAATGGTCTTGGCCCTACTGGGATGAAGGGAAGTTCATGCCCTTTCCATGGTGTGAGCCTTGGTAAGCATGTTAAGGATGTCAGACTGTTCGTGTCACCCTTTTGCCTTGAATGTTCAGCAGTTTGAAGCTCATACGTGTAAGGGATTAGCACAATAGTGATACTGCTGAGCTGTGATGATATGAATTGTAGACATTTCTGTTGATGTAGTGGCACCACAGGGCCTTGGTACAGACTCTTTCTGCTTATTTGCTTAACCTCCAGAATCAGTGCATAGCAAAAACATAATTTTCCATGCTTCTGTGGCAGAGGATGTGTTAAAACCTCACTGTTCGGCAGAGTGAATTCAAACAAGTGCAGGAAGAGCAGATCCTCGGGCATCTCAGTCTCTCCTGTGGGTGGATCTGCAAAATATTTTAAAAAATCCATAATCTAAAGTATAAGAGGATTAGAAATAAAGTATGACAAGTCAAACTTGCATTTTGAATCCATGTGTTTTATTAATTAGGGTTTTTTCCCATCTGTGGACTTATTTTGGATAACTTGACACTTTCTCACACTTTTGCAACTGATATTTAACCCTTTGGATCTGTTCAAAACATTATGAGGAAGCATTCATACTGATCTGTGCTGAATCACTATGGCTGATCAGATGGGAGAGGCATGATGTTACTCATCAAATTTAACAGTGGCAACAAGCAAGCCTTTCTGCCACTCGTATTTCACTCATGTGTATATATAAAACCTACTCTAGGTGCTGCTTGGCCAGTCGCTGTCACCCAATACTTAAATGTTTGTAGTGAACATCAAAGGAAACAAACTTGACTGAAGTTAATACTCCTAAAACTCTTACAGATTATTTTCAGTATGTACCATTTGCTTTTTGTGCTTTGAGTGTAAGCCACCTCTAGGGATCAGGGCTAGTGCCAAATTACTATTTCGGCTTTTAAATGACTTCCAATTATGTGGACTAGAATACCTCCCTAAAAGTCTCCAAACAGCGTATGTGATAATTACCTTGTATTTCAGTGTAATTTGGAATAGCTTGGATATTAAAATTGGGTTCATAAGGGGAAATGCGATCACCCTCAGTCACAACACCGAAGACTCTTTCTGTGGACCTGAGAAGTTCTGCTTGCCATAGGTATTCTTCTGCTGTCATTTCCACCTATTCTTTGTGAACTGAAGTGCCAGAAGTATCTGATACTGTGCATTAATTTTCCAGGTTTGCTTTGCATGTCCCATACACTGACAGTAATTTGTTTGTTTGTTTGGTTTGGTTTGTTTTTTTTTTAAGAATTGGTAATTTTCCTGGATTACAAGTGTGTTGAATTCGTAATAATATTTCCTCCCTTTTTTTAGGCAGTGTGCCTTCCTTCTTCTTGTATACCCATGTTTTGACATTCTGTTCTGGAGTCTCTCAAACTTACTGGAGTTATTTCTCCAAACTCTTGTCTAGTTTTAGGCACAATCAGGCATTTTCTCTTTTGATTTGTGCTTAACAAAGCTAACTAATGAAATTAATGAAACGTGGCAGGATAGCTCAAAAATGTTTACTATTTACATATTCATTTAAAACCTTGTATGAAATTTGACATTTTTAATAAACCTATTTACTGTAGATGTTGCCAAGGAGAAAAATATCTCATATTATTTATAATAACTTTTAATTTTTTGATTGATTGGAAAATCTTTTTTTCAAGTATATCTAATTCTTGTTCACGTATACACTTTCAATAACAAAACCCACTGAATATTAACTATACTGAATCTAAAACATCACATTCTTCATAGTGAAAAAACCTTCACTGTGTTTTATGGAGATCAGCCTATTTGGTGGATGTTATTTTTGGGGGGTAGAAATGCTATTAAAGAAACATGGAGAGTAATTTAGACTCACTCGTGGAGCAGCTCTCATGTTGCTTCTTGGATAGTTGTTGCCAGTGGCTCAACAAGGGTTGGGGGTGAAGAACAAGCCTTCAGCTGCACCAAGACTGAACCAACACTGCTTGGGGTTCCTAGAAGGTGGAGAGAGAGGAAAAAACAAGACTTGTCCTCACATCTTCCCAAGGTGGCAGTGACCCCTTTCCTGCCAATCCTTGGGTTATGTGTTCTTGCGAAAAGCAGAGGAGGCCATAGGCAGGATGTCTGTAGGTGCTTCTGGGCTCAACTGTACATTTCTACCATGGCTGAGTGCTGGCTCTGCTCTTCATCTGTTGGTCTGGGATATGCAATTAGTGTAATTAGAATTTTTAAAAAATTGAAAAGGGAAGGGGTATCCTACAGAGATTTGTATCATCAAAATGTCCAAGGAAGGAAGGGGGCAAGGGCACAGACATGAGCAGGGTCCGAAAAATGTTTGTGGTGAAATCTCAGTTCACCAAAGCAGAGGTTGCATTGGGCATGTTTCTGCATCCAGGCAGAGCAGTATTGAATTGGCATGCCACCTAAGTTATTCTTAGTGTATGAGGTCCCAGCAAGGTATCCTGCATGGTGTTAAATTGACTTACTTATGGAAGGATGCCTTGAGGTGCATCAGATGGTGATATGTCTTGTGACTTTTTACCAGTAGGTAAAAAGTAGCCATTACTCCTGAGTCAGTAAAAGCTGAATTTGTACGTTGCTTCCTTGCTGAATGCTTTCCAGAAAATGTGGTGTCTTTACTGATTTTTGGAAAAAAAAAAGAAAAAAAAAAAGTTTCCTTTTTGTTCAGAGGAGTTTGTTGGGTGTTTCCTGTTTGTGGCTTTTGAGGCCTAACTAGACCAGTTACAGTTGTGAAAGGTTGTAAATGCACTTAATCATACAGAGCCCAGAGACTTCTGCAGCACTGCAGCAGGAGCTAAAGAGTGGAAAATGCAACATACTGGACAATATGGCTCCAGTGCGGCTTGTCTCTTTGGGTAATGAAAGTATTCATTCATACATCTAGTCCTTTGCTGATGACTTCTTTCCCTGACGCAGAAGTTACTAAGTATTTGAAACAGATGTTGCCTCCCAGTCTGATGAAGTCTTGCTTTAACAGATCGACTCAGTTTTTCATCTTGTGGTACGTCAAAAAGAGTATTTGACCTTCTCACGATGTATGCTAGCTGCCAGCTCATTTGTTTTCATCTCTCCAGGGAGCATATTCCCTCCAAACATACTCTTCTGGTTGTGTTTTACACCCTTCAAGAAATGAATCCGGCCTTTCCACTGAACCTCAGCAGGCAGGTGCCTCTTCCAAAAATGCTGCTTATTGCAGCTGGAAAGGAAGGCCAAAACCAGAACTTAAATTCTTGTAAGCACAGTATCCTTCCAGGTCAGGCTGATTTCAGACACAGCCTAATGATGCTTGTGTTGTATGTGTGCAATGTGTAACTGGAGGACTTAATTTTTCAGACCTGGTAACGGCCACTCAGTGCATATTAACATGATTTCGGGAAGTGGAGGTTTGTTCCCCAGTATTTGGTTTGTTTTTTTCTCATAAAATTAATATATTTTGTCGGCAGTCAATAAGCACAGTCTTTAAGATTTTACAATATTTGAGTTTGTTTTGAAGTTAGCGTAAAATACAAATTCATACTGTTCTCATGCTGTTTCCTACTTTTAATTTCCTCTCCATTTTCTTTTGTTCTGTCCGACTCTCACAACAATTTGCAAAGTGGGCAGATATCTGAGGGAAGCAGATACAGAAGAAAAAAACTTCTGTTTCGTCTTGCAGGTTTTAATTTAGAAAGCCAGCACATTACAGGTGCTAGTGTTTTAGTTGCCCGTGAGGAATTAGCAAGTGATTATGGTAAGAGTTTTCCTTGTTTCAGAGACTGATAATGATAGCTCTCAGAGAAGATGAAGATAGTGCTGCAATAATTAACTTTTTCCTTTCCTATTTTGTCCAGTTTAAAAACAAATGCTTTTGCTGTTAGACTAAAAAGGCGAGTAAAAGGTACCTGTGAAGGAAGTGAGAAGCAGAAGTGACTACATCATTGTAATAAATTGGTATCCTCCTTATTTTTTTAGAAGCTCTAGACTTGGGTCTGTGTGAAGGAAAACCATCTTTCATGTACAAAAAAAAAGCAGAACAACTTAGACATCAGACAAAAATAAAAAATTAGCATTGTGTTATTTTTGAATGCTCCATTTCTTGTGATCCAGGCCCTCAGGAAACTCTGCCTCTGAAGAGAAAATCAAATGAACTGTCAGGTTTATCTCTTTGTGCCACATATGTTTACTTCTAGCTGGTATTTAATATCTCCTTCTGTCCTTCTGTGACTTATGACCATTTTGGGAGAGGAGAACATAAGGTCCCTAGTAAAAAGTTTTCTGTTTTAGAAACTCCAAAGCAAACACATTTAATGTAGCTATCAATCTCATCAGCTGGGAAATGTTATATATTATGGGAAGTGGCATATAGCATACAATAACATTTTAACATCAGCGTAGTTGGTCTTTTTTTGCTTTTTGAACTTGTTATCTCCATGTACCAGCATTTAAAATAAAGATCAAGAAGAGGCCAGCTCTGGCAAATTTGAGGGCAGTTCTAATTCTGTACATCTGCAGTCACTTCTTTTCCAAGCTGGGCATACAATTACACAGTGTAATCCCTGGCATCTCACTCCTCATTAAAGTAAGCTTTGCCACTAGAAAACTATAAAAAAATCAGAGAAATAGAAATTATTAGTCTAAATGCTTGGTTACCAATCCTGTCCATCGCTGCTAGAATGATTATATCTGCAAGTAACATGAGGATTTTAACTGTGAAACTGCAGGTTTTAAAACTCAAGTTGTTTTGCCTCATTTAGATGCAGATCTAAAAGAACCATGAGTCCTGCTAGCTTAAATAATTTTATATCTACAAGTAATTTATGTACTTTCCTACAGAAAAGTAAAATGTAGTTGTTACTCATTTTTTTTCATGATAGACTAGCATTAAGTTTTTCAGTTTGGTTCTGATTTCCAGATTTTCCTATTATTCATGCCACTTAACCACTGCTGCTTATTTTTGCTGTGTTCTGACCTCCTAGTTTCTTCAAAATAGCCAATATTGTAACTGAAATGTCATTAGTGTTTAAACTTGCTTGCTCCAGCTTTGAAGAGGAAAAAGTGTTCTAGCAACCTTGAACATTATTATTTGAACTGCTCCATCATTACATTGTAGGTAGCTTATTGGTTCTATTTGTTGTCCTTCATTTTTTCTATGTTCTGTACATTTTTTTAAATTACGATTCCCTTTTCTTAATCTTTATAACTAGCTCCTGCCCACATCATCATTAAAAATTACAACTTAGACATAAGCATGTTTTCCTGCAGTTACATATCTGGTAGATGTATCTGTTCTGTTCATCTTTGGATGAAGTTGTAAACTAGCAGGGGTGGACCTTCCATGTGCTAGTACATCTTGTATCCAGACTTCCCCCACAGCCCAACATAATTCTTACAGAAGACCTACATTCCTCAAACAGAAAGAGACAGAACATCCCCGGTCACTTCAACCTGTTTAATTGTCTCCAATAACCTGCTTTCTAGTGTGCAGAAAAGCACTTGAAGATAAGAGATGGAAAACTGGAACAGAAGAAGTCACCAAAGACCCAGACATTAATGGTACCTATAAACTTGCCAACTTGATCACTAATCACTGGTGAGATAAAGGCTAGCCATAATGTCCAAATACAAAGACGCTGAAACAGAAGTAGTGGAAATGTAGTCCACTACAAAGGGCATCCAAATCCGGAAAGATAAATCTCCTTGGATGCAGAAACAAAAATCAGGGGTCGAACAGAAGCATTAGTTTTCTAATTACACCATCAAATGCCATAGGCCTTTCAGTTATCTCTTCTCAGTTCACATTGTGCTTTGTTCACAATATCCCTCATGATTTTGCCATAGTTACTGATGTGCTTTTAGCATTATTGATAAATAACCACTGCTGCCTCCTCATGTTTTGGTTTCAGACTTTGGTCTCTTAAAACCTTAGCATGTTTTATTAGAACAAATAATGTTTAGAGATTGTCAAATTTTGTCTTTGAAGTTACCAGAAAAATACATATTCTACTACAAAAAATGTACAAATTCAAAGTTTTTTGAAGCATTTAGTCTTTATTCTTTTCACATAGCCCTTTTTTTCCACTTTTAGATAATAGAAGATTCCTAAGGACTGTTCATTTGCAGACATTCGGAATTTTTATAATGTCTGGGTATGAGAATGCTCTTTATCTGACACTGAGTTCTTCTATTATGTATTAAAATATTCCTTCAATACTGACATAAACCAAATGAATATTTGTGTTTATTGCTTACAGCATGTGCTACTGGATTTAAGAGACAGAGGGAAAGTTAGCAAACTGCATTAGGAATGAGCGAGTATACACTGAAATAGAATAATAGGTTCATGAAGGAAATTAAAACCTATAGGTGGGATTTGTCAACTAGTCTCTTTTTTATAAAGGAAGAAGTTGATAAATCTGAAGTTTTCCTTGTGAAAGCCTTAATTTGTGTGATAAGAAACCAAACAAATTTTTAAAAATTACATCAGGGTTTCACACATTTGTATGGATTTTGGACAATGTCTGCAAGGATTGCCTTCACCTCCACAATGATTTTTAGGTATCACTGGAGGAAAGGAAAAGGGACTTGTGTTTTTATTCTCTGTTCTTGTTAATTCTGATCTTATCTTCTAATATTTTACCATATAAAATAGTGAAGTCCACTCCAGTAGCATTTGTTATGCTATAATGCTTACTTCTCCTTTTTATACATAAGGTCTCAAAACTGACATATCCATTCAAGCAGATTATAATTTGGCCTGTGCTAGGAAATATCTGGTATGCACTGATGCTTAGGCACCATACTGCTCAGCAGAAATGTCTGAGAAATACTCCAAAGTTTGTATTTTAAAATGTCTCCATTCTTTGCGTAATCAAATCTGACAATCATATGCTCAGGAAATGTCCTTTCAAATGAATGAAGAGACAAGATATGTGAATGAAATGTTTGCCCATTCAGGATAAATTCATTTTAAGGCAGCTTTTTTTTGGATAGGGACATGTGAAAGAACTCCTTATACTAATTTATGAATCCTTCGGAAACTTTAGCTCTCCATTTAGTCTGTAGTGATTGCCTTATTAAACGACAATTTAGCAAGCATTTAATAGTTTAACAAGAACATAGTTGTCATTATTTGATGGGTTATATAAAAGTGTTATTGATGCCAAATTTGTTGTACCTTGCTTCCTATATTCACATTTTCACAGCTTAAATAAGAGGTGAATTAAATTTTCTTCTCTTGCCTGGCACTTCCAGCTTTTTTTTTTTTGTCTTCACATCTATTGATGTGTATGTTGTATTTCTACTGTTGAGATAGCTACTGTATTAGCTTTGAACATTTGAGCTTCCTGGAGGATTTTATTTTTTTATATACAGAAAATCAAACTAGCAGACCAATTAAAATGTCAAAGGAATACTAACAGTTTGACAAGCAAGGATTGAAGAGAGCAGGAAATACATCATCTAATTAAATAGTGGTCATGCTATTTTGCTGCTTAGGCAAATTAAATATGAGATACATAGCTTAAAGCCTGGAGCTTATGCTTGGAGTATTCTGTCAGAAATCGCTCTTTATGCCATTGATGAAACCTGATCTCATTGTAAATAAAATATTAATTTTGATTAATGCCATGTATAACTCACCTTCTAGCATGAATCCATAGATTAATGCATTTGGTAACGTTGTTCAGTGTTATCAGCTTTTAAGTACAGTTTTGCTCTACCTAAAGCTGTTTATCTGTTTCAGTAGTTGTTATAATACCAAGAATTATTCTGTTAAAGCATTACCTAGTCTATTTATCTCATTACATATATATAAAAGAATGGAGCCACTAACATCCTGGAGATACCAGAAACAGGTTTGAAAACACATGCTTTAAAAACCTCCTATACCAATTAATTAAAATCTTTGAAACATTTGAACTCATTTGAAGAAAGATGCAAAATGCTGGGTTAGGAGAGGAAAAGAGAGACCAAGGCCTTTTGCAGGGTCTGTGAAGAGTCTAGGTCTAATTTTGACTTATGTGGGTTATAGAATGTCAGTGGCGACTGCTGGTGGAGCGCTACATGGCAGCGTGTTGAACTGTTCAGAAGTGCATTTTTGGAATGTTATGCTGAAGTCGATACATATTGTATCTGCAATAAATGCAAAAATGATTACTATACTCTTATTGTCTGAGGTTAGAATGAATAACGCCATTTTAGACCCAAAGAATGTGTGAGGAAGAAAATCTTGAAAGGCAAAGCAATTTCTTTTCATCTTGCTGGAAACTGTTCCATTAGGATTATAAAACAGTAAGTAAAATGTTCAAGTTCTATTGTATTGCAGGTTTTCCTACATATTCATTATTCTTTATATAAGCATGTAGAAAGAGGTGGAACTAAAGCAGACAGTCTTGCTTTCTAGCTGCTGTGTTTCACCAGCTGCACGCTCATTTAGGCGGTATTTACCCTGGTAATGATTATTTTAATGAAATCACAGTCTAAATTGGTGGTATCAGGGAGCAATCCAGGAAGTCAAATGATTTAGTACCAAATTAGCAGATAGAGAGGGAAGCACTGAGAAGTTCACTTGCATGGTTCTTCAAATTTTTATGTTCTGCACAAATAATCAGACTGAAGTGGAAACAGTACATAATCTGCCTCATCTGTCTTCTCCAGTACTCTGTTCAGCAGAAGAATACTGAGCCCTAAAACGTCTGAAATGAGGGAGAAAATGGAACTTGAGGCTGCCAGCGTCAAACTGGCTTGAAAATTAGCTGGACAGTCAGGCAGCCCTTTCAAACTGTTGCAAATGAGGAAAAGGTAGAATATGTAGTCCCCCTTTCAGCCGAAACATTTTCACTAGGACAGATGCTTTAGAAATTATCTTGTAAAAATAATTGTGCTGAGACTTTTAATGAGTTCAGTCAACAGTCACATTTCTTACCAGAAAATTTGCTTTCAGAGTTTTCTACATAAAGTAAGAAGACAGGAATAAAAATTGTCCACCGAGACTGTTCTGGGGTATGTGACATGGCAATGATACTCAGCTAGATCCCACCTAATTTTAGGTACATAACCAAGAAGGCTAATTTAGGAGTACTAATTGTCTGCCAAGATGCTGTCCATAACTTACCAAGACACATAGGCAACTACAGCAGACAATTCAGGTCTCAGCAGGACTTTCTTTGGGAGGTTTCTCTTTGTCTCTACCAACTATAGCAGAGAATGCACGGCAACCATGTCCCCATCACCCCGGCGCCCTGGTACCTGCAGTTAGTTTCAGACGAATCTTTACTGAGGGAATTGTTAAATCTTTGCATTTTGCAAAAAACAGTCCCAAGGAGGTGCACCCAACTAGAGAATAACACTAAATCTGATCAAGCTTAAGTCTTGGTTTTCCGACATTGCATGCACTGGACAACAGACTTAGATGACTGTTCTCTGTTGAACTTAGAACAAAAAATTACAGACGAAGGGACTGAAGACTGTTTACCCAGAAGAGTGTTTAGTCTTGTAACTATTGCTTGTTCAACAGGAGATAGCCTTGAGTAAGAGTATACTGCAACTTTTGACTACATCTATATTCACGTAAAACCAAGTGCTACCCCACTTTAATTTCTTGACAGGGGCAGAAAACTTCTTTTTGAGTTTTGGCATAAATAGACCAATCAGCACTTGAGAGCTAGTAACAACTACTTTGTTAAATGTGCTTTGATTTTTGCCTTACATTTTCTGCTACATGAGTGAACTTAATTATGCTTCTCTTGTGTTCTTAAAAAAGTAAGAAGAAATTTTAGTACCGCAAGTTTAATCACTGTATTGTTCTGGTAGTTGATCAAAGATAACAGAAAGTGGATTCTTCTTTCCCCATCTGAAGTTGGTAATGATTTCAGCAGGATGGGTAGATGGCTTTTTTGATTGTGAGTAGCTTGATGCTTGTTTAGCATGGATGTTTAGCTATAGGCAGAGCAGAAGAGTATGCATTTATATCTGGGGAGCAGACAGTAGGATAGGTGTTTATTTTTACCGTCTATACAAATGGTAGAAGAATTCTTATTAACATTTATATTGATTTTTTTTCTGTCTGCTTACATTGCTTTATGTGCCCTTTGTATTTCTTTCCCCAACAGTTTATCTGTATAGAGTAAAGGAACCGATCCAGTGTCCCCATCTGACTTCTCTGGCCTCTAGATTTCCATATGTCTTCTATATTTAGGACTGTGTAGTGCTCAGTGCTGAAGGCATGAGTATGTGACTGCTAGGACACTTGAGTCAGAAAAAAAAAAAGGCAGAAAATTTGGTATTAGGGCTAGATATCAAAAGGATAATCTAATCTACAGATGATATCTAGGAGCCTGGATAAACTTAGAGTAGACTTTCTTTCTGGGTTTATGATCAGGATATTGTGATAACTGTCAGCTGAGGTCAGGGAGGAGGCAAAACCAGTTTCTGGTGTTTCTTTACTTGAACTTCTTTTATAATTTTTCTTTTAAAAGTTTTGTGAAGGAGAGTTGGAAACGTGGTCTTGAATTTTATCTGTGTGGAGTCTTTAAATAGAGATAAAGGCATAGCTCTCAAGGGTTATTAAGCTGTTATTGTTCTTCAGGGCTTCTTGCAAATGCAGGCTCATCCATTTAATCAATATATTATAGAACTGTTTGAATTTCATCATCTGTGCAATAGAAATACTGAAATGTGCTGGATGTTTCCATTTTTAACTCACTGATCAGTGTTTGAGTACTTGGCTGTTTGTAGGAAACACCAAACTCTGCCAACCATAAATTCTTCTAATTGTGAATGATGCCTTTCTTAAATTTGGTGATTGATAAGTACGTTGATAGTTTGAAATAGCAGGCTTCGAAATATTTAATAGTGAACTTCTGATAAGATGCAGAAGCAGTTTGAGGTAAAAGCCTTGCTTCGAAAAAGAAACCACCACCTTCTCCCTTACTACAAAAAACTCTTAATGTGATATCCAAATTGTTAAATTAATTTTATCTACAAATCAGAGTTGAATATTTCAGAGTGATCCCTTCCTTCTACAAAAGGACTGAGAGGTGATCTGATAATCTGAAGTAGCTTTAAAATGGTGATTGGGTAAGATAACAATTCAGAGGGTAAAAGTTACACCACAGTCGAAGTAGCTGTTACCTTTCATGTGCTGACATTGCCCCCTTATGAGGGGGGTCCCAGCAAGGTTCTGCAAATTTCTTACGATTTGAGTCACCAAGAAAAAGCACACATAATTTTTTTTCCCCAGAGCTGAAAGTGAGTTTGCATTCTTTTCATGGTTTCCAAGGATACTAAGGCTGGACAGTGGATCGTGAACATCTTTCATAATTCAGGCTATAGACTTGTGGCCCTGTTCATTAGTAAGCCCAGTAACTCCTAATAGAAACAGAACCAGAACCTTCCTTTGTCTGTTTACTCAGTGATATCTTACTCCAGCCTTCCTGATAAAAGAATTTTCACGTCATTTCCAGTTTTCATGCTCCTTTCTTCAGCTTCCAGTCATATGATCTTATAATGCCTTTCTCTCTGAAGAAACTGGTATCAGAGGTTACTCTTCTCATTACAAATCTCTGAACCGGCCTTTTGATAAGCTGTTAAATGTGAACTTCCACTGAAGACAGATGATGTAACCCGTGTTTTCCAGACTTTGAGTTACTGTTGAGTTTTTAACCTTCTCTGAGGTCATCTGTCTGATATGAATTAAAACAATCAAGTTGCACTCAGACTTCCAGCAGAAACCATAAATGTGGATTTGAAAGAACTGTCATTGTTTTTCTCCTTTTTAACCCAAATAATGTGCCACCTGCATACCCCACCTCAGAAATTAGATGTATATCTATTTATGATGAAATACCTGTGTACATCATTTGATGAAACAAATAAACAACACTGGGGCAATAACCAGTTCCTGCAGGATCAGACTGATTAGACCCTAGTTTGTTAGCAAGTCTGTCAGTTAATTCATTAATATGATTGTGGTGGTTGTACCACATTTTTTTAATAGTTTAACTGTCATATTAGAGCAGGATATAGGCTAATAAATCTAATCCTAGAGCTCCTCCTGTCAACTGAACACATAAATTTATTAGGGTAATATGTAGTGTGTTTTTCCAGGTGTGTTTTCAGTTAAGTCATTCTAACTAATATTTCTCTTTTTCCATAATATATTTATTGAAGTCTGTGTCAGTTATCCACTCAGGTTTGGGGAGGGAGGTGGGGAGTTGTATGTGAGTTTAAGAGCCCTACAAGCCTTTAATTATCTATGTCAGCTTTTCTGTTCTGTCTCACCTCTAGGCCTCTGGAACTTGCCCAGTGTTTCAGGATTTATTAAAAATAAATATCAAAAGCCCAGAGATGCGGTTTTTTTCAGGCCACAAATTTGCTTGGACATTTCAGTTGCTTAATTCAAGCATCTGAGGTTGAGGACTCTCTGCTAAGAGTATGGAAAATGTATGTTTTTAGGAGTGGCTTGGTTACCTATTCGAACTCTCTGACCTGTTTTAAAACCCATTTGGATATATATATAAAAGGACAAAGCCAAGAACTGTTCCGCAGGGAGTGGAAGTTCACTCCGTTGGTGCCACCGCAGAGGCCGCTGTCTGCGAGGCGTCTGCATGACACGCTTCCTTGTAACGCTGTACCTAAGACCAACATAGATAATATGAATAATTATGGTAATAAATAATAACGTAATTAATATATAAATCTTTAATATAACTGTCTGTGCTACTAGAATAACAAGGAAAGATGGTGTTTAGAAAGTCTGAGAATAGTCAGGAGGAAAGAGCTAAAAAGGAAGCAGATCATTTTTGCTAATGAAATAGCAGTCTGTGTCTCAGGTCTTAAAATGCCATCTAACAGAAGCATCTAATAACATCTAAGAACATATAAAAGAAGCAAAAGAGAAACAATATTTATCCCAAATCAGAAGGAGCTGTGTTTCCAGTCCCCAGCACTTCATCTGACCCTTCAGACACATGCATCCCCTGGAGATCTGCAATAGGGTACAAAGAGAAGTGTCCCCAGCAGTAAGGAACAAAACCACCTTCAGAGCAGCTTCATTTTCTTTAAGGCCTTGCAAACCTCAGTTACTACACAGCAAACCATTTTATACTGATTAATGTTAAAACAGAAAGGAGTGAACCATGATAGTATGCTGAAACAGAAAGTTTCCTATATACTGACCCTTAGGAAGGAGCCTTGAGTCAGGCTTAATCATAGCACAGCAACACTAAGCGGAGAAATGTGACTCAAGAGCCACTGAGGAAGGGAGTGGTGAAATGGTATATGCTTTTGGGATAACAAGGAAAAACAATGTTTAGAAAGTCTGAGCCTCAGACACTTAAAGAATTATCTGCGAAATGTGTACACGCACACAACGTCTGTATTGTGTTGTTAAAATTAAATAAAGAACATAAAAAATTCTGTGGACCCAGGTTGTTGTCTTCAAGGAATGAGGAGAAAGCATCTTGGTCCTTAACCAAAGTAGGCTGTGATAGCAGGTGGAAGTGACAGGACTTTTCCTGTTTACTTCGCTGATCTGTCAACCTCAGGAAAGTCACATAGCAGCAAAACACTAATTCACTAATGCAGCAAAAGGGATTCTAGGAGTTCAAAGTCAAGAGACACCATTAGACCACCTGTTCTTACCTTTCCTGCATCAAATTGCATAAAATTCTATTCAACGTTTGTAGTGATCCCACAGCATGATATAGTTTAGGTCTTTGAGGAAGACATAGTGAAGCTTGATAGTTGAGAAATGGACAGCAGTTTTTTCCCTTTTATTTTCTTGCTGTGATTCCTTTCTAATAAGAAACCTTCCTTACTTCTGGTTTGTGTGGGTGCAAGTTCCTGGCATTTGTTCCTGACGTAGCGTTTTCCACAATGAGGAACTCCAAAAAAGCCTCTGCTTTGCTGCACCCCATCTGTGGAACTCAAAATGAGAGCCGTCTGTTTGACTTCTGCTACTCCAGGAAGGCTTGCAAAAAAACAAAAATAGGAATCCTACCATTTTACAAATTGTGTGAAAACTGAAGGTAGCAAGACTTGAGCCCTGAAAGGGGAAATGCGACGATTGCTCCTTTGTAAAACGTCTGTTTGGCTGAATGGCTTCTGCTGCATTTCCGTGTCCTACAAGAAGTGACCAGGACGGTGTTGTTTAAAATGTGTGAATACATGCATATGTTTGACGTCTTTCACTTTTCAAAGACGATCACAGGGTGTATCAGTAATTTGCTGAGGTAGAAGTGATGCAGAAAAAAATCATTAACACGTGAAACACCTCAGCTGGATTAAAACACAGCAGAGCGGATTCTTGGTGGTGCCTGATCCTCAAGCTCCAATACTCAGCAGCCTGTGGCACACAGGAAGAGAGCTCTGAAGGACCTCACTTTTGCCTCTGAAGAGGTAGAATAATCAAACCAACTCTCAATTATTTTGTTAAAAACATTAGAATAAAAAATTAGAATTATGTGTTTTGATAAATTCAGTCTTTCTTTAAAATTCCATCCTTCTTTATCAGGTGAACTCCCTTTATTCATATTTTCCAGTCATTTTTCTAGCATAGTTAGTAACGCCTTCTGTGTACACTATTTTTTTTTCTTCAGACTTCTGGAATAGTCGTGCTATTGCAGATGTTATTGAAACAGAACATCTGTATGGTAAGATTATTGGGGTTTTTGGATGCTTGTCCAGACTGAAAGATGCATATCCAGGGTAAATATTTTCTAACATTTATCCTAAAATATCAATCTGGACAGAGTGGAATGAAAAGTTCTGTTTTATTAGTATCTTCTAAAATAATCTTTACAGAAACGAAATCATATCTGTTTTATTGTGGACAAGCATTATATACTTATGGACAGCTCAGCTGACACTGTCATCGATATTACTCTGCAAAAGGAATGTCAGCAAATAAATAAATGTAAAATCAGGGCACATTTGTTAGGAATACAGAGATGACTTTCTTTTGAAAACAGGTTTGTTAATCCATCTGCTTTACTATGGATATCAAAAGGAATAACCCACAAGAATAGTTATTGAAAAACATCTTTTTTTTAATTCGTGGGCACTCCACCTCTCCAGAGATTTAGAAATTTTTGTAATCACAGTTACTGACAGTTCTTGATTCAGTAAAACTGAGTGGAAAATAGATTCAGTTACTACAAAAGTCCTTGCATTTTTCACTTAACTTTTTTCCCAGTTGAGTTTATCCCCAAACTCAACTTCTTGTTCTGGAATAAACACACAGAAGGCACATTTAAAAATACAAGTTATTTTGAAATAAAGAAATTATTTTCCTGGAGAGAAGGGAAAAAAAAGCCAAACAAACCCCACATTTATTTAAAATACACTTTGGATTGAAGAGGTCATTCAGCTGTAACTGTTATATGAAATCTGTGTCTGTGTTTAATTTAGTTTCTCTGTCATTTATAAAGTACTTGACATAGTTGTACAGCACCTAACTTTGGACTTGGAAAACACCAGGGCTACATGAAATACTTAATTAAAGTCTAAAGAGATTTTCTGATACAATTTGATAGATAGGAAATTTTCCCATGTATTCAGCCCCCTTTACCAATAAACATTTTGATTGCTAAAATTACTGAAATGCTTTTATCAAGTGCTCTTCTTTACCGAGTCCTTGTGTAAAGCAATAGTTATTCTGTTGGAAAGGAGGAAGAAAGGTAGTAACTTTCTCTGAATATACTCCTGACTATGTGGCATTTTCAAGACCTGTATTAAATGCACTATTGCACTGAAGTCTTGAGAGTCCACAGCTTGTTGTACACATACTCAGGTGCTCATAATCCTTCACCTACTTATGTGGGCACAGAAGGAGGGTTATTAGTGTTTACTAATGTATGACATCAGTTTTAGAAGCTGAGGTGAAGTTATATCGGAAAGTGAACCAGAAAAAGCATTTTTGAACTTTATGTTAGTGGACGTACCTTACGAATCTGTGAAGCAGATGGCTACTGTGCAATCAGATGGATCAAATATAGCCCTCAACAGCTGGTGATTAGACTTGAAGATCCAGTAAGAAGTAATTCTTTTGGCTATCACAGACGGTTTTTGTTTAATATTAAAAACTTCTATTTAAGGCTGAACAAGTTGCTCTTCAATTCAGTATCCTTTTCAAGGTAAAAGTAAAGATCCTATATGTGAATCAAAATTTTGGGGATATATAAATCTTCCAAAAATAGTCCAAGATTCTGACCACAGCTAAATTCTTATTTAAAGTCCTTGAAGACTGTATTTGCATAAATTATTTTTAATTTCCTTTGTCGTGCTGATTGTGCCCCCTTGGAAACAATTTATGAATTTGTGTTGAATCCTAAATAGGATAAGCTGAAATATCTTTGAAAAGAGTAGACACCTTTGAAAAGTTGAATCATGCCATTCCAGTGGTTTCTAAAATAGATGTGTCAGCTTTTCATTTTGAAAGAATGTGTTTTGAAACCAAACAAAATTTTAAAGGCTTTTAAAAGGTGATTAAGTAACCCAAGAACAAAATGAATCATTTTATTGAGTGAAAGTAGGATTAAAAATTGTGGGGTTTTCCCATTTCATTTCATCAACTGGGTGAAAAAAAAAAAAGCCACAAACCACTATCAGAATTTCCATTTGGAGTCAACCAGAACTGATTTTTCCTCTGGTTTTGCTTTGGTTTGGCTGCCTGCATAAGAAGACCGTTATTTACATAGTATTACCCCTGGGTTGTTGAGTCTCATCACCAGCTCCTACAGGTAACCATGACATATTGTCATTGGAAACTTTCTTGTTTATGAACTCCGTCTTAGAAATTGCTTAGGTCTTCTTCACTTCTTACTCCCACTGAGTGTTGCTAACCTTTGATTAAAAATCTCATATTCAGCCTTAGTTTTCATAAGCAGTTTATGATCATACAGTTTGTACAACGTGTTAGCACTGATTATTGGTTAAATCTTCATAATTATCCCACTAATGGTTAGGAAAAAATTATATCTGCTTTTGGCTATTACTTTTCTGGGCCAACCAAGCCAAGCTCTTTCAGTTTCATCTTGTGTTGAATACACTTCCATGACTTGATCATTCAATTGGGCCTCCTTTGCTCTTGCTTCAGATTCATTTCTCTTTCTTGAACAGTGGCCAAAATTGTACATGGTATACAGGATGTAGATTCCAGACAGTGCTGCTAATATTCCTCTGTCTATACTGGAAATACTTCATCTATTAAAACCCAAGGTCATATTTATCATTTTTTCCACAGAAACCTGACACTGATGGTTTTTAGCTGTTCTTGACCCACCCATATGGCTCTTTTTTCTCCTCCGCTATTTTGGTTGAATAGCTTCAGCTTAAAGCCAAAATTATTAATAGGATGCAGTCTTCTAGGACTTGTATCTAGCTCCTGCTTGATGGTTGGGTATTTCTGAATTGGCATTGACATGTTTCTTTTTTTTCAGAAATTGCTACTTTCAAAACTGTAAAAGAAACCTCTGGATATAATCTGCTTTCATCTGTCTGATTCCAGCCGGCTTTCATATATTTCTCTTTCCTTTATTTTCTTTATATATGTCCCTCACAGATATGTTTTGTATACTTTCAAAATAATGAAATCTTGGGCTTCAGATCAGTCTCCTCCTCCCTTTTCAGAGAGAGGTAAAATTCCACCATTCTCTGGACATGACTGGCATTATTAAATGTCTGTACAGAACCATATATTCATTTCAGGTGCCACTTTTCTCAGTGTTTTGTAAAGGTTACCAAAAGGTAATCTCTACCATGACAATGAGGGTGTCAAGCCTTGCAATTGCTTCCATGTCAGATGGGTTAGTTTCTGAATATATTTATCAATTCCTATTAGTCATGCTGTCTTTCACCTTCTGTTTTTCAGCAAAAATGTATTTGCAAAACAAGTCAAATATTAGTTTAGGTTTTGGCTCATGTTGAATTGTTCAATATTTTGCTCCTTATCCCTTGTAAATGCTCTTTCTCATCTCAGTTTTGTTTGAACCCATGTTCAGACCAAGTAGTTCTGCAGTGGTACCACAAGGTCCCTCACATCATGTAGGATACAAACTTCAGAAGTTTTTCATCTTCAGCTTAAACAAACTTCACGTCCCTGCTCCACCTTCTTATCCCTTTCAAGTCTCAGTTCAGAACATATCTTCTCACTCATTCTCACGTTTTCAGGTTTTGTCAGAAAACACTTTCAAAACTTTCAAATTACATGTTTCAGTTACAGTATCTTAATATACTCCTTTGCCAGCTGTGTGAGGCGGAGCAAAAATCTGGAGGCCAGTTCAGGTGCCTTAGTGTGCAAATACTGCTCCTTTTTCTGGTTATTTCTTACTATCTATGTACAATATCTGTGTCGTTGATGTCTACTGGGAATTGTTGATGATAAGGCTGGATACATTTTAGGGTTAATTTGCACAGGAGTGAATGCCACCAGCGAGCAGTGCGGCTGCTCCAGCAGGAGCAGGAAGAGCGGGGAGACAATTTTTCAGCTTCATATCTTCACTGGCATTGTTTGCTGTGGGAGCTGGTCCACTCCTCAGCAAAGACTTGAGTCCAGAACTCAGAAAATCTCACTCTCTTAGATCACGTAGGTGACTGAAGCCAAGCTGCACTTAATCTTTTAATGAAAATACTTCCGTTTAAAATTTAAGGCACTTCTTTCTTCACCATTCCTTCTACCATGTGCAGATTTAAAAAAAAAAAAAACCCTGTGAATGAATTTTTTATATTGGTTAATTTGGGAGTAAAATTAAAGACACTAGACAGATGCAAGTAGCTGAAGTCATAAATTTTGTGCTGGACTTCTGAAAGTAGTGCCTTTACAGAAATATCTCTAATGAGAACAATGTCCCCATAAGTGTTAAACTGTGGGCACACAACCTCTTCCATGGAAGAGGCTAAATAGTCCCCGTATCTGTATGTTTACATCAGTTACATATTAATATTTCTATGTATTCTGTGGACATAGCAAAATCACTCCAGGTTCAGTAATTGGTTTCCATAGTAGTTTGATTAGTGCATAACAGAAAATGGATAAAAATAGATATTTTGCAATTATGGAGGTAAGACACCAGCTGCGTTCCTCCTGCTGCTTAAAATCTGTTGAATCTTGATTACCTCTTATGGGCCAATGTAGTGAGGATAGGGAATACCAGTGCAGTGTGTAATATTCACACCCCGCCAAGGAGAATGCATTCCCTCAGCCTTCCTGCAGGGAGCTTTGATTTTGGGACCATGGGAGAGGGCATCATTGCTGACTTCTCCTGCGTTACACAGGGGTGGTCAAAGGCTTTTATGAAGAGCAAGTGTGAGCACAGGCAGATGAAAATCAGATTTCTTCTTTCTCACTACCCCTTTCCCTGCCTGCAGAAGTAAGGCTCGATGGTTGTGTTTTGCTGAGCATGTTCCTGTCGGGAGGGCTCTTCCCCTCAGCGGGGAGGATGCTTCTGCTTGTCTTCAGGCATGAGATCAGGAAGGCAGCTGTGCAGACCCGCAGAAAGCCTTTCTGATGTCTGCCTGCCCCGTGCCGCAGAGCCTACCCTGCCGTAGGCTGCTGAGCTAGGCCTCCCTCTCGGTCATCTTCTGGAACACCATGCAGCAGTTTCACCTGAGACCTGCAGGTGCCATTGGTAGCTTGTTCTCATTTGGGACAACCCTTCTCATCTGCTTTTGCTGTGACCCTTCTGACAGACCCAAAGCATGGTCCAGGGTGTCACAGGGTGTGTCTATTATACATTAACATTTTAGTTCGGATCTTTTGAAGCGAGTGTCCTGGATTTCCCCACTGTCTCTTTTTGGTTTGCACCATGAAGAGTGTTGCAGCACCTTAAATGGTTTTCTCTGGAGTGAAAGGAACTGAAAAGATGTGTCCTGGGTGTTTGCATCTAGTGTACTCCAGCCACTAAGAGCTGGCGTTCAGTCCCCAGGACCAGGCTTGATTCCGGCTGCAATTAAACCCCTAAATTCCCATGTTGTTCACACCAGGTCCTGAACACCAGCTGGTTTGCTATTGCATCACGTTTGTTATGCAAATTGCCCATTGTACATGTCAATACAGCTGTGGTTTAGCAGGTGCATCTTGTAAGGAAGCTGGGGAAAGGCGTTGTCAATGTGTGGCAGAGAGAAACAGTCCCTTTCTTCATGCTCCTCAAACGAGTAATGGCACAGTCCAGAGATCCTGATTGCACACACCTGTGAACAGTTATAAAATGAACAGGTCTCTGAATGGCACAGTCTATTGCTGAGCAAGGGAGGGGCAAGATAAGCTAATGAAATTGTGACTTAAACTACTCTGTTTTTCTTCACATCTTTGACAGGATTTATTGGAATTTTTTTAATCCCGTGTCTGATTTATTGTTCCAGAAAGGAGTTTGTTTCTTTTCCTGAAGGAGTGATAAACTACCTGTGTATTAAGTTAGTTATTGAAGATATGAATTTAGTCTGAAGCATCTCTGAGGGCTAGTTTAAAATTAAAGGGAAGGAATGTAAGTAACTTGTAATAATACATAGCTCTGTCTCAAGACAGATACAGTATTAACGCTGATAAAATTTTCATTTCTTAGGAAGGAGAAAATAGTTTAAGATACAAATACTAAGTTAATCATAAATATGTGCTATATATGAAAATCTGAGCTGGGGGCATCAGCTCTATTTTGTCAAATATTGTACTATTTTGGGAGATTGTAGTTGTTGGATGTATTAAACCGCTATTCTTGCATTGCTAGTTTCCTAATTGGTAGTTACTTTACACATACTGACACAATGATAGTTATCTTGGTTTGTTGCTGAAAGATCTGGATTTGTACTTTGGTGGATCCGAAAAATGCAGTATGAGTCCCATCCCCCATTCTAGGGAAATTAAATAGTTCCAGGAATAGTTTCATGGAAGTCCGAAAGGCTGGTCAGATGAGAGTCTGCTGCTTAATACTGTAGGTTCATCTTATGGATGAAGACTAGAAGAAATATCCTCAAAGGCTGCTTCAGCTAAACATTAATGAATAAGTACAAATTTATATTACGCATTAGCACACAACATTAATTGTGCAATTTTGCATGTGTGTTTGCTTTCTCTATGACCGCACTGACGATTAGGCCGTCAATACCAGCATGACTGCAAATGTGCACACACTTCACTGTAGGACTGTAAGGGACTATGTTAGCATAAATGAACATTTTGTTGCTTTTGCCACCACACCTCTCCTGAAAACACTGCTTGCTTTCTAAACCTATGAACACAGGCAGATTCTCTAAAATGTGTACTATTAAAATGTGTACTATTTTGTGGCAGTAGAAAATAAGCTTAATGCTTGACCACACAGAGGATGTGTCGGCCTTGAAGGCGTGAGGTATTATAAACCACCGACAGTTGAAAGAAACAGTGTGGGAGTCAAAATTATGGGTTCAAGAACCTATTTTCCTTTTTTCTCCCACACACGTTCATCTTTTGTCATATTCTCTTTCAATAGTTTGCTAATTTCAACTGTTTCTCAGAATGTCCTTCTACTAAGGAGGTTAATACAAATATCAACAGTGACCTAGAATCTGTTATCTGCATTTGTTTGAGAATCCTCCACAAAACAATAGTGCAATAATGTTTACAATGCAGAGAAGAATAGCCCAAGTTAAGGTATAGATTTACGTGCTGACCAACATGTGAGAGTTATGGCCATGAAGGAGACATTACTTCAAAGAATGCAGTATACTGCCTGGGAACCCAGAATATCCTCTTGAATCCAAATAACCTAATTAAATATGTTTAAATTTAGGTTGGTTTCATTCATGAGAATGGGATAAGTGCTGGACAGATTGCCACTGTCATAATGGGACAAAAAAAATTACCCCTTTATGAGTGCACTGTTTCTTTTATGTGTTATTGCCTTCTTCAAGAAATGCCATAATTAGTACATTACAAGCCTTTAGGATGTTCAAAATGCTCAGTATTTCTCCTCTGGACTTAAACAATGTGTGTTTTGAGTAGTTCAGATAAGGGGTCTTCAGAATTTTTTACATGAGCAAAGTAATGTTATTTTTCCTAGGCTGTGTGGTTTCAGTTCATATGGCTGAAGTCTTATGTAGTTCTAACTAAAACAAATACTTTTCTGTGGCCCTGTCAAAGTTAAAACAAGACATCTTCTTATGGAAAATGTTTGACATCCGTAATCATAATCGATAATAATTGTTGCAATCAGTAATTAAAAGACAACGTTCCTGCATTCCAGGGCCAGAAGCACCTAATTTCCCTTTCAAGCAATAACTGTAAAATTAAGAGGCAGTACAGGGTTGCATTTTCTCATACCTTAGCTCCAAATGAGCCATTAGCATTCAGCAGCAGAAAATTTGGCCCTGTGAGTTGTGGTTTGCTTAGAGAACATTTGCCAGTAAAGCAAAATGAGCCTCAGAGTTGTCAACAGTGCACTGATGATGTAGCAACTGTTTTTGGTGAGGTCATCAGCTCTTCTAGGAAATAAAAACTGTCTGAAGAACATAGTATAGAAATTTGTACTTGGCAGGACTAGATGCAAAGGAATAAGTCAAAAATTGGAAGTTGGATGATGAACCAGAAGTACACCTAGTCAGCTTTATATGAAATATTCTCATCATAAGCTCCAGTCTAATGTCTGCAGTCAACACAAGTGTACATTATATGCCTTAGAGAATAAGAGCCAGTACTTGCTCAGACTTGTAGTTATATTGCTAGTCGGTGTCAGTAACACTTGAGGATCAGAGTACAAGATGCTGAAGAGGCATCATAGTCAAGAGTAGTTGTCATCCTTTGGAAGTCATACAAAACCAGTGACCATGTGTGTCCTGACAGTTAAATGATTTATCCCTGTCTTTTAAATGCCGAGACAGTACCTGTAAGAGGAAGTGTCCCCTCGTGTTATCCTGTTTGTCTCTCCCCCTTTCTCTTTTTTCATCTTTTACTGGCATAAGGAAATGGAAGTAAGACAACTCAGCAGCTCTTGTAGAGGTAAAAGAATGAAGAAGAGCACTGCTAATTTGATTGAAATGGGAATGTGGCCAGAGATCTGAGGAAATAATTACAGCAATTGTTCTGTGCACTTCTCTTCACACCACAGACAACGCCATGCCTGGGGCAGCTGAAACCATGCTGAACTTGAGCTACTTTAACCAGTCAAGGAGGCATCTCTGAAATGTTTCACTTAAATGAGCAGTAATATTTTAAAATAGGAAAACGGAGGATTTTTTTTTGAGTGATATGACATTATGTTGGAATATATAGTAACAGAAATTAATAAAAAAAGAGCTATCAGGTCATTTTAACATTCTAAAGATCTTAAAATAGTTTTATGCAGCCTCAGGAGAAGACACAAGAGACATAAAGATGGAGATTTACTTACAGTACTGAACCTTGTAACGTTTCAGATAAGGTGCATTTTGCTTAACTTCAGCTCTGTTACGAATTGAGCTCCCTGCTAGACTCTGGCAGAGGAGAGTTGCCAGTTCGTCTAGTGGTTCACAGAGTGTTTTGATGCTGCAGAAGTGTGCTGCGCTCTTTGCTTGGTTGCAAGCAGTAGGAGAACTGATAAAGCTTCACCATAAGAACTGCTGAGACACTCTTGATTCAGACCATTGATTTCCTCCCTCTGTGTCACAGCCGGGCAGCAGAAACCCCTGCACTACCCGTGTGGGTGCAGGGATGGGGAGCCGCTGCGTGGAGGGAGGAATGAAGGGCGACGAGGGGAAAGCATGTATCTATCTAACACAGCTACTACTCCCTCATGTCAGATCGTATCTTCAACGTATGTTTTTTGAGGAATCAACACTGCCGGAGATATGCATCCTGGTATTTGCATGGAGCCTGGACAATATTAGACGGCATGAATAACCTTACGATAGGTGAATACTACCCTTTCTGCTGAATCTTTTTCTGACAGGAAAATGGATTTTTGATTAAAAGTTTATTTTATTCAAAAATGCTGACCTTCAATTGAAGGTTTTGGGTTTGCATCAAAAATAAAAGTTTCTGAAACCTCTCAAGGAAAGCTGCAGTGTTTACACTTGGCTGCTCTGCCATATCGTCTCATGGAATTTATAGACCAGTTTATTTGTGGTCTCATCCTTCAGTCAGTACATGTTCGTTGGATCTCCTGTTCTCAGTTTTCAAAAACAAACTCCATCAGAAAGTATTGTGGGACTGGGGAATCTGGCTTACAAGGAAGAATGGAAATGAGAGAGATGGGAGTGACCCAGACAAGCAGAAACATTTCCTTGGAGAAAGATGGTGACCAACTTCTTTCTAGCCACAGTCATGCCATATGGGGCTAAATTGTGTCCTGGAGCATGAGTTTAATAAAACAGATTAAAGGACAGAGATCTCCTCCATCATAAAAGATTGATGACAAAAGAAAGCTTTAGATCCATGTCCCCAAAGCAATGACTAGAGAAACAGAGTAAGCTAGCAACAAACTGCTATTCCTGGGAACAACAAAGCAGATGGGACCCCATTGCTTTGCTGGGAAACTCCCTGTTTGATCAGAACACTGTCAAGATGCTGTCATTGCAATTAAAATGAAATTAAATTTAAAACTTTTTGTCTGAAACACATTTTGGGTTCGTTCGACTGATGTGAGAGACTGAATTGTAACCTTTGAATGATTTCTCCATTGGGGAAGATCAAGCTCAAACTCCTGTGCCCCAATGGACTGCCAAGAGGAAATGCCCCACATCCTATTTAAGTACTAATCACAGTATAATTAGAAAATCTTTAGTCCTTCCACCATGAGTGCCTTCATTTACGAAGAGAAATTTGTTTACATTTGGGTAGGTATGGCACCAGCATGGAATGGTTGGAGAAAGAAAGAGAACTCTCTCAAGTTTAATTTAAGTAAAACTAAATCTGACATCAAGAACCATAAGCCCTTTAAAAGTCTTTTTTTAAACCTTAGTATTTTGTGTTTTTATAGCAGTTTCAGAATAAACTGCGTTTCTTGTAGCTAGCCTTTGATATCCATGGACATTATTTGATTATGTTTTGAATGGAAAGAAACTAGAAGATATTACTGTGGTCTCTGTGACAAGAGACTTAAAGTGACTATTACAATCTTGAGAAATCAAGATTTCAAGGCTTCCAAACAGGATTAGTTCAAGAAAATTTACTCATTATTGAAACTTAACAAAATAAAAAGAAAAATTAAAAAACATTGACAGACAAAACCTTCTGTGTTATCAGACTATTTTTGAGGCTTAGGTAGGGAGCAGCACGCTGCTGTGGACGTGGTACCTTGATATTTCAGCAGTTACATGAAAAACTGCTAAAGCAAAATCTTTCTTTACAAGTTCCGCTTGAGCAATTGACAATTTATTGTGAATTTGTCATGTAACTATTCCTATCAAAAGTTAGTATATACTTGCAAAGGCCCCATTTAAGATTAGTGTCCAGTGTCATTCTTTGGACTTATCATGGAGGATACCAACAGTGAAATCAAATGTGGAAATACTGTTAAATGGAGGCATGCCTCTCTAAAACTTTTCCGTGATACCTTTTTAGGGTTCATTTCAATGCCTAGCCACAGGCAACTGCTGCTATTTGAGATGCTCTTGGGTCTTCTCCAGGCCACCAGCTGTGGTTTCTGGAGGTTGCAGGTCTCCTGCTGAGTATCTGTCATCTACAAGCCCTGTGCAGTTGTCTCAGATATCCTAGTATGTCTCCAATGGCAATGGGTGCCAATGTTTAGGCAACTGAGTTGTGTCCTTAGTTCCTATTTATTTGGCCTAACTACAAGCGGTTGTAATTTTCTGCTATTCGTGTTTTCTGCCCTTTTTATATGGCTAGCAATAAATATGGTTCAGTGTTTAAGTTAATGTCACATCTGACGGGAAAATAATGTACACACAGGTTTACAGTGTTTCAAATCTGACAGTGGCTTTAGGTCACACAAGTCATCTTGTGAAACTGGAACAGCACCAGCAGAAGTATGCTGTTGTTTATTCCTACAGTGCTTGCCCAATGTGGTGACCACAAAGATTTCCTCATTTGCTGCCAATCTCCTGTGCCTTGCTTGTACAGATTTTTGCTGTTGTGATTAGGTGTAAGTTATTTTTATCACCTGCATTAATATACCCCTATTTCTGAGAGTGGCATGCAAGTAAACATGCCTTTCTTAATGTGCCTGAACATGACTTAATTATGTCATTTTTTTAGAAAGTAAAGAAAGAAAAGTGGAGAACAAAGCAGGCTGTTCTGGCAGTGTTTGTTTATTGGGAGAAAGAAATTTCAAACAAATAGCATTTGAAGTAGAGACTAATAACCCCTCTAAATGCAGTTAGTTCCAGGAGCGGGCAGTTCAAATCAGAGGAGTTGGTCCTTACTGTCCCACCTGGTGTCTAGTGGTCTTCAGATGTGCTTGAGTCCCAGTGGCCAGTGCCGTCCTTGGGACACAGAAGCACTGCCTGTTGCGGGCAGCAAACTTTTTGGTGAGCTCCTGGCTGGTCCTCACTGACACCTACAGGTTTTCAACTCAGAATTTACTCTTTTGACGGAGAAGACTATTGTAAATGTGATGAGGATCTTAGCTGAAAGAGAAAGCAAGTAGAGTTAAGCTCATTAAGTATCTCTAAAAAACACTTTCTGATTATGCCAGTCATTCTCTTGCAGCCAAGCAAGCCAAGAAAACTAAAGCAACATTTATTGCAAAGTGTATAGGGAAATGAGAAATGTTGTTATTATGGATCTGTTTGGCTTTGTTTTGCTCCTTTTTGGAGAAATGTTGGTGGGAAAACATCACCAGGACTCCTGCGCCAGCACCTTGACATACTGATGCCTGAGTTCTTTTGCAGGGCTTTGTTTTCTTCCTGTGCATGTGCAGCTGCCATCTGTGCTAATCAAACTCAATCAGCAGAAGGAGTCAACTGCTCTGTATTAACTATTGTTCTCTTGACTGTGGTATTTTATAATAGATTTTTAAGATCTGCACTGAGTCATACAATGCATGTCTAATCAAAAGTAAATTAAACTGCACATGCTGACTTGATATTAATGACAGAATAGCATTTACGACAGCAGAATAGTGACGCTATTTATTACATAAGATTTTTTTAAAAGTCCGATGTTTTGTTTGTTTTCTTGATATATATTATTGTGTCCTTACACTGAACTTTTAATTTTTAATTAGTGTTTTTATTCCAGGCAGTTTAATATTTAGCTGATACATGTTTTTTAACCTGAATCCTTAAAGTTTTCTATTTCATACACTGAAGTGGGATAGTTCATTAACAATACATAGTCATAGTTTGATGAATTATACTAGCAACAAGCTCTGTGTATTTTAAAGTGAGTCTATCAATTTTTGAAAGCATTTAAAACCTGTTATGTAGCACTTCTGTTAATAAAATTTCTATACATAGGTGTCTATCTACTCATCACAAATACAGCTATCTTTTCTCTGCTTTATTGATACTTTAATTGAAAATTTGTGTCAGCATTTTTTTCAGGAAGTTATAGTTTAATTATAAATATGAGTAACAAACTAGTGTCTACAGAAATGACACCAGCGTAGTTAAAAAAGAGCCACGGTAGGTTAAACTAGCTGGTATGGATGCTGGTCTGTGTAGATATCTGCATGAGCTAAGAAACCTGCTCAAGAAGCCAATTAATTCTCCTTAGCACAGCGTAGCATGTTCATATACTGAGTTACTGAGCTTCAAGGTAGCTTCTCTCAGCTTCAGTTGCTGTGGCTTCAGACTGAGGTGTTGGGCAAACAGGGGCATATTGTACATTTAATAAGTGCTTTCCTTGTGTAACAGACCCAGAATGGGCCCATCCCAAAGAAGTGTGTCTTACAGCATCCCAGGAAGCTTCAGCTTTTGTGTCCCAACAGAATTTTTCCTTTCCAAAGGGGCTCAAGCACGTTTGTTTACACAAAAGTAGCTCTTCAGTCCCTGGTTGCAATCCCTGCGAGGGTTTGCTCGTGCGTGGAGATGCTGCCCCCCTTGATGCACCGTTCCCCAATCTCAGCACCTTTGGAGGACATGTCATCCTGTCTTTACTCAAGAAGTGATCATTTTTGTTCTAGATGGCTCTTGCCAAACATGAAACAATAACGTTTTCATTGACTCCATTGGGAGTCCTGAGGGTGTAACTCCTTTTGATTTTCCCAAAGATTCTCGTGTTAAAATATTATGTTTGTGCAGCATTTTTAAAGTATTGCCTGACCATTAGTCCTCGTAGCAGCCCCAGGAAGCAGGTAACATTATCCTCATTATTTATTTTTGAGAAGGTCTACCTATGAACTCATCACAGCATCATACTAGTCAGGGTTAGAGCAAAGGGTCCCGGATTCCCAGTCCTGCCTCCTCGCTTCCCGGAGCCCTGCCATCTGCTCTGTGTTACCCAGGGTTTCTGCTTAGAACGTGCATGTTTGATGCAATCAGAACAGTGACAGGTAGGAGGGCTGCAGATGGAAATGCTGTTGCATATATTTCTTGTAGTTTTCTTGTGTATTTTTTTTTCATGCGGTAGGAGAAGACCATTATGCCTCTCATCATAGTAAGGAATGACTTGTAACTTAATAGTCTGGAGAACTCGGAGAGTTACGTCAAGTCAGTGTCACAGAATCGCAGAATGTTAGGGATTGGAAGGGACCTCGAAAGATCATCTAGTCCAATCCCCCTGCCAGAGCAGGAACACCTAGGTGAGGTTACACAGGAAGGTGTCCAGGCGGGTTTTGAATGTCTCCAGAGAAGGAGACTCCACAACCTCCCTGGGCAGCCTGTTCCAGGCTCTGTCACCCGGACTGAGAAGAAGTTTCTTCTCAAATTTAAGTGGAACCTCTTGTGTTCCAGCTTGAACCCATTACCCCTTGTCTTACTGTTGGTTGTCACCGAGAAGAGCCTGGCTCCATCCTCGTGACACCCACCCTTTATATATTTATAAACATTGATGAGGTCACCCCTCAGTCTCCTCTTCTCCAAGCTAAAGAGCCCCAGCTCCCTCAGCCTTTCCTCATAAGGGAGATGCTCCACTCCCTTCATCATCTTTGTTGCCCTGCGCTGGACTCTCTCCAGCAGTTCCCTGTCCTTCTTGAACTGAGGGGCCCAGAACTGGACACAATATTCCAGATGAGGTCTCACCAGGGTAGAGTAGAGTGTGCCAAGTTAGCTGGTTTGTTTCTGGATTTTTACCTCTTTTGGATCTTTTTTTTTTTTTTTTTTTTAAACTACAGAGTGTTTCAAAACAATGGACTTAGTTTCAAAGATATAGTTATTTCAAATTGGGTCCATTTTTTGAAACACGTTGTACTCAGAAAAGAAAGAGCTAGAAAGCCTGTCATGATGTCAAGAAGACAATTAAGAGGTAGAAAGTTAGATTGTAATAAGAGTTCTGTACTTTGATTATTAAATTATATAGGAGTTTAAACGAGAAAGAAAACAACGTGCAACAGCCACTAAAGAAAGCAAATCATTAGTAGATGTTAATATCAGCTTTATATGAATAAATCAAAGCAAATAATTGTCTGAAGGAAATAGCAGTATATTATTTTAACTAAATCTGCACAGGAAGGTGTCTTATTTGTTCCTTCAATGGGTAACAGTTCAAGTTTATCTTCAGTTCCGGTACACTAGTAGAAGTAGTGAAATTGCTGCCATGCATTTGTCAACCAAAGACTAAAAGAAATTAAAAGACTCTGTTACTGTATTGCTTATATTGCAGTATAGTGACTTCAGAAAAAAAAATATAAAGGTTAGAGCAGTTTTAAAATCTCTGTTGTGTCTGAGCATGAGTTTCCCAAAACAAGCAGTAAAACTTGAGGTGGAGATAGGCAAATATGTGTCAGTGGCATATCATGATTCTTCTGGCAAACTGTTTCTCAAGATCATAAAACAGAAAAAAAAAAAACCTGACTACTTTTTTTTCTACATATGAGAAATCCCATTGTTTTTTCTGCCAAATTATTTCTGCACCATCTAATTGTGATGGTGGTTGGTTATCCCATTAGACCCAAACACACATTCTTTAGGAGCTCCTAGATCCTCAAAAGTTCAAGCAGATTTGCATATATTACAGTATGATTTGACAAAAATATATATTTGACCATGCAGATACGGCCTTTATTTTCCTGTGATTTGGTCCCCAGATGCCACTGCAAAGAAATCACAATTCTGCACTGATCAATAACAGCAATACAAAAATGTTTTCAATATGCTTTATTGTTGCGCTGCATACACCGTTGAACAGGAATTACTTAGACCAATTTAGTGTACAAGACTTCATTTATATTGCCGTTTTTTAATATTATTTGAATGTTGCTGTATCAGAACACCAGGAACATTATATCACCATTAGTGGAGATATTTTAGTCTAAATTAGGCTAAAATGTGTCTCTTATCTAAAGAAACAACAGTGCCTTCTTCCAATTTAAAGAAAAAAATTATCTTGTGGTCCTTTGGTTTTTATGCTCTGCATTGTGATAGGCTTCAGAATAAATGACAGTACTTTCTCCTTGCTTGCTAAAAGCTTATTTAAGATTATTCTGAATGCCATACACCTGGAGATGAAAAGCTTTTTCATTCTTATTGGGAGAGACGTTAAATTGCTATTGTTTGTCTTCTGTGTTTTCCTAAGTGGTGCTTAATGATTATTTATTATTACATTTGCACGCTTATGGATGCATATTTATTGCACCTTTTAGGCCTTATTAGCTCTGTTTAAGCAACTCAAATATCAGAGAGTAATTTTGAAAAAAAGAAAAAAAGAGAATATTCATGCTGATATAATTCAGACTTGATAATGAAGAAGCTTTTGCACCTTTACCAAGGAATTTAAATGGTAGTTTTACATGCCTGTAAAATATTCTAGACTAACATTCAGAGCAGGTAAACTGAAAATATTTATTTGAGAAAAAGTATGTGGGCTGTACAGTCATTTTTTAAAATGCACGGTTTTAGACACAACAGAATTTTAGAAATATAATAATCCCTAACTGTGAAGTAAACAGTAATGAGGTTCAGCTATGCAGCACAGAGCAGTCTGAAAGATCTTGTTCCAAAGCAGATAAATCCATACTGTATAAAGGTGCCTCGTTTGCTACATTCCCACTTGTAAAATTCTGCCCTTAAGTCACAAATTCATCTTTTGCCAGTAAGCTAGAAATGGAAACACAGTTGCCTGGGAGTGAATAAATTTTATTTGGATGCAGTTTTATTTCTCTACTACATTTTTAAGCTAACTTTTTATTTTTATAGACCGAGGGAGCGAGGAGGAGGCTAAGACTAGAATTTCTTGAAACAGAGCGTTTCCTTCAGATGGGCTTTGGCTGTGAGAGCCTTGCATAAAGAAATCATTCACATGTACCCCGGTTATCTGGAGTTCACTGAAGTGACACTGTGCTGCCCGTAGCAGTTCTAGCCCACAGGCAAAACATTCTTCTGGCAAAACGCTGTCAAATTCCCACTGACTCTGTTCGCTTAAAGAGCAATTCATAAGTAAGTGCCTTGTTTTTTAAAAAGCAGAGGAGCTGTATGTTCCTGGCACCCTGCGATGCCCAGCCCTGGGTAGGAGAATGTATTTCCCCTCGCAGTATGAAGTCAGGGGCAGGTTATTTGAATTTAGAATATTTCGATTTTTTTTTTTTTTTAAAGAACAAAATATGCTATGGTATGAATGCTCTGTATGAAAACATCACACTGCATCAAATGTAAGCTATCCTTCATGGGTACAACGTCTGAGGGACAGAGAAGAGCATTGCCATACACGGAGTTCTACTGTTCTACATTTTGTGCTGGTATTCACCCAGCTGAGCACTTCTAAGTGGGAGATGAAGAATTTAATGTTCCCTCTGTTTGTTTTGATCTCTTTTGGATTTGCAGTCACAACGTGGGGAGCTCAAAATTTCATTTTGCATGATCAGAACACGGAGTTAAAACATTCAAGACCATAATTTGAATTACAAAATTGGCCAAAAGATTGGATTTATTCAAAAATCTATGATATGTAAAGAGTAGCAGATTCTGTCAGTGCTGTTCACATGTGTTACCAATGGTTAATCTTATTTCTGATTTTATTTCTTTATAGTTTTACTTATCAGATTTTTTTCTTGGCTTCAAGGGTTGAGTCCTCTGTAAGTGAATATTAATGTAGTTGCAAAGATACTATGCCTTACCGTTGCATATGTTACACGATAGATTCCCAGTGTATAGTTAGAGGTGGACACCTATTGACTGGACAACTATTAGGTTATCATTCCACATTAAGATTATAAAATCAGGTGGATCATTTGGATTTGAGTTTATATACACCCTTATTTTATCAAATATATTTTAGCACCTTCTATACAGCTTTATATCTTCTTTAGCCTTTGCTATATACTGAGATTCTTACAATACTATAACTTCTATGATGCATTGGTTTGCAGTGATATCCTGTTCACATCATCCCTTGCTGAATAAGTAAATACTTAACATTCAGTTGCATTGGTATACCACCACTAAAATATGTGGGTCTGTATTATAAATGGAAGAGGAAGTTGGTACAAGTTTTTGCATTGTTTTTTGGAGTTTTGCTTGTTTCATTTGGTTTTTGTTTGTTTGTTTGTTGTTTTGGGGGAGGGTTGTTGTTGGGGGTTTTTTGGGAGGAGAGGGGTGTTTGGTTGGTTTTCTTTTTTTGGTTGTGGCGCTTTTTTCCATTTTCTCTTTGATTGCCATAAGTTATTCTTGATTTGTCCTTGAACAATGAAGAAAAAATTCTGTGTCACACACTGTTGTAAGTTCTGAAAGCTAGACTACTTTTTCAAATGGTACCAGTATTAAAGTCTAACCTTACTCTGCAAACTCTCTGAGATTATTTGAAGTCACTGAAGTTTTGTGCCTTGTAATTCATAAGCTAATTTGGTGAGGGATTGTGATAGGGCCATGAGATAAATAGCTTGTGAATTAAAAGCTGGTATTTCCACAGGTAATTCGTTCATCATGCCAATGCAGTATTATGTATAGTGTGAATTTTCTAACAGTTCTGTTAATCCAGGGAGTCATCTTCCCTGCTCCTGCTTCATTGGTGACTAAATTCTCACCTGTTGTCTTCTCCAGCTTTCTCCTTAGCTCTTGTCTCTGTCATCTTAGGCCATTTTATTATTGTTGTCCTTCCTCTGTGCTTCATTAACTCTCTCCCTCCTCAGCACACTCTTCCAAATTCCCAATTTAACCTCAGCTTCACCGCCGCTTCATCTGTTCTTTGTCTTCTAAGTCTGAATTTAGAAACCTCATGGGTGATTTTGTTAGGACTTTTTCCTTTTGTAAAAAGTAAAATAAATGCAAAAATAAAGTTATTTGTTATCATTTAAAGCATGTACTCTCTACATGTTAAGGTAGATACCAGTTAGGAGCCCCATTGTATTTGTAAATCATGCTGCCAGGTGCAGGCTGGCACTGGGGTGACACGTTGCCCACCTGGTACTCCTGGGTCTCACTGACATTGTCTGTGGAGCTCTGGCCTGCCCCATTTCCGCAGTCAGACCTCCTTCCCATCCGTGTTCCCTGCCTACAAGGTGACTTCATGCACAGGGCCGGGCTGGCATCTGCAGCTCCGGCGAGGATGACTGCCCAGGCACGCTCGGCATCTTCATCCCCGGCCTCGAGCCCTCGGTCCCATCGGCCGCGGGCGCGGGCAGGGCCAAGATCGAGTGTTGTACAGCTGTCCATCTGCGGATATCCGAACTGCCGCAGCGGGAGCCCTCTCCTCCGAGCAGCGGGGTTTCCTGGCCATAGCCAGGGGACGGGGTTCGGGTTGCAGGACTGGCGGCACGCTTTTAGCTTGGCAGCCTTGTCACCGAGGGGGCAGCTGGCCCCGGGGAGGCAGGCACGGATGCCACGCTGCCCTCCTCAAAATTCAGAGGTGATGTTCTTCATAGCTCTGGGGGCCCGAGGTGGGCTGGGCTTAGAAGCTGTGGTGCCAAATTCTCTTCTCCCACTCCATTTGCTTGCTGCGTCTGCTCCTTTGAGTCCACTCTGTTGGAATCGAGTTTCCTTTGTCGCCATTTAATACTGCATATTTCGAAAGAGGAAAGCCAGATACCGTTTTTCTGATGTAACTTGCTCTTGCAGAAGGGAGTCAGGCTGGTCAGGTTCTGAATATTGCATAATTGCCATTGAAAGTTCCTGTTGTTGCCAGCGCTATTAACTACTAATAAATTTTACACTATCCAAGTTCCTGAGAGTCACTGATGTGTTCCTACAGATCACAGAAACAGGTGATTTTGTTGGTTCAGTGCATCCTTTTGCTTTCTCAGTAAGTTTTGTCTTCATTACTCAATGAGGCTTACAAATACACTATTACTTTGCAATAAGCTACTTTTTCTTGGAAGGAACTGACTTAAGTGTGCTTTGCCATACACTGGAATTGTCAGTGTGGTTCTGTGAGAAATAAATAAGTTAATCATTATTATCTTTAGCATATTATGTTTTATTTGTTTACTCATTATCTCCTTGAAATGGAAAACCCTTATGAGCAATACTTACAATCTGAAAGAGACATCTGATACTTGTATAAATAGATTTGTTACCAACTCATATCTCTGATGATGTGAATTTACTAACCACTGTAGCTGGAAATTAGTCATGACAGTATATTGAGTGCCACCAAGCCAGGATCAACATTACAGTGAATGAACTTGCCCTGTTCTGTTGTCTAAGTGGTAATTCCTCACTGTTCATCTCACAAGAAATGGTGTCTTGTCTTACAACTTAGAAAAAAAATGATTGCTTAGTAATGCGAAAGTATTCCATAAAGTGATATGATTAATACTCTTTTCACTAGATCTGCTGATGGAGGTAAAGTCTTATTCAATTTCCCTGTGGAGACACAATGAACCAATATCTTCTGCAATATTTTTTAAGCAGAAAGCTTTCTGCTTATCTCAGCTGTATTGTATAGTCATTTCAGAATGCACATTAAATAGCTGGAAAGAGGTTATAATGTGGGTGGATTTTCCCTAAGTCACTGAGGCTTCTTTCACTGAATACATGTTGTGGTGGAGCTCTTTCCCTTTCTGCCATCTGAGATCATTTAGACTTCTTCAGCTTTATATTTGTTTAGTATAATTAATGCCAGATAATATGACACTTCCTTAATTAAATGAAAGTAGTTCTGTGTTCCTCATGCCTTTTATTGGTTTTGGCCAACCACCTGCAGCAGACAGTTGTTATATCTACTGCAAATATCAGCTCAGAGAGCTGATGAGACCCACAGCATTTCATTAAATCGTTATTGCAAGTTACCTTCTTGACTCCTTTAATTGGCTTTTTTTTTCTATGAGAAGTCATAAACACTGAACAGATCTTCTTATTTTTTACATCTATTTGTTTTTAACATGTACCACAAAAGAAAGCAGTAAGGCAGAAAACTACCTGCTGTTGGGGCAGTTAATGTGCTGAAGAAGGTTGGTGGTAAAACGATCAGCAGCACAGGGCAGCCTTTCTCCCCACCACTTCGTGCTTGGCTTCCATACAGTAGACAGTCCTGGCTCAGTGTCCTGCTCCGTGGCTTCTGCCTCTTTGCCTTGTTAATTTTGATAAAATAAACCTAAAAGACCAGTTCCTCTTTCTCAGCTTCTTATTTGCTTTACTGGGAGTGAAAAATGTAAATGAAGCTACCGCATATGGCATTTTGGAAAAATAAAAATACACAAAAAGCCCACCAGTTTTAATTTACTTACAAGCAAAAATGAGAAGTCACTTCCAATCTGCTATATATGGGGTAGAAATCAAGCAGATAGTCACAGGGTGAAGACATCGTATATGTGCGGTAAACTTTTGGGAATAGTAGAATGAGTCAGTTTTTGGATAGACTTTCACCATAACTTGCAAACGTGTTTATTTGCCAGCAAACTGCAAACACTGTGCAGTGTTCTAGCATGTAGAGGTAGCTTTTTTATTTGTACCTCTGCTAAACCTTCCTTTCTCTATAACGCAAGGTCTGTAACTGAGTCTTTGACGGTTCAGTCCTATATATTATAAGCAGCTGGAAAATTTCACACACCCACTGAAGGTTCCAGTGAACACAAAATACCACAGAACAGATGCCAATAAGAGATATTTTTAGTGGCTCGTGTCACAGTTGCTCTTTGCCTCTGCCGTGACAGCTAATGAGCTTTGAATGGCTGGGAGAAATAGTGCATCCTGCAGTAGAAGACCGAGAATGCCTCTCTCTTCAGGCAGTAAATGTTTGCTTGGGGTCTGTCTGAAGCTTTGTAACAAAACCATTACAGCATATTCTACACTGGTTAAATGGGTTACACCACAGACTCCATTTCATTCATTTCCATAAGAATCTGGCATGACAGTTTATTGCTTGTTTGCTCTGTAATATGGGCTGCTAGAGGTAATGTTATTGTAAACAGAGCTTGACCGAGTGAACATTTGTTGCTAGTAGTTAATATCGTTTTCTTACACTTTCTTGGCTTTGGACAAGGAGTACTTAAAATGTAAGGAAATCCATTCTGTACATTTTCAACTGAAGTTGAAGCTGTTTATCATTACATAATGGAAAAAAATGTAAAAATGTCATTGACTGAGTGAAAGAAAATCATCCTTATGTTGGCATTTCTTATTCTTTCTCCCTTAACTTTGCACCATTATATTACACAGAATGTAGCACGTTCCATTCCCAGGAGAAAGCCAGACTGATATTGAATGTGTAACCAGCTGGGTGTTTACCCTTCATTATTCATACTGACAAGGCATGAGAGAAAGAAATAGAAAAAGAAGGAAATCTGAAGTTATTGGAATAGTTGTTCCTTTTTGACTCAAAAAATGTCGATTTGAAAATTCAGTTCAAGTGACTTAGGAGGAAAGCTCCTGCATGCTCTGTCAACTTACCTGCTGTTTTTATTTTTTAATGTTCATAGAAATTATTGATTGACATATTGAGGTGTGTGGCAATTAGCCCTTTTTCTTCAGAAGGGGGTTTATGATTTTGATTCCTGAAGACCAGGCACTGAGTGTACAATTACAGAGGGCACTGGGTGGACCTCCTGTCACGAGTCCGGGGTGAAAGTTGTTTCACAGTTGTTAGCCAAGTGTAAAAACCTGTGCAAACTCAGAGAAGATGATTTCACAAGATTTCAGAAGACAAGTGGAAATTAATTAGAGCAGAACTGAATCTCAAAGGATCAGATCATGACACCTTTTGTATACAGACATGCAGGAGGTGCCTGCGGGACTGGAAGCCTGTGTCCTGGAGAGGGGCTGCCCAGCATCCGACATGGGATTCTGAATGCACTATTTATTCTTTCTCAGATGGCAAAGGAACAATCTGTATTTCTTGACAAGCACTCTTTAGTATGAGAAATACATACATTTATACCAAACAGCTTCTATCATCCAAGTCTAGCGTTCAGATTATCAGTAAGAAGCATGTAAATAGCACTGTTTGCTCTCTGTTTATAGTGAGGAAATTGAAGCAAGAGTGACTAGAAGATTCCTCCACTACAAATACATTTCTGCATGCTGTTTAGTCTGAGACTTGTTACTTTAAGCATGACTGGAGAACCTTGCTTATTCATATTCAGAAACTTTCTTTTTGTGTGTATTTTTTATTTCTGCTCTCCTTTTCTTTACAATCTTTAGAAATCTCATTTCTATTTTCTGTTGATTTAAAGGCCATTGGCTCACCTGCACTGCATTTTGAACTGATTTAACTGTGAACAGTGCTCTTAAAGTCAGTTTACCTGGCTGCTAGCAAACAGCAGGAGAGCCTTAGATGGTCCTGAATACCTGTATCGAGCTGCTTCTGCAGCAGTGAACTAAATCAGCCTGGGCAAAAACCAAACATTATTATTTCCTGATCATCCATATAACTAAATTTTGAATGTTTTTATGGTTCATGGGATATTTCTGCCAAGGCCAACAGGATCTCTTGCAGACATGTAAACGTGAACCCCATACAATGCAGGCTTTGGCTAAAGATGTGGGGTTGGTCAGGAATAAAAAGTGGAGGAGGATGTTGAGTTCCAGCTGTGGGTCCTTCTGGTTGGGTGGCAGGAGAGCGTGAGACATCAGGGACATATAATTGAGGTCCAGCTCTTGGTCCAGGCATTTGCAGGTCCATTCATAGGGAACATTTTTGCATCTGCCAAGGTGGCCTCATGTTAGTAGAGGTCTGATTTTGGATGTGACCATCCGTTACTGTCTGACTCATGATATAATGAGGAACATGAATGCCTTATGAGACATGCTTGGAGGAGAAGTGGAAAATAGCAACTTCAGTCCATTAGCTCTCACTGGTAAATGTGTCACTAATATCTGGAAGCATTGTGGTCGTCTCCCTGCTCAGAGTTTTGAATATGTAGCCAAAACTGAGCTTTTTACTTTCTTTTATGCCTGAAAAGATTTCAGTCTGTTGTCGTTAGCTGTTGTACCAAATTGTCTTTTGGTCATTGCTGTGGCACAGCAGCATATGATGTCTTCAGTTATTTTCCATTTTTTCCAAAACCGTGTTCTATCAGTGCCAGTTGACTCTTTTTTTTCCTTTGTCTGTTTCCTAATATCTCTAAATGTTTCTTTATGCTTTCATTCTTCTTTGTTATTCTGTTGCCTTTTAAAATGTTTTCTATTCTTAACCATCTGTTGTATTCAGCAGTTTGGCTTATTTTCCTTATAATTTATAATGCTCTAAGATAAGATCTCTGTTCTTATTGCAAATTATGAGTGAAATATGCCAAACCAGTGACACTCTTGCTATAGATGACGCTAACATTTCAGTAAAGTTTTCAGAAATTTTTTGCTATATGTTCATTGTCACTGCCAGTATCTTCTTGTTTAGTGGCAGAAATATTACTTATTATGAATGGTTAACTATTGCATGAACTGGCATACCTTGAGATTTTTAGTAAACCCTGGAAATTACTTTTCTGTCTCCAGCAGCCTATTCTATTGGCCTTCTGTCAGGATCTTGGATTTTTCACAGTTCTTCAGCTGCCAAACATTGGCTATGAAGTGATTAGTTTTCTGAGAAATCCACTCTTGGCCTCTGTAATGAAGATAAATTCACTCGATTTATACATCTCTAAGATTAGCTTTTCAATAAAGCATACAGCTTCTGTTGAATTCTGCTTGGATCCAATTTTAATGACTAATTTAATCATTCAGTAGCATTTCTGTTTACCCAAAACAAATGTAAAGGAAAAAAAGGAAACAATAACTGTTGTTCCTACCATCAAAATTGTTTTCCTTTGAATAAAGGCAGTCATGTCAGGCAGCAGATACAGCAAACAATGACTGTGTCTCATCATATGTAGTGAATTCTTTTTAAAGGCTAAAATTGATAATTTTTGCTAATATTGGCCAACTGGAGTGTTTTATGGAAAGAACTTTGGCACTGTCAATTTACTCATTGATCATTTTCATTTCTAACAGCCCTTGACAAACCCCTTTTCACATTATATGGCTCTGAACATCTTCAGCAGGCTTAGCCTGTGAAATCACCTATGTTTTATCACTGGAACATAACCAAGACAATTAGGGAGACTTTTGCAGAAACCCCAGTGATCTTTCTCCTTTCCCAGAGAATGAGATTTCAATTTAAAAAAAAATTAAAGAATTCCTTTTTTTTTTTTTTTTAAAGACAGCCAACCAAAGCAGCAGAACACAACTGTATGTCAGTAAGTGTGATACTAGATGACTGCTTACCTCCGGCATCACATTTTGACCAACATTTTACAAAAATTAAGCCAAACCAGCAGGACTGGTCCAAGCTCATTTTCATGACCAAACTCTGTGAAGAGAATATCACCATTGTTTTTATGTTAGCTTTATTTACAATTTCCCATCTAAATAAGAGTTTTGAAATGCAGAGAATGCCATTAAATATAGCAGAGCTGCAGAATTTTAGTGCTTTTCCCTCTCCCGCAACAGCTGGCTATTCCTGGGCAAATATGGGGTGAAAAATGTTGCATGTAAAGATTTTTAGGTTTTATAGGTGGTATTTTTTTAGCCTGCACAACCGAAGCTTAGTGTCTACTTATGCTTCTATGAGCCTGAAATTTAACTTTTGTGCTAGCAGTAAACTGAAATGTTCTCAGGAAGAGAATTAACAATTTGTACGTTGTAAAAGTGGTGCCTTAGAGGCATTGTTCTTTAAAAATAAGGAACAGTGGTGGCTGTGTTTACTTCGTACAGGGAGAAAATTGATTTGCCTGAATTAGCTTTCAAAGTAACTTTATGAAGTGTAAGGAGAAATAAAAAATGTCAGGATATTACAAATCTACAGGAAAATAAAAGTATGCTAATAAATAATACAAGAACAGTAGATACCAAAAGAAGATAAAAGCCTTTTTTTTAATATATGCAGTGGAAATGTGCCGGCATATGTCTGCAAAGAAGGCTCCAGTATCTGAGGGTTTCCTAGTGCAGTCACATTTTATGTACTTTCAGCAGGAGCTGAAAGCTGTTCTCTGTCATTAGCAACTTGTAAAAGAAGTAACAGATGCTTTGGTTGTGTGTGGCTGAAAGAGCTTGGGTTGTTCCACCTTGTATCCCTCTAGCCAAAATAGCTGTTTTTACCAAATACTGACTGTTCTGGATACAATCAATATATCTTCTATACTAAAGGCATCTGAACAGATAGATAAAGATAAAAATACGTAAATGTCTATTTCTTTAGATTCAGTGTTTCAATGCAGTTTGGGGAAACTGTTTGGACAAGCAATGGGATTTGCACTGGAAAACAGTGAAGTGAGGTTGGTCACTTGGCTATGGGGTTTGGGAAGTTTTTTTTTAAAGGGAACAAAAAAAATCAAAATAAAAATATAAAAATTTCACACTCCATGGATACTGTATAAAAGGATAACTCTACCTAAAGATAAGGATTTATATATGCAATAAATGCTTCCAATATTTTTACATGAATTTTCCTCTTGGCATGAAAACAAGTTTAAAAGGTATCTTTTATGTGATTCTAGTATGAGGAAAAATCTATTTTATGTTACAACCCATTGAACTTAAAATGTATCACTATAATATCAGCAGTAAGATTATTCTCATGCACCTTCTCTAAATTCTAGTTTTGCTTCTGATTTGATGTCGTCATTTGGAAATCAAAATTGAATTAAGTGGAAAATGTCTTACTTTTCAAGAGCAGAATATTCATGGAAATGTGTGGATTTCCTTTCAGTTTTCACTTATTGCTTTTGGGTTTTTTTTCTTTTTACTCTGACAATATTGATTAGCTGGACTGCCTGCTTGCGGGGCTTTCTACACTTGCTTAACATTATATAAAATTAAAGGAGTTGCAAAAAGCATCAGAAACACAACCAGAATAAAATTAAGAATTTAGTGATGAACAGGGAAGGGCAATTTTTATTCTCATTTGGTGTCTGGTGAGCACTTATTTTTCAAGATTTCTGTATTTCCACTTTGCCAGCAGATTCAATGTCATGTTTTAATACATAGCAGAAATAATTTGTGAAGTACCTAAAAATGATGTGCAGTTTGGACACTGCATAGTCAGGTATCAAATTAACTGGTGATACTGGTATGGTGCAGGTGTCCACATCATCAAAATAAGCAAAAGGACAAATGGGCAGGAAGTCTGATGGTTTTGTTTTTCTTGCTGGTCCAACTCCACCTGTCCTTGTGGGATTGCAGTTCCGCTACAGGACTCATTATTGTGGTGTAATCATGCAATGATGTTGCTCTTCTCTCAGCGAAGTTGATCACTGATGAAAGACATGAAGAGAATAATCTGTTCTTGGGACAAAAAGCTTAGGGTGTAGGTTGTCGTCCCACCAAATGTTCTGTGTCTATAATGAGGTTCTATAGGTTTACAGTGAGTTTCTGTATTTGCAATGAAAAAGCCTTTTTCATATCAAAAGTATTGCTAACAGAGACCACAGCATAGTTTTCGGTGAACATAGTGAAAAACCCCCTGATGTACAAAGGCAGCGTAACCCAACTTTTTTCCCATATTTTAGCAGCATCAATGGATTCATCACGACAAGGTCTCCGCTAAGTCAGCATGGTCTTTTTTGGGGATAGGTAAATGAATGCAGAAAGGCAAAGTGCCCACTATTTCAAAGCAGTCACTAATAGTTGCTGCCTGATTTAGAGCAGGTTAGATTTGATTCTGAGAAACCACAGCAGCCGCAGTTCCCACTGAAGAGCTGCCAAGCCGAGGACTGATTATTACAGAGTAAATCAAGGCAGGTTTTTTGGAGCTGGTGGAACACATCTCAGTAGGGTTGTAGCATCCAGCATAAGCAGTAACGGGAGAGGTGCTGACACCACAGGAAAGAGTATTTGAGGTAAGTTACTCTCTTACCGAATTCCTGGGAAGCACCCGTAACTGTTACACATTTTGAATGTATCTGCTATGGCATTAGTGTTACCTGGATCATAGGATAAAGTATTCAGAGATACCTGTCTTCTTTTTTTTTTCCTTTTCTTGCAACAGTGCTGTGTTATCTCAGCCACTCCATTGCACTTCGATTGCACAGAGCAGATAAGCACTAGAATGCCATCTGTCAGCCTCTTCTTAAACCTCATGGTTCTTTCTGTGGTGCCAGCCCTGTCACCAATGTGGCTGTGATCCAAGAGCTGCTCTCACGTGGCTGATGCAGCTTCAGAAGTTGCTTTGCTGTGAAAAGGTGGAGAAGTGGAGGGGTTCGGTGAGCACCCCTTCCTTGTCACTTTCTGGCTCTCAGGCTGAAGCAGTGAGAAGCAAATCCGGTCAGGACAGCTGAAATGCAATTTCCTTTCGCTCCTCGTGGTGTGGGATGTTTTGGAAGGTGGCTCCTCTTCTACTGCCACTGAACCGGCACACCTGGGAGGCTTTGGCCAACCTTTGGAAGGCACAGTCTTTCCCAAAAGGCCGATGGAATTGTTTAAATTCCAGTAGGCTCAGACCTGGATGAGGTATTATCAGTTCGTATGTGGGAGCAGATTTTGTGTTTCACCATGGAGGACCTATAAAACCACTCAACTTATGGCACTTCTATTTAAGATTTAGAAAGAGAGGGCAAAGGTCTGCATGTAAACTGCCCCAAAGCTTTTGTGTTTCTTGTATTGGAGTTAGGAGGTGAGTAGGTCCAAACTAGTAAAAGACTAGACTTGTGCTGGCAGGAGTTGTCCCATAGACAACAGGAGAAGAGGTAGTTGGGGAGAAAAAATGGCCAAGGATCTAAGTGGCCTTAAGACATCTTCCTTCCCCTCCAGCCACAGCTGTGTTCTCCAGGTACTGAAAGGTAACCTGAAAGAAAGACCCAGCAAGAAAGAATAATTTGAGAAATGCTTAGACAAAAATAATGAAACAGTTTCCTACGTGTGACATTTCCTCTCTGCTTGTTGAAATGCTGTTAAACATGCGCACATACTTCAAGAGTTAAGATCCTCTACAGTCAGTAGGTGAAAATCCAGTGTAATTTTACAACTGATCTTTTCAAGCAGTTATGTGCAAATGAAAAACTCTAAACTAAATAGAAGCTTAATGGGAGATGAGATGTAAGTATATAATCTTTCACTCTGTCTCATCAGGATAAGAATTTAATTTAACTTACAAGTAATATGCAAATAGTTTCTCTGTGTTATCATTCACATTCCTTCTAATGGGAAGCTAATTAAAAGAAATGGTAAAGACAGAGAGGAAGAAACCATCAAAGATAACGTTGACCTAAAATACAGATTTTGCATCTCAAGTTTACAGACTATAAGAATATTTCTGTTTTTAAAGTAAATAGTGTAGCATTAACAGTACTCAAAATACAATTGATTAGCAACTGATTACAAATAAAAGGAGTTAACTATGCTATTTTCAATTATCAGGCACAGAATTCAAAACAAAACTAATAATCTAAGCAAAACATGGACGATAAATCACTTTCTTAGAGTTGTTTAACTTTTCCTTAAACATGAATAAAAACTTGTTTTATTTTAAGATATATTTCCTATAATTGTGTTAATTCAGCTAGGCATGTGCATGCTAGATTCACTCTGTAAATCTGTAATTTAACAATAACAGGTCTTTGTAACTGAAAACCAAACCATAATGCAAGACATCTCTTATTTTTAAAAATAACAAGTAATTTTTCAACTATGTCTACATTCTTGATAGTTTTTTTCGATATACTAGTCAGAAGTCATTGAGATCAACAGTTTTGTGTCTGCTATGGCCTGTCACATGCAGCAATTGCAGCTTCTGACTCAAAGTCTGAGCCAAGAAAAGAAATTTCTATCTGCAGAACTAGTAATTGTTAATTAAAACTCTTTTTCTCATTTGCGGGAGTTGAAGGAAGAAGCATTACAATTTAGCTGGTATTTCAGTAATTCATAGCAACATTATTACATTAGATGTACAAGATTTTGGCTTGTGTAAGTCAATAGCTTGTTTGAGAGATTGTGAGTTGGTTAAAGAGTAAATTCTTAATCAGTAGCCATGCGTGGCACGGGTTAAAAGCTGGCTAAATGTAGGCCTGAAAGTTAATTTTAACTAGCCAGTGACCATCAAGGGGATGTAGTATAGTGTGATAGAATTCTCCGTGATTCTTCCCTCTGGACTATTTAGTAGTCTTATCAGTAAACAGATACTACAGGTGGAAATAAAAATGGAAATAAATAAAAAAATTATAATTGTTTTCTCCGATTGCTCTAGGTTGTGACATGAAAGTTATACAATTTCGTGGCACAGATTATTTTAATATCTCAAAATCAGATAATTTGCTAAATCTGTAGATTCTGTAATTTACTGGCTCACACTTCAGTTACATACATATCTTTCAGCCACTTTTATTCCCTTCTCTAAAGGATATCTACACACTTCTTGGGACAGCAGCACCAGTACTCAAAAGATAAACTGTACTTATTTGTTGTAATTTTTGACAAAAATTCAAATCGTCAAGAGTAAAAAACTCTTTAGAGAATTGCATTTACCATATCGTTTAATAATTAACCCCCTGCCTGCTTTCAAAAGGTGGGGAAAAAAAGAAAGGATGCATCTATCTTCCTCCAGTACTGTGTCTTCTACACTGAATCCCGTTACTTACCATTTGTGAATGGACGAACCGCTTTAGCCACAGGCATGTGGCCTTCCCATGATTAGCTGCCTTATGAATTGTTAATTGGTGGTTGCTTTCAAAAAAAATAATGCTTTCCTGAATACGAGTTTGCTCATTCAGAGTTCTTCATTCAGTGTCTTGGTACACGTGTGTGTTCTGGTATGGAATGCAGGAGATTAATCATGACAAATCCCACGGCTGGTGGAGGTGGAGAAGAAAGCTGGGGCACGTGTGTGCTCACCCACCTAGCAGGTGGGAAGGAGACCCCAGCCCGCAATAGCCAAGTGGGCCACAAGGTGGGGAAGAGCCCAGGCCTGTGGCTGTGTGACTGACTGGGTGGTGGCCACCCGTGAGGTGTGGGGCTGCCTGACGACCAGGCCGTGGAGTCGGTCTCTCTCTGGTGAATATTGAGATATTTAGGCAGAGAACAGCAATTTAAGACTGAGACAAAGAGTCATATGAATACCATACTTTCCCGAAACAGAAGCAATCAAAGCAGAGATCTGGAGCTGGTTCCCCTCCGTTCTCTTGAGCAAATGTTTGATCAATGAATTGTTCTGGAGTAGAGTTTCCTTCCTCCCTTCCTTCCTCCCTTCCTTCCTTCCTTCCTTCCTTCCTTCCTCCCTTCCTTCCTCCCTTCCTTCCTTCCTTCCTTCCTTCCTTCCTCCCTTCCTTCCTCCCTCCCTCCCTCCCTTCCTTCCTCCCTCCCTCCCTTCCTTCCTCCCTCCCTCCCTCCCTTCCTTCCTTCCTTCCTTCCTTCCTTCCTCTTTCTTTCTCTCTTTCTCTCTCTCTTTCTCTCTCTCTTTCTCTCTTTCTCTTTCTCTCTTTCTTTCTCTCTTCCGTCCTCTCTTTCTTTCTCTCTCTCTTTCTCTCTTTCTCTCTCTCTTTCTCTCTTTCTCTCTTTCTCTTTATCTCTCTTTCTCTCTTTCCTTCTCTCTTTCTCTCTCTCTCTTTATCTCTCTTTCTCTCTTTCCTTCTCTCTTTCTCTCTCTCTTTCTCTCTCTTTCCCTTCCTTCCTTCCTTCCTCTCCTTTTCTTTTCTTTTCTTTTCTTTTCTTTTCTTTTCTTTTCTTTTCTTTTCTTTTCTTTTCTTTTCTTTTTTCTTTTCTTTTTTCTTTCTTCATCATCTTCTCACTGACATTCTTGTTTTCTTCTATCTTTGCTTCTGAGACTGAGAAATTCAGATCCTGAAAGTATTGAAAAACTTGTTTTGGAAATTTTTATCTGGCAAAAAGTACGTTATGTTGGAAAAAAAAAGTGCATTCAGTTCCTGGTGTCCACATACGTGGGCTCCTGCACAGGTGCCTTGGGTGTACTTCCTTTGCTTTTATTTATCCCTTTGGGTGCCGGTGGTTAATCCATGTTTTTTAAGTTGTCTTCATAGCTACCTTTCTCTTCCTCTCTTAAAGAATGGAGATACACACCTGGAATGAACTCTGGCCAAGAAATTTTCTGGGAATCCTATCACAGTGTAATTTTATCTATATTTGATAGACAGGCAGGAAAATCAAGGGAACTGCATGTGTTGATTACTTCGAAACTGCAATGCCATCATTATCCATGTTTTCCATTTCACTGTATTACTTTTTACTATGTATGTCATGTTAAACGTTCTAATATGAGGAACTTCATTGAGTTAGTCTTATTTTTTCCAGATATGTTTTACTAACAAGTTAATATAATGGTATTTTTCCTTTGCATCTGTCCTCTGTTTAGGACAGGTCTACTATTTCAAAGGTTTTCAGTGAGCAATGAAATAGGAAACAGAAGGTTGTTGCTCACTTACGCCAGTTTTTAAGGAAAAATTCTTTCATGATTTCTTCTTAATTAGGTCTACTTGAAGTTTATGAATCATAGTATTTGACTGCTGTTTTTCTGTTTGATTTTGTAACAGAATATCAGCTTTCCATTCAACAGTTAGTGGCATTTTTGGAACCAGACAGCTGCACTTAGGGGACTCTCTGAGACACAGGGACTGGAGAGAGGGAGAAATTTTTCATGCATATGTAAGAAATCTTAAAGCATGTTATCAAGTTATTCTTGGCTTTCAAAACCTTTTTTTTTTAAATTCACCCCCAGCTTTCACTACATTTCTTGAAACTGGGAAACTCATCTGACCGAGCCACACTCTGTGACCCTGTGAAGGAACCTGTCTGTCTCCAGTGATGACAGAAATGGAGATAGGCAGGTTAGCACCACTGGGCTGAAGTTTGCTTTTGGAAATCCCCTACTGTGAGTCTCTGCTAACATCTACATATTTAAATCAGAAAATTTTGCATTGAAACAGATGGCTCACCATTGACTCAACTTATGCATCCAATTATATATGCACTAATGAGAAGACTTCACATTCTGACATTTGCTCTTTACACATTTTAAAAGATGGGCTCTTGTTTTAAAATTGATACCGGACCACCATTTACAGCAGAATGAAACTGGCTAGGTAAAGAAGACAGTATGTGGCAAGCAGAAGAGGAAATTTTAAACAGATATACACAAAATGCAGCCAAAAGGTTGGAAGGGAAATGAAGAAAGTAGAGAGAGGGCAGAAGGAAAATGAAATAATTTCTGGTAAAACAGAAAGCGTGAACCAGAGTGATGAATTCAAGAAGTTCAGAAACCAGTCAAAAAGCTGTTGGTGCCTACTGTGAGAAGCAGTTTATCCAAAATGCAAGTTAGTGTTGATCTTTTCAGGGAAACCACATCAAGCTCTAGGCAAAATACATGACTTCCATTGCTGGTTACTCTCCCAGTGCTGTTGTAGACTGGAGCTTTGCAGTATGGTCTCCAGCATGGAGCGTGTCTTTCAGAAGATCTGAAGATCTTGCGGGATGATCTGAAATGGGGCCTTTGACTGTGTGGTTTGCTGGTGGGGTTTGTTTGTCATTTGGTAAAATAATAGTTCACACTCTCTATAGCTTGGTGATGGCGTAGACTGTTCTCTTGTTCTGAAGGACAGAGGGATTCTGAACTATGAGCTCTGGTCTCTGATCACTTGCTTAAAAACACTCCACTAGTGGAGGATAGGAAAGTGACTTACAGGACACTTATTTTTCAGAGGACTCCAGAGAAGATCCCTGATACCACAGATGAGTAAGCCTGTTGTTTGCAATTAGTGCAAACAAATTAGAAGAAACTACAATGAGGAGTAGAATTAGTGCATAGATGAATAATGTGATATATTATGGCAGAGTCAGCATGACTTTGCAAAGGAGAATTAACCTTTGTAACCCACTGGCACACTCTGGGGGTTTCCATGATCAGATGAAGGAGAACTGGTTGATGTGATCTCCTTGGATCATATCAAAGGCTTTTGACAAGATCCTTCACCAGAACCTCTTAAACAAAGTTACCCTGGGATGAAAGGGAATTTCCTCACGGAAGAAAACAACTGGTTAAATTATAGGCAACAAAGGCCAGGAATGTATTTTCAGTTTTTGCAGTATAGGTATATCACCAGTGTAATCACACGTCCATGCAGATCAGAGTACTTGTAAGTGATTTGTAAGGGCATGAATAAAGAAATGTTAAATGGCAGGTTATTCAGAATAAGGACTGTTGTGATGAACTGCAGAAGGATTGTATGATACTGAGTGACCAGATGTTAGAATGATAGATTAAATTCAGGTGTGAAGTGATGCATAGGGGAAAAAGAAGCAATCCTTCCTTCAGACACTGAGTAATGGGTTGTTAGCTAATGAATACCACATAGGAATGAGATACCATAATTGCAATGGACTGTTATATGAAAAGGTGAGCTGAAAGTTCAGAATCAATAAAAAAAGACAAATGCAATGTTTGGAATTAATAGAAGGGAGAAGAAAAGAGAAAGCTGGACATATAAGTGTCGTGAATGCTGTGTACAGTTCTCATTCCTTGAGTCTCCAAAAGGATGTTCTGAAACTGAAAAAGATTCAGAGGTTGTCAAGAAGTATGATAAAAGCTTTGTGGACAGCTTGTGTAGTAAGGAATATTAAAGTGTACTAGAACTCTTTAAGCTGGAAAAGGTGTGAGGGTGGGATATAGCATAGCAAAGATGGATAAGAGACTCAGTTCATTCAACTAAAAGTAGTAGTGCACAAGAAATAAACCCAGGGACTTGCAAGCTGACCAGAGCAGCAGCAGTGGTTCTTCACTTGGAGCGGAGCCGAGCTGGGGAACTCTGCTATGGATGCTAACAGCAAAGATGGATTGGAAAAGTAACTGAACTAATTAATGGAATTAAAAACGTAGGCTGTCAGCTGCAAAGACTCTGTGTCTGGCTAAGCCCAGGACAGTATTCTTAGGAAAGAACATTATGCATTTTGTTATTCTTAGATAATTGCCTAGGCTTCTTCCATTGGGCACTGACAGATGCTGTGCTTGAACCTTTGGTATGTCTCAGTATGGTCATTATCATGTTCTTGCATCGCTTTGGTACTGTTTGATGTCTGCTCTGTGACTGTATTTAACCTTTGAACTCAGAAGGCATTATTAATTTGGCTGCTGTGTATCAGCTAGAAGTACAAATATGATCCTATTCAGTGTCTGTAAAAATAGTGTATAACATACGAAATATTATAAAGTGATTTAGAAACCTAAATAAGGCACAGACCTTTTTTTCTCTTGATATGCAAGAGACCTTGATGTATTACACAGGATTTATTGGCGAACAATTTGTTCCTAGATGGTGTTCTGTGAACAAACTGGTAGACCTTTTATCCTATTACATCACCACATACTAAAATCTATGTTTTAGAAAATACACATGCAGGAACAAGATTTTTCCTTTGCCAGCATGTACATATAAGGAGTGTGCTTGACATGGCATGTGGAAAATGTGTATATTAAATTCCCGTAGATATTTTAATTACAAAAAAAATAAATTATTGTGTAATTTTATGTACTGTAGAATTGTAAGCAGTACCATTAACAGAATTAAGGTGAACTTCATATGTTCATTTTAGAAAATTAATATATAAAAACGGAAGTTTATAATGAAGCCATTGAGTTGCTTGCCTGCAGATCACAACTGAGTGTTGAATTAAGAATTTTATTACCCCACTGACATTTTTATCTTCTGAAATGACAATTAATATTCAAATGATTTAGTTAAACGGTTGATATGCAGAATAAGGCCCTAGGAAATTATTAAAGTATAATTCAGGTTTTCCTCTCAGACCGGATCTCCTGATGTGATTAGTCTTTTCAGTGCCATAGAAAACAGAAGATTATCATATACTAAATTTGGGCACTGGTCATTGTTAATGGATTGGAACTGGTGAAAGGGAATGCATCTGTCCGAGTTTTTCAAAGATTACTAGCTAATGAGTCAAGAGAAACCCTGTGTAGAAAATATCAAAAAACCTGAATCATACAGAATTAGGGCCCTTTTAAAAAACCGTCAGTGGAAAGAATGACTAAATTCATCCTGAAGTAGTATGGACAAGCTTAATCTGTGTATGCTGCATTGCTGTCAGTGGCACTGGCCTTGGGATGAGCTGAGATTTGTGTACGTGGGCATGTGTGATGTTTTCTTCCAGTTGAGATTTTGAGAAGACCGTCTGAGTCCTGTGTTAACACAACCCTGTCATCCTTGCTGTAAAGAGGAGTAAATGCAGGAACACTGTATGCTGAAAATGTCCGCAACGTCTCTGTTACGTTAAACAGCAGACTCCTGCAGAAGATAGACAGTCTCTGCAACTTTCCCCCTGCCCTCCAGGGAAGCGTTTAACTCCCCCTTGCACCCACAACATGAAGTGGGGGACAGCCAGCCCGGGAGAGGGACAGCCTGGGGGCTTCCCATGGCAGCTGGGGAAACCCCCAACACATAGATCCTGCTGGGAGAGCTGCCCTCTGATGGGAGGCAGGTCACAAAATGAAATGCCTCCAGGTCCTGATCAAGCCTGACTTCATTTGTGCCCTCTGCTTACACAGCCGTGGCGCTTACCAGTTTTCCAGAGGTGCACACAGATTCCACCACTGACATGCATCAGTGTGGGAAGCAAGGCTTTCTTGTGCTCCCCAGGTTTATCATGAAATAGTGTACAATGAATATGAATTTATGCGGCTTTGGATTTGGTTTTGTGGGAGCTTTTTGGACCTACTAACCCAGCGCTTTCCATATATCTGGCCATTTGGGCCCAAAATAATTGTTTTAAAATATTCCTAAATAAAGAGCTTATGAATATTGCTGTATTAAGATCATAATGCAGCCTGAATAGGTGTTACCTCTGTCTTCGGAGCTACAAAAGATACTTGCCTTCATGAGGTATATGCTGTTTGTTACTTGGAGAGTACTAAAGGTCTTCCTTTAAGTGAAAAAAAAGGTGAACCTGTTATATATAAATTAATAAGTAAAAAATAATGGAGAACACATACATGTGTATATACATAGAACATACTTTATATTACTACCAACAGGGCAAAAAGCAAAGGTTTTGCTGCAATAGCTTTTAACATTCAGGAACAGCTGTGCCACCCCATGCTGTTTGTTAAGTCTGAGCTGTTGCCAATCAACAGTCGTGCTGGGATAAGAGAAAATTTGGACATAGTCATAGTTGGCAGCTCAAATCTCATTGCCGATAAAGCTCACAGCCACCCCTGTGCATTTTCTTGTCAGTTAAAGAAAATGTCACTCTCGGACTGGCAATATCCATTCTTCTCAACTGCTGTCTGTCTGTACTTCTGCCAGCGCAAATTAAATGTAAATGCCGACCCCAGCACCGTGGGGGTGGCAGCGGTAGCGGAACACGCTGGAGGGACAGTGGCCGGCAGGGCTGTGCAATGCCGTCCGTGCAGGGGCGGACCGACGGGATGCAGTGACAAGAAAATGTGCGAGAAGGATGGCTGGAGCGTTGCGTTGGCACCGAGCAGGCGGGTCAGTGTGCCGGGGAGATGGGGGCTCTGTCAGTGCCACAGCTCCTCTTTCCCTTAGTGCTGCTGCTTCAAACAAATTCAGATCCCAGTAGGTAGCTGGAGACAAAGTTCTGCTTTGTCTACTTTGTTTTACAGTTTTTTACTTCTTTCTCTTCTCCTTTCTGCTTTTTCTACTTCGTTTTACAGTTTTTTTCTTCTTTCTCTCCTCCTTTCACCTCGCTTCTGAGGTGTAAATCATCTCTGATCTCTCCGCTGGCATTTTCTGCATCGCGTGCTCTTTGTCTTACGGTGTTTTACATGACTTCCGTGCTTCTCTTTGTGTGTGACATCTGTTGAAGAGGTCTGTATATTGTCACAGGTTGTCCAACCCCAACTATCTAGTTACATATGTACATAGGTTTTCACTATCATCTTTGAACTCACAGATTTATTCTACTTTTGATAAACTTCATTCTCATAGTAATCAAATGCTCTTCTGATAGGAGATGAAGGCAGCTCGCTGAGTCGCTACTAAAAACGTCCTGTATCATTGAATACACCTTTATGTTAGTATAGATGTCGGATGTACTTTAACATCCCAGACTTTTATCCACCACATGTGAGAAGCACCTTAGCATTGTAAATAAAAAGAATTAAACTTCAGAGGACTCTGCTCTAGTGTGCAGAAATTACATGGAATTGCATGCAAACTATTGGCAGAATTTAATAATGAAGCAATAATGGTTTATTGCAATTACTGTGAAGAGACACTGCTGTCTTTTCCATAGAGATGTTTTCCACACATCCTCTAGAAATCCACACAACTCGGTAACATTCTGTGAGCTTTTCCTGGTGTTGATTTCAAGGTAAACACCTCACAGGTTCCAGTAGAAATTTTGCTTTAGAGTGCAAGGGGAAAAATGACAGTAAAGACATCTGAAATGAAAAGTATTTTTTTTTCTTTTACTACAAATCTGTTATAGAAAAGTAGTGTGTGAGAGAATAAAGGGCAGCATTTCCAAAATTATCTAAGCGTCATTGCAGCCTTAGTTCCATTTTCAGAGCAATGTAAGCACTCTGGAGCTCCAGCAGGTTCAGATAATATCCTTATTGTAGTCTAAAATTGATAAAGTACTCTAGGTGCCTAATTCACACTAAGTCCAAGTGCTTTGATGCTCTCATAAGCCCTGCTAGATACCTCTCTGAATCAATATGAACCTAGTCTCCTGAAAATTGGACACTCGATTTCACCAAAATGCAGTGGGATGTGAGTGCTAATGTCACTTCTTAAAATAGGCTTTAAAATCCTAAGCCACATAGGGCCTGACTTTTAAAAGCATGGAGTCTCTAACAGATGGAGAAATGCATCAAGAGGAATTCTCCTGAAGCTCTGAGGACTTCATGAGGTTTTCAGAGAGGGGAAAAAAAAAAGGAAAAAGGAAAACAGACAGTTTGCATATCAAATATCTCTGAAATAATAGATTCCTTACAGGTATTTACTGAACTAAAAGGCAGAGAACATATGTTCAAAGCATAACTCCATCAAAGCATTAATATTTTTATTTGCTATGAAGCTTTGACTTTTAAAGTTACATAAATGGCTGGACATGGAAGCAGATGTTACTAGTAGATGGATGCTGTAATCAGCTTCATAAAAGTCTCGCAAGTACACCTCCTAATCTCACACTAAAAATCATCTGTTGTGGTCTTCATGAGAGAAACACAGGATCTTAACTCAGGCTTGCCCAGTGGCAGTGAAAAGGTCCCAATTAGCACGTCACATTAGCAGTCAGGGACATGTAGCAAACACATGGGAGAGCAACAATTCGACATCCTGTTTTTCTCCAGAATCAAGCAGATGACAGTCCATGGCAATATGAAGTCAACAAACACTGTCAGAAACGTTTCTGTTTTACTTGTCCCTATTTGCAGTCCATTCCCCTTGCAAGCAATGTGATGCTGCAGTACCACGTTATTTCCTTCAGGTGCTGTTAGATGGCATAAACAAGCACTGTCACTCGGCCTCTTTTCGTGGCCAAAGATGCTAGCACCCAGCATGTGTTGCAGAATTCTCCTAGAAGGAGAAAGGCAAAGTAGTGGCTGTGGAGAAACACGCATTCAGAGAAACTCCTGTGCTACTGTGATAAAGTTATAAAATTCCCTGTTTTCAGTGAGGTAGGAGTAGAAAGGCATCAGTTCTGGCAATGTTTGTCTGTTTTGCCTTCTCTTTGGAAATTCAGTAAAAATTTTTTCCCATATATAGATGTCCTGTGGTAGTTGTTGTCATTGATGTCTATCTGCTCCTCACTAGCACACTGATTTGTGACTTAGCTGTAGCAACAATCAGTATCATGTATGTGGAACACATAGAGGGCAAGAAGGCCTCAGGTTTACAGCCACCGAAAACCTAGTACAGTTTAATCGTCACCATGTTAAAACCAACAGAGTAATGTTAATGCCAGTGTCTTTCACAAAAGTGCCCCGTTCATGTCCTCTGCATAGATCCCTTTTCCCCGCTCCGCCTTAAAGAAAGTGCTGGCTGGTTTTGGTGGCCTCACTGTAGCATTTGGAAGACCCGGGTCCCAGCCAGCACAGGCCTCATTTCCAGGCACAGCTTGGTGCTCTAATAGGGTGCGACTGGAAACAGAGGGATGAACCTTCTGGGGACGTGGAGGATGAGCAAGCGGAGCATCGAACAAGGGGCGCAGTGCCCCATGCATCACCCTCCCTACCTTCATCTGAACAGCTGAGGAAGGGGTCCCAGCGGTGGCCAAGATGTCTTCACAAACTCAAACATATGTGGCGCTCTCAACCACACAGACACTTTGGTTTAGTAGATAAAGTTATATCAATAGAAGAAAAAAAAGTTTCTCTAGTTCCTATAGAGAGAAAAGACAAATCTTCTGTGTGTTTTAATTGGGGGCAAAAGTTCATTTGACTGTGAGTAGCTTTGTTACTCAAAACCAGATTTAAGTTTATAGCATTTCTGATTGGACACAATTTAGCAAAGTGTATACTTTTACTTAGGCTGTATAGACTACAGAAAACTGACGAATAAGAATCTCATATTGTGTATAATCCAAACGCTAATTTAAAGGGTTTTTTCCAGTGCATGATTAAACCTGCTTCTTCCTACTGATTAATATATAAAATAATATATGTCAGATTCATATGATGATAAAATGACAGGGTAATATGTTACTGTCACAGTGTCATTGTTTAACTGTATGGACTCTAACACATCCTTGGCTGCAAGTTTTTCTTCTTTGCCTTTACCCGTAATGCTCAACCATTATTCCATAGTAGAATAGGCTACATGAAGGGATTGTACCTTCTGTCTAGAAATACACTGCAGAGAATGACATTATCACCAAATCCTCTTCTGTGTAGTAACAACACATTTGACAAACAATATCCCTGGGTGATACTAGTAGGTATACTAATGGGTAGAGGGGGAAAAAAAAAAAGCAACCAAAATAAAACAGTCTGGGTTGGTTGTCTCGGTAATCTGACCTGTGGAAAAAAGCTGGTCTTGATCCCAAATTTTCAGAGTAACTTGGCCATGGTCAAGTGAGCTGAACGCACCAACCACATGTCTGAGAGCCGGAGAAGGCAGGACAGGTGCTTGTCTTACCTGGCTGATCTCCAGCTTCCAAGTGAGCATCCCCCTTCTCCTGGTCTTCTCAATTCGTATTTTTTCCAGGACAGCTAAATGTTTTCCTGAATCCCATAGGGAGCTATGGTTAGCTCTCAGTATGAGATTCATACAATAAACATTGTAATGTTATGGTCCAGTCTCCTTTTAATTTGATGACACAAATTTGATACACAAGACTCAGATTACCCTTGTTTTGTCTCCAGAATGTCTCCTCTTTTTTTTTTTATAGTGCCTTTTATAAGCTTATGAGACTCGTATTAAAGCAATTTAGATTTCTCACCCTGTACGACAATTTCAGAACTCTAATCCTCAGATGCTTAAATATCTTCCCGAAATTCTAAATCTAGATTTATTCGTGCCCCATTTATAACCAATTTCCAGTCTTGTGTTATATTATGTTAAACTTACAAATCATTTACATGAACTCAGTAATGGAGATATATATATTGATTGCATTTGTTACAGATATTTAGTTCAGTTCAGCAGGTTGCTAATAAGAAAAATTTTGTAACTCTCTAGAATGCCTTTGATTGATGTGTGCTTAAAGGCATTAAGCATAACAGTATCTCCACCTGTCTCCAACATGCCTATAACTTCTATCAACCATTTATAAACATTTATATATAATATATCATCAGCATACAGCTTGTTTGTGAAATAATGTCATTTCACTATAAGATCCCGGGATATTACAGCTTGTGTAATTAATGCTAAGCCAACAGGGAAATCTTCTTGTATTTTTTAATCAGAGTAAATGTGCACTTAGATTTTAATACAGTTAATTCCTTGCTGTGGTAATAAGACCAGCATTAAAAACACCTCTATGTGCATGGATGTTCTTTGAAGGTTTGGCTCCCTGACAGTTAACAGAACAAGAAAGACCAATACACCTAATTCAGCAGCTGCTTGCAATGGTGCTGCTTCTGTTGTTTCTGCAATAACACAAAACAATTACCTTGTTTTTCCAATGCACTGCAATTCATATAGACCTTTGTACTTCTGCACTGAGCAGAACAGTATTTTTCATCTGATAACATCATATTATGCTGGATTTGTAAAGCTAAAAAGCTTATGCAAGCAGTGGGGAATCTGTACCTGGGTTATTTGATGCAAAGGAAGTTTTTATTTTTTGTTTTCTTACATTAGGTTAGGCTTATTCTATTTTCTGTGATATTTGAGTTGCTTAATATTTGGATGCTGATGTTAAAACAAAAATACATATCCAAAGCAGAGTATTCTTAGCTCTAATGTGAGGGTTTTTAAGTACTGAATAAAACCTCTCCAGCATTATCCTTGTAGTACACATATTTAGGATTTGAATTGGTATCTTGAAAACAGTGTAAAATTAACTTCTAGAAAATAGATATTAAAATTCTGCATTTTGGACATTTTAATTTTGATTTTTATGCTGGTTTTTATTATGTATTATTTTAATATGTTTTCACTTTTAAGGTGGTTTTGCAGATACTTCCTTATTCTGAGCAGTAAATCAATAAGACAGACATAGTATCTAGTCACAAATCTCCTTTCCCAAAATAATGAGATATGGAATAGAAGCATTTTTATTTTTCACAGCAAAAAGAAATGCATCATGTTGTAAAAATACCAGCTTCAGTAGAGTAATAGCAAAAGAAAAAAAAAAGATAAATGAGTCACTTGGCATCTTGGCATTACAAATGAGGTAACGTAGATTCTGCAAACTTAGAAATTTGAGGATTCAGGTAGAGGAAAATACTAAATCAGGGATGAAACTGTTAAAAGTAAGCATGAAAATAAGTAAATAAATAGTGCTACTAAAATCAAAATAAAAGATTGATCACAATTTGAGATACCATGATTACCATACTGTGTGTTTTACTTTTCTCGCAAGAGCACATGTACTTAGGAACTGGGTGGGGAGGGGATCATTGTTTTTTAAAGTAGTACTCACTTTAAAATTATTTGCACAGTTTTTGTACCCTTTAGCCACACATTTTCTTGTGTATAAAAAAATGTTACTTCCCAGAAGACTGAACTCTGTTCTCATCTTTTGTCTAGATGTTGCATTAAAAGATTCCTTCCCCTTGGCCCATCAGTTTGACAATGTGATAAATTTATCTGTTACACAAATGGCAAACACTGTATGCAATTTTTTTTTTTTTTTTTTTTTTTTTTTTTTTTTGTTAAGGAACGCAGAAATGAATAAATCTTTGTGCCTGAGGCTTATCTTCTGCTCAGTGTAGTAATCCATTTTACGTTTTTACATTAGTAACTGCTGTTATCCAGAACAAAAAATGTGTCGGAGTGACAAGCCATACAAATATAGCTGATTTCTACTATTATTACCTTGAAATGCCGCACAATGGGTATTTCAGTTCCATAGCGTTTCATTGTCATAGATTTGCGTAAGAAAAGCACCAGTAAAAATCATAAGCAAAATGATCTGGTTTCTATGTAGCAAGCCACCTTCTGCAGTGCTTTTAAGAAGAGGAAGAAGAACGCAAGGAGGTGATTTTGGTGGTGAAACCTGTGCTGATTGTGTTCCTGGGAGGGTTCCTGGGCGGCGGGCAGAAACGCCTGTGCTGGCAAAGTGTTCTGACCTTCCCTGGCCCGAGCTGGTGTGGCCATCCAGACCCTTCCCAGCAGCATGCCAGCACGGCTGGCCATTAGAAGGGTCCGGAGACCATTCCCAGCAGGCCGTTTTCATGCAGCCAGAGGTGTGTTGGGAGCAAGAGGGCTTTACTGGTGAGGATGCAAGTTTCTGTGCCAGCAGCTCTCCAGGGCTTGCTTCATTTACTAGTGTAGACATAAAGCCAGATGTACCTCACTGTGGTAGCACCAAGGAGCTTTAATGAAGTTGTTGGGCTCATTTTGTGCCAGTTGACTGGAAACAGTAATTGAGGAGGCCAGTGTAAGAAGGCTCAGTTAATACAAATTTCCTACCTTACTCCCTGTGATTCAGTTACATCCATAAAACAGGAATTACCTTACCAGCATGCTGTAAAATAGTTTTATTAATATTTGTGACGTCCCCATGATAGGCAGCCTAGAAAAGAGTTAGTTGATAGTACTGCTAAACTGGAATGACAGCTGTGTTTTCTTGTAACACAGACACGGGCCGCATGGGGAGAACACAAAATACTGACTAGCTGTTTGCTGTATGACATTGTCTCTGCTTTGGGCTGAAAAAACATGGATCTCATCAGGAGTCAAAGAGCACGTGATTACAAAACTGTGCAGTGAATGCCAGTAACCTGATGCATGGACCCAGAGGGTCCAAATGGAAGTTGCCCAAGGAGGCTTAGCACCAGCGTGTCCTGCGAGGGAGCTTTTGACTTCGAAACCTGACTCGGTGTGTGCATGTGTCTGTTTGGAATCAAAGATGGTTTGGAATCCAGACCTTTCCACAGAGGATAAGAGTTTCTCTAATAATTGCATGCCAGTCAACAGTAATTAAGAAAAGTCAGTGCTGTGGTGCTCATGACTTGTCTAGTGCCTTCATTAGAATTGCACAGCGCATGGGAGCACCCGTGTGTCCGTGGGCTCACAGCTCTGTGCAGTGCTGGTCCTCATCAGCTGAGCAAATAATGTTCCTCATTCATTTATTGTTAGCAAATTGCATGAGTGGCATTTAGCAGATTCAGTACTCTGTAGCAGCGCGACGTGTTCTTTTCTTCTGAAGAGGTCCAAAGGGAACAAGCAGCCTCGTCCCCAAACAGGTTTGGCAAGGCTGCTTGTTCTCATGATAGCTGCAAATATATTCCCTGTGTATCCAGGGAGATTTTGAGAAATGCTCTCGGATGGAAGGATGAATCATGAGGTGAAATGTGGATTTATGAAAGGAATGCATTTCGGAACATAGTGGATATCATACAGTTATCTTGGTGGACAAAGAAATCAGAAAGATTGTAGCTATGAGCATATAGTAGTGAGTCAATTAGTTGGAACCTTTGTTCCTGGAGTTCTAAATATAGCTTTACTATAGCTATCTTAATAAAAACTGAGCTTCAGCTTAGTTGTTATTGCAATGACATACATAGATTTTGTGTGTGTGTCAGTGCTAGTACAAATATTTTGCTCTGCTACATCTCCTGTCATTACAAAGGTGATTTATTAAGTGGGAAACTTCACCATTTGTTTCAGATGGATTCGGTTCTGCTGAATCCCACATCTCTAGATTACTAAACTAGAAATATCAATATCTTCTTTAATGTATAATTGAGTAGATGCTATAGACATATATAACTTTTATCAGAATGTAGATGTTCAGAGTCATGATTTCATACTTCTGTCCTTTCAACCTTTGTATTTTCACCAGCTGCCTCCACACCTCATAAAATAAGTAGGACGCTCTAGGTCATATTTAAAATAACTTACAAGAGTATTAACTTTTAGTTCTCACAAGAAAATGGTATTTCTTCTGTGAAGCAGTAGCATAGTAACGTGACTTCACCTCTCAACAGCTGCGAAAAAATGTATCCTATGTGTGATGTAGATGTCCTGGATTTCACTGCATTCATTTTGGGTTTAGGTATTTTATGCTTACATATATACAATGGTCATTATCTTCTTTGCACCTCAAATACTACATATCACAGGGAAAACATGTTATATGGGGCTCTATGTCTCAATGTAATGTTAATAATTTCACAGGTGCTAGCTCAGCACTTACCAGCAAGTGCAGCAACAGGAGGGTTTGCCATAGGCTGTAAATGTTTTCCCATGCTCAAATGCTCTGGCAGCCAGCAGTGGGAAGCCAGCAGTCGGAGAAGTCAAGGCTGAGTGCAGTGCTATGATCAAATAATATCCACAGTTTGAGGCACAGGGTGGAAAAATATCATTGGAGTAGGTTGCCTTCAGGGGCATATACTCTCCTCATTAGGGACTGATCTGAAACACATTGGAAGCAACAGAAAAACTTCTGGTAAGCCTGCAAATCCTCTAATATCACGTATAAAAGGTCAAAGACACTAGCATCCAGGCAACATGCCGAGATGTTCCTGGGAAGCATCTCTCTCACACCATGGCTTGACAAAAATGATGCTTGGGTCTTTGTAGACCCACGGGATCCAGTGCAGTCAGGTCGCGCCTCACCATCTTTTAGTAAATATTAAATTATTACAGTATGGCCTAAACTTAGTATTTGTACACCATATTTTCAGCAGGACTCCCAGCTTCAGTATTTGTATCAAGGCAAGGTGAAAAGTGTGAATATCTGTTTTATCTTAACTATCCTTTTTGGCTTTGTCCTGCTCCAGAGAGCGCAAAGGCAGGGAGAAGGCAGAAGTCTCAGTACTGATCTCCTTCAAAGATTGCCCATCCTAATGCACAGAGGCATTCTGGTTAATCGGCTCAAAATCACATTTCTCTTTTCTGTGTTGCAATTGTAGGTTTCACTAACACAACAGCAGGAGCCTGCTCCAGCCATGCTCTTCCAGCTCGAGAGCTGCCTACGGGGATGGGGAATGGCAGCCAGCAATGTGGTATTTTCACTGGATTCCACCTTCACTTCATATAATTTTCTATCTGCAGTAAACCCATTAAATTACACCCTGAGAGGTACTGCTAAATTAGGAATGCATATGTATTTAGAAAATGGTTTATTCTTTTACATTTCTTCAGCCATAATGTTTAATGTTACATATTTTAGTAGGCCCATCTAGTAAGTTTTCTAATGGAGTTCAGAGAGTAAAAAAGACTTGGTCACACACTGAAAACCCCCAAAGGAAATATGATGCTTTAGTTTTACCTTCATTTAAGGCCACCTGTCTGTGAGATAAAGAGCAAATATTCAAGGCACCTTATTTTAGAATCCAGACTTTTTAGTGGTCCGTAACCATTGATGTAGTCCTTCACATTTTTATGATAAATCTTATAATAGTTTCTTTTCTTCAAAAGTCTAGATAGACAGCCTTTGACAAGATGCCCTTTAGTAGATTCTTGTATATAAGCCCATGCTGTCCTGGAAGTGGATTTTCTTTTGCCTTTTAAATCTCAGCCTAGAACAAAAAGGTTGTATTTTCAGCAGTGGATCTTTAACTAATTTGTAATGTTTCATTGATTGACAGCTTAAAAAGTGAAATATTATAGAGTAAATTATTTAATATTATCAGAATACTCTGAGTACAGCTGATGTTCTGCAAAGAATATTATCAGGATTATTATTTATTACAAATTGTTAGGATTTTCATTAGGGTAGCAAATAGGATTAATGCTGATTATGACTGCAGCAAAAAAAGCTTTGCCATTCATGTATGCAACTACTTTGTAGTGTGTAGAGCTTTTGTGAAAAAAACAGAACAGGTAAAATATTGTAGCCAATATATTTCAGAAAATGAGATTTAAAAAAAAAAAAAGAGAGATCCAGACACTTGAGAATAATTGGAATATTGAGTTTATTTCTGGGCATCTCATCATAGACATCAGTTATCTTTCTAATACATACACATATTTCTTGTGAGAGAACAGCTTAGGAATTGATTCAGAGCAGGACTGTCTTCTCATTAAACTGTCACATCTGTGCTTTGGCTGCAAGCGAATACGCAATTGGGACATCACTGAAAAATTATGCAAACAAACATTACTCGTGTGTTTAAATTCCAGTGGGAGTGTTTAGCTGACCTCTGTTCCAAATTGCATCTCTCTCATTTTTATTCTGGAGTCACTTTTTACACCAAAAATCCACTTGATTCTAAACTGATGCTTTCCACTTGCAGGTTTCACACACCTACTGATATTTTTCTTCAAAAATTCAAATCTATCAACTTATCATTAATTTCTGGAAAACAGACAGAAATACTCATAGTATAATCCCTCTCGCATAAGTTTCATTTTGGTGGTTTATCTGAAATACAGACAAGGTACAGACAGTGTCACTTGCAAAAATATTAACAAGATAACCTTGCCATTTAAAGTAGTTCCAAGTGAACTTAATGTTAACCATAGTAAGTAAATATTAAGTAAATGCTTAGTATAGTAATACTAACATAATATTAATGTAGTACTGCAATAGTAATATAGTAATATTTACTATATTAAGTAAATATTAAGTGGGGCAGTTATACACATTTAATTTTATTGAGCTGTCTGTGGCTGGTCTTTTCCATTATATTGTACTTTTAGCAATAGCAGTATGAAAAGAATTAATTTAGGAAAGAATCTCTTTCTTATTTGAGGAAAACATAAGATTTACAAAGATTTACACGGTGTATTCAACTGCTATAAAAATAAGCATGTATCCAGTCTGGATAAGCCCACTGATGTTGTCACATAGAGCCCTTTTCCCCCTGTAGTTCACTTAGCAGCTCACTTATATGTGGCCATATAGTAATTAAGGTAAGCTTTAAGATTAAGTGTTTTGTTAGTGCCTCGTTTTTTGAGGATTGGTGGCAATATGGTGGTACTTTCTCAAAACGTCTCCAAGGTGGCAGGTAGTGCCAGAGAGGTACAGCTGCGGTCACCCCAAGTCAAGCAAAGCAACATCGACCCATATTTCTTATACGAAATATGGTTGATGGATGTTTCTGCCCCAGGGGTGTCGAGGAATGTGTAAATTAAATAGCTGTTTTCTCTCCATCTTTGGATCTACTTTCCTCTTAACACAACAGTAGCAAATTTAGCCTAGACAAATCGCAGAATAGTCACCATAAATTGAAGTATAAGTAGTGAAATATATTATTCTGCCCCTCATCGGTTTTTAGTGGAGAAGCCTTTAACTTTTCATTTTTGCATCATGTGGTAACATATGAGAACTAAATTCAGTTTCTTTTACTTAGATCAGAACGCAATAATTTTTTACTTTCTCATGGAGCATGATACGTTCATGATTCTCACTCAAAAAAAAAAAGAGAAGAGAATCATGTAAGATTTTCACTGCATTTGCCATTAATCTAGAGGAGAAAATGAGACTTTTCCAACACCATTCCTCCGCGCTTTGAAGATTGTTGGCGTGGAAAGCTTTTCTACTGAGCTCATCAGCGGAAGAGTTCAATTTGTGAGCTGGGTAGTTCAAGCCCAGAAGCTCTTTCTAGTGTAATGGGACTGAGTGGAGACACCGACTAGGCAGAGCATGTGATAGATGCTGGCAGGAATTTAAATTACTGAAAGTATCCCAGGCTAATATGGTGGAAGCACTAGACTTATCTGATTACATTTTTTCCCCTCTCCTTTCAAAAATACTGTGTGCACAGCTGTAGAAGCAAAACAAAACATAGTGCTAAAGGACGAGCAGTTAAAACCAGAAGAGAGCTGCCCTTCCTTAATAGCATAATAGTTTGAATAACCCTTTTAAAATTCAGTTTCTGGATAGGTATGATTCATTACATGAGTTGTTTTTCTGTTTAACAGAATTAAGTTACTTTCTGCACTTTATGTCTACTTTCTGTAGTTTTGATACTATCTAGTTGTTTAAACACAAAATTTAATAAATATTAATTGAAAATTATTCACAATGAGGATATAATTCTTAAAACACTAATATTAAAGAATCAGCTATAAAGTTATTCTTGATGATCCTCTAAAAATGCGTTTAAGTCTGGATTTTTCTTGCTACCCATCTAAATATTACCAAGTGATAAATCCTCTGTCGGGGCAAATTTCCAACTCAAAGCCTGTGACTGTGGTCTGCTGATGGTTTCTTTTGTTGACACATTGGTTAAAGAAGCATCTCCTTTGCAACAGTACAATTCTGTTCAGAATAAGGGGAAGCTCTATAAAGAATAGGGGATGCTCTATACATGTTTTTGATCAGTGAAGCCTCTAAGGACTTATTAAACTCTTAAACGCAGCTTGTAAAGCTCCAGCTCCAACTCCCACTGAAGTTAGTGACAAGTTTTCCTACTGACTTCAATGGCAGCCCATAGTACAACTGCAGCTGTCAAAACAACTAGAAATCAGTCATGAGATCAGTCAGCCTACAAGTACATATTGATCTTAGCAGAAATTATACTTTGGGCAGCTCTGAAAAGAAACCAAATTGACCTTATTGTTTCCGAATAAATGCGTCTCCCACCATACTGCGCTGCGGAGGAAGTGAGAGCTGTCAGGACTCTGTTTTGAGCACTTAGGCATGTGAATTGGCACTAAAAGTGCGAAACTAAAAATAATAATAAAAAACCTCACAGAGCCAGTAATTTGAACTCTATTTTTGTCTTCAAAAATAAAGAAGTGCCCATTACATTTTCAAGCAGTCTCATGGGAGGTAACAATACTGGTTAGAATTGGTCAAGAACACTGAATAACTAAAAATTGCTCACACAGTTAAGGATAGGCCAATACCAAGCATAGCTACTTCAGTGTATTTGCTGCTTATTCTGTGTATTGTTACAAGGGTGATTAACCTCTTCAGTCTGTAATCAGGGCCTTTTTTTTAATGGGGTCTTTGCAAGGCAAGTGTGCTTGTGCCCAAACTGACACATATTTCACTGATGTCAGCTAGGTGCTAATGCACTTTGCAAAGTGAACCAGAAAAGAAACTGAATTTTGCCCCTCACAGCTAGAGCTCTGTACCCATACAATTTTTTTTTTTTTTGCTACTGAGGTAAAAGTAAAAAATCATTTGTAACACTCTATAAGCTTCAGAGCAGTATTGCTTTTAAAGTAATTTTCCTGGAAGGGTTGCATTGCAATAAAGGAAAATGTGCAAACTTAAAAAAAAAAAAAAAAAAAAAAAAGCCAACTTTTGTTTCTTTTCACTTGCAGTGGCTTTCTGAAACCAAGTTCCTACTGTGACAGTTCAGAGAGGTACTTAAACCCCTGTGTTACTTTAGGCACTTCTGTAGTGTCACTAGGTTTTCAAAGCAGATGGAACTTTCTTCTGAAAATAAGCCATTCCTGTGACCATCTCTATACTCCCAACCACTTTGTTTCCTATATGCAAACCATAGCATGTTATCTCTTTCTCCACTGCAACGCATGGGACAAAGGGATGAAAAGAGCAAGAAGGAACTTCTTAAGCCAACTTTGCAGCCAAAACCAGTGTATCAGGGCACTACATTCTTTCAGATGTTATATATATTTAGTGTTCATATCAAGATACTCAGTCTGAATCCAGAGAATTCAAAAGCATCTCCTAAAAAGAGTCACATAATTAAATCTGCACAGTATAGGAAGTCAGGATCTGTACACAGACGCTGCCTTGCCAAATCAGAAGGCTCAGTTTGAGTAAAGTAATATTTGCAATGAAGTTCTTCGGTGTGTTCCAAAGTTTACACGGTTTTTAAACGAATATGAGCATGATATTCAGCAGTTGAAGTTTGGCAGCTCCCGTAGAAAACATAACTTTGTTTTAAATTTGATCTTACCTGAATGTTTTTGTTTCTTTCTTAGTTTGCTCTAATATTGTGGAAAACCAGCCAAGTATCACGTTGCAAGGGTCTGGCTGCTCAAGAGGGAGGGAAGGTGGATGGTGCAGCATTCCCAAAATGCAAGAGCGGTTTTGAGGTGGGCAAATTCTTTGCTGCACTGCTTGCAGCAGTAGGGTAAGGAGCTCCGCTCCTGTGACCGTCCCGTGGGTGCAGAGCCGAGTCTCGCTGTGAACACCCGTGTCGCAACAGGGACTCGTACCCCACGGAGCGGCTTAAGCAAAGGGAAAGATCACTTGAGGGTCTCCATGAGGTCAAGGCAGGAGACCGGTAGCAATTCATTCAGACAAGACAACAGCAGTTCTAGAAGTGAATAAAGTATTCTGAAGTAGGAAACTGTATGGATTACAAGCGAATTAATTAGATGAAGTCTTGAGGGTTTTCCTTTGTATCTAAAGTCTTATATTCCAACTATATTCCACTCAGCTGCCTAAATCCTGTAGCGAAACTGCCTTAAGTTCTTAACAACGAGGTAACATAGAATTTTAATGCTTAGCTAAATTGGAAACATTGAAAGCAAATAGTTCTTTTTGCTCTTTCAAGCACGTATTACTGCAGACCACTGAAGTATTAGTATTATTAGCATGAGTACTTAAATCATGAGCATAAAATAGAAAACCGAATGGAATGTTAAATTCCCATGAGTACCATTATGGAGAATAAAGTATGCTGTAGATGATCTGCTAAAATGTGTCTTTTAAACCATGATTGCAGAGAATGTAGTACACAAATTAGCCATGTATCTTAAGATAATGGGTCTTAATTTGTTTACATTTAGATAAACCACATGAATGTTATGAATTTAACCTTGGTGTTACTGGTTGGCCATCAAGACTTTGAAACAGAACGTATCTGAAAGACTTCAGACAGAGCAAGTGTCAAAAAACTGGCATTTGTTGTCAAGAAGCAAAAGCTCCTATACAGTGAATGTCTGAGTGTATGACAGACTTTGCATTCTAGGTAGGATCTACAGTGGGAGAAATTTGTTTGAGGCTATTTTTATTGATTTAATTAACAATAACATTTATTAACATAACTCTTAATATTCCATTTTTCTCACATTTATACCCATTGGCACCAAGGATGAAGTAGATTTTCTCTGCAAAGGCTGCAGGAACACTTTATTAGCAGTTAACCCATATTAGCCAATTTCTCTGGGAGAGAAGAAAAAGCCTTTAAAGAGATACCTAGTCTGTCACTGCCTTCAGGTGTGCCCATTGCTGAATTTGCTGGGAACTCTGTACCTTTTCCGATTTTGGAATATGCCCTTCCAGATAGTCTGCAATCCCTGACCTGTGGCCAACTGATGTTCTACCCGTGGAGTGCCAGGATCAAGGAATTCTGAACAGGTGGTCTACATTTTATTTGAAACTGGCAGTTTAGCTCTAGTCAGATAATGAATTAATTTGGGGTTTATTTTTTTCCGATGTCCATACTGGCAGCAGTTTTCCTGGAACTCTTAAAGACCCTATGACAACTACTGTAATCTGCAAAGTGCTCTGGACTTTCTCACTAGGCAGAAATTGGTACCGGAGAGCAAATGTTATATCTACTTCTGATTTTTTTTTCTTCTTGTATTTATTTTGGTTGTGTTCGTCTCTTAGCAGCCACAATTGCAACCTGTAATCACGCCTCGTTTTGAGAGTGCCGGCCTTGGTTTCTCCAGTTGCTCAATGCAGCAGATTTCCTTGGTGAGCAGACATATGCTTATAGCTGTATTAATTGGATGCAGTTATGAATTTTTCCTTCAGTTGCAAGCCATGAACTATGGTCTTCCAGGGAGAGGAAGAGCTGCTATAATACATTTGATTTAACTCAATTTGTTTTCTTAATGTTGGTGTTTTGTTTTACTTTAAAGGCGAGGCTTTAATAAGCCTGAATTGATCTAAATAGTCCATCGGCAGATGCTGAAAACACCCTTTATGCGTCTGACATAAGACAAAATAATTTTTTGGCAGCTGACACTGTGTGTGTTCTTAATATCCATTCAAAGCAGTAGTTGGCTTTAAAGAATAAAGAGTGGAAATCACTGAAATACCATTCATTCCTGATAATTCTTAATGAAAGTATATTTATCACTTTACTTTTTAAACTGTTTTGTGTAATTTCATATTCTACCTCTTTATTGTGTATTACCAGTTAGCAGCTTTATGTGATGTTCCCTGTTAATATCCAGCCTTTTTGCCTGACTGTAGTGTAATTTATTCAAACCCTAGCATGTGAAGTTTGGCAAGACAGCCTGTGTTGCAGCTGTTGCTGTTTTCTCCATATTACAATCTGTACAAGTACTTTTTTTTTTTCCCCCGTATTATCACACATTGGTTTTCACAACTTTGAAATAATAGTGCTGTGAAGTGCCTGAGAAATTCAGAGTATAGCTTTGAACTTCATATAAAAATGTGACTCTGCATTTAGGGAATAGAAGTGAGAATGGCATCCACACCAGCCGAGGAGTCTGCTTGGGCTGTGAAGTGCTGCCCTGTCCTGAACAGGATCCTCCAGGTTGGCTCCTGCTTTGTAGGAAAACTGCATCTGTTGGGGGATTTAGCAGCACGAGATACCCTGCTTGTAGGAACTTTAAAAAGCATTCACCAGCGTTAGCAACATAGTAAAATATATTTCTACATTTTAAGAGGAGTACTTTTCTTCTGAAAGATGTTTGAAGAGCATTCCGCTCTTCATTTATTCTTTCTTTAATAAAATTGGTTGAAAGCCACAGTTTTAAAAATATGCATTAAAATTTAATTTTCCTTACCTAAAAATCAGAGATCTCCTAAAAGTAAATTCCTTTCGAAAATGAAATAAGTACACTGGTTTTGTTTGGTGTTGTTTGTTTGTTTGCTTTTACATGGGCATGTTTATATCTATTTGTAAAGATTAAGATAGTATCTGGAAGCCCCCTTGGAAGGAGCTCTTTCCAGTTTTCATGTGAAGAAGAAGCCAGAAGACAGGATGCCACTTGTCACATTAAGACCATTGAGCAGAAATTGTTCTGTGAAGAAACTTCCATGCATGGAAAGATAGATCCTGAAGCTGAAGCCAAGAGCTGGATCAGACTCAAGCCTGTTCATTTAGAAAAAGAACTTTTAAAAGATATATAACTCTGTACTTTCTTAATTGACGTCAGCAAAACTGATGTTGGTAGTCTGGTAAGATCGTGAAATATAGAATCAGCTGTGTGTGATAGTAAACAGCAATGTATTATAGATTATATAATTCCCAACTGAATTGTAGAGCCCAAATCAATTTGTTTAAGACTATGAAGCGTGTTAGTCTGCAGAATCAAGCAAAGCCACAGCAGAGGGTAACAATCTGGCACTGCCATTCTCTGGCTACGTCATCCTTCATAAAAGAGAGGTTACACGGTAATCTTTTCTTTAGCAAAGAAAAAAAGAAAAAAGGAAAAAAAAAAGCATAAAGATCAGTAGAATCTTATTTTGTAACTTAATCCTTCAAAAAGTTCTTCTGAAGTCTGAAGTGTACTTTTGTGGGAGCTACCGTCTTGCTGTATGGATATAGCACATAACAGGCCCTCTCTTGACACCTAGACATATTAGATTTCCAGACTGAACTATTGTTCGGCTGTATCACTTCAGAAGGTGAAAGTTGCAGAGTGAATACCAGGTTTTTCTCACGCTGTAGCCACTGGTTATAACTAAAAATAGAAAAAGGAAAAGTGCTCGGTGATATTATTGATACACCAAAATTGAAATTAAAATTCATGTAATTGTGATCAAAATATATCTAGCTTTAGGTAAACTAACTGAAGTACTATTAAGCCATTATCCATATTTTCTTATTCAAAATAAAATAATATTCTAAGAGAATTATTTATTCCTAGAATAATATATACTTTCATAAACACATAGGTTGTAATCAATATAACACTCACTGTATGATACCGTTGCATGAGTGCATTTCCTCTTAAAAAGCTTGAATTGTTAGGAACTCAGGAATTTTAAAGTAGATCTTGAAGCAGCTTTATATTTTTAATATGTTAGTTTCTGTTTGGAAGACACAGCTACTTGAGCAGAGTTTGCTGTAACTTGCTGTAACTTGGCTTCTTGTATAGGTGATGGCTGTGTATGCCAGAGAGATGGAAAACTGAGAGGTAGATGATGAAAAGTACTGCTATAATTTCAAGATCTCATGATGACACTTGGGCTTCCTTACACCAATGCACGTAGAAAAGAAAAAAGTGTGCTCTTGGAAGGGAACAGCAGAGCACAAGTGTAACTAGTTATTCTGCCTGCATTTCTTCAGGTAAAAGCCAAAGAACAGGGAAAAACTATAAAGCTGGGGAAAAAAAATAAAGCTGGAAAAAATGGATCTCAGTTATTTTCTTTCAGCACATTTAGTGGTTGTCATTAGCAAGCCATATCTGAAAAGCATCTTTATATTGCTCTGTAATAGGACTTCCTTATCATTCCCCAGTAGTTTTTAAATTATGTGGTTTCTGTCCACTACTCCATTTTCTCTCTAATTTGGGATTACATAAACACTGTGAACTTGCATTGCTTTTCAAAGCATACTTTGATCTGCTCATAACCTGCCAGAAAATGAGATAGGAAGAGTGTCCCACAAGCTTCGAAGTAGAAAATGTGTCCCAAGGAGCAGGAGGATGGATGAGTTTGGTGGGGCACCCCAGTGAGGACAGGCAGAGCAGTGGGGGGCAGGAGGTTCTGCTTGCTTAGACTGCTTCCCTGAGCAGCTTTGCATCCTATATGCATTAATTGCTTTATATGGAAAAAGAAATGCATGATTTATGAAAAATATACTCTTAGAAATCTATAAAAACCTTGGCAGAGTTGTTGTAAGCAGCACTTTATTTTCTTAAAGGAGTAAGCCCAAAGTGTTAGTAACAGCTAGATTAGATAGACTAACTGGAAGAATGGCTCCATTCTGCTTTGTATCTCTTTAAAAAAAAAATATTAACACACTAACTGGGATCTGTCCAATGATCACTATAACAGGGGAAATAAAGCACAATATAATAGACCACATTTATTTATAATTATTATAAATCAGAGAGCTTGTGGATGGTTTGGGGATTGGACTAGATGATCTTTCAAGGTCCCTTCCAATCCCTTACATTCTGTGATTCTGTTGTATTCTTTGAACTGAAATCTTTATAGGGATATGCTGGAGAAAAAGTATATTTTGCATGTTTGGCACTTCTCGTATATTTTCATTATGTCAAAAGGCATGGTTCCAGTTTACCAAGAGCAGCATGGTATGAGCAGAGGGGTCCCTGTGAGGTTCCTCAGAGCAGGGCCTGGCAGCCCGGGCCATCCCACCACCTCAGCTGGGACCAGGGCAGCTGGGGACACCAGGAACATTCTCGGCTCCGGGTGTCACGCACCTCCATGGGGATGGCCCAGGACATCTACACCACCAAGACTTTGGTGAGGTGTGTGTGTACTTCCGATGACAGAACTACACTCAGATGCATTTTACCTACGTTCTCGTTATGCACTCAAGTGTGACGTACCACATTTCTGGAAAGTTAGGATTTCCCTTATTTTTCTCTTCGTGCTATAGTTGCTGAAAGCAACACAGGAAATTGTGGGGAAATTATGTGAGTGCTCAAGGTGTTGCATGCACGTCATGGTAATTCAGCTGGAGACAGGAGAGTTGCTGTGTAAACCACAGGGGCCACTTTGTCCAGAGCAAGAGCAGAAAGTCTTTCATGGAAGCAATGACTTCTTTCTCTTGAGCTGTTTCACGTTGAAGCAGAAAGGAAGTGTGGCTCATGTCACCTGAACTGAAGGGACCTTCTTTAAAAAGCAAAGGACGCAGGGAAGGTTTGAGTTAGAGAGTGCATCACCGTTATTCTGCCGTTCAGAAGAGAGACAAACCAAGCCAGCTGACAGCCTTTCGATTACTTTTTTGGTTTTGCCACTGAAATTTCTCTAGATACACACTGCGTTTTGAAAACTTTCATTGGAGTTGCTCCTTTTGACTCGTCTCTCAAGCTTGTCTGTCCCATGCCTGGTGAGAGTTGCAGATGACCAGGGGGATGATGCAGATGATCAGGGCCACAAAGATGATTAAGGGAGTGGAGCATCTCCCTTATGAGGAAAGGCTGAGGGAGCTGGGTCTCTTTAGCTTGGAGAAGAGGAGACTGAGGGGTGACCTCATCAATGTTTATAAATATATAAAGGGTGGGTGTCACGAGGATGGAGCCAGGCTCTTCTCGGTGACAACCAACAGTAAGACAAGGGGTAATGGGTTCAAGCTGGAACACAAGAGGTTCCACTTAAATTTGAGAAGAAACTTCTTCTCAGTGAGGGTGACGGAACACTGGAACAGGCTGCCCAGGGAGGTTGTGGAGTCTCCTTCTCTGGAGACATTCAAAACCCGCCTGGACGCCTTCCTGTGTAACCTCACCTAGGTGTTCCTGCTCTGGCAGGGGGATTGGACTAGATGATCTTTTGAGGTCCCTTCCAATCCCTAACATTCTGTGATTCTGTGATTCTGTGATGACAGCCTGATGTCCCAGGCTGTGCTGGGAAAGCTGCTTCGTCTGTTCTAGCTATTGCACTTCCTACAAACAAGTCAATATTATTTTTGCTTGGAAGAAAAAGGTTCTGCTACCTGCTGATTAAGGCAATTACTGAGGGACTGAGATCAAAGGAGCTAATCTGAGCCTCTTACTGTGCCCCTGGTCAACAGAACGTCTTTTGCTATTAGAGTGCCACCAGAGGAGTTAATTTGGAACATCTTCTGAAGGTGAATAAGGCAAGCATGGAGGCGTTTAAATGGAACCTCATCTCCAATGTACTTTTTGAGAGGAGAGAAAAAGCATGATAATGCTGAGGAGAAAAGTTTAAGATAGCAGTGCCAGGTCTGGTTCAGCAAATGTGCTGCAAAACAGAGAGAGACACAAATCTTGGTTCTGACAGGATGGGAATTTCATGGTCAGTGAACCAGAAGAGAGTAGATTGTACCCAGAATGAATTTGCTCTCAGGGTTTAGCCCATTTGAAAGTTAAGTGATGGAGGGCCAGGTTTGAAGTCACTTATCTTCTCATATCTCCGTATTTCTCATATCTCCTTATTTCTGTAAACCACAAATAAACTTGCATGATCTGATACTTGGAAAGCTGAAAGAGCTTGTGTGGAGGCATAAAACAAAAAACACCCATGCAACTCAGAGTGTAAGTTCTACAAAAGGATAGAAACCTGTTAAAGATCTTTCTAGAAACTGGCAATTATCCTGTAATCTTTTACAAATATTTTGAAACTATGATTGTACCTAACAGCCATTTGTCACAAGACCAAAGACTCAGAAATCACAGGCCCAGATTCAGTAAAAATTCATACTTTTTTAACTCTGGCCTTTTTTGGTTAAGCATGAAGAGAAATAAATTCACTTTTGCTGCTTCTACTTGACTGCTACCTACCTCTGCTGAAGTGGCCCTATTGCTTTCAATGCCAAAGACCAGTCTTGGCTTTGGTTTCTTTGTTTGCTTTGCAGTCTGGAGGTGTTAACAGCTGTGCCTGCTGAATCCAAAATCAGGTGAAATTGAAAAACCACGTATCAGAAGCATTTCTTTGTGCAAGTCCGTGCTCTGAAGTGTTGCAGACCACTATGAAGTAAGCACTATGTTTCAGCTTCTGGAGAAGCTAACCACATAGATAATTTTAGTATCATGTAAAGCTCTAAAGTTTTATTCAACTTCTATGGATCAAAGTAGTACTACTGACAATGGTCATGGCTGATAAACCAAGTTTAAAAGTCTTTATTTAATCTCTGCTACTTGGCTGACTTATTTTGTCAGCCAGCGTAAAACCCCCAAAACTTAAAAATTAATTTGTCCAATTAATACTTGCTTTTGCCTCTTCCCCACCCTAAAGAAGAACTACACAGTAACTCTTAGAATCCATCTTCCTCCCATAAGCTTTAAATACAAGTGCATTTTACATGGAAACCAGCTCTCTCTGGAGCAGTGGCTTCTGCCTGTTCCTGGGGAGGTCGCTGGGAGCAGGAAGCCTCCGAGCAACCGCGTGTGTCCTCCTGAGACTTCCCCAGTGCTTCCTGACCACAGCCCGTCCAGCACCCCATCACCATCCAGTGAGACCCAGGAGAACACTGCTAATTGATTTAATGAAGGATGTTGAGTTACTTCAGATGAAGATCTGGTTCAATAAATCTAGAGCCACTTGAAAAAGCAAAGATATCAGATCATACATTAGTTGTTTGATCTGAGATGTGTATTTTATGCACTTTCCTCCTCTCGTTTGACATCCTGGCGGCATGGAATGACTTCTGTGTTCTCTGAACTGCTTTGTCTTCTGAAGGTAGATGGGGGTGGTTAGTCATCTCTGTGATTTATATGGTTTGATATTAGTAAGTTAATTTTATCCTCCATAGATGGGTCATGCGGTATCTCAGTGCAAATGCCTTATTTTATAAGTCCAGGCTGTTCCTGTCACATCTCCAAAATATCCTTGGAGAGTGGGGATGTGTAGTGGTTACATAGCTGTCACACTCGTGGCCTTCTCATGCCTAGGCATCCCAGGAATGTGGAAGCCTGTGACCCAGAGAGGCCAAGTTCTGGCCTTAGATGAGATCTTGGGAAACATTTATAAATTCATTCCATGCATCTGTCAGATTTTAGCTTTCAGTATTCTCCAAAAATATTTTCCACTATGAGGTCTTATCAGAAACAGCTTTCCACATGTTGCTGCCGAAGATGTCTCTGGAGCTGAGACGTCGCTTGGCGCTGCTGGGGAACTCGGGCTGTCGTTGTCGAAGTGGGCAGCAGCATTCGCCCTACTTGTGCTTTGTCACTTACTATAGGATGTGTACATGAACGTCACTTTCCTTAAATCACCGAGAGGCAGCACATCCTACCGAAGGCAGGCGCTATGCTGATGTGACGTGCGGTTTGTAAACTGGAGCCAACCTGCGCTGCTGACTATCAGCCGAGTTGCCCAAGTCTTCCTGAAGGCGTACTCAGTCGTAAGGGAGAGGGTTAGGCACACTTGGAGGTGTAGCCGAATTTAACAGAAAATTGCTGTAAATTCTGAATTTTGGTGTAACGTAATTTTTAATTTCGGTTTTCTCCTTTCTCATGCTGCCTCTTCTGTTGATCTGCTGAATGTTTTTTTCTTCCTCCTGGGTGCTGGTTCTTACATGAAGTAATATGACTCTGTGCATTATACTGACAGTTCATAAAGTGGTTTAGGTTTTCCTAATGGAAGAGGCCTATATGAGATTTTTACCTTTTCTTTTTTTTTAAGAGGAACAATCTGTGCCAAGTATATTGCCAGATTTATTAATTCATCCTTCTGTGGCAAAGAAAATGAAATTCATAGCTTACCTCCTGAATATATAATTTATTTCTATTTCACATTCTGATTGATGCAGTAAAATCGGTGCCAGTTCAACAAATTCCACATTTATTTTGACTTCAAATAAACACAAGCATAAAGTTAAGCTGAAAAGATGAGCTGTGCAATTTGGGATTATATGACTTGCCATTTTAACATCTACTCCATAATTTTCTTCTCTATCTGGCTCTACTGTTGCCTCCAAAGAAAGGGAGAATACTATAATGGACAGTAAAGGATTGCATAGAAGTTGAGGATATTTCTGTTAAACTTGAGTCAGGTAGCAATTAGCTTATACTCTGTCCAGTGGAATTCTTTCACAGCTTTTTCTTCTCTAAATATGAGTATTCCTGGGGAACGCATCTGAAGTCAGACATCTTAAATCTAATTTTCACTGGTTTAAGCATATAGGACTGTGTAGGCTCACTGGTGTCCCTGAGCCATTTCTCAGCTATTGCAGACACCGTTGCCATATAACTAAGAAAAAGAATTGGCAGTGAGTGTACGCAAGGAACGAATTTCACAGATCGGTTAAGACTATGTCATAGTTTTGCCACTGACTCGAAATATCATGCTCCATACACCTTGACCCTTAACTCGCTCTGAATGCCTGAAGCTGTACAGCTTGTCAAAAAAAAGCATCATATTGTCTGAGTGCCTGGGAATCTGGGGATCACTGCGGTGTATTCACAGAGCCAAACCAGGGGTTGGTTCACAGTGGAGGGTCCCCAGGTACCCATCTGCCCACGCTCTGCTCACCAGTGGCTCCCCCACACTTTGGGACCTCTTGCTCCTTCCAGCTGTGAACTCGTGAGCCAGCAGGTGTAGATCGTTTGAGAGAACAAGAGAATAAGCCCTGCTCCCTCCACTTCCTGCTAGCGTCACCTGGAACAACATGTTTTCTTACCTTCTGTGATAAAGTTATCACATTGTGTGTCCTTTCCACTTTGATCCTCTCAGACATGAAATGTAAGTTGTCACAAGAGAGGATGCAGTACGTATAAATGACAAGATAAGCGTATGTAAGCCGTTGGCTGTAGTGGGATGCTCATAATGTACTTAAGCATACTACTACATTGGTATCTGCTGCAAATTATGACTATTTATGCTGAAAAATTACTATAAAATGCAAGGTCTGTCAAGGTAAATAATAACTAGAGTACTACTGTTCATCATAGGGACTTCAGCTTTACAAATGTACATTTATGCATCTTTGGTTTTCTAATCTTTAAAATTAGATATATTCTGGTACTATTTTAAGTTTTCCTTCAAACAAATGTCATTTGTCCCACTTCTGAATGTTATTTAAGATTTTCATTACATAATCATTTGCTGAAAAGCTAATACTGAAAGGATAAAAGCTGGTCAAACTAGTGATAAATGTTACTAGAATACAGTCTGCTTGCTGAGGGTAAAGGTGTTGTAGGAGTGAAATTCACAGTGCACTTATAATCTGGGTTCCAACCTTATGTTGTTACTTAGACTGGGAATATATTTGTTGATAGGGAGTTTTGCCTAAAAAGAGAGAAGGAATATGTTATTTTCTCTTTTTTTTTTTCTTTTTCTGTTTTTGTTTGTTGGTTTTGGGTTTTTTTAAACCTTTTCTGTGCACTCAGAACTATTGCTTTACAGACTTCAAGCAAAAGCAGATAAACAGTGTTTGGTTATAAGGTATTAAACATTGATTAATTGTATTGTTGTCACAGGTGAGCTTTTATAATTATCTCAATGATGTTTTTTAAAAAATCTACACAAAATCCCTTTTCTTATCTGTTTATTGCTTCGTCATAGAATTAACATATGGATTTCATAGTCACTAGAGTATTAGCAGTTTATGTGGCAAAATAAATATGTCTGTTGGGATTCATAATTTCAATTCATTGAACAATCTGCCAACAAAAGATGGTGTTCACCCTGAAGGTCAGCATAATGTTCTGTTTCTTATTAGCCGTTTTATCAAAATCACCCTTGATGTAAATCTAATTGATGGCCAATTTTGAAATTTTAATGTTACCCAGAAAGGCTGTGTACATAACAAGGTCACATTCTGCCCTAGATATGTTTGTGAAACTCCCACTGACAACAGTGGGAGTTCTGCACATAGAACATGGGACAGAGGCTGGCCCTTGATCTTTAAACCTTTAATACTTAAAAAGAGAAAAAAAAAAAGGGCAGTGTTCCAAATCCTGAGTTTCTTACTACAAGTGTCATTTAGGCTAAACCTTCACTGTGGGTCGCCATAACTGGATTTGAGGAAGAACTTCACAAAAACTCATAGGTGATGCAGTGTTGCTGCTGGGTGCTCGATGCTCAGCCTGTCTGCTTCTGGGATGACTCTAAGTAGGAATAAGCTTAGACAATTTACTTGTCCAAGTGAGTTGAGACCTATTCTAAACTCAGCTTTGAAAATTAGACACTGAATCTAAAACTCAGTGAAAGGCTGTGACTGAGTCACCTTTAGTACTGCTTAGACTGCTAAGTAACGTGTCTTTTTAAGTGTTAACTCTGCTTCTCATTTTAATCATTTTGGGGATTTTTGTTTACAAATACTGTTCAAAGCAAGAAGTATTACTTCTGCCACAATGCTTCCATTGTGTTTACTGCAGTTTCTAGATTGTGCCTAGTGTGACTTTTCATAGAAGAAACGTTAAGATCTTTGGAATGTTTAACACCTTAGGAGATTGGTAGTTATATTCTTAGGTTCTTACTAAAAGATTGTTGGTGTCCAAGTAGCTTTAGGTGACTTTTCTTGATCTTTGTGGATCTTGAGGAACTGTGCCTCTCCCAACCTCCCTGCTGAACATACAGTGAAGGTGTCAGGTTAGGAAGTCACAGCCACTAGAAGTGAATCAAAACTAAGCGATTTTTTACTTTGCAAGCTTAAGCCAGAATACAGTATTGCAATGCTTTTTGGCATAAGTGTTTTAAAAACATTTATTAGGGGATTTATAGACTTTTGTGTAAGGTACAGGGCTCTCTATTTTACAGCCACAAACAGATAAAAGTGTGAATTTGTGCCTGTAGGGCATTACATGTGTGGAACTGAAGAGCTGAAAGGAGGGTTGGCAGTCTAGTCTGCAGAAAGCTGACTGTATTAATGCCTCTGATAAGCTGTACAGGAGTTAACTCCAGTTGTTTATATGGTGCACCTCTGTTCCTTAAAGCATGAAATCCAAACTCCACTTGGAGATTTGCCATCGACTTGGGTAGGACCAGAATTTCACCAGCTGCTTTAAAGCCCGTGGCTGTTCATCCTCGGCTTTCTGTCTGGCCAGAGGAGCAGCTGCTGTCATTAAATTCAGTGGTACCTGCCTTTTGTGAGTGAAGTCTCTTTGACCAAGATGTGGCAGTACTGTTATTTCTTTTCATGTAAACTCATTTCACAGAACTGTAAATAGCAACTTTACCCACAAACTGCATTACTAAAAGTCAGGAGAGCAGTTCCAACTGAGCACAGGTTTAGGAAAAAAAAAAGTGTAGAAATACCCGCTTTTCAAAAAAAGTTTAGTCTAGACGAAACTCTAAAAGATGTGGTTGTACAGGATCACAACATGAATTTTTAAAAGGGAACCAGAGAGCTGATATCATAGCAAAGATACAAAGGCAGGAGCTGAGAGGTCAGGGAGGGGTATCCAGGCTGGTTGCACAGATCTTTTTGACCGCTCTGTCTTTCTTTGCCATCCTCTGTTTTGCCATCTGCAGAGCGATACCAGAGCACATCAGGCTTTGTTAGCGATGTTCAGAAAAGAGTTTGAAGAGTCTTGGAACAAAAAATCTCTGCATATGTTCCAATAACGTGAACACCTGCAGTGCAAATGTAGGTATATTTGAAAGATGAGGAAAAAAATGAGCTTGGAAACATTCAGATCTCTTGAAGCACACAAAACTGCATTTGAGTTATAAAGTTGATTATGCTCTCTCTGGAAGCAAAGAAGTAATTAAAAAATTATGATATCTATTAAAAATATTATAGCACATCCTTATGTTATATTAGTTGTATTTATGAGGATTTCCTGTGAAGACTGTTTTCTGTATTATAAATTATTTCATGTAAGGTACACATTTACTCACTGCTGTTTTTCAGATGGGGAAAATGAAACATTGACAAACAAACAATTCCTTCCATCTCTCAGTCTGCCTAGTAGATAATACCAGTAATGACAGGAATAATCTTCCTTAAGAGGTACTCATACTGAATTACATCCTCGGGCTACTTTCTGATTTTAAACATGTAAGCTTTCCACAGAAGATCAAGCAATGTTTCTGTAGCTAGCATATTTTTCAAATGAGAAGGGACAGACAGGAATAAATGTAATAAGTGCTGTGTCTGACTGCTAGATCTGCCGTTTGCCAGAAATCTGTTTTGAGATGATTAATCAGCAATAAAGGACAAGAGTGTAATGCCGTTTTATGGTTCCTGGGCTTCTGATCTTGAATTGTAACACGGTAGGATATTACATGGTTATAGTAGATGTAGGCTTTAGGATTGAATTACTCCTAAAATCAAAGCATGAGTACACTCAGGTGAGGAACTGGAAGTGCATGTGTAGGTGTAGTTAAAGCTGCCATTTTACAGTTCTTCTAGTATTCATCTCAGTACAACCGTGGATCTTATGTCTTTGTTATAGTTCTTTCTGATAGGTGGGTTTTTTCTATTCAGTGGTGCTTCTGACATACAAAATCAGTTTTTTCTTTCCTTACCAAATATGCAATCAGTTTTTATCTAGTAGTACAGCAAAGGAAGGAGAACCTTCTGCTCAGTTTTGGGCTTTCTAATTGTTGGTGAGGAGAGGAAATGGCTTAATGTGGATTTCTAGACTGAAAAATGACTGTTAATAGCCTTTAGGAATTCTGTGTGTATTATCACTCAGCGACTTCCATACCACATTCTTTCCTTTTACAAGTAAAAAAATGTTTACTGCTAACTGCCAACACTACGCGCATGACCTGCAAACCTAAAGTCAAGCTGGTTTCTGTCACCAAAAGCCATCACTTCTCATTATCTTTGAACCTTTACTAATAAAGTTAGTGGGAGTTCCTGATATAAGAGAAGGCAGAATTTGTAATCTGGAACTTAGATAAAATAAATAAATTGTCTTGATGATGTGTGTGCATCCTGATAGAGTCCAGTTCCCTTTCCCATGCGCCGATAGTGAAAAAAAATTGGTGAGGCCGACAGATGCATATGATTACACAGAAAGAATAATCCTGTTGATAAAGAAATAGAGATCTGTCTCATGAATATTGTTGTAATGAAGGTGCAGTTTTTTCCTTTGCAGTCACTTCCATGGACCTATTTGGTGTTTCAAATGGAGTTCATTATCTCCTGTTGTAGGCAGATATTGCTGGTCATCAATGAAGGGTTTGAGTAATGACTTGCATCTGTTTGTGGAACAGGAACACATGCTAACAACGGGTCATACAGTAGGGCTGCATCTCTCCAGGTTGCCAGGAAAACCCGTGGGAATAGGATGTGTGTAGAGTCAACCGTACCTTCTTTCTGCTTTTGGAGAACCCAGAGAGGCTGTAGCCCGCAGGGCTGCCACGGTGGCACAAATTACGGATAGGAGAATGAGGGGGGGAATTAGCAAGCGGTGCTCAAATGTAACACAGGCAAAATAGCAGCAAGAGCTGCAGGCAGCTAAGGAAGCATCGCCTGCTCTCGGGGTACACAGATGTTGGCTTTTTCGTCTTCTGCTACCTACTTCTCTGCATTAAGCCTGTATACCTATGTAGTAGCAAAACTGTGGAATGCTGGAGAGGCTATCCTGTGTTAAGGTTGTGAAGCATGGCATTGGAGCAGAAGTTTAGGAAACAGATAAGTGGTAAGGATTAGTTACAGAGTCTAGTTGTTCTGCATGAAGTGTGTACAGTGCTTCTCAAAGAAAAATGGTGGTGAATGCCTCGCTAATTACAGACACCAAGCATAGCTGAAAAAAATGAGGGCAAATGAAAGTAAAATATATCAGGAGTATGATGCAACTGTTTATTAGAATTAACTTTCTAACTGTATCTTCCACATTAATCTAAGAAACTGTCACCATTTCACATCCAACATAGAGATAAGTAACGAAACCAGGCACTGAAGTATTTTTGAAAAGGTGTTTGCAGGGAGAAACCTTGTGCTTCAGAAAATAAACATCTGGAGATGTACTTCATTATTCCATGGTTACAGTGCAATTGAAGAAGTGTCCTGTCTAGTCAGACAGAGCTAGCACACCATCTGCTAAGCCAGTAGGACAAATGCCTTGTTTCTCACCAATTACTTGTCAGAACCCCAAAGTCTTCCCAGGTAAACTGTTAGGGTATGAATCATATTCCAGCATGTGAATTATGCCTTACCGGTGTCGTACGTTACAGATAAATACTGAGCTAAACATTTTTTTTCATAGAAATTTCCAACCATGAAAAAATAGAATGGTTTGTGGTAACAAATAAGTTTGTGAAATATTGTGTTTAACGCGTTTTTCCAGTTAGGAATAACTGGGAGAATGGTCCGGAAGCAACCTTGACACCATTCAGAGAGAAATACTCGTGCTGTGTTCAGAGCTAACCTGATTTGAAATGAGAAGTTACTGTTCGGGCTCCTCAGGGATCATTGCCACTACCTAAGAGAAATTTTTCTACCTTTTGGGTATAACATTTTCTACATTTCAGGAGTAAACTTCAATTGCATATCAAAGATAGAAGGGATATGCTAGAAAATCAGAGAAAGGAAAGCAGTATCTGGAGGAGACTGCATGTTTCTAGGACAGGCATCAAGAGGTGTGATGTTAGCACATGCAAATATACCCATGATAGCTTTAATTCATGTATTTCAAGACCCGATGGCAACGAAGATTTGCTGAAGAGTTTTTGGAATAGATTTCACAAGCCCTCCCAGGACGCTAGAGACCTGGGCTTTTGAATCTTAGCTGGAATTTGGCAGGAGACATTTACTGTAGCAGTAACTGGGGCAAGCTGCACTCGCAGACTCTGTGTATCTGATATCTTAGAGAGGAGAGGGAAAGAGCAGCCTGTCTGGAGCTGACTAAATAAAATGAAGATTTATGAACTGAGTAATTTGGGAAGGTCTCACTTTGTATATATATTATGACTAGCAATGCTGAACTCCTACCCAAGGGCTTCAGAGTGTGTATAACTTCATTCTCGCTATGTGCCCTGTTATTCCATCTTGATAGATGAAGACATGGAATCAGAACAATTCGATATGTCCAAGGCTACTAGGCAAGTCTGTAGCAAAACACTGGAGAATATCTGACAATGCTTTCTGTTAAATCGCAACTACAAACTTCACACAGGGGTTTGTACACCTTCGTTGTACGTGTTACTCACAAGGTACCTGTGATTTATGTAGTTTATACCTGAGTCTTACCAGCTGCATCAGATCAGAGCCATGCCAAAGTTTCTGTCAGGCTTCTGAATGTTGATCTCTTTGTGATCTTTCTCTTCATTGTCATCTCCTGTATCTTTTAAGGGTATTTTTTTAATGAAGTAAGGGTGGCTTTCAACTAGCTGGGACTAACGCAAGAGCAGGGAGAAGCACTGGTGATAGGTGGGGACTGATTTCTGTAATGTAAAGGAAAGTAATTCCCTAATATCAGCTTCATGCAGCAGCTGCTAATGAATGATTTTAGTTTTCTGTGACAAAAAAATATTCCAGTCTAACATAAGTGACTTGCCTTGAAGTGGGACACTGCTGAAGGGTGTGTTTCAAGCAGAAACAGAAGACAAATTTTAAAAATCATTTTAAAGTGCAACAAGAAAAGCGAGAAAAGTCTTGTGGGATTTGTATCTTGGTGTAAATATTTCTTAGGCTATAAATGAAATATGTTTGGTTTTGGGGGGGGAGACACAAATCCATCAGCAGAGACAATAGGCAGAGGAGGATGTTTTGTCCTTGAATAATTTGTGCTTTTCTATGACGAGCTATATTTAAAAGCGTTTCATGAGGGGAAAAAAAAAAACAAACAACAAAACTGTTTATGGATTCACTTGATACCAAGTGTCATTGATGAATGATCAGCTGCTGTCCAAAGCCCTGGCTTTCATTATTGAGTTATTTAAATACATTTATGTGAGTACTCGAAAGAATTGAGATTTTTCATGTTTATTGAGAGGAAAAAATGTCCCAGATTTGGAACACATCTGTTTTTCAGTTCTTGCTTCCACTTCAAAATCAAGGGCATATCGTATTTACAAAGGACATCTGGTCAGAAACTGCAATACGGGTCCTACCTTATGAGGCAGAATATACCTTTAGTTCCCAGGGAGACGGGGCAGGAAGATCTGCCCTAGCTTTAGTAAAGTTATCATTGAGAAGAAAAGTTGTCTGCAGAAGAAATGTAACTCTGCATCCAGTTGACCCTTGAGAGACAAGCTTCATATTTACTGGTGGCTGTGAGCAAATCTCTTAGGACTCGCTTGTTTGGCGGGTCTGAACCGGCATAGTGCCGTTGGCTCGGGGGCGTGCAGAGAGAGGATTTTAGCCACTGTGTTACTCACTTCCATACATACAAAATGGAATAACAATCTTCTAGTGTATAAGCTTGATGTGGCCTTATAATCATGAAGAGAAGTGTAGAAATTTTTGTGCAAAGTATCTGGCTTTCATATGCAGGAAGGAAGCCGACATAACCCTATAGCCAAACTCCCTCAAACTGGCCATGCTTAATTCTGGTATGAAGCAATAGTCCTGTTAAATATATCAAATGCTTAAGCTCTGCATTACTTATTGGTCATTTCCTTGATACGAAAAAAATCTGTATTTTAGTGCTCAGTTCCATACTCCCATTGACTACTTTGCAATCCCCCCATTTTTTCCACTGTGGTGTTTTTTTTTTTTTTCCCAACTGTTGTTTCTTGTCAAACTAGACAATCTCTCTAGGATATATATTTTTTTACTGCTGAATTCTGCTGTGATACAAATAATGAATGCTAATAAAGCATACATAGTGTGGCCAGCAGGACTAGAGAAGTGATCGTCCCCCTGTACTCAGCACTGCTGAGGCCGCACCTCAAATCCTGTGTGTTCAGTTTTGGGCCCCTCACTACAAGAAAGACATTGAGGTGCTGGAGAGAGTTCAGAGATGGGCAGTGAAGCTGGTGAGGGGCCTGGAGCACAAGGAGCGGCTGAGGGAAGTGGGCCTGTTCAGCCTGGAGAAAAGGAGGCTGAGGGGAGACCTTGTCGCTGTCTACAACTACCTGAAAGGAGGTTGGAGCATGGAGGGTGTTGGTCTCTTCTTCCAAGTAACAAGTGATAGGACAAGAGGAAATGGCCTCAAGTTGTGCCAGAGGAGGTTTAGATTGGATATTAGGAAAAAGTTCTTCACAGAAAGGGTTGTCAGGCATTGGAACAGGCTGCCCAGGGAAGTGGTGGAGTCGCCATCCCTGGAGGTGTTTGAAAGATGTGTAGATGAGGTCCTTGGGGACATGGTTTAGAGGTGGACTTGACAGTGTTGGGTTAACAGTTGGACTCGATGATCTTAAAAGTCTTTTCCAATGAAAATTATTCTATTGTCTTCTATTCCCTCTTTATTTTTCTTTTCGTTATGGTAAGCCATTCTTTGATGGAGTCTGGTTGCATTTTCAGAAATAATTGCTTGCCCGTACTGCTCATAGGAGATTAAGGGCATCAGCATTAGAAACAATCTATTCTGTGATTAGGTCAAACTGGAGCTCCTAAGTGAGTCTATGCAATTCCCTGTGTGAAAATGGCACAGCTGAAGAGTGCTGGTTATTTCTATGGGAGCTATAATATGCAGTAATAGAAGATTTGCTTTCTGGAAACTTAGCTGAGCAATACAGACAGGTAGAACTGTCATTCCCTTTTAGCTCAGCTAAGGGCTGTTTGATAATTAACAGAATTCTCTTTTAGACCCTTATCTTATTTTTCTCCAGACCAGATAGATGGATTGATACAGGCAAGTTTCCTAGACTTCCTTGTAGGTGTCTTCTCAAAAATTGTTGTAGTTTAGTCATGAAGGATGCCACTGCAGAGAGTCTTTTATCATTGTTACTAATCAAGACACCTACACATCCCCCATGGTAGCTGGAAGAAGAGCATAATCTCAAGTGTATTAATTATTTCTTCCAGATACCCTCTCCTCACTCTGCTGTGATCTGTCAAGATTATAGCGAGGTGAGTACAGGTTGGTACCTTCAGACTCACATCCCCTCAACACAATGAATTCTTAATGAAAAAAGCAGACAGAACAATGATTTTCCTATGGGAAAAGGGAATATTATGGAGCAAAAATATAAAATAGAACAATTTACAACATAAGACCCCAAAACAAATTATGGACAAAAATGGTGTCCTTTACATAATTAAAAGTCTGCTAAAGCTAATTTAGCCTAGCTGTAAGAAATACCCTGAAGCCCAAATGTCTGTTACCTGTACTTTTAAAATGCCTGCAGCTATACCAGCCTTACTTGACAGGTTTTGTATTGATTGCTATTACTACTTTCTTTGAAATCCTTGAAGTGTTGTGAGGGTTTTTTTTAAATTTTATAACAATTTTTAGTTGTTAAGATAAGCGTTTTTTATCAATGGAATGTGAAGGTAAAAGATACTTTATGTTTCTCTGGAAAGATCCAGCCTATGTAGGAATTTTCCATTCCTTCAGTCAAATTCAGGCTCCAAAGTCAACACTTAGAATGCTGAAGACCTGAGTTTTATTAAAAAAAAGAGCTGAGTATATTTGTTAAAACAAACATTTAACTAAAAGTCTATTCCATTAGTTTGCTACACTTCTTCTCTCACTTGTACATAGGGATACTGCAAAGAGTTCAACAGATGTGGTAACAGCGATCGATACAACACCTGTTAAGTAAAGCCAGCATGATGCAAGAATTTTAAAGCAAGAAACCCTGAGTGCGTCATGGAAGGCTAAGAGCCACAAGGTATCCTTGGCTGTAAATATTTCAGTTTCTGGTTCCGAACAGCCATTTATTGCCCTTTCATCCCTGTAAGTACCTGCTTGCTCGTCCGTGCCACACGACTTACAGACCATGGCGGAGTGGCTCTGGGTAGTTTGTGGAGGCGTGCGGGATCATTCCACGCCAGTGCACAGAAATGGGCAGCATAAAATCTTGGCTTTTGTATCACTGTGAAATTTATTTAGAAAGTGAGAAAGGGGATGGCTTCATTATACTGCCCCGAAAGTAGAGATAAGCATTGCAAAAGCTCAGACATACCTAATTGTTAGATCGGTCTTACTGCTTAGTCAAAACTGCTAAATCTCTCTTCAAAAATGCTGGAAAAAATCCAACGTATATGGACTGTTACATCTGTTTGCTCGTTTAGTAGAGTTATAAAGTATGGACTGTTGATAAGAGAAGTTAAAGATACAAGAAAGCTATTCTGATTAAGTGAAACTGTTTTAGGAATTTTGTTTATTGTACTTAAAACACCACTTCGTATTAGTCCCTTCAAAAGTTGTTTAGGCCTGTTACAGGATGGAAATTTATTGCCAATGTTGCCAAAACCCCAGATGTCTTTAATAAATATTTGTTATGTGTTTGGAAGAGGAAACATATCTATTAAATAAAATTTGACAAAGGATCAAAGATTTTAAACAATATCTTTAGCGATAAATACTATTCCATTAGCAGGCCTTGCTCTATGTTCTCAAAGAGGAGACTTGGGTTTCTACCATTTTGGTGGTGATCCCTCATCTTTTCTTAGAATTCAGGATAAATTGAAAGGAATCTGATGTACCATTGCTTGAAAAGTGCAAGTGGGACGACCTAAATGTGCCTAGGAACAAGTTCTCTCAATTCCATTCCTGGGCAAAGTAATGCATGTCTACAAGTGCTTTATTGGAAAGAATAAGGCTCAAGAATAATTTGTCGTAAAACTCTGAGAGAAGTTGTCTTTGGAGACTCATAGTTGAATGAAGGTGTTTCTAGTGGTAGTAGCATAGACTCCAGAGGTAGTGTTCGTACTTTTCCATTGTCTGGAAGAAAATAAAATAAAATAAAATAAAATAAAATAAAATAAAATAAAATAAAATAAATAGAACCACCACTACCAAAACACTACAGGTAGAATTTGTAGATAACTCATACCGGTATGGTAAATCATGAGTAAAATATGTAGTACTGTGTGTACAAAAATGTATGTATCTTGCCAAAACCAAACACAAACTTAGATAAGGAATCTGAGCTGCAGCTGCCGAAATTTGTATCCTGGAGAACAGTGCTCTGAAAAGGTTATAGAGTTCATTGTTGAAATGTGATGCAAAGCAAGGCAAAAGCATTAAATATTTACACAGGTATGTACATATAATACATGTTTTGTATGGCAATTCATATAACAGTCATATATACACATACACACATGTAAATGTGTGTAATATAGATGACATGTATAAATGCATGCATTACATATGATCATGTATCATTAGATGCATGTGTGTGGATGCATTACACTATCATATAAATATTTATATAGTAGTGAATGTTATGAACAGAAGTGGTGTTTTCCTTTATCTAAGGTTAGTGGTGAAGGTAACTTGCGAAGTAACTTGATGACAGTATAGACCTTCATGGGGAAAAATATAAAGTTACCAAAGAAATCCTCAATTAAATAAGCACTATAGTAGTGCTATACATTTTGGCTTACACATAAGTATATTACTCAAAATCTGTTTGTTTCTGCACATAGCAGACCAAAGTCAAGGTATAAGCACATACATTGTTTAATTGGATTGTACATAGGCATTTTAAAGAGAGCTCCCTCTACTGCATTAGCAAAGAAATAGACTTGATATTAAAAAAAAAGGGCAAAACAAAACCCAACTATGTATGGCACACGTATAACTGATGTATTTTTTTTAAAAAAGGCAATAGCATTCCAGCACTAATCTTCTGCTGAAAAGGATAATGGTAAAATTCCTTGCTTGCTGCTATGCTTTAAAAAAAATCGATGTGATTTATTACTGAGCAGGAAAGAATGTGAAATCTCTTTAATAAGCTTAGTTAATAACCTTCCCTATTCTTTGTTTAATCATGTTAGTAGTCATTTGAGCATTTAATTACATTTCTGAAGGTCTTGATGGGAGTAGCAATGTTGGCTTATTACATTTAAATGAACCTGAAAAATACAGGCAAATACGTTCCTTGTTCAGCACCCTATTTCCTACAGGACATTGGCTTTAACAATTTTATGTCTGCTAATTAATGCTGTTTTCACTAGGATTAAGCATACATATGGGAAACTTAATGAATCTACCCTTTAACTATTAAGAGACTTTTCAGAGGTTCCTATATGTATAAATGGGAAAGAAAACTAACCTAAAGCCAAAGAGAGAGTATAATACGTCTTTTTATTCTCATGCAGTAATATTCATTCATCTAACTGCAAGCTACCACTGAACAGACTTATCCCTGATGTAACTCCATCAAATTCAGGAGTCAGTGAAGTTACAACAGTGATTAACTTGGCCCAAGACTTTCTAAAATCGTACAAATCCCCAAAGACCCTTGATCTCCAAAAGGCATTTTACTCATCAAACTGGCTTCTTCTCTGAGAGATACTAGGCAATTTTTGAATTGGTTTGGTTTGTAGTTTTAGTCTTCAAGTCCAGCATTGGAAGTCTCTGAGGCTTCAGAAGCTGTCTTGTGACTACCAAGCAAAAACATGTGTGTGCAGTATGTGAGAGTAATGGAAACTTGTGCTTGCACAGTATCACATATTCCACATTAAAATCAGTTCCCCTTAGCACTTAAATAGGGCTTTTGCTTTGTCTTAAATAGCTGAAGATTTGGGATCTCTGTAGAAATTTCAACAGAATATGAACTGAAATCAATTTAATCCAAAATTTCATTCAGCTTTGAAACTGACAATTACAATTTGCAGAAACATTCTCACGCTCTAGAAAGGTGAAGAGTTTGGCTAAGATGGATACCTTGGGAGATTTATCTGAGTAGATTTTTCTGCATCCTGCCACAGCCATGCTGGGCAACTCATACCATCTTCTATATGCTAGGTTGGGGGCCAGCTGTATTCTGCTTCAGTTTACAGACCTTAATATTTTTATAATTAAAAAAAGCAGTTAGAAAGCTTCAGGTCATATACTTGGCTCTTTTGAATTCATCATCCAACATGCCTAAGACGCAAACACCCATCCTATATGCTCTGACTATGAAAAACGGCTCTTTCATTAAACTCCCATCTAAGGGTAGTCAGTAAGTAGAGAAATGTGGGCAGTACACAAAAGTTAGCTGCTGGCCACAAGATATGGAGATACGAGGAATGAATACCTATATATTATGTGTATTATAAGAAAGACTTGATTTTTTTAATATATAAAATATAATATTAAGAAGAGGTAGGAAAGCTGTACTTAAACAGGGGTCACAAATGGAATATTCTAACGCTCATGTATAGACTGCTTTCAGACAGGTTTAACCTTTTCATTGCCACGTTTCATGCTTTGTGCGCATCTTTTGTAGCAGTTCAGACTTCATTCAAAATATACAGGAGGAAATCTTGCACAATGTTGCTAACCTTTAATGAATTGCCTCTTCTGCTTTCATACCATGCTTCCTTGACTAAGTTTGCCATGACCCATTTTTGTGGAAGCTGAATGGGATCTTTCTTGGGAGCCCTTGGGGGAGCTAGTAAGGTGTGAATTTGTGTTAAGGTAATGCCTGCGGAGAGCAGAGAAAAGAAGGAAAGAGTGGAGCTGTGGCACGTGCTTTCTAAAAGCAAAATGTAGTTTCAATTGAGACAAGCTTTTTGTGTGGAGGAGCAGACAATGTAAGTCAATAGATGGTTTAACTTTTCATCTTCCGACACTGAGGTTCAGCTGCACAGACATTATATGCAATGTCTCTGTACATTACTATTGAGAAAATAGGGCAGTACATGGTTTCAGATATGGGAGGAATCACAGCGTTTATATACTTTCCAGTTTTTCTCCTTTGGTTTGGGAGTTTGTCCCCCAAAGAAAGGAAAAAAGGAATTTTGCTGTTAAAGTGCAGAAAAAGAAGAAAAGTGTGAATGTCTATGAAAATTACTTTGCTTGAAAGCAAATTTATAATAGCATAAAGTGTCATGAAAATTGGATTTTGATTGATTTGGAAAGACGGGAATAATAAGGTAAGCAAATCAAGTATTCAGTGTTGCTCATTTTTGGCTGCCTCTTTAGTTTTTACTGTTTTAAGCACTGTGAAAACATAATGATTTTATAGAAAATGGAAAATAAAACTATTTAAAGGGAATAGCAAACTGGAAAAATATCAGTCCTTCCAGACCAGTAAACATTCCAATATCTCTTCAAGGAACTTGTTAATAAATTTGTGCCAAGTAATAACTCTAGTAGCTTTACATATAAATAGCAGGAGAGGAGCAGCTAGAATACTTTTAACTCTCACATAATTTTTGTGCAACGCAAAGTCTCTCCCTGAAGAAGTGCTTCCGCTTCACAGGAGGCTGATCCTCCCACTTCATTTGACAATACTTTCTGATTCATTCATACAATATTCTTGAACACAAATATACCACAGTGTTCTGTCCTGTTAAAGTAATTTTCGTGAAATGTAATTTTATAGCCTCTGGTCCTACTGCAACCCGGTTAAATGTTTTCAAAGGCAACCACTATGTCCACATCGTGCAAGGAATATATAGGAGTTTTGTTTTAGGATCAAGTGTAGCATTGAGAGGGGAATGTAGGTGGCTCAGAGGCTCCTTTTTGTACTTGGCCACAGTACTGAGGCAAGCAGTAGGCGTCAGAAGCCACTCTTTGCAGCCCTGTTCAAGAAAGTTACAGATGAACTTAATTTTAAAATAGGCTGAGGTTTCAAGTTCTTTCAAAATAAACTGTGGAGCCAAATATAACGGTGTCTAGGAAACTGAAATAGCCATCAGTGCAGTATGTTCAAAAGCAACATAGCTGCATGTTAAAATCATTATAAACCTCTGGCTTAGCTTATGGTTTAATATATTGATTTATTTTATTTACGTATTTTTGCTTACGTTACATACTTCATTTATATCTCATGTCTCTAGAGTCAGAGTTCTCCTAGGTTTTCTTTTATTATTCTGTAGCGGTATTTCATCCATGACTCTCCTTGTTCTGGAGGCTCATCATGCACATACATGAAACATGTTTGCTAACAGTAAAAATACTTGAAGCAATTCACAGGCAAGGTGTGATCTCACCGGTTGTTTATACACTCATGTGAGCTGCTGTGTAAAGAATCTCTTATTCTGCTAAACACAGACATACCCCTTCGCCACCTTGGTGTTAGGCTAGTTTTTAAGAGCTCTCTAGAGCAACTTCTATATTAGATTAACCTCCAGCTGCACACTCTGTAGAGCCTCTGTTGATGTTAAGATAGATGTGTTTCTAGCTTTTGAATGCAAATTCAACCAAAGCAAATGTTCAGAGAAGAGCAGTTCCCTGCGAGAGTTAAATTTGGTTCCCCAAATTATATTGTCGTCTTACTTCTGACCAAGAAACAACTGCAGCAGAGTAAGTCCCTTCAAAGTCATGTCAATGACCACAGATAGCGGGCCTCACAATTTCAAAAACTTGTGTGGTCATTCAGGTATGAAGCCAGGACCTGGTGGGACACCAGGACAGATGGATGCTGCTGCCGTGCACCCATCTAAGCACACTGCACTCCGGGAGCAGGACCAGTACCACATATCCAGCTGTTTTCTCCTGGGCACCTCCTTAGGTTGTCCTTAGGAGAGGCTGGTCCTGCCTGAGAGGGCTCTCCACCTCCCCATCACCTATTCAAGTAGAAGGTTAGTACACTGGGAGATGTCTGTTTGGGGAGGAAAAGGGAAACAGCTCTAACCATTAAGTCTGAAATGCAAAAATTAAAATGCCTTGGTTGTATCACTCTTACTTTCTCTTCCTTCCCAGACATTTTTGTGATTTTTCTATCTGTTACTTTTAAGCACCAAAGAATTGGCCTTTCTTTGGGGGGATGAGGGCTCAAATGGGAAACCCTAAATAGGACAAGGAGGCTGAGAAAGGCTTGGATGCTTACAATTTACAGTAGAAAGTTGCATTTTAGTAAGAAATTCTTGTAAAATAAACTGCCTCTTGTCAGGGAGCAGCAAGGGCTGATGGCACAAGGACATGCCTCCCCCACAGGGTCCATCCCCCTGGAGCTGAGCACCAGGCTGGAAGTGATGGGGCCATCGACAGCACCAGGTGATGGTCTGGTGCCAGGGTCTGCCAAGAGAAGCTAAAGAATCACAGAATGTTAGGGATTGGAAGGGACCTCAAAAGATCATCTAGTCCAACCCCCCTGCCGGAGCAGGAACACCCAGATGAGGTTTCACAGGAAGGCGTCCAGGTGGGTTTGAATGTCTCCAGAGAAGGAGACTCCACAACCCCCCTGGGCAGCCTGTTCCAGTGCTCTGTCACCCTCACCGTGAAGAAGTTTCCTCTCATATTTAAGGGGAACCTCTTGTGTTCCAGCTTGTACCCATAAAGTAGCTGGAGCCAGAGGCAGGGCTCGAGGCGAGCTGCAGCGTACGTGGCGAGGGTCCACCCAGAAGACCTACAGGGATGGAGCTGGAGCTGGAGGCTGGCCCTGCTGTGACATCGCTGCGGCAGGGACTCGTGGCCGCAGGGGGCCGAAATGGGGTCCTGGGCTGTGGGCAGGGTGGGGGAAGCCCCAAAGGGGTTGGGCAGGGGTAGTCAGGACTGTTGGTGCTCTTGGAGTCACCACATTTCTTTTAAGTGAACTTTTTGTTAATTTCACTTGCTCATAATTGTTACACGCTGAATCAGCAGTGAGTTTTAGGTAGAATAAAGCTAGCAGATGCAGCACTGTAAATTTATTTGTGTTTGTAAGTGAGAAGAGGGGGAAAGAGACAGCAAACTATCAAGAGATGATTGCTGGGGAGTAATAAAGGGAAAGAAACCGTAGCAAAAATGTGGTAATTGTGGCTCAGGGACTCTTGCACGGTCTGTGATTCGTGCCGTAGCGAGCAACGAGCGCGCGAGGGAGGACGGGACAGCTGGCTGGGGCACAGCGAGAGGCAGGGGGGCAGATAACGCTGTGGGATGCAAAATAAACAGCAAAACAAAGATACTCAGAAAAGCAATCGCTGCCAGGACAGGGAAGCCAGACTTTCCAAAAGATGCCTTGGCAGTGGTCGCCCTGCGGCCAAGCGCAAGCTGGACAGAGCGTCCTCCCGCCTCCTCCATCCCGTTTGCCTCCAGCTCTGCCTACTCCATCCCTGCTTCTTTCCCCCTCTGTTCTGGGGCTGTGCCATCACAGCTATTCGTTTTACTTTTGCTTCTCTTCCCAGTTCTGCTTCTGGCTTTCTGCATCCTGCGTAATTCAGTGAAAATGTTTGCGATAAAAATCAGCAAAAAGACTGAGCTTTTACTGGTATTTTACAATGATGGTTAGAGCAAATGCTCTGCAAATATTGTAGAGAGAAATAAAAATACTGTAGCAAAGGGCTATAATTTTACCTGAAGTGCCAAGTTCTATAACTGGCATAGTTTGGTTGTACTAAAAAGCTAAATGATAGACTGGGCTACTGCAGGAGGGTCTTACGTATCTACTTATGAGGAAGAGAAATGTTTGAATTGTTTCACAAAAGTGCTGAGTAGAGGCATTGTCTAACACTGTGATGAGCACTAGAATGCAATAACATTTAATAACTAGCAAATTTTTTGAAGTCTTTGTAAAATAAAATAAATTTCAAAACCAGAAGAACTTGGTGTTTAAAAGATTAAATCTAGAAATTGTTTTTCATGTGTTATTGCATGAAGCAGGAAAATGATATACCTACATTATTTTAGAAGTTCTTCTGAACAGCCACAACTATCTTAAAGAATCTTAAATATGGTCGTCTGGTGTAGAGAAGGTTGGTTGTTCTTTTTAATAACATTTGCCATCAACCCATCTGAATGGAGATGAGACTTCCCCTAGCAAAAGAAGAGTTTGGCTCTGAGAATAGTTTGCTCCCTAAGTGAAACTCTACCAGCAATAAAGATGTTTTTCTTCCTGAAAGTGTTTATGCTAAGGATTTTGCTGGCATTGCTTTGTCACTGGAGGGCGTTAAGTAAAGGTGTTAAGTGAAAGCGAATTAGTTTAAGTGCACAAAAGCCTTGTTTGGATGCTCTTTTTGAGAGTTAAAGTAGTGAGGAATTAAGACAGCTTTGTTTCTGAATGAGAGACTGCACCTTAGGGACTAATACATTTTTACTGATGCATTTTTATTTTGCATGTTTAGTTAATTCAGCTTAGCTTTCCTAACCATACTGGTGTAGGCAGATCTCAAGGGACAGAGAAATGAGGCATTGCCGAGATCTATTCAACTGCATTGTCTTAAGTGATGACAAGATGAAAGATGAGTTAATTGATAGCAGATTTTTATTTCTGGTAAATTCAAAGAGGCATCTTCTCTATGGTTTTGTGTACACAAGCATGTTGAGGAATGTTAAGTCAATTTAAATGAGGGAATGAATTCAGAACACATTAAATCACTTATCCTGAAAAGCCCCACTAAGGTCTCTTTTATTTTTGAATAACAGGGTGTAGTGTGATGTGCTCTCCTAGCTACTTTCCTGGTTTTATCTTTCTACATAAGCTCTAAATGTGTGACACAAATGTGTCTCACCAAAATCAATAAATATTTTGCTGTTGTCCTCCCTAATAAGAGCAGCAGAAACTAGAAGTCCAGAAATGCAAGTAAATTTATTTATGTGAACGAATGTGGAATTTTTCTACTTAATTTTTAAAACTTTGGGCTGCTGACATATATGAAGTGTAGTCATTAATCAGGCAAATGCTTTATTTTGATCAGGCAAATGTTTTATTTCTTTCTGAACAGTATTTCTTGTTTGAGAAACCCTGGGCAATACCACTTTTTCACCTCGGTATTTTGATGTTGCTACACTGGCAGAATGGGTTAAGGAACACCAAAATTGCCTCTAATAATCACGGTTGATAAGCTGCCAACATGGACTGTTTTGTGGTTTAAGATTTTGTATGAGCCCATTTGTTGGCTGTTGTCCCACTTGCTTACCTTGTGCATCTAACTTGGATACCTCATTTTCCAAGTCTGGTCTCTTGACTCCATGCGTAGACAGAAATTAGAAAAACAAGGTTTTCAGTGGTCAGAGAATCTCTCTTTCTCTCGTCTACACAAGAATCCGGGAGTGATTAGTGTGTGAATGGCCTCCTCCAAAATGTAAAGCAGAAAATCCATCTTAAAAGCTGGTAACCAGTTTGCTCACTAGGTCTGCTAATGACCACGTGCCTCACTCTTGGCTGACAACAGTGCAGTACCTGGGCGAGATAAGGGTTATCATATTTGCTTAGGCACCGTGTGATCTTTGCCACTGTGCTTAGCATCAGCTCTCAGCTTAGAGGGAGGCTTCTGTGAAGAGCTGAAAAATAATTATCTTTTAATTATACAGCACCTTTCGGTCGTTCGCTTAAATACTTGGTCTTCAAGCTGGAGAAACGTCTAAGATGCTGCCAGACAGGCTGCAGCTGAGCACACGCTGTTGTTTGGTTTAGCTTTCCACAGGAAGCCAGGAGCACAGTGTGAGATTAGCAGCTTGATTAGCTCTTTGATGTATAATGTGCAAGCGTGCCTCTGAGGATGTGGTCTCGCAGAGCACGGGACTGCTTGTTGAAAAGAATCATAATATTTCCATATTGAACCTGCTGTAGCAGCTTCAAAAACTCGTGGAAAGCAATGGGACTTGCTGAAAAAAAAATCAGTTCTTTACACAATCTACAATTCACTGTTAATAGATTTATACCCATCACATGCTGATCAGACTACTTATGTGGTACTGCACTCAGAGCTTTTGCAAGGCTTTGGGTTTGGTTTGGTTTGCTTTGGTTTGTGGCTCATTGTTGGTTTTTTTGTTTGGTTTTGTTTGTTTGGGTTTTCTTATTTTTTGTTTGGGCTTTTTTGGATGCTTTTTTGTTTTGGTTTGGAGGGTTTTTGTTTGGTGGGGGGAGTGGGTTTTTTAATGTGTTTTTTGTTGTTGTTGTTGGGGGGGTGTGTGTGTTTGTTAGTAAATAAATTCAAGAACGTAAATGGTTTTACAAGTATTTCGTGTATTAAGAGGGTATTTCATATTTCAGTAGTTTCATAGGTAAGTTTCTGTGCTGGTGTGTTGCAGACCTCCAGGTACTGTAGAACAGCAGCTGGGCAGTTGTTTGGTTACTGAAATGCTTGCTCTAAAATGGATGGTTTGAGCAAAGAATACACATTGGCAGGCGAAACATGGCTGTTTTCTGTTCAAGTTTGACCATTTGGCTTCAAAAGCTACTAGTGCTACTGGAGTCATTACAACAGTATTATGTAGAAGGAAATTAGCTACAAGATGGGGAATTGACCTGTTTTCTGCCTATTCACATCACACCTCTTCATAAACTCTTAAGAAGCGTAAAAACCGTCCTGTGGTTCATTTTTGCAGTCTGTTAACAGAGGGAGCAGTAAGTTTCCCTGCTTCCCTTGGTGGTTGAGAGATGTGGTAACTGTCGGTAACGCGTGTTAAGATCCTCAAATGGGAAGGAGGTCCTGGAGTGGTACCTGATGTTATTGTTTAAGAGTTTGCTGAAGCCTCCCCTAAAAGAACCTGATCCCTTCCCCAGATACTGCCTGCCGTTCTGCTGGCGGTTTCCACCACACACGACAGATGGTGCTTAATGTTGTATACGTTCCTTATATGCAGCGTACCCAGAAATTAAACTTGTCTGAAGTGCTTATGACAGAAAATGTTAAAATATCGCTCACTTATGCATACTTGCTTTCCAGTGCTGCTTTCATTCCTTCTTCTTTAGTTTTGTTGTGTGCTTCTAAAAATACTATTTGCACTTTTGGTGGCTGGTGGCTTAGACTTTTGCTTTTTCCTTTTCAAGAGTTAGAGGACAATTATAACACGTGTTCTTCTGTAGTTAAGAGTGTATAGAAAGTCTGTTAAAGCTCTCCTCTATACAAAATTTACTACAATGCTATTTTTGGATATCTGTTCTTACAAGTTTTTGGCTTAAGCTATTTGAAGAATTGTAACAGTTCTCAGCCTCTGACTTCGACTTTTACAGTGGTTGTAAAGCTGATGGAAAACTGGTGTTCGTTCTTTCCCATACCATTATTCCACCACAGCATTACCGTTCTCAGAATCTCATCATCGCTCTGGACACTCATAAGAGCTTTTTGCTCAGTAACAAAAATAAATTGACTAATCAAAAATCGAAAGCCAAATTGTATACACTAACCAGAAAGCCAATGAAGCTACCTTGATCTTACCGTGAAGGCAGAATTTAGGTTGTCCCTGTCTTCCAATCAGAAAATACTGTTGCCATGATAAAAAGTGTGCGTACTGAAGTATTTTTCTTACATAAAGATTAAGGAAATTAAGATCTCATTTTGTTCCAAAACTGCTTGAAATGCGCAGTGAAATTTATTGATATGCAGATAATTTAACCTAACAAACACAGGCAAATATGTCCTCCCTGACACTGAAGAGGGAATCCAAGCAATTGGACCTTTTGAGGTTAAAAAACATTTTCTGGGGCAATGAAGTGCTTGTGGATATGATACAAGGCTGGGCTACATCCAGATGTCAGAAAGGTGGGGAAAGGATTTCCTTGTCACTACTGAATATATGCAAGATGGTGATGATGACTTTAAAAATACAGCCATAGCTAGTACAGAGATAAATGAACTCCATCTTTCATATCGCTGAGGTTTATTTTGTAAGTTGAAATAAATAAATAATCCATCCATTCAATATGAACTAAAAGTGTGGTGCTGTGCTTTTAGAAGCACATCTCTATCTCTTCCTTCGATATTTGTATCTTTAACCGTGGCTCTTGGAACCGTACTAGAAGTGGGATATCTGTGACACAAGAAAACAGAAGCAAACTACTCTTTTCCTCAATTCTAATGCAAAATAAAACTGGACAAGCAGGGCAGTTTAGCTAAAGTTATAAGAGAACAGAAATAGAATGGTTACTAAAAGCTTCTTGATAATACATATTGGTAAATCACTGTAACTACAAAGAAGGAATATGTAAAAAATTTATAGATGATGAGCCCATATAATTGGTACATACATTGATGATCCTAAAGAAAAATAATAGGTGCATTTAAGGCACAGCAAATGTAAGGCTGAGGAAAGATATGGTCTTGAGTGAGGTTGGGCAAAGCAGTAAGAAAATAAAGTGGTATTGCTAAAGAAACAAGTACCAAAATTAAACTAGAGCGGGGAAGAAGGGTTCACAAAACCCTTTTCTTGGCCAGAACCATGGAAAATGGAAGCACAAAGAATGTATTTTGCTTAAGTGCAGTTTGTGATCTTATGCCAGGATTGCTTTTGCTTTCAGTGACAGAGCTGAGAGAAGGTGACAGTTGTGGCTTATGTGGTGAGATCTACCAGGCAGCACATTTTTCAGGGTGAAAAATGGCACAAACCCAGGACTGGTATCACAGGAAACACGGTGAGTGTGAAACAGCACTGGTAGATGCATTAACCACTATCAGGGCTGCACCAGTTTCCCCTTTCATCAGACAGAAGAAAATCAGAATACTGAACTTCGAGAAAAGCAATGTCAGTGAAAACAAAGCTCAATTAGGTTAAAAGTAGTAGAAATAGTATTAGTAATAAGTAGTATTCATGGCAATAATAAGTAGTATTAGTAGCAATAATAACTTCTGGATGCATCTGTACATACTAACTGTGGGGGTTTTTTTCCAAATAAATGGCAAAAAAAGGGGGCAAACCTGCATTTACTGACCTGCCATCTAGATACTTGGTCACTAATATATCATCTGAAAAAAATCCCACAAAGAGAAGGAGACTTCGTAGGAGGAAATGCTGCACAGACCTTGTCAGGAATTTTATGAGCGGAGGCTAATTGCCCCTTCCTTTATTTTGCAGCACTGGAATCTGGCACTACACCTGCCTTTTCTTCCAAAAGCCTAATAAATATTTCATTATATTCCTTTGAGGCTTAGTGACGGCAGCAACGGGGCACATTTGCCATCCCGCGTGACCCCCGTCGCCTGGGCTGTGGCAAGCGGGTCCGGCGGGATGCGATGCCCTCGATTGTCTCTTTGCTTGCAGGAGCTTCGAGTAAATTAAATGTGGGTATTTTCTACGGGGCACGTTCCCAGCGCTTATTCCATTGTTGTTGTATGTTGCTCGCATCCCTTGCTTTCTAAGCTCACCTCTTCAGGGTTATTTATTTTTCTGTAGGGTTGTATGGTCACATTTATCTTACCAAAGTGACTAGTGAGCCCATGGTCCAGTTTTGTTTATTCTTTTGGGTCAAGCTCCTTTACACTTCTCCTGCCAGCGGTCTGGCACTTTATAGCTTGCTGTAAGGCAAGGAGTGAAGTGCATGGGGTAGTCTGGCAATGGGAACGCAAGGGCTGTGTATTTGAAGTCAGTTCTTGGTACAGTCTCTCTCTGTGTATACTTTTAGGCATGTCACTTAATTTTTCTGCATTTTTGTTTCCTCTCCTTTAAAGACTTGTGTCTAATATCCTCCAGGAGTGCTCTGTAAAGTAAATAGTTCTGTGTATATTCATGTATATGGTCATATGCAGACTGGAAATGCTCATAAATGATTCCTGTTTGTTGAGTACTGACTGAAACCATTAAAAAAGCAGCAAAATACTGCATTTCCAACACAGCCCTTCCCTGCCATATGTATTTCTCCTTATGTAGATTTTGGCAGGAGAGTTTCCTTGTAGCTGCAATGCCTGAGCAAACCATAATCTGTTGTATGCTTCAGTCTTTGGTCAAGTCAAACAACATGGAAAGAAACAGGCTCCCATTTTTTACAAGAAATGTTAAGGTCTGTGTATTTGCTTTGAAGATTTTTGAACTTTTCAAGCATGGAGATTACATTACTTCTCTGGCATTTTTGTTGGTGGCTCCTGTGTTTAATGTTTAAGCATAAGTATAGCTTAAGCATCTTCCCTTGATTTTGGCAGTATACAGCCTGTCACTCCCATTCTTGACTGCAGTAAACAATAAATTTATGGGATAAATTACAGAAAATAAATACATTATAGCAAGCTGGAGTTCATAGAGCCTTTTGAATAATTTTAGTAGATTGTGTTAGTAGAAGGTTAATGCAATTGCCAGCACTGTAATTACAGATTGCTAAAAGGTCACGTAAAACCATTAATACACCCAAAATGGTGTCTAGGGGCTGAAGAGTGTGTAGGAACCACTTAGCCCTGCTAGTATCAGTTCAGAGAATTACATCCCAGGAGGCTGCTTTTTTTCTTAAGGGCTTCTCTGCCTATTACAGAAGCTGATTTTCTATCTCCTTATCCTTCTCCACATGCTGGAAGCTCTCGGAGGACCTCTCACGTAACACACATTTACTAAGCTCCAGGGGCTCCATGGGGCAGGCTTTCGTTTTCCATCCTGTCTCCCAAGATCGATCCATGCTAGCACTTGGGCTCGCGTTCAGGCTTAAAACAGCAGCAAAAGTAGGTGCGGCTGCCGTAGTCCAGTCTGTGCAAGTCTCTGGGCAAAGCATCCAGCCTCCTGCCCCATAGCTGGGCGCAGGGGCCCATGCTGCCCTTCCCTCCATCGCGCCTTGCTAGGCACGGAGTGTCCCGCGTCAGACTTAGCCAGGCTTTTCTCTGAGGTGTTTTTGAGTTCAGTCCTCCACATGGCATTTAACTCCAGCGCTTAGGGCCAGCGCTGGCACGGCAGCTGAAATGTCCCAGGCGCAGGAGCGGCTGCGGCTGGGGGGATTCCCCTCATGCCACCCACCCCCCGGCAGCCGTGGCATCGTGACCGGGCCCGGGTGCTGCCAGAGCCCTGACCCCGGGAGGGCGGGTGGCCCCGAACGCAGGTCCTGCACTGCAGCTCTCCTTCCCTCCTCTCCGCCTCATCCCCCGCTGACCTCCATCCATCCCACCTCTGGTGCGGAGCAGAGCTGGCTCCATGCATGGGCTGCGCTTCTCCTGAAGGGTCAGGGAGAAGCTGTGATGCCAAGCTTAAAACACCGACGCCAGAATTGCCCCTGAGGAGAGAGCAGTTGAAGCTCACTGCAGAGTTAAAGGGGTTTTTAGACCTTCTGATAATGTCGCGCATGCCTGTGGCTGTGAATCTTTACATCTGGGTGTTGAATCCTTGAGCTCTTATAAAAGACTGGGACCAATGAAAGCTTTTTCTGAACTTCCACAGCGTACACAAGGCTGGAGAACAGTGGAACCAGTTTCTGAGATAAGAGAGATGTTGCAGGACCAAATGTTCTGCCGAGCGTTTCCACTATACTCGGTTCATGGATTGCCGTTGTCACTCAGCCTTCGCTGACACCCCAGCACTCCTGCCATGAGTTTCAGCCTGTCTCTGCATTACAGTTAATAATGCGTCTGTCAGCTGTGGTAGGATAAGGCAGATTCTGAAGCACATTTATGAAACAGATAATTAATCAGGCTTTTCTATGACCAGAGACATCAGGGAATGAAAACAGAGGAATGGAAAATCCCTACTTGTGACACATGTTGTTTGTTGTGGTAAAAGACCTGCTTCATTCTCCTGCATCAGCCTTTGAATGGGAGTGAGTGTCAGGGATATCCCAGCTCCTTGCTGGGATTGACATTTGTTTCCTCTGCTGTTGTTTGTGGTCAGCCAGCATGGCTCCATGCCTATTCCAAATCCAAGGTAAAAAAAAAAAACACGTAGCGTAGACATACACATCAGTAAAGATTTCCAGGATGTTACTGCAGCTGTAAATTTTTGGAGCAATTTAACTAGGGAGTTATTAGTGAAGAGTTTAGTTCAAGAACTTGGTATGAGTGACTGCTGTGTTTGTGAAGCTGACAATAATGATACTGTCACTGAGAGGGTGCAAAAGCCAGTGACTGTGGGTCTTGGCAGGTGATCAGAAAGGAGACCTTGGCAGCACAAATGTTCCCCAGTCTCTGCTGGAGCAAAATGCAGAGAACTGAACTCTGCAGCAATTACTCTACCCATGGATGGGCTTGCCCTGGCCATCACGCACACATCAAAAGGAAGACCTGTGACCATATGCACTTCTGTCCTCCTTTTCATGCATATGAAGTGTGCTGTACACCCACAGAGAAATCCCTCAAAAAGAAAGACCCTGTATTTCTCAGTAAATTGCAAAACTCATGGGCTTTAAAAAGGTAATGATTAACATGATATGGAAGCTTTCTCTTTATTGTTTTCCCCTGAGAATACTTAAAGTTAGAAGACCATTCTAGTTCTGCATACTTCAGACTTAAGTTATTTGAAAGCTGGTATCATCTTCATCAAATATACTCAGTTCATCCAATAGCTTTTGTCTGTCTTTCCAGATGTTGTTTTATAGCATTTTTTAATTATCATGACCCAACTACTAGTATCATTTCTGTTGCAACGAAACTTAGAGTCTTGAAAATAATTATAATGGTGATGTATTTTGTCTGTCTCTGCGCCATGTTGGGTTTTTGGCCATTGTCATATATGGTGAATATCAGCAGCTGGGCTTGATTCTGCACCAGACACATCCTACAAATATTATGAAACCTCCTGAGGAAATCTTGATGCTTTCAAGACAAAGTGCTGATCATTGATGTAATTTTAGGTTTCATTTGGTGGGGGCCAGAATTAAAGGTAACCCAGCCTTGAGTCTTTCTGACATACCACATTAAGCTAAAATACTTACAGTGGAGCTCGACACCTCGTGGAAAACTTTGTCAAAACGTTCCTCTTGTAATCAGCATGGGCTTTACAGTCTGTCTTGTCTATTCCCATCCCCTTGCTTCTTTGTGTCTTTGGGTTGTTTTTTTGGTGTTGTTTGTTTGTTTGCTTGTTTTTCCCATCAATAAGTTCTCCAGGAAACAAAACTCTATCCTTAGTGCTCATTTGATCATGATTTACCATTTTCAGAATCATTGTTTCTGCCAGTTAAGATATTTAATACAAATGTACATAATTTAAAAGGAGAAAGTAATAAATAGGTAAATGAGGTCATGAAGACACTGGCCCTATGTCATCAGCTATGAAGAATTTGGGGAGAAAACAAGACAGATAAAGTAACCAACATCTACAACAACTGTCTTGTACCATCTATATTTGACACCCGTTTTTTAACCTGCAAAAAGGATTTTTTTTAGTTACCTCAGAATTCTTTAATTCTACAAAAGAAGATTAGATCCTGTTTTCTCTTGGGTAATATAAGAATAGACTTCTCCTTTGCTTGAATATAAAGCCAGCCTGAAAAAAATTGGCTTATTTTATTATACTGAGAAAATTATTAGCTTACAAAAGTCCAAGCCATGGTAAAGAATACCGTGTGCTTTCAATGTGTATAAAAACATTAATCAGTATTTATACAGACAATAGTTCATCTTTCATTATCAGGGAACTTTTTAAGGAGAAGTTTTGAAATATAAATGTAAAAAGCTTATAAATCTTATTGACTGACTAATGCTTCTATTGACTGACTGATTTTAAATTATCTCGGTAAAATATGCTTAATGATCACTTGATACATATAACATGGCTATTAATCACAGTACAGTGGTGAGCCCGTGGGGATGTTTTCCGAATGCATCTCAGCTCTGCTACTAGTCTTATTTGTGCATATGTACAGTGTGATGGAGATGGACACAAGCGCTGTTGTCAGATAAATTTCTTTGCTTACTTAAACTGGATGCCAGGAGCTTTTTTATAATTTTTGAGAAATGAGTTAACAAATAAGTTATTTTCTGTCAAAGTATTTAGATGGTTAATTTAAAAATCACGCCACACTGACCAAGGGAGTCTAAACCAAAAAAGAAAACCAAAAGCTGCTGAGCCCTGGGACTCAGGACATATGAGTGACAACTTTATAGCTGCTTCAGTATGCTGTGAACTTCTACTAGCTGTATTGGGAAAATGCTAAATATCTGAAAAAGCAAGCCTTCTTGCTGTTTTAATGTGTCAGAAATCTCTGGCCAGAATCCTGCTGAGGTTGTCATGTACTTTTGCTTTGACAAATGAGTTTATGAAAGTTTCTAGAAAATCTGTTCTTACTCACCTCTTGCTTGTGCAAAATCATTTTGATTCTATTTGCACTTAGAGATGCTTGAGCATGTCTCTTCCTAATTTGCTTGCCTCCTCCTAAGCATTTTTTATGCAATGCGGGGTTTTAAGAACTCAATCTGTCTGATTTTGAATGTTTTTGAATGTTGGGTGTTCTTGAAGAATTGAAGTTGAACTCAGTATTTGCATTCTGCTTAGAAAAAAAAAGTATGCAAAGGACAGCAGAAAATGAAAAAAAAAAAAAAGGAGGAAAAAAATTCTCATGAACTAACTAATGAAGGGACACAACACAGAACTGAATAGACATCAAGCTCATGTTTGAAGTCCTGATGCACTGCTTGGTGTCTCCCACTTTTGTTCAGGGTTTCTTACACTTCACACTCTCAGAAACTGCACATCTATTCTCCTTGCATACAACAAGCCAGGTAAGTTTGACACGTGCATGATTTCTTGAATCCAGCACTGGGCACACAGGAGATCCACTGAGATATTCTGAGCCATCGAGCCTATTTTAACTGAATGACAGACCACAACACCTGTGTGGAACCTGAATGGCTACTTCTATTGAAAAATCCCAGAAATCACTGCAAAAAGAGCCTCAGGTGTCTGAGCTCTTGAAGACACCTGTTATCTATGAATTCTAGACCTGCTTTTAAAGAATTCGCATACACCTAATGTGGCCGTAAAATGTTAGTTTGGATTTCTTAAAGTTTGTAAGAACTTTTGAAAAAGTTCTTGTAAAAGTTTGTGCCTGGATGTGTCTTTGATTCTAGAAACATTTTAAGAAGAATATAGCAGTTATTTTACCCAGCTATGCACTTGGGCAACAATATATGGCTATATATCATATATGGTATTATGTCACAGAAAATATGGTCAAAAGGAACACTGAGAGTCATCTGGTCCATTATTCTGCCCCCAGGAAAGTTCAACAAAATATCTTTCATGGCATATTTTATATATAGCTGATTCAATTAATCTCATACAGTATTTGAATGGAAAGCTTATGTATGGAAGCTTAAAGTCCAAAATCTTCAAAGCACATCCCAGCTGCTGGACTTGTATGAAAGAGGGAGACCTTAGTTCTTCCTCTGGCTCTCCCCTCACTCCTCCTCTTCCAGGCAAGTCTTTGCCCTCCTGGCCTCAAAAATGCTGTTGCACTCGCATTTTTTAATTTGATTCTATTTATTTTGGGCCTTTGTATTTCAGAGGAAGTACCTGTTAAATTGTCTGCCAAATGGAGTGGTCCAGAAAAATATGATCTCATAATATTTACATGAAGTAGCATTGTAATAATAACACTAACTGGTATTAAAAGAGAAATGGAAGCTTTTTAGTCAGGTACAGCGCAAAAAGTTTTATGATAGATGAAGGAAAAATTCTGCAATAATAATCAAGCAATCTGGAAACATCTCTGTCATTAACCAGGCGTGATATATCAGGGACAGTAATTTTTAAGGTCTGCATTTTAACAAGGCTTTGTTTTCTATATTTACATATTTATGAAAATAAAGGATTAAAATATATGAAGAATAAATAGAAAATAGTGAAGTTTCAGTGAGGATTTGATGTCAATGATATAATGGAGTTAACCTCTGTAATGAGGACACCTAGGCAACATAAAAGCCAGTGGTGCAAAGCTGCTGTTGAAATTAGACCTTGTAGATCTTGCTTCACGCACAACTGACTTGACCTTATGTGTGCTTTTGCATTATAATGCATATATTAATGTTTTGGATTTGCTTTGGGATAATTAAAGGAGTCAAACCCTCAGATTTAGGGTGAAAAACCTCAGAAAAAAACTCTGGTTATTTCTAAATTTGTCAGCTGCATCAGCATGGGAATGCTGCAAAGGAACAACTTAGTGTTCACTTATTTCTACAAAGTTTGTTTTCAAACAGTCTTGTATTTTCATAGCAAAATCCAGGATTTGTATTGATGGCATGGTGGCATTTCAATCATAGAAGAACATTTTATGTAGCTGTTGCGTTATCATTTTGGACTGGGCTATGGAGTGAGTGATCCCACATCTTCTTTTTGTGCACATGCATTGAGTCTTTTGGACTTGGTTTATTTCAGACATAGGGAAATTGGTCTTTCCTCGGGCATATTCCAAGATGGACCTGAACCCTATGGAGCATCTGCTACAGCTACAACCAGTTACTCTAAATGTTTCTAGCACTGAGAATAATTTTCTAGCATTTTTTCCAAGGGCAGAAATAAAGTATGCACTTTCTTGTGATGGAGACAGTGAGAGACAAATGGTGCTTTCCCAGATGTGTTTGTTCACCTCCGTGGAGCTGTACCAAACCTGCAGTTCCATCAGACTGACCTTCCTATTTTAAAATTCCTCACAACACAAGGCACTCCTCTAGCTATTTGTACAGAGGCCTCTCATCATTAGTGTACGGATGCTGTTCACCAGCACAACTTCATATTAAGCGTGTGGGACAGGGAGAAATTCTTCCCTTTTGACAGAGTTTCACAGGGGGTTTAGCCCAAGAAAGCTCATTTCAAACAGATACTGAGTTTAGATCAGCTAGTTCATAATCCTATTACTTGAAAGATGAAACTGTTCCTCTTTTATTGCTTTTTCAGTTTCTCAACCAAATAGCTTATGATGGCTTAATAGCTCAAATAAAAGCTGAAAAATGTAGCCATATTCAGTTAAATGTCCCTGCAAGCAGCAGGTGAAGTCGGTGCTCACGCAGTTTCTAACACAAGTTTCCAACATTTGCTGCTACAGCCACAATAGTAAAATAGCTTTGATGTACACTATTTTTTTGCATTATGCTTGGGTACTTAGCTTCTGGACTGAAGTTTTCCCTTCTTAAAATATGTTCAAAAGCTAATATATAAAGGGGTTTTTGTGTGTCATGTTTCTTTGGCATTGGCAGGTTTTTCTTCTGCAAGGAAGGAGGAGGGAGACATTTCTGCAATAGTTTTAAGGGAATTTTTTAATTGTGTTAGAAAAGTCAGATTACACTCTCTTTGCCTTTGAATAAGTTATTATGGAAAGGAAATACAATCCTTTGAGTTTTTTCCTTAATTCTCAGGGACTAATTCTGATTTTTCTCTCAGGGGAAAATCAGCCTCGGTGAATTTAATTCTATTGCTGTATTCACAGAAGTGATACTAATATTGGGCCTAGGAATGACTTTACAGTAGGGAATTGGGTTTTGTGGTCTTTTTCTCAGTCTTCTGAAAATTCTGATTTGACTTTTAACAACATGCTTACCTTTATCACCTTAATGAGAAAAAAATTATCACAGTATAACATGCTTTTGCAGTAAAAATGTCTATAATCCATCAGAAGCAACTTTAGATGTGCACTTTTCTCTTTCAGTGTTGTGTGTACTTCAGTCAGTACACATTTCAGAGGGATAGTTTACATGTTGACATTATCAGAAGGATGGGCTTCACCTTCAACTTTAAGATACTTTATCAACATGCATGAAATTGTCTAGAGACACACTAAGCACTTCATTCGGTTGCCTATAACACGGGTGACATTTGAAATGTCCTAGAGTACCGTAAACATCTGTGTGGCATTGGTAGGTATGACTCATGGTCTCTAGGAGACCTTTGGCCTTCTGGTGCAGTAGCTGGAGGCTGAACACCATTTAAGGTACCTTACATGACACTAGCAACAGAATTACATCCAGGTGGGTAAGCTCACCATGCAGCCCTTGTCATACGTAACAAATTAACCTGAAGATCGAGTTGGTTCACCTTGAAGTCTCCTTCAAAGGTGGAAGTTATCTAAATAAAAGCATCTGGTGCTATTTGAGAAACCCGAGGATATCCAGTCCATCAGCATGGCACACACATGGGGGTCCTTCAGCACAAGAATGAGCTATGATCTCTTGCATGTCTAACAAATTGAGACACATTTATAGTAAATAAGGTGCCGTTGTTTGGGTTTGGGTTTTTTTTGGGTTTTTTGGTTTTTGGGGGTTTTTTTGTTTGGTTTGGTTTGGTTTGGTTTTTTGTTGTGTTTTTTTTTTTTAACTGTGGATTTATTGCCAGCTAACCATGATATCTAAATCATGCTTGTATCTTCTGAGCTCAGTTGTATAACTCAAGATCTTGATGGTTTATTTTTAAATTATGGATCTAATATGTCTCTCACTGACATACACAGAAAAGTCCTAAATTGAAATCTGAATATATAAGAAAAATTCTGCCCCAGGGTATATCTTCTGTTGAGTCATGTTCGAACTGCCTGCCAAAAAATCTTATGATTTCAGAAAATGGCCAGAAGGAATATTTTAAATCTCTATCAAATGTGAATTAATAATAATAACAGTAATCAGACATATAACTTGCAATACAGATGTCTGCATATGAATAGTTGAGAGTCTTTACAGTCAATAGAGAGACCTTTTTCTAGAATGCTTTTACCTTGGCACAGGATTTAAAAGAAGGTGTGGAAGAAAATAAGCAAATTTATTAAGGATAAATGTATCAATGGATGTTAAATACAAAAATATTATGCCTGGTGCTGGAAGGCCCTGTCCTGCACTGGAGTTTAAGAAGTATTCTGCATGCTCTCCCTGTTCTCAGACCCTTATCTATACTGCTGTTACTGAAAGCTTTCAGATACAAGGGACAGATGGACTGTGACTGGGAAATGCCATTGCTGTTATGCACAACACAGCTCATTTCCTGTAATAATTCCTAATTTAAAATCTGAGGCTTGTCAAACATATCTCATCCTAAAAGTACCTGTTCTTCAGGGGACCATGGGTGACTAACCAAGCTGCAGATGTCTGTGCTGCAGTTGCCTAAAGGTGAACCCTCCACCTCATGTTTCAAACATGAAGAGAAGAAAAATACTTAAAATCTGACTTAAAAATAATTGAGTTGGGCTATAGTTTAACATGGCAATAAAGAGGAAAACTGCTAACGAAGAGTGCAGGTTACCTGAATAATGGGTGATTCCTACATTTTTGCATGCCTATTGGTTAGAGTCTTTTTTCTGTAGCCAAAATATAGAGTCATAGAATCGTTTTGGTTGAAAGAGACCATTAAGATCATCGAGTTCAACCATAACCTAACTCTGGCACTAAACCATGTCCCGAAGAGCCTCATCTGTATGTCTTTTAAACACCTCCAGGGATGCCAGCTCCTGTTCAGCCAGCTCTCGCTCAACACCCCAGGTCCTTTTCCACCGGGCAGCTTTCCAGCCACTCTTCCCCAAGCCTGTAGCGCTGCCTGGGGTTGTTGTGACCCAAGTGCAGGACCCGGCACTTGGCCTTGTTCCTTGACAAGGGGAATTTGGCCTATATTCCGTGACAAAAGTATTATGTTTTCTTGTAAGAAGTATATTTAGGACTCACAAAATGATGGTTTGTATCAGTAATATAATAACCATATATGAGATATTGTGATTTTCTGAGATGTCAAATTGCTAAATAAACAAGTCAGGCAGGAGGGTTCTCTATTCTGACAACTGTTATGAGTGTCGCACCACACAAACAACTCCGCAACTCAGCAGGGAGCCTTCTCTTTGTAGGATCTTTTTTTTTTTTTGCCTGGAGAAAACTTTGTGCTGAATAAGGATATAAAGAATTCTCATTTGCTGTAGCTTTGGCATTATGGATACTGTGGAAATAGTTTGTTATTGTCATTTAGCTATTTTGCATGTCAGAATGAGGGGAAATCCTAACTTGCCTTGTAGGGCTGGAAGGAGTTTCTGCCCTGGAGTACTCAGGCTCTCAGAAGGGGAAGAGGGAGCATCAGTTTCTGATGGATCAGAAACAGATTAATGAGCAAGGTTGAGTGGAACCAAATGAGGTCATGGGGGATGTTAGTCACTATTGCATAGCCAAGAGCTGCTCAGCCTGAGCCATTTCTGGCCTTGCACAGAACCAAAGCAGCTGCTTTCTTTCAGATAAGAGGGTGGGGTAATTACTGAAATTAAGCAGCACATGGATTGGAGGATTGGTAGATCAGATTTGATACATAGGCACCAGAAAACCATTTACCTACCTGATTTTAGGTAGGGTCTTTTGCAGGGGAGGGGGAGGAAATTTAGTGACTGTGTTTTGAATGCTAAACAAGGAATAAATACTTTGTCACTGAAATTGCTACATGTTATATGTGCATAAAATGTACGATAGTAAATGGGATTGGATGCTGATTATGTCACGCCATTCAGAGTGTTTTTAAAAATATGATAATATATTTGAATGTTAATCCATACAGAAGAGAAAAGGAAGAAGTCTTCTTGAAGTCACAAAGAAATTACATCTTTTCTATCGACAACCACTGACATTCTCACTTCTGCAGAGAAATAAAGAGAATTCTAAATATTTGTCTAAAATCTTTCTTTTGCTCCATGAAAGATAGCTTATGGGGAAGAAAGTGTTTTGCATATAATTTTGCAAGTTTCATGTGGGGCTGTTTGAGATTCTCCTGGGAAGCTGGCAAGGGTCAGCAGCAGCACACACTCGTGTGCTTGGTTGGAAGAAGGGGTTTCATGGGGAGTGGTGGTTGTTAGACTGTCTGTCTGCAGGGCTGATTATGTATTTGCCATACTAGCTGGAAAAGACAGCAATTCACTGGGAATAATTTCTCAAGGTTAGTAAATGTCAGATAGTACATTTGTTCCTTGTCTCTTTAAGGTTTTTCAGAGGCAAGCAGAGGAAGTGTGTTATAGTAGTTGAACTCCCATCTCATCATATTCTTTAGGTATTCTAGATATATTTTTCCAGACATTTTCTCACACATCACCCCTTAACCTTTATTTTAAAAGGCCGATGCTGTCACCTGGACAGGTGGAAGAGAGCATTTTGGACCAGTGACTATTCTGTTGACATGCATCTAAAACAACAAGTATGGACCACAAAATAGGTTCTAATAAAATGTACCATCCTTTCAAAAAGGCTTAGCACAAAGGATGGCTTGGATGCTTGGCTCCACTAGTGCAGTAAAATTGTGTCTGACATCTGTTTAATACAACTACATGGAGCTTAAAAGTAGAAGGGCAAGCCTGAGGATTCAAGCTGATGGAAACCTGCTGCCAATGCAGCGTGTGTGCTCATGTAGTTTATTAATCTTGTCAGTTGTTATTACCTTTTTATCTGGATCCTGTTAACTTAGGATTTGTATGTAACTCATGGAAAGATCTGCTTTTGTTTTCTTTGTTCAGATATGAGAAGTCTGTTGGCATGAGTCTTCAAAGGCATTAAGTCAGTAGCATCATGGAAATTTGGCAATGTTTTGAGCACTTGAGTAGCTATAAAAATTAGACTAGGTTATTTTAACAGGCTATTGTTCCACAATCTATCTCATCTTTCTGTGTTTTTTTTTTCTTTTTATAACTTTCAAGTCATTTAAAGCTACTTTGCTTTTATTCCAAAGTTCAGTAAAAGCTGTAACTTAGTCAGTGGGACTTTGTGATTTCAATATTATATATTGACTAGATATGTCAATGGTACATACAAACACAATCCAAACAGCTGAGACCTTTGCATATGGAAGTCTATCACCCTGTAACAGACAACTTCTCTTAGCTTTATTTTCTTAGAAATAATTAAATATGCCTATGCAATAGAGAACAAAATAGTAGAAGACATTGATTTGACCCTCATTTATTTTATTACTCTGATTCAGTTACTCTTGATCGTGTACATCTTGTTGGATGATCTCTTTGCTGTGGACCCTTGGCAAACATTCTACTGCCATCTAATCTTTACATTTCCTCCCTTGACCCTCCTGACAGGAACAGGTAGTTACAGTCACGTGTCCTAAAGCAAGGCTATGATCAGCACCCATGCCTGCTCCCAGAAAGTTCTTCACTGCAGAATCCCACTACATTCGTGCTGAGTATCTTCACAATCTTTCCCTTGTGAGCCCTCCACTCTCATCTTGCTATTATTTTGGGGACCAAAGTCATGCCTTCATCTCTTACTATCAAACATACTCTACTTGTGCAAAGTGTAAAATCGTTTATTACCACTTGCAATACTTGCAGATAATCACTGTTGTTTTGGGGTTTTTGTTGCTGTTATGCAATATTATGTAAGAAGCAGCTTAGTAATGATTTACTGCTTTACTTTTATGTATTTTTAAATGAACCTCTCATATTTTCTGCAAATAATACTTATAATTAATTATTACCAGTACTATCCTAGATAATATGCTACCATAAGTTTCTTTCAGTTTATTTTCAAGGCTGTCTTAACAAGAAAATAACCTGAAGGCTTTCTGGGATTTGATTTGTCAAGGTTTTTACAGTGAAAAATGAAGTTCTTTTTTTCACAGCCCACACAGTGCTATTCCCTGCACTCTACCTCCGGCTCAGCAGCGTTGAGTGTCCCCTCACTGGGAGCTTTTCTCAGGGTGACAGTCAGGGCTGGCAAGTTAAGCCGATAGTCCCTCACCCACACTGGTAATAACTTGGATGGAAGCCTCCAAGATAGAAAATGAACTGGAAAAAAGCATGGATTTGATATCCCTAATTATTTTGGGATTGTGGTTGGCTGCTAATGTCATATCCAGGCCCTTGCTACTCCATCCAAGACCACACCGCCAACATGTGGAACGCTTTCCAGGCACGCTCAAGAAACCACAGCTTGCCTCCAAAAGATTACTGTCCAAAGTCTGGTTCCTTGTCTTTGGTTTAATACTGTAAAATGCATTGTTTAGGAATGGGAAGATATTTTGAGCTGTACATTTCATTTCAATCATTCTTCTTTGGAGTTGTGGTCTCTTAGTCTTAACCACTATCGCTAATAGATCTCTACTTACAACACACATTATTTACTGTGTGATATGAGTGAACACACTTATTTAATTGTAGTCAGACCATACTGTCTTCATCGTATCACATTTTAAATCATTTAAATGTCTTTCAGGGCAAAAATAATCAAACTATTGTCACGTTACTCGAGTCAGATTTTTGAGGGAGACTGTAGAAGGTGGAAAATTTGAGAAACTTCTGAAAAATCTCACTAAGTACATATTTCTATCTTTTTCAGCTTAACACCCTTGGAAATGTTTCCTTAGAGTCTTAGCATTTTTGCAACCCTCACAACAGAAATCTGGGTCTTGGTTTCAGACTTGATTCTGCACTGTTTCCTTGCACACATTCCATTGACTTCAAGGTTTTTCTTGCATAATTGGCCATCACGTCCAAAAATACTTATTATTTCAAACACTAGAGGTTTCTCAGAAGAGTCTGAAGAGCCCGGAAGCTGTATTAAGAAAGTAGCTTTCCTTCATTTAAAAAAAAAAAAAAGGGCACATTAGTGATGTGCTGTATTTATTGCTGCCTGCAATGTCGTTCAAAGCACCGTACCAGGAATGCCTAGGGAAAGAGGGAGACATTTGGAAGTGCTGGCTGAAACACTGTCCTCAGCATCTTCTGGGGACATTTACTTTCTGAGCATCAAGGTGTGCGATATATAATTTTTTATTTCTTTTGAATTCATTTCTATTCACAGACTTGCAAGGACCAACAGCAGTCAGAAATGGCTCCTCTGTGTTTTGGTAGTCCAGTGGTGTCATGTAACCTCATTGATACTCAGCATAAATCCTGAGCTTTGCTTATGATGCACAACGTTTCCTGAGTTCCCATCTCACTGGAAGTTTCATGATTTTTCATACCATTTATTAAAGACATTCTGACTTTTTTTTTTTTTAAAATTTAAATTTCCTTAGCTCTACAAAGAATTTCTTTGCTGGTCTGGTGATGAAGATAAACCCGCTATTCTTCTATAACAGATTCTTTGAGAAATTTGTTTTGGATATGGTGTTGCAAATTGTATTCTTATGCCTGAAAAATCTCTACGTAAGTCAGCAGGCGCTTTTGTGGATGCTCGTGCACTAGTTTCAATGCCTGGGTAATGATAGTGGTGTAATTGTGCCAGGCTACAGTGCGAGTATGAACTACCCTGTCTGTCTGGAAAACCGGGTGAATAATGGGGCAGCTGGCCTGAGCTCACCTCTGCGATGCTTTGGCTGCACTTCGTCAGAACTCGAGCGAGCTTGTTTAAAGCTGACCTTGGCAGGCTGACGTGCGCGACCGTCTCACTGTGTCTTCACATCTTTAAGTGCAGTGAGGGCCCGTCTTTGCTGTGGCTTACTGCACTGAACACAAAATGTTTCTCAAACATCGGATTTGTTACCAAAGGAGCTGATTTCCTTTCAGGAAATGTTAACACTGTTAATGTCAACAGCAAAACTCTTATTAATTCCGACCAGGATGGCATGTCACCCTGCAAATGTGTGTGTAACGCATCTAGGAAAACTTCACATGAACTCTCTCTGCATCGCCGTGACAGTCAGGGAGGGATCTCCTTACATGAAGTCTCTTTCCTTACAAAAGCAATGGGACTGAAAAAAAAAATAAAAAAACCAACCAAAGAAAAAACCACTTAACAACAAAACACCAACAAAACAAAACAAAAAAACCCCCACATTTCTATGGCCTTTTGCTTGATAAGGAAATGAGCTCAGAAGGCTGAATTATTAATTTGTATGAGCCTAAAAGGTTGGCCATGTCCTGTGACACTGTTAAGATGAGACAGACAAAAGCATAACTGTGTTTCCGTCTGACAGACTAAAATCATATTGATTAGGGTATTTTCACAGTTAAATGTTAAACATTCAAGAACTTGGTACGAACTGCACTGTGTGTCGCCGTTACTGAAAACAGGGCAATTGCTTCAGTCAAAAGTGAACACAATCCAGTTGTTGATTAGTTACAATACCAGAATTGATGGCTTGTTTATCCAAATGTTACAAATTCTCTGGTTTTCAGTTTTCCTTTTGCGGTAGCTGTTGCGTCTGCTATATAAATGTGGTTACCAAAATGTGGTAACTATATAAATGAGGGAGAGCGCCTTTGGTGATACTGATGCAAAATATGCAAACAACTTCAGCTAAACATAGCTTTACCATGGTTTTGTTATATAAATGTCAACTTGAAATTAAATGTTATGGAAACTTTTCTTTTATCTTTATGGACTCTACCAGCTGCACGGTTATAGTTTTCTCAAGTACAGTTTACATTTATGATGTTGTTTAAATCTACCACATACATTCAACATGCACAGAAGAATTTTTTAAAAGCAAGCTGTTTGCGTTTGTGCAGTAATTACCTATCATCCAGCTTCAGTCTTCTCAAATGCAAGAGAAGTTTGTGCCGACTCCAGGGAGACCTGGAGCCACTGAAGCTGGTAGCAGCAGTTTGATTTTTCCAGACACTAATGAGCTGAAAACTTCTTATACATGTGTATTTCAGGACTCCCGCTGTATCATGATTTTACAAATCGTGGGCAATTTTGCAGTGTATTAGCCAATTAGTTATTTTTTTTTTCCCTTGGATGTTTTGCAATGCCATTGCGAAGATTGCATTTTAGCCCTTATTTTTCTCCATATGTCTGATTTGAGACTTACCTAGTAACAGGAATAATTATTTTTAAACTGCCATTTTTCTTGAGTTGTATTGTCCCAACCAGCTCCTCTTGTCAGCAGGTTGCAAATATATTTTAAAACAGTAGTGTCCCTTTAGGTAATGACAGTATGTTATCGTCCCTGTGGTGCAGTGTGAATCTTAGGTACTATACATACAGTTAAGGCCCAGCTCAGCCTCCTAGTGTAAACCGCCTCCAGTCATCAAATCTGGTCATGAAGCTGCAGACGCAGACAGATGGAGATTATTCCAGACACATCACCCCACTATGAGTCATGAAAACTAGACACCGGCATTCATTAGCCTTGCCAGCCTGCTTGGCCTGGCATGGGCTGGGTTCAGTGGTCATTGGATTAGAATTCGGAAATTAGAGCTCACTTCTGTCTGTAGTCTTCTCTCCTAGTTCCTGAAAGAGGTTTATTCTTTACCCACATATAATAAAGATTTGTAAAGCCGAGATGCAAACAGAGCAGATGAACAGAAATGGAGATTAACTGCCTCTCAGAATTCCACACAGAGGTGGCATCGGGACAGTAATTACACAATAGCTTTAGGCAAACAAATGAAAAGATACGTCTTCATAGAACTCGAACTTTGTAAATCATTCACAGTTTGTGTATGCATGCTAGAAATACACATGGACTCCAGAGCTGTGATTAGACAATGTGATAGCAGCAGTCTGTCAGGGTCCACAGCCTGAGGTTGGGGAAGCCCCCGAGTCCCAGCTGGCTTGTCACCTCCACAGGAGGAGGCCACTGCTGCAAGGGCTGCGTGCGTTGGTCGGGTCCTCTGCGATCACCCAGACAGTGAATGACAAAGCAGTTCACTGCGAAGTTTGGTCCATGATAAAGCAGACTTGCATGGACTTTCGTTACTAAGTTTATAGTTTTTTTTTTAATTCTGGGAAAAAAAAAAAAAAGATAGATACTTTAAAAAACTTCAAGGTGCTTCATGTAGCCGTTAGCTGATTCACATTCGACCAGCCAAAGGCTTCCTGAGGCAGTAGGCAACAGGTTGTAATAAGGCAGCAAAACTGAAAATACAGGAACAAATCAAAATTGTAATTTTACCTTCAGTCTTTATAAGTGCTTTCTGTCTAAAGACATTCTCATTTTATTTTTTCCTGCTATTGCAAAATCGAATTTTTCAGAGGAAGCTTTGATAATACTGTCATGTCCTCAGCAAGATGATTAGAAGTGAAACTCAGGCATAAGTGCTTCAGTTGACAGCAACCAAATGGGAGGATTTGGAGTTTTTTCTTTTTGTCCTTGAAGCAAAATCGACCAAATACTTTCCGTTCCCCTCTCCCCTTTCCTCTGAAGCAAAGAGCTGTGACAACTAGAGACAGGCCACTAGATACATGCAAGGCAGACGGCTAAAAGAAGAAAGTTTTCTTAGATACCTGCATTTTCCTTCTTATTGCTTATTGGAAATCAAATGGGTCAATCTGGAGCCAGGAAAAATCTTCCTGCAGATCAAATAGTCAGGGATTCGGTATTTTGGCTTTTCTTTGCAGCTGGGCCATGGTCTGCCCCTGGCAATGGTGTGGTCCCTGCTAGATGCTGCTGGTAGCTGCAGGGCCCTGTGGATGGGCTTTGCTCTTCCCAGCTCCTGAAGGCATGGAAAAGTTCAGTCTCCTGAAGTGCGGTGGTCGCCGGTACATTCGGAAGCTCAGCTAGAGGACCACATGGTCACTCCCACTCATAAGCTCTAAGAAATACTTGGAATAGTCATTTTTTTAAAGTAATTCTCTCTACCTACCTACTTACAAAAGCACTATAGCCACCGCTGGATGCGTGTGCATTGCAGCACGCCGGCTGAAGTGGCCTTTTTGCCTTTCAAACAGATCCTGTAGGATGTATGTACTCGCAATCATCTCTGATTAAACTGTGCGCACAGTTCATAGAACCACAGAATGGTTTGAGTTGGAAGGGACCTTTAAAGACCATCTAGTCCAACTCCCTTGCTGTAGGCAGGGACAGGTTGCTCAGAGCCCTGTCCAGCCTGACCTTAAGCACTTGAGTAAGTGCTTACAGGATCAGCATCTGTGAAAGGAAAGTTACAAATCCCCATTCTTCATCTAAAGCCAAACCAGCTAATAATAGCGTGGACGGGTGCAGCGTGTGACTTGCTGGGCCATGGTGGAGGAAGTGCATTGTGGAAAGACATCACACAGCCCACTGAAGATGTGATAAAACACATTTCCAAATGAAAGTGCTGTGCTACTGGACATCTGTATCTCTGCCTGGGCATTTAATTACTGACTTGAGCCTCAAAAGCGCTCCAAAGGCAAACTAGGACTCCTGAGTATGTCTGCCACTCAAAACAGTTCCTTGGGTTCTTCTGTATCTGAAAATACCAGCCAATAGCTGGAAAATCCTTCTGTGCTGCGCAAGAGATAATTTATATAATCAAGATACCACTTATATGCATCCTGGTTTGTTTTTTACTTCAGTATCCCAGGTTGGGTGGCATTTTTTGCATTTTCAGCAACATAAAACAAAACCCTCTGATGAACTAAAAGGACTATAAACAAATAAGTCGAGCTATATACAAAGTAAACTATGTCTATCATTATAGTAAAATCAGCATTTTAGCTTTGTTCTTTCCTGGGTTGCAGGAAAACTAACAGGCAAAATAAAAGGGAGAGGGCCGAGAATAGCAATCCAGATAATGAGGATACTACAGAGAACTGTGAGGCCATTTTAGGTTGAGAGGTCTTCATATCTGACCTCAGTGCTTCAAAGTTAGGTTAACAGATCTTCAACCAAAAGGTACGAACAATGTGAGGTTATCAGGGTGAGGAGGCAATAGCTATAAGAGATTAGCACCAGGAGGATGAGGATGCATAGCATCCCATCATCCCAGCCCATCAAGCCCGCTTGTTCTTAATCTAGTAGATTGAGTGATGCAGTCTGGTGATCTGGGAAAAAAAAAAAAAAAAAAAAGAGAAGAAATTAGCTCATTATACTTCGAGGAGTAATGTGATGCTCAGTGTTTCTTATTGCAAGTTGATATTAAGAAAAAATTGTAACGGTGCTGCAGCAGGCTGCCCGGAGAGGCCACGGAGCCGCCTTCCCTGCAGAAACTCACCACTCAGCTGGACGTGGCCCTCAGCAAGCTGGTGTGATAGAACTTGCTTTCAGCAGGGGGTTGGACAAGATATCTGCTTCAGGTCCCTTCCAGCCAACATGAGACTGTGATTTTTATGAATTTTTATGAATTCCCTTTGTAAAGGAAGCCAATGTAAATTTAGTTCTGTTAGATATTAATACGATTTTAACAGACAGGCCCTTGGTTATTTATTTGCCTGTGATTGTCTGAGCTCGGTGATGCTCTGGGCATACTGCAAAACTATTTATTTCATACAGTTTTATAGGAAGGTTTGACTAAATGATTTGTTAAGTTGAAAAGGCTTTTTGTTGCTTTGATATATTGGTGGATTGGGTTACTTTTTCATCTATGTGCTCTCATATGACTGGATGGATACTGTTATGGGATTTTTCAGTTAAATCAAGATGCCTAGTCCTGCTCTGCATTGATTCTTTAAATCTACATAAATAAATGTTCGTAACAGGTCACAAAATATATGAAAAGAAAATAGTTCAGCTAGCAGAACTTATTTTTTACAGACAAATATATACAACATTTTTCGCTCACCCTGAACCCACTCTTTTTGCTTGTCAAGTTTCCTGAGCAATTAGGAGACAGGCAGACATGCATCCCTGCTGGAAGGAGAAAAACACTTGCACTACAAGGAGGTGCAGTCAGCTGGTGTATCGTAGCTAAGAACCATTCCTGGCTGTGAGTGCTCTGTTTGGGTCCCACTCCTAGCCTAGGAAGGACCAATTCTCAACTCTCAGAAGCTTCTCATGTACACTGGAGGTAACATTTTGAAGACAGTTAAGCATTTTAGACTCTCAGAGACTCAGAATTTGCAAAAGCCCTTCAGTGCCTAGCCTGTACTGATTTTTAATGTGAATCTTTATGAATTGTAGGGGGCCAAAATATAATTTATCTCTGCTCCACATTGTTAATATAGGAAAACAACACTACTGTGTCTCATGATGGGGTTGTCTGGACTGAGCGCACTGAAGGCTCTAAGTTGCTGTCATAGAGGTAGAGCAGAGAGATGTTCCCCTGGCACTTGCGCAGCCAGGAATGATTCTTAGCTGTGATACACCAATTAACTGCACCTCCTTGTAGTGAGAGAGGTGTTTTTCTCCTTCCAGCAGAGATGCGTATCTGCCTGTCTCCTAGTTGTGGGAAATTACAATCCTGTTCACTGGAACATTCCATGCAACTCCTGAAGGCTAGTACTTTGTATATTGAAGCTCCAGAAAAACTATTTCAACTGTATGGTTAACAAAGGGATCTCCAGGACTTCTTCTCCAACCTTGAAGCATACAGTCAGTGTTTATATGTATGTACTAGCAATCATCTCTGATTAAACTGTGCACATAGTTCATAGAATCATAGAATGGTTTGGGTTGGAAAGGATCTTTAAAGACCATCTTACTCCAACTCCCTTGCTGTAGGCAGGGACATCTTCCACTAGACCAGATTGCTCAGAGCCCTGTCCAGCCTGACCTTAAACACTTGAGTAAGTGCTTACAGGATCAGCATCTGTGAAAAGAAAGTGATCTGCTAAAGTAAAATTCATATAAATTTGTCTCTGTGCCTGTAATATGTCTTAAAAATGCAAACTTGTTTCACACTAATTTCTGAGCAGGATGATTTTGGCAAAGAGTGCAAGCCACTGTAAGATAAAATGTTGAAAGTAAAAGCACCTTCATGTGTTGTTTCAAACAGACAAGCAGCAGCTTTAATGTGTTTAAGAAGGTCAAAGGGCAAGTTTTTCCCCATATGGAAAATAAGTGATGGCTTTGTGTATTTAACATTCTGCATAAGCATAATAGTAATTCCAGAACCTTTGCAACTCCTCATTTAATAAAATAACTCATTATCGAAACAGAAATATTATTGTTGCCAAAGCAAAGTATTAGCCTTCCACTGGCACACGGAAGCCAGACCTGTGAGCAGCAGCCGACTTCCCCGCAAACATCCCAGGAGAGGCAGGTCCTTCTGCAGGCACAGAAGATGCTGCCCCTTCGCGCCGCTGCGGGCGTTGTAGGGGCTCCAGAATATCTCGTTTGGTGCACGGAAGAAATTACGTATAGCACTCTTTCCAATTGCAGTGATTATGAGATAAAAGACCCTGACAAATAGAGGAAAATGAGTCACAGCATTGGCTTTGACTGGAGAGACTCAGGCAGAATAAAGCCTCGTTTTGAAAAGTGTTGTATCTTGCTTTAGGCCACTGCGAGAGCTGTTCTGTTCTCCAAGCAGTGCGTGATGTAGAACTACAAGGTGTTTGTTGTGCCCACCTCAGCAAGGCCTAGTGCTTGACAGAGTGCATATCTGCTCTTTGCTTTTAAACATGAAGAACCTTAAAGCATACAAAGAAATAGGTGAACACTCCACTGCCTCCCAGATTTGAGACTTTGTGCTGCTTTCCTGTCGATATCATATGGATAAGCATAAAACCCCATGGAGGTGGGAGGTAAGTGTTGCTGTTGATACATTAACCCCAGGAAATTCTCATCATCATTTGAACCCTTCGAGATTCTTCTTTTGCAATCTGACATGATTCTGCCATCAGGTCCTGGTATGTTAGTACTGCTGCTTAACAAGAAGAAAGGGCACTTCAGATTCCAGAAAGCGCAGAACTTATTTAGGTTAAGGAAGGCAAGACTAATGGTGTGGCATAAAACTGAACGCCCTCGAGCTAAAGTGCACTGATTGATTTTTAGAAGTATGTTTAACACTAACAATGCATTATGTTGGAAAAATATTCTGTATTCCATTTATGTCTTTGTTTACTACTTGGAGAAAACTATAGGAAATTAACAGGATTTTCTTTGCACTGGTGATATTTATGAGTTGGCTCATAATTCCCCACAAAAGCCATACTTCCACTGAAGTCAACTGTAAGGGTTCAGTAAAGACCAAAATCCAGCTACTAAAGGAGTGAATGAAATTAGAGAAAGAAGACCTAGATCTTGGTTCACTGAAGAAATATTTTCAAATGTTTATTCCTGACGCCATTATGACATTATTCTGCCAAGTTTAATGAGCCCTTGCATTTGTGGCTGCTTAGATTTCTGTGGTAGTTGTGAGGGGTGTTGGAGCTATAAGGTAGCCTGGACTTTTAGATACTGTTGTTATGCGTACCATTTTTTGAAATTGTCATGTTTTGTTCAGGACAGAATTACTCTTTCATCCTTATTCTCCTGAGTGGAGTGCTTAAAAATATTATTCTGTATTTCAGTATATGTAAAGGCGACAAATTGTTCCTGTCTTAATCAACCTTCTGAACGAAGGCACCATAAAGTGAGCAGATAAACTGGTATTTGTCATTTTTAATCATTTTGTACCATTCCTCCCACAGCCATCATGGGCTGATATAGAGATGTGGTACAATGTACATCAATGACACTCAGGAACTGTGACATTTCCACTTCAAAATACATTTTCCTATTAAAAAAAAAAAAAAGAAAGAAAAACTGTGGTTTATTGTCTTATCCAGTATTCTGGTAACATGTGAGACTTAATAGCATTTAGTGACAGCAAATAAATTGGAATCCCCATGCAAAGCCACATGTCTCATAGATTCTCCATCTATATTATAAAAGTGAACGTTGCTGCCATAATAATTGTGTTATTTTGCAGTCTGGAAAGCTGTTATTGGAGGATTTGTTCATTGTGGGTACTACTTTGTTCACATGCCTGAAATAATAAAAAACTATAGAGGTAGCCAAGGGTTACTGAGGGGCCTTCTTGAGAGATATGATGGAGAGGAGTACTCATGTACTGCTGCAGTGTATTTACATGACTGCCTTGAGTCCTTTCCTCTTAAAAGCTCCTTTAATTCTCTGTGTTACTGACCGTACACTACTGAAAAACAAATGTAAAACCAAAGCAAAATCCAATACATAACATAGTACTGGAGAAAAATACAAGAAATAAGGAGACTGGTTTATATTCCAGAACTCTTCAATAGGATGGAATATTTTAGATTAAAATGAACAGCTGATCCTTGGGTGGTGCCCACAGTGTCAACCTATATTAGTCATGTTGAGCTAATTGTCTCAATCTCAAATCTTGCAAGTAGTTTAATCCCAACCTTTTTTTAAAAAATATACCAAGCAGGCACCTGAATTTGAATGATTACATTTTCAATAGACTTTGCCTCTGTCCTGACCTTCAATTAAGGCATAAACCAGTACTGAAATATTCTCATTGATCATAAATTACAGCTCATCTTTTAAATATACTCGTTTGATAGCGCTTGGGTAGGGACTTAAGTATAATAACAGTTTTTCAACACGGTAACTTGCCTTCTAGCAGAACCTGTCCATAGTGAAAGATGTACTAGAAAGTCCAGAAAAAAAATTTCATCCAGATACATGCTAACTCCCAGACCATACCCAGGAATTGTCTAGGAAAGTGCTATTTGGCCCAGACTGAAAGGATGTTGATGGCAGTCCTCACAATTTAATGGTGTAGACCATCAGGAGCCATGGGGAGTAACGGTGCCATTCCCTGGCATGGGGTGATTTACTAGGGGTCTAGCTGAGTCACACTGAGTGGGATTAACTCCAGAGGCTTAGACGGGCTTTATTCTCCAACCCAGTGTGGTTTCTAGTTAGTTTTAGCCGCCAAAGCCATCGCACTGTTGGCCACTGATGGGGGATTAGATGATAAAGGTGAGTGATGTCTGGCCCCATTACAATCAATCTTGGCTCAGCCTCAGCAGAGCCGGAGCTGCACGCCCAGCACTGAGCAAAGAGGAGACTGTTATTTGGTGGCATAAAAAGTACCCAGCAGTCCCACAATTCCTCTGTTCTTTTGATTTTGCTCACTTGCGGAAAGAAAAAAAAAAAAAGAAAAAAAGAACATGTGATAGTGGCAGTATTTCTATCTTAAAATCTGAAAAAAAAAATTTAAAAAAGCTGAGCATATCTACACATTTCTTATATAAAGGATCATTTTTCTGGTGAGCAAGATACCTGACTACATTGTGTTAGCAAGCACTTTTACAGAAAAAGGTTATTTGAGTATTCCACTTTGCCCTAGATTGTGGACAAGGTTAAAACAAATAGGCTGCATTGGACAAATCATTTTACAAAAAAAAAAAAATTATGCAGTGGTTTTCATTTCTCCAGCTTCATGCTGTAATTCTTTTAATTTTCCCCACTGCATTATAATCAAGTTTTTATCTTAGTTTTGTATATGTTCTAAAAAACTATATAAATACTGCAACCAGTGGTCAGTGATAAATACAACATAGTTTCTAATAATATTTTAAATTTTCTTGGGAAATATCTGTGGAGAAGTAAAGGTTGCTAGGTGAGCTACTAGACTTGTCATTGGGAGTCAGGGCTATTTGATTCAAAAGAAAAAATAAATACCTACAGAGTTGTCTAAAGACAGATTTTTTTAAATTTTTTTTTTACTAAACTAAGCATTCACTTTGAAAAATTTGGTCTACAATAAGACCTATTATTTGGATGTGATAAAAGGAGTGTTTTGTCATCTTCTACAGATTTGAGGCACCTTAAGTGCAAACAAGGATCCTGGGATGCGAATCGGTATCATTCTTCTCAATCTTTATAGTACTTAAAATCCAGAACAACACATGCTTTATTCTTATTTTTGTGTCAAAAATGTCTCCTGTTAAAACCAATGAAAACCTTTTGGAAAATATCTAGGTCACAAGTATCTCTGAGCATTATACCTGTCAGAATAAGCATTTCTTGGTTTGTTTTGTTTTCTTTTAAGCTGATACGCTTGCTTAAGGAAGAATGACGCCTGCTTTATATATCCCTGGAAAAATGTACCTTGATGCTTTATTTTTTGTCTATGATGGAATGGATTATCAAATGTGCATTTAATGACACTTCGATTTGTGTCCCATAGGTATCTGAGCTATTTCATTTGCCTGAGTTTGATTACATCTCCTGTTAAGCCTTTTCATTGCTTTGTCGATGTAAGCCAAATACAATCACTTAGCAGACACTGCTAAAAATACAACGTCTTCAAAATATGACAGAAAAGGCCAGTTTAGGCTGACACCACTTTTTTAATACTGCAAACTTAAGCTCTTTCATATTGGAACTGTTCTAATTTTTTGAATGAATATACATCCTGTAGGGGAATGAAAAATAAAAGATTGTTTAAATATCATTTATTCATCAGGGCCTGACAGAACTTACTTTTCTAAACAAGTTGCTTCAGCAGCAAGTTCAGTTCTTAGAAAATTTCAGACATGAAATTCAGTTCAAATTTCTGTACTTCTGAAAAAGGTACCAATCTGAGGGAAGAATATATAAAAAGATGGTATTGCTGTAAATTTATTTTTACCTCAAAATTGTTTTTGAAGTTTCCTATCCAGTTTATTTTCACATTTTAAGACAATGAGGTCTTCGTGCTCCACCTCTCCATAGACAGGGCTGTGTTATTTCTGGGTGGAATGCAGCGCATTATCAAGCCCTTAACGTGTTACACTCTTCCACTTGAAGAAAAGGTTGAAGTGCAAGTCATTTTAAAGAAAGCCTACAGGAGAAATTTATGAGCTTTTTCTATGGGAGAGCGCTTATTCTCCATGCGGCTTTTGTCAAACATTTTTAACAAATTGTAATAACCTTTGTCATATCTCATTTTCTTGCATAAACAAGTCACATTGAAACTATAAATGATGGAAAATTTAATCCACATGGCTTTCACTATCAAAACTGTTAAACTGTGTTCTTTTCCACCATGTCAGCAGTGCATTACCTGTTTTATAGAAATGTTGAAAAGATTACTTTTTAAGGGAGATACCACAGGACCTGCGTAAGTGTCCTCCGCATACCCGCACTAGCCAAAATTCTCACTTTCAGTTCTTCCTGAAGCTGGGAAAAAGCTCCAGGATTTGTTTCTCTGCATCCTACTGGAGAGGATATTTCCACCCGTCTCCAAGAACTGTCTGCGCAGAGCCACCAGGAAACCCTGTGGGGCTGACGGGAGCTGCCAGGTCTCTGCTGCCTTGCTGTCTTGAGTGCGCACATCTGCTCCAGAATCCATCACTGGAACAGCCTCCCCGGGGACATGGTGGGGTCCCCATCACTGGAGGTCTTCAGGATGTGGTTGGTCGGGGCACTAGATAATCTCACCTGGGCTCCCTTTCCTGCAAAAGGTTGGACCAGGTGATCTTCTGAGGTCCCTTCCAGCCTGGGCTGTTCTATGATTCTATGCAGTGTGATGCACCAGCTCTCAGTCTAACAGCAGGCAGACTTTCTGCCCTGTGGGAATTTACTGCTTTGCAAATCGTGTGCATCTACAGCAGTAACTCCTAGTCCAGGAGATGCTGTTTTCCTCTGTCCCCATCAGCTCTGGGGCACACTGGAGCTGTGAAGCCTCCCTTTCTCACGCACCAAGAGGGGTGAGAGGGCCAACAGCAACCAGCCGAGGTAGTGACCTCGCGTAGGGCAACAAGCTTATCAAACATCTATCTCTGTGCTTTTTGTGAGAACTGCTCACCAAAACTAATAGTCCCAATGAAAGTTTAACAATGCCAGGAATGACCATCTCTTTCCTTCCTTTCTTTATAGGGTTTTTACTGGGTATGGTTTTCATTTATCTAAACCTGTAATGGATCTATTGGCGCTATACATCCAGCATGATCTTCAGCACGTTTATTTTTCTAATACCTCACAGAGATTTTATGCATTCAAGAATTAAAAAGTCATTTAAAGGTGATATTTGGGTACTCGAACAGCAGGATCCCGATCACTGTTAAGAGAACATGTGCACTGCTCCTGGCTATGGTAAGGAATTACTTCTGGAGGGGCTCAAAGAGCATCTTTGTAGACTCAGACCTCATGAATGCAAACAACTTCCTGTAAGTTTGCAAGCAACCACATTAGTTCTGACTTTGTACCAGTGGGAAAAGTAAGAGCTACTTTTTGGTCATAGTTAGGGTTAGCAGAAGCTTACAAACATTTTCTGCCTTCTGTACAAAATCCAGGATAATGGCACTGCCAATGGTTTGCAAACAGTTTTGGTCATAATCTTGAATGTCCTTGCATGTATGGGGATGAAATCAGACCTCAAATAATACTGGACTAGAACTCTGGTGGTCTAATAGCTTAATTATGTCACTTCAACAGTGATATACTTTTATTGTTTACAGACGAGGTATAAAGGTGCTTGCAGATGTTTAACTTTTGATTATTTTAGTTCTAGCAGTAAATAATGTAGCAAAATAGCTTTTAAAGATCTTCCCGGGGTGTATTTTTATGCTTATGATATTCCTTGAGTGATGTTTTAACAATTGCTTTAAGCTGAATATCCTCTTCCATATGAACAGCCTTTAAATCACAAACTGTAGTAAAATTCTGTTGAAAATTAAATAGATCGAGAATTGGTAGTTCCTAATTAACCAGTAAGAAAAGTTTATGAGAGGCAGATTGAATAAATATCAAAGCTTCTGAGTTATACTATCTTTCATAAATTGGCTTTTCTCCAATTAGTGTATGCTTTCAGAAGCAGGGGAATAAGATGAAAGGATCTGCATCAAAACTGATTACTGGTGAAACAAAATGGAAGTTGCTGCTTTTGATAAAATACAAGACTATGGCAGCGCTTGAATAATTTTATGGGAAGTTACTGCCTAAGGCGTATGTTTTACTGTCTGATACTGAATGCATGAGGAAAGACCATCTGTTTTTTTCAGCCTGAACAAATACATGATCCAGATTAAACCACTAGAGACCAAATATAATTGGTCTGTGTTTTGCTTTTTACTACCCTCTACCTACAGCAGCATCCTGTTGTATAGCATGTGTCATAGCACACAGTTCACATGCTGGCATTCGAAAATACTTTTTCCTCTAGTGAGGGTTATGACTGTCCAGGGCTTAATACAAACCTACACACTTCATCTGTCACTGCAGAAATAGTTCGTGATAGAAAAGAAAAACTTCTGATACACTTTGACCACTGTGGCATTTGAACCTTAGGGATTTCTTTTTTTTTGCTGGACAGGTCCTTGTTTAGCATCCAGCCAGGTGAAATGTGTTGCTGTATCCTCCGTGCCTTCAGTTCTTGCTGGGGAACAGGAGAGACGCTTTCATTGAATGGCTCCAATAAGCAGATTATATTAAAAAAAGTTAGAAAGTGAATCTCAACTATTGTTTTATTTTGAAGGAAGGCACGTCAGTGGTAAATAAACTACCGAAAACATTCCAGAACACTTAATCCTTTTATTTTTGTTGCTAGTGTTGTGTTTTACAGCACCTAAAAGTATGCTTTTAGTTTTGCAAGGCTAATAGGACTGTGTTTCTCCCCTCCCCCAAAGTGCTTACAGTTTAATTTTAGACATAATGTGCTGAATGTCAGTAAAAAAAGTGTTCAGTGTTGGAGGGAGGGATGAGGGGTAGAGGGGCGAGATTTGAATGTGTGGGTGGATAAATGCAAACATTTCTCTTTTGTTCTGTAATAATAATTAATAACAATGCTCTGTTCCTTGTAGAGCTTCCGGAAAAACTGCAAATAAAAGGTTATAGAGGCTTGGAAAAATATCTTTCCAAGACTATTCTTATGTATGGCTGTGGGGATTGTTTCTGGATTTCATGGATAATCTGCAGAACTATGTCTACCAGGTGCTAATCAAAACTGCGCCTGACTTTCCTGAATATTTACCATTATTTTGATTAATACACTGTTTAACTGTACCAGTTCCCTCTCCTGACTCACTTTTCCCATCTATCGTGAATTAACACTTTGCCCACAGTGATCTTCTAAATCAGAGTCCTGAGGAACTGTGGTAACGCAAGTGGTGGGTGAGTGTGGGATAGTTTTGTGACTGCAGAACTGGGCTGGGACTTAAAACGTTCAGGTTTATTCCACATATAAAGACTTTCTGCGTAGCCTTAGGCAAGTCCCTTACCTTTTCTGTGCTGTGGTCTCCAGCTGTGAACAACAAGCTTTCTTTTTTCCTGCTGCATCTATTTTCTATAGTTGTGCTATAAGAGGTCTCTTGCAAGTGAAAACTTGTATTGTGTGTTTGGACAAGACTCTACAACTGGGCCTCCAATTTAGTTCGTATTACTGGAATACATCTAAACAAGAGCAATTTTTATTACCTAAATACAAAGGAACAAAGAGAATGTCATTTTTAACTGATTCAGGACTAAAGAAATTCAACAAAACTAAAATATATCCTTTTACTGTAAATTCTTAGTCACCTCTTAATTTTATCTTGCCCTCCATACAAACTTTAACAAGGAGAGACCACATTTATGCCTATGCCAGTAGGATGTAATTATAGGGGGGATGTACCTGAAGACTCTAGCAGCTGAAATTACCAGAAATGTTGTGGGAGCTTTTCCTTTTTTTAAAAGGTGGGGAGAAGAGGAGCAAAATTTTTCACAAGGTGGATTTTTGTCACTTGAATGAGTTTGTTATGAAACCTTTAAGCATATATATGCTGGTCTTTATCCTTCTTCAGTCTGGCTTGCCAATGGCATGTGCCAGAGACACCCTTTACCCTCCTGGGTACTGTTTTATTTACAGTTCTTGGTAGAGTTTATATGCAAGCTCCTACCAGATTTGATTTTAAGAACAGAACTTCACCCCAGCAGTTAAATGATATGCTACAAAATGTGCCTCCAATGTCGTATGGCATTGCACATCAGATTTTCTAATAGAAATTCTGAAGAAATTGACTTACATTTTTCTGTAATGTACTGGATATATTACAGCACTACTATATTACAGCACTATGGAAACTCTCTATGTTATAAGGGAAAGAGCAATTTTAGCTCCTGAGGCACAAGTGGGAGTGGATGCGATAATATACTGAAGTTCGTATCCAGTAGTTAGAATAATAGAAGAATTTAGGTTGGAAAAGGCCCCTTCAGGTCATCTAGTCCAACCTCCTGCTCAAAGTGAAACTCACTTCAAAGTCAGACTGGGGCCTTTTCCAGCCAAGTTCTGAACATCTCCATGGGCAGGTGTCACACCCTCACTCGGCAACTTGTTCTGGTGCTGGATCACCTTCATTGTGACATTTTTCTGTATAGGTAATCATAATTTTCTGTCCTGCAAATTATTTCCTCTATGCCATCTTTATAACTAGAATTAGATAGCTGAGGACATCAGTCAGAGGTCTCAATCTCCCTTTATCCAGGCTGGACAAACCCAGCTCTGCTCAGCTTCTCTTATGTGTCATGCGCTGCAGCCTCTGACCACTCTTGGTGGCCCTTCATGGGAGTCACTTCAGTCTGTCCGTCTGTCTCTCATGCTGGGAAGTCCCAAAGTGGGCACAGCACTCCAGATGTGGTCGTTCGGATGCCGGACAGTGGGAAATAATCACTTCTGTCGACCTGCTGTATACGTTCTTGCTAATACACCTCAGTGTGTGGTTGGGTTTCATTGCCGCAAGAGCAGACTGCTGAGGGATGTTCAGCTTGGCCACCACAAACACCTCCACACACCCCCTCCAGTATTTTTCTTAAAAAATGCTTTCTGTGTTTTCACAATTATTGTGTTATTGAATGGAAACATCATATTGAAGAGCCTGTGAATCCGTTACATAGATCCGTAATTTCTGTATTTTTTCCCTTTGTCCCTGGAAGAGATCCGAGTCCCTCTTGTATCAGGAAGGAGCCCTTCGTGCTTTCCTGCAGATATACATCTGTATTATTTACCATACCTATTCATGTTGGGTTAGAGCATCTGTTAACAAGAGTCCCAGCAATTCAGATAAAAGCCAAAGGCCTACCCTGTGTGGTTGACTCATTGCCCAGCATGACTGGCAAATGTTTTAAGAAGGAAATTCGTAAAACATTGGTAGAATTAATTGTTGCTACTTGCAAAATCCAGTGCAAGAATTTAAAATATAGAACATGCACTGCCTTGCACTCATACAGTGTGCTGCCTGGCTGCTGATTAGTCAGTTTGTGGTATTGTGGGTGAAATGAACTTCTCTTCTGATCCAATTCATAGGTGGTTTCACCAGCATAGTTGTATTATTATTGGTGAAGCAATACAATAGGAAAGGATCTTCCTTATCATCCATAGTAGAGGCCTCAGAGCGATACCAGCTCTGCAGGCTCCTGTCTGCAAACAGCACCTGTGCTGTATGCTGCATGGATCAGACATGGGATATGCAAGAATTTCTACAGTGATACTGGGTGTTTGCATCTTCCTCACAAAGAGATTTAGCAGCATGTTGGTGCTTTGCTTTGCTTGTGTGTATTCATCAGTACGTTGAAACATGAAAGCTCATGCAAGCTCAAAATTGCCGTCGTTTTCCTGACTGTAATTGCGCGACTTGTGTAAGGCTTTCTTAATTCACTCTTTTAACTTCTTCAGTATGATATTAAGTTTGTTCCCAGAATGGAGACTGTTCGTTTAGGGCAACGATTATAAAACTCAACTACTGCTCAGCTTCTGGTAGTTTGTACATGAAGTCTCTTGCTCTGAAGGAAGTTGTTTCAGGTGGGCAGTTAGGTGCAATGTGTATTTAGCTCTTTGATAAGCTTATATCGCAGATATTTGTGGTCGGTTGTGAGATAAATGATTTTTCAGACTGGAGAGAGGATTGTCCCATTGGTTATCTTTCTTTAAAGCCACTAAGAGTATCTGGACTGCATAAAGGTACAGAATTGTGATACCAAAAGTAGTGTCTGTGTATATTGGGTCATGTCTCCAACAAAATCTTGTTTCTTGTGTTTGTTTCCGTTAATTCTACCAGTGCTGCTCAAAAGCATGTGGATTTAGTAACAGGCTACTCTAGTGTCTTTAATGGACTAAGTTAAGTAGTGGTTGAATTATCTTCTATTAATGAAGACTGTTCATTGATAATCTTCTATTAATATTGGTGAGGTAGGATCAATACAGATACTGGTTTGGGGTTCTGAAAAATATTAACAATTATTAATATTCTTTCTTTTTCAGTTTTCTCCTTGTGTTTGGTTGCTTGATTTTGTCCGTGTTTTCTACTATTCCTGAACACACAAAACTTGCCTCTGGTTGTCTCTTCATTTTGGTAAGTGAAACTTTTAAATACAAGACAGATTCACAGATACTTTTATATACACTCAAATGCTCTCCCTCACCATGGACAAAATAGTATAATTCCTGAATGCTTGAAGAAACCAGACTTTTCATCTGAATGATGAAAAAATAATAGAGGATTCCACCATCTTTTTCTTTAAAAACAGGTCAGATTGTATGACTGTTAAAAAGTACCGTATCGCATCCCTTCTTTGCTTGAGAATTGCTGCAGTTTGATAGTTTTTCTACTGCAGTTTGGCAGCAACTGAGCATGAAAGACCTTTGATGCTGCCACTGCCATTTATAAAGTCAGTATGTAGTAAGAGGCACTTATACTTAAAATAGGAAATAATTTTGGTATCTTAGATATCAATTTGTGCTAACTATTGGTAGATGCTGACATTTTAGTGGCAGTTGCTGCAGTTGGAAGTGGTAGTTTCATTATTTTTTCATAACACATGCTTTTGCATTATATTTCTCTCTCCTTTTCCCCTTCTGAGATAGATATAAATGGCTTTAATCCCTAAAAGTGCTTGCCATTTTTCATGCATTGTATGGACGCCACTTTACTCATCTGTTTCTTGATGGGCCATTTAGTTCTGCAAGTGATGGCCTGAGGATAGGCAGTAGTGATCATTAAAATGTCACTATATACCCAGAGTTACCATGGTTATTTCAGTTCCATGTATACAGCAGACTGTGGCTCGTTAGGTAGTGCCTGGGGTGAAGTAACTGCTGACAAATGCCAACATTTTAATTGTCATCGCTTGTATATATCCAAAAGCCCTGGTCTTCAGAACAGCTCCCTAATTAATTATGGCATGAGCAGGCCAATAAGCATAATTACCATCCATGCTATGTCTCTACAGCACAATGTGCTACTGCATCAAGATACTTAAACTAAACGTCCAGAGCTGGCAAGGTGCAGATGTGTGGTGCTATGCTCCATCTGATGGTTTCTTAACAGGGCTAATTAAGGAGGCCTGTCCTAAATGTGGTGGTTTGCATCCTAGTCATATTAGCCCTTTTTCTGGAGAAAAGGCCAAGTGATGTTAAAATAGTGAAAAGTGCTCAGATTTAATCTTATGCTCATATCTGGTCCCATTATTTACATATGCGAACAACACTTTGCAAATTGAAGTTTGTTTAAATGTTTTGCAACTAGTTATTTTATTTCAATTAGTATACTAATTGCTAAGATTTTCTGATACAGAAAACAGGAAAATTTTATTAGTCTGAAAATACCCTATTTCTAATAGCAGGTACTTTCATGACAAGTAGCCTGTTTCCCTGTATGTTTATGTAAATTGATTGTAGAAATACCATTTGTTCTGACATAAAATATGCATTTCCCATGAGCCACATATTTGTTGATTGTGTCGGTGTGCTTACTGCCACTGATTCCCCAGCTGGCTGATCAACACATTCCCTGTGCTTTGCCATGGCTCTCCCAGGAGCTGGAATGTGAAGGAGCTCTGCAAAGTTCTGGGTTTGTTCGCTGCACCGCACAGAGGTTCGGCCTCATAGAGGCATCCATCAGTGGAGAGGCACTGCTCAAGGTCTACAGCAGGACACAGCGGTGCTTTCTGCTGCTGTGGCTTCAAAGATGGACTTTGTTCATCTTAACAGTTCATAGACTCACAGAATAGTTTGGGTTGCAATGGACTTCAAAGGTCATCTAGTCCACCCTCCATGCAATGAGCAGGGACATCTTCAACTAGAGCAGGTTGCTCAGAGCCCCGTCCAGCCTGGCCTGGAATGTTTCCAGGGATGGTTCTGACTGTAAATCCTGTGGCATCCTCTGAACACAGAAATGGCCTTAAGGAGGAAGAAGGTGGATGGTTAATCCCCGAAGCATCAGTACTAGCCCGGTCCAACATTTCTATGCGATAGTCTAGTGTGTTCAGCAAACCCTTGGCAGAAATAAACCTAGTGATGACGAATTTTACGGCTCCTGCTGTGGGTCTCTAATGGAGAAAAATATAAACACAGCAAAGTATGAAGTTCCAGAAGCAGGCTAAAGCTGACTGGTTTATTCCAGTTTGCTGATGCATGATTTGCTCCTTCTCTGCACACTGAATTATTAGCTGATATTAGCAATGTTATCAAAGCAGGCTTTTTCAACCGCAAACCAAGAGAGAAATAAATTTCTACATTAACTCAGGAGCAGTTGTTTTGGCAGTGCCAACACATAACTGCAGTCATTAGAGTTTTCACAACCTTTTCCTTGCAGTGATTCACACAACGCTCACAAATGTGTCATTTAGTAGAGACAGTTGTATTAACTATCAGATGTGTTTTAATACTCTTTTGTTTCGTGCTTGAGATGGAAGATATATGTTTATTTTCTAATGAAGTACAGTACAAATACAGCAATCCTTAGAGTTGCCTGCTGGGTTTCTGTGAACTGTTTGCTTTGAAGATTTATTGCAGATGTTCCCCCCTACAGCCGTGTTAATTGGCTAAAAAGCTAATATAATGTTCCTTCAACTTAATACCTGAGCTGCTGCCTGCGCTGGCACCTGTGGCTTTTGACATATTGCAGCTATTTGCAGTTACACAAGGAGGTTAAATAGGGAAATGTAGATGGGGTGAGCAAACCTTTCCCTCTTTCGCAGAAAGGCCAGAGGAGCTGAGAAGATTATTGCTCTGCAATCAGTCAGTTCCATTTATCTCCCCCGACCTCGCCTAACACGGGAGGAGAAAACGTATCTCCTAATCACTGCATCCTGAATGCTCTCTCAGAAAAATACGAGGAGGTGCGACAGCTCAGAGTAAATCATTGTTTAGGAAAGCAGTGTTAGCTGAGAGCTTCTGAGCGTCAGCAGAGGTTAATGGACTCGTCTGGACTGCAGAAACATCCGAGCCGACGCAAACCTGCCCCGTTGCCCTGTGCTGAACCCAGCCACGGCTTCGGTCCTGGTGGCCGCACAAGCACTACTGTGTTCTGGGCATCGCCTGCTTATCAGGGGCTTGTCAAGGGGAGACGTGTTTAGTATTTGAGTCTGGTGCTTAAAACGAAAGTCCTGCAGATAAGTTAAGTGCATGTTACACGCAGCAGCGTTGGATTGTTACATCAGTAATTAATTTGCTTAGATTTTTGTCTAGAAATAATAAGCCTAACCAGGGGGAGAGCATCAGATAAAACTCCTTATATCTTCAATGATAATTACGCTTTAGCCTCGTCTGTGCACACAACTTCTGGCACTCAACTTGTAGCAGTGATACATCCCAGACAGGCAGCAGAATAAAATCTACTTCAACATCAAAAAAGCCACAAGACACTTAAGAATCCAGCTAACGGAGCAAAAAAAAATAATCTTTTGTGTATTGCTGATCTCCTCCAAGTATGTTTGCTGGCATTTTATCAAATAATAAACACAAGGGAAGTAAAACTTAGACTGGGAAGGCAAAATCAAATCTTTTGGGGAAGACAGCCGAGAAGGAATGTTTCTGGAACTGGAGGTCATTCACTCTCGTGACCAAACTCTCTATTTTTTAAGATAATTTTCAACTAAAGCTATGTGAAGAACTGGGTTACTTCTAGTTGTTTGCTATCAGTTCAAGAAAATAAATAAAATTATTTGAGTTGACCCACAAAGATTTGGCAAATAAAAAAGTCTCAACAAAGTGTTGGATCAGATTAAATGTTTCATTTGACCTGGCATAAAATATTGTGTATTTGAGCATTTTAGAACTTTGGGCTTAAAAGTAAAATTGAGGCTGTAGGAAATAAATGCCATTTTTATTTAAAGTGACAAAGGACTCGATTTTTTTCATAATTTTCATTTTTAATCGAGATGGAGAGATTGCAAAACTTACGTGAATTTCTGCAGGACTGTTTTTGTCAAATCTGTTTTGTGTTTTTCTCTGAAAAAGGCTGGGGTAGAAGGCTGTACCCAGTTCTCTAGGATAAGTGCCTATGAAAATGTACTCTAGGAACAAATTCTTCAGGCAGAAATAGCTCCCAAAGACATAAAAGCAGACAACATGCAGTAGATGAGGTTGGCTTCTACATGTACTGTGGTCACTTATATGAATCCAAAAGGAGAGCCTAGTAAGTTCTTCTAGCAATTAAGATCTTCCTAACATTCCTTCCTTCTCTTAACATTTTCCCATAAAAGAAGCATAGAAGGAGGATGAACATAGATTAAAAAAAAAACCAAAACAGTAAAGCTGCCCGATAGCATGCAAGCATATGTTCAATGTGTCTCTGCGCTAGGAGAGTGAATTCATCTGCAGCAATGTAATCATACAAATCTGCTACAAAATTTTAAAGCTGAGCTGAGTGGATTTTCAAGAGGGAGATGGATAGTGCTCAATTGAAAAAAAGTAACATTCTTCAGTTTAGATTTATTGTCCCAGAATTTGAATCCTCTTGTGATACTTGGATAAAAGACCCAGACCTGAGCAGAGGAGCAGATGGATGGCTCTGTAGGACCAACTAACCATGCGTAAAAGGAAAAACTGAATCATCTTGAGAGATTTCAATTATAGATATATTTCTAACAAAGAAGGTAAGGTATAGACCACATGTTATTGTGGTTTTGTTAAGTCTTCTCCCAAGAGAAATAGATGAACTCATCCCTGAGCTAAAAAACAGTGAGTTTCAAGTTTGCCAGAGCTCATCAAAACTCAGAACCAGTATTTCTCAGGAAATACTAATTTTCAATGTTCTTTTTAATCCCAAATCAAAGCATAGCTTTGAAATTTCAAAATTTCTGCATAGAAGTCTCTACAAAATTGTCTGTTAGACAGACGACACTGATGTTATCAAAGACAGAATAAGAGAGGGAAATGTAATATTGATGAGGTCAAAGCCTTCGTGTTTTCAGTCTTGTTTGGATTCATATACACTAATATTATAATAAGGTGATAACATGAGCATAAAACAATTCAACGATGTCACAATAAACTGCCCGTTGGCTTTGAAAGAAAATATTCTTACCTTATCAGAATAAATAATTTAATGTCTTTGCTGATTGAAGTGATACTTTCCTATTATGTATACTGATTTCATCAAATCAGATCTGACTGTTGTTATAAAAATTTAGACCAGATCTCATCACAAGCACTTGAGAATCTTTGTGTGCAAACAGAGCAGACTTCTCATTGGAAATGTAAGTGCTGGTTGCACTAACAGTTACAACAAGGAAGTCTGACAAGGCAAAAATGTAAATGAAAAAGTGAAGTTATTTGAAAACATATCAGTAGATGTCCCCAAAGCTGTAATTATTCTGTCAGAAGGCAGCATTGGTACTTCCGACCAACCAACAAAGCTCTGAAGCAAATAGGCACCAACTGTAGCTATGGAGAGAAATGAAAGTAACAATAAAAATTATTTCGTAACAGAGGAACATGGCACCACACATAAAACTGTAAAGGTATCTATGAAAAATCTATTGTCAACAGTGCTAAGGATGATAAAATACACTTCAAACACATCAGAGAATAAAGACGTCTCGATACTGGCATAAGCCTATTATTGATTCGTTTCTGGGCTTGATTACATTGTCTGTAGTGTTTTGTCCTTTCTTTTATTTTGTTTTTCTGTATTAAGCAGAAATAACCTTTGTGAAGAGAAGGATGAAGAATCACACATTGAATGGAATCATTTCTCTCTTTTAATTAAAAATGCAATGTATTATAGTTCTACTGGGAAAGCTTAAATAGGTTTGATGACTAAAGATGACTAAGACAGTATTATTATGTGTAATCTACAATCAGGGCAAAGAAAAATCTCATAACCGAATCACTTAAAGAAGGCAGGATAACTGTGAATGGTTACCGCAAGTGCTACAGCATTGAACAGCAAATGCAGTAGAAGGCAAGAGAGTTTCAGAGTCGCATTTCCCAGGCAGGCAGAACTACCAACCAGTTACCTGCCAACAAGAAATCTCCATTTACTGTGCAATGTTAAGGTCGCTGGGGTTGCCACAAGTCAGTGGCGACTGGATGAAATACCGCCCATGAAATTATTTTCCATTCTCTCTGAATGAACAGGACATGTGTAGAGAAATGGGTGGTACTGTGCAATGAAGAAAGATGGATGGAAACAGCAAACCCACAAACACTGTTAAATGTATCAGAACTCATGACCTGGTACAATTTTAACATTAAAATGACTAACCTGTAGTAAGAAAGCCAGTGTTGATAGGTACATTACACTCTTTCATATTCTTGTTACAGAGCTGTCACTTAGCTTATCTTGTCCATGACATTATATGGCTATATGCAGAAATTGAGGAGAGAAGACACTAGTACTGTGAACGATCAGTTTCTGATTCCCTTTGTTTCCCAACACAGAGAGGACTAGCATTCAGAGGTGGAGAACATATTCTTAAAAGCAAAAAGATTGTCCATATTATTCAGAAAAAAAAGCCTTTTAGACAGCCATTCAAGGGAGCACTTTCTCTAGGAGAGCACGGAATCTCTAGGAGGATTTTGAGATTAAGAGTAGAAAATGGGGAGGATTAAATGTTAGTGATGGCGTGTCAGGATTCAGATTAATAGGGATATAACTCTTTGAGGAGGGAAAAGCATGTCTCCTTGTAGGCTAATCAGCACATTGTACTGAAGGACCGAACCAACTGTCCTTGACCTCCTTGAAGCATAAATGAGCAACACTCCTTGCACAACAGCTGCTCTTCCATGACGTGTGTTCCTTCTTTTATCAGTTTAAGTAATAACAAAGTAGCATGGGAAACCACTTCCAAGTCATAAGTGTGACATTTTCCATAGATGTAGATTTGAAATAGTTTATGCTAGACTCTGAGGTATTGAATTTTCTTGGCTTCACGCCAGAGTTTGATAAGGATCCAAATTTGTTATATGGAGAGAAAGGGCTACCTCCTTAAAACAGGCAGCAAACAATTTAGATTGCAACAGTAAAAATGGATGGATATCAAACTCTCTATCAGAAATTCAGACCTGACCCTTGTTAGGGAAATATTGATTTGCCAAATGGAAGTGCAGAATATGTCTCCAGAGGAAAGCCAAATGACATGGTTATAAATAATATGTGAGGAAAATGTCTACGAAGCACTAAATGTCAGAAGGAAAAGAATGCTGAGAAAGGCAGAACGTAAGTGATGTGAAAGCTGTTTGGAAACCTGGGGAACACCCGTCATCTCAGTGGTGTACAGAAACCATAATCCACTCAGTCACTTTGCACAGATGTGACAAGCCATGCAAAGACATAGCTCACTACACTCAAAATGTGAACTTTCCTCAAGTGAGAGAAGAAATCCGTTCACAAGATACGGTTTAAAAACTGCAAAGTCAAGTAAGTAAGTGTCAAAATACAGGCAAATATCAAAAATATCTGGAAGGATCTGGAGCAGACATACCTATAATACCAAAATCCAAGGAGGGTTTAAGGTGTAGATGATGGTAAATACACAGACACACACTGGAACTACGTCCAGTCCTGAGGACTGTGAACTGTGGGCGAGCTAAAAAGATGAATTAGCAAAATAAGTACTGGCAATTTTAAACTTGTAGGCTTCCACAGAGTGCCTAGGGAAAGGGTGTTGTGTCATGGACAGGATAACAACTTTGGTATCAAATCTGAACCAGACAGGAATTGGCTGATTGCACCATATGATGATATGATCACAGGAAATGAATGTCTCACAAAGATATATGTATGTTTTTGAGAGGATGTGGAAGGAGTTTGTTCTTTCCTTTTTTCAGGAGACCAAAATTCCGTAAGCCTTGAAAAAAAGATAATAGGAAAAGCTGCGAAACACTTAGCGAATGACATCATTTGTAAACACAAGAGTTGATGTATTGGCTCTCATAGTCTAGTTATGGGACTGAAAAGAGAGGACCAAGTAAACTTTTTCGCTGAACTTAAGGAACTGAATAAAAATATTGTAACCAAAGACTAGTTCAAGTAACAGAAATATTTGGTGAGATGACAGAAGTTAATAACTTGAAAAATCCTGTATAAGCAGGATTTTGGGAGATTGGGTAAAGTGCCTTCCAGGTCCATTTTGCCAAGTTACCAACTGTGAGAAAACACTTTCTTAAAATTGCTTTCTGAATACATTTGGTACTGGAAACGTTTCAGTGTATATTATCCCAGGTGCCCATAGGTCTCCCAGTGGTAAAACCATGTCTTGATGTACTCCTAGGCAAACTCTGTTAATGAACTTTGCAAACTGGGAAACTGCAAGAAGAAATCACTCTCAAAAAGGTCACAGCAAATATCATTTGCAGAGTCTCTAGGATTTAACAACTCCAAACATGCTAAGACCAAAAAGTAAAAGAATAGCCATCCCGTCCCGCTCTGCCATACAGTATGTCAAATGTTATTGGTTAGTTCACATACATGTGTTCAACCGTAACAATTAGCCTAAAAACCTTGCATCAATGCAAAATTAACATGGATGCCAGAGCATAAAAGGATTCAGGCTTTGGCACCCATTCCGTGTTCCTTTTGGACACGGCAAAAGATACCGAATTCTTCACAAACATTTCAAAAGGAAGATTTGGGAGCTGTGTTGCTACAGAGACGTGCTTGAACGTCTGCCTGTGAGGTATGGCATCAGAAACGTGACTACAGAGGAAAAAAATGTGTGAAGAAATCACAAAGGAAATTCAAGGCCTGGGTACAGCTGTGCCGAGCTTCATTGTTTTCAATATGCAGATAATTGTAAGACCAAAACAAGACCATTTACCCCCGATACCTCACTGCTGAGAATAAAAATATGAACAAGCACAAAGCAGAATACGATGTTGTTTGGAAAGTAGATTATTCTATAGTGTGAGTTCTATGGCTGTCATCTCCTTTCAGGAATTCTCTCAGAAGTGTGGTTGTACCTGACATATAAACAAATGATCTCGCACAAAGCAGTGGGTGAAAATGGCTGGAAAACACCGTATTTAAGGATGATGTTGTATCTGGAGAAGAGCAGGAGAGACATGTGGGGTGGTGAAGTCAGCGTTTGCTATTTTCCCAATTTGAGAAAGGGTTTTCAGTGATCACCGGCATGTTCTTGAAAGAACCACATCCACCAAAGGCTGAAAGGCAAAATGAGTTTTGGGATGTGTTTGTTCGCACATGCACTGACATGGTAATGGTGGCGTGAAGTGGGTCTGCTGCTCTGGGGGGGCAGAAGGGTGTCTGTCCTGCCTTTGTGGGTGCTGAGGAAGGTGAGCCCGGTTTCAGTGCTAGGAACATACAGTAAATACTTGTATTTACTCTATAAGAAATGATAAGAAACATAATTAAATGGCAGTTACCTAATTCTGGTGCCAGCTTTTACAATCTGATTCAAAACTGGGTTTACTTGACATAAAAATTCTGGGTTTTTTTCTGTTTTAAGTGAATAAAGAAGCACAACTGATAGGTGCCATTTCAAGTAATAAACAGAAAAAGCTAAAAGGGAGTTGGATAGCAGAAATCCTATATAACATGTGACTAATTAAAACTAAGCATAACACTGGATTTTAATATTATATCAATAGACTTGTAGCTCTGTATTAGATTAAAAGGCACAGAAAAGGTTTCTCAATAAGCATGAGAAATCTTAATCATAATTTGGAAAAGCAACTGTAGTGGAAGTATCACATTCATTATAAAACTAATAAATGATAAAAAGGTGCATAAATTCCATTTCATGCTTATTGTGTCTTGCACTGGGAGTTGAACTGAAGTCTCTGGTTGTGATTTATATGCCACTAATAGGGTCTATTCTGGGTTATGTTTTCAGATTTATAGCTGCCTCTCCCACTGTTGAACTGCGGTTGGAAAGAATTAAAACATTAGCTCCTTAAGTGTACATATTTGTGTGTAAATATACTTGTTAGCTGTTTAGATCTAAGATCTCCCCTTCTAATGCTGAATCTGGAATAATAAAAATGTATATTCAAATTATACTATTATTTTGAACAATAATGCACACACATATTCATATCTGCTGATTTTAATCTGGAAACCAGCCAGTGTAACAGAAGTGTCCCTAGTCCTACACCAGCTCTGCATCACAACTATTTGAAGCTCAAACCTTCCTGGGGTTTCTCTGAGACAGACTAGTGTTGCAGTTTCTCTTGCATCCCAATAGCATCTGTTTAATGTGTAGAGTCCAACTCTGGTACTCGGTACTTTGAATCAGTAGAAGGTTTTTTTGCTTGAGAAAGGGATGCAGAAGCTGAGGTGTTATGTTCTTTCTTTAATTGAATGAGAAAACAATCTCATCCTCTTTGACGATAATAAAGCATTTCTATTTGAATAGTATCAACTATTCATTATGTGTCACGATAAAGAGATTTTAGTAGTTGGTGACATTCTTAAACAGGTCACCCATAAATTGAAGGATGAGAACTTGTTTATTCTCCCTGTTTTCCAACTGATTTGGAATCAGTGGACTTCCCTGTTGATGAGTTTTTAGGGAAGAGGGGACGCTTCCCGAGCTGTGTCATTGTTCCTCCTCTTCCTGCTGTTATGTTAGTGCAGTGAGGCTGTGCTGATTTACACCACATGAGCCTCTGCAGTGCAGCTACACTGCAGAGATGTTGTCTTTGGTAGGGAAACACTTTTGGCCTTATTAAACCTTATTTCAGGGGATTAATTTGATTTGTTCTAATCGGGCAATATCACTTGTAGACCCAGTTCTCCTATGACCTCAAGGCAGGCAGCTCCTTACATCAGTCTGCAGCTCTGTTGTCCTACTTCACTAGACTTTAGAATACTTAACAACACAATTTCCATACAAGAAATATAATTAAAGTAACAGCAGAGCCATTTCCTTGTGGGCAGATTTCTTATGTCCAAACCTCAGCTCATTTATACATTGGTAAATAACCAAGAGCATTCTAGAAGAACAGCACAGAGTGCTCAACCTGGTCGTTTTCTCGTCTCGACAATGGCTCTAATTCCCAAAAATGGTGGTCTACAATGAAGGCACTTGATTACAGCAGCAGCAAATCATTTACAGTGTTAATAAGTAGTTAAGTTAATGAACAAGAAAGCTGTGATAAAACCTTTTTTTTTCTGTTATAATATTATGCTAAGGAAAATCCTTACCATTAAAAACTACCTGAGAAGCATATTAATGTAGACAATTTCAACAAATCATCACTTGTATCCTAATTAGATAGGAAAAAAAGAAATAAAAAGTGCTTATCATAGCTGTATTGTACAAAGTATGGTTGATTTAAGTAATTGTCAACCCTGTTCCTTAGAGTCCTCCAGGACCTTTTGTTAATAGAAACCTTGCTCCGGATGACATCTTATTTTCCTTTCCTGCCACTTGTGTGACCCTTGTTGCTCCAGCAGCAGAGCGCCTTGCTTCTCTTGCATTTGCATAGTTCCCTGTAACAACTGGAGCTCTGTATGCAGAAACATTTCAGAATGAAAAGTTCATCAGTCTGGATGAACCGTGCTTTGAGAAGGAAGAAAGAATTTCCACTGTCCGAACCACTGCCATATCAGTTACTGTCAGCCTAAATAGCCCAAAAAGTTACCGATTGTGGTAACTGTGGTGCAGGGCCAGATGCCGCTGTGATTGCAAAAAGATGACAAGATAGGGGAAAAGGACGAAATGACAAAGGCCAAATCATCCCTGCTCTACCTAGGAAGTGATGGGTTAGGTTTCCAGTGAGTCTAAGCTTGCTCATCAGTTCAAATACAGCCTTGCTGAATTTTGAAGGAGGCCAGATTTATCAACAGTGCAGGATTTTCCTGTTCTGATGTAAATGTTATTCATATCTCATAAGTAATCCAAAATTAATGAGGTTCCAGCATATTATACATAGGACAGAGATACTTGGAATGCATCGTTTTTACAGCAAGCCTACAAATCATATGATGTCTAATGATTTTTCCATCACATGCCTTTCCAATTATGTTCTGATTTTCTGTTGCAATTGCTAAGGAACTAAAATCAAATTATTTAAAAGCCTAGATTTATGCTTAGTTTTGTAATAAGCCATTTCTAATGAAATGTAAAAAAAAAAAAAAAAAAAAAAAAAAATCCTGATTTTGTTTGGGTTGCATCCTCCCAATTTTTTTCCATGGAAAACTAAGAACCTCATGACTGTGCAGCTGCCGTAGGAAAAAATAATGTCATTCCCTGGCCTGCATTAACCCTGACAGAGATTTGACTTTACATTGTGGCTGAGTGCACTGATTACTAAAACATTACTTTTTTCACAGTGGTGTCGAATTCTTTGTTTCTCTCTGCTTCCAACCTGAACCAATCCAAAATACAACAAAACTGTCATATGTACTACTATGAAAAGTTTCTGTTTCAATGCATTCACGTTTTCTAGGAAAATCCTTTTCCTTTAGACTTTATACATGGTGATATGTATTCCCTTCAAAATCAGTTGTTCTTTGAGCAAGTAGGAATGACCAGGATATAAGGGTCATTTTGAAACATCACTATTTCAGACACTGCAAAAATAAGTGTGAAACCCCATCTCCACTTTGTTCGATGTTTTTTTTCTGTTATTAAAGCTTATACTGTATTTTAAAACCTCCAGAAATTTGATATGTGTTGAAGAAAATAATATATAGTATTTTTAAAATCAGCAGTTCTTCTAGCATTCCAGTGCACAGAGCCATATGTACTGCATTTGAGATCACTTAGTATAACTACAGTGGCTGTTGTTAAAATTTACTTACATAGCAGAAGCTTCAGTTAATTTTGAGATAACATCACTGTGCATAAATTCATAGTGTTGCTAGAAATCATAACTATTTTTCTCAAAGAATGAACAAAGATGTTTCACATTGCATCTCCAGGAAGAATCTTACATTCTTACCTCATGCTGTCTCAGAACAGATATATCTCCGTTAAGTTTCTATTTTAGTACATGTATATGTGTTTGTGTGCAAGAGACAAATAGGATTTCTGCCTCTGACACATGAGTACACCATGTAGTACAAGAGACTCTCAAACACGTGCTTTCAGCACACAACGACCTTTTTCCTCTTTGTATAACTGAGCAAGCACAGCAAATAGTAATTGGTAATGGTAGCACAGATAATGAATACAAAACCGCATAGCACCGACTGGAAGAATAGCAAACTACCAAAAAAATTACCTCTTTCGAACTTCTACCCGCATTTTTTTTTTAATACTAATTTAACTGAATTGAAGCTGTAGACTAGTCCCTCCGGAATCGTTAAGTACTTTCTGTCCTTGCCAGTTCTGCATGAGAGGCCCCGCTGGGGTCTGACCTGTGATGGAGGACACGCTCCCGCATGTGCCATCGGCTCCTCTAAGACGCCCATGACCGTTCCAGCGTCCTTCCAAAGCTGGAGGTGTTTCTCATGCATCTGTACACAGAGTCTGTTTTCCAGGGAAATGACAAACTTCAGTCAAATGAGGTGTGATTAGATTTTAACAAGGAAAATAGGAATTGGAAGCAAAGAATGTTTTGCACTTTGCTGGCCTCCTCGCTTTTGGTATCTCTTACCCCTGCCCCAAAGAAGAAGCTTCATGCAGAGAATTAGATGTCAAATGGCATGGATGCCTGCCATCCACCCCCGTTAATTCAGAGACATAACTAACGGTGTAAAACAGATTTGACAATTCATAATTTAACTACCACTGTAAGAGCGGTAGTTAAGTAACTAAAATACATGTTCTTCCATTTTTCCAGTTGGCTTCTTGTCCATTTTATTCTTGGCCTACACAGAATTTCCTATAAGGACATATACCACATGATAGCCAACTATTAAGAATTATTGTTACTATATGGAGAAGTTTTTCAGTTTTGCACGTAATCCTTTCTGAAGTTGTACGATAACTCTGTCCATGGAATTAAGTTGAAGTTTCTTGTAGCAGAATGAATAAAAACAATTGCATTCATTTTTCCATATATTCTTTTCTAACAAAAAATATGACATTTTTAGCAGAGGGATCTCATTCTGCTTTTGTAATTTAGGCATTCAATATGGGATTTACAAAATTAGAAACAAAGACACTGAAGAAGGTTCTAAAAACTCTTTCAATATGATTCAGTTATAAAAGCTGACATTTTAGGGAGAAATACTATGTTTTCAAATTGTTCTTTGACAGCAAAAGCAAATTAAATTCACAATATTTCAATGTACGGCCACTAATCATAAGCTAGTGAAGCACCATTACATGACACAATGTTAATAATGCCATTCGTTCAGGTGAATTAATGTCTGAATTGACATATGTGATATTTACAGCCTTATCAGTTTGTAGAGTTATAGGATCTCACAGTCTAAAACCATGCAAACTGTTTATTGGGAAAAAGTAAGTATTGGATAAACCCTATGCTTGCAAATATTCCTCTGTTTAACTCATTTGCAGTTCTTCCTGACCAGTACCACACTAGTCCTCATCCTGCAGGAATAACAAATTAATTGGCTGACAAGGAACAGCTTTCTCCTGGGCATGGAAACACATTCAGCTGCCAAATAAAATACAACTTTAATCGTCTTCTTCTTGATGAGCTGTTTAAGAAGCTCCTCCAAGTACTTTTTCTCCTTCTTTTGGTGAACACACAAATTTTTATTTTATCATCTCGAAACACATAACTTTATTGTGGTATTCCAGAAGAGTATCTGAGTTTATATTCCGTACCACTGTGTACGTAGTGTATCACTGCATATTGTAGGGATTCAGTTTTCCTTAAGGTTTAGAGCTGAATTGTGCTCCAATCTCTGTTGCTGCAACTCTGTTGACCTCATTGTTGTACTGAAAAATTTATTCTAATGACAATTGCATAAATACAGGTTGATGCTATTAAAATGGACAGTCTTAAAGAAGGTTCCAATGTGAAAGAAAAGCAAGCCAGACAAGCAAGGCAAGATTTTTAAATGCTTTCATTCACAAGTTGTCCAGGGAAAGTTATGCCTAGTGTGAACATCCATTTACTGTTTTACAAACAATTACGTGCCCATTGTATGTAATTACACTTGGATATATCTTAACATACTTCTGGGAACAAATTGATTTCCTAAATGCTTTTGCATCATGTCAGTCACTTCATCTGTATATTCCTACAATGATAATATATCTACCAAAACATTCAGCCATCAAACTAAGAACTAATTTTATGGATGTGGATATATAACATGTTCTTCACTAGCTGTCTAAATTACCTGAGGTCTGATCCTCAGTATCCAGACTCACTGAGTATTTTGCTTTTATATTTTTTGTGTACGATTCAGTTCGTCAGTGTTTCATATTTAGTAGCCAATCTTAGCAGATATTTAATGTTGTTGGGGTTAGAGTTACACCATTCACTAGGAAAGTCTGGGGACTGTTCTGTGTGTAAATGTGTAACCATTCTGGGAAGCAGGATCCCAAGTTTGGTTTGGGATCTTCAGATGCTCAAGGTGGATTGCTAGACACACACAGTAGTCGTAAGTTTCCTGGCACTTCAGTGTTGGTTATGTGTAACAGGCGTTTTTCTTATTTGTCCTTTCTAGGAATTTGTCATGATTGTTGTCTTTGGTTTGGAATTTATTATTCGTATCTGGTCTGCTGGATGCTGCTGTCGATACCGAGGATGGCAAGGAAGATTGCGCTTTGCAAGGAAACCGTTCTGTGTAATAGGTGAGTGTCCCACCTCTAGTTTATTTTAAGATAAAAATAAACACCCTCCCTTTCTGTTTTCGTTCTGAATGAAAACTACTGGAATCAGACTCTGTTTACAGTAACTCTGTGTAAATTCAGAATAGCTGTGTGTCAACTGTCATCTGCCCAGGGCTTCTCCAGATATAAAATCACAAAGTCCCTAAATGCCAGTCAGTCCATTTTTCTTAAGTTCTCCAAAAGACATTTTCCTATGCGTGTCCTACAGCTGGCATGTATATTGGTAGAAGGAAGGGCTGAGAGCTGGTCTCACTGAAAATCACGGGAGCTGTATGCATTTAGTGGACATATTACACATCTTGTATATACATGCATAGGTACCACACACATACGTGCATACACTGTGTTCCTCTTATTTAACTTCTGTGATCAGACACGTGTACCTTGCAATGAGTTTGGAAACCTACCTAGAAAAATCTTCTGACAATGTTCCTACTTCCTGCATTGCTGCTTTATGCATGACAGTCCAGGTATCTATTCAGCCAGTGACTCTGGCATAGGACATAGCATACTTCTACAACTATTCCAAGAGACTGTTCCTCCCCTTTTTGCTCTAGAAATTGTCTGTGAGAATGGTGAATAAGCCTACAACCATGCAAAACCCTATGTTGAAAAAGAATCTGCAGGAAAAAAACAAAGGTAGAAATCAAGGATAGCTGACCAAATTTATCTGATACTTTCTTATTTTTCCAATGGTTTGGAGCAAATTCTGTTTACAGAACATCTGTGGAACTTCAGGATGTCAATGTCTCAACTTCTCTCTCGACTTTCCTCCTCTCTGCAGCTTTTAATTTAATCTACCTGTATCTTAAATTAACTTATAGATCGACAGGGGCAGGAAACACATTCTCCCATGCATCGATACAGCAGCTGGCACATGGAGTCACATGCTTAAAGCCGTTACACACATGGGTCTCAGCGTAAACAGTGAATAACAAGTTGTCATGTAGATGAATGCCTTCCTGGTCAAAAAAAAAAAAAAAAAAGAGTTATTCAGTGTCCCGTGGCATAGCAGACTGATGCACTGGTCAGGGCTAATACATAAAGCAAGCTTTAGCCTTCTGCCTCTTTCCCTGGTAAATCCATACCTTCTCCCACTGAGGAATTCCCACAGTAGAGAAAGGGTTTTTAGCAAGAGATGCATGTATAGGTGGATGGCATCGCACACTGTCTCCTCCTTGGAAAGACTAACCTCATCCACGCTGTTTTATGACACTGTGGGAGAGGGGCAAGTATTGGGATTGGCACTTGTTTTGCTCAGGCAGCAGGGGAGGTGGGCAGGTACCTCACCCCACCCCGCCTGGTGCCAGGTCACACACTTGCTCTGAGATTCACATGTCTAGCCGAAAGTGGAAAGAAAACTCAAAAATCTTCCCAGCCTTTACCAGCCACCTGTCAAGGGAAAGCTAGAAATTCAGACATTCACTCTCCCTGGCATCAACATACACGGCTGCCGTCCTTAACTAGACTTACCTTTATTCCAGGATTCTGTGGTACACCTGAACCTTTGCAGTAGTCAGGTTTTGCCAGCACACAATTGGAAGAAAGCACCAGATTCTTAATTTGGTAATGTTAACCTACTTCAGCCATTTAGAACTTAGTAGAAACATATAAATCTTTAAAGAATTTTAACTTACTAGAAACATTTGACATCTCAGAGTGATTTGCTGCTGTCCCAAATGCTGTTGTCTGGAAACACTAGCAGTTTGTTTGATTCAGCTTTTTGTTTCTCTTTGTTTCTCCTGGCTCCATTCAACTGGCAAGTTTTCTGCCAGTGATTAACTTTAGTCTGAGGTGTTAATTGCCAGCAAAAGTGAATGGAGGGCTTCTTCCTTGTCAAAAGCTCTGCATGTTGTCTTGGGATGACTGATGCAGATTTTCACCCTTGCCTTTAAACAGCACATAGCTACCCTCCTACCTTTTGTGAAATAGTTCAGGCAGGTCTCCTGGCATGGGCCTTGGTGAGTGTTGGGCTTTGTTTTACTTGATTATGGTTTTTCCTCTTTTCTCTGCAGTCCACCTGATTTCTTGTTGCACCTATGTTCATACAGGCAACCTCTAGCCTTAAAAGCATCTTCTCTGTCCCCCTTGCAACTGCATCACTTGCTGGCAGAATTAATTAGTAGCCAACAGTCTTTTGCTTGTGGATGACTTCTTGTGTTGGTTCACTGGATGAAAAGGGAGCTTTGTTCAGCAAAACACTGTACAGCTACTAGCGCAGCTTCTGGAAACTAAACCAGTAGCTTGAATTTCTTGCCACTAATTATTCTGTGTATCTCTTCTTATGCTAATTGTTTTTTTCTGGACTTTAGTGTCCCTGAAGGGAGTTCCTGGTGTTCAGCATCTCTTCAGATTTGGTCTTTTGAGGAAGAACCTTTAGCAAGTCATGCCTAACACCTTGGCTTTGCAGTCATGGCAAACCGTGCCCCAGCAGCAAAGGCCAAACAGGCTGCATTAGCTAGAGCACCATCAGTAGATGAAGACACTCATCACTCATTAGACCACGTATCGAATACTACACTCCATTTGCCCCTTCCAACACCCTACATGAAAGATGTCAATAAACTGGAGTTCATTTAAGGCAACCAAGATGATCAGTGCTGGAGCACTTGCCCCATGAGGAGAGGGTGAAGGACCTGGGCTTGTTCAGCCTGGAGAAAGGATGACTTCAAGGGGAACTCAGTGAACTCAGTGCTAAGGTCTCCTTAGAAGCACATGGCCAGTTTTGGCCTATTGCTTTTCATACATTTGTTTAATTATTTACTTAGTGATCCATTCAGTTATTCTTTCTGTTTATTGTTACAGTGGAATAATAATGGTTTAGAAGACTTAGTCTGTTTACTATTAATTAGAACTGCTATATATCTCCAGTGGATCTGTTCTCTGATTATTTTTGTGATCAAACACAAATCACATAAAGAAATGGCCTAAGAGCTAGAAATAATAAATCTGAGGATTGCCTCAAGGGTCACATTCAGACAGCCTTTATTTTTTCCCATTAATAACGTAATAACCAGAAAAAAAATATTCAGGGCCAAAGCTCTGTGCTTATGTTAGTGTGCCTACAATGTCACTACCCTGACAAATTAGTTCATCAAGCATTGCTGAGTGCTACCAGGTTAGTAATTACATCTATCAAGTTATTTGACAGTTTTGTACCCTTGTTTATTTCTGTAAAAATGGAAATAATAATGTAGCATTAAACCTTGGTTTCTATTTTGTTCCATGTCAGGACTTAGCTGCCATCCCTCACTTTCTCTCATTGTATACGAGCTTGTGTACATAACATAAAGGGCATACCTATGTGCCCTCCCAGGTATTTAATATACTTACAGACGTACTTCTGCAAATCCTAAATTTCCTGGGTCTGTCAGTCTGAAGCCTGGCTGTTAGCCCTGCCGAGGAATGTTGGTGTGTTACACTGTGCAGAAGAGCAGCAATCCAGGCATGGCATCTCCCAGCTGCTGCCTCCAGGGCCAGGGACACTGATGCCCGGGAAGAACCCTGTGTCTACCCATGCCTTAGGAGGAAACGTGCTCCCTGAAGATTCCCCAGACAAAAGAGGACATGTCTTTAAATTGGGAAAAAAGTATTACAACCCCCCTTGTCAAGCCATTCAGAGACACTGAAGTAAATGTAGAGCTCATTGTCCTTTCTCTGGCAGTGGGCTTCCTAGATGTGACCTGACATGTGACCTGACAAAATTAAACTTCTGGGCACAGTCCTGTGTGCATGAGATGTTTTACCCTCACAATGAAATCTCAGTCTATGAGGGTGGCTCCTACATGGTGGCACGTTATAAAAATAATGAGCAATAATAAATAACAAGCTGTGGGTCAGAAGAGTAAGATCCTGCCAATCTCACCTGCATGTCTAAAGTCTGCTGGGCTTTCAGAGGAGCTTCTTTCTCGCCCCTGACTCTGCAGGAGACTTTGGGACTCCTACATGAGGAAGCCCAGCAATGGCAAGTGAAGAGCCCGTGAGCACGCTTCCCTTCAAACACTGGAAGCAGCAAATTTTAGTGTCTAAACTTCATGCGACTTCTAGATTTAAACTTGGGGTTTGAAACTCCTATTTCAGATTTTTTTGCCCTTAAATTCGAGCCCACTTCTAGTAATATAACATTTCTCCAGGGCAAATAGACTTCCTGGTGGTCCAGCCCAGTGAAAGGTTTCATGTATTTCAGTCAGTCCATTAGTAGTTTCCCCACAGCTGCTCCTATTTTACCTCTAGTCAAGTTACAGCATGATGGAAATGTCACAAGTTCAAATTCTGTTGAGGTTGCAGAATGAACAAATTCCTAACAGGAAGCTTAAGTCCATTATCTGTAATCAGGCTCTTGAACTTTGTGGCTGACAAACCTCATTTCAGAGCATTAAATGATAGCAGCGGCTGTTGCATATTACTGGATCTATTTTTCATTAATTAGAGTGGTAATGAACCATCATATGGCACTTTTGCCAAACCTTTATAAACAAATCCATATCTAGTGTGCTACAAGATCGGCTAAACCTTTAATTTTAATTAATTCAATATATTTATGTAATGATAGGTTGTGTGTCTGTCACCTTGGTATTTAGACACATTATATAGTTTAAATACAGACAGATAGTAAATCTGCTTCTCATGATAAACAATATAAACAGCCTCTTTTCAGTATAATTTGAACTCTAAATAACCCAGCGATGGTTTGTAATTAAGTATATACTTGACCAAGGAGACATATCTCACATCACATCTCATTATAAATCCCAGCAAAACCAAGCTCCAGCAGGAGCAGATTCCACGCTGGAGGGATCTCCTGCCAGCCTGACTTGAACTCATCTCAGGAACACGCTGCCCACTTCACTCCAGAAAATACTCTGATAGTAGTAGGAGGAGTATTAAGACTGGAAATTGAAATTTCCTCAAATAATTTCAGCAGTCATAATTATATGCAATGAACAGAGGTGCTCTTTAGGCTAAAACAGTTCCAAGTTGTGTAGGTTTTTAAAACTAATATTTAGAGGCATATCTTCATGTTTTACAATCTTGGCAGTACAGTTTTTAGAAATGCACAGGAAAAATAATGTCTTTTGAATATCATCTATGGGCCTTATTCTCTCACATTTACTTTCTCTGAGTACCTCCCTCGCTGCTGAGTAAGGTACCATTTGCTATGAGTAAAGACATCAGGCTCTGGTCTTTTCTTTCTAGAAGTTCTATGTCTGCTATTCAAAAGAAACCTGCTAGTTTGGTATGATGCAGTTCATGTTGAAATTTCCGGTATGTGCTAAATAATTCAGCAGCCTGTATTTGTTGATTAGCATGTTTTTTTGTGTCATTACCATGTCATTTTAAGTGCCTACCATGACCTGGGCAACCCGAGTGAGGTGCGTCTAGCGACTTCTTTCCGCTGGGCAGCTGTGGGTAGTGTCACATTTCATCTTCCCGAGGCTTGGAGGCTGAGGTTTTGATCCAAGGGCTGATATTTTTGTGCATCCCTGTTCTGTGCATTTGGTGAGACATCTGCTGATGAAGGAAGTCAACAAGGCTCGTGTAAGATTTCTGATTAAATCATTTTTCATTGAATATCAATCGGTATGATTAATTGAAAACAAAGTGATTCATAGAAACAAACCAATTCCCTTTTCCCTAGGATAGGCATTTTATATTCAGTCTGGATCTTTTTCTCTTTATCATCAAAATCAGAAGCATTTTCTCAAACATGCAAAATAGCCAATAATGCAGTTTCTGCCTTCTGGATAAAATATGGTTCAATTCTTGCTCTGGGAGATTTGGAGCAGGAAATTACAATCTTTCATCCCCATTGAAACTATCCAAACATCAACAAATAATTCTTAATTGGTCCAGGGAGAGATGCTGTTTTACCCTGTCACCTGGTGTTAATTGTAGTCATCTGCTACATGAGAAACTTTGATTTTGTTTATCTGAAGAATAATCAGTCATTTGTAAATGGACACTTCCAACAGTACAAATTAGAAGAGATCCACACCAGAATGAATGAAATAGGTTAGAGCACTGGGATGTGAAGAATCAGAGAATGAAGACAGGTTTATGATAGAAAGCATGTTAAAAAGCCAGAGGCCTTTTACTAAAAAGAATTTACTTGTGATATTAGAATTATTTTCTTATAAGGCTGGAAGATATTTGCCTAATCATAAGGTAGTTATGTCCATTCCAAACAAGACTGATAGGATTCAGTACCCGCACTAAAATCTTTAGCAATTCCTAATTCAGTTCACTTTTTTTAGGCAAGTCTCCTGAAGTCAAATGTCACAGTCAAGTGAGTTAGAAATAATGAGGTTCTCTGTCCATACTGAGATTCTGTAAATGATTCATGGAGTCTTTCAAACGACTGATGATATCTCATATTTGAATTTCAGAAAACGTCTTGTAGTGTAATAATAATTGTTGTTATTATTAAATATTATTAAATAATATGTATTATAAAATATTTCATGGTATAAATGTATATTATAGAACTTCCAGTGCTACTTATAAGCCACGAAGTTTCAATGACTTGGAAATATGCAGTAAGAAGGAGGTAAGCAACTGATAGACCTAGAATCAGTCAATATTTTCTGGTTTCAGAGTTGGTATGTTCAATTTTGCTCACACTTTTTAGGGACTGGCTTTAAACTTGTTGCTACTAGAGATACCCAGTATATGAAGATGCTTATAGAAATACCTTTCTTTTCACTACCTGTCTTCATTTGATTTGAGATATTCATATCCTGCCTTACTAGGCTGAATTCCCATCATATCCATAGACAAGACAGTTGCTCAAATTTCCATACATAAAAGTAAATTCTCCAATCCAAAATTAAGTAATTGTTAATGTAAGCACTGGTGTGGAAGTTAGAAGTGGACAGGATTGTGCCAAATGCACTTACCTGCCTACCTCAGCATATGAAAAGCAGTACAACAGGTTTTCAAATTTTATTGTTCCTAGGGAAAAAAAAAATATATATTTTTAATGAAGTGAGTAACATGTCAGAGCCTGGTTGATGTACAAGGACATACTCAACTTTCTTGGCTTCTTTCCAGATGTTGTGCTGCAGGTCAGCTGCTTCGGTGTGTGACATTCCTTGTAACTCCCATCTCGGATCATCGTCAGCTGGTTCCCGTAGCTCCTCTGTGAGAGGAATTGCCACTTCAGTGGCTGTGCAGGTTTTGCTTTTGCAGCAGCAAATTCTGCTCTCCAGGCAAAAATCTGAATCGTTTAGGCACATTTCCATATTGGTCCAAAATAGCATCCCATTAGACTAGGTGTTTGCTATTTTGGACTTCTGCAAGTGCCCTTTATCATTGGCACACGTGCCGCCTCTCACAGGGCTGTGGTATCCCTGGCATGTGGTACCACTTTATTTCAAAAGCCGCTTTCGGCATGACTTCTATTTTACTAACATGCCTATACTTACTCAGGGGTGCTTCGGCAGCATGTTAACATAAATTTCAGCGTTAATACCTCAGTGGGGTACATTGGACAACTGTCAGTCTGACTGTTTGAGCCATGATTGACTACTCTTGCTGGTGTTAGTCAATCAAATCGTCCTTTCTCTCATGGTGTCCCAGCCTCACCCTTGTGAACACAAATGAAGATATTTCAAGAGGTCTTTGGAGTTATCGACTTGGCATATACTGCAGGAATCTTTGTAGACTGGTTTGAAAGCGCTATGCAAACAGGGGAAATGTAGTGAGAAATGATCACCGTAGGTGTTGTATTGTGCACAACCAGCTCCTTCACACTTTTCAGTAATAATAACACATTTAATAATCCTTTTGCACAGATCACTTTGTTCCTTTTACATTCACCGTGCAGCATGCTGCTATCGTATATTGGCTGTATGTCTTTCTGTCTCTTTGGTGCTTCTAGTTTACAATTATTACTCTAACACCTATCCAATTTTGTGATTTCATTGCTGTCTTTGCTGAAAACTAGTTAATTTCTGTTCAGATCGTCTGTGTGTGAGTGAGGTCTCCAGGAAAAGGGCCAGAAGTGCAGTCAGTTAAAAATGGTGGTTGCATTTTTCTTGGCTGTATTGTCATTTAGAAAAATAGGCATTTTCAGTTACTTTAGAGATAGTGTTATTTTCTTCAAATGCAGTTTTCTGGTATCTGCTGAGCTTTAGTTTGTTAGCTGGCAATGCTGACAGTTTAAAACACAAGCTTTGCCCACTGTTGTGTTTAGTATAGTCAAATTGTTTGCCAGGTGTCTTCACCCAGCCTTGCAACTAGCTTATTAGTGATCACGAAGCTTGAAGAAATTCGGTTTCCACAGATGTTTCCATTCTTTTACATCCCTTCGGAGAACTGTGTGTTGCCACTAGCACTGCTAACGTGACAGATGGGCAGAGTAGTCCAGTGGGAATTGCAGGAAATCTCTATTTTTATGATCCTGCCTCGAATGGTTACCCTCCAACTGCTACATTAGAGAAAGACTTGTGTACAAGAAGAGCAAGTACAGTTTTTTAGTTCCTCCTTTTTACAGCTGCTGTGCTAGATACAGCAATTAGGAAGGATTTGACAATGTAACAACATTGTTACATTGTGTAACAGAGTTACAGTATTTATATCTTAAGTTTAATACAGCTAAGTAGAAATATTTGCATATTTCTAGATGGCAAATTGGGCATGTTCTGCACATTTTAATTTCCTCCTTTCCCACCCCTACCGCTTAAGCACTGGGCTCCCATAACCCGTAGTCTCCTCCTAAAGAAAAATTACATTTTTTACCTTTAAACTTGTGCTGATAATTCTCAAAAGAGAGGATTTGACCTTTTCGCTGGTAGATGATATTGCTGTCAATAACAGATGTAAGGAAGGTGTCCACCCGGTCTGTTTTACAGCAACCTATGTAAACTCCGAAATGATGTAAAGGCTTATTTGAGGCTCGCCTAAGCCGTGCCTGATGCAGAAAGAGAAAGCTCCAGCCGCTTGCTTCCAGCCTCATGCCACCCGGTCCTGGTGCCCCAGGGCCTGTGTGCCACCACCTTGGGAGCAGCCAAGGCCAAGGCTCGGCCCCTTCAGCCCTGGGGCTCCCCTTCGCCAGCCCAGCCTGATCCTGAGACCCCCATGCTGGGGGCTGCTTCGTTTCAGATGGAAATGTCACAAGGCAGAGTGGAGAGGTTGTCACACAGAGTGGCATGATCCACTGTATTGAAGATCTCATTTTGGGACTGCCTCCTGTTTGGTTTGTGAGAGGGCTACCAGATAATGCTTTTTTCCCTCTTGGACAGGCACTGAACAGAGCTTCTATTTCTTTCTTCGTATCTCCTACACCTGGAAGTCTCAAGGGTGGCCACGAGGTGCCCCACACTAGTGTTCTTCAAAACATTTAAAGTTTCTTGTTGGCACCGTGGTCCCTCTTAGGCTACCCACACACAAATTGCAAGCAGGGTAACAGCTGAGGGTAAAAAGTGGCTGGAAATCTGTTTCCATGTTGTCTGAGTAAACTCTGTATTTACAGAAACAGAGGAGTCCCAGGAGGCACTCACACTGACTGTGCAAGCATCCAAAATAGTTGTGTAGGTTGGGAATGCAAGTTCTGGCTTTAGGCAGCAGACAGAGGTGTGTGCCTCCAGAGGACGGCTCAGAAAACTGAAGAATTAATCTCTTTCAGTCAGCACTAAGGAACCCATGTTCCTGCCTTCAAAACCTGCATTAGATACCTCAGCTAGATACTGGATGCCTCGTGTTCTCTCCAACCCTGCAAATGTGAGAACAGATCATTAATACTGTCTCTTCCCTCTCCACCTACAAACATGCTTTTTCTCTCCCTCAGATGCATGCTCTTCTCTCCCCTGCTCTTTTCATCACCTTTACTTCTCAGTTTTTGCCTGTCCACTTTCACCCCCACACCCAGGATTTTTCTGTTCCCACGGGTTTTTTTGGCCTTTCTGCTCACATACCACTGCATCACCTTCACATTATGCACAACCTGGGAATGCACTAGATGGACACTTCAACACCTTGCCCTCCTGGCCCTCCCTGAGATTTTGGAGTACAATTGAAAAGGCTGTGAAAGGGCAGCTCCTGCCTACGACAACCCATCATGGAGGCAGAACTGCTTCCCCTGCTGGGATGGATCATGTAGGAGCCCCATTCAGTGTCTTTCTACATACTGGCTAGTGCCAGATACCTCTAAAAAAGGTGTTAATACCTGCAGCCCAAACAGCCAAACACACAATATTTTTGTTTGAACATTGGGTAACCAGTGATTGAACCATATGGCAATTTGGATCCTCTGAAAAATCTAATTCCAGTAATTCAGGGAGAAACATCCATTTTTTTCTTTAATTTTCCCAGGTTATACTTTTACATCCTGTGGCAATGAATTTTACAAGTTAATTGCATGTTGCACTTCTTTTTATCAGATTTGAATTGTCTTTTGATCTCACTTTTGTAAGGAAGGGTAAATAGGAGGCATCCAACAGACCTTCTTATCTTCTGCTACTTTGCATACCTCTATCTGCCATCTCACATCTGTCTTCTGACTAACCACTCCTAAATTATTCAGCCTTTTCTCCATACACAAGTCTTGCCATGCCTGTAGTTATTTTGGTTTTTTTCTTGCTGATAACTTTGTGGTTTTCTTACAGTCTAACCTGATGAGCCTCTTTATTTATCAGATGTGTGTGTGTCTGCTTATCCATCCTGCTGCCTTTCACTCCAGAAGTCTTCAGGTTTTTTTCTCTCCACAACAAAAGCCTTTTTCACTATGGTCTACTATCATCCCAAAAAAGCCTCAGACATAGTAAAGTGACTAGCAAACCCTGTTTTCCTAGGGCTTCTAAGTTTCTGGGCAGAATAAGTGAAGATTTATGGGAAGGATTTGCATGTGTTACTGATGGTTTGTTTCTCTGGTTAGACAGAAATTGGGTTGGTGACCACTGGGTCAGAGATATGGTTTTAAATGTGTTTCTGTCAGACAAAGGCAAATAAAACTCCTGGAAAAATAGTGCTTTATTCCTTCTGGCAGGTGCTTATTAATATTGTTAAAGATCAATTATTGAAAAAGGCTAATAAAATATACATCCATTATAGGCTTGCAATTGAACTTAATTTTAGCTTGCAGGAGGCCCTTAGATTTTTGAGATTTATTGAGCCAGCTGTTAATAATATAAAGATACTTGTTGAGGACTTATTCGGTCCATAGACAGAGTATGTTCTCAGCAGGGCCATGAACTTTAATTGCTAGCAGTACAGAGACAGGTGAAATGTTCCCGTTAATGTTGTTGTTCTTATCTGGACTGAATCAAAAATGGTGACCATAACCACAATTTAAAATTCAGTATTTATTGAGCTGTTGTGATTCTCAGCCCACAGCAGAATATTTTGGCTATCTACAACAAAAGGTAAAATTACGTATTTTGATGTATGTGTCATCATGACCTGAAAGTGTGCTACTCTTACACAGGAACGGTGTACATATACTTTTAGTACATTGGCATATTAATGAGTAACATGAGTTGATCCCTTTCTGGGGATGGAATTAGGATCTCATTATAAACCTTGGTTAAAAAAATGAGAAAACAAAAATCTGACCCATCTTCCTCATTCTGGAATTTCATAGGGGAATATTTAGTTTTATTCTAAATATGTCCAGTATTCACCCTTTGAAAATATTATTTGTTTTCAGTTTCAAAACTTGTTTGACCTGCAGATTCCAAATTTCTTGTGTTTGGTTAACTCTGCTAACAAGTGTCTTTGACTAGTTTCCAGTTTTGTTGTATTTTGTTTGAGGGCAACATATGATTGCACTGTATGGTAAAGAGCTTTACTCAAGGTGTAGTGGAGGCATACTAAGGTGCCTGTGAAGAAAGGGATTTACTGGTGCTGCTATTGGTAGATAGAAGAAACATGGCATAGTTCTCCTCCTTGACTTCACAGAATCACAGAATCACAGAATGTTAGGGATTGGAAGGGACCTCGAAAGATCATCTAGTCCAATCCACCTGCCAGGGCAGGAACACCTAGGTGAGGTTACACAGGAAGGCGTCCAGGCGGGTTTTGAATGTCTCCAGAGAAGAAGACTCCACAACCTCCCTGGGCAGCCTGTTCCAGTGCTCTGTCACCCTCACTGAGAAGAAGTGTCTTCTCAAATTTAAGTGGAACCTCTTGTGTTCCAGCAAGAAAGTGTTCCACTTGTGTTCCACTTAGAAAGACTGTGCAACTCCTGTCTGTGATTGAGACAAGAAATCTTAAGCTAATCATTTTTCATTAGGATAGGCTGAAGAAATATGCATTGGACCAGCTTAAAAACAGATCTTTAGCAGAAGCATGTGCGAATTCAGTTTTAGGTGGCAGGTGTGGTTCATGTTCCTCTGGACCACTTTGCTTTGCAGTGTCTGTGTGTGTGTTGGGGGTGGGTGGCAGGGATTTACACACTTATTTGTCCTGTTTCATGTGCCGTGGAGGAGCCAGTTGAGCTGCCACCATGTCACGTTCCATCAGGTATTGCCAACCTCAGTCGGGCAGACGCTCTCGCCGTGGCTCAGGTACATGCTGGCTGGGACCTGCGCCAGGGTGTGGTGACACCTCCAGGTGCCAGGACAAGGTCCCAAACGTCTTGCAGCTGTGCTGGAGCTCAATGCAGTCTATCCTCGCACAGGCGGGCTCACCAGTGACACACCATGGGGTGCAGCCCCACTGGCACAAAACCGCTTTGCAGAGCTGACCCCATCCCCAGCACCAAACGCTGGGAGCTCCCATCAAATCCAGAGTTTCAGCATCAGGACATGGTGCTGTGACTGACTCTCACAGTGTTTGCAGTTCTAAAACCTTTGAATTGGTCTGCTAAAGCATGCTTGCAGTTTAATGTGGAGTTTATTTTCCATGACACTGAAAATACGTTAAATATAACCTATTTTCACAGAATCACAGACTGTTAGGGATTGGAAGGGACCTCAAAAGATCATCTAGTCCAATCCCCCTGCCAGAGCAGGAATACCTAGGTGAGGTTACACAGGAAGGCGTCCAGGCGGGTTTTGAATGTCTCCAGAGAAGGAGACTCCACAACCTCCCTGGGCAGCCTGTTCCAGTGTTCCGTCACCCTCACTGAGAAGAAATTTCTTCTCATATTTAAGTGGAACCTCCTGTGTTCCAGTTTGTATCCATTGCCCCTTGTCCTGTCATTGATTGTCCCCGAGAAGAGCCTGGCTCCATCCTCGTGACATCCACCCTTTATATATTTATAAACATTGATGAGGTCACCCCTCAGTCTCCTCTTCTCCAAGCTAAAGAGACCCAGCTCCCTCAGCCTTTCCTCATAAGGGAGATGCTCCACTCCCTTAATCATCTTTGTTGCCCTGCGCTGGACTCTCTCCAGCAGTTCCCTGTCCTTCTTGAACTGAGGGGCCCAGAACTGGACACAATATTCCAGATGAGGTCTCACCAAGGTAGAGTAGAGGGGAAGGAGAACCTCTCTCGACCTACTAACCACCCCCCTTCTAATCCACCCCAGGATGCCATTGGCCTTCTTGGCCACAAGGGCACAGTGCTGGCTCATGGTCATCCTGCTGTCCACCAGGACCCCCAGGTCCCTTTCCCCTACACTGCTCTCTAATAGGTCATTCTCCAACCTGTACTGGAACCTGGGGTTGTTCCTGCCCAGGTGTAAGACTCTACATTTTCCCTTGTTATATTTCATTAAATGTTTCCCTGCCCAACTCTCCAGCCTGTCCAGATCTCGCTGGATGGCAGCACAGCCCTCTGCTGTGTCAGCCACTCCTCCCAGCTTGGTGTCATCAGCAAACTTGCTGACAGTGCACTCTATTCCCTCATCCAAGTCGTTGATAAATATATTGAATAATACTGGTCCCAGTACTGACCCTTGAGGGACTCCACTAGATACAGGCCTCCAACCAGACTCTGCCCCATTTTATAACATATTGTGTCATGGTTTAGCACCAGCTGGCAACTAAGCACCATGCAGCGGTGCCTTTATAATATAAATACATGTGTATTTTATATTATATATTATTATTTCATTGTTACATATTATATGGCATTTATATATCATGTAAATAATACTATATATTAGTTTATCTGCATGTTTTAAATTTTAATTTATTTTATCTTAAATAATTTTAATTCCTACCATTTTCTTTTTGCCAGAAAAGACAGCCTTACATTTTGGTGAGCTGCTTTTCTAGATTGACCCACTTTGGCTGTGTAAAATTAGCATGTATCCTAGAAAGAAGATGTCTGCGTTTCTAGGAGGTCACTTTCATTTCACATTAAAATATTTTGCTTACTCAGATGATTCCAATACATTGCAAATGAAAACTATAGATGGAGAGAAGTGTTCAAGATGGTTCAGCTCTTTTGATCTCTTCACTGAAGTATTGCTCAGGTGATGAATATGGAAAATCCAAGTTTCTATGCACAGATCAGTTTTAGTGGACTCCTTAGAACTGAAGTCACTGACTAATGTTCCATTGTTAGAAGAAAATAAAATCAATAGAGTAGACATAGTAACCTCTGGTATTCAACATTTCTGTAGGCTTCTTTCTCTTCTATGTGCCACTGCCATACCTCCCTATCTTCCTGGTTTTCAACAGCAATAAAAGTCAATTTTCACACTTATCTGTGTTTATCTCTGTGAATTATCTTGATATGCAAAACTATTTCACTCTCCTACTTCTAGAAATACCAGGTTGTGTTGCATCCTGAAAAAAGATTATAAAAGGAAGCGAAATCACCAACTTGTTTTGCCTGTAATGATGATTAAGATGGTTTCCATCAAGACAGTGATATATATTTGAAAATGCAAAGACCTTTTGGCTGGAGTGACAAGAACATCTGCAAAAATCAAGCAGCACCATCCATCCCAAGAATTTCCTGAAGATATCCTGCCAATTACTTTTACTAGTAGGTGACGATTAATCGTAACCTGTCTGGCATCTGAGCAGAGAGATACAATCCCTGACCAAAAAAAAAGGCTACATTCAGACATAGCTGAAAGCAAATTTTGTCAGGACTTAAGATCCTGAGCACCATTATTTTTAGTATATGCAAAACCCAGATTATCTCTTATTGCTTGGGGTTTTTTGTTCTTGATATTATTTAGGCTTGTTTTCCCTGTAAAATTGAGGCTTTATTGCTGTAAATCTACTCAGCTTTTTGTGGGACGTGTAGAACTCAGCTTCTTGCCTCTCCCAAATTATGCTAGAGATGTTCAGATGATATAATTCAATGGATGATATTAAACTGCTTTTTTATAATCGGAGAATAATACTTGAGCCTATCGTATTTCAGAGGGTGAATTCAGGTGACCTCAAAAGACCGTATGTCTTCAGAGTAGTCTCCAAAAATCCAGTTTGCAGATTTTGACCATCTTTCACATACTGTATTGTACTTTATCAATAAATGGTTCTGCTTCTTCCAGTGGGACAATTTACAAAATATGATAACATCCATAATCTTTCTAAATATTATAATATCAATCATATCTCTATTCAGAGATTTAATTACAGGTTTGATCTAAAAAAAAAATTAAAGAGCGATTAAAGGTTAAGATTCTGAACATTTTAAAGATAAAAATATTGAAAATTCTGGATTTCTGGGCTGAATACTTATGCAAGGTCACTGGAAGTTCAGGCCATATTAGACCAAATTTTGCTGCCATAACTATGTGAAATATCCTACTGATTTCATAGCAAGGGTTTTTTTTTCGGAGAGCAAAGGAAGTTCCACCTTGTAAAAACATCACAATTTGCCTCTTTTCAAATTAACTGTTGCAGCATTCTCTAATCATGGTTTTTATTCTTTGCCCTCTTGAACCGGTAGAGGGAAGTGGTTCATCCCTCGTTTGAAGCTAAAAGCATTTTTGCAGACAGTCATGATGAAACGACCTTTTCCATTCCATGACCTTTCTCAACAAGTGCTCAAGGAATAATGATACAATTATTTCCCTCTCTGAATACCCTTCTATTAGGCTATTCAGAAGCCTTAAAATCTATGAATGTCTTTTTCTTTTTCTTTTCCTTTTTTTTTTTTCATCTAACCCACAAGAGCATAAAATACACCAATGATAAACATATTACTAGGCTGCGCAAAAAAGCTGTTCTTCCTATATAAACGGACCTTTTCTTTAAGGAGTCTGAAAAAAGGCACCCTTATTTTCACACACTAATGTATGGCTTAACTCAGGTGTCAGCCACCCGGCTACACCTTAAACTGCTTTGAACTGGCAATTTATATCAGTTTAGGGTAGAGCCCATTTAATATACTTTTGTTATCATGTTTCTATAGCGTGACGTGCTCAAATACAGGGCCCTGGAATGCGTGTTAACTGTGCTGTAGCATCTGATTAAAATTCAAAGTACATTTCTACATTGACGATACCCTCCGGCCCCAGCCAGCTAGCTATGGAGATTATTGTGGACAAATCGAAGAGAGTTCTGAGTATAGCAATAAACACAATGAAGCTACTGGAAGGACTGATATCTGAAGAGATATTAGAAAAACTAAAATGCTGGTCACTCCCTCTCACCACTCACACCTCCTTGCGACTCAGAATTGAAAGTTGTTAACTATCGAAACATAGTTGTTGTTGTAAATCTGGATTGAAACTTATTTAAACTCCTTAATGAGTGAGAATAATTGCTCACCGTGCTGCAATACGTCTGTATATCCTGTGCCATTGGAATCAGATGGAACCAATATCAAAGCACCCTCGGTGCTCTTAGTCACTTCTGAAGCCCAGTAGCTTTATATTGCCGCAGAATCGGAGTGCTGTTTGCTTCAGGAGCAGCTTTGAAATTCAGGGTAATGAACTGTCCTGAGAACTATTCATAAGAAATGACCACTACGAGCTGTGTCTTTTCTCTGGGTCATAGATAATCACTCTAGCCCAAAATCAGACCTTAGAAGGACAGCCTAAGGGTAGCCTGAATTTGGTTATACTCTTGCCAGTTAATTTCCTTTGCGAGTTAATACAGCTGCAGGCTAGATAAACCACATTCTTGAGATTTTCTGCTTATTCCTGCAGTTTTGGGGGCAGATGTGTCCTACTCTTGTCCTAGCTCGTTGCCTTTCTGTATTGTTCTGTAGCCAGAGCAGACACAGTAATGGACAGGCATTGCAGTCTCCTACGTATTCTTAGTAAGGATGTGTAAACTGGGAGCATTTTCTGTGAATTTATGGTAAACACTGGTTTGATGATATAGTGATAATCATAAAATGATTAAATATTGTTCATTTTCTATTCAGATATTATCAGAGAAAAAATAGCACAAGATTCATTTAACCCGTATTGGCTCAAAATGCCATTTTTATTTAGAAGGAAATGACATTCCAACTCATCAGCATTAAATGCAGGCAACAGGAAAAGCTCTTGCTAACATCTTCTTATACACTAAGATTTTGGAGAATATGAAAGAGAGAAAGATAATGCAGGTTTGTGTATTAGTTTGAGCATACACATGAGCTTTGAGCAGGTGGGAGATTTTCATTCATTACATTTCCTAATAAAATCCTGATATTCTTTCTTGTCCTGGTGGCACATCAAGGCTTTGGGACATTTTGCAATGTCCAAGTAAAGCTGAGAAGATCTGAAATCTCAGACTGGAGTTAACAAGTGAAGACACTGTCTGCAAGGATAAATATATAAGAGATATTTCTAAAGAGTGAATAAAATCAGCATCATAGCTGAAGAGATGCTTAATGTTTTGGAAGATGATACACAAGATATTAGCTTGGAAAAATTCAAAGAAGTAAATGAACATCAGAAACTTCTGTCTTCTAATAAATCATTACAGAGAAGTTTGGATTTATACTGCCCATTACTCATTCTCACATCCCAAACTTTCCTGGTGCTTTACAGCAAGATACAGAGTGAAACTTGGGTCCCTGTTAAATTGATTGAAATTTTGCTATTACTTCTTGGTTTCCCAGTTTTGCCACTAAAAGATAAAGAGGAAAATATTGATAGAAGTTGGCTTTAAGAAGAAGCCTTCTTAAAATACAGAAATGCCATGAAGATTTTAGCTAAATTCAATTGGAATATGAAAGGAAATTTAGAAAAATATTTTGCTCTCTTACTTAAAACAGAACAAATGGCACCTGAGGTATTTTGGATAAAAATTTGGCAGGGAGAGAATCATAAAGTACTTAACTTCTAATTTTTCCAGTATAGGTATGTTTAGATAAGAAAACGAAGCAAGTTTAACATAGTCAGAAGTGACTTTCGACTGTTGCAAACTTTTCTTTGATTTCATTCCAAGAGGGCTTTATTTTGATTTATCTTACACCTGTTCCTGGCACGTTAAACTCTTCTGAAATAATGTGCCTGCCTGCCTTCCTGCCTCCCAGGGAAGCGCAGCCAGAGAGGGCTGCCCTGGGCAATGGACACACTCTTCCCTTCCCTATTCCCAGCCTCAGGACTTGGTGGGGGCAGGTTTTTGGGGGTGGTGTATTGTGAAGAGCTGAAGAAGATGAGAGAGCAAGGTGTGAAAAAGCCACCAGCAGCCTGGGAAGACTCTCTTCCCTCCTCCAACTGTTTCTTAAACATGTGTCAGCGTGTTTTCTGCTCGCCCACTTCTTCACCCTCCCCTCCTTTGCCTGTCCTCATCCCTACCCTCGATCTAGAAGGCTTTACACAGATAGATAACCTCTTTCGAGCAATACTTTAAAAAAGGGAAAAGAGAGCTATGCTGTGTTGGCTTCTCTGTCTCTCGTGGTCAGAAGGGACCAGAGACCTTCAGCAGGACAAAGGGTTCCCAGCAGGGCAGGGCAGGGCAGATGCTGTGTGGAGCTGCCAAAACTGAATTAATTTGAATTTTTTGCACTGGGAGACCTCCAGTAAACTCCATGTTAGAAGTCAGAGCTCCTGGAATGGGAAGGAATAAAGGCAGGGGCAAATCATTGGCATTTGTAAAAAACTGTCCTATTGAGGGTGGTTGAGCATAGCCGAAACCCTCAGTAAGCACTTTAATAATTTCCAGACCAAATGCATAATTCATAATATTTGGGTGACCTTACTCTTTTTTAGGTTCTGAGAACGATTTGCAGGAGTGCATGCTGCTTTTCTCATGATATCTGATTTGCTGGGAGCCAGTCACCACTAATTAAAAATGGCTGTCACGTTGCTGCTCTGCTTGGAGCAGTGTGGAACAAGCCAAGCTAACCTGGCCCTCCTGTTAGTAACCAGGGACACTCTTTCTGCAACACAGTCGATGTTGCTCAAGGCTTTCTAGCACACTCTGTGTGAGCCTCAGATCCAGATACACACACCTAAATATAGAAGTTTGCTTGTGGGTGAGTACATGTGTGCTGCGTGTCTATACTTACAGTGGAGTCGGTTGAGCTCTGGGGTTTAGTCCAGCGGAGTACATAGAGGTGCCCCCTGTTACGTGATATTCCCTGCCGTCCAGTGACTTCTCCTGAAGGGCACAGCCTTCCCAGGTCTCAGAGCATAGCTGCCAGACCTAGGGGATGTCTCAGATACCTTAAGGCATCTCAAATGGCATTGGACGAATAAATCTGGGCAGCTGAATCAAGCCTTTTTTGTACCAAGCCCAGAGCGTGAGTCAGCTGGGCAGCCGGCAGGAGCCTTCCTGAGGATTAGCTGCACTTCCCTCAGTTGACGTGATTTCCTGGTGCTGCATGGGGAGTTTAGACACCTGCTTCGCAGGAAGACACCCAAATTTAAATGTCTTCACATGGAGCTGAATCTGACCCCATCCATTTTTGTGATCTCCATTAGGATTTGTGATGTCTCTAACCTTTCCTGGTCAGTTATCCTGCTTCTGAATTCTCACCCATAACCTGCTGTATCTGGTTGCTGTGCTCTTGAGACTTGCGCTGTGCAGAGACATTCCAGAATAGTTTATCCATTTCTGGCTCTTCCTGATCTCTGAGCTTGTTGGATTTACCTCCAGAAGCAAATCCAGCTCTTTTCGTAGGCAATTATACTGCAGCCACCTATGACCCAGCTATGTAGTAGCCAATGGCATTTTAAAATGTCAGAGTCAGCCTGGCCTGACACACTGTGGCCAACAGCGACACTGGCCAACAGTGACACTGGCCAACAGTGAACGGTCAGGGAAGGTGCAGGGCAAGCGCACAACCGTGTTTCTCCATAAGAGTCTCTCAGCCTCCAACTGCCTGCTAATTGGAGACATCCTGAACCAGAAGTTGGCCCTTGGTGTTAATTAGCCCAGGGTTAAATTTTCTCCCATGAGATCATCCTACTGGCTTTGAACCCATGTAAACTTTCAGTATCTTGTGATTTCCACAACTTAACAGGACACTCCTTAAACCACAGGTTTTCTGTGCCCTTCGTATCGTAATAAGAGCCAAGCCACCCATAGGTGAGTTCAGAGAAACCCAGGAGGTTTGCAGGCAGGGGTACTTGGACCTCAACTTACTTTGGTGGCTGAGCAGAATGAACCAAGGCTAATTCCTACTCTACTGGAGCAGGCTAAGGAAAGAGCGTCCTGCTTGTAGCTACAGCTGGTCTCTTCCACTGCTCACTTGCAGGGAACCTTTTCGCTTACTGGATCATTCATGACTTGTAGGAGCTATGCTTGGGACAAGACGAGTGTTCATACCCAACACGAAGGAAGCAAAACTTGTGTCAACAAGAACTTGATTTCAATTCTTCACTGGCAAACATGGGTTTAGATTATCCTTGCATAGAAACATAGAAACACCACAAAATCCTAAGATTTAAACCAGATATTTCTTACAAAGGCTCTTTAAGCTTTTAAAGAAGGTCAGGAAATTGATGGTGAGGTGATGAAGTAACACAGAGCTTGTTCTGTCCTTTTCCACTCCCTGCACAGTGCCGTGCCTGCCCCAGTCATCATAAAAGAACATTATTCCTTCTCACAGCATCTGTGTGCCATCACTGTGCCTCTTCTCCTCATCTCCCTTTAAATGCTGTTCTGGCTCAAGTGGCAGTTGGCTGGTTAGTTCATGCAGAACAAAACGCTCTCACGGTTTGAATCTGTGACCTGAAGAAATAAATCCTAACACTTGCTGGGCTTCAACAAACTTTCCAGGCTGCCAGCTAAAAGAATGTCCCTGAGTACCCAGCACTGTATTGCTTCCTTTCCAGGAAATGGTACATCAGAGGAGTTGTGTTCAGAAGCTACATGCCGCAACCACGCAGGGTTTGTGCTCGTAAGAAATTAGTGTGTGTGCTTGTGGTTCTACTGAACTCTCACCACTGGGGCTGCTATCTTTTTTTCCTACCTTTTTTTTTTCTTTTCTTTTTTTCCTTTTCATAGGAAAAGTCGCTATGGGAAAAGATATAAAGGGAAAAAGTTCTAGTCCACCTACTGATTTATACAGTTTGCTACATCAGGCTTCAAAGCTCCTACATGAGGTTCCTTCAACACTGCTCCTCTTATCCATACTTTTTAAAAATTACTACCCTCAGTTTTCACCTTGGAGTCTTCTGAGGCAGTTTTTGACACCTGACCTTACATCCTTACCTCAAACAGGAATCTCAGTGATTTGGATTCCCACCCAACCACAGGAGGGGTCTCTATTTTGTCCCCTCATTCAGCTCTTGTACATGTATGTGTTATTTATTCGTACTTGGACATTAATGATTTCTGTAATGTATTTCTTTCAGACATCATTGTTCTCATCGCTTCAATAGCAGTTGTTTCTGCAAAAACTCAGGGTAACATTTTTGCAACATCAGCACTGAGAAGTCTTCGTTTCCTACAGATCCTTCGTATGGTGCGCATGGACCGAAGAGGAGGCACTTGGAAATTATTAGGTTCAGTAGTTTATGCACATAGCAAGGTATGTAATCCTAAATTATTTTCTCTTGTTCATATCTTCACTTAGTGCGATTCAAGAGGAGGCCAAAAAAATAAACGCTTATCATTTTTGAGCAGAATACCTAAAATTTTCTGAAGTGACATCAGTTGTAACGGGCATTAGCATAGATACATTAGTTAAACGCTAAAAGTTTAAAAAATATGTCGAAAATGTTGTCCTTGATCTGCTGTTGTAATTCAATATATATTGTTGAAGTTGCTGGAGCATCAAGCCATAGGAGTAGATTTGGTCCAGTTTTAGACAAAATTTACATCTGTAGAGAAGCATTTGACTCTTAACTACCTAAATGCCAAAAATGTATATAGATATTTTCATTATGTCTTCCTTGAAATGCCATTCTATTCAATCTTTCAAATGGTTATTGATCTCTGATTTCTTTTATCTAGGAATTAATCACAGCCTGGTACATAGGATTTTTAGTACTCATCTTTTCATCTTTCCTGGTTTATCTGGTGGAAAAAGATGCAAATAACCAATTCTCCACGTATGCAGATGCTCTCTGGTGGGGCACAGTAAGTAAAGAAAAATAATATGGACTGTTAACCCATATGCTAGAGTGCTTTGAATTTCACTTACTGTGGATTTTAACTTAGTGTGCTGTTCAGTTAATTGTTTTCACTGGCAGAAAATTGGTCTGAGAAGCTCCCTCCTCCAGCTGTTCATTTGCACATCCATCATTCATTTCACCTCATCCTGCAGAATAGCTGCTTATGTGTTTCTCTTGCAGACCAGACCACTGAACCTTCAGGAGAAGAAAGCATTTTATTTTTTAACCCAGATCCTTTCAGTAATACAGTTGGTAGTATGGTCCCACAAAGAGCTGCTTTGATCCAAACCAGAGGCCCGTGAGCTGCAGTGCAGGAAAAGGAACAGGTGTCAGGAAAGAAAAAGGCAAAAAATTGTTACATCAGCTTTGCGGTGAAGGAAAGAGTATCGTCAGCATACTTAGAAATGATGTTGTTTCTCCTTCCTCTGTACCTTGAGCAAAAAAAGCAAAAGTAAATGTTCCCATTCTGGTTCAGCAGTGTTCTCCAATGATTTTTACAGGTGTAGAAGCCCTGATTTAGTTGAGCTCATGCTTAACTATCAAATCAATTGTTTTTACTTGGTTGAAATCTGTGAGATCTAAGTACGTGCCTGACTGCTTTTCTGAAATAAAGAAGATTGTATCATAGAATCATAGAATACCAGGTGGGAAAGGACCTCAAGGATCATCTGTTCCAACCTTTCTTGGCAAAAGCATGGTCGTGACAAGATGGCCCAGCACACTGTCCCACTGAATCTTGAAAATGTCCATATGAATGCTTACATGTTTAAATAAACTAGGCTTTAAATGAAAAATGAAAAACTGGGTCTGAAATTTTGCTTTTTTTTTTCTTTTAATGGCATAATGTGTAGGCTTTTTGCTTAAAGACACCCTATAGTGAGCTAGACTTCTGCACCGTGTGGGGCTTAAGAAGTCTGCCCCAACAAAGCCTACAGCAGAGCTATGGCCAGGCAGTATAAAACTGCTTTTTTATTTCCTCTCCTTCTGATCCTGTAGAAAAAACACCATGAGCTCTGAAAGTGAAATGGTAGTGAAATGATGCCTGTGAGATCATTAATGCTGACATAACCTACAGCGCTCATTAGTTTTCCTGGAATAAGTGCGAGACCTGAACCAGCCCCTGCCACCTTTCCTCATCAGAGGGATGCAGAAATGAAGCTGTCTCACCTCAGACCTTCTTCTAACAAGACTTCATTTGAACTCAGTAGTATCTGCAGGCAAAGACAATGTGCAGATGAACTGTGCAAAAGCCTTTTCCAAAATGCTTTGAATCCTTGGAAAATATTTTTAATAAGTTTTGTTTTCATTTTCAGCAAAGGTCAAGGTCACATACTATTAGTAGGACTAGTTTGTGTATTTGAAATTTGTTCATCTAAAGGTTAATCATTTGTTACATGTCTTCCCTAGAGGCTATATTTCTGTATTATCTGTGCACAAAATTGGGAGCTTGGAAAAGCCAGACCTAGGAGCTCTTACATGTGTATTTACAAATATACAGAAATATTTTTCCTGAAACTTGTTGCTTTAGAGCATCAATGCAGATCTCTAATAAAATACATTATTTTATCCTGTAATCCAAACACATGTAACATCCATGTTGGCTAAAGCCACGAGAAAAAGTTTTGCCCTCAGTCACACCACTGCAATTTATTTTGTGGTTTATCTGTCTGTAACTTTGAATGGAATTCAGCCAATGCAGGAGTTTCACTTCTCTTCAAAAGCTGAGTTCCAGGTTTGGCTTAAAGCTTTCTGACCTGCCCATATTGACACAGTTGTGAAGCATCAGGCTTGGGATGCTGGTGTCTTCACTGATGGGTACCTTGACTCTGGCAGTCTGCAAACACAGTTGTCCCTTTGGGGGTGACAGTGGGGACATGATCCTGCAAGAGACCCTCCTGAGGTCACATAGGTGGGATGTGGCAATGCATGGGTCTGGGAATGTGCATTTACAGGGGCTCGATTCTCCAGGAAACACCCTCCACCTCTCTGCAAAGCCATGTTTGACTGAGCACTGCATAGGCAGGGAGTTTGGACTAAGCAGGGGATTGTACCCACCTGCCACCAGGCAATAGTGAGGGGACACGTAGCATGAGGATCAGGAAAGTCCCAGCAAACTCAGACCCAACTCCTCTGTCCAACTGAAGCTCATGTCAGGTCCAGATCCTTGTCCCTGGGCAACTCTAGCAGCAGGAACAACATCTTTGTTTTAGAACTTGCTTCTCCGCTACCTGCTGACTGCTATTTTTTAAGGAAAAACCCTAAGAAATAATAATTATATAAAGCAGTACTTAAATTATTTTGTACACTATGAAGTGAAAATGTGTGACTCATAGGTCAGATAAGTGGTGCAACTGAGAAAATAGAAATCTCTTCTTGGCATCAGCAGGAGAAACAACAAATTATAATCAAAAACCTGAAAACAAACTATACTGTGTATTTCTATATCTTTTCTTCTTTCCGCAGTGTGCGATATGAAAACATTTAAATTTTTGATGCGCTTAAGTGCACGAAGTTACTGAAAATCAGTGTTCCCTCTTACCTGTTATCTTTGCCATTTTAATAATAGTATTTTTTGTATAATATGTAAAACAGTATGTGGGAAATGCATAACGTGCTTCTTAGTCATGGTTGTTTTTACTGCCAGAGTAACCCACATGCAGATTTTGAAAAGGTCAGATTGTGTGGCATTCTAGGGGAAATCAATGCTTAGTCTCATTGATTTGTTCATTTGCAAAAGTTGTTCTAATTTAAACCACAGAGTATCTACCAAATCTCAGACTGAATTCTGTGATGGAAGAGGTACAAGAAAGAAAAGACTGCATTGAAGTCAGGCACCAATAGTTATGTTAAATGTCAAGCTTTTAGAGGCACTTATGCCCCCTGCCCCTTACAGGACCAGACCCAGCATGAAGCGATTAACCCATTCATTGATTGAGATTATTTGAGGGCCATACGCTGCTATGGTCATTTCACTGACTCCATTTTTTAAGCCCATCATTTTATACTGAAACAAAAGGCAAGATATGGCATCCTAATTTGTCTGCAGATACTCCACTGTATCTGCAATGGCACATTGTACCGTGCAACCTGCAGTTTAAACATCATGCTAATTTTACTATTGTGAATATTCTTGTGGTTGGGGTCCCCACAGTACAGCCCAACACAGCAGCACACGAGTGTGTGTTATATGAAAAGTTCAAGTTCAGAATTTGCTTTGACAGAGAAGGTAAATTCCTTTAACAGAGTAAAATAACTGTATGGGTGCAAAAGGTCAATTCAAAAACGTAAGTATTTCAAAACCAAATCATGCATGGTTTTCTGAGAACTGCTAGTGTTAGCTAGAACTGTGTGTGCTTATAGTGGTATTTAGTTTCCAAGTTAATTAGTTTTACCTGCAAATGTAATGCAATTAAGATTCCTGTCTGTCCTACACATTTGGCAGAGTTTCTCTTAATAAGTCATTATTTTCTAGAAGTATCCAGTTGTTACAGTTAGATACAGAATGGTTCTGGCACTCCACAGTGACCTGTAGGGGAACAAAACATCTTACGATGAATAATATTGTCACAATTACTAGCTCAAATGATGACATTTTTCCCATTTAATGTAAGGATAGCATGAGCAAACTACAGTTTTTTTCAGGTAATTGGTGTCAGGTAAAGATTCAAAAGGTAAGTGCTGCTAGCAGAACATAAAACGACGTCAGAAAGAAATGTTAGGTTAGAGAGGGGCCTCCTGGATCCTATCTCGTCTAATAGAAGGCATCTAGATTATATAATCACATTCATTATTATATTACCTCACTTACTATTAGCATATTTATTAGCTCCAGCAATGAGATATAGCAGAAGTTTTCTCATCTTTCTGAGTTTTCAGTCTAGCCAGGTGACACTGCCTGCCTTGACTGGTCTGTCAAGACACCTCATTTATAGAAGCAACCAAGATGATACAAAAGACAGGACTCAGCTAAGCCATGCAGAGTGTGATCCAGTTGCTTGAACACAGGCATACAGTGCCATGGGAAATCCGCTGGAGGGTCTGCTGCCTCTCCTGCAGGTGGTCCCTGTTCAGATGCCCTACAGCATCTCAGGTGGTGTTAAACATTTGTTTTCAAGCAAGCCTGAGTCCTACATCTTAGGATAGGATGAGTTACCCGCTGGAGGAGTCTGTTTCCATTGTGCATGTTGCGGTGACCAGGTCATGCTAAACACCTAAGCGTTTTATTTTTCAAGTTGAGTGAAATGAATCATATACGAACAAAGTCTAAAAGGTTTGGTTTATTGTCCTGGTTTTGGCTGTGGTGATGAGACACGGGGCCACTCAGCAGGTATCCCTAGAAAGACATGATGTTCACACATTGTTATTTCTTTTACTGCATCTTGATCTTCTTTTTCACCACTTCACTTCCTCTGACCAAGTCTCCTCTCGAATAAACAACCTGTCCCTAACTACCTTCACAGGTTTGCTACAGATTTTGTAGTTCTGTGACTGAGTCACTCTTGGCCTTGTATGGTACTGCTGATACAGTCACTTAGGTGCTGATGTCCTTGTAAGACTGCAATCCCCAAAAGGTCCCAAAGAGTTTCCTCCAGTCACCTTTGAACTTGGGTCACTTCTCCCTTAACCACCCGCAGGATCCAGCCTTCCCTCGCAGTGCTGCTTGTAACTTCTGTCTGCTTCTTACATTACTATCAGTGACGTCTGGAAATTTCGCATGTTGTCATGGTCTCACGTCCAGTAGTTTTCCACAGCCTGCTCAGTTAATTTAACCTCAGAATGATGCCAGTCCAGGCCTGGCCAGTAGTTTAGTCATTTGCTTGCAGCACCAACAAAGAACTTGACCCTGAAGTTGCCTGGAAAAATATTTTCTTAGTTGTGTGGTGAGAGGAATATAAAATGAAGATCAAATCCATTTGTTCAGTGTTGAGTAAGATGATACAGCACGGTGCTGACACCCGTACACCCATGTAAAGACTATCCTGAGATAAAACAGCTTAAAGTGAACAAGAAGCCACTGATACTCTTAATCATATACTGATACTCTTAATCATATACTGATACCATCAAGTCTTCAGGACCTAAAAGAATGGGGGGAAAGGCTTTAATATGGTCCAGTTATTTTCTTTGGAGTAATTCCAGAGATATAGTCTGTGTGACTGCTCCTGGTTTTGGATTGCTCCCAGATGTCATATCCCAAAGGTTCAAGTTTATCTTTGGCTTCTTCAGAAGACAGTTCGGTGGCCATATCATTAATATGCAGATGACACTTAGTTCTGTTTCCTTCTTGTCAGCCCAGGCAGGAGATATCTCTGTACTTTCCAGTGTCTGGCAGAGATAGGGAGCTGGAGAGAAGCCAAGAAACTGGGCTCGTTCCAGAGCTTCGAACTGTTTCACGATGACTGGCCTGGAAACAAATTTTGAGGAACTTTTATTCAGGGATTCATTTGTTCAAGTCCTTTGTTGCTCTCAGCGCCTTAATAGTCTCAAACTGTTCTGCACTTGCCCTCTGACAAGAAGAGCTGGGAATACCGTCTTCAGCAGACAAAGGAAAACCAAACCAAGCCCGTCTGCCAGGCCCAGAGTGTGGTTCAATCAGCTCATCTCTGCCAGAAAAGAGGGAGCTGCATTCCCATCTCCCTCCTTATCACTCAATCTCAGCCACGTGCTGCCTTCTGCAGGCTCTGGAGCTCGTCAGGTGCCTCCATGAGCTAACATAACAGCAGGAAGAAACCACACACAAATGTGGATAATTCTTTCTACCATCCTGGGTTGCACTGGCTCTCCAAAGAGCCCAGCAAAAGCTGAGAAAAAGGAATGGGGCAGGGAAGTGAAGAGGAGCAAGGAAGGAGAGTGAGACCTGGCAGGCATGCAAAGTGGTATGCCTGTGACCAGGCTCACATTACAAAGCCTGACTCTTGATAACCACTTGAAATTTCAGCTGCAGCCTTAATTCAGCTCACTCTGTTTTAGTCACTATAGCTTTCTGTGGGTAAATTACACCCGCAGCTTGTTCCCAACAATGGGAGCGATTGAAAGCACTGTTTACTATCTACAGAGCCCTAAATAGATGAAATCTAATTACTTCCAAAAGACTTTCCTTCTTTTGTCCTGTGGTGACCCCAGCATTAAATAGAATTGCTTTGGCCGTCTTGCCTAGGAATGAACTTTGAGGAATCTGGAAGCAAAATAATGTCTCTAGAAGGCATTTTCCTGAAGAACTCGTTCCTGCCAGAATATTTGCTAAGCCTGAACTTGCCCACATTTGGTACACGATGTAAAATAATTCTCCCTGCACATGTTCTCCACTAACAACAGGCCCTGGAGTCCTTGGCTTTCAGCCTACTGTTGTCTATCTTTGTCCTTTAACATGGTGTGCCGCTGCCTGAGCACGCGTCCCGCAGCCTCCCACCCAGCTTCCAGAAATCCTCCACTCTGCCCGCACCCCCTCCCGCTGCCCACACCACGCAGCAGGATGGGTCCGAACTCCCCAAGGGGGAAGCACAGAGACATGGCTTTCTCCTGCCGGTCCAGTCCCCAAGTTTGGGACTGGCACGCTTCCCCGGCCAGGAGCGGCCTGGAGGACATCTCCTTGGGTTGAGGAAGGACCTCAGCCACGCACAGACGTGAGCAAATAACCTTTTGCCTCGGAGACGTGCTCAGAAAACCAGCAACCACACGCCATTATCCCAGTGGCATTTGCATATGTGCCGCATTTCTACGTGGCCTGCGTCCAGTGAGTCGCATGTGGAGAGCCCTTTCACGTGTACCAAATCGTCTGCAGTGGGGCTCCACAGCAGGGCTGCTGGCTTTCCCAGCACAGCTTATGAAACCTCCGTGTGCTGAGCCGCCGGTTGCACTCACCACGTGAAGGGATCACAGATGCCCTCCTCTTCCTCCTCGGCCTCTCCCCACGTAGCTCTGAGCTAACATTGTCCACCAGCCTGAGGTACCTCTGCATCTGCCGCTGTGTAGGAGTCTATGAAGCTTCATGTCAGGAGTGATGTAGGTACGTCTGGGCCTGTCATAAAGAAGGGGAAAGGACCAGAAACTTCTTAAAGTTCCTTCCAGCTTTGGTTAGTGTTTTTTGTGTTTCAGAAGATGATCCACTTCAAATGGTACTGATGGGCTTGTAGAAAATGCAGCTGCTTCTTGCCGTTCTTTTGAATTGAGCTTATTTGTGAACTTCAACTTCCTTTTAGTCCTACTATATTTTTCCAGAATAATCTGTGTAATTTATATTTCTGTAGTTATGCAAATAGATACTGTTATATCTCCCAGCTGAAAACAGGTGAAACACTTTTACATCCCTGGAAAAGAACACCTTTTTCTGCCTGACTCACATAATTTCCTATCATTTGCCTCAACTTTAAGATCCCAGACCTTCTGGTTTACTATTTTTAAAACTTATTTATTGCTTATTTAGGTATTTTTCTCATATTTGTTATTTATCTCAGTTTCAATCTGTCATAAATAGTATTAAGTTTTCATAGAAAAATGTATTCATGTTAATTTATTTAGGTATGTTTTCCTTTTAGAAACAACTATATATATTTCATGTATCTTGGATTATTTAGTGGAAATGCTGCTTCATGGCGTGCAAATAGTCTGCAACTAATCTCTCAGTGACTTCTAGTAAACCACGTTGTTCATTCATTTCTTTTTAGATCACATTGACAACCATTGGCTATGGAGACAAAACTCCTCTAACTTGGCTTGGAAGGTTGCTTTCTGCAGGATTTGCTCTACTTGGCATTTCTTTCTTTGCACTACCTGCTGTGAGTATGCTTATAAAATTTGTAAAAAGGTAATAGAAACTCCTACCGCTGTTACAGTACAAAAAGCTGAAGGAACATCTCTACATGAACAACAACTGTTTAAGGCTTTTTGCTCTGTGACAACACTGGTGAACTGCTATCCAAAATCCAAATGAAAGGTTTGGTGTTGCTGTCATTGCTTGAGTTTCGGGGAGTTTCTTTGGCAATAACAAAACTTGGATATAATCCTGAATTTGGTAGCATACTATTGTTGAAAAATCCTCTGTTTTGTTATGAATTGTGGCTCATATATTACTGCTTTTCTTTCAGAATTTCAGCTGATATGATTTTCTGAATTAGATTCTATTGAAAAAAAGTGAGATATTTCTAATAGGTTGTCTTGTATGACCATATTCAGGCCACCAACAGCGAGTAATAGAAGGCATTAAATCAACCAAAAGCTAATGTCATTGAATATAAAAATGGAACAATAATTTTCTGTGAATGATTCTAAATAAACATAAAATTTATTATGTTGCTTTTATCAATGTTTGAGAGATTTTAATGGAAATGGGAATCATCAAATGATTGAAGTATAGTGTAGTTTCAGAACACTTCATTTTTGTGAGTGAATTTCCTTTCTTTTTTAAATTAGCATTGAATAAGCATGAAATCAAAAGCGACAGTTGTATATTGTTGTATTGCATCCTGTATAACATATACAGAAAATCAATATTTTAATGCTAGGATTCATTATCTATAGATCACTATAAAATATGTATGTTATGACAATACATTTGTTTTCAGCCACATGGCCAAACCACGACTAGAAGTCAGCATTTGCCAACAGCCTTGAATCATCTAGTGTACTGCATTTATTTCTTATTCTAAGTACAGAGAGTATTTCAGTATCTCTGGCATATTATAATGGATTCTAATTATATTTATAATTATAATACATTACCTATTTGTGAATACTTGACATTTAATGGCAGCTACTGTAATTAATTCTCTTTGTTACCTAGTCACCACTAACATGAAGGTTAGTGTTAGCAGGTGTACAATGAACATGTAAAAGATTAATAACCTTACATATTAGAGATGCCAGAGCTTTTGTTCTCCATGTCATATCTATATACAGACACTCGTTTTCATCACAAACACTTCTGTGTTGAATCTCTCTGTAAAGCAAGATATATGTGTGCATCTTGTACATTTATAATATTATTTTATCCTAAGAATCAAGTGGAAATATTTTTCCTTATAATGCAGACACACAAAAATATTACACTCTTTGCAAGCCAAGGAGGGAAACATTTTCAGTCTTTGAGTCTGTTCAACAGGGGTCAAAATTGTCTTACTCATTTGAAGGTAGAAAAGCCAAAAGGGGAGACATTTCATTGTCAGCTTTTATCATAGCCTATAGCATGAACACTGAGGACTATTTAGATGGGAAAATGAGAAGAAATGGTCTTAATCTGTCAAGCAAGGCATATTCTAACTATTCTAATTCAAAAGTTTTGATAAGCACTGCAGATATGGGCTTTGAAGTCCATATAGAGTTGGCAAATCTGGCAGCTGGGCATTTCATCATTCCAGGCTTAAATTCCTCTGAATGTTCCTGCATGATATTTTATACACAGATATATATCCGTGGCCCTTAGAGTTGCAGGAACATAGTGTAGCACAAACCCAAGCAATGGTTGGGATGTGTGGTCCCTGGTAGTACCATAGATGTTGTCTCTTCAGTATAAGGAGTCTTCTGCCTCACCATGAACAGGCACTGTTGTTGAGCCTTATACTGTCATAAATGTGTTACCTGAAGCAATCACATGGCATGACATCTTCACAAAACCTTTGTATGTGATCGTATATATTTGTTGACAAAACTGCCTACATAATGATAAATGGCGTATTGTCTTGTAGGGCATCCTTGGCTCAGGATTTGCATTAAAAGTGCAGGAACAGCATCGTCAGAAACACTTTGAGAAAAGAAGGAATCCAGCTGCCAGTCTAATTCAGGTAAATATGAAATCAGTGAAAAGGTAACAGTAGGTGGTTCAAAGTACGAATTTTATTTTTTCAGTTTGGAAAGTTTTGTGGAAATAACATTTAACGTATTGGTTATTTTAATGAAGTAAGTTTGTTCAGTGATTGCTGTGTGCTGCCATAATTGTGTATATAGCATTTCTATGCTTAGTTTTTGGGTTGTTCTATCCATGATGAAGAAACCAAGTCAGGGATGTCAATTGCATGCCTGCAGTTAGTGAATTACGTGGAAAAATAGAATTGATCCCTAGACAACCCAACTGGCAGCACAGCACTCTGGCCTATATTAAGCTACTTTTCATCTACTGTCAGGGTTTAGGGTGCTCCAGTGAGTCATGTACTTGGTGAAAATGAAAAGTGTCCTGCCCAGATAATTGCTTTCACTATTAGTCAATTCAAAACTTGGAAACGTAGGCACTGGCAATTCCAGAATGTCTGAAATTGTCTGAGGTGGTTTCTCTGAGGTGGTTTCAGCTCTAATATTGGCATGATGGTGCAGATCAACGATTTAGAAAGATTTTTTTTAAAGCAAAAGTGGCATGATATTGATTAAACAGCTGTTTTGCATGTTTTTTTTCCTTAACTTGCAGCCCTAGTTAAAAACGAGAAAATCCTCTAAAGAATGATTTTGCACCAAGCTTTACTCTACTTGATTCACTGGAAAAAAAAAATAAAGAAAGAAGGAGGGAAATAACCTTCTAGCATTCTAGTTTATTTTCTTGGGATCCCAAGTGTTTTATGGGTGCTACTTATGCTGGTTTTTTAATTCTGAAATAATAAATCCAAATAAAGAAGCTGAGCATGAATATACTAGAGCTCCATTATAAGTTCGGGATAGATGCCAGGCTGTCTTTGAAGCATTCTTAAAGTTAATAAATGTTTTCCATTATTACTGTTAAATGATTATTAAATACTAAATATTTGAGATGTAATATTTATTAGAATAATTAATAAATATAAATCCACTCCTTTTGGATCTATTGTACTGTAGAATGAGTGTCTGGGATATTTTCTAACACATATATTCTAATCTACTTCTTCCAAGTTTGGCTGCCAGAGGAAACACACATTAGGTTTAGGTTTTGGATGTAGCTCTTCTTATTATTGAATGACAGTCCAAACAAAATATTAGTAAGACAGCATGCTAAATAGATTAAGAATAGCTAGCTGACTGATTACAGAAAGCGACTCTCAATGGGCAAAAACACTGTGGAAGGAAGACGTTTGTGGTGGGATCCCAGCGATGAAAGTTTTTCAGCATTTACGTGTTCATTTTCATGTCCAGCATTTTCAGTGATCTGGAAATTAAATAAAGTTGCTGATGGAGATATTTGCCAACAGCACAAGGCCTGGCAGAATGGTAAAGATGACGGCAGGCACATGGGAATGAACCTGAGGATAATCTGGGTGACTTTATCCAAATGGCTTAATATACCAAATACAAAACTTGATCAAGAAACAATGAATTCAGACTATTACAAGAGGACTCTATCCTAATATTAGTGACTCTGGAAAGGATTTGACCAAGGATGAGAAACACAGAGAAGGAAGAGCGAGGAAGAAAGGTGAAGAGCTTCATACGAGTTCCCATTATGTTACTCCAGCTGGTTTATTACAGTCCTTAGGTACAGAACCAGAAAGGTAACAAGCAGGAGAAGGTAGATATTATCACTGTATATGGTGATGCTGGTACTAACATGCTGCACATTAACTCAGCATCTACACTTTGTAAATGAGACTGGAAAATTGGAGAAAGCAAAGAAAACATTGGAAAAACTTAGTCCAGGACTGGAGAAAATGTCATATTTATAAATGCAGGATGTGTCAGAACTTCGTATCATTGTCTACTATAACAGTTCCTAGGCTTTTTTAATTTGTCTGTTGTGGATGTTGATAATGAACTACCATGGAAATCAGTGTGCTCTAGTTCACCAGGATAATGCCTGTTTTATAATCGGTTACTCTGTAGAATTAGTCTGTGCTAACTCCTCTGTTGCCATAGATATGCTGTCTGCTAGAGCCTTTACCTCACTTCAAGACACATTATGTATCACTGTAGAAAACTGGAATGTTTCATAGGGACATACTTTTCTCAATATATTTAGTTTATGACATATTCAGTGTGAATATTATTTGAATATAAGAGTATAGAGAGGAAGTACTGGAACCTACAGGACTATTCAATGTAGCAGACAGAAATGTAACAAGTATCTCTGGCTATAACCCAAAACCAAAGAGTTTCAAATTAAAAATAATGCAGAAATCTTTGACAATGACAATCATCAACCAGTGGAATGATTTACAAAGTAAGTGACGGGTTCTCCATCTGTAGACGAAGACTAGATGTATTTCTGGGAGATATGCAGTAGGAAAACACAGATATTAGATTGCATACAAGAATACCTGGATGACATTTAATGGTTGACAATATACAGAAAGCGCGCATACTCAGCTAGTACAAATTAATTTAGTTATGCTGACATCAGTGAAGCTGTTCCAGTTCGTAGACCTGAGGATCTGTCTTACAGTCTGCATGCAGTTATAAATCTAAAGGGTGAATACATTTTCAAAGCTATGCTTTGGTCGCTCACCTTCGAAATGATTCATTTTGTGTTTTTAAACATTTAGCAGTGTTTCAAACCACAAAGAACACTTCACTTTTCTTCTAAATGCTTTTTGTCTGGTTTTCATTATCATTTACAAAATGTATTATGACACTTTCTTTACCTCAGACTGCAAGTTTGTGTGTGTGTCCCCTATGGACTTGTCACAAATAAATCACTGCAATGCTTTTTTGAGCACCTTTATGTGTTGAATATCTTCTGGTGCTTCCACGAAGCCAGTAACTCTTACTTCACCATGTAAAGTATATTGTGATTCACAAAAGTTTTGGTAGGTTTTAACTGGAATTTCCTTAATCAAGCTAATAAAGCACATCCCAGTCTGAGCAAAATCCCCTCTCTCCGTAATCAGTGCAGTGGCATTGTCACTTCATGTTCTTGGTTCCTTTGTGCTTTTCTATTGTTTCCCCATACCAGGCTTCTTGGCGGTTTTATTCTACCGACGCCAGCCGAACAAACCTGACAGCCACCTGGCGATATTATGAAAGTATTCTTCCTCCCCTCAGGCATGTATCAGTGCTAAGAATGATAAAAGAAAGCCATGACTTGTATTGGTTACTAATATGCTTTTCAATTTTTTGTTTCATCCCCTGCTCCCTCTTGCCTTGTTTTTTTTCTTTTTTTACCATATATCCTGCACGTAGTGTGTATGGCGTAGTTATGCGGCTGATGAGAAATCGGTTTCCATTGCTACCTGGAAGCCTCATTTGAAGGCCTTGCATACCTGCAGCCCTACAAAGTAGGTACAAATATGGCAGCTGGTGCTGTTCTTGATGTCTGTTCAAGCTTAAAGAGAATTACTATTTGTCTGTTTCATCTTGTTTTGTCTTAAGTCCTCGCATTAAAAATTTCTACTAACAAATCATGTCTATAATATCTAAGAGCCTAGAACAGTGGAACAAATACAAATCATTGCTATTTATCTGAGCACAGGCATTAGAAACATTTTCCTAAAGCCCGATTCATCTGTCAAGGTTAATGTTTCACCCAGTTCCAGATTCTCTCTAAGGAGAAAATATTAATCACAGGATCACAGAATGGTTGGGGTTGGAAGGGACCTCTGGAGATCATCCTAGTCAGACCCACCTGCTAAAGCAGGTTCACCTAGAGCAGATCGCACAGGAATGCACCCAAAAGTTTAATGCAGAGCTTGTTCCTTGGTTTAATGGTATTTTTATGCCTGTGCCTCTATGTAAGGCTATCGCTACAGATCTGCCTTTGTGAGGGAAGAGAGCCTTGTGGTGTTCTGCAGGTGAATGCACTGGGGAATTTGCTCCTTTTTGTCATAACTTCTGGTATATTCAGTATTTCCTTAGGGTAAATTATATCCTTGGTTATACACACAGTCAGTGGAAGATGACTCAGAAGACCTCATGCCATGTTTGGCTGACAGGAAATACTTGATGTCCTAGTTTGGGTGAGAATTCACAGAGCACTGTCAGCCCAAGACTATTCAATAATTCAGTAAAAGATTTACCAGAAGGTAGTAAATTGACTGATTCAATACGGGGCACAAATCAGGAAGTAAAAGATACTCGATAAAGATCGAAAAGGAGAGCGCCAAGAGCCTTATGGGAAAGCTCTGATAAGCATCCTAACTGTTGTGATTGCAGACAGTGCAAGAGAATTAGTGGTTTCTCTCAAAGCTGGGTGATGAACATCCACATGACAGTAAAAAGGTAATCGTGTGCCAACAAGCTCAGCCAAAAAGAGGTTTGGCTGTGTACCCAAAGCTGATCTTTGAATTTCAAAGAGTTGACAAGAACAGAGCCATAAGTAATCCATTACCATAACTGTAATTCCAAAATGTTCCAAACTCAAAGGAGCTTTTAGATTAAAAGTTACATGGAATATTGATTTTTGACGTATACCAACAGGTTGAAGGCAACATTGGTATAAATGGATGGATATAAAATTACGTAAATAAGGAAGCTGTATCCCACCAACAATATTCTAAAATATGTCCCTCAAAAGTGCATCTACTTGTTATTTTAAATGTGTATTGCTGTGCTATCCTAAAATTAAACCTTTTTATTTACCAGAAATAACTTTATCTAATAAGAGCCTACAGCTTTCTGTTGTATATGTGTCAGCAATGCATTTTGCCTAAGTGCTTTGCCAACTCAGTCTGCAGTGGTATGTACTGAGCATGTTATGCATGTGTTAAAACAACTGAAGAGTTTCTTTATCAGAAGCATTGTAGTTACGAGTCTTGCTTGAATGTTTTTGTGGTTGCAAAGTAACACGTGTGTTGTACACTAATGATCATATCCATTTATGTTCATCATATATCTAACATCATCTGTAACTAAGTAATGTGATTACTATCTGCATAACAAGTATGTTTTTTCCCTCCCACTCCCTGACCTGAAGAAAAGAACAAGGGGAAGCTTCTAGCAGGTTTGTAGTTTCTTTTATTTCTTCTATCTGTGAAATCGCTGCTTCTTAATGCCTTTTAGGTGTTTCAGGTTCTGTACAGTAGGTTCAATGAACTGTAACTGTTAACTGATAATAAACACAAGTTGCCTTTGTTTAAACTCATATCAATAGACTAACGCTGCTGAAATTGGCTTCTTTGTCCCAGTTTTTGTACAAAAAAGCTAGGCATTTTTTTTACTTTTCTAGCCACATATTTTAACTATGAGGGGGAGCTCAGTTTGAACAGTGGCAGAGCAGCAATGGAGCAGCCTCCCCAGACCCAGCTCCAGGGCAAGGATGTGGCCCCCAGCTTCTGGTATAAAACTGATGCTCGCTGTTTCCAGGAATTGCAGTGGAAGTTACGGGCAAATAGTTGAATTTGGCTTTATGAACAAGCCCACCAGCCCTCGGTCGCAGGGGGAGGACCTCCCAACAGGGCTGGTTGGATGTCACCTCAGCAAAGATCCGTGCTGCCCTGCGGAAGCATCCTTAATGCTTCCTCAGTGCCATCTCTCCACATTTCCTAACTTTTTCCTGCCTTTCCCCCCTAAGGAGTGTTTTGGGACATGGCAGGCGGGGGAAAAGCACCACTGCAGTGGCTCAACTCCTCCCGGGTCACAGTTTGCTGTCTTGCGTGTTCCTGTTCAGGTGGAGAAGGCAACCTGGCATCTCTCCTTAAATAAGCCCCATCGCCACCGGCTGGGAGGGCAGGTGGTGTTTCCACCCAGCCTGGATGGCAGCTGAGGACCAGGTGCCTACAGCACGCAGAGGCAGGCCTTGGCGGGACTATCCTCGCTGGGTAAATAAAGCCCTGGAGATGCACGTCCTAAGGCAGTAAGAGAAACGCTGGTCTTTGCTGCACTTATAGCTCAAATCCTTAGAGACGGAAAAGGACTTGGTGGCTACAGGAGGAATTACACCACCTCTGGAACTCATTAGGGATGGGAGTCAGCAGGCGTTTGGCAGCCGGCACTGCAGTATCAGCACAACCAGAGAATGGTGGAGTTTACCTCCCAGCAGAAAATTATGAAAAGACAAGAAAAAAAGTGTCAATGACATATCAGGCCCTGAAATACATCCACCTCTGAGCTGTACTGTGGTTCACAAACTCTCCTGGGTTATTCAGTCGGGAGTGGCAAGTCTTCGCATCAAATACCCGTGTCCCGTTCCACTTTGCACATTGCTCTGCCGGCACCTGACTCCATCCCTTCCCCTGATGTGCACATAACTGCTGTTAGTGTCGCAGTAACTCGAGGCGACTGGATTTGCTCTGAGGTGTCCCTCAAGAGCACTTCACCTGCTCTCTCAGTTCTGTGATATCTCATATATGTTACCTCCACTGGCTTGCTAGCAACGTATTGGTCTCATTAAATTATTACAGCCAATCAAAATTTTTTGCACTTTCCAGCCATATTTCCTACTCCTTCAACAGCGACATTTAAAATTTGCTTCAGCTTTATTAAAGGTGAGGCTGAAGTTGGCAGCAGATGAGTACATACTCCAAAAATGTGATTTGTGCAGAGGAGAGACGTTTTTCCCAGTTGTACCTGTGAGCACTTAGAGACAAATTTACTTACAATAAGTAGAAGCTAGATGCAAAAAACCCCCAGCTGCCAAAATTATATTACATACTCTATGTAAGTGGTAACTGTTGTGGTTTTTTAAGTAGTCAATGATTTAGCCAGATTTTTTCACTTTATTTTCACTGAATGGAAGATGCTTGTCCGTTCTGAAACTCTTAACTAATATGTGCACTGCTGAAAATTAATGTAGGTATAAAAATGAACTAGTCAACTCCTGAGATCCGGGTCTACAGTAAAAACCCTACAGACCACTCAGTGCCTTTTAAAAAAGGTGTGTTTTGTCGGTGGCTGTTTATTGTTCTTATGCTGATCTACTGCTGTATGTTTGTGTTAAAATACATGTGGTGTATGTGGTCTTTTGTGGTAAAAATGTAAGTGCAAATTGCTGTAATGTACTTCAAGATAACTGTCCTCGACTATTTAACTTCCTTCTTACTGCAATGCTGAGTGACTTGCATGGGATGCTATGTGAACTAAGTAAGCTGCTTCTTGTTTCACTCTTCCAATGAAAATGTGTTTGCACAAGTAGTGCATTGGATTGCTTTCTGAATATGCTCTTTCCTCTTTACTCCATTTTAATAACAGTGGTGAAAAATTGTTATTGCTTCAGGTAAAAGTTAATTACATTTTTTCCTACCAAAATGACTTTTATATTTACAGAAATGAATTTATGTTCTGTTATGTATAGACCTACAGTCTTTCATTAGGTGACTAAATGTTGCTGTGCATTTGAGTTGAGAGAGCTGTGCTTATGAGGCTGTACGCAAATAGTATTTATTTCAGTTCAATTACATAATGTGGCTGAAATTCTTCCTGTGCAGGAAACTAGATCAAGACTGATAAATCTTACAACATCCTGAGAGTATAAGCAGTCTCAAGCTGTGTGTAGGACATGCATTGGGTGTCTGCAAAGAATGAATGTCACCCATCTAGTGTTGTAACTAGTGAGCGTGAATACGAATTCCCTATTCAGACAACTCTCTCTGGTGCAGTAAGGGGGAGTTTTGCCAGAATAGGAGCTTGGGGGAGAAAACTCATCCCTGTTCTGAGGGAAACAAGTAAATTGTTCTCTGGAATTCTCTCCGCCTCCTATATCATATCTGTTTCTAAAAATAAATTTAATGTAAACTCTCTGCATGCACTATTATGAAAAAGAATTGCCAGTGATGCAGAATCTAACTTGAGGTGGAAAGCCTGACCCCTTACCTAGCAGTGGAATGCTTAGTAACATGGTCCTCTATCTCCCCTCACTCCTAGTAAGCTTTGTAGTAATAAACAGAAGCTCTTCAGGATGTACACCCCTCGGAAACATAGGTATTCAGCATCCTGCCTATTCACATGATGTTTGAGAATGCCAACTAACATCAGGTGCATGATTCATTTCCTTCCTCTCCTTAATGCTTTCAAGTTCTTTACTTCTCCAAAGGAGGTTTCTTGATTTTTTTTTAAGTGCTTGTGGTTCTCCTTGTTGCTTGTTGCCTGCAATAACATTAAGCCAATGGCAATAATACCAGTTCTTTGACTCTCATCTGGTCAAACAATTGCAGTGTGCAGCACGCGCAATTTGCCAAAACACGGTTCCCCTTCTCCGCCTGAGATTTGAACTTTTGGAATGCATTGCCCTGCAGAGGTCTAAAAACAGGGGTTGAATATTTGGGTAAAGACATTTTCCGAAGTCCAAGAGGATTTTTAGAACCGTAGCAGTTGAGTTCTCCATCTAATAATTAGTGGGGAATATTAAGCTATTCATAATATTAAGCTATATCAACAGTCAAAATGTGCGATTATCATTGAGAAGAATCCCCTTGGACACAGTCCGTGGAAGCTGTGCCTGTGTCCTGTACTGGAAGGTAGAGGAATGCATGTGAAATCAACCATCTGCTTCAGCCGAATTCTGTGGAAATTGTGTCTCTTACCAAAAATGGTAATTCCTAGATGGGTGGATCTTGCAGGAAGAAACCCTTGATTTATAACTAAAGCTTCTTATGCTTTTGTCTTACTTTTTAAAAATAATTTTAAAATCAATAGAAGTACAAACTGATGATAGAATAAGGAGATAAAAATAGTTTCTCTTCATCTGGAAACTGTTTTGGAAAGGAAAAAGTACACAAAACCGGTGAACTTCATTTATTTCTTTTTCTGTTTGACATTATGTCCCTGAAATTCTTGTTATTACTCATTGAAGGTATGAGATATAACACTACATTTCTTGGCTTCGTGCTCCTAGCATGAGACTGGTGGAGAAGTCTTGAGTGTTGGAACTTCAGGCCTCACTGTGCCATCTATTGCATTTGCATTAGTTCAACTTAGCTTCATTTCAGTAAAGTTGTCTGTAGGCTTGGTAAGAATCAACATCTGTATCTATTTGAAGTTAACTGCTGAAAATTGGCACGTACGTTTGATTGCTGTTGTTTGTCGTCGGTGATAATTTTTGACAGTTTTAGGTTCTGCCTCAGCTCGAGATCCAAAGCATTCCCCCTCACCCTCAGGCCCTTCGGTTACTTCTGATTCATTTCAATGTCTTCCCATTCCCACTTCCACCAGCCTGCTCAGTCTGAAAAGGTGAAAAACAAATTGTAAATTGTGATTAGAAGCAAGCAGTAGTGCTGCCGGTCTGAGGCTGAGGCAGGGCAGAAGATAAACTTGACCAGAAATGCAGGAAGGTAGGCAGGGAAATAGGGGAGTGGGACTGAGAGTCAAAGAGATGCTCAGTTGACCAAAAGTACAGTAATATGATCCATGAAAGACAGACAGAGCTGCGAGTACGGGAGATAAAAACAAAGGTTTATAGGCATTTATCAATTAAAAGAAAATCTCCTCAAGTCCAGTCATTTGGTCGGGCACAGAAATGTTCATTCTCCCTGCAGTGAAGCTACAGTGACCTCTAGTGTCACTCAACACCTATTCCTTCATAAATTGAAGCTGGAAAAGAAAATTTTAAAAAGACAAAATAGGTCCTCTGCTATCACAGGGAAATGAACAGCTCGTGCATGTACTGACAGGAGGAATGTGTGGTAAGATCCTACAACTGACCTTCCAGAAGGCAAACAAATAGAGAAAAGTCACTTGCTTTTTTTTCCCAGAGGTGCCAGTTGTAATTGATCTCCAGTAAAAGATTAATATATTCAATATGAATATATTCCACAACTTGCAACCTGGAAGGATAAAGGAGCAATACGTCCAAAGAGATTGACATTGCCAAGGGAAATTGTAATGAAAAGCAAATATAGATATATATACACCAAACTGGGATAAATCATGTAAGGTACAAGAAATGATGTACAGACACACATCTGAAAGAATGCAGAGATGACTGAAGATAACTGTCATTCTCTCAGATCTTTGTCATTTAGGTCTGCTTCAGGAGCCTGTGTATGTTTAGAAAGCATTTAGACACCCATTTTCCTGATTCTTTCTCATGGTTTTTGCCTTTTTGACCAACATTCAACTTAAAGTTCAGGATATGTGAATTTCCAATGACTTTTAACAGGTTTGCATTAATTCAAGGGATTTCCTTTGGATATCATGCAAAACAGAGAGGAGAAAGGGGAGAGAAAAAAAATACAATAGACTAGGTCCTGCAAGAAATGAAAGATTTCTAGCACAGCACTGGATCATGCTAATTGAACCAGCGTTAAATCAGAGTACACGTCCCTAAAGGCTTCAGTGGCTACTGATTCAAGTGCAGAATGCCCAAAGATGCTTGAAAGGACGTAAGATTATCTCCCCTCTGTGTCTCTAACATCATCTCTGCCATTATTGCAACAAGAGGGTCAAGAGCCAGGAACTATACAGACTATACGGAAAGGGACTTTCACCATGGGAAAAAGCCTGGTCAGAATGCCCCCAAAATGCTCTGATTCAGTTATTCCTTCATGTTCTGTTATTTATCATACATAGAAGAGCCCCAGGCAGTGTGCTCCCAAGGACAGCAGGTTGCTCTCTCCCAAGCAAGAATTCTCCACTGCTGCAGGTCACAAGGACCCAGTGACTTCAGAAACATTTCCCACCAGTCTCAAAACAGGAACAGGGATCCAAGAAGCAAAGAACTGCTGTAACCAGTGTCTTTGGAGAAACTCTCAAGATGCAGAATAGAGTTTCCAAACCGTGCTTCCTTCAGGGGCTGCGTTTCTCTTCATGATGCAGCATCCTCTGCATGGACCCTTGGCATGCCGTTACATTGTCATTGCTATAAAGCAATTTTTTTTTTTTTTTAAAGTATGAGGTCTGCAATTTAAATTAATATTTTCATTCTCAGTGTTGCACTTTTGAAAAAATGTCTCTAGTACCGATGAAGTGTCTACTGTTCCTTTCACATTGCCTCATTGCTTTGATTTGGAGAACTAAAGATATTCAGGTTAAGTAGCCATTGTGTACCATTCAGCTTTTATAAGTGAAACAACCATGTACAATCATTTAAAGGCAGCCATTGCTTTCATAAATACAAGTTAATTGACAGAACAACACATCTTCTTTTTTCATTTTTTTAATTTTCATTTTTATTTTGGAGTTAATGGGATGATAAAAAATATGCTCCATACTGATCATTTTTATGGCTATTTTATCAATTTCCCCATAATTTTAATTAGTGCAACAGGAAGAGAGCTGTCTTGAACCTTTTTTTACTCTGAGATTTGTTAAAAAAATATAATTTGATTTCATTCTTCAATAGCAAAAACAATTTGAGCCATAAAAGGAGTTAGAAAAAGCAAAGGGGACACATGCCTAGAATAACATCTATAAGAAGTAGTCAATTTTGATTCTGTTGCTCATGCTGTATAGTATGACAATGCAATAATGCGGTTAATAAATATTTTACAGCTTATATTTTCATTAAGTTGTACAATGCAAAAGATTCCTGAGCTGAAATGTAATTCAGTCTTGAAACATATTTTTATTGAAAATTAAATTTTAGAACTCACTTTTCTTTCAGATAGTAGATTCTGTGGGTCTTTCATATTGCATATACAACAGCACACAATACTGCAGGTCTGGGTAACAATTTGCAATGGAAATAGGTAACATTTCAAGCACCATGATGTGTTTATTTCAACAATTGCTTACTTTGGGCAAAGGAAGAAGGGGATTACATTCAGAAATTATAGTAAAGGTATTCTTTCAAGTGATTCAACATGCCATATAGAAATATATTTATCTAATAATCTTTCTGTTGATGTGCTCATTTTTTAGCATTCTTGAAAATGATCTCATTATAACCTTCCCAGCATGTGCTTTGCCTGCTACAAACTGCATCCTTTCTGCTCTCAGTAATGTCTGTATTCAGCATGAAATGCTGTGCTGTGCTATGCATGGACAAAGATATCCGATTATCTCAACATTTCACAGCCACAGAAGTGTATACTTTCTATTTCATATAATTACATATTAACACTGTGTTTTCAGAGTGCAGTAGGTTAAACATCTAAGAACCACGTAGTCCGTGTTAGCATTAGTTAATTAGCCACAGAACTAATTTCTGTTGAAAATATGAGCATGCCGACGCTAAATGCAAAGATTTTGAGAGTACTAGCAGGTGTCTTAAGTACAGTTACAATTTGCAAATAGACAGCATTTCTTATAGGTGCTTTAAAAGCACCCCCAAAGCCTGTGCCAGGGCAATGGGACTGAAAGACCCAGTAACACCATCCCACGAGCAGCTACTGCATTGCTCCCGTCATCTCTTCCCCTTGCAAGAACAGGACCATTGATCAAGGCGACCATTCCCTTGTACAGGCACTTGAACTTAACCTTGTACATAATGCAAGGTTTTCAAACCCTGGTGTCAGACTTCCTCTCTGTTTCCCCTTTGTGCCCCTTGCTACAGGAAGAGACAAAAAAAATCAGAAATGTTAACAAGAAAGCATAGGCAGATAGTCACAGTGACCACAGGGTGTTCATCAGATATATTCGAACATGAACAAAGGTAACTTAAGCACTGGAAAGTAGAAAATCTATATATCCCACATTTAGCTGACTGGAGAGGAGGGTTATAAGCACAGGAGGGAAAAAAATCAGCTTACAATTGGCCAACTATAAGACCACAGAGCCACCACTGATCCAGCAGTCACAGTCATGAGCTTGGCTGGACTTTTGTACCTGTCCTAAAGCGCCTATCCAATACCACCTGCAGGTAGTCAGCTCCCGGCTTAATCTCCAGCAATTACTTTAGTGAGCACACAGTGTATCATTACACTTCCATTAATTGGTCATCACGCTGTTTCTTGGATGCTTTGTTAATTTTAGTTTTGTCTTGTCCAAGTAAGTGCTGTAACAAGGGATTCTGGATGCAAGTGATTGCTAACAATGCATATGAAATGTTGGAAGTGCCACATCTTGAAAAAGCATGAATATACTAACAGTATTTCTGCCTGCTTAAAAAAACCCCAAACAATACTACATGGCATGCAGTAATAATAGAATACATTTTGTTCTTGTTTACCTGGAGGGATGGCCAGAAATGCACTGAGCTGGGCTAAGATGGAAATAAACCTATTTAAAATTCAAGGCATAGAAAAAAAAATCTTAGAGATTAATCTATAATAATTGGGCGATATTTGTTTTTATTTGTTAAATTCAATTTCCTTTACAAGGTTATTTTGTACTGTAAGATAGACGGCTATTGATAATGCCTCTGTCAAAAAACAATTACGTCAAATCTGTTTCATTCCCAAATGAAATATATTCAATGAAAATAAAAGTGTGCAAGCAATAGATTCGTATTATTGAGAAATTTTAGAAATCATTTTCGATTATCACATGATAGAAAAGAAGAAGTGGAGTGGAGGAACTATGAAATAAAATACATTTCTCTTCTTCACAGTCAAAAGCTAAGTTTTAAGGAGCGGGTCCGGATGGCCAGCCCACGGGGTCAAAGCATAAAGAACAGGCAGTCTTCTGTGGGAGATCGCAGGTCACCAAGTGCCGACATTGCCACCGAGGGCAGCCCGACCAAAGTCCAGAAGAGCTGGAGCTTCAACGACCGAACTCGCTTCAGGCCCTCGCTGCGACTGAAGAGCTCGCAGCCCAAACCCGTGGTGGACGGTAGGAGCTTTTCATGCCTGGCTTGCCATTGTGCATTGCCACCAGCCCACTCACGCTCTCACACACCTGCTCTGCGAACGCGACCTGGTTTTGGGAAGCAGAAAAGATTGTTATATGGGGGCAGAGACACGAGAGAGCTGTAGCCTGCTTCAAAGAGCATGCCCAGGGGATTTTTTTTAAATAAGAAATCTCATGTCAGTGGTGCATAGGGAGTGATGGGTGGAAAAGGGGGTCACTACGGAAAATGGCAGGTGGACTAAATGCATCCCATGGGTTTGGCTGCAGCAGCTCTGCTGTCACAGCCCCTCTCCCAGCGCTGGGTGCACCTGCTGCTCAACCCACTGCCAAACAAAATCAGCGTTATTGCTTTTATATATTGCTTTCTAAACGGTATTTTAGATGTAGGAAGGACTTCTAACATGTGAAGAGGTGAATCCTTGTGAAAATGGCTCACTGACCCCACAGCAGGTGGGAACGTAACCTGTCCCACACGCTGCCTCCCCATGGGAATGGATGCTGCCTCTCTCCACTCTCTGTTTGCCAACTAGAATCATAGAATATTTGGGGTTGGGAGGGACTTTCAAAGGTGATCTAGTCCAACCCCCCTGCAATGAGCAGGGACATCTTCAACCAGATCAGGTTGCTCAGAGCCCCATCCAGCCTGGCCTTGAATGTTTCCAGGGATGGGGCATCTACCACCACTCTGTTCAGTGTTTTACCACCCTCATTGTATTAAAAATTTCTTCCTCATGTCTAGCTTTACTCTCTCCTCTAAGGTCCTGTTGGACATTAAGGTAGCCACTGTTCAGGCAGAGATCTCCATCTACAAAAACTTCCCAAAACAGCCCTTAACGAGAGAGAGCCAAAGTGGGTGAGAGCAGCCCCCCAACAGGCAGGAGCCGAAAGCACCAGATGAGCCCAACCCCTGTAAAAACAGGTCCGGCACTGAAAGGTGCACTCACACAGCTCTGGGGGTACCACTGCCCCACTGGGTTTGGATTTGGGTTTCCCCATTCGCATTTTTCCCAACTTAGGAATGTTTTGTTCTTCCCTGGGGGACCCCCAGGCAGAAAATAAGAGAAACTAACTGACCAGCTACAACAGGAGGCAGTGACCCTGGCTGTGTGGGAAGGGTATCCTATAAATAATTTGATCCAAATAACAAGATAAAAATTTAAACTCTTTCTGTGATGGCAATCACGCATATTACGTCCAACAACTGTGGTAAAACTAATTAGACAAAAGTGCGATTTCACTGTCTGCTTCCTTTTTAAGAGCACATATTATCACAGACATGTAGGTTGCAAAATACCCATTGAACTGAAATGCCCCATCCCTCAGCTGAGGATGTCCTACGCAACACATCTTTTCAGGAAGAGCCTGGGTAAATACACGTTTCCTGGAGGGCAAACAAGACAAACCAACAGCGTTTGCTAAGGTCATCATTCCAGGCTAGCCCACCCCTGCGGAGTCCTCTCAGATGCACAAATCCTGAATTTGCCTGCATTACAGTGAGCTGCCGAGGTGCCCCAGCCGCCGGGCTGCCATCCAGGCCGCTCGCCGCCCCTCGCTCCATCCTGGGGCACGGCCCTGGCTCGTGTCCCGCGGCAGCTGCGGCGCAGGGCCTGTGCCATGCTGGCCGGGGTCTCACGCTGACGTGGCGCTGGGACGAGGCCACTTGCACTGCAATGGGATGTGAGAAATGCTCTTGAGTACCAGAGTGGGCTTCAAGCTGCACTGTCTAAATTCAGGCTTCCTACGTAATCATTTTCATAGCACAAGTATCTCCCAGAGCCACGCCAGAAGTTATTTCATAGGTTAAACCCCTGTGACTCGCATTGCGCCTGGAAGTGACCTAAGAAGAGAGTAATTTGTTGAGCACAGTCCCTGGGTATCAGCGGCTCACTGCCGCTCCAGCCCCGCAGCCTGCACCTCGCTCAAAGATCCATTTAGTTTTTCATCAGCCCATTTGTCACAGACACATTTCCTCAGTGTGTCCTCTATTTTGTCCTGTATGTATTGTTGTTAATAGCAATGATCTGTGCAAGAAGGTCGTGTTCCTTCTCATTGTCTCCTTTTCATGGAAAAGGTGTCATAAACGGCACCTTGGGTATTTCTGTAGATAAAAGATAATAACAACAACAGAGAGTTCATTGCTATGCAATCTTGCCGCTCCTCAGGGCGAGCGCGGTCTGTTTCCTTGCCAGAGGTTTCCAGCTACTAGTCCACCCTTATGAACTGGGGCCAACAGATATGACCAATTTCTCATCCATGGCAGGAGGAACAGCTTCCATTGTGTCCAGGTTTTAGGCAAATGCCAAGTTTCCACTCTGGGACCCGATCCAGCTACTTCTAGGACTGGTATCATCAGAAAGATGTCCAGTGTGCTCACTGCTGAGGGGCAGCTCCTTGCTACCTTCCTCAGTCTGTTGCAGGAAAAGTCAACTACCAACCTTGATTTCTTTTTTTTTTTGGTGTTTTACCAATTTCATAGTTTGATATGCTTTCTGCATTTGACAGCTCAACGAAAAGTATCTGGAGATTATGTATTTAGTTTAGAATATCTTGCATTTTTCACTGGATGAAAATATAGTATTTGAAGCATTTTATTAATATCTTTTGTTTGTCAGGTCCTCCAGTTTCCTCCTTGAGGTATTCTCCAGTCAAAAGATTAATTATTTTGATGTGCCAATTTTCCAGCCAAACTAGAAACCACCCCTTTCTAGATAAAAGTCTGGACACAGAACAATACCCTTGAACAGCTGGTCCTTCTGTTGATTCTTACAGCTCTGTTGCATGTTTTTGGGGCCAAGAAATGACGCTTGCAATAGATCTTTCGGACAGAGGCAACATAATACTGAGTGCCCGGTCCAGTGTGAAAACTTTATATCAGCGATCTAGTGAAAAAATAACCTCTCACTATGAACTTCCCCTTCCAAAAGAAAAGATGCTCATCTATTTGCTTGATTTTCCTTTCACCATGCGGGATTTGGGGTTGTAAATGATCTTCTGTTAGTGCAGGCAGAGGAGGAACTACCTCATTGAGAAGGTGAGGTGCACTGAGCTCTCTGTAAAAATAAAGCAAAGAAGCAAGTATAGAAGTAGAGGGTTCAGAAAGGAAGAGAATTTTTTTGCGTACAAGGATGATCTAAGGCAGATAGTCAATGTATCCACTTTGCAGGGCTGACTGAGTTCTGATAAAGGTGGTTGGAACCTGGGACAAAATGATCAGAAGAAGACCACTGGAAAAACTAAACATTAGCAATTAGAAACTGTCCTGTAAATGGAGGTTTCTAATCCAGACAGGAGTTTATGGATGCAGCTAAGAGGCTAACATGATTGAAAATGTCATAGCCTTCCTCTTAAGCTACCCAGTAAAAAAAAGCTTACTAACACTCCCCTGCTGCATATTAAAACCACAGAAGGAGGGTTTCTTGGCAGCAGGCAAAAACACTTAAGCTGGCCACAGGTATCTCCCAAAAGGATTTTGGCATGGCAGCCTTAGAACAGTATGCACTGTTAGACAAATGGCTTGCTTTATGGGTAGCAACAGTCCTCTGAAACAGCCTATAAACCATTTACTCCAATTGCCAAAGTGAGCCTGGCAATGGCAGCAATTATTTCAGCTACATATGTGCTTTTGCAAATTGAATCCAAACCTGACAGAGCTTTGATGGCTGGAGGGAGCTTTGGTGGAGTGGCTACAGATGCTCTCTAGAGCATTTAACAACAGTGCAGGGGAGTGAAATTGAAAACCAAGACTTATGTAATCTGATTTTAAATACATGTCCAGCCTCTGCTGACATGTGGCTCACAACTGCCGGAAATCTTGCTGAAGAGGAGCTGTCCCTGCATCAAAACCAGAGAAACCAAATCCAAATTGCCCATGGGGAATGGCCCCGGCACATGGGAATACCCACCGGCAGGGGCCAAACCCATGCCAGAATCTGTGCAAGCAATCAAATAGTACAGGTGATCTCACACCATCGCCTAAGGCCTCGGTGTGCTTAGCATAGATCCAGCCACAGAAACTGACCTCACAAAATTTCTCTTCTTTTCTGAGGAAGAGAACCTTTTCTGCTTAAATCATGCTCCAGTCTTGCACAGCCACAGCTGAAGTAATGAACGGATATTATGTTGCGCATGCAGTTCTCAGTGAGGGACAAAAATGCCCTATTATACTTGTTTTCTACCATCTAAGCCTCTGCATGAGTTATTGTGCCTTCACTCTAACCTAGAGACATTGTGTGGCTTTTTGAATAAAACATAAAATGCGTTCAGCACTGGAGATATTACAAACATATTTCATTTGATTAATTAAAAAGAAGTCTCTAAGGAAGTATTTTATTTCTTGCACCATCCCGGAACATTATACGCTCGCACGACCTCTAGTCTTTTATTCCCTACAGAGTACTTGCACAAAATCCTCAGGGTAGAGTATATTATAAGAGCCATGGAAAGAATTCAATTGTGCATTTCAGCCCCCATGTCCTCAGTTACTACCATGTAATTTATGTATTTCCTTTCAGTAGCACAAACATCTTGACCTTGTAGAAGGTTCACTTGACATGGCAAAGGTCCTTAGTTTGGTTGCTTTTACATCTCGGTTAGCTTAGATTTGCTGATTCAAAATGAGGCTGCACGATGTCAAAATGAAGCTGCTCGATTTGTATAAACCCCATATGATGGCGCTAAATGATGTGTTATTATCAATATATCAATTCCTGCCAGGCAGTAGATTTATTTTCTTGTGATTGTTTAACTCGATGATAGAGGTCTCATTTATTACTGCTGTTACTATAATTAGTTAGGAAGATCTTATAAAAATAATCTGGCGTTCTGATCTAAGCTCTGTGTCATTTTTTTCATTTCATGTAAATAAGTGCCAGCCATTGGTTTCGAGGCATTGTTTTAGTTCATTCCAACCAAGATCCTGGCCATATGAGACCATAATTTAGTCTCTCCTTTATGACACATCTTGAGGAACCTCCTGTGCACCGCTGCTTGCTGGACTGAGGGCTCACGTGGTGGTCGCAGATGGATGATTAGCAAGGTCAGCTCCATGAAGGGCAGCAGCAGACCACCACGCAGAAGTATGATTTGCATGGGTTTCAGACAACCTCATCTGCAGTGAAGAGTAAAGAAATGAGTCAAGAAGTCATGCTGAGAGGGTGCTCATAAAAATTCCTAAACATGATATAACCCACTTGCACCAAATCAGAAACATTTGAGGAATGTTTTCATTTTCATAAAACATCGCTGGGAAAATATTTCATGGCTTTTTAAAATATAGGACTCTGCTGTTGCTACCTGAATCTAAAGCTGCCATCCTCTTTTCTCCCTTTGTTTATAGCTACCACCTCCTTCAAACAACAGGACCTGGAAATCTCCCAGGGCACAAGACCTGTGTAGTCCTTATCAGTCCTTATCAGACATCGTATCAACTGATATGGGCTACAAGGTCTCACAGGGAGACAGTCAGTTAGGCATGACATTTAGCTCATGAGTCCACAGTTCTAGATCTGAGCACATATATCTGCAATTTCTTCTACAGTTTTACCTTCTTGTGTGCAGTGTACATAAAATAACAGAAAGATGTGTAGCTAAAAATACACTAAAACCATACGTTTGGAGTCACCCAGCATTTTTCTTTCTTAGTCTAAACTTGCTAGCTAATGTGCCACTGTTTCTCATAAGATCAGCCATTTTAACTGCACAATTACTGTGTGTATAATGAATTGTTTTTAGAAAGTCTCCTGGTCCTCCATATCATCATTCAAAATGAAAAGGACTCCTTTTTAATTAAGGAGTGGGAGCTGTTCCATGAAATATTTCCAGTGCTGAAATTTTTTGAGAAGTTAAGTAATAACTGAAGATAATTGAGAGTTGTTAGCAGGGAATGCCAGAATTTTAGATATTTGAAACTTGCCAACATTATATGATAACTGATATAAATTAAGTTTCTGACCCTAAAAATTGCACTTACAAAGAAGAGACACTAGATAATTATACCCAGAACGTAAAAAACTTTCCACCAATCCTGTCTTCCATTTTGGCCAAATCCGAGCTTTTTTAGAAATGTTTTCACCTGTAAAATGTTGTTGGGGATATTCATTGTGATATTCTGCTTCATACTGTACTGCAGCTACTGAATTCCAGTTCTGGTGTCCTCTTCTCTTCCCCAATCTGGAAAGCTTTGCCTTTTTCAAGAGAAAGACCAGGGAGCAAGGAAGAGGCTATGGATGCACCACGACTGCGCTTCTCATAGGTGTTGCCTGTAGGTCGTGCACAAGTGCTGCTCCTTCCAGAGGGCACCAGTTTCCTTCCTCACCTGCGAAATTGCTTTCCAGCATGGAAATGGCAACCATTTCTTAAAAGCTCCCTGTAAACAATGTTCTAAAATGTTGTCAGCCTTATTCCCTCTTTCTTAATTTTGTCACTTGAATACTGTTGACAAAATCCCTGTCACTACCAGGGATTTCGGTGTCATTTTCTAGACAAATATTAAGCATCTAACATGAAGAGCGTGTCATGGAAGTTTACTTGTCCTGCCTCCTTTCTTCTTTTGTGATTAGAGGAAAGCCTTTTTTTTCACGGATTGAGGGAATAAATACATGATTCATTCCCTTGGACCTCCTTTTTCTGGCCTCTGCTCTGGAAAGCGTGTAAACATGGGTTGCTGCCTTTCCCTTTTTGGTGGAGCTTTGGGCGTTCTCATCATTATGCATGCAATTAAGTTCTATCCCAATTAGCGTTGCTTTTTTCAGTTGATTTTTCCTGTGGAGCTTAGCAAGCAATCATGGCAAAACAATTTATGTGAACTCTTTACTGAAAGAAAGTCAGCTTGTTGATGATTTAAAGCAATGGAAAATTTGAAAGAAAATCACTCCTAGGGGTAGTGAAGGGAATTTGTATTCATGGTTCAACAAACAGGAAAATAAGGAGAGCTTGTGAAGAAATGAGAAGTTTAATGAAACAAATTTAAACAAAGGCACTAGACTGAGACATTGTATTTTGATAAAGGGAAATTGCATGAGTTGTATGGACATAAACTGTGAAGATGTTTGTACTTAATTTTTGAGGGAAAAACGTAACTGAGATTTTGTGTAACATTCAGTGCATTATATAACATTTGTGGAAATACTATAAAATCAGTACAGGATATCTCCATTTTTTAGATAACGTAGGCTAAATCCCGAGCTTCCCACAGCAAACGCATGGGGTGAAGAAAGGTATTTCAAAGGTAACGTAAAGCTGAGTGAAATGCAGCTACTGTGTGGGCATCCTAGGCAGTACCTACAGCAGCAAAACAGGGGCTCCACGTTGCTTTCAGAGGAGGCTGAAAGAACAGAATAATGAGAGTATTAAGCTGCCAGCATCGCTCACCTGAGCTCAGCAGCCATTTAACAGTAAGGCAGCCCGGAGTCTAACACTGAAGCAGCTGCCTGGGCACCCTGCAGCAGAGCTACACGTCCACACCTCCATGTGATGGGGCGATCTGTCCTCCAAAAACTTTCATTTTATGTCTAACTTTACTTAGGTGGACTGAATTCTCCCCTCATTTTCTTTCTGACCGTTCACGCAGAAAATGAGTTTGGAGATGAGTGTGCTCCATTGGGGTCCCTGCACTCTGCACTGGGATGAGGCTGCTGAGCGGGATGGAGATCAGCTGTGGAGCTCCCTTATGAATCACCTGGACTGCAATTCCCAAGTTGAACTCTGAATAATAAACTATGGCATGATGTAACTCAGCACCGGTGAAAATTAGGCCACCATCCATTTTTCACCTTGTGTCATGCATTACAGTTAAAATCAATCAGTCTTTTTTCCCAAATCAGTCCTTTTTTTACCAAGTTGACACAACACTGTGCCGTAACGTCAATAACTGGGAGTCATATGCAGACTATCAACTTCAGGCACCTACTTATGTTTTGCTGTATCTAAAAGGTATGTACTCAGACTCAGCAGAATGATTTAGGTCACTCACAAGAGGACCCCTAACTACCTCCTACACAGTCAGAGTAAGATCTAAGTGCTTCTGAAGGCTTCCAAAAAACAGGTCAGTGTTGAGATCACTGTACCGTTTACTATGTTAGTGTTCATGGTGTCGGCACATCCACTTATTAATGCTGGACTGTCGTTGCTAGCATATGGCAGTTCCCAGAAAACAAATTAAAGGGCACAAAGTCTTTTTGATTCTGTTCAACAGGCACATAATTACTTGACTGTTACTGATATTGAAAGCATGGAACTATGAGGGTGATCAGAGCAGTGTCACAGTTCTCCTGATGCCCAAGCATGTTATTAAATGACAGAAAACACTTCTAAGAAAGGTCACATGATATTCAGAGAAATAATAAATCAAGCCATATGCATAACTTCTGCACAGAGCCATATGAAATGCAGCTACAAACTTGGACAATTTTTGTTGGTGACATATAATGTTTCAGAACTGTAATTTTTAGCGCATTCATTTTGGTTGATCATAAATGACTGGAGTTTGCATGAAAATGCATAAATACTGTGACAAACAGGGAAATATCAAGATTATTTTAATAACTCGTGCATGCCTTTCTTCTGTTTGCTGGCAATTGCTTTTTGCTGTGTGATTAAATCAAAGACTGCTCTTAAAGAAGAGGAAGAATTAAATAGTGGCAAAGACAAGACTTTAGCCCAAAGTAAATAACATCAAAGATCATAAGATAGTGGCAAATGCCTCATCAGTTGTGAAATAAACACATCCTGAATTGCAAAGATGCTGGTATTAGAAAAGGAGAATTGTTTCTGAGTTGCCAGACTGGCTGACACCCCTTCTTAGGAAGGCTTGCAGGGGTATGTCTAAATCTGTAGAGAGACACTTTGGCCACCATCAAGGCTGGATTTGTGAGCTGCCCAAGCAACAGACTCGAGACGCCTGTTGATGATGGTAGAGGCTCCTGGAGAGAAAGAAGAACCAGTGCTAGCCCTAGGAAGAGCCCTAGGAAGGCCTGGCAGAGCGGCCAACTTCATACAGAGCAGCTTCTGCCCAAGGTTCCTTGTGGAGCCCACTTGGACCATGTGCAGTCACCCCAACAGAAAGCAGGAGATGCAACCAAGGACTACAGGGAACGATGAAGAAGCAGATGTGTGCGGGGCAAGGCATGAGCTGGCACCAGAGGGTCTACTTGCCCTGTTAATGCTGGGGAGGGCTCTCTCTGGAAACAGCTGGGAACAGGCAGCAGCGTGGGGCTGGGCTTGTCGGAGGCCATAGCTTAACCCTGTCTGGGAACTGGCAGCGATTTTAACAGCTGGAGCTGCTGAAGCAGCCAAACTGGCCCCGACATGGCCCCAACCTCGAGAATGAACTCAAGAGGGATGGAAGAGATACAAGTACATGTCACCTCGTAACTATGTCATACACAACATGAGCTTCCACTGGAAGTACTCATCAGAATGTGAACTTTGATTTCAGTGGGGTTTTAAGCTGGAATTTTTTTTTCCAAATTGTTACTCTGCATTTCCCAAACTTTTTCCCAAGTCTGCTCAGTATTAAAAAGAAACATGAATGTTTCCCATATGAATCAAACAAGGTTTATGGCTTTCACAAGTTTTATTGACATGTGGTACCGAGTGCCTGCTATAATGAATGAAATTCATGTAAGTGGGAATATTAGAAAGTAAAAAAAGATGATTTATTAGGAGTGGTATCTCTTCTTAAAGCTAGCTTAAATTTGTAAGAATTTTCCAGCGTCTGTCTAAAGATTTTGCTGATGTTTGTACCCACATCAGAGCAACATGGAATACTATAATTGCACTGTGCTGTTCTCAAAACGGTTCTGCAAAGTTACGCTGTGTTAAGGAAGCCCTTTTATTAATGACACTGTACTTGGCAAAGGACCCAGGAGCCATATCAATGAGAGAACCATTCAGAAACATGTTTATTTTAAACTTACAAGTTGGAGACTCCTGTTTCACTGGGGTTATGTGGTTGTAGCTCTTACGACCTTAGCAGAATTATTCCTAATTTACACCAGCATAACTGAGTAGATTCAAACCTTAGAGAATCTCTGGCAATGCCAGTTGCATAAAAAGCCCTGGCTTTAGTATGGTACTTAGAAATGAGCTGGGAGATTTCAGCACTGGGAGAAGTAACTGGAGAGGCTGATCAAATGTGACATCTGGAAAGTTAGTGTCAAGAAATACTTAGCACCTTTGGAGAGAGAATTTTACATAGTATATATAGCTATCAAACTAACTACCTAGTTTATTTTAGCTAATTATGTTTTTGAGCAGGGATCCAAATCTTAGTTAGGTGGGATAGGTGGAAAGAAATATATAAGTCAAGTCAGCAGCAAAGCTCGTGAAAGAGTGCAAGAAAAACACTCTTGTCATCATTGTAGTTGTAACAGTAATAGTATGGAAGGGGAGGTTTCAAAGTTTTGTATGAACATTTCAGTTTTACAGTATTAACTTGATTTTTTTAAGGTTGCATTTGCTTGTTTCATGTGTACTTGAAGACATCATTAACTTGTGTATAACCCATCTTTCTTTCTATATCAAGCTGATCTATCAAAGATAAAACCCCCCACTCTTCAAAACTACAGTAGATGTTCCTCATAAATGTACCAGTTCAGCAACAGTCAAAAAAAGAAAATATATTCTTGAGGGTAATGGACTAGCCAGATTCATCAAAATAAATTATTATGGCCAAATACTAAATCTATGAAGACAACAATGCAGCAATACCAGTTTCTGAAGATGCAGCCTAGTACGATGCTGTTTATTCCAAGACAGCATTTGTATTCGATTTAAAAGTTACCATGAAATTTCCAGGACCTCCTGATTGACAAATAATATTTTTCATCTTTCATTTACAGTCTTTGTGAAAAGGGAACTTGCAAAAAATGTCCTGCAATCATTTGTGTCTGATTGTGTTTCAAAATTGCTTATAATAGAAGTCCCTGAAATGGTTTACTTGCAGTATTTCTGGATGACTAAGCCTATGTTTTAAATAACAGCATGAACGTACGTAGGGACACAGGACTGGGAAGAAATCTCCTCCATTACTGAGGGTTACTGAATCCCATCCTTTTTTCTCTATTTCATGTGTCCCTCTCTCATTTTACACTCTCTTTCTTATGAAGCAGAGACACATGTTGAAATACACAGGCCTTGGGTGAAATTCTTCACCTGGGAACTTGGTCTTTAGGCAGGTGAAGAGAGACGGCTGGGGAGGTAAAAACACCTACCTTCAAGAGTCTTTCTGTACTTCACATACCTTCAAGGCATATTTGACATAGGGACATCCACCAACCCAGCCCTCTCTGTTCTGTTCCCATTCCAGCACATTGTAAGTTTGTAAAACTTCTTGGTCACGCATCAGTCCATTTTTTTGGTGTATTCAGGCACAATGGGCACTTCTGAGATTTCTAGTTAATTCTCAAATGGTAAGCCTTCAGAGGCAATGTTAGGAAAGGGTAAAGGATCTATTTTTTTCAGGCAAATAAATACAGTAACTTGGCTTAAGCTCTTATTGCAAAGGAAGGCTGCAATACATACATGGCTCTGAGGTTTAAGGTGGCAGTTGATACAGGATGGGTCTCATTTTCTATTCATTTGTGGCAAAAAGGTTCTTCATTTATTTTCACCTGCAATAAAGCACTGGATCATTCCACAACCTCCTTAGTAAATGAAATGGATCTTCTCCTTTGTCTTCAATGTCAGGTTCATCCATATTGTTAAAAAAAATTAACAACTGAATATAACTTCAGCATCTTTTAGTTCTGCCATCACATCTGTTAGCTCACCACTTTCCCTTAAGAGAGAGAATCTGATGAAAAACAGTGAGACATCAGGAACAGACATGCTGGTACTAAACTATTAATTTGTTTGAAAAATAACAGGGCTTTCTTCCTTTCTAACTTCTACTGTTTACACTGGAGACTACCTGGGCCTTTAATGACACAAACATAGACACAGACAAGTGCATCATATAGTTTGTAAACTGATGAAGCTCTGTCTTATTTGATTTATAGTCCTTAATTTTCCAGAGCCGCTGTGCATGCAGTTAGAAAACACTTAGGAAGAGATTTTTAAATGCTGCTTGTTTAGTCTGCTCTTGTATGTTGCAGCTGACACCAGTCTTGGAACAGATGATGTTTATGATGATAAAGGGTGCCAGTGTGATGTGTCAGTAGAAGATCTCACCCCTGCTCTTAAAACCGTCATCAGAGCAATTAGGTAAGTAAAAAATACCGAATAAATAAATATTTGAGATTTCTTTAATTAAGATACTAATTAGCTGCAGGCCAATTAATAAAATGGTAATTTGTTGAACTTATTATATGGTTATTCTATTCTATTCCTATATTTGTAGCATAACTAATGATACTATAGTTTACTTATGCTTCCTTTTCATCAGTATTTTAAGGTTGAAATATTTTATCTGTTCTGTTAATCAGCTTTTCAATGTCTGTTATGTGATTTGCTTCAGAAAAGAGTAATGAATGCTGGTTTCCACTATATTTCCCGTGATCCAAATTACTGTAATCCAGTTTGACGTAGTTTTACTGAATGTATATCACCTTATCTGGAAAAAGTTACTTCCTTTAAAATTTTAGGGTTTTATTGCATTTCCGTGTTCCTGAGACTGTCATATGACTTTTATTTCAACTTTCTTCTGATAACAGCAGAAAAATTACTTTTGTTCACTTGTGCAAAGCCTTGCCTGCCACTATCCATTGAACTAAATATAACCCAAATAATTTAATAGTCTCCTTCTTTTCCAAGAGAGTAGCAAACTGCATTGAAACTTATAAAATTACCTGTACTGAAAACTTAAACTTAGCATTCGTTCTCCTGAGACTGCCAAGGCTCTTCATCTTCCTGAATATTTCGAAATGCAAATTCTGGCAGGCCAGATCCCCGCCATAAAGAGAACATCGACAAGCGAGGAGAGCTCAGGCGTTCCCTCTCTGCTGACAGCAAGCCTGTGGTTATTGCTGGGGTGACCCGCTGGCTCTGCAGCGCAGCCACAGCGCTGCCTGGCACCCCTCTTGCAGCAGCCACCCGGGGGGGTCTGCAAAGCCCTGTGGAAAGATGGTGTTTTCCATCGAGGAGACTCTTGCCTTAGTCCTCTCAGCACTACGGGAAGAAAGAGCTCAAGCTCTTTATGAAATAATTTCATGCAGTGATAACCTACAGGCTACTTGTATTTCCTTCCCCTTTTTCCCCCTGGTCGCCAATGAAGACAGATAGTAAGGCTGTTTCTAATACTTTTCTACTAGCACAGACAGCCTGACAGATCACTTGCAGACGTCTGTTCCAACCATTTTTCCAGCCTGCCTGGAAATGACCTCGCAGGATGTGTCAGATACCAGGTCTGTGTCCACAGCTACTGAAACTGGCCACTCAAATGTCACTGATGAGAACCATCTCTCGCCAGCAGTGTTTCAGTAGGTGAAAGAAATCCACACAGTGGACACCAACCTACAAGGCAGACCTATTCCTTCAAATGGAAAATGCTCAAATTAGGAACAACCAGCATAGCCTGTTGACTCTGGTGCCAAAGATCCTTGTCTGTGATGTTGCATTTTAAATAGACTGGTTGACACTTGGCTCCAAGCGCACCTTGTCACTGCATTGCCAAGTGATACCAATGGTCATCTCATTCTTAATACTTTAAGATCAATTTGACATTTTAATACTAAATTCATGGAGCTTGTTTTCAAAGGCACCACTGGATTGTGCAGTGCATCATCTGCATCTTTTCTTGGTTCACTTGGTAATTATCAGCTCAAATGGAAAGTCACCAGATGCAAAGAACCTTGTTGGCAAACTTTCTCCCCAGTGCCATCCACAGAAATGTTCTAATAAGAAGAGCAAAGATGCAACAGTTTGATTGTTTCAGACATGTACTATTTAACTGATACGAGTCAACTTTTTAGATTATCATCAACTTTTTCTCTGCATACTTGGCTTACAAAAAGCAACTCGTTTCACTACTGAGGCTGAGAATAAGAATTCTGCATCTCCACTTGCTATCAGCTAGCCACAAATCTTTCCCATCTCTCGCTGCAAATGTTAGAAGCAGCACATGCATCTTGCTTCAGAAACATACCTTTGTTTGAGATCTGTAAAGCAGTAATATGCAATGATCTTCAGACTTTTGTTAAACACTATACCTTAATCTCTCAAAATCAAGAGACTGATAATTCAGTTTGTCAGGTAGCTGATACTCCTCTTTCTTATTATTCAGAGTATCTGTTACCTGACTACACTGGGATCTATGCAAACATCTGAAGAAGGATCTGAGACACTATATAGTAGCTGTAGAATTTCAAGATGATAACATCTGCCTATATGGAAACTTTGTGCCTCATTTTGAAGTTTGTTTTTAGCAATGCCTTTTAATTGCAAAGGCAATGGGGGAGGATGGAGGCTGGTTTTCCTTTCATGCCAGATACAGGAGCAGCTGAAGACAGAAGGTACTTGAACAGCTTCATGAGACACTGTGCAAAAGACCCCAAATGGAAGCACATACAGTTGAATCTATTCAGGCTACATCACCTTGAAAAACTGCAGTAAGGGACAGTAACTGTTTTGTCCTGCTTACAGCTGGGTACAAATTGTTTTACAATGATACAAATGGTCCTTTTGTTTTGGAGAAAAAAATGAAATTAGCAAAATTAATTCATGCCTGTGGGTTTACAGAGGTAGGGCCTCTCACAGTTTTGGAATCAGAAAGAATTGGGTTTTTTTTTTCTGTGAAAGTAGCCTAGAATATGCGGGTTACTCTCAGGTTGGGCAGCCTTGAAATAGCAAAAGACAAAAACTGGTTTAGTTATAAGCTTTCATTTTGGTAATTTCAGAGTGTACTGCTTCAGTTTTGACCTTGCTTACATTTTTTCCAGGACTAACTTATTCTTCAAAACAACTTTTGATCTTAAACAAACAACACCTCCGAACTTTCATTTTGAAATGGTCAAAACAGGAGATGGAGAAAATGGCCTTTTCCTGAAAACCACTTCAATCTTTTAACACATTGGCCCTTTCCTACAGCAGGACTCTTAGCCAGTCCTACTAAAGACCCACTGGGCAGACCCATCCAGTAACGGCCCCTCAAGCTGAGTTCTCCACGGTCCAGTTCTTGTGCTGCCCTCTTACTGCAAACTCTCTGTTGGAAAAGATCAACTGGGGCAGTAGAGAAAGCAAGGGAAAGCTCCTTGAAGCATTTGCTCAGTGTTGGGTGAGTAGGCAGCAGACAGGCAGCGTGGTGAAACGTGGTGCGCTCCACAGCATGCCTGGGGCCAGGCCAGGGTGAGTCACACGTGGTGTGAATTTTGAGGCTGTCCGCTGCAGGGACACGAGTTGGACTTGATGATCCTTGTGGGTCCTTTCCAACTCAGGACATTCTGTGATTCTATGAGTCCTGCTCCTCTGCAGCCTCCGCCTGGGACCAGAGCAGCGCGCAAAGCGGTTCTTGCCAGCGGCGCTCTGAGCCTTTGTGCCAGCAGGTTTTTGTGGCGCTGCTCAACCGGTCCTAGTCTTGTCATGAACAAAGGCCGTTAATATCCTGCAGTTTTCCTGGAGACTAACAAAAAAACATTGCATTTTCCAGCTATGTTAGTTCACAATGATGAATGTATATAAAAGAGACTAAAAAGAAGATGAGGATACCTTGTTTCCATATGCTGCGATATCTCTGATCATTTTTCATAGCAAGAGACAGTAAATTCTGTAATACTCTCCACAACGGAAATGATGGAATTATTTTACTATTTATGGAATATAAAATTAGATTTGAGAAGCATTAATAAATATGCAATAGGAAATAACAGCAATGGCAGGAGGATGCACTTGCTGACCTAAGAGGTCTTTTCTCTCTTTAACTCTAGTGATTGCATAGATATGTTTTCATTTGTTGTTAATGAGAAATAATAATAATAAATGTAGCTTAACATAATGAAATTTGAAAATTCGTGAGCTGATAAGCTGTACAGTTAATAGTCACACATATTTAATAGCCAAAGAAGGAAAATAATTTACCATTTATGCTCAGTGTTTGAAATGTTTCTGAGACACTTATGTATTTCTAGCAGCCATTATGAATTTGTTCAATGGCGGTGTTTCAGAATCCTCTATTTCTTTTAAATCCTAACACATTGTATGTTTTCTGCCCAGATGGTCTTCAGAGCCTAGGCGAGGCTCTGAAATGTGCCTTTGGCTATGATAGCACTGTGCTTGGGAGACAGCGATGTCTCTGGCTGCTAGGGGATGGGTTAGTCCAGGCTGAGACCCGAGAGAGGAGAGAATTTTGACCCACTCACCCCGCACACAGTGAAACGACCTCTCAACCACCTTTGTCTGTTGGCCTCTCCATGTTTCCGAGGAAGAAGGGTTATTTGGCAAGCTAAGGGTAGAGAGACGGAGGAACCAGCACAACTAGATCTGTGTGTACCTGCTTTCCTGAGGTGGTGAGGGAGCAAACAACCTGTGGGCACCTCACCTAGCCACGGGCAAGACAACCTCCCTGTCTTGTAATCCTTAAGGCAGGAACCATCTGTGAGTTTACCTGAATGCCGGTAGAATGAAGCTCCATTTCTTCCTGAGATAGTGACAAGACTGACAAGACACAGGTTTAAAAAAATAACATGAGTATGTCCGGGCTGCAAGGAGGTTTAGAGATGTTCTGACTTGGTGCCAGTCTCAGCAAAGTGCACTAGTGACAAGCAGAATAGTTTTTCATACTGGGAGGGGCAACATGAATGGAAAATAAAAAGCAACAAACATCAGGAGAGATAAGCAACTTGCACATTCGGAAAACACTGTAATTCTAGATCAGTGCTGAACCTGCATTTGACAATAGATAAATGAAATGGATGCTGCTTTTGGGTGCCAGGGGTCAATAAGACAAAAGTTGGTATTGGACCTCTAACTTTCTACAAATTATCAGGGCATCTAAAGATTAGGAGAGGCTGTGGATTAGATATTAACTGCAGACAAAGCACTCTGATATATGGGTCTAATTCAGCACAAGAGTTGTTTTTCTGCTTTCCTCTGGATGCATCATTGAAATAGACTACATTTTACAGCTACTTCTCACCAGAAAATTGTCACATTTGGGACCTGAGTACATTTACAACCGCGTATCATCTGTCACATTAGATCTGAGTTTTAAAACGCCACCTCGCTACATGGCATACAGGGATTTAAAACTACAAATAATGTTTAAAAAAAAACTCATGGGCGCTACAGGCTTTGTTCTTCTGGGTTAAATCTTAATTCAGTTATGCCGTTCGGTCAGTGCTGGCAGTGCAGTATCAGACTCGGTTCAGTTTATGGTGAGTCTTGTTTGCCCCCGTGTGGCACAGCTGGAAAAGACAGACCGAGCGGGACTTGGTTTGTTCTGCTCCTCCTGTTTGTGTGAAGGGCTGGAGCTTCAGATACTTGGGGTATGAACCACTTTGTGCTCGTTCTCCCTTTTTTGCACAGGTACCTTTTCCTCCTGTGCCCGCGTAACCAAACCCTCTGCTTTCATCGCAAACGAGCACACCAGAATAGGCGACTTTGTATTCTAGAAGCAGAAATGAAGGAAGCTCAAGGGCTTTTTTTGTTCTCAATTCAGCTACTACTTTTGAATATGCTCTGTGTAGCTGTAATAATCTCTCAGGATGGGTGTTCAAACCTGTCAAGTTCAATTACATAGTTATTTCAAGATACAGAAAGATAACTGAATTTCTAAAATTGAAGTAAATAACTATGGAAAATGAACTCAATAACTGCAAAGCAGTTGCTAGGCTCCATCACTGAAAGCACTGAGGATTCCTGCTTCTTAATTAACTTTCAGGCTTTTAAAATGCCAGTCTTTTATAACCCTTCATTTTTTTGCACGGTTTTTGTAAAATTTTGTACATTCGAAACAAAAAGAAGTAAGCAATATGGGTCTGTTCCAAATCGTGCTGAAGTTAATCAAGATGACAACACATGAGCTAATAACTAAACCCGAAATAGTACAGTTACACCTCAGTGATACAGCCGTACAGCTTTTGGTCCTGTGTTTGACTTCTGAACGTTACGAACACACTACCTTGATAACCAAAAAACCTGTTACAAAGCTGCAAGGCACTAATGAAGACTTGTGCACACTGGTTAAGAAGCTGCTATGGCTGTTAAAAATTAGCCTTCTGTCTCTTCCCTTGTAAAATCACCCAGCTATGGTAAATTCAGTTGTCTTCAATTATGCTATTAATCCTCTGGCTCTGCTTTTCTAATAGAGTTTCATGTTTTTACTTTATCAAGAGAGTGAAGTAAAAAATTGCGAATACCAAAACAGAGAGAACAATAACAAAAGAATTATATTCTTGTATGTCAGCTACATCATTATTCTTTGTAACATGAATAAAGAACTAGATTCCGGGAGATTGTGCTGTCAGACTATTATGAACAGAACATCTTGGCATCATTTGACAGCTGAAAGAAAAAAAAAATCTGCATCCCAGCTTCAGAGGCCTTCAGATTACAAAAGACGCTGAAAGCGATTAGTCTGTAGAACTGGCTGACGATGGAAAAGAGGAAAGTGCATCATCTGACATGTTTAAAACTGCATGGAGATCAGTCCTGAACTGTCAAGGTGATGGACTACTCCTAATAGGTATTTTCCATTTTTAATTTCTACAATCAGAATCGTAGTTCAAGCTCTATACCAGTGACAAGCAATCTCATTTTTAGCTGGAAGTTACCAGAATGGGAAATATCAACAACCTAAGCACTGTGGGAACAGGCCGATATTATTTGGAAGAACATTTATGTATGACACAGAAATCAGCTGAGGATCACTACCTACTATTAATCTGACTCTACATACCTATTATCATATAAGAAGTATGGTTTTCCTAAATTCTACTGAAACACTACTAATCTATTTTTATCACAGAGAGAGAGACATGGCGGGGGGGTTATTATAATTCATTGTCTTACAGCTGCTATATACATATCATAGTAAACAAAGAGGGAATATATTAGCATGAAATACTGGCATTTGGAATAGGATACCAATTTACTGTCTCTGCTTTTTTAATTTCAATAGATTGCAAATATCAGAAGTTTGGCCCTAATGGAGACTCGTAAGCCCTGTAACACAGACCAGAATGACCAACACACCTGGTCCCTTGGCGTCTCTCCCCATTTTTTTACAAAATGGAGAGAAAACTGAAAATGAGCACCAGAAAAAAAAAATAATACTATTGTTTATGTTTGTGTAATCATTTTTTTAGAGAAATCTTTCCTCTAACAAAGACAGAAGTAGCTTAAGCACAAATGTAGCTTACAGGATATTGCCCTCAAGTCACTAGGACTAAACCCAGGTTTAAGTGAAGCATGTACTTCAGTACCTTTCATATCAGGCACCTAGCACAAAAAAGCCAAATAGGTGGATACCGATAAACTAAACATGCTCTGTGCTCTAAAACAATGTTACTTGATCTCTCTTAAATAACAATTCAAAGGGACAGCTGCAATGCATTTGTACTTTGAGGAACAATTTTGTAAAAGGAAAAGTTCCCTTGTGCAAGCTGTATTGAGAATATTTTACATTTAAAAATGAGATGTCAAATTTTGTCAATGGAATATGTTGTATTGTTTCACAACTGTTGACAATTAATCTGTGAAATGTTTTTCCCCACAGAATTATGAAATTTCATGTTGCAAAGAGAAAGTTTAAGGAAACACTCCGTCCATATGATGTCAAAGATGTCATTGAACAGTATTCAGCAGGTCATCTAGACATGTTATGCAGAATTAAGAGTCTTCAGTCACGGTAAGGAAAGAATAATTTCTGCTCTGCAAAAGTATCTTATGTCATTCACTGCATAATGAATATGGGTAACATTTAACATTTCTGTGTTATAATTGGGTACAAATTGCCATCCATGCTTCAGCCCAGCCTCTCCTTCTGTGAACACAGCTGTGCCAGAAATTACACTGTGGGTAAAAACAAACAAAAAAGCATGTATCTAATTTGTCCCCTGAAATGGAAGTTTGAAAAACAGAAAAGGTAATCCTTTACAGGTGAAGTCCATTCATAAAGAAGGAATTTAGTCAGGAGGTTGCCAAAAGGATGAGGTTGACATTGAGAACTGCCTTTCTCCCACGTCAGACTTTCTTTTTCACATAAAAGAAATGGGGAACTACCGCTAATGTAGTATTTATGTGGGATTTATGTCATAGATTCCCAGCAATAATAACTAAAAAAAAAGAAAAATTGCACCATGTGTATGATTACCAGCATCAGAGCTGACATTCCTGCTCCAGACTGACAGCTTTCCCAGGACTCGATGCTGCTGTTAGGACAGGAGCACTGAGCATGGCACTGGTACCTCTGGTCCCCCACAACATCAGGCTGCTGGAGAAGCCACCTCCTCCCTCCCCCTCTCAGCAAGTCCAGCCCTGGCTTTCCCAGATGATGGCTAAATTCCGGCCCCCAGTTGGTGCCAACAGAAAAGAAAAGCAGTCTCAGATGCTCAAAAAATCACTCTTTTTATTTTTCTTAGTTAATAAGATCAGGTTTGTCTTCTTTCTCAATTGCTTTTCTGAAATACTGTGATTTTAATTTTTAATGTATGGATATAGTGAACACTTCCATATCACCACTGTTTTCAGGAGTCACAGCAGCTTTTGATTTCTCTTACAGTGTTGATCAAATTCTTGGGAAAGGACAAATCACGGCAGATAAAAGAAACAGAGAAAAGAATCCTGCAGAGAATGAGACAACTGATGACCTCAGTATGTTAGGGCGTGTAGTCAAGGTGGAGAAACAGGTAGAGTGATCATCTATGTCGCTTTGTCTTGCTCTATTTCTTATGCTTTTTGTGTATTTTATTGCCAGTTTCAAAGACTGAATAGGTAGAATTTTTTTTTATAGTATCTGCTTCATTTACATGTTGAAATAAAATTGATATGAATTGTATTACCTTAACTGTATAGAAAAGTAAGGAAGGAAAAATCACATGTTACTGCATTTTTTTCCCTTTATCAGCTTGCTTATGGAAAATCTAGATGGCTTTTGACATTATTTTTCCAGGGTCAATAGCATATACCAAGCTCCTGCCATTTTTCCCTTCAGCAGTCACATTTTCCCTTTACTTCGGTTCCAAATATTTTCAATTAGTATTTGGCACTAATGTTAACCTTTTCCTCTCCTCCTGTAGGTACAATCCATTGAGTCAAAACTGGACTGTCTATTAGATATTTATCAACAAGTTTTGCGGAAAGGATCTGCATCCGCGCTCGCTTTGGCTTCGTTTCAAATGCCAGCCTTTGAGTGTGAGCAGACTTCTGATTACCAGAGTCCATCAGACAGCAAAGACTTGTCCAATTCTTCACAAATGAGTGGATGTGTACCCAGATCAGCTAGTGCCAATCTGCCTCGTGGCCTACAGCTTATACTGACACCAAATGAATTTAGCACTCAGGCTTACTATGCTTTTAGTCCCGCTATGCATAGTCAAGCGACGCAAGTGCCAAATGATGGACCTGCAACAGTTAATAATACATCAAACCAAATAAACCAGGCAACTAAGCCAGCAACTCCAACAACATTACAAATACCACCTTTCTCATCAATGAAGCATATCAATAGGCCTGAGCCCGTTCATATCATTCCTGTAACCACACAGGAGAATATTTCTGATGTCACCGCTTGCCTTGTTGCATCAAAGGATAATGGACAAGTTGTACAGCCCAGTGTGACAAAGGATCGCACATGGAGAAAAAGTCTGGATACAGAAGGGGAACCTTTGCTCTCAGTTAAACCTGTGGTGCAAATGGATTTAGGAAAATCTTTATCTGTACAAAACCTTATACAGTCAACAGAAGAACTGAATGTACAGGTTGCTGGCAGTGACTCCAGCAGTTCCAGAGGCAGCCAAGATGTATACTCCAAATGGAGGGAGTCAAAACTATTTATAACTGATGAAGAGTTGGAGACAGAGGCAGGAACAGAGACTACTGAAGCCATCTCGCGCCCATTAGTGGAAACAACTCTCTCTGCTGACTCTCTAAGGACTGGAATATCAAGATCATCTCAGAGCATTTGCAAGCCAGGGGATGGTACAGAAGCACTCAATCTGCTCCACGTCAAACTTAAATAACAGCTTGTGGGCTTTCTTCATTGGCTGGGTCATTCCTGTAGTCATACATATCATAGCATGAACTGTTTTGAAAGCCTTTTTAATAAGATAAAATCACAAAAATCAGGATGAATCTGAGAAGCAGTTGAATGAGCCCGTATCTCTTAGTTGCATGAAAATGCATGTTTAAGTGATGGCAAACATTCACATTTACACCTACAGTACGGCAGCTTTATGTAGTACAGTAGGTTTAAATGATGAGTTGCCTACAAAGCTAATGCTGCAGGATGTATCAAAAAGCAAAAATTTGAGCATTTAGACCTAGTGCCGTTTCTACAGGGCAGAAGTAAAAATCATAAGGTTTAAAGCACTTTGCTTCTGAACTAATTAAATATATATAATGTCCTGATTTAGATGATAGTTTATGTTTACAACAAAAAAAAATATATCTACAGCTGCTAGCAAGGTACCAAGGAAACCAGTAATACGGGATTAGAAATGGCTGCCAGTTGCAAGATACACACATTAGCTCATCAGTAATCAGTTATTTTTAACTCTGAAAACCAGTACGTTAATATCCATCTGATATTTTGTGATTTAGTGTTGTGGCAAAAGTACCTGACACACCACTATCACATTGTTCTTTATAAAGAGAACATTATTTTGCTATGAAGAGTTTGTATTTTAAGGATTGGGGCTGGCCTCAGAAATGGATAACCTGGGTGACTGCACTAAAAATTCAGGGGAATCTCTCCTTCTTCCAGTCTCATTGAGGAGCTATCTTGTGAATCTGAAACGTTTGGCAGCAGTAGGTGAGGGAAGGAAGCAGGTGCTGCCTTTATTGTTGAAGCAATACTTCCTTCTGTGAAAATTCTGGCAATTTTTCTCACAGTCCCAACCTGATACCATGACGGCACTTCATAAGGCTGGGAAAGGAGGGAAAATGAGGAACTGAAATACAGAGTAAAACTAAAGATGATAGAACAGGGAAGAGAAAAAGATAACGCAATCAATGAAGAAAAAATGGATTTAGATGGGCAGGAAGGGAAATGATTCCAGAAAATAAAAGAAGGAGCATAAAAACGCAAGATTTTTTTTTTAATCCAGCCAGTCAGTCAGAGATATTGAGTGCTATTTCAAAAAAAAAAAAAGGCACCATGTAGGCAATCAGAAATGGAAATAGAAGTAGGAAAGACCACCCTAACTGGGGAAAAAAAAAAAAGCCTGTAGGCAAGAAAAAAAAAGCCTGTAGGCAAGAGATTTTTTGTTTGTTGTTTAAATAAAAGGGGGAGAGAGAGGAAAGTGTTCACACTCTTCTAGCTCAACACAGTGTCCCAACTGCAGTCATTTCTTGTGAACTTTCCAAGAAAGGCCCTTCAGACTCCTTTCTCCTAACACCCAAGTTTTCAGTTTCACAGCCTACATCAGACCAAGCATTCCTGCTTGATACATCCTCTTTTGTTTTGGTGTTTTTTTTCTCATCCTAAGCTATGCTTCACTTCTGCTGTGAGGCGGGAGTGCTGTCAGTGCCTATCTGCACATTCCCAGCCAGGCCTTGCTGCGGGAGGAGCCCTCGCGGAGCCCAAACAGGCCTTGGCCCTTCCCAGTTGAAGGAGGTTTCTGTGCGTTGCCTCCCCCCAGATTTACACCCCCACCCCCTGCACCACAGGCATGTAGAGAACCTGATTTGGGCCCAGCTTGCCCCTAGCAGCAGGAACACCGAATGCAGGGGGGTACCAATGCCAGCTCACTCAGGGCAGTGTTTTCTCAAGGCCCAGACCTGCTGGGAACTTCATATTTATTAATACATCCAAAATGTCACTCCAGTCTTAACCATGGCTAAATGCTGTAGATTGTATTGTGAAGGACTTGATCTGTTTACTATGAAACCATTGTAATTTCTGCTTCCGTGTTTCCTTTACAGAAGTACTCCTGGATGTTCCATGATAACCTTATTCTGTGAAAGTACATGCAAACTGTAGAGTGTATATATTGTGTTGTTATACGAGGTCCACGGATGGTACACTCTGTTCCATGGCTTATGCCAGAGCAAACTTCAGCTGTTAAATCCTGAAAGATACCTCGAAGCACAGTTTCCTCACCTACTGATTTGCCATATTATTTACCACATTCAGTCTTTCCTGTCTTCTTTTATGTGCAGTCTGATCATACTAAAGCCTGATTACAACAGTAATTTTGTGAGGATAAATAAGGGGTTTTCCACATCTCAGTTCATTTAACTGTTAACTTATTTAAATGTCTGCAGTTTTTCCAGAGAGATCTGTAAGTTTAAAGTCATATCCAAAATTTTAAAACTTACAAGTTTGGGTTTTTTTTTTTTAAGGCTTTTCTTTCTTTTTGCTAATGGTTTACGGTGCCTTTCTTGCCTTTCATACAAAGCCTCCCACTGACCTAAGCGTAAACCCGCACCTAGGCTCAGTTAAGGAGCGAGAGAGAGGACACGCAGCAGCTGTGTGTCAGTGACAAAACTCCCCTCCCCTCCTTGACAAGATCAAATAATCGAAGCATCATTAATTGGACTCCGCTCTTCCACCTTCACCTGCATGAGCAGGTGGTTGCACCCCCATTGAGCCCAGGAGGCGTCGATGGGAGAACTGAGCCCTGGCCCTGCCTGTACGGGTTCCGTACACAAACAGGCCTTGGGCTTGGCTGATCATTTATCTCACGGAAACTTGGTATTTTTGCCTTAAATGACATGCTTGAGTCCTTCTAATTTTAAGTTAATTTATTTAATACAATTTTGTGCACAAAAGAATTAATTCTATAAATTATGTATGAAAATGTTAATGTCTTTACAAAGTACTAATAAATCCAGAAGATCGTATCTTTTCAAATTATGGTTTAAAATCCTAGTTTTTTTCTTTTATGCTCACCATTATTATTTTTGTAGCTGCAAGTCTTGTCTTATAGGAATTTTTTAACATAATATTGATAGAAAACAGAAAAAATAGTGAATATATGAAACTCTGGAGAGGAAGAATTGTTTGTTTGGGGTTTTATAAGCTTTGCTCATATTTCCTTATTAGGAGTTTCCTATTTCTATGCTCTCTCTTTAAAAGACAGTGTCATGATTGACAGTCATTCATTAGTTTCACAAAAGAAGGAGCTGTCTGGCTTTTCAAGTCTTGTCCTGAGCTGCTTATTAAAGTCCAGCTCATGAGAGCTAATAAGAATTGCTCATGAGTAGGGACAAAGGACATTTTTTTTCTGATTTACAATCCACTTGAGGATTGTTGAAGAGAGAATTTGAACTTAAGTAAGAGCTTCAGGAATTAAGCCTTATCTGAATAACTGTTTTCTGATCAGCTTGTTTCTTGTACCTGATTGAAGAGAGAACTGAAAAGAATAGTTTTGATTATTATTATTTGTTTTAAAAATTGTATTTGGTCCTGGCTTATATGATCTATACTTTTTATTTAAATATTAATATAGTGTTTTAGCCTAGGGTTCAAGATTGCAAAGATCATACACTTTCATTCACAGTGCCCACAGTTGTTCCATATGTTTTTGAGATAATCCTACTTAGAGTGACTGCTCTCATTCTAGTATGGTGATGAGTAATTCACCTGCTCTTCTGTGACGAGTCAAATCATACTGAATTGCTGATGTATAGTAGAACATCTGATGTACAGCAGTATTTCTGGATTGGAACCTGCAATCCTTACTCAAGCAAAAATTCTATGGAATTCATTCATTCTGTGGAATTCGGGATTTTTTCTTGAATCGGGAGCTCAGATTCAAATCCTTATTTTGTTGGGCATCTGTTTAAAGTGAAAATGGTAATATTCCAGTTATTTCCTGAGGAAACTAATACTTAGCTGAATTTACCCATGTCACATTGACTATATAAAAAACAACGCACAAAGTATTGATGTAAAAAGGGAAGAAGGGACATTTTTTAAAAAGCACAGAGAAAAGAAGAATAATCAGAAAAGAGGAGTAAGCAGGAAAAGAAAATATAACAGCAAATGAACGAAAAAAGTGTTTAAACACCTGAGGCTAAATTCATCCTTGGATGGCTTCACTGACTTCAAAGAATTCACTGCCCAACTGGGTGAAGTTCAGCCTCCATTGGGATGATCAGGCTCAGTTCCACCCACCTTGAAGGAACTGAACCCACCTATACCAGGAATGAACTTGCCTCTCTGGGACAACTTTTATCCTGACTCATATGTCATGCAATCCTTTTGGATTCATTAGGTTGAATGAAATACAGGTCAGAAAAGAATTTGCCCCAGATATTTCTGCTTCACTTTTTTTTTTTTTCCAAGTGTGTTAATTGACTTAATTCAAATGGATTACAACATCACACAAAGTGCTGTCACTGTCTAAAAAGGTTAATTGGTTTTTGAAATAAGAATTGTCCCCTGCAGTGTCAGTGGAAGCATGTAATATTTTCTTGTTCATTCACCTAGGTGCAAATGTGGCCGTTCATTCTGCTGTGGCCACACGTTAAGATGATTCCAGACATATCCAATATCATCTGCTATTGCAAGCATTTTTTTACTACTTTGAAAGAAAAAAAGCCAGTTTCATAACAGGCTTAGAAGGCACGAAGGCTGCTTTCACTGACACTGCGACGACATTAGCCAGTACATTACAATGTTAATTGTAACTTCTTGACAAAGTTGAATCCATATTGTTGTTAATAAAAATGATTTGAAAAGTACAATGCTTACTGGGTTTTTTTTCCTTGCATAAATGATTGTATAGTGTAAGTACGTATCAGGCAAAAAAAAAAATTTAACTTGCTCGTTGTTTTCCTTTTGAAGTTTTGTAATTTTTTTATTAAATGGACCAAAACATCACGAAGGAAGTTTGCTAGAATAAAACATGCACAAACTAGTCTGATATATTCAGTTTCTGGTAACTGTTTACAGCAGAGTTCACTGAAACTTCAGATGTTCCAGCACCTCTATGAAAATTAATTTGGAAGTTATTATTACCTCCCCTGTTAGATAAACAGGAATTGATTCAGGATTGGCAACCAGGGTCCTGTGTGAGGAGCATGATTCCTACGGGATGGTCCATCTGCTACCTCAGTTTAACTTGAAGCGTAGGTGAAGCCCTTTCCTCTGTGCTGAATCATGAAAGTTGCTCTAGAATGCTACTGCACCAAACCTACTGCCTTCTTTCTTCACCGTGCTCTTCCTGCAGTCCTGCTGAAGATAAGCTTTAGTATTTGCGTGTAAAGTACCCAATATAGTGAGACTATTCTTGTGGTGAAGTTACTGCCTCCTTGGAGGCCGAAAAATCAGAGCAAACTATTTCCTTGTATAGGTGACCCCCTACCTCTCTGATGAACGTAATCCTAGATATTAAAATATAGAGATGTGTCTCCAGAAAGGCATATTTTCTGTGCCAGCCATTCGTACCCACAGGTTATGTGAATACTGCAAAGCTCTGCCTAAAAGTAAACACGGGACAAGAAAAAAGGCAAATGTATGCATGCTCTTCTTGCATTAAACCAGGACATCTTGCTTCATGTGTGCACAGAGGAGGTAGGGAAGGGTGAGAAGGCAGCAGTGTGAAGTTTTTTGTTACCCTGCAGGTCAGATCGGCCCAGGACAGGCAGCAATGTGCATCCGTACAGGCACACACATAAACGTTCACCGCTCGCCTCTGTGCGCTAGGAGTCCAGGACTGTGCATAAAAGGCAAATTTAAACCGTCCTTTAGATTTTCAACATAATTGATTGAAGGGGAAGTGGGTGATGTTAGTTCTTTCTTAGTTTGTTGGGGGTTTTTTTCACTATTTTTTCACTGTGACAGTGACCGAGCACTGGCGCAGGTTGCCCAGGGAGGCCATGGAGTCTCTGCCCTTGGGAGATACTCAGAGGCCACCTGGACATGGCTCTTGGCAGCCCTGCTTGAGCAGCGGCTTGGACAAGCATGGATTGTCAGTCTCTTCTCCCAAGTAGCAAGTGATAGGACAAGAGGAAATGGCCTGAAGTTGCCCCAGGGGAGGTTTAGATTGGATATTAGGAAAAAATTCTTCCTGGAAAGGGTTGTCGGGCATTGGAACAGGCTGCCCAGGGAAGTGGTGGAATCGCCATCCCTGGAGGTGTTTAAAAGGCACATAGCTTAAGCTGTTAAGGACATGATTTAGTGCTAGAGTTAGGTTATGGTTGGACCCTATGATCTGGAGGCTTTTCCAACCAAAATGATTCTGATTCAGTGCCCTCCAGCGGTCCCTTCAACCTCACCCATTCTTCATTCCTTTCCCAATACTGTATCAGCTTTAGTACATTCAACCATACTAAAATCTTCATTAAATCATCATGAAAGCTTAATTTGAGATTAAACATCAAGACTTCCCTAAAAAATTCAGACCAGCATGTATCAGCAAGACACAGACACCGAGCAGAATTACCCCGTGCCACCCTCACCCCCCCCTGCCCGAGGCTGCCCCTTTGTCGCCGGGGCTTCCCACACCTCCAGGACCAAGTTCTTGCCCCTCCCGTCCTCGAACAGCGCCTCCTCCTGCTCCTCCGTGGAGCCCACGCAGGGCTGCCCCGAGGCGGGCAGAGGAGAAGGGAGGAACGCGGTCCCCATTCCCGCCGCCCCCAGCGCCCGCGCAGCCACCGCGCCTGAGCGCGGCCCCGGCCGGTTCTCCCATCCCCGAGCGCCCTCGCCGAACTAGCCAATCACTGCTTAGAGAGCGGCCCGCCCTGGCCAATCAGCGCGCCGCTAGTCTAAGGCGCGCCAAGGTTCCTCCGCGTGTGCCGCGCGCGCGGCAGCCGTTATGTCTGACTGGGAGAGCGGCGGCGATGAGGACACGGGCGGTGATGCCGGCGCCGGGCGTGTGTGGCAGCCGCCGGCGAGCCCTCCGCAGGACTGCGCCTCCATCGAGAGCGGCGGGGAACGAAGGAGCACGGAGTGGCGGCGGGAGGCGGCGGCGGCCGGTCTCGGAAGGGAGGAGTGGGAGCCTCGAGGCGCTGAAGGCTCCCGCGGCCTGAGGGAGGCAGCGCGGCAGCCGCCGCCCCGAGCCGCCGCCGGCCAAGCGCGGGACGCCGCGGCGCCTCTCTGCTTCCACCTCGATAACGCCCTGGTCGGGGCTCTCATAGGTAATAACGGCCGCACCCCCGCCCGCGGGTGCTCGGCCCGCTGAGGGGCGCGGGTGAGGGAGGAGGAGAGGACCTGGCGCGGAGAGACTGTTCGTGCGCCCCCCCTCCTCTGTGCCCCGAGGAGCTGCCGCGCTGCCCCAGGCCCTGTAAGGGCCCCAGCCCCTTCTGACCCCGTCACATCTTTGGCAGGGTGCTGGCTGAAGCGTGGAGTGCCCCCATCGCCAGGGCAGCTGAGCTTTTCCTCCCCAAAGTGGTCGGGCTGTCTGTCTGTCGTGGCCGGCCGGCTGTAAGTGGGCCGAAGCCCCGCTCCATTAAGATGGAGGAAGAGTGGCTCTCTCTTGAGCTGGTTTTGCTGCTCCATCTCTTCAACTGTGGCGCCACCCTCCGTGTGCATCTTGTGTTTGGTTAATTGCCAAAAAAGTTACCTGCATTTTCCAACAGTTTGGTGTCACAGGTTCCTTTATTTGTGGCTGCGTGCGCTTATATGAATCACACAGAATCACAGAATGTTAGGGATTGGAAGGGACCTTGGAAGATCATCTAGTCCAATCCCTCCGGCTGGAGCAGGAACACCCAGATGAGGTTACACAGAAAGGTGTCCAGGCAGGTTTTGAATGTCTCCAGAGAAGGAGACAGGTCTCAGGTTTTGCTCACAACCAAAATACTTACAGTTACCATGTGTGGTTTTTGACAGTTTGGCCCAAATCTCTGTAATACCAGCAGTGTATCTTTGTCACAGGTCGGGGCGGAACTAAAATAAGAGAACTTGAGGATTCTTCAGGTTCCAGGATAAAGGTAACATACGCTGTGTGTCATCCCGGCCTGGACTCTGTTGGCAACATTTGGTTTTGCTTCCACGTAAACCATAGCTACTGCAGCAAGCTGGTGTTGCAAGAGCTGTAATAGTTCTACTCTTTTACAAGAACTGGTAAAAAGGAAGTGGAATTGAGGGTGCAACTTGCATACTGTATGAAAGTAGGAAAAGCTTACTGATTTTTTTTTTTTCCCTTAAGTAGGCATTTATTCCCATTTAATTTAGAAAGGGAATTAAAGGGCCTTTTCCTGGGAAGATAAGTTAGAATTCAGGAAAAAAAAATCAAATATTGTTTTCAGGATCTGTTCTTAAATAATGTTTGTCTTTGCAACATTAAAAAAAAAAACTCAGCAAGGTTTTATGAACATAGGTTATAAAAGGAACCTATGAAGCCGAAGTAAAGATTTTTGGCAGTGTTGCTGTGCAAAACAAAGCCAAGATGTTGATTGATGACGCTGTTACGAGATCTGGACAAAACTATGTTAGAGGTGGGACTGAGAGAGGTAAGAAAAGTTGGTTTTGAGGCGGGGGGGGAAACCTATGGATTGTCTTTCCATGTATTTGGTAGTTTGCTGGAGTGTTTTTATATTGTTAGTATTTTACCAAAGTGAATTAAATTTCACTTTGTTCTTGGACAATGGCATAGCACCTTAAAACAGTATATCTAGACATCTTCCTTTCTCAGCTGGGAACGGTTCTGCCCTCAAACTGAATGGTTTGGGTTGGAAGGGACCTTAAAGATCATCTTGTCCAATCCCTCTGCCATGGGCAGGGCCACCTTCCACTAGACCAGGTTGCTCACAGCCCCATCCAGCCTGGCCTTGAACACTTCCAGGGATGGGGCATCCCCAGCTTCTGTGGGTCAGACTGCTAGAGTTCTGTGAAAATCTGTTCCTGTGTGGTTTCAACAATTTTAATGAATGCACAATGTTGTACTAATTGCTTTCTTGTATTATCAGTCTTATTCCCCCAAAATACAAGTGTAGCTTCTAGTTTAAGTTTTAATGTAGTATCTGTGCAGCATTAAAATTCAATAAGCTTTTATAAATGTAGTCTATAGAGCAAACGTACTGGTTACAGCATGGGTGATGCTGACTTCTTACTACTTTCATGGGAAGTTAGCATTTGAGATTTGATGTTGTACATCATGCCTCACTTTACTAGGGTTTATTATGCTAACTTTGTCTGTTACGTGGATATGTAACTAATGATTCTGTGTTAAGATGCTGCTTATGTTATTGGCATTTGTCGTGGATATGCTCCCAGCGACTTTTTGCACAGGCAAACAACATCCATAGTTGTTGATCTGAGACACTGACGAAGAAGAAGGGATCTGAGAGTCGTGTTCCAGTGTTAGAATAAGGAATGGAGTGCTAGTGAGTTATGATTTTAGAAGTGCCCCAGAAAGTGGATGAGTATGGTTCAAGAGGCTAGAAATAGTTCACACTTCCTTAGTATGTCTGACTGTGTCTTTGCTGTGTTTCCTGCTTTTCCACTAATATATAATTATGTTGCCATTTCTACCTTTCCCAAGAAGTGTTAACCTCGTTAAAAAAAAAAAAAAAGGGTGTAGAGTATAACTACACTGAGACGTTATCGTGGTGACATTGGATGCTTTAGAAGTAAACCTTGCTCTTCTAACTGTTATAAATAAAGCTGTCTGCATATCATCTACTGGGTTCACAAGTTTTTGAAAAACCTGCTGCACTGCAAGCCTTATTTATAGCCTTGAGTAGCTAAAGACATTGAATGCTTCTTTTTTATCAGAACTGGATTTGTACAGGTTTTACCGATGTTTTGGGCTAAGACCTAGGAAAGAATTTTCTATTTAAATGCTTCATGTATATTCAAAATCACATAAGAGGCCTTACAATAGAAAAATAAGGAGGGAGGGGGCTCTCCACCACCATCCAACAGATTCCATGAAACAGCAGCATTTTGGTACTAATTCTGCAGGAAAAAGCTTGGACATTATCAAGCCTGAAACTAACCGAAACAAAATGGTGATTGACTGGGCCTCTCTTCGTGAAAACAAAGCTAAATATGAAGCTATGAAGTGGGCAGGTTAGTTTTACAGTTTTGATTGTATGGTACTTATCGGTTCGTATGATAAATCTGTTGAATGCTTAAACACTTTCAATTTTTGCTTTGAGATGACTGAGTCTTTCAGTGTTGCAATTAGTTAAGTATTTTCAGTGAAGCGACCATGTCAGCCTTTGTTAGCACAGTCATGGAGGACACTGTGGTAGCTGCATGAAGACTTAAACTTACTACTCAATTGGTATTGTGAGTTCACCCTTTGAAAATACTGTTGTTTTGTATGTGGTCACAGCAAAAATCTGAGAATTGTTAAATATTACACTATATATTTTACCCTGTTTCACCGAAAACAAGACCTAGCATGGTTTTTCAGGATTTTTGAGGATGCTTGAAATATAAGCCCTACTCCAAAAATAAGCCCTAGTTACAGTTCATTTAAAAAGTCAATTTAAATAGTGTCCAGGCAGCTATACATGTAAAAAAAGTAAGCATCTTTTGGAGTAAAAATTAATATCGACCCCGTCTTATTTTCGGGGAAACAGGGTAGTAGAAATTACTTTAGAACTTCAAATGTGGGAAAGTGGTTCTTGTGCAGATATTAAGTGTTTGTCTAACTTTAATCTTTTACATGAACAACAATATTCCTCTACTGTTTTTGACTAGTCTCCTAGTACAAGGCACTGTCTGGGGTTTGGGATTTCCATCGTGAGCTTTAGCAGACTTACCCTGAATCTGTAGCATTTCTTACTGACTCAAGTTTACTTTTTCTGATTGCTGAAGACTTGCCTCCAATTGAGAAAAACTTCTATAAAGAATCCTCAAGGACTGCATCTATGTCACAAGAAGAAGTGCAGCGATGGCGGTAAGATCATTTATATAGGCTGTCATCTCCTTAGCAAAAATCACTACTAAGGTATAAAGCCCAGAAAATGAGAGATGAAATATTGAGACAGAAACATTGATGTTAGTGTCCTGTAGTAAGTTAGATCTTCTTATTAATTAAACAATAACTAGTAGATGAGATGTTATTAGTCGCTTGGAAAATTAACTTTAGGGATTACCTACTTCTCTAGAAGTGTTTGATCTAGTTAACTTTTGGAAGAGAAAAAAAATCAAGACAGTTCATTGGCTTTTGGCTGTTTCTTTGCATTTCATGCGACAGCATGTTCACGTTTTCTAGGTCCTTCTGAGTATTAGTGGTCACATGTTGAATACGTCTTGGCTGCCATTTTTTTCCCATGTGTTTTAGTCAAATACCATCTTCAAAACATATTTCAACTTCTATTGCTGTTGTCTTCCTGTCTGTCTAGCTATCTTGTCTTTGCAAGTACATCCTGGTGAGTACACACCTCATTTAACAGCATCCATTCATTTTGATCCAGCAGTCTACATCATTACTCTGCAAGAAAAGCAGATTGTCTGTTTCTGTGATTCTGTTCAGGCCCTGGTAGCAGTTTCAACCCTTTTCAGTAGTTCTAATGAAACTGATGAACATTCTTGAAGTGTTACCTTTTACTACTTATCTTTTTGCGTGGTGTCTGTGTTTTCTGCTGCCTGCCCACCAAAAAAACCTTGCCACAGTAAGCAAAGCATGGAATTGACACCTGTTTCCTTGAAGTATATATACATGTTATTGTTAGAGCTAGTCAAGAGCAACAGAACATTGTTCTGTAGGTTCAGAACATGCATTGAGAGTGATAAAGGAATGTTTTTCCTTTTTCATCTAATCTGTTTGCTTTAAGGAAAAAAGGCAGTAATTGAAAAAAAAAATTTTTGTAAACATGAGGAGAGGTTGAATTACCCATTCTTTTCCCAGCCCACACCCTGCTTGAAGTAAACCTATTTGCTGAAGGGAATCTTCAGAAGAGTACAGGACTGGAACCAAGATAAACTACTAGTGCATATTAATACCTCTTAATTGGGTGGAGCATCAGAATCTCAGTTTTTAATATAGCTTCTTGTGTGCATTGTTGTGTTTTGGGTTTTGTTTGTGTCTTTTGGAAGGTATTTTGGTTGGTTTGGGTTTTTTGTTTGTTTGCTTTTTTTTTGACCTTGTCTTACTGACTGGTTATTTTTTTCTAAACTGTTCTGTATGCATTTTCTAGAGCATCCAGGGAGCCGCTCTGAACATATTTTGGGAAGGCTTTTGTCAGAATATGGGGTTCTGACAAAAACGTCTGATCCATTCCTATGAGTTCTAGGTTGTCTTTATGCTTAAAAATGTGACACAGTTATTTAATTTGTAATATAATATAATTGAAGTCTGATGTGACAGGACTGCAGTTCATGTTAATATCCATATATAACTTCAAATTAGTCATTCTTAAGAAAGAATGGTAATTAATGCCTCCAGGACAATTGTTTCTATAGCAAGCCTTTCTTAAAAGTTAGAAGAATAGTTCTAAGTCTCATTTGCGAACCCGAACTTTTGTTCTTCCAGGAGTTTAAAAAAAAGAGTCAGAAAGGCAGTATTTTGTGTTAGCTCTACTTTTTCAGATAATGAGACTTTAAAGTAATTGAACTTCTTCTATACAGGAAAGAAAATAATAACATAATTTGTGATGACTTAAAAGAAGGTGAAAAGCGCTGCATTCCCAATCCTGTTTGTAAATTTGAAGATGTCTTTGAGCATTATCCTGATATTATGGCTAATATAAGAAAAGTTGGTTTTCAAAAGCCTACACCAATTCAGGTACTTCTTCAATTTTGATGACTCTTTAACTGAAGCTTAAGAGAAAAGTACATTTAAGTATTTGCTGTTTTATGTTAGTCCCAGGCATGGCCGATCATACTCCAAGGAATTGACCTTATTGGCATCGCACAGACTGGTACCGGGAAAACATTAGCGTACTTAATACCTGGATTCATTCATTTGACTTCACAGCCAATGTAAGGACTGCTCACATGTCTGACTTGTTTAGGTGTGGATAATTCCCCCCACCCCCATGCGATGGTTTTCTAGTAAAGAAGATAATAAACCATAAATTGGAAAAAAAAAAATAAACCTGGTGGAATACGAACCAAATTTGTCACCACAGATTCCGTTAGGAGCAGTGTACTGAGGAAGTCTAGAACAGTATAAAAGTATTCAATGTCAGATGTGATGGACTTTGCCTAGCCTCATGTACTTACATTCTAAAGACGCTTTATTGCAGATCCAAAGATCAGCGCGGGGGGCCAGGAATGTTAGTCCTTGCTCCCACTCGAGAACTGGCACTTCAGGTAGAGACAGAGTGTTCAAAGTACTCATACAGAGGAATTAAAAGGTAATCTTACTGCTTACTTGCTTTTTAAGTATTTTTTTTCCTACCACTTGTGGCTTAATTCACCTACTAAAATAATTGCATTTACTAAGAGGGGAGGGGAAGGTTGTAAAATTTTCACAGTTTTGAGAGTGCCTGTTTTGAATGCTCTTATAGTGGAAATCTATTTCTTATATAGCTGGAGTTCTGTGTATTGTAGCTTTGTCTGTTGCTTCTTGTCCTTCTGTGTGGACAGCTGAGAAGAGTCTGACTGTCTTCTTGGCACCTTGTAGACAGCAATAAGATCTCCTTGAGCCTTGTCCTCTTCAGGCTGAACAAGCCTTGTTACCAGTTCCTCACATCATGTGCTCCATCCTCTTGACCATCTCAGTTGATGCTCCAGTGTGGATATGTCTGTTTTGTAATAGAGACGAGGGATAAAAAAAAAAAACCCAGATATTGTGCTTGAGGTGTGGTCTTACAAGGACTGAATAAAGGGGAATAATGAGTTCTCTTACCCTGCTGGCTACCTTCTCCATTATACACAGCTGGATTTCTTTTCTCTGGGGTTACACCGCTGAGTAATGTTCAGTTTCTTGCCCACCCAAGTCTTTTCTGCAAAGCCATCTTCTGGCATGTTGGCCCTCAGCCATATGGTAGTTCATCTGCATTCTTCTTAAACTTCATGGGGTTCCTGTCAGCCCATTTGTCTAGCTTCTGAGTAACAGCTTGGCCCTCTAGTGTATCAATCACTCCCCCAATTTGGTTTCATCCACAAATGGGCTGAGAGTGCAGGTCTTCATTTAAGCTATTAAACAGACATTACTGTCCTCCAAAACTTAGTTTTAGGGCTCTCTGGTAACTGCACAGATTTGAGAATTAGTCTTGTAGTCATCAAATACTGAAATGCGTGTTCTGCTTCCTTCCCCAAAATACTAAGGACTTTTACAGAGTGTGTTCAGTTTGTGTGTAAGTCTAACACCTTATCGAGTGAGTTGATGGTTTTAACAGCAAAACGTCTGAGTTTGATGGTACTGTTTAGAAAACCATGCATCCTTTCCTATGTTAATCTATTTTTTTGGTGCGGATATTTTCAGAACAACCCAAAACATTCTTGTGGCTTAATAGCTATCTTCCTTTCACAATTACTTTCACTGCAGTTTCAGCAGAAAGCTATTGCTGAATTGTTGAGAAAGTATCATTCCCTTTTAAGTCCATTATTTAATGTGATACTGTCAGTCACACTTACTGTATTCCTTCCTCTTGGTAATACCAGATGATACTTTTTAAAATGAAGCAACATGGTGGCATTTATTTGAAAAAGATTGACTTTAGTTGAACTTTAATACACTGCTTCTGTAAAACATTTTGTTTTTCAGTATTTGTATATATGGTGGTGGGGACCGAAAAGGACAGATAGACGTGGTTACCAAAGGTGTGGATATTGTTATTGCTACTCCTGGCAGACTGAATGATCTTCAAATGAACAACTTTATAAATTTGAAGAGCATAACATACTTGGCAAGTAGCTGATATGGAATGACTAATGCACCAGTTGGGAAATGGTTGACTTAGTGGGAACTTAAGCTTTAATTAAAAGTTGTCTTTAAATTTTTTAAGTCTTAATTACAATACATCTTAACACTGAGATTGATGTTGGAAGGATGGTTCATAGTTACTGTAACTGCATTCTAGATGTGGAATAATCCCTAGAAAATAAAATAGGCTTTTAGCACAGGAAGCATTTAAAAAAATGCTAAATTGTTACCTCGTATTAATAAGTTTGCTGTTTTAAAGTTCATTTTGTCAGGATCAGTTATTAATGGATGAAATGCCTTTCCGAAGTTGATTTGTCCTTTTCTTTTAAAGGTTACCAGTGACTCAAGTTCTAATAAGAACTTGTGCAGTAAGCACCAGAGTTGCAAGCAGTTAGATATTTAAACGTTTGAGTGACTTTCTTTTGATCTCAGTGGGAAAACAGCCAAGTAAACATTAGGAAACCTTATGTCTTCATTCTTGCCTTTTGCTGTGCTGGACACTTTAAATGGTTGCTATTTTGTAAAATACTTTCATATATTCAAATTATTTCTGAATTGTCTGTTTAACTGGTGACTTGTTGCCCAGTTTGACAAGTTGGCCTGCTTTCCCTTCCTTACCGCCAGCCCCACTCCCCTCTATGGGTTAAACACTCATTATGCTGTTGCAAGTTAGCTCCATTTCTAGTAATAGTTGTGAGGCCAGTGGTGCTGTAGTATCATTAGAAATTTGGCCATCTGGAAAAAAATATTGGAAGACAGGAAAGTAGCCTCATGTAGAAGAGTAACATGTAGTTGCTAAGCAGGAGGAAAAAAGGCCTGAAAACCTTCTTTCTGAGAACTATAGAAACGTTAGTAATCTTCCTCTACCAAGGTGAAGTATAGTCATACTACCAGTGCACACTGCTTTAGAAAGCAAAGAATATATATGTAACCAAAATTGGATGTTTCAGTATGTGCAGGATATACTGTAGTATGACATTGCTAAAAAGAATTAGCTATCAAATTGAAAAATATGATAATGTAAAGCAGGAGAAAAATATTTGTTGTTGTACCGTCAGCAGTTAAATATTTTCAGAAGATTGAAACCGATGCAAGGACCATGTTTTGCAAAGTGGTTTATGTCTCATGTCTCAGGCTTTCAGGAAATGCTGGGCTGCTTTAGGTCCCATACAAAAAGCTGGACATCCAAACATTTTTTTAATGTTACCATATATTTTTCCTTATGGTTTCTTGTACTGTTTAATATAAAAGATGCTTTGTATTTCCACAGCTTCGTTGACAATTTTCAGCCAACAAATAATTTAATCTTGCAGCCCTATTTCAGAGAAAAGAGAAGGATATTAGATTTTAACTTTAACACCTTAGATGAAGAATGTTCTTCGTTGAAGAGCTTCATTTACAGTTTTCATTTAAATACATTGATGAGTCTTGTGAACGGTCCCAAAGTGCACTGACTATTTTTTGCTGGTATTGTGTAACTGTTTCCCAAGGGACTTCCAGGATCAGAGACTGGGATGCAATTGTGGGTTTAAAACCAACAACAACAACAAAACACCTCCATTTGAGTTAGTTATATTTGAATATACACTGTGGACAAGGTGAATTGGAGGCAGGGAATTTGTCGTCTTGCCTGACAGTGCCACCAAGTTAGTTGCGGTCTTGATTCAGATTTTTAGGAACATGTTTATTCAAGATAGGCTGCTGGTTTTCATTATTTCAGAAAAAAAACCTGGGAAATTCTGTTATATATGGCCATTTGATTGTTTACTATACAAGTCATTTGAAGATTGCTTTCTGTTTTGCTGTGTTCAGTGTAAATCAGTATTCATTCATCAGCAATCTGAGTGCTTTTTTTTTTTTGACCGTATGCTCATGTATCAGAAGTAAGGAAATTGGAATTGTGCATGAATAATTGAGAAGCATTCAGGGCAAAGAGTATACTAAAAAAAAGTGTGTAAATCATGAAGTAGGATATAGAATGTAGATTGGACAAGTCCTTTTACTCTTAAAATTAAAAAAAAAAAGTTGTGTAAAACTTACCAATAACTGATTTTAAACAGAGGAAAGAAAATAATATTCACATGAAGAACTGGCTTGTGAGAATTTCTTGCCAAGAAGTAGAACTGAAATGAATAATATTTACAAACAAGTAAATGTATGTATGTAACAAGAAACATGGAGGGAGATTTAGCCTATAAACCAGGATCTGGCTGTGAAGCTTTCGGAAAAAAATAGTGCTAATATTTATCTTATATCCATTACAGCCTTTATTCCTTATTAAGCAGCTATCAGAAATAAGGAAAGTAAACTTCAGCTACTCTGAGCCATCTAAGACACATACTTACTTGCTTTCTTCTCCCTTTCCAGCTAAGTACCAGTGTGCTTAATAGCTTAGAAAGTTTCTGCTGCTGAAAGAGGTGTAGTAGCCAACTCTGTATTTAAAATTAGTAATGTTTCAGCCTTACTGTTGTATTAGAATCCAAGTAGTTAATGAAATTTCCAAAACATTCACAAGTGTGCTTGCATATTAAAAAAAAAAAAAAAAAATCAATTCCAAACAGTTGTACTCAGGCCTTCAACTCACTTGTTCACTTTTGGCTTTTTTACCAGATGAAATAAGTTTGAGCTCTGGGAGTTCTGCAGTGTCCTAGTGTCAGCCAAAGTGTACAGTCTGGCTTTTTTCCTCTGATGAGGAACTAATTCAATAACTGATATTTTGGTCTGGTATGAGATCTCTAACAAGGTAGAAATGAGATTTCCCCTTGAAATTGCCAAAAATCTATTGTTGAAAGTGTGTTGTGCAGGGTTGTGTCCCCTCCAGGCTTGGTTGTTTTTGATTTTGTTGTTTTTTTTAATTCTGTGCTTAGGTTTAGGCACCAACCAAACTATCATTCAAACAGTTGTTTCTTCTTCATTGACTTTTAAGTGCTCTTAAAGGTGCCATGGATTTTCTTGTTCTGCCTGCAAATGTTATTACCAAATGAAAAAGCTTCAGGGAAATTGGAGAGGTGAAATAGTTCAATCGGTTTTGCAATATGTTATAGAGTGCATTCTGCAATTAAAATTGTTACTATTAAAATGGTCTACAATGTAATGTCTTGCTGAAACCCTTACCTAAGGAACTAGATACAATAAATAACCTTGTTCTGAGCAGGTTTTAGATGAGGCTGACAGAATGCTGGATATGGGATTTGAACCTCAGATAATGAAGATCCTACTAGACGTGCGGCCTGACAGGCAAACTGTTATGACAAGGTGTGTGAACATAATAGTGCCCAGTACTAGAACACTGTAAGTGTAAGGTTATTGAACAACTAAACTTCAAAACAAATGTGTCAGTTTTATTAAGATTTTTACTAACCTAGATGGGAATGGCATCAGTTTTCTTTCTGACTCTGTCTAGTCAGTCCTATCGAGTCATTTGACAATTTTATTTTCATTTCTTACCCCTTTTGTGATGTTTTACATCAACTATAAAAAGAACTGAGTTCTTACCAAAAAGGAAGGTGTTCTGGGAGTGCTAGAATTTGCCATATCAACTTGAAATTCCAACTTCCACCTCTGTCTGGGACCCAAATGTGTACCCTAACTTTCTGATCAGTATGTGTGCTAGTCTGTACCCGGATTAATTTTGAAATTATGCAGCTTTTGGGATCTTAACAATAGAATATCCCACCAATAATTTTTGTTACTGTATTTTGCATTGGGGCCATCATTTTAGAGATAAACAAAGATTAGAAACTTGCTTATTAGGTATCACTGAACTACTAAACTCACTTTTGGCTTCATCGAAAAGACTCCATAACTGTTGCCTGCACTTTTAGCCTAGAAAATTATCTTAAAAGTTTGAGTGCTGTTTACTAATAACTTCTTAAGATTGTTCCTAAATGTTATATAAGCTCGCTACTGCTATTGCTTACTCAAGTGTTTCACTGGTGTATAAGAAGTAAAAGAAGAATGTGATGAAATTAATGGATTGGAGAAGGTTTTGCACTCTATTCTCACGTGTTTGTTTTCCTCTTCACTTCCTGTTTAGTGCTACTTGGCCTGATGGTGTTCGGCGCCTAGCGAAATCCTATCTGAAAAATCCTATGATTGTATATGTTGGCACTCTTGACTTAGCAGTAAGTTTTTCTGTTCAGGCTTGGGTTTCATTTGTTGGTTTTTTGTGGCTTTTTTTTTCTTTTTTCTTTTTTTTTTTTCCTTTGGGAGAAGAACCTGCAGTTAAACCAGGAAATATTTTGCTTGTAATTATAGGTAAGTAAATACATGTAACTTTAAAATCAATCCAAACTTTAAAAAACAACTCTGTATTATTCTTTTAAAACTTCGTTAAAAGTTTAGAAAGAACTAAAAAAAAAAAGTAGAAAACCTTTTTCTTATGTTTCTGTAACAAGATCAAGTTGAAGTTTGAATTTTGTACTTCACAGTGCCACATATTCTTGCCTGAACTGTTGTTTTTGTGGCCTTCACTTCTGTTCAGCAAGTTCTTGTTCCTTAGTTGCTTTTCCTTCTGAAGGTCTTTCTAATGCATACAGGTGCTGATCTGCATCTGTGTTTCTGAACTGCTGTTTTCCAAAGGGAGTGGACGCTCTACTAAACTCCTGGAGGGCACTTGTCTAGAGCAGGGGTTATATGTTAGAGTAAGAACTGTCTTTAAAGTCCAGAACTTCTAAGATGTAAATGTAGTTGCATACTTGTCATGCTTGTGCAGCTATGTGTAGTTGGCTTCAGTACTAGTAGAATTTATAGAAATAGTAGTTCTTCCAAGATCTCGGAATCCTGGTCCAGAGATCGCTTGGAGTTTGGTTCTTAAATTATGACATTTTCCTTGTCGGTTCCACCTTTTTAGTGATGGGGAATAAGAAAACTTGGTATCTAATTTCTAGGTAGAAATAGGGGGAAAATATACTTTTCATCTGTTCTGTTCAGAACTATGTTTTTGTTGAAGGGCATTACTTGTCGAAGACAGAAGATCAGAACTTGAAAAATATCAACTGCTATTGTAGGTCTCTTGTCTAACGGATTCGCCTCTTTTTATAGGTGCTTTTCTTAACTGAAGAGGTGACCTCTGGGGCAGGGGGAGGGTTCCCATGTGGATAGAGAATCTTTTGATGTATTTGGATTCTTCAGTCCTTGCTGCAAGATTATGATGCAGTGCCATGAGAACATCTAGACCTTTATACTACTTGTGTGGTATACCTTAGATATTCTGTGACAACCTTCAAATATAATGAAGTTTTTATTAACAAACTGTTGTTTGGAAGAGCTGGACAGAACTGATTGTTTCAAGTATATTACGGAATCTTTAAAAGCTTGTCCTTTCAAGTAAGACTGACATGGTTCCAGTTTACTCTGGATTAACATAAAATATACCCAAATTAAAGTACTTCAGTCTGGTTTTCACTAATATTAGGAATAATGATTTCATCTCACTAGTCTGCTAATCTGTACCCTCTAAATCTCTGCAAGTGTATGGTTTGGCACACTGATGAAAGATATTTTTTTACTGTTCTCCTAAATCAACTAGGAAGCAACAAATACATCTGCATTGTTTGAACTCCAAACTGATATATATTTTGGTTTTAATATAGTTTTTCATGGTGTCATGTTACTCGTTTTGTAATATTGTAATATGGAAATTAACAGAAAAAATATTATTCTAATCTGTTTCTACTTAACATCCCTTTGTGTTGTTCAACAGGCAGTAAATACAGTAAAACAGAGCGTTGTTGTTATCGCTGAGGAGGAAAAGAGAGCTTTCATGCAATACTTCATTGACTCTATGAAGCCAAAAGATAAAGTCATCATTTTTGTGGGAAAAAAAATTATGTATGTACTCTTTTCCCAGTATTTCATCTGTTTGTTTTTCCTAACAGAAATACTTGATAGTTTCTTAGTTCACATAACAATTACCAAGTGTAACAGCTCTTGTCAACAATGTGCTGGTGGTAGTAGTATTTTTTCTTTATATATTCATTCCTCCAGACAGACTGGTAGTTTGTATCCTTTTTAATATCAGTAGTGGTGGTGGTGGTAAGTCTCAATTTCACATAGTTACAGTAGATGTTAAGATTCTTGGGGATACATTAATGTGATGTACTGTTGACTTGCATATGCAGCTGGCGCATACAAGACCTGATTGGTGGGGGGTGGTCATTGTACCATGCCTGAGCTTTTTCAGTGAACAGCACAAAAATCATCTATAATTTCTTTCACATGAATGAAAGCAAACATTGATGTGGGGAATAGTTTTGATTCCATACTGCTTTACAGTAAATATCAGCTGTCCTATGTAGAGTTTTCCCCTTAGGGACACATTTAGCTTTTGTTGACACATTATAATACTACCTTTTGGATCTGAATCTGGATGCTTGGGTTTGGTTTTTGGTGGGTTGTTTTTTTGTTTGTTTTTCATTTTGAGAACCATTGTTTTGTTTAATCTTAGAGCTGATGACTTAGCAAGTGACTTTAGTCTCCAAGGAATTCCAGTACAGTCACTTCATGGTAACAGGGAACAGTGTGATCGAGAACAGGCTTTAGATGACTTCAAGACAGGTACGTTTGTACTTAAGTACTGGTTTGATTAGCCCAGGTCTTTAAAGCTTGTCACATGCAGAACTTTGTCTGTTTGTCAGTGCCATGTCTCTTCAGTACCATAGATATGAAAATATTAAAGAGCTCTGAATATGTCTGTTAATTTGAAAAAAAAAAAAAAAAAAAAAAAGGGAGTTAGTTTAAAGTAAGGCTTATTTCATATTTGAAATCTCTGGGGAAAACTCCAAATTGTGTTAGTCTACAGGGCAGTAAATTTAAGCATCAAATAGTGGTGCTTTTGGTGAAACGGTTTTGCTCTTGATGATGCCAGTAGGTTATACTTTGGGGTCATGTGATCACATGCTAATAAAACAAAGAGTAGTCCTATGATATAAGGATACTGGGTGATAATGTAGTTGTTGAAGTTTCTGTTCTTTTTGCAGACTCTTTCTATCAGCTAGGCATGTTTCTTGCTTCTCCTGCACCCTGCTGTTCTACTCATGAAATACCAATAATAGGAAAATGACATTTTGAGTGCTTACTTACCACCTTGTATTTGAAGCTAACTCAGTGTGACATGCAACAAATGTGTTTTTCCTTTTATATGTTAAGAATAAGTGCATTGTACACTAGAAGATTAATAGGCTGGAGTATATTTTCTGTTTATTCCATAAACTCCCATTCTCTCTGTACTTATTTTAGGCAAAGTCAGAATACTGGTAGCTACTGATTTGGCATCCCGTGGCCTTGATGTGCATGACATCACTCATGTTTTTAACTTTGACTTCCCTCGCAACATTGAAGAATATGTTCATAGAGTAGGTCGTACTGGAAGAGCAGGGTAAGTGTTTACAAGACAATAGTAATATATTATCAATATTTTATGCACTGCATAGGTGTTTCACTTGTCAAATACAAGAGCTACAGGTGATGTGGAGTGGGGGAGTGAAGTCTCCAGAGTCTATCAAGTATGTTTTAGATAATAACACACTGCTTTATGTTTTGAAATCAGTTCACTGTTAAATTTAAGGCAAACAACTTTTCCACTTTTCTTTTATTTCACTGAAGTGGGTGGGAACAAGGGATATTTGAAAGCTGGTTTAAATGTGGGGAAGAATTATAGTTCAAAACAACTTCCGTGTAGATATTTTGAAATGTCACTTCCTTGTTTGTCTCTTCATGAGCTGCTGAGTTGTTTAGTTTCCTAGAGAGCCCATAGGGGAAAAACAGATATAAATTCAGAGCTTTCAGCGTACCATGGTGGTGTAGTTTGGTGTTAGTACTTTTGAATGCTGCTTTCCCAGGTTGGCGTAAGTGTGGTGACTTTTTTTTTTTTCTCGTGTGTGTATTTATTTTAATTATTCTATGAATGTATGTCTCTTCATACTTAAATATGTTGCCTTATGCCTTTATTGTCTAAAAGTCTAAATTAGTTGTGCCCTTGCTCCATTTTAGGTGAATTGCCATATTCTGATCTTTATGAAAAGTTGCTTTCTGTCATGCGCAGAGTAAATACTCAAGCCAGTTATATCTACCAGTTCAATAATATTGCCTGCAGTACAATTTTTTGCTGAATAGGAAAAGCCCAGCAGCAGTTGTTTTGAAGATCAGCAGTTATTTCATTCCTTGTTTAGGCGTACTGGGGAGGCAGTAACGCTTGTCACCAAGAATGACTGGAGGGTTGCATCAGAGCTGATTGAAATTCTGGAAAGAGCAAACCAAGTAAGGATACATCTCACCGGGTAAGATTTGTATTGGTTCTGGGTTACCACCTGAAGGAGTTCATGAAGGTCTAAGCCTGTTTAGACCTTCCTTGGTGAGTGTTTGTAGTGCCTCAGGCAAAAAAATGGGTACTTAAGTCTCTCTTGTCCTGGATATCCTTAGCTGTATTTTACCTTACAGATGAGGCCCAGAAAAGAACCAGGAACTCTAATCAAAGCCTTCCATGTCCAAAGAAAAAGTGACTAACATACAGGCACATAGAGGTCTGCAGAGGAATGATAGGATCTATTTTTTTCATAGTATTTTATTCCAGTTGTATTTCACTTCTGGACATGTGTACCAATGTTCTTGTTTAGCAGTGTAAATATTGACAATATTTGTATCAGAAGAAACTCAACTATCAGTTTATTAGATTGGACAGTTGTGATATCTGACTGCACTTTTCCAAGCTATCTTTCTTACAGATGTTTGTAAATACTGTGGGAAATAGGACTAGAATGTGATTTGTTTCTTTATTTTAAGAAACTTTGATTTTTTTGCTATGGTAGCTGAGAAGCCAGAGTCAATTATGTTGCTGTTTCTTGCTGGAACAAGAAACAGTATTTTGCCTGATTTATATTAAACCCCTAGTTCATGTGCTGATTTGAGTTGAAATTTTTTTTTTTTCTTTTTTTTTTTATTTGGGGGGTGGGAGTTTGAGTACAAACTAAATTGCTTTACCTGAGACCTGTGGTTGTTGTAATGGATACTAACTCAAACAATAAACCCTGACTCAAGAACTTCAACTAAATCTTCATTTTATGACTCTACTTTGAAAGATGTTATGCCACTTATTGCAAACCTGATAAGATGCTTTTGAGGTAGGAAAAGGAAAAAAAAGAGTTGTCTCCTAATAATTTCCTAAAGTTGCAGGTTTTGCAGGGGGAGTTAGGCGGGGTTTTTTTTTGTTTGGTTGGTTTTGGGGACTTTTTGGTGTGTGTTTTTGCTGTTGGTTTTGTTTGGTTTGTTGGTTTTGATGTTTTGTTTTGGTTTGTTTGTTTTTTCATAAAATGTAAGAGTAATGTAACCAGTAATGATACTTTGAAGCCACTTAAATAGAATGTAGAGGTGGCTTGTTCTGTATTCCGAGTCAGCCGTTACCATCCATGCCTTGTCTCCTGCTGCAGATTGCGAAGTTCCCAAACTTCTTAAATGTGTGATAGTTCACCTGGCAACAGATCTCTGAGTTCAGAGGAGAAAAGAGCATCTCTGAATCCTTACTTGCATGGGTAACAGTTAGTCACAACGTGATTCTCAAATTTTTAGTTAAAGCTGGGGTTTTTTTTTTCCTCATGACAAAGAAAATATCAGCGCTTCAGTCTAAAGCATCATGTGAAAGGGAAGGAGAGCAACTGAGAACATGGTCTGAAGGTTCAGAATACTTCCATTTCAAAACAAGTAAGATGCATTTGTTAGCCAGGTGGTTTCCATGATTTTGAATATACAGGTAATCTCCCTAAAGAAAAGCAGCTACAACAGATTTATGTATCATACTGCAGGGATCTTTATGTATTAGCTTATTAAGAAGCATGGACAGATTTATTGGGGAATCAGATGGAAAGACACTGATCTCTAATACCAAGAAGAGTGTTACATATAAATTATTGCATCTTTATGCTTTTCTGTTTTCTCATTTGGACTATCATGCCTAGCTTATTTGTTTAGCAGATACACAGATTGTCTGTGTAAAAAATCTTAACAAACCACTACATGCTGCATATTGCCTCACTGAGATTTTCATGTTCCATATCTTGGCTCTTTCCCATTCTTTACTTGTACCTGCTCAAAAAACACTCCTGCAATAAATTGTTGCAATTTTAGTTGGAAGAAATTCTATTTCATGCTGTAGGAGAGGATCTGATCTGATACTGAGGAAGAAAATTATCCAGTGTTTCAACTGAAAACTGACTTTATCTCATTACTTGGATTTCTATTAATAGAAGTCTGTATTGACTTTCAGCGACAGAGGCATAATTTTTAACTTTATTTTTAAACAATGTCTAAAACTTATGCAAAAGCAGGAGTTCTGTGGACTCATGACAGTTGCCCAACAGCCAGGGCAGTTCTTTATCTGCAAGAGCAAATCAGCATATAAAAGATACATTCGCAAGCTGACACTCATGCCAGCTTAAGAAAAGTTGCTGATAGCCTTACTGAATTATAGAGCCCAACAAAAGAAGTTGGAACTGGAGGAACATACCCTCCTGCTCCACCAGGCCCTTTGTCCAGGTTGCATTTGCATTCTTCACCTGTTCAAGCATTGCCAGGTCTGGGCATTTCTAAGGAGACGTACAAGTATTTACATTTGTTTGCATTCTACTGTTTGTGCTGCATTTGTGCTACTCTAAGAGGGACAAACCACAGAGGCTGAGCGATGGCATGAATCCCATGCTTACACACACTGCATGAGCTTTCTCCTCGCTCTCTGATCAGGAAGCTGATTCTGGACTGGATATCTTTGACCTGCCACATGGCTACATGACGTAGCTGGTTGTTGGAGCAGCCTGGTCCTGATAAATGATCTAAAACTTTTCTGAGAGTAATCACCCACACTGCCTTTTACAGTAAACTTTGCATTAACATCTGCATTATGCCCGACCTGGTTTAAGACTTGTCGGACACTGTCTTTCTTCTATGATCTGTAAGAACAGTATATGTTGGGTTGGTTTTTTTTTTTCTTTCATTCAGTGATCAGTGTCACTCAACCTAGTAAAGTCTGTCTGTAATTCTGTACATCTGGCCTCAGTCCTTACAAATGTGAATAACTCTGAAGTGACAAGGTGTGTTGATCATACTGTTCACCTCCTTTTCCACATAATTACAAACATGCTGGAAAGCACCATGGATCTTGGTAAGACGCTCTTGTGACCTCCCAGTGGTGGGAGAACTGACTATTTTCTCCTGCCCTTCTTTTCTTGTCTTTTAGCTTTGTTTTACCCATGTGAGAACCCTTCCTATGGCAACGCTCTCTTTAAGTACCAAAGTTTCTCTTCAGAGGCTCTTAAAACTTCCAAAATGAATTTAATATCAATCATAACAGTGTAATATTAAACTAAATATATATATAGTATGGTATCACCTTTTGGTGTCATTGGACATTTTTTCCAGCTGTTCATTATCACTGAAAGATAAATTTCTATCTGAAATACAAATATTTAGCTGGTTTTATGTTGTCATCAGATATCATGATATTAGCATACATGTGTAATTGAAAATCCAGGGACACTGTGCTGATTTTCAGTATATTTCAGTATAATTTTATGTAAAAAGATGTCTATACATGTCTACAGAAGAGAGAATCTGCAAAGTGACAGGAGCCAGATAAATTAAAAAATCAAGTTTTGAAACACATAAACCAATAACATTTTTGTAAAGCAGTCTAAAAGTTTAGATCTATTTCAAACTGACCTTGTTCTTGTGCTGCTTTCTTATCAGGTAGTTCCCAATGATCTTATTGCAATGGCAAAAAGATACAAAGAATTTCAAATCAGAAGAGAAGTTGAAAAGGATATACGAAGACCTCAGAGAAAGCCCTCAAAATAACTAATCCCTTGAAGTTACTGGAACAAAGTAAGTGATTATAGTTACTGTTATCATGTGTGGGCTTGAATTTATAAGTTTAATTTCTCAGTTAATTGTTTTCTGTACCTGTCCCATTTAAATAAAATGCATTTTAAAAAGCAGCTTAGAAAACTGGATTAACTCTATACAGAAATAAATCTAGTTTTGTGCTTGGACGCTATTTTAACTTAAAAATTAATTTCATAATTTTTCTCTCGTGTGATGTTCATAACTTCTAAAGCCATTATCTACTGGTTACAAACAAATATTGTGGGTTTGTTTTATGGTTTTGTTTGTTTTTAGTTAAAAGCAGTATTAATATACATGAATGTAAAATATATTTTCCCTTTTATTTTCAGAGAACTGGACTAGTGAATGTGAACAATGTTTGTCAGTGTGGCTTCAAAATACTGTACTTTTGCATTGGTATGCCACATCTGCCAGTGGAATGCAGACGTATTTCCAAGGATAACTTACTTAAACCTGCTCTGTTTGCAGTAACTGATGATTGCTGAAACCAGTCTTGTTTGGGGTTTTTATTTTGTAACTTAACATTGAAAGGCATTTTTGTTAAGACTCTTGTCTCAAACTTTTTTTGAGAGAAGTCTGCATTTCCTAATGGAGGAGAGCACAAGTAGTATGTGTTTGTGGCTAACTGGAAAAATTTTTAAAAAATAAATTAAAAAAAACAGGCTCTGCTTTTGTTCTCACGGATGTAATTTTCTAGCTTAACAAGAGTTTACTACAGCAATGTTAACAGAGTCATGAATAAAAAAAGACATTTGAAGGTCAGGTTCTGTCACACAGACTCCTAATGACAATGGGATATGTTTTCAGTCTTTGGAAGTTATATGGGAAGGAGCTACTCCTTCATTTGATGCTTGGTCTGAACTTGTGTTTACTCGTGTCATATGATTAAATGAAAAACTAAGAAACTGAATCTAGTGAGATGAGAATATTTTATTAAAATTATTCTCTAAATGTTCTTCTGGCCTTCCATAATTTTTATTCCGCATAATTGAGGTGAAATCTGGGCATTATTTAAGACAGTAGGTTATTATTTGCCTTCAAAAAGGAGGCTAAAAATATGGACTCCCCATAGCTGTATTTACTTTACAGATGTATTTACTTTACAGCACAGGAAATATTATAATTATTATTCTTTCCTAACACGTGCTCTTCAACATAAGAAAAATAGAGCTGAATTCTGAGAATGTCCGATTCATGCTCCATTTTGGTTTTGATAACCTTTCACATGGAGACTCTTCCTCCTTGATATAGGCTGAAGATCAATTTCTTTCTACACAATTCACACAAATCCTTGTTGTCACAGTAACTTTTAGCCTGTTGCAGCACGTTAGATAATGATTGCTCCCCATCCAAAGTCCTGTGAAAAGGCTAATTTCCAAACAAATTCTGAAGACTCAGAAAAGATAAGTTATTTCAGGAACTTCATTTTATTTTGATACCATATTCTCAGCTCACTGTTGTTGGTGATTGTCCTCTGCAAAAGGTCTTCATCCACTCAGCTGATCTGGACACGTTGTTCTGGTTTATGTCAAAGTAATTCCAGTGGTTTTCTTTTGAATGCAAAAATGTATTTTGGATATTCTGCAGTGGATCTTCATTTTAAATAAAATTGTCAGTTTTCACTTTACCCAGTCACTGATGCCTTCATATTTGAAACCGCAGAAAGTACACGTGGTAGATTAACTATTGCAAATTCTTCTATATGTTTTTAGTATACCTTGAAGATATTTTACAGGTGACAACTGTATTTGGATAGGGAAGATAAATATTACTTTAAAAGTCCTATTTCTTTTAACAGTTAAGGCTGATAGGCATTTTTTACCACAGTGTTCTTGATTTTATTTTGGTTTTTTATAGTATCGGACTACTGAGGAGTAACTTAAGGTGCAGAACTTCTGGTTTTAAATATGCAAATTTACACAATTTGGTTTTACATAATTGTTGTAAACAATGTTTTTAAGACATTTCCTGAAATATTGGGAATCTGTTGTTCAATTGATGGTTTATTTGCCTTGAAAGGAAATCATAGCTCGCTTTATCTTCCAGGCTGAGCAAGTTGTATTGGGGAATAAAAAAGTGTGGCAGCTGAGACTTTTGCAGGCAATCCAGAAAATATCCCAGATACTTCTGAAAGCAGTGATCCAGGTCTCCCCAAGTCCAGTCTGTGTCATTTGGCCACATGACACAGCAGTGGAAAAAAGCAGTTTTGACATGATATGAACAGATTTTGTCCAACTCTTTTGGATGTTTCAGTTTCAGTTGCTCTAAAAGATACTTCAGAAGCTTAAGACAACTTTTCCTGTTGAATAAATAAGAATTTATTAGATACCTTCTACATAGTTCTCAATATGTATTTTAGATGGTTAAATATATATTATTCATGAAAACAATCAAAATGTTCTTTAATAGAATAATATTTTCAATAATGTTTTGAATAAAATCTGAGAATAAGTGCAGCAAGAGGCTGGATAATCCTCGAACTACTGCATATGAGGTCAGACTCTAATAATGAAGGATTTCCACTATAAACAGCAGGTTTTGAGCATGCACCGTGTTCACCAGTAGCAAAAGCGTTGGGCAGCAGCATGCTGAGGCAGTACAGGCTCCCAGCTGCAGGTGTTACCAGTGTAATGTGAATCTGAAGCACCACTGAAGATTTAAAGCTGCCCTTTTGGCTCAGATTTACACTGAGGGAAATGCACATCACAAGGGCAAGAGGTGTATATATAGTTTAATCCACTGCTAGGTGAGGGCACAGCATGTCTGATAATATTTGTAAAGCAAACACAAAGAATTATGTATTAGTTCTCTTGTGACTTGCTTGATTCAGTACAAGATGTAATTAAATAAACCAAGAAGCTGGTTTGCTGTTAAGGAGGTTCTGTACCTCACAGGGTATGGGGTCTTTGTCTTTGAAGAAATAGAGAAACCAGTTTTTATTGGACTGAAAAAATTACTTTATTCATCCTGATCCCATTTAGCAGTTCTTTTCTCACCATTGCTTACGAAATTGCCTTGGTATGAAGTGTAATTTTGCTCCCAAAGCTCAGAAAGCTGAGTCATCAGACTTTTAAGCTGGTTCTTCTAAACACAACTGAGTTTGGGAAAGATTATTTAACAAGTCACATCTTTTTGCTTTCTAAGGCAAGTCTGGAGTGTAACCCTGCAAGGTAATTTGTTTCCACTTCTCACTGAGTAAATGCAAGTCAGATCTTCAGCGAGTACACACAATGTTGTGCTGCTGTAGCACAATGATGCCTAAAAGCCTTATTCTTGCTCCTTATTATGAGTAAATAGTCTCAGACCAAATTCTTAAATGTTAAACTGAAATGGTGCTAGTGTGGCTCACACAGGCTTAAACTAAAATATTCATATGAAATACCAACCTGCAGCACTTTGGTCCATCAGATTCACAACACGTCTTTGAGCTGCCGTGGTTGTTCAGCATGGTCTTCTCAATATGTGAGAAAGAGAGTCGCCAGGTGTTTCCTAAAGTTGAGTAAAAGATCGTTAAAATTGTTACACAGCAGGAACTACTGGTGTCTATAACTAGGAAAAAGGAAAAAATACTTTGTAATGTACTTAATTTTAAATATCAGCAATTTCTTTGCACTTAAAAAACAACAAAAAAAAAGTAATTTGGTGACTACAATTGGTTATTTTGTCCTTAATTCCCCAGCTGGTCCACACAAAGACAATTACAATGTCATTCATGTAGGGTAGAGTTAATTGTTTGGATGCTTTAACTCTATTCTTAAGGATGTTTGGATTTGCTTTAAAATTAAGCTTAATTCTGAACTTTCTTGTACTTGTTGAACATGATTTGGGGAATTACACTAGTCACAGAAATCAACTACCTTTGAATTTCTATTCTGTGTTATTAGCCTTACTGTGTCACCATTCTGGTTTTGAATTAAAAAAATCTTCACCACTGATTTCAATTTCTTTGTGCAAGTAATGTGCCTGTGAATTTGTCTCGGGTAAGGTGACTGTTCTAAAGCATTTATTTGTGTTCTTCTGGTAACGTTTCTGAAAACAATGATGAACATAGCTCAACACCAGCAGTCATTTTTGCCTTCCTTAGCTAAGTTGGACTGTCTCCCTTGTCTGTTTGGTTCAGTTAATCTTTGCATTTCACTTTCACAGGAAGAGATAGCCCAGTAATGATTTGTCACTGTTAAGATGGGCATGCTAATTTAAAAAAATACCAGATTCTCTGAACTCTTTTTGCTGAAATCATCAGTTCTCATAATGCAATGACAAGTTGGGATGTTTCTGCAAACTAACATAGGCTTGGTATGACCCTGGTCTGGAGGAAGGGAAAAAAAAAAAGCAGCCTGTAGCCATACCAGAGTTCAACAAGAAATAATGTATCTTGCTAGAAAAGTTTACTTCTGCAGAAGTATACGATTCCTGTACACTGTCCCACTTACAGGTATGTTCTCTACCTTTTTAGAAATCTCCTTTTAATTTACCTTTTTTCTTGCAAAGCAAAGGAGCAGATGTTGCTGTTAAGCACAGCACTACCACAGGAAGAGTCCATATTCACGTGTCTGACTTAGTAGATTTAATATAACGCTCTTTGGAATGGTTAGCATACAGCTTGGCAGAGCATTTTGTCTTTAGATTTCAGTACAGGACAAGCAGTGTCACAGATCTGGTGTTTTAAAGAGGGATTTCAATTGTCTTTGATGTGGATGTACGCAGGATAAGATAAAGATCTGTACCTCGAAGGTAGAATACTGAACAGAACCTGGATACCCTCTTTATAGCACGTGTAAGTGATCAAGTTGTAGAGAAGATAATTCATAACTGAGACTTATTGTCTGTATTTCAGGTACCTCTTAGAACCTTTTCTTTTTTGTTTTGCTTGGCTACTAAATAAACTGATTCATATCTGAGCTCTCGCCTGACTTTTCTTCCCAGCCACTGTTCAACTTTGAGGCCATCGCGTGTGCTGGGCGGCCAGCTCTGCTGAAGTTTCAAAGTCAAGATGATGTCCACTGATATTTCTGCCGGAGGCTTTTTGATCTGAAGAGTTATTGCAGGGCTTCCAGGCTTTTTCCTTTTCACAGTCACTTCCACATCTAGTAACAAAGAAAAATTTTTTTTAAATATAAACTTTTTTAAAAATAAAGTTTTTACTGAAGAGGAATTTATAATCAAAATAAATGCCTGAGTTCACTCACTGGTTCTTTCTCCTTCAAGATATGGACTTTAAATAAAACATTAAGATGGCCTGTTAATGAGTTTTATGAAATAAGGAACACTTCCTGAACTGCTGTGCTTGCTTGATATACTGTATCTACAGAAGTAGAAATCTGGTAATGTTTAACTGCTTCACTGGTGGAAAAGCCGAGACTGAAGAGATTTGATCACAATATTTCTGAAGGTTTTGAAGAAAGACAGCACTGTAAAAGGGGATGTGGTTTTTATATAGATCGATACAAAATATTAGATAATGTATGGAAGAAAGCTCTTCCTTTTGCTACCAGTTCAGCAAGTGACTCTTTATATATGGCAGATATGTTCAAAATAATACAGATCACGTAGTAAGTACCGAGCATGTGACAAAACCATTAATATTCATTATTTTCATATGGAAAGAGGACTGCATAGTGGAGCAGTGGGCTAATCACATACTATGATTAGCTCTGATGTATTTGTGGTGATTCTTAGCACAAGAGCAAACTTGAGACACTGGGGACAAGCGGGGTTACAGTTATAGCTACATTGCTGCCAAGAGACAGTTGACTGAGGGGAAACAAATCACATTTTATTAACAACAGCCCAATGCATGTGGGTAATGTAATTGGATTTTTAGCACTCCTAGGTGAAGCTTGTTTGCTAAATACTTACTTGCAATGTTTCTTGTAATATTTTTTACTTCTCGTTTAATGATTTCTCTTAGTGCTTCAAGCATTTTGAAGGCTGATAATTTTCCATCTTCATCTAAAAACTTCAACAAATACTTTTCTTTTGGATTTCTTTTGAATGTTAGATAATAAAAGGCACCAGTGTCATCACATTCATCCAGCTGAAGTCTTGCAACAGGCATTACAAGCATGATGTCAAACTCGTTTGGTTCAGTTACCTGCAAAGTACGAGAATACAATAGTCAATATGCAACTTAGGTTTTACTCTCTTTTGATTTTTTTCCGGTTGCGCTTTTATCTACAACAGCCTTGGTCTACTTTCCATCACTGGTGTGAAATATGAGCTTACTTCTGGGGATTTGTATTACAAGATTGCTGTGCGGTTGAGTGGAGAAGAGCAATTTACTGATAACAGTTTATTTCCCAGCTTTCCAACTTACTAATTTTTAATAAAGTTTTAAGATTCTTAAGCTGTTCTGGGTAATGCATAAATGCTGGTCTTAGTCATCCTTTTGCACACAGGAATCAGCTGTGAGAAAAAAAAAGTAAGTATTGCTATGCCTCATGCTGGTTTAAGAAAAAGTATCCCACGTTTGTTTCCGATTGAGCTGGCACCAGAAAAAAAACAACACCGTATAGTTATCTCTCCTGCTTTTTGAAAAAGCTATAAACTAAAATTATATACTAAAAACTGGCACAGAGCCTGTTCGTGTAGTGCTAGACCCTCCGGTTACGCTGGGCTTACGTGGGCGCTGTGCATGGGCAGGGGCTGGCTGCGGCTTTAACGCCAGTCCTGCTTAGGTAGCGTCTCTTACTAAGTGCACATACACGCATTTTTCAGTAAGTCAGCTATTTCGTAATTAACGCAGCAACCCTTAAAGCCTTTCCTCGTCGGAAGGGCCACCTTACACCTGTCCTCAAGCGGCGGGAGCAGCGCGGAGCGGCCGGTCCGAGCCGCTGCTGCCCGCCCGCCCCGACCCGCAGCCCGGCCCGGCGCTGCGGCGCGTCCCGCCCGTCGGGCCGCCCGGCGGGAGAGGCGCTGCCGGGCCGGCCGCAGCCCCGCACCCACCTTGACGTGCTCGTAGTAGCTGCCGGCGCCCAGCCGCTCGATGGAGCTGAAGCTGCCGGCCGTGCTCCGGATGGCCTGGATCAGCTGCGAGACCACCAGGTTCACCACCTCCGCCGCGTCCGACACGTCCTGGCGGCCCGGGGTGAGCCGCGACAGCGCCTCCCGGAGCCGCAGGGGACCCGCTGCAGGCGGGAGGACGCAGGCGGCCGCGGGGGCGGCGGCAGCCCCGTCGGGCACGGCCGCTCGCCTCTGCGCCGCGGGGGCTCTGGCGGCCGCTGCCCTGCTCCGAGGAGCGGGGGGCACCTCTCCGCCGCCCGCTGCCGGGCGCGCCGGCGGGCTCCTGGCGGCGGGGGCTCGCTGCGCCGGGCGGCCGCGCCGGGCGGCGGCTCCGTCCTGCTGCGGCGCCCCCACGGTCACGGCACCGTCCGGGCTGCCGCCGGCCCCGCGGCCCCGGCAGGAGGCACGGGCTGCGCCCCTGGCCGCGCCCCGCCTGCCCCGCGCGCCTCGGCCAGCGGCGCGCTCCATGGCCGCCGCTCCCGCGCCGCTCCCGCAGGGCGGCGAGCGCGGCCCCGCCAGAGGGGAGTTCCCGCCTCTCGCCTCAGACGAGTTCCTCTTCCAGGCAGCGCGGCTCCGCCGGGGAAACGAAACGCCCGACGGAAGCGGGGCTGAGTCTCCGGCGCTGCCCGCTCCTGCCCGGCAACCTGGGCGCGGGAAACACCCGGCAGCGGCGGCCGGGCCATCCGAGGGCGCGGCCACCCGCCTTCCCCCAATCCCCTGCCAGCATTTTCCCGCCCCTGAGCGGCCCCACCTACCGCGAGCACAGCGGCCGCTCCGCCTCCGGGCCGGCCGGGCCCGGCAGCACGCACCGCCCCTCAGGAGCGAGCGGCTCCGCCTGCCCCCGAGCAGCCGCGCCGCGGCAGCGTGCCCGCTTCCGCTTCCGGTTCCGCCCGCAGGCCGCTGCCCGCTACCGGGCGGGTTGCCGCCACCATGTTGCTGCGCAGCACTTGTCGCCGCCTGGCGCTACCCCCGGTGCCACCCCCGGCGCCGCGCCCCGGGCACCGCCGGGCGGGCAGCGAGGCCGGGGCGGCGGCGCCGCGCTACGAGGTGGTGGTGATCGGCGGGGGCCACGCGGGGACGGAGGCGGCGGCGGCGGCCGCTCGCGGCGGAGCCCGCACGCTGCTGCTCACGCACAGGATCGACACCATCGGTACCGCGGGGTGCCCGGGGCGGGGGGGAGGACCCGCGGGGCGGGGGGGCTGCGGGAGCGGTGAGCAGCGGTGCCGAGCGCTGTCCGTGTGTCCCCCTGGCAGGGGCCATGTCCTGCAACCCCTCCTTCGGCGGCATCGGGAAGGGGCACCTCGTGAGGGAGGTGGACGCCCTGGACGGGCTGTGCGGCCGCGTCTGCGACCGCTCCGGGGTGCACTACAAGGTGCTGAACCGCTGCAAGGGCCCGGCCGTCTGGGGCCTGCGCGCACAGATCGACCGGCGGCTCTACAAGGAGCAGATGCAGGTGAGAGGGGCCGGGCCGGGCCGGGCTGGGCCGGCAGCGGGGACGCACCCTCTGCAGGGACCCACACAAGCGAACGCGGGTTTATTTCCAGGGATTTTTGTGTTTGTGTGCTGGAGTGTTAGAGTGAATTACTCAAATCCGAAGCATTAGGATAACCTATAGACAATGGTGAGGGAGTGGGGATTTTTAAATATTTTCTTATCAAACGTGGGTACCTTTCTGTTTGGTACTTTAATAGAGTGCAACCTGTTGGAGCTCAGCATAGTTTAAAAAATTCTGTAGTGTTTTATACACAGGTCAGGCTTCATGATGAAATAGTTTCTTTTGAGGATAAACTCTTTCTGTGAATGAAAAGTTCTACTCGGTAGATTAGGACAGTGCAGTCGCTGAGGGTCTTCCAGTTGACCTGGTAAAAATGGAAAAGGGTGAGATGTTTTCAGTAGGGGTTGGGATTGCCCTTCTGTCACAGAACTTCCTAGATTTTTGCAGTAACTCCTTTCATGACAGAAAGAAATCCTTAACACACCACTGTTGACAGTTCGTGAGGCGTCTGTGGAGGATCTTCTCTTGACAGAGCCAGAAACAGACCGTCCTGGGAAATGCCAAGTCACGGGAGTCGTGCTCGGTAAGTGCTGGTAGCTCGGTAGCACCGTCAGTTACTCTACACTGAGAGCAGCCTTTGGGGGAAACATTTCTGATTCATCAGCAAGAAAGTTGAATTAGCTGATAGAAGTGGTTTAGGCTGAGTGTGAAATAAACTAGGCTAATATCTGTAATAACAATGACAAACATACCTGGATTGATGGGATGTTGGCAGGTTATATACGTTTAATTTACTTTAGACTAGCGATACTGAGTTTCACACTGCATTTTGAGATTTTATTTGGTAAATTGCACCTGCTGCCAACAACGTTACGAGGCAGTGGTGTCCTGTTACTAGCAGACTCATGCTTTATTACCCTTTGCTGTTCTAGTTAACAGGCTTTCCAAAATAAAGGCCTGTGTCGGAATTTTTCCCAGGAGTGGGTTTTCTTTGTTAGGGATAACATGTTTAGGAGTAGAAAAAAAATAGTAATAACTATATGCTGTTTATTACATTTGTTACTATTAGTGCTGATTTTGCCAAATAATAAAAGGCGGAGAAACCCTCAGTGAACAGTGTTAGTCTAGTTTTAGACAGAAGCACCAGAGTACCAGGGGTTTGTTGATGCTGAAATATGTGCATCTTGGAGAACTTGCTGTTTCAGGGGATGGGAGCACAGTACATGCTGGGAGCGTTATCCTGACCACCGGGACATTTCTGAGGGGGATGGTGCTCATCGGGCTGGAGATGCACCCGGCTGGGCGGCTGGGGGACCAGCCAGCCATCGGGCTGGCTCAGACGCTGGAGAAACTGGGATTTACCATGGGCAGGCTGAAGACTGGGACACCGCCCCGACTTGCCAAAGATACGATTGACTTCAGCGGTCTGGAAGAACGTGTGGCTGACAATCCTCCAGTGCCGTTCAGCTTTCTCAGCGAGGCTGTGTGGATCAAGGTGGGATAACACACATCAAATGCACATAGAGCTGGCTGGGGAGCAGTTCTGGGACTGTCGTGCTCAGAATCAGCCAGGGAGTTGTCAGCTGGGAAAGGAAGCTGGGCTGTGTTCATACTGGAGGTGTTGTGTTTCTCAGGACTCTCAGAGCAAAGAATGAAATTCTCAACTTGAGAACCAAACTTTCTTTACTTTCACTCTAGTGCATGAAACATGATATTGTTAGTAGTATTCTTCACATGCTCATTGTGTGAGTGATTTACAAAATACTTCCAGTACTAGACCTGTCTTGTGGAGATTTACGATGTGTTGCTTGTTACCTCAGCTCTAGAATAAGATTAAAATGTTGAAATTAGAGATCATTAGTAGTTTTGACCAGGAAAGAGAAAGGATGGAGTTAGCCACAGAACTCAGAGGTGGCATGTTAACAGTAACTTAAAAGCAGAAGAAACTCAGTTTTCCAAATAAAACCTTGGAAAATGGCATTCTTACATAATGTAGTTAAACAGCACAGAATTAAGTATCAGGAGTTAATTTGCCCCGAAGCATACGGGAATATTGCAATAACCTATTATAATCAGGATGGAGGCAAAGGAAATATCCCTTGAAGTCCTTGGTATGTGTAGGAAAGGTTTTAAGGAGTTGAGGTGCAAATTATTACTGTTTGGAATGTTGAGTCCATTGACTCTTTTTCAGAAAGAACGGTGAAATACTTTATATGGTGCTTTTTTCCAAACCTTGAATTTTCCATGTTAATTGCAGGTTTTTGAGATTTCTTTTTCTTTTCTTTTTTTTTTTTCCCCGTCACCAAACTCTTTAATTGGCTGTTAGCTGCAGGGTCAGCACTTCCTCCTCTTCCGTCAGAGCTTTGAATTCTTGTGGTTAATTTGAATGCTGTGATATAATGCATTGCTTTAATAGAAATATCCATCCTGTAATTAGGAATGCAGTGTATAGAATAGAACTTGAATTCTCAACTCCTAAGTTCTGTTCTGTTCTTGATCTGCTTTTGGGCATGTTGCTTAAGCTCTCTGATTGCTTGCGCTCTGTCTGTGCAGTGGGTGTGACAGCACTACCTGTCTCTCCAGGAAGTGAGAGCCAATTATCACAGAATGTTAGGGATTGGGAGGAATCTCAAAAGATCATCTAGTCCAATCCCCCTGCTTAGATGAGGTTACACAGGAAGGCGTCCAGGCAGGTTTTGAATGTCTCCAGAGAAGGAGACTCCCTGGGCAGCCTGTTTCAGTGTTCTGTCACCCTCACTGAGAAGAAGTTTCCTCTCGTATTTAAGTGGAACCTCTTGTGTTCCAGTTTGTATCCATCACCCCTTGTCCTATCATTGCTTGTCCCCGAGAAGAGCCTGGCTCCATCCTCGTGACACTCACCCTTTATATATTTATAAACATTAATGAGGTCACCCCTCAGTTTCCTCTTCTCCAAGCTAAAGAGACCCAGCTCCCTCAGCCTTTCCTCATAAGGGAGATGCTCCACTCCCTTCATCATCTTTGTGGCTCTGCACTGGACTCTCTCCAGCAGTTCCTTGTCCTTCTTGAACTGAGGGGCCCAGAACTGGACACAATATTCCAGATGAGGTCTCACCAGGGCAGAGTAGAGGGGAAGGAGAACCTCTCTCGACCTACTAACCACCCCCCTTCTAATGCACCCCAGGATGCCATTGGCCTTCTTGGCCACAAGGGCACAGTGCTGGCTCATGGTCATCCTGCTGTCCACCAGGACCCCCAGGTCCCTTTCCCCTACACTGCTCTCTAATAGGTCATTCCCCAACCTGTACTGGAACCTGGGGTTGTTCCTGCCCAGATGCAAGACTCTACATTTTCCCTTGTTATATTTCATTAAATTTTTCCCCGCCCAACTCTCCAGCCTGTCCAGGTCATGGAAAAACCCTTGGAGATCCTCAAAGAGAGTTGTTCAGTAAGAGTACGGAGTTGTGACTGGTTTAACTTAAAGTGAGCTTTGGCCTCTTTCAGGCAGAAGATCAGCTGTCATGTTACCTGACTCGCACTACCCCCAAAGCCCAGCAAATTGTCCTTGATAACCTCCACCTGAACAACCATATAAAGGAGACAACCAGGGGCCCACGGTGAGTATGTGGCATCATGCAAGGCTCTCAGTGGCACGAGCTGACAGTCTGTCTGAAACTGTGGGTCTCGCCTGCTTTGCTTCTGGAAAGTTACTTTTTCTCCATGTCAGGTGATGCTCATGGCTATTGACTGTTGCAGGTACTGTCCCTCTTTTGAATCAAAGGTTCTGCGCTTCCCAAACCGAGAACATCAGGTGTGGCTGGAGCCAGAAGGCTTGGAGTCCAATGTCATTTACCCCCAAGGCATGTCGATGACGCTGCCACCTGAGCTCCAGGAGCAGGTGATCAAATCCATCCCAGGCTTGGAAAAAGCCAAGATCTTACAGCCAGGTAAGGGGGTCATATTGGTTACCAGTTAATAACAACCAGATTTTGTTTAGAGCATAGCAAAACAAAAGAAATATGAAACAAAATTAATTATTGGATACAGGGATTTTTCTTTGGTTGTTTTGAAATCATAAATAAAAATTGATAACATAAGTCATTCTGCCCAACTGATTGCTGATAAATTGGAACCTTCAAAATCAGTTCCATAAGATCTCTCGTGTTGTTTGTCATAGGCTATGGAGTGCAATATGACTTTTTAGACCCCCGTCAATTGACTGCTTCTCTTGAGTCTCGTCTGGTTCAGCGCCTCTTCTTGGCAGGCCAGATAAATGGCACTACGGGCTACGAAGAAGCTGCAGCTCAGGTGGGTGAATCTGATCATGCATACGCAGCACTCAGAAAGGAGTATTGCCTTGGCATCTGCCTTTGATGCACCGTCTTGCTAGGCCCATCTTGTGCTAATGAGATGTTCTTTTATTGCTCACCTCAATTCCGGACTTGGCGAGATTATTTTTACTTTTAGTATCTACAGTTGCTGTTACTGAGATTGTAGTAACTAAGGTAATTGGAAGTACTGTCAAATGTTTCAACATGGAGAAACTGAAATTGAAAACGTGGAAATTGTCTCTAGTTATGTCAGCAGGGGCCAAGGAGCCCTTGAGATACTTATAGTATCACAAGAAAGAAACGGCCTAGGTTACTAGCATAGATTATTGCATTTTCCAGGGTACAGTTTGACACACAAGTCTTTGTAGGCAGACGTGCTGATATTTTAGCCACGAAGAAACTGATAAATGTTTTTCGGTTCGTTTTCTGTCTGCATAGGGTGTGATTGCTGGGATCAACGCTTGCCTACGGGTTCATGGCAAGCCCCCTTTCGTTATCAGTCGCACCGAAGGCTACATTGGTGTCCTCATCGATGACCTCACCACTCTGGGCACCAACGAGCCGTACCGGATGTTTACCAGCCGCGTGGAGTTCCGCATGTCCCTCCGGCCTGACAATGCTGATGCCAGGCTCACCCACAGAGGTATTTTGTTATGGTGGCTCTTGCAGTGAGAATCTCTGCCGGGTTGTAGACCTTTGTCTCATACACCATCTGTCTCTTGCAGGTTTTGAAGAAGCTGGGTGTGTGTCACAGCAGCGATATGAACAAGCAGTTAAAATGAAAGCTGCTTTAGAGGATGGAATTGCGACACTAAAATCCCTTCAGTTCAGCATATCCGAATGGTCCCAGTTATTACCAGAAGTTTCCATCAGTAGCAGTCGAAGGTCGCCTGTCAGGTAAAGGTTACAGCTGAAGCTTTCTGCTCTGACCTACACTTGCTTGAGCACATCTGGCTAGTGGTTTCACAGCATTTGTCCATTTTTCCTGAAGCCGTCAGTACTCCAGGATTCCAGCTTTATCACCTTCAGGGGACAAACATGATGTTTGCTTATAGAATAAGTGCAACATTGGTGATTTTACTATGCTTTGTATCCTGGTGCTGAGACAGGCTCCCAAAATAATGGAGTACTCCACTGGCCCAGTCAGTTCTTGCTGTCCTTGCTGAGAGTGTCAGCAAGTGGTGACAGTTTTGCAGTGGTTGCTGCTTTGCTGAAAGCTTGACGAAGCAGCAATTAATTGATTTCAGGATAGTGTCGGATGGTAGCTGTTCTCGTACACAAAGGCCCTTGCTTCCTTTACCCATCCTTTATCTCACCTTGTCTTTTCTGTTCTAAATTAGAGACGAAGGCCTGGCTGACTCTCTGTGAAAGGTTCCCCTTGATGCCCTTACTTTGTCCCTTCTTTCTAGCTGTTCGTTTTTCATAAAATGCTGAGCTGCTGAACTGCTCTGGTGTTCACTGAGAGGGGATAGTAGGGAGGTGAGCGTGGCTCTGCAGTTGTTCTGGCTTATGCTGGGATCTTTGCAAGTTTGATCCTGGAACAGCTGTAAATCTGCCTGATGTGAGTGACTCCTTCCAACCATAAAAACTTAACTATTGTTCTCCACAGCGCCTTTGACATCCTTCAGTATCCAGAGGCCAACATGGAAGTTCTGGCAAGGGCTGTCCCTGAGCCCCTGGGAAAGCTTGCTGAATGGAGACAACTGGCAGAGAGACTGAAGATAGAAGGTAGAGTACAGGAGTTAGTGGGATCTGTGTAGGTTTTGTTCAGTAAGGGGAGAGCCAGCCCGTTCATGCCAGCGTGTTTGATGTTGCTGCCTAGTGAAGTGAAATACTGTTATGGAGGGTATTGGTCTCTTCTCCCAAGTAACAAGTGATAGGACAAGAGGAAATGGCCTCAGGTTGTGCCAGGGGAGGTTTAGATTGGATACTAGGAAAAAATTCTTTACGGAAAGGGTTGTCAGACACTGGAACAGGCTCTCCAAGGAAGTGGTGGAGTCACCATCCCTGGAGGTGTTTAAAAGGCATTTAGACGAGGTTCTTAGGGACATGGTACTAGAGTTAGGTTATGGTTGGACTCCATGATCCTGAGGGTCTCTTTCAACCGAAATTATTCTATGACTCTATCAGAGCATGCACCTTTTACCATAGGCCACAGCCCTACACAAGCACCTGTGTTTCACTTGGTGGGGTGAGATCAGTTATTCATGTTCTCTCCTGGGTTTTTTGTCCTTACTGCTCTGTCAAATAGACCATCCTCTCCTGGGATGAGAAGAAAAGCCAACCCATGTATCTTAATTCCTGTAACAAATTCAAGAGTGTGACTTCTTCCAAAGTAGTGATGTGAATTAGGATCTTTAGTCTATGAGGCTAGAAACTTCCTTAGGAGCTTTTGACCATCTCAGTGGAATTGCTCATTCTGCTTTCAAGAATTCCTACAAATGACCTGTTTCACGTGAACATCTATATCTGGTCGTCTTGTTTCTCTGATTTTCCATCACAGTTGCTTACGAGTGGTGCGTAGTCAATCAACAGCAGGAAATAGAAGAAGTGCGTCGTGATGAAGCCCTCCGACTGCCAGAGGACATTGATTACTTTGCCATTGATGCATCACTCTCAACAGAGGTGCGGGAGAAACTGGACTCTAACCGTCCCCAGACGGTAAGATATTGGGCCACAGCAAGGCTGAGGAGAAATGAAATCCCTTCTGTGTCTTCACAAGGGGCATGGAGGGGGTAAGGGCAATCAGGGAAAGGATTACCCACAGGTTTTAATCTCATTTCTCACTAACTCCAATGTGTCGGTTTGTTCTTGGTTAATTTGTTCCTGTTTCCACATGCAGATTGGTGCAGTCAGCCGCATCCCTGGAATTACACCAGCTGCTATCGTTAATCTGCTAAGGTATGTGAAAACCAATCATCAGAAGTCAGAGACGCCAAAAGCTTTACCTCAGACTGGCAAGCGTTTACCAGGGAAAATGTACTCAGAGGAAGCAACTTCCCAAAGAGAGATTTCAGCAGAGTTTTCTGAAGAGGAGCCAAAGCATACCTTTGTTAAAACACCTTTGTAGAGAAGTGCACTGCTCCTACCAGAGAATGTGGCAAGATCACCTGCGCTCACGAGCCTCTTCACAGATAAAACTGATGCTGGCTGGATCCTGCACAATTCTGGTTGTGCCCTGTGGCAGTGTCGTTGAGTGGAACAAAGATGACATCGTGCAAACCTTAAGTAAATGCTCAGGAACTTAAGTATAGCCTGTGGTTTTGCTAATCCAAATGAAAATACGGGAATTGCTCTTAAAATTCCACTCATTTGGAAGATATCAGGTGGTCAAAATCTAAAGCATCTTGGACAGGATGGTGTTTTGTTCATCTGAAACGAGTAAGAAATGTTACCATGCTGAACCCAAGGCAGCACAAGAGGGTTTGAGGAGGAAAGTGCTCCATTGACTTCAGTACTTGTGTTTATAGCAGTGCAGTGGCCGCGCACAGTCTGATGTTTTAGTGTGATGTCAGCCAACACGAGACACTTGGTTATGAAAATGCGCGCCCTACGAATATTTAAACTTACATAGGAGACCGACCGAATGTAAGCACTGTATCCTGGGCTTTTTTTTTTTCCCCTCCTTTAAAGTAAATAAAGTTTGAGACTTCCTGAAGAACTTGGTTGCGACTTAGCTTTCTTTCTGCGCACCCACTGAATCCTTACCCGACTCAGGCAGTGGTCTCTGATGATAGTCTTATTTCTGAACATCCTCAGAACTGACTGTGCAAACAGGCTTGGGAACAAGTTTGTTGGTGTGAAACACAGCTATCATTTTGAAATTTGTGATCCTGGACCTTCCTCTGTCTGTTTCCTCTGGGTGAGCGGTCCCTTTCCTGTCCAGAAAAGGGTGTCAGAGCAAATCTTTTTTTGTTGACAGAGACGCTGCCATGCAGCAGGATGGTGGGCAGAGCTTACAGTTTTCTTTGGGCTGACCTGAAAGCATCTCCCTGTCACCAGTTTTAGACACATGATCTGTAGGTCACTTCATGTCAGAATGGCTCAGAAAAGCTAACTTGTATCTTCCCTTCTGTGTCTGTAACCTATTTTCCTTTCAGTCGTTGGCTCAAAGAATTACTTCAACTTTGTAAGCCTGAAGTTTAGGGAAAGGAAGGTAGCTACGCTTTCTGCAGTACAACTGTGTCTCCAGGTATGGTATTCTTGAAATTCCAGTTATGTGAATCCGAGAAGCCTGTTGAGAGTAGCAGAGCTTCTGATCAAAAAAGTTTCATGCTTTCTTCACTGCATTATCTTCATATTGCGTTTGGTTTTGATGTACCAATGTCTGTAAAAACTTAGATCTAGTTTTTACAGACAAGGAGGGAAGTGCTACTGACACCTTTATCCTCACTTTTAAAAGATTGTACAGTCTCAGAACTGCATTTTCTAGTTCTAGTCAGCAGTCATTTGACAGGAAAACCTTTCTTCCAGTAATGTGTGCTTTGGAAGGCAAGCCCCTCGCACCCTGCTACAAGAGCAAATGCTTTTTCCCCAGCTTTCTGTGCTAAATTTATTTCTGTGCTACAAAGGCCTTGGTTCTGACACCAGTGTAAATGAAAAGGTGATTCTGCTGAGCTGGGCTGCACCGGTATCGAAGTGCAGGAGTGGGCTTTTGCTTTTCTTCTAGCAATTTAATAATGCACAGCCATGGTGTAAGAGTTAGAAAGGGGCGAAAGAGTTAGTTAACTGGGGGAAATTGAAGTCAGAAGTGCATGGATGCATTGCTTTCCAGCATGTCTTTTGTACAACTGCTCTCTATATTGCTGCGTGATGTGGGTCTTTGGCCACTGATGAGCTCCCTTGTTAAGACAGGGTGTCCTCTGTTCACGAATGTGCATTAATGATGTCCATATTTATTGAAATGGAAAACTTGGCATGTGGACAAGTTGGAGGACCGGCTGTTCCTCGGGTATTAGTTTCATGTATATAGGGCTTGTCAAACAGTTCTTGTTTGAGACGACTTTTAACATGAAAAGAAATCATAGCTACAATTAGTTGTACAAGTAGTTCTTCCAAGCAGCAAGTGATAGGATGAGAAGAAATGGCCTCAAGTTGCCCCAGAGGAGGTTTAGATAGGATATTGGGAAAAATTTCTTCACAGAAAGGGTTGTCAGGCATTGGAACAGGCTGCCCAGGGAAATGGTCGAGTCCCCATCCCTGGAGGTGTTTAAGAGATGTGTAGATGAGGTTCTTAGGGATATGGTTTAGTGCCAGAGTCATGTTATGGTTGGACTCGATGATCTTGAGGGTTTTTTCTGACCAAAATGATTCTATTAAGAAAACAAAGCACAGAAAGTTTAAATAATCTGCTGTAAATAGCACAGGCAGATAGGACATCATGCCATCTGCTTTCTAACTCCACCGGGGATTTGTTACAAGGCCCAAGGTTTTTTTTTTACATGAAGACCAAGTGGGCTTAGACCCTCACCGGTCCTGTGTGTCTCACCAAGGCTGACAGAATGGGAAGGGCAGGACCAGGGGACCCTGCCATTGACATCCATGTCCACTTGCTCTCATTGGCCATGCTGTGATGAATCACACTGTGGCCTCTTGTAATCCGTACTGTGGCCAGGCAAGCAGGGAGGGTCAGGTGTGTGGTGAGGTTGACCTAACTCGTCGCACACACCAAGGGTCTTTGTGCTCCCTGTTTCCATGCAAGTGCCTCTTTTTTTTTTCCCTCCTGCAGAACACAGGCCTGGTGATCACCAATTTTCCCGCAGATCTCTACCATGCTGTCTTGTACCAGATTTTCAGGACAACTGTCGTCTTCCTTTCCTGTTCCAGCTTTCATTTTATACAGCACTTGGACTGCTCCAGTTCCTTCATCTTTATTTCTGCCTGGAAGATGAGAGCAAGAGAAAAATGGGAAGATGTTTTACACCAGGAAACACTGAAAGCTGTGACCACCAATCTTTGATGGTCTCAGCGCTGCTGGAATGGTTGTGATGGTGCAGCAGTGGCTGTGCTTAATGTCTGTCCTTAATCCCTCACTTTGCTGGCCCTTCCAAGTACGGACATGCCTCCTAGTCGAGCATTGGCTTTGCACTTTGGTGAGTAACAATCTTCACTTGCATTCATTTTAGATGCCATGGGGTTTATTGGCTTTGATGCCTACGTGTCCCAGGTTGTGCTTCCCCCACCCAGTGACAAGCATCTCAAGCCTCTTTTAGTGGGTGCAGGAGGAATCTGCTGTCCCCTAGGAACTGCTGTTTCCATCAGGGAGCTGCTCTCTTGTGCTTCCCCCTGACCATGGCCTGTGCTTCTCAGAGTCCTTCCACGTGTTTGTTTCCATCTCTTGCTATGGCTTTATGGGGCTAGTGAGAAATAATATGTGTCTTTCCCCTCTTGTGCTGGAAGTTAGTGGTGGCTGGGGCATTCAGCTGGTAGACGGGAGACTTGCTCTGCGATTGCTGTCACAAAAAGGGTGGAGAAAAGGGGCTTGGTTCTTGATCTGTTGTTCTAACCACAGGGATGCTTTAGGGAAACAGAATTATGCTTTTGTCTCTTTTCTTTCTAAACTGCTGTCTGGGCTCAACCTTGTGTGTTTAACTCAGGGAGGAGAAAGAAGTGGCTTCCCATCAGAGCCTTTCTGACTCCATAGTCACCATCATGTAGTCACCAAATGTGTTGTCCGGGTCTTGACCTCTGTGCCAAGGACCGCGGTCATGGCAAACCTTGAAGCCTGAAAGCTGGAGGCTGCGACCTCTTCATCTCTTTGCAGATTTGAGACACTTTGACAGCCTGTGATGTCTCCTTGGGGTGCTTAGCTGTGAAGCACAGGCTAGACCATGCCCTCGTTGTCACCTGTGTCCCTGCAGAGTCTGTGCCCCTTGCTGCAGGAGCAGGTCTGCAGAGCCACCACGAAGGGCTGATGCTGTGGTGGAGGTGGGGGCAGATGAAGCGAAGGGCGAAGGTGCTCATTTCTAGCACCAGCTGCAGCTCCGCACGAGCCCCAGGAGACACGTTTTCAGGCACCGCTGGGGACCGATAAGCACGCGCTGTGCTTGTTCCAAGTGACTTAGCGCTTGATGTGGTTGACTGCAGAGCGGGCGGGGAGCCAGGTAGGAAATGAGCTCACTCTGTGCCTTGCAGGGCAGCGAGAACAGAGCTGAACAACAGGCTCGTGACCGGGCTCCTCCGTTGCGAACTAACGTGGCTTAGCTTGAAAATTGCTGCGTGTGACCAGGTGGTGGCTCGTGTCACAAGCGTTCTCCTCCACTGTGGCACGAGTGCGGAAGTCCTGGGGATTCGCACCCCGAAATGAGTCGCAGGAGTTATCCTGGCGAGGATGTGAGTGCGGCAGGGCAGGGCTGCTCTGCTCACGGTCAGGGTTGCTTCTTCCTTTCCCTGGCCCCTGTGTGCACATGTACATCCCCTCCTTCTCCAAAGAATTAGAGTACTGCCATCCATAAAAGCACTTTAGCAGCAGGCTATATAATGCTAGTTATTATTACTAGAAATAACAGTCGTGTAGAAGCAAACCTATAATTACATTTAAATTTGTCTACTCTTCTTCCCCCTCCCCACCCCCCCGGAAAGGCTATTTAAGGGCTTGTTTTACACAGAGACAACTCTTCACACCAAATAAGCTGACATTTCTCTCTCTAAAATACCCCTGCCCTGCTAACAGAGCCACAGTCCAGCTTACAAAACTAAATATTTACTAAATACTTAATAGTAACTAAATATATAATAAATAACACAATATAGATAGTATTATGTATAAAGAAAAATAACTAAATATTTAGTCATTTGTGGGGTTTTTTCACCCTGTTTACTAAGGAATTTGCTTAGAATCCAGCTTCAAAACAGGAACTGCAGAGATTGAAGAAGTCTGGCAACTGCAATAAGAGATAGTAGGCACCTTATGTGTGTGTATATATATATATATGTTATATATACATGTTTGTGTGTATATACACACATATATCAAAGAAAAAAAAATGGGAGTTTTGCTTAAGATGTGCCCAACGGGCTGCAGGTAAGCAGCATCTGAAACTTTCTTTTAAACTTCAGCCCTACCCACAACAAAGCTCCTCCTGGAGGGGAAGGGTGTCTTGCCTTTCCCTCGCTGTGCGGGTTTGGGATCGCCTGCCTGGCCACCCCTCCGGCTGCGCCAAGCCCTGCGGAACAGGGACCTGGGCTGGGGAAACAGCCCCTGCTGCGGCTCTTCCTTTTAGTGCTGAATAATTCAGATTTTACTGGGCTGAAAGGGAAAAGGTGGCTGTGCTGCTGGCGGGGCCCAGGGTTGGGTTGAGCTGGCTCTGGTTATTTCCAGTGGCTATGTAATACAAAAAGAACAGCATATTAACCCACGGACTTGTCTTTGTGCTGGGCCTGAGCTGGCAGGTGCCCTTGCAGAAGGATGACCAGGGGACTGGACCACTTTGCTCAGAAGCAGCAGGAGAAAGCCCTTGCTCGGTACCTCAACACGCCGAGGGCAAAACGACTGCTACAGCGTCCTTGAAAGCACACGCTGGGCCCATGAGGGATGTTGCACCAATGAAAGCTTAGATACTATCGAGTTTTTTTCTGTTTTGTGTTTTTTTTTTTTTTTTTTTAAAAAAAAAAGGAAGAAAGAAGCAAAACCTGCACAAATTCAGAGCTGTTAAGCGCGGGCACAGCTCCTCAGCAGCCACCCCTTGTGCACCCCACTGCTGCCCCACTGTCCCCCCAACTGCAGGCCAGAGAGCACCCAAGGGGAATCACACTCTGATCTATCTCCGCATTTCCACAGTGCTTCACCCAGCAGCTTCTGAGGAAAATACATGTTTGGCTGTCACCTTATCAACGCAGAGAACCTAGCAGATTTGAATTATGTTGTGTAAATATTTGAAAGGATTAAAGAATTATTGATAGGCAGCCAGAGAAAGTAACGTTAAAAAAAAAAAGGCAGATAATGATGTAATTGGTTTCTAACAAAGAAATAATGTGAAGGGACCCTAGAGGATCAGAAAAGGCTAAAAAACCCCACAGAAACTGTAATTCAGCCCAGTGTTATTTTCCATGGTCACAGTTCTGTTTATTCCTTGGTTCAGCTTATGATTTGGCTGTTATTTAAGATTTCATAGACAGAAAGTACTATTTTGGTGCACTCAAACAATATGGAGAATTTGAGGACTTGAAAATAACAGAGATCTGGAATCTCATTGACTTCAAGCTGTTAATACTGTCATGAATTTGCGCTGAAAAGAGAGAGAGAATTCTCCCTACGAAGCTCCCAGCTCCCTCAGCTGGGTCTTTTCCCAGTGCCCTCCCTCACACACCCACCCAGGGCAGAGCAGTAGGAAAAAACCCGGCTAACTCGCTTGGCCAGCACTGAAAAGACTTAAAAAGAAAGGAAAAAAGCAAGGCTCCTACGCACAACCACTTTGGGAACAGGCAAAAACGATATTTTATGTCTGCAGTTGTGCTTTGCAGAGCTGAGAACATGGCAGCAGGGTGCTGCTGGGGACAGGGAGCTCCTCCACCCTCCCAAATCCTCCCCACACCCCCTCCCTCTGCCCCCTGAGCCCCCTTCTGGGCACTACACAAACATTAAAGTAATGCGAATCAAAACCAGCCCAGCTGTACCTGTGATCCAGATCAAGCCAATGCTGTTCTTAAAAAGACATTGAATCATTTAGCACCAATGAGGAAAAGGATATTGCCATACAAAGTTTAATTTTCTCCACATGGTTTCATTTTCACCAAATCTAAATCTTAAAATATGCATTTAGAGAAATAACCAGTAATTTGTCAAAGTTTATCAATACCTTTCAAAATACATCGAGCCAGCTACAACCAGAATGTGAATTAGTCTTTCATCTGCAATTTCAGTAAAATTAACTATTCCAGTTACTAGCCCTGCACAAGCTGGTCTGAAATACGATTTTAAAAACTTGAGGCAGCCACCCAAGCAGACCACCTTTTATTCTTTATTCCTCCCTAAAACATTCACCTAGGAAGACAAAATCGAGCAAGAAGTTACTTGGCTGCAGCCGCTATGACTGTGCTGCTCTGCTTCCCCAGGCAGACAAGGCTCTGCTGTATCCGAGTCTCCAAATACCTTGCCACAAACATTTTTGGCATATTTCTGTGCACTAAAAACCCTCTGGACTCCCAAAGCACTCACCATCAACTGAAAAGGAAATCACATTTCAATCTTCCAGCTCCCCACTGCCACCTTCAGCAATAAAACTTAAAAACTAATTAAATACAGTCAATATTCTAGCCAATTTTCTGCCTTCAGCGAGCTGTATCACCATGGCAGCGTGCTTTCAGACTGCTGTATAAATATCACCAGCATTGCAGGACGGTATGGAAAGAGTTAAGGACAGCTGTAAAAGTTGCTTAAAGAAATAAGCAGTCAGAAGACAAATACAGTTCTCAACTATTAACATTTATTAGAAGTTTGACCAAAGTAGCTTTATTCCCAAGTTTTGTTTACAAAAGTCTAACAATTTCCCCAGGTAGTCAGATTAATAAAAGAACTGAGATGGCATTGCGTTAGTGCACACAAAGCAAACTTGGTCTACAATAATGAAAAAAACCCCTCAGAATTTGCGTAAAATTGATGTTTTAAGTACTTGAAAGCAATTGCTAGTGTCACAGGCAGAGCATTCACAAGCATCTGTTTTTACTGTGCACAATGTAAAGTTATTAGCTGCAATACCGCATTGTCTAGGCTTTAGCTTTTTCTCCTGCAGAGGCAGAACCACCCTCTGCCCCAAACTACACAGCTGACTCTTGCGCCTGATCAGCTGGGCACTTTTAACCCAAACACCTTCACAGCAGCTTTTCTGATCTACACAGAGCTGACAGGGAGAGAACGGCCCCTGGCAACAGCTGCACAGGCTGCCCTGGGTCCCTGCCCTTCCTTCAGCTTCTGCTTGGGGTCAAACACCTGATGCTATTTCAAACCTTATTTTGCCTTAAGGCTTCAGTTTGAATCGGTTGCTCGCTACAAGCCAATTTCCAAACTGCATTAACGCAAGTGCACCCAGCTGGAGACACCACCCTGCAAAAGCAGAGGGATACAGCACAAACAGGCCCTGGCAGCCAAACCCGACATCCTGCTGCCCTTCAGAGGCTCCTCCGACTCAGCGACAGGAACCTGTAAGAAATCCGACAAACACAGAGCTGCACTTAAGACAGTGCCAAAGCCGTTTCTCTTTTCATCTACATTGCAGCTTCGTGCTTTGCTGAACCAGTTTGACCAAAACCTCTTAGGGAAAAAAAACCTCAGCGGTTAAACTGAAAAGCACACAAAGATTTGGCAAGATACTTCAGCTTTATTATGGCAACGGTACATCTGCCTCAATTTTAAAGTTACGCACTTCCTGTTGACCCGGGGATACTAACAAACCTTTAGAATTTAAGAATCATGATGAGGTTCCTTTACCAAATTCCATAGTATTCTAAAGACAGCTGTGCTCTAGCCCTTGCTTCCACTGCACTCAGTACATCTATACCTTTAACACCGGCATAGAATGCTCCGAAGTTTTACTGTAGCTAAGACACAGGTGGTGAACAGAAAAGGAGGAAAGATCCAACCAAAGCAAACACAGCATGAAAATAAGTAACAGCAGTTCAGGATTATCCAAGCAGTACAGATATGAGTTGCTGCAGAGCAAGCACACAGCTGAAGGAGGAAAGGAAAACAAACAAGCACATATAGCCCTTACAGACAGAAACAACATCCTGGTGCATTGGAACAACAATCCTTCAAAGACACTGAATTCTTATTGAACTTCAGTGGTGATGCTGTGGCAAAATCATGTTAAAGGTTAGAAAAACAGCTGCATCACTATGCAAGCCAGATCTGATTATCCATTAACTGCTTGTCTCCATTTACCTGTTCTTTAATTATATTATAGAATCTTCATTTATTACAGCTGGTAGTTCTTACAGCCCAGAATGTTTTACTTGGATGATTTATCTAGTGATTGTGATCTTTTGGACTAGTTGACCAATTCCACTTTGAATTGCCTGTTTGATCCAAATGTTCAACCCATTGTCAAGGAGAACAAGTACACAGTCCCACCATGTTGTTTGGTCTCGACATTGCGGCACCCATTTATCACATCCATCTTGAAAACGCACCAGTATGTGCAGACATTCTAAAAATATTCTTGACCAGAAGTTCAAAATCCTAAAACCACCAAGCAGGCCAGGTACAAACACCATCCCAGTTGGAAGTCAGTGGAAATACCTGCCTGTTTCTCTCAGTTTTGCTCTTGAAATAAAACTGTGCAAGATGCTGTAACAGTGGGTCATTCAACGATTGCCTGACACATCTCAAAGTCTTTCTAGATTTGTTTTTGAAATTTAGCTACTGAATGTGTTACTACAGATATTAGAAAGCATTTAAATATACGTGTTTAATCTTGATCTACAGGACAGTTCCCCAGAAAAAAATGTTTCTGCTGGCAGTTAGAAAAATCTGTGTACAAGACTTATGGGAAAACCAACACTTAATTTTTATGCCTCTGCAAAGTTATTTTTTTGTTCATGCTATTTTTAATTCCCAATATAAAGTTTTCTTGGTTTACTCAATGCACCACAGAATGCACCAAAATGCCATTAACTGTTACCTGCTATTTGTGTTAGCTAATCTAGAAACAATCTTTTAAAGAAGCAAGCACCAGGTAAGTTATTTTTTAAAGGCTTAGATCAGTTAAAACCAAACCTGCAGATTAATTTTACTCTACTCTTCAGAATGACAGATTTTAATATTTGCTTTGCAACTCTGAACATACTCCAGTAACAGTCATCCTTTCTGATCCCACCAGGACTGTATGTAGGTTTTTCTATAAACTTAGCATTAACCCAAAGAACACAGAGACGTAGCATTGAACTTTGTTTTAATGGTCTCAAATTCTGTGACAGATTTTTGGTCAAGTTTCCATTTTAAAAAATTTATCGATTTTAAAGACTAATAACTTAAACTGCCACGAAACAAATGGTCCACAAACATTCCTTTCCTTCTGAAGCTTTTACGATGCATTGTAATCATTAACCAGTCTTTTACTATTAAACTTAAATGGCCAATTGAGACAAACAGTTCTGAGACCGTTCTTCCACCACTGGTTAAGACTGAGGTGGCAGCTGATGTACAGAATTTTCATTTAGCCTTCTGGGCTTTCTGGGCAGACTTTGTGACCTTGCCGGCTCCACCAGCCTTCTTGTCGACTGCCTTGATGACACCAACGGCAACCGTCTGTCTCATGTCACGCACAGCAAAACGACCTGAAAACAAAAACAGGTTTTATGACTTTTGTCTAGGGCTACAGACCCACAGTGTTATCTGCACAGCAGCAACACGCGGCTTGGGCTAAGTGGGCAACTTCCACTTCAGGACAGTGGAACTGCACAGGACTGGGACAGAGGTTCCTAATCATCTAGAGAGCAGCCCCATACTGCTGAAGCTTTGGTTCCACTAAGAAGTTTCTTTTGAAGTCACAACTTCTAATACATTTCACAGAATACACTACATCCCAATACCAGCAATCAAGGGGCTTTTTTCCAGAGATCAGGATTAACACATTTTTAGGAGATCTTACCCAGAGGAGGATAATCGGAGAAGCTCTCGACACACATGGGTTTGCCCGGGATCATATCAACGATGGCAGCATCTCCAGATTTCAGGAATTTGGGGCCATCCTCCAGCTTCTTGCCAGAACGACGATCGATCTTCTCTTTCAGCTCAGCGAATTTGCACGCAATATGAGCGGTATGGCAATCCAGCACAGGGGCATAACCAGCGCTAATTTGGCCAGGGTGGTTCAGGATAATAACCTAGAAAACCAGGAAAAGTGAAGTTAACACCAGGATACTTTTGAATACTAATGTATCTTACAAAGCCAGGGCTTTACATGATTTGCTTCAAGCAAATATTTCTCAAAACACAAGCCTATGTCACTTTATAGCTTAGCCTACTAGTAAAAAAAGAACAAGACTTTAGGATTTCACAATCCAGAGCTGCATTTCAAATGTCTCGAAACAGCTGTAAAAATTACCTGTGCAGTGAAGCCAGCAGCTTCCATGGGGGGATCGTTCTTGCTGTCACCAGCAACATTGCCACGGCGAACATCTTTCACAGACACATTCTTGACATTGAAGCCAACATTATCACCAGGCAGAGCTTCGCTCAGAGCTTCGTGGTGCATCTCAACAGATTTTACTTCAGTTGTAACGTTGACAGGGGCAAATGTAACCACCATGCCTGGCTTCAGAACACCAGTTTCCACACGGCCAACTGGTACAGTACCAATGCCTGCAAGAGTGAAGCAACATCAGCAATTCAGCTCAGTGAGTGTACGCCCTTACAGAAGAAAACACTTGAGATAAGTACTCCACGTTTTCCACTTGAAAAGCAGCTCTCAGGGAGAGCCAACTGCATTTCTGTCCCATACATTAGCTGTTGATGTCAAGTGAAAAGCACTATGGAAAACACATACCGCCAATTTTGTAGACATCTTGAAGAGGCAGACGCAGAGGTTTGTCAGTTGGGCGAGTTGGTGGCAGGATACAGTCCAGAGCTTCAAGGAGGGTGGTTCCACTGGCATTGCCATCCTTTCGGGTAACCTTCCATCCCTTGAACCAGGGCATCTGTAACAGACAAAACCCCAGGCATAAAGTGTCTGTCAATTTTAATGGCACAAGGCCAGCAAAACCAAGTCGTGCACCTTAATGTTACCTCAGTATACTATTGCAGACTAAGAATTTGTCAAGTGCTGGGATTTGGTTCTTGACCTCAGCACTTCCAAATGTAACTATTAAAAACCGTGCATTTTACTGTTGCATAATTTATCAATAATCCTCATAGGTCCATTTCTTAATATCAACAAATGTCAAACCTACGTTAGTGCTAGGCTCCAGCATGTTGTCTCCGTTCCAACCAGAAATTGGCACAAATGCTACAGTGTCTGGGTTGTAGCCAATTTTCTTGATGTAGGTGCTGACTTCTTTGACAATCTCTTCGTATCTCTTCTGGCTGTAAGGTGGCTCGGTGGAATCCATCTTATTGACACCAACAATCAGCTGTTTCACACCCAGGGTGTAGGCCAGAAGGGCATGCTCACGGGTCTGCCCGTTCTTGGAAATACCAGCCTCGAACTCACCAACACCAGCAGCAACAATCAGGACAGCACAATCAGCCTTTGAAAAGAAAGAAAACAACAAAACCCAACTCGTTATAATGCTTGCACATGTGTCAGGCTATTAGGGGAACCTCCCCAACCAAGGAACAACCTGCCTGAACTCCCCAAATCCTTAGTTTTATTTACAAACCTGAGAAGTTCCAGTAATCATGTTCTTAATGAAGTCTCTGTGTCCAGGAGCATCAATGATGGTGACGTAGTATTTGCTTGTTTCAAATTTCCACAGGGAAATATCAATAGTAATACCACGCTCACGTTCAGCTTTCAGCTTGTCCAAGACCCAGGCATATTTGAAGGAACCTTTGCCCATCTATGGATCAAAAAAATAAGGAAAACAAACAAACAAACACACACAAAAAAGAGAAAAACCAAAGGTGTTTAAGAACTATATTTGCATTTACTTCAGAAAGATCACACACTGGCTAAAGAGCAAAATCTAAGAATAGTAAATGGTTTAATACTGAAAAATGTTGCTGCTTGTAAAACAAGCAACAAGATACACTTGGCACTACTAGTGAGAGATGCCAACTGTTTTCCATTATTTAACCTGTTGACAGCTTGGCCCTCTTGACAGCTTGCTAATTGCACTAACACATCATTACCTCCTACTATCAAGTGTCCTCTACAAATTTAAGTTCCCTCTCAAATGCAATCCCTGCGATAACCAACGGTTCAACTGCCATTCAGCCTAACGTTCACTGTATTTCATTCTGTGATGTGCTTTGAAGATGTATGGTCATTACACAGGAAAAGTATGACCAGTAATACTTGCTATAGGTTCAAACACCAAAATCCAGACCTTTCTTATTTTCAGAAGTAAACCTTACCAGAGCATCATCTTAAAGTTTATCCTCAACTACATGTATGCAAAGACTAAAGCTTGGAACTCAAACTATGATTCCATGTATAATTATGCAGATATAGCTTTAGACTACCCTTCCTTTCTTTTGTTCTATATGCCACCATTTGAGCTTTGCCAACTAATATAATGGCGGATTTAACACTTTAGGACTTGCTTGACTACCGGGACAACCGCAACCTAACTGCCACCCTGTGGCCACACAACACTCACACACTTGTTCAGCCGCTGGGACAGTTGCGACCAAACTGCCTCCCTGTGGCCGCAAAACAGTTTGCAACTTCGTTTTTTCAACTAAATCTCTGTTCGTTTCCACACCGCCCAAATTGTGTTGGATGTCGCAGGCCCACACACCTCAGCAGCTTCCTTCTCGAACTTCTCGATGGTCCTCTTGTCGATGCCACCGCATTTGTAGATGAGGTGGCCGGTAGTGGTGGACTTGCCAGAATCGACGTGGCCGATGACGACGATGTTGATGTGGGTCTTCTCCTTTCCCATTTCGGATGTTAGTCAAGTTCTTTTCTTTCGGCAAAAGAGAATCGACACCTGGAAGTTCCCCAGAACACCGGTTACAGCTCCGGTGCGAACGCCCTTCCCGGCGCCGCCGGCGGGGACCGGCCCGCGGGCCACACGCGGCCACGGCGGCCCCGCGTGCGGTGCGCTGCGGGCAGGCCCGGCCGGGCCCGAGGCCCCGGCCCCGCCCCGCCGCGGGAGGGCGGGAGGGAGGGGCGGGCGCCAGCCGGGGGGCCCCGCGCGGCGCCCCTCGCGTCGCGCCCTCCCCGCGCCGCCACCGGGCTCGAGTTACCCCCGGCGGCCGGGGAGCGGGGCGGCGGGCCCGGCGGGCAGCGCGGAGGGCGGGGCCGGCCCGCTCCTTTGTGTGACTCACCCCGCCCGGGCCGCCGCGTCCTCCATTTTGTGGAGCTGGCGGCGGGCAGGAAAGGCGAGCGGCCATTTTTTTACTCGTGCCCCATGCTCCCCTCCCCCACCGCGGCGCACGGGCCCCGCCACCGCGCGGCCTGGCGTGCCGGCCCCACCGCAACCCCCGCGGCAGCGGCGAGCGGCCGGGCGCCTCGGGCCCTGGGCCGGCGGAGCCACCCCGCCCCCAAGGGTGGGGGCGCACAGAGGTGGGGGGGGTGCGTCGCCATCTCCCCGGCGTGCGCTCTCCCTCCTCCGACGCCAGCGCCCCCTGCTCCCCTTGCCCCCCACCTCACCCCTCCGCGGCGGCCACGCCCGGTCACCGCGCCCGCCGGGCCCCCTGTGCGCACAGGCCCTGCCCCTCCCCGGCCCCGGCCTGCCCCGCGCGGGCGCGCCTCACCTGCGAGGCGCCGGCAAACCCGTAGCGAAAAAGACCGACGGCGTGAACGCCGCCCCTTATATACCCTGCGCGGGGGCGGGGCCTGAGGGACACGTCACCACTCCCAGCGGCCCCGAGGCCCCGCCCCCGCAGCCCCACCCCGGCGGGCAAAGGGCGCTCCCCGGGCCCCGAACGGGGCCCCCGCGGAGCCATTCCCCGCGCGGGGAGCCCCCGCGGTCACCCGCCGGCTGCGGGGCCGCCGGATCCTCCGTCCCTCCGGGCTCGCCGTGTGCTGTGGCAGCAGCGCGGGCGGGGCGGTGCCGGCGGAGCGGGGGCAGGGGGGCGCCGAGCCCTTCCAGCCGCGGATCGGCAGCGGCCGGGCCGAACCGGCGGGTGGAGCCGCCTCCTCGGAGAACGGCGGAGCGGGAGCCCCGAGCGCTCGGTCAGCGCCCGGCACGGCCCCTGCCGCGGAACCGGAGCCGCAGCGGAGCCCGCGGGCGAGGGGGAGCGGCCCACGTTGCACCACGGCCCGGTCCCCGGGCAAATTAAGTATGTTTCGTATTTGGGACACAAAAGAACTCAATCAATGAGATTGGACGTGTTCAGTTAGTTACGCTGACTCGCCTACATTTGTTACTTAAGGAACGCAAGAACCTCCTGCTCATCAAGGTGCAAGTCTCTCAAAACAGCTGGGGAGGGAACAGGAATTTCAGGAAACTTAATACAGGGGAATAAGGAACAGCATCTTTGGCTTTAAAAAAAAAAAAAAAAAAAAAAAAAAGTCCTCTTTATACAATTAGAGAACGAAAGTTGACTCGGTTCAAAAAACTTTGGCACAAAAATACGAATCAAGGCGGACAGACCTTGAGCAAAGATGCATCTGAAGTGCAAAGGTATTTAGAAGAATCACTTAAGCATTTAGGATATGTGACTTCTGTGCAAGAAAGCCAAACTGCAAGACGTGCCCCCATCCCGTGTTTTCACGTGAGAAAATTGGTAGCCCTAACAAATTGTTGTTGAAATCATGCTGATGAGGAGCCACGAAACAGCTCACAGCATCAGAAATGAAAGCCCTCGTGATTCCATTGGGTTGTTCTCTGGTTTACTCACCCCTAACCGACGTAAGAAATTCCATTAAATATTCAACATCTCCTATACCTATTAAAGTGAAATTAAGCTGAAAAGCTTAACAAACATTTATGTTTGTACTTTTAAAATGATCTGCAAAGGAAACAAAGCTACACGCTCTGTTTTCTTCTTCAGGTACGTTATACACCTGTGTTAGAAACAGGTACTATAATCCCATTCATTGGTGTGCTCCTCAGATTGCAGTTGTAAAGCATGGAACTAGCTTGTCGTTCAAAAACAAACAAAAGAGAAGAACCACCACCACCAAACCAAAAACCAAAACCAAAAACCAACCAAACAAAAAACCCCAAACAAACAAAAACAACCCCCCAAAACCACCTCATGCATCTACACTGTCACTTGACTCCAAGGTTCTCTAGCTGAGAGACACCCAGCATAAAATTTACCAAAGAGCTGTAATCTTAGTATTTCATGGATTGATATGGAATTGAAGTGTTTCCACAATATCTGGTATTTTTCCATTTGCAAAATAAAAAAAAAATAGGGCGTATTTTGTTAAAAAAAAAAGAAGGTGATTTGAGAGATGTCACATTAGTGAAGATGCCGAGTTCAGAATACTCCATTTACACAAAAATCCAGTTTCAGAGTAAAACCTGCAAAAAGATTCAGATATTCTTGAACTCACTAATTTTTAAGAAAGGGATAAATTCAGAAGGTTCCCTTCCTATGTTTTTAGGCAGAGATTGGGGGTGGGGGGAAGCTAGAGATGGTTCAGCTTTCCTCAAAACTAATGTTCAGGGGCAGTTATTAGTGAAGACATTGCATATGAAGACACAGTAACAGAAGGGCAGGAAAAGGGAGGTGGGTCACCTTCTGGAAACGGAAACGCATTATCATAAAGTGATCCATGCAGTGGCTCAGATTGAGGACCAAAGGGTAATATTTGATAAGAAAGCTAAGCTGCACTTCACAGGTCTCCTATAAAGCAAAGACTGTTTGTAAACAGCTAAAGAGGTTTACTATTCAGGATGGTTTGAAGTTAGCTTCTAAAACGTGTATTTCAGTAGGGGGCATTTTTAATGGACTGATCTATCAAAGTATCCCTTCTCATAAAAAGGTAGTTTAACACTTTCCAAATGTAGTCAGTGAGTTGTGCCTCAAGAGGGAGAGGAGAAAGGAAATGTGTTAATGATTTGTTACATGGCTTGTACTGAACTACACATTTTTTAAAGGGACTTTTTTAAATATAAGAGTATTTAATAAATAAAGGCATTTAGAACTATGTACTTCTTAAGATGGCAATTTCTGTGGTATGTACATAGCTGAAAGCTTTGAAAGCTGACTTTGCTGCACAAACTTTTAACCATGGTCCTAGTTTAAGTCTACAACAGATGTTTTTTTCCCCCCTCCATTTCTTCAATTGAGTTTTCAAAGAAGGTTGTTATTTTCTCTTTAATCTGCCCAATACATGCTTTTATTCCCTCAATAACTTTAATTGTCCATTCTATTAGTGGCACATTCCTATTATCAATCTCAAAAATATTTATACAGCTGGGGAGCTTCAGATATATGAGTAGCCTTGCATAATTCAGTGGAAATGCATTCTGAAGAATCCTCTCAGCTAACACAGATAGGCATACACTGGACTAAATCCTGTACGCAAATACCCTGTTACAAATTTTACATTTTGTTCATTTGGCAAAACTAATCTCTTTGATACACACAAGACTTTAAACACAGATCTGAGAAATACAGTTTATCAGGCTCACTATGTATGGAAGAGGCACTAAGATTTCTTGAGTTACTTTCAGAAAGGGTGATGGAAAAGTGGTCCAAAATTACCAATAGTAATCGGTGATTAGCAAAAACGGATTCTGGTACGCAGCATCATTTGTAATACAATTAACCCCATACTAACTGTGAAATGCTTTCTAATCCCTATGTGACAATTATCATTGTACATACATTAGTCTAAATGTTCAACATAAACTATAGCATGAGCACACAGCTTTACTTTCATCTGATTGTTCTTTAATGCATTGATTCTTAATAGAAATAAAAAGCACGTACATCTGTTATGAAATCCTTTTACCTACATGATCCTAACACTTACTAATGGATTTTACAATTGTGCATTTAATAAATAAAAGAACAATGAATAGAATAATGGTGCTATTCATGTATGAAGAGATTAGACAGAAAACCTGCTTCAAAAATGGTTTAACTGAGCTGGGTGAGGTAACCTAAACTACTGGGAAAAAAAGCTACTTTTGAAAGTTATTTAGCTCTGGACCAGTAGCTGATATTTTTTATGTAAGTGAAATTGCTTGGTAAAAGGAAGAGACAACAGTAAATACACTTTAAGTTACTATCTTAGGAGACAGCACAAAATAAACCTCTCCATCCTTGGAAACCTTAAAGACTTGGACTGGATAAAGCTGTCAACAGCCTTGTCTGATCTCATAGCTGACCTTGCTTATCGATTCCAAAAATAAGGTCTTAGAGTAGGAGGTATGAGAGAGTGGCCTTCAAAACTATTTAGAGTATTATTGGGATGAATAAGCAGCTACAGTTTCAGAAGCTTCTGAATAACTTAAGATAAGCATCTTAAAAAGGCATTGTTTCCCCTAAACCAACTTTCCTGTGGGAAGCACTACTGTTCTGGTTACAGCATTTACAACAGGTGAAGGACTAATGCTTCGAGGAGAGTCTAATTAAAAAAACCCATAAAAATAATTCCTTTGGACAATCTTTTCAAACCACATTTATCCACAGCATGAGAAGGCTAATTTATATTGAATGTTTAGTACCAGTTGAACAGCAATACTGAAGATTTAGTGTCAGACAGAGCGGGTATACTGCAAATGTAACCAGAACTAACAGCTGTATTTAAAGCTCTGTTCTGTTCCTGTCTGTGGAGGTCTGTGTTGCTGAGCTAGAAAATGGAAGTATGGTATAGAGCAGAAGTGTCCTGAGAGGGAAGAAAAGAACCTCGCAGGTGGCTGCTTCAGTAAGACTGTTCTGGAACTGAACAGTGATTGGGAAGATACATGCAGACAACTAGGGGACTTCAGATCCAAGAAGTAATTCCTCCCTTAGTTTAACCAATAAGTGACCCTTCACTTGTAGACACCTGACAAAGCTTCATATACTTCATTAGTGCTAGGCTAATTTACACCAGCCTATGACCTGGCTCCAGGCAAGAAGCAGAGTTACTAGACACCAGTGCAGAATAAAGGCGAAGGGCTGACGAAGTAACCACTCCACTATTACAGAGAAACAACATAATTTGTTAAACTGTTCTGTGGTTTTGCATTAGTGTTTTCCAACAGTAAACAGGCTACAGCATTTGCTTCTCTTCACCAAACAGAATCACATTTTTACTATATCCCACCACCTTTTTGACACCTAAATGAATGGTAAGGCCTTCTAGGAGTTCAATTCAAATAAGACCCATAAATGGGAGCATTATATATATATATATATATATATATATATATGTATATATAATAGTGCTTTGTGCAGTTGCTGAACAGAAATCTTTGGGTGAAAGCAGTTTGGCTCTTGTTCCCAATTTATCATGAACTTACAAAATTCTATTTTAAAGGTCCAGTCTCTTGTGCTAAAAATAATTTTGCCAAAACCAACCTATTCTTCCTTTTGTGCCAACAAGCATGTGACAAAACCTTCAGGTGGGACCTCAACTCCTCACCCCCGACCATGCATTTGAGAGTTCTCTGAGACCCCACAGCAGTTGAGCTATGCTCCAATAGCTCTGCTGAATGTCCACTCACAAGGTCTATTTTACTGCCTCTCACTACAGTAGGCTTGGAGCTGGCTTGTGCACTTAGCAAGCTGGAAGTTCATGAACAGAAAACCTGTAATTCCCCATTCTCATCTGGCAGACCTTTTGGATTTGCCCCTTTCTGCTTCTCCTACCAACCCAAGTAAAGGCAAGTTTTCAAGGAGGGAGACAGGATCTATAGGTAGATTCCTAGAAGAGGTTTATATAAATCGAGACACATCCTGCTGTTCAGCTGAGGTGGCATCCATTGTTCACTCTCCCATCTCCACACTGCTGTGGTTTCGAGTCTTGGCATCACTCAGGCCATGGTATCTGTTTCCGCTGCAGTCACATGTACATCACTCTTGCTACATGGTAACCACAGTAACCAGAAGTGGTGCAAGTCAAGTCATTTAGAAGCCTTGCTCAGATTTAGTGTATATAGCATATGCTTGACATTTTTTCAAGGAATTTAGATTTGAGATGACTAAAGTTTGGAAAGGTTTTAGAAAAGAACTATGGGAATAAATCTAGATCTGGAAAAGTACTTATACTTGACCTCTTCAGTCTAGACAGAGTTTTGTGAAAGGCAGTTTGTCTTAGTCTCCAGAATTCTACATGACAGAAAATCCTATAAAGGAAAAATCACAAATCTGGGCACAAAGACATAAGATCCAAGATTATTGGTAGTTAAATTAAGGTAGAAATAGAAGCCAATTATTTGTAATTGGCAATGAACAGTGGGACCAGCTTGCTAAAAGAAGCCAACAGATGAAGAAGTGCTCAATATTTAATTATTTTAGTAAAAAAACTCCCCACAATGAAGGAAAAAGAACTTGGGGGGCAGGAGGGAGGGAGAGGGAACAAGAGAGGTTATTTACTTAAAATGATGCCTTTGTTTTTAGTTAGCTGAATCTAATACAGTCTCTCTGAAGTATTCGGTCAGATGAAGCTATCTCAGAGCCACTACTGATTACTTTTGAAAGGTACGGAATGGAAATGTTCCAGAACACTGGAAAAGTAGAAAAAACATCCCTATATTGGGGGGGAAAAAAAAAAAAAAAAAAAAGTAAGAAAGACCATACCCATGAACTCCTGGAAAAATATTTTGGAACACATGAACTATTTTTAGAAAACAATAGGTTGACAAGTAACAGCCCCAGACTTGTCAGGAGCAGATTGCATTAAACTAATCTCTTCTACTGTGACAGGTTTAACAGGCTCACGGATGGGGAAATATGGATATCATTTAACTTAAGGGAAGATTTGACTCTTCTTACAGGCAACTTGCATAAGTAAGCTCAGCAAAATTTGGACAAAATAATGGACATGCAGGAGACCAGCTGAAGATGACACGTACTCAAAGTAATTGATAGTATCACTATGAAGGTTGTAAGAAATCAGTTTCTGTAGGCACAGATATTATTCCACCATACAAATATACAGTTATAAATACACACAAATGTAACTTTAAATTGCACACTTGTGGAGGAAGGTGGGGGTCGAAGCACTTCAGAGGTCAAGAACAGAATTCAGGGTAATGTGGGCAAGTTAGAGAAATGGTCTAAAATAATAAGGAAATAAATCAAGGTTAATATTTGTCCTTTTTAAGGAACAGTTCACTGCACAAAATCAGCAAAAGCAGCAGCTTGCCAGCAGTCCTGTAGGAAAGAACCTGGGGTTAGAGTGGATCACAAACTGAACATGAGTCAACACTGCCATACTCTTGTGAAAAAAGCAAACATACCGAGATGTACAAACAGAAGTGCTGCAAGATACGAAAAATAAACCTTCCACTCTACTTAGCACTTACTAAAGCCTCTACTGAGATACTTTGTCCATCTTAGGAGCCACACTTCAAGGTGATACTTAGAGACAAAAGGGCTTGAACAGATTCTGTGGGCAGGTGGTGGAACTTCCATCATTACCCAACTTCTTACAAACACCCAAATACATATCAGGAATAGTTCAAGTATAACTAATACTTCATTATCTATGGATTAGATATATAAATGTCTCTTCAAGCCCTAGTTTCTACAGATTTATATTACTTAGATCTGTGCAATCATGAATGAATTTCTTATCCCATAATTCCAGCCCACATTATTTTGCTTGGTAAGAAAATCTCCCCAGGACTTTAATGTGTTTGTATTAACTGAACGTCAATCTTTTTAGTTATAGTAGTCACATCTGAATGGAAATTCACAAATATTTCAACCATTAATCATGCATCTCGCTGTATGAATTCCATCTTCCACAGTAGGTGATTGAGTATACTTTATTGAACACCAAAAAGCTTGCCTAATATAACTAACGGGGAGTTGTGGAAAGAAATGGAACAGTCAGCCCTAAACTCTAGCCAAGGAAGAGTCCCGCTAAAAATGAAAGACAGGAGATGAAATTTTGTACCACAAAAGCCTCCTGCCACTGCATGCAGCAGGTTGTGTTAGAGCTGTTAGGAACAGAGTTGATTCCTGGCACGATTTTATGAAGCATTCATTCAGTACTGGTTTCTTATCAAAATGAAATGCTGGAAAACATGTTTGGTTTCTCCATCAGTTTCTACACAACAACCAGAAGAATGCTGCAAAACAGTGCACATGACTTTCCCAGGGGCAGTGATACCATGACATGAACTGTCAACTAAGTAACATTACAGGGGGGGTCAGTCCAGATATGCTGCTGCTCCTCCTAGTCCCTTCTGCAGCAATACTAGTGAAAAACAGCAGCGGTGGTTTTGCCAGGCAATCCACAGAGCAATGGCATTTCAGAGGTTAAAAGCTTGTGCCACATGTTGTATAAAGTAGACTTCGGCCCCTTTAAACTAGGAACAGGTGTTGAGTCAGCTCTTGGCACCAAGGCCAAATCTGAGAATGAAAGGGGAGCCAAGGCTGACCTGCCACCCCATCAACGACGAAGGGTATGGAGGGGAGGACACACAAGGGGAATTAGACCTGTAAAAGACTGATGCTTGAGCTTAGAGATGTGGCTATCCCATAAACACATTTAAAAAGACAGTATGGATTAGAAAAAGATTGCAAACTGAATCATATGAGCGAGTCATGTGTTACTGTCCTCTGCTGCCTGGAACTGTAACTTTTCTGCTGTCAGCAGGAGACAGCCTGTACTGCTGAAATTGTGAATAGCAACCAAAGGATCCCCTTTGTGCAAGGCAGGAAGACCTAGAAGGTCCATCTTAGTTACCAGGCAGTCTCCACATCACAGTCTGTGCAACTCCCAAGGTGACCTGAAATGCAAAGCACACTCTGAGTTTTTAATTCTGTATGCTGGTTTTGATTCAGCACAGAGGACATTAAATCACCCCCCACCATAGAAAACGTAATTGTGTGTACACACTACATACAGGTCCCAGTGCTGTAATAAGAAAACATGTAGAAGCATGCACAAGCAGCGGCACCTCCACTCCCCCCACATCTGAATGGGGTCCCCCCACCACCTAAGGTAGGAGTGTGCATGTATGCATGAGTGAAATGACAGTTGTAAAGAAATACGGCTTTTTAGAAAGTGGATCTTGGCTCCTTCTCTAAATTTAGCTCTGCAGTCATTAGAGAAAGTGCAGTATCACTATTTATGGGAAATAGTTTATACTTGCTCTGCAAGCTAATGCAGTCCCATTTACTTCACAAAGCTGTGCAGTGAGTCATGTTACCCAGCAACATTCACACACCCGTATGAACTAAGGAAGCAGAAACTCTTGCTCACTTGCTTTCCCATTTCCTTCTGGGATATTCTTGAGAAACAGCATGCACTGGCAACAGTTCAGAATAATGACATTCCTAGGAAGCAGACAGCGACTGGTGTGGTTAAAACAAACTGTAGTATAGGGAATATGAAAGGAAAAGGAAAGTCTATTCCAACGTAAGTTTTTAATTCCTTCTCTTAGGCTTAAATCTGAGTTCGGCAAGTTGAAAGGTGTTATTCCTTGTTAAAGCGAAACCTATGCAGCTGTGAATACCTGCCAGAAGGATTGCTTTTCTCCTCTATCCAAAGGTTTCCTGCATTGGACCTAGCAATTGCATTGCTGAAAGGGGAGTAAGAGCAGTGAAGCTATCCACAGCAAAGCTTTTTTATGCCCTTCTTTTTTTCTGTTTTCTATTCAATCACCCAGTTGGCCAAATTAACTTCATGGCCACTTGATCTCCAGATTCACCCAACAGGAAGTGGGATATATCACTTAGGTGGCAAGACTCACTTACATCAGATTACCTACAAAGTGAAATTGCACTCTTATTTATTCTCTCAACTAAGCTAGGTGGCAATTACAACCACCAAGGCTGATGTAGGCTGCGTCACACACTACACACATACCTAAGAACCACAGACCTGCATTTCATGCTTAAACCTGGTGAAAATACACTTACCTCTTTCAAAAATATTCTGAGTTTTTTTCCATGGCAAGTCTACTTCTCCACTGTTAATTCTTAAGTATTCATTACTCAGCAGAGAAGTCAATGGTAATACTCACAAAATAAGAATTATAATTTAAAACTTTACAACAATATTATGTTACTTTTCACTCTGTGCATGACTAGGTAAAGTAAGACCATTTTAGTCATCTTAGTATGACTCTAATGTTGTGACAACCTCTATCATCTCTTAATTCTGGGTTCTGAACCAGGAATTGTATATTGCTTTTTCCTGTTGTTGTTTCTTTCTTTTCCTTTTTTTGCTATATACATGTACAATGCCTGCTAACGGGGGCTGGGACTTAAAGGCTACCATCTCAAAGCCTACAAGCAACAACAGACAATACCTAGGTACACCCATTGGTCTATTCATGGCAGTCTGCAACAATTATATCTGATCATGTATTGTTCACTTTCTACTCAATTAATTCTTTTAATATGTTGAATAAGCAACGATTACAGAAGTGTCCAAATGAAACCAGAGTTTAAATTTCATTCAATTTTGCTTTGAGGTTAAAAAAAGAAAAAAAAAAGTTATCCACCACCATGTTCTTATGCTGCATCTTACAGAAGCCAAACCTGTCTTCTATCTTCTATATACTTAAGTAGCTTTTAAAAAACATATCAACCAAATATGCTTTCTTTTTCAATTTTACAAATTACTCAATTCTTCCATATTTTTCTCTCTTCCAGATATGTTTTTTTGATATCCAGTGATTGCCTAAAGCACAGCCTAAGGGGAGGGGGGGGCATGGGGGGGTGGAAATCAAAGGGATAAAACAGTGACTTTTTTGGATTACAAGACAAACTACCTCAGGCTCCTTTAAAATGCAGCATGAAAACTAAACTACAACAATAATTTCTGCCATGGCTTTGAAATGATGATTTCAGTCAAACCAGCAAAGTTTCCAAACTGTTGCCAATGTATCTTTGATGTGCCTCAGAATGGCAGCAGTGAAGTGTCTCACGTACTTTCTCTCTGACTACGCTCAGAGACAAGGAATGCAGATCACGCCTGGAACACAGGCAACACCTATATCACATTTACCAGAGGGCCTTTCCTACTATCCACAGGATATAGGGGCATTTCCCAAAAGTTACCCCCTTGTGGATGAGACCACAGTACTCCTGTTGTAAATGCAGGAAGTACAGTTTAATTCAGAGTGAAAGAGAGAAGAGAAACCACAAAAATGTGTGAAAAACCCCAGATCTGTTTTTCACTGCACAGATTGCCAGAGTTATCCAGCCTAACATACAGAATATCACCCTCATCTTACCTTAATGCAAGTACAGGATGGTCTGAGGTGGTTCTATCCAGCTACTCTCAACAGAACAAAAATCGCTCCTGCTACCATCCAAGCAGCAGTGGAACTGGTTTTCAAGGGTTATTAAGGTAAGCCATGGTGATTAATCATGATTTATAGCCTTGTCGTTCTTACGACATGCAAGACAAGTCTCAGTCCAGAAGTACCCACAAGGTTTAAAAAAACTGATCTGTCATCACTGTACTTGAGAGTGTGGGTATACAGTTCTCAGTTACCTTCTACTAGGCACATCAGAGGTTTCAAAATAGACACAAAATTCCCAGTGGATGAATTATAAAGCAGGTCTCATATTACAGCAGCTGGAGATGCAAGCAGAACATTTATCAGTATAACCACATTTTTTCTGGTTAATTTGAGGCAGATATAGTTTCTACCACAGTGCTACATTTGCAGAGAATGTAACAGAAACCACAGAATTAAAAAAAAAAAAAAGGAAAAAAAAAGCGCAAAAAAAAGCTCAAAAGAAAGCGTTAGTACACATACACAAAGTAACTGTCTTGAGCCCTTTTCAATTAGAGGAGAGAAAGCAAGAGCAGGAAGTACAGCCCTGCCTAAAAGCAAGTCCCTGTTTGTAGTGAAAATGGGATCAAATGCAGATGTAAATGTAAAACTAGCCACAGGTGCAGTGATTTTAAAGTTTTCACTTCCACAGCTTGGTGGAATAAAATGGCAGGAAGCTCGGCCATCAGAAATAAAGAAAAATGAATCACAATAAAGTCATTGCTTGGCTCTGAAAAGTCATGAACTTACCAAAACTCTATAGACAACTCACCTACACTGGGAATTACTATGAGCAATACCCCTTGCAGTATACAATACACAAACTTCTGTCTTTTAATTCCCTCTTCCTGTTAAGCAAGACTGTTTAATCCAGTGCACCCACACCTGCCTTTTCCCATCTTCTATACTTCGTTAAGTTTTGTTTTAAAAGCTGCAATGTGTGGATGTTACATAAAATATCTAGTAATTAAGAAGAGTCACATGATTGACCCATATACTATACACAAGAGTTTGAATACTATTTTTTTTTTTCCCAAATACTATGCAGAACTACACTGTTCTGGAAATTACTTACATAGTTGCCAATTTTCCACTTCAATGGAAAACTAGACTTGCATCATACTGATATCCTTAAAAAAAAATCGTAATTTTTAACTTAGCTGATATATAAAAACATAGAGCTGATTTTATGCAGACAACAGAGACTGCACTGGCCAGATGCCTTTGCTGGAGGAAGCGTAACCCCCATGGCTGCAATCCCTTCCCAGTGACGCTGCTCATCATCATGGCAGAGCCTCCTGTTTTTCAGACCCCTAGTTTGTGCCTTCATAAAAATTAGCCAGTGTTTAGCTTTTGGTTACCTTCTTGTGTTACCTATTTTCTAGATGTGAGAACCTTCCATAAGGGAACCAACTGTATTTTTAGTCTGACAAAAATAGGAGAAAACTGTTGACCTTTGCATCTCAGCTACATAGGACTGAAAGCACATAACCCTGCTAATCTAACAGTCACAAGCCAGTGGCTGATTTTTCTAAAGCTTTGGGGCTGCAGATCCTCATTTGCATGGTACAGAGGCTCTGAAGAGCACCACATCACTCTCAGTGCTGGTTCGCACTCTCCGACTGCCTCCCCCCATCTCGTCCAAGAAGCTGTCTGTCATACTGCACCATTTAACGAACAAAGGCAAGAAGGCGCCATGATGCTCAGATACTTGGGAAGCATTTGAAGTCACTCAGATGGAAAACTCCGGATATGTAAAGACTAGCTATTCGTACTTCGTTATTGTATCATTTATATATCACTAACCAATATATTTCTGCCTACTTATTTAAGGTCATTTTTCCTCTCTGAAGGAGTCAAGTAGGTCTACCCAAACCTTTACAGGAGCAGAACTACCACTGGGCCTCTTTCCTTTTGAGGATGACAATAAGGGTTAGGGTTCAACTTCAAGCCATTTTCATTTAAAGCAAAGGCTCTAGGACAGAATTACAGCAGGAGGCAGTGATTTCAAACAAACGGCATGGTGGGGTGGAGAGGCCTCAGAGGATTTTTGGGGCATGACTGACGCCTATTTGGGAAGATCTGGTACATTTCTTTATGAGCAGTTTTCCGACCAAAATCAAGTGAATAAAAGGCACAATACAAAAAGTAGAAATAAATAACTTCTATTGACTGAGCTAACTGACTTGCTGATCTTCAGATTTTTGAAGGATCACCATTTTAGGGGAAATTATTTCCATCTGATTGCTTTGAATTCCTATAGCACCTTATCTATATTGTCCCCTGTGCCTTCTTATCCACGCGTGGCTGGCAGGAGAGGGGCTGCTGGCTGAGGACAGCCATGCTGGGGCAGAGGCTGCCATGGCTCTCCCTTGTTGCAGAAGTGCACACCAGCTCAGCACTGCCCCGCTACGTGCTCTAAATCCCCGCTTTTGTGTTCCCTCCCAACAGCAGCCTCCTTGCCTGGCATAGCGAGACAAAGCACGGTGCAGCCGCATAGTTGCACTTCATGACTCAGCTGAAAAGACGCGAGTCAAACAGCAACCTCCTCAGAACAACAGGAGCTGCCTATTAACCATCCATCTGTGCACGCGGCTGCAATTTTGCGTCATATTTTGTGATTCAGAAGGATTAAAACAGGCACAGAGGAAGAGGAAACCTGTAGAGAGATTTATTTTTTCCTCCTGTAGGGAGACATATGCCTTTGTAAAAGTGTGTTTGTACAGGTTGCACGTTCTCTGAACACTGAAACTTTCATCTGGGCTTCAAAGAGACACAGTTAGTATTTAACTCCCATTGAGTAGAAGCAGACAGATGGATTTAGTTTGGAATTTTGTTTTGGTCTGTTGCCTTTTTTTTTTTAGCATTGGATCCTCAGTTAGGAGTGAAGCCAGCTGCTTATAATTCAATTCCAGTAATTCAAACTTGGTTGCTTGCATTTTGACCACTTGTTTAATACAGTTGGTATTTCAGTGGTCAAAAGTAACCTTTGAAGGTAAGAAGAGAACTGGGGGGAGGAATCACAGCTCCTGTGGTTTGTGATTTTAGCATGTTCTTTGATTGAAAAAGACTGTTGTGGATTGATTTTCACAGCCTTTTTCGGTAAGAGGGGATAATTTGAATCCTACGGATGTAGAAATGCATGCAAAGTTACAGATATCTATTACATCTAAGGTTGAGTGAACATATTTTGCATGCACTTTGACTGCGATAGTCAAAAACCTCAGCTGCTGCCCAGCTCTAGAGACAGTTCTGCCCACATATGTCTATTTTTTACATTAAAGATGCTGGCTGCACAGAGGCAGCTACACAGACCTTTGACATACACCTGCTTGGTACTCCTGTTTTCTTCCTAAACCTTTCACAGCTCCGTAAACATCATGCAGGTCTTGTTTTCAGCTCTTGAGGATGAGAGAACTTATGAGGTGAGCTGTTCACGAAAAGAGCTGCCCATTTGCTCTTAGAACAGGGAGTGAGTGCTGACTACTTAATTATTGGGTTTTTCCCCCCCCCATCATGATAGAAAGGGGAACGAGGTTGATTTCCACCCTCTGCCTGCAGGAATTCAAGCCCACTTCTCCCATGGAAGGGACAACTTAGGCCCGTGACAGAGAACTGTGTGTTTTGTTGCTGGCAATGTGTACTTTACCAGTTACATACAACAACATAGCTTGGCCACATGCCATCTCCTTTGCAGATTTGGCTTTAGGTCATACTACAGCAAAATAATTTAGCAGCTGCTTAGCTCTCAATAGCTGCTTAAAGCACCATTGGCATCAACACGACTCCTCGGAGAGATGTTAAATTAACACCACTATCCCTATGTGAATATTCTTCCACTCTGATCCTTCTCTATTGCTATGTACATCTTGTATTTGCCAGTTTTGTCTATTTTCAAAACCATGCAGAGATGCTTAGCAATTCTATCAGCTATGTGTTAACAATTCAAATATCTTGATTTCTCATTCTCTCCACACAAGGGCTTTTAAGCTTAAGCAGAAGCTATTTTCATATCAGAAAATATTAACATAAGTAACTGCATTGGCAGTAGATTGCAAAAAGTGCACATCTCTAAATATGAAAGGAGAAAGACAAAGACTACACTAATTAAAAAAAACCCCACCCAAACAGCATTCAGGTCAAGAAATTAAAGCTTTCTGTAGCTATTCCAAATGAATTTATAGTTCAGCTTCCAGCTGAACCAGTTATCCAGTTATGGATAACTTCAGCCTCAGACCTTCAGTCAGGCTGGCTGGCTGCAGGAGCAGTGCTTGACTGTGCATAACAAATGCCAGTTATGATGAAGGTAATGACAGAGACTTTATGGCAAATCAGACTCTGGCAAATAATTAATTTCTCTGTAATTGCTCTGGGCTTTATTTTCTATCCTGTCTGTGCAGAACAACACATTATTACCTCACCCTCTCTTCCCCCTCCCCTGAAAGTTATTATGTACTTTCCCAGCTGAACAAAACAACCGTGCAAGATGCACTGAGCATGCATAGCATGCAAATTTGACAGCATCATAAGTCAAATCAACCCCAAATTTCACTTAGTGACATTTTGTACCTTCATACAGTTTAATTTTAAGCTCATTCAGAAGACACACATTTTTTGGTGTCAAAGAAAATGCCGTCCTTTATTTTTTTCTCTCCCCCGACCCCTACATCCAAAAGGCTGTTGAAGTGGTTTTGCTTAAGTAATACCATTAGAGTAACTCACTGCTCAGTGGGACTGGCAGAATTAGATCTCAAATTGAGCTGCAAAATATACCCCAAAGATACCCTGTTACAGTTTCATTTTAAAGACAGTCACAGCAATGATTCTCTTTATATTGTCACATTGTGACAAAAAGTACCTGTGATTTTTAGAATATTGTGTTTTCCCTAAATTACTTAGAAATAATCAGTTGTTGCAGGGCTCTTGCTTAATTTCCTTTTAATGAATAAATGGAAAACTTTTTTCCCCTTGAGCAGTGACTTTTTAAACTTGTACATACAGAAGACACTTATCACTCATTCTCTGTGAAGCCCAGGTGGTCAAGGAAAAAGAAGCAGGAGAAAGATGGTTGTTGGTGCCCTTTCCCCCGCCTTTTTTTCCTCCTCTTCTCTCCTTTTCCTTTCTCTTTTCATGCCCCACCCCCCAAATCAAAACTAAATAAACTCTCTGGTTCCATCTTCTCAGCTAGCGAGATGATTTACAAATAGATGATCAGTCATTTTCTGCTAGAATGCATCAGCAGAAGAGGGAGTCAGAGTAACGTCAACAGACCCATGTTTTCCCTCAGAAAACATGACAATATCCAAGTCTGGCTGAGTTAAACTTATTAAGTGTCTACACTGGAATTTAATTTATGAAAAGAACAGAAAAATTAATATACCCATTTCCTATTCTGAAGCAGCCATACGGAAACTTCTGCATAGTACAAAAAAGATTTTAAGAAATTCCTTTCATTAAACTTCCTTCCAAAAACAATTTATGAAAGGCTATTACCACTCTTCACTCAGCTCTACTTCATAGCAAATAGGTATACTTTAAAGAGAAGAGAAGGCAAACAGAATTTTGGCTTAATAAGCCAGACTTTCTTTTCATTGCCATGCCTTGGGCAACTCCCAGGCACCCTCTTGCAGTGTGTTGCAACCTTCTACAGGTTATGTTGCAATAAAAGCAAAATTACCATTATTGTAAAGTTAATCTGCATTCAGTTGAAAATGCACATCAGTACCTGAACCTTCTTTTTAATTACTCCACTACCTGAGTTTTCATGTTTTGTGTCTGATCCAGGCCTAAACTCTGCCAATGTGTGATCTTACTAAGTATGCTACTGAGAAGTAAAAACCAAGTCAGCATTTTTGGAGATTAAATAGGATAAGGAAGACTACCTCTCTAAAATAACATGTGCAACTCTTTTAGGACAGCACTATTTAACTGCTATGGCCAAACAGTTAAAATTTCACATGGAAATAACTCTTCTAAAAGAAATGCAAATTTCACTGGATTGAGGTATGGCTCTTTTGAGAACTATGTTGGCCAGATGGGTATTGGAGCTTCTTAGAAATTACCAAGTGTTACATTAAGTCTGATCAATGGCTTTACACACAATAAAAAAATGATTTCTGTGTCAAGGATTTGAATCAGGTACATATAGTTTTAGTCTGAAACCTATGACCAACCACCATTGTGGCAGCTTTAGGAAGGAAGGGAAGTAGAAAGGTTGCAACGGTGATTTAATTGGGAGAGTCTCCAGTTTCTCCCTCAAGGTAGCAGTTTTTTACCTTCTGGTATGCCTTTGTCCTGCCCCTCCTCCCTGCTCCATTTGGTATGCAACTGGGATTTAAATAACTGATGGTGTCTTTTCTGGCTGTTTGAATCTTACAAAATGTTAGTAACTAACACTCTGACTTCAAACAGTTACTGGGGCTATGTGCAACTCTGCTGTGCTTGCCCTTTTGCTGAGGGCAAGAAATTAAATATAACTCATTGTTTAACTTTCACATCAAACATGGCAAGAATTACTTCTGCAACAGACTACATATACCATCACATAAACTCTAAATAAATTAACCCTTAAGCTATTTTTCAGAATTATAAACATATAGTCTATTAGATAGAGAATTGTAAAAATATTAATAACTGCTGTACAAGTGAAGCATGAAGTAGGCAAATCAGCAAAGCTTTAATTTGACTCTAGCATGGTCTGATTTGTTGGATTAAATAAATGCATTTTAAAAAAAAGGCTCATTATATTTCTGTACAGAAAAGAGATAAGCACAAGGCTAACCAACATCTCCTTAAGTGCTTATCCTCATGAGATGCTCTTTATGTCTTCAGGTTTATTTACTTCACTGCTGGTGAATACAGTACTAGCTTAATTATTACTTAATTAATTACCACTGTTCTCTTTTAATCCCACTGTGTGGCATTTCATTGCACATTGTGCAAAGGATGCTCTTGAGTGTCAAATTCTATGTTGATAGGAGACCAACAGCAACAGGTTATTGCACTAGGTTTTTTTGTGTGTTGTGGTTTTTTTATTGTTGTTGTTTTTGTTTTGTTTTGTTTTTGTTTTTGTTTTTTACTCTAATTTTATGTAAAAAACAAGGCTGTTAGAGAAGAGAACTTATTTTCCTACACTGGCCTTCTTTTATTGCATTTATACTGACAAGCTGACAATTATATCTACATGTAAGAGGAAAGAATTCCACTGCATCTGTTTAAAGAGACAAAAAATGAACGGCCAAACTGAAAGTTATTTTAAAGGTAAGCATGCAGATATTCTGTTTCTAGTTCATTCTTGCACACTGCCTAGATTTAAACCACAGCATTGCACTGCTTCTTCCTTGTACAGATGAATAAAAATAAGGCCTATTTAAAAAAACTGCACCATAGAGAACAGTAACACATGGCTTATTCTGTTAGTCACAACGGTGTATTTTACTTCCTCATTACTCTGTATTGTTGTGAAGCTCCATTCATAAAACAGGGAATGTTTATGCATTGAAAACTTGTGCATAAAATTAAGTCATGTGCATTTCTTAGATATCAATTAAAACACTGATAAAATAAATGTATTATAAAAGATTGTAGAAAACTAGAGCTCTTCTAGACTTTTAAACAGCAAAACACCTATCAATCTCATCATGGAAACCAAAATGCTTCTTCACATTTTTGCATGCCATTCCTGCTTACAGTGCTACATAATCACTTTGGTTTTTTTTCTCTCATTTCAGTATCAACATACATCTGCCTACACATTAATTCAGAAAATATTAATTAAAATCTGGAAAGAATTGGAACCTAGCACACCAATGTAAAATGTTTTCTCTGATGATGTATTTGATATCAAGTCCCAGCACGAAACTATTATATTTAATCCAAGAAGTTTCCTGTTAATAAATAGCACACATATGCTATCAAATGATTTTCAGTACAAAAGATACACAGATAAAATAGCTTTTAACCAAAAAGCTCTGAAGTCTCCTAGGCATCAGTAGGCAAGGCACTTTTCTGGTCATGTAATTCGAGCACATTGGGATTCAGCACAGCTTTGGTATTTCAATATCTTCTTTAGTTTCTATGCAAGTGATATCCACTGACTGCCCAGTCCTGAACTTCTCCACTTGCAAATAATGCAAAGAAAATGGCTCCAAATAGATTAATAGAAGCAGCAATATAGAAAACAGTCTGCCATTCTTCCACAGTATTCTGTCAAAAGGGGGAAAGAAAAAAAAAAAAAGAGGCAATTTGTAGCTCCACACTCAAGAAAAAGTAATTTTAAAATCAATGCTACATGCCTTGCCTATCTAAATGTAAATGCTGTTCAGCATGATACAAACATAAAAGATCAAATCAACAGTATAGTCACATTCAGTTTAATAATACAGCCCTATCAGAACTGCATTAGACTACCTGGGACCAGTTTATCAGCTGAGATGCAGAACCTTCATATCAAAATTTGCATTTACACAAAGGCTACCCAAACTCTCAGGGAATGTCTCTGTAAGGGGAAATGCTACCGTGCTTTCAGGTTAAGTGATCCAAGAGCTGAAGTGCTTGGCACTATGCAGTAAGCTATTCTTAATGACCACCATGTGGATATTCTAGAATCTTAAGCTTTATAGCCCAAACAAGGTAGCTATCTTTCCTCAGATTTCAAGAGGAATCCTCTTAACTATGGTATTTAAGAAAGATCTTAAGACATTGGTAGCAAAGAACTGCATTTTGTTGGTGTTATTTCTATTTATTCATTTTTAAAAATAAATAAGTAAAATTTGTAGAAGTGTTAAGGCTTTGTTTTTTGGTTCCAGATAACTACTGTAAGAAACCTGTGAGCAATTATACTACAAAGCCAGAATAATACAAGAACATTACATTAGTATGGGGGAAAAAACCCAACCCAAAAAACAACAAAAAAAATCCCACTTGTTAAGATGTCTGGAAGAACTAAATTTTTTTGATTCATGTATTAGTTAATATCTTCCTATTATTAAAAAAAAGAAAAGAATTGGAGTGATCACCAACTCAACTGCATTAATAAACTTACTCCTACCATCTTACTTTCTTAAAATATTTTAGAATAATTCATATAGTTGATTAAAAACAACCCAAAAAAAACCCCTCCTCACTCCCTTTTTCTAATCCAAATCACCCTTTGACTAAACCATCTTGGAAGTCAAATCTACCACTGTTCAAGTTAGGTGTCTTGTGAAACTAACACAGCTTAGAATGTCCTAATCCTGTAATGTACATACAAAGGGATGCATAATAAAAACCACACATTTAAATCCAGTTTCTCCCTCATCTGATAAATGCTGACCTCAACTCAACACCTCATGTGAGAGACTGATTTAAAAAAAGAAAACAAGTAAGAACTTGTCTTAATTTGCTAAAATAATACCACAACTGTCTCATCTACTTGGCATTTTAGCAGAGTTTTACTGTGATGAAAACACATTCATTTTGCCTCTGGACAATATAAGGTGATTTTGAAGTCCTACACAGGTCTTTGATTTTACGTTTATTTTCCTGATCGGAATCAGAAGAATAAAGGCTGGGAATGAAGTCATTCACAGCAACGGAACAGTACATCTTACATATATAACCCAGATTTCACTTAACAACCACAGACTTAAAGAGAGAATTTCCATTCAATGGCAATAAAAATGTAACAACTGAAAAAATAGTAAGCAGACTTACATTATGAGTGAGGTTCTTGGCAATAACTGGCCCCACCATTCCTGGGATAGTAGCAAAAGAATTTGTGATCCCAAGGAGAATTCCAGCATACCTGCAAGATAAATTGTTAATGCTGCTTTTTAACTTACCCTGCTTATCAGTCATGGAAATAATTTTACCTAGCCTGATCATATAGGTCTCATCTTGATCACACAGACAAATTAAACCACAAATATTCCAGTGGGAATGGCTTCTAGTAACAACTCACTGACAACCTGGTGCATATGTCTCTGTTTTCCAGAGGCTAGTTATGGAATTTAACTTAAATTACTCATGACTTTACTCAGGATCCATAGTCCAAATGCGCATCCTCTTTGCTAAGCCACAAACAAACTGCCTGGAATGGATCCATCAGAGAAGTTAGAAAGTAAACCTTTCATGCCTTGAAGTGGAAAGACAACAAGGAGTACACCAGAGTGCTGTTTGGCAACAGTAAGAGTCGGTTCAGGTATCATTGCTAAACTATGTCTGCCAAGAAGGCAATATCACCACTGTGGATGTATATCCTCACACTATGGAGCGTATGTTCCAAAGACTGGAGTTCAGAGCGCTGTGGCAATCCTTCCCTTCAGCTTTCTGCAGGTCAAGGCCAATGGGAAATGGGTCTGACTCAACCAGTTTTGCTGGTTGCCATTCCTGCAGCTCCTTTCTGAGGCTTCCTCTTCCATGAACGTATTGTTGCTCTATCACACACACGTCCATGCATATGCACCAGTGGCCATAAAACTTGCTGGGAAAAGCTGGTAACTTGCTTAATATTTGAGTGTCAGCACCTCATCTCTAGGCAATTAAAGATCTCTCTCATAGGACTGTTGCAATACTGAAAGACAGTGTTTTAAACTGTACCACAAGTGCAGACTTGTGACTGAAGAGAAATAAGAGCTAGACATTCTGCAGCAGAACTCGACCTTCCAAATACCAGAGCACAGATCCCTGTGGTTCAGAATTTCAAGGTGGATTTGCTGGTTGAAGAATCACACAAAATACTAATAGTTGCGGTTTAACACAGGAGAACGGAGTCACGTCCCAGTGATCATTTTAGGCTGTTTAGCACAGTGAAATAATGTCCTCACTGATTTTAACAATAGAAATATTATTTCATCTCTAAAGAGAGATGCATAGATTTGACATTTTATTTACTAAAATAGGAGAATTCACGATACAGCATTGGTACAAAAGGTTGTGATGTGTATCCATTCCAACTATATTAGAGAAACATGTTTTTTCCTGAGAAAGAGAATAAATTATGTAGACTACCAGTGGATTTTTTTTTTTTCTTGGAAGTTAACACTACATATCAGTTTAAAGCATGGTGATGTATTTTAGGCTGAGCTCCAATGCTTGAATTAAAACTATCCTTATTCCTTATAAATATAGCATGTAGCCTTCTTATCTAGGAAGGTGTTTAAGGTGTTTAATAGGCCTTTACGAAGCTGAATGTGAAAGTGTAAAAGTTTCTCCTAGGAAGACAAGCACATACAATGAAATTTCGTTTAAAACCTTTAAGTAGAATCAAATGCATTTCGTCTTCAACATGTTCAAGCACTTCAATACTGCTAACACACATTTTCAAAACTAAACATAGTTTAATAGTTTCCCTGTTTGCCAGAGATCTTTGGCAATCAGTTGCTGGCTGAATGCCTCTGGTTATGCCCAGTGTTTCTGCCATAGGTTGCATTCTTGATAGCACTTGCTGTTTGATGCGGATAACTGCTATGCCACTCCCACAGCACAGCGGAGACTCCCACATGAAATGAGCAAGCACAAAGTGACACGTCTGTAGAGGAAGACTAATAGTAAACTGTTGGTGTAGTAGGGGTAATCAAATACAAATCAACTTGCAGAGCAGTGACATAGTAAAATCAAGTGTGAAAAAACAGATAGGTGAAGTGTTTAGTGTATAACAGCCATGGGAATATTAAGAGGGCTCATGGTAACAGCAATGCTAAAAATTGTAATCATGGCAACATACTGATGTATTTAAAAAGCTAGACAAGAATAGATGTTCAAAGGGAAGGTTCCCTCTACACATCATGCAACCGAAGTTACGTGGAGTAAGTGGATTGCATTGATCACGCAACGAGCTCGAATTGGAAGTCCCAATCGCCCAGGGGTCTTAGAAGTGATTACAGACTGGCCAGAAAGTAAAGACTTTGGGATGTCTCCAGACGAGGAGGAAGCAACACGTGCTGAAGAAGCAACACCATATAATACCCTTTCAGAGACTGAAAAGCAGTATGCACTATTCACAGATGGATCCTGCCGTCTTGTAGGAAAACATCGAAGGTGGAAAGCTGCTGTGTGGAGTCCCACACGACGAGTTACAGAAGCCACTGAAAGGCAAGGTGAATCTAGTCAATTTGCAGAAGTAAAAGCCATCCAGCTGGCCTTGGACATTGCTGAATGAGAAGAGTGGCCAATACTTTATCTCTACACTGACTCATGGATGATAGCAAATGCCCTGTGGGGGTGGCTACAGTAATGGAAGAAAAGCAATTGGCAACGCAGAGGTAAACCGATTTGGGCTGCCACACTGTGGCAAGACATTGTTGCTCGGCTAGAGAGACTGCCTGTGAAAGTTAGTCATGTAGATGCTCATGTGCCTAAAAGTTGAGCCACCGAGGAACATCAAAACAACCAGCAATCAGATCAAGCTGCTAAGATTAAAGTAGATGAAGTGGACTTGGACTGGCAACATAAAGGTGAACTTTTCCTAGCTCAATGGGCTCATGATGCTTCAGGGCATCAAGGTAGAGATGCAACATATAAATGGGCTCGCGATCAAGGGGTGGACTTCACTATGGACACTATTTCACAGGTTATTCATGAATGTGAAACTTGCGCCGAAATCAAACAAGCTAAAAGGTTAAAGCCTGTATGGTATGGGGAGCGATGGTTAAAGTATAAGTATGGAGAGGCTTGGCAGATTGATTATATTACAATTCCACAAACACATCAAGGTAAGCGCTATGTACTTACAATGGTAGAAGCAACCACTGGATGGTTGGAAACATATGCTGTACCCCATGCTACAGCCCGAAATACAATCTTGGGCCTTGAAAAACAAGTCCTTTGGCGACACAGCATGCCAGAAAAAATTGAATCAGACAATGGTACTCATTTCAAAAACAGTCTTATAGACAACTGGGCCAAAGAACATGGTATTGAGTGGGTATATCAGATTCCATATCATGCACCAGCTTCAGGGAAAAATCGAAAGGTACAATGGTTCGTTAAAAACTACACTAAAGGCACTGGGTGGTGGAACCTTTAAAAATTGGGATTCGCATTTAGCAAACGCCACTTGGTTGGTCAACACCAGGGGATCAACCAATCGACCTGGGCCTGCCCAATCAGAACTTCTACGTACTGTAGAAGGAGATAAAGTCCCTGTAGTACACATGAAAAATATGTTAGGAAAGGCAGTCTGGGTTACTCTTGTCTCAGGCAAAGGCAAGCCCGTTCGTGGGATTGTTTTTGCCCAAGGACCTGGCAGCACCTGGTGGGTGATGCCTAAGGATGGAGAAGTTCAGTGTGTACCTCAAGGGGATTTGATTTTAGGTGAAAATATTAAATACTGAATTGCATTATGTTAATTGCCATGCTAACAATGTTTAATAAGTGTCTTTCAGATCATGACAGTGGTGATGAAACCAGAGCTAGCCTCTACGAGTGGCGCCTGACAGCTTCTTCGAAGTTGATGTCTTTAACCCACAAAGAGTGGTCATGAGATGCACTAGAAGTATCATTTTTTCCTGCCCTGGGAGACTGTTGTGATAAATGAACTTAATGAACTTTTCAAAGGATGGACCACAGACTAAGAGAATGATGAATTACACCTGTGTATATATGTACATATGTGTGTGTGTATATATATATAGTAGTAGTAATTAATCAGATTGTATTGATAAGGTCTAAGTATGCCGTGAATGGCATGTCATAAGGGGTGGAATGTCCTGGTTTTGTTAAAAACAAGTTTCTCTTTTAGTGAATTTTTCCCTGTCAGCTAAAGTCTTCTTACTAACTGCAGTTTTCCTGAAAGTTAGGTACATGTTTTGGTAGACATAGCAATGGAATGCAAAGCCATTGATAATGATGCATCTCACGAGATGTGCAGGCAGGAGGTGAACTGAAAAACTGACCAACTAAAATATTCCCTTCCATTCACGTGATACTTCATATAGAAGTGGGGGATCATGAGGATCTCATCCCTTTTCCTTATGGCCGACATTGGGAGAGGACCTTGCGAGTTGTCCCTGCGAACTGAGGCCTAGTGACAGACTGAATCCAGCTCCGGTTGGCTGCAGAGTCCAGTCCAGGACTTTGGGTGCCGGCCCTACATCTGCCGGAGCAGTTGCTGGGACTTTCAAGATTGGTTTTGTATATTTTGTATTATTTTCTCTATTTCTTGTTAGTAGCATTAGTAAAACATTTTAAATTTTTTCCAACTCTCTTCTCTCTGTCCTTCTTTGCCTCCCAATCGCCTGTCCTTAGGGGGAAGGGGGGAGAGGGAGGGGCTGAAGGAGAAAGAGCAGGTAGAAGAGGTTAACAATACATCTGCCACAGTTTTATTGTCACCCTGCAATCAAACCACGACATCCCACAAGAAAAATCTTGTACCACTCTTGCCCCGACCCCCCCAATTCAACATACTGATGGCATGATAAATACATGTTAGAAACCAAACCACATAGCAAATACTGTTTTTTCTTCATTATCAGTATTTTCATTCACCTTTTCCTGTGAATATAATCATTATTTCTTTGGTATAATGCAAGTTTTAGTAGCAACAAGGGACCCTTTGCTATTCTAGTCAGCACACTTTTAACTATAATATTTAAAATAGGCATTTAAGTGCATTTTGAAACTGGTTTGAATCACTTCTATGTACTCTAATATCTTTCAGTAAATTTAAAAAAAATAAAACAAGCTCTGGTTAAACTCTTAGCAGAGGTTTCCTTCACAGTTTTATGCAGACCCTGTTTTCAGATTTCTACAATTATGTCAAGTATTTCCTTGGAAGTGTGACTGTCTACCTTGTCCATTTCATCCAACAAAGTAGGAAAGAAACAAAGGCTTCTTTTTCCTCTCATCTTAGATGGTTTGGTATTTTGTATTTGAAGATCTTTTTTCCTACCACCTTTTTTACAAGGACATGCCTTTTTCCTTCTCTTTCTCCATTTGGACATATTGCCCCTGAGTTAAAGCATGCATGTGCTGACCAGAGAATCACTGATTTCAGTAAAACAGCATCCACACTGACTGTGTTCCCATCCAGGAAAGTTTCACCACATATGCAGCCATTCGCCTCTAGGGGCAACGCCTGGCCAAAATTCTTGAACTATATCAGCAAGACACCCACCCCTCCTGCACTCATAATCAGTATGGTCCCTTCTGCCTATCTGAGTGAGAAGAAGGGCTGGAGGAACTTGTCTGGTTTAAATGCAAGGGAATAAAAGCAGGACTTTGCCGAGGGTAGGAAGAATAGAGTGGGATTTGGTCAGAGTGGTCAGCAGCAGTTCATGTGGTGAATTGAGTTATGCCCACTGACATGTATCAGCATCATGATACATTATTATTTTCTTGTGCATTTTTTTTTTCCAAGACCTAAAACACTCTGTATATTGTCATATACAAATTTACCCTGGAAATAAATACATTAGAAATGCCAAGTGAAGTGTCTCTCAAATTAGAAAACACACACAACATCCTAGTTCTGGAAAACGCAGCTGCCAACTGTACATGGAAGTTCCTTGTCCATGTGCCTCACATCACCATTGCATGATTTCCTTTTTCTTGTGACAGCTCTGTTGCACTCCGAGGACAGGATGAACTGTACTCACTTAATGAACATCATTTAATATTTTGTTTCACTTCACTTGCTCAATGCATGAACTGAAGCCTTGCTTTCTGTATACTATTGAGCTGTCCAGTAGAATGCTACTATTCAGCTGTTGCAAGCAGAATTTTAATCATCCCAAATGCTTTCCAGTAGAACTCTTCAAAATATTAGTTTATTTTCACAACACTCTTGAGAGATGGGACTGACAGTATCAAACCCATCCTACAGACAGGAAATGAAAACATAGAATGTATGTGCCTACTGGATGCTTTGATTTGAGATCCTCAGGATCTAATTTTAAGAGTATTTAACAGCACTATTCTTACATTTAAAGCATAACTCCACTGACTCTGTGAGAACACTGAGTAATACAATTTTTGCAAACCAGATCTTAATAGTTTGAAAAGGCATAAGTAGACAAGCAATAAATCAGCTAGGCCTTGATTAATGCCACTGGATCCAACACTACCTTGTCAGCTGAGATGCTTAAGTTCAGACTTGAGCTGCTGCAGACCCCCTTTACATATTATGGTAGTCTGAACCATCCTTAAGAAGTGCCCATCCATCTTCCTAACTTTCAAGTCCAGATTCCTAAAGCCAGAGGGTACGAACACGGTCCTCACGCATGATTGCACTAGAGTCTGATCCAACTGACTTACCACATGAAAACTGTGACAGAGCACTGAAAGGACTGAATATCCCAGAACAGTGTTCAGCTACCTTAAATGTGACCCTTTTCTCCTTTAATGCCCTGCCTCAGCCATTATGTGCTGTCCAACTATGTGTCCAACTGTGTGTCCTCAGCCGTTACGTGCTATACAACTATGAGGCAGAGGGCTTAGGAATGAATGCCAGTCTCCCTCCCTGTACAATGCTCAGTCATTTCTAGAGCATGATCCATCCTGTGCACCGAGCAAAGGAAAGGTCCCATGCAGGGGAATATTACAACAATGGCACAAAGACTATTTTGGAATGGACAGAGAAAAGAAGGCAAACCAGAACTGCACAGACATTCAAATTTTGCCATTAAGTAACTTACTGTAATAATGCTTTCCCATGTTAATGCTCATGTTTTGTATTTTTAGACACAGAGACATAAAATAAATAACTCCAACTCTTAGTCAATATTTACATTTTTAGGAAACTAACTGCTGTAGTTCTGCAAAGCTAAGCATGACACAGAAGTTGTACAACAGCCCCATAATACCCCAGGTGCCCTGCTTTAAAGACATCTTCTCCATTCATAATTCTACTTGATTTAAAACAAAGTTCGTCACAGAAGCTATTCTTTATCTCATATTCAATTCATAGTACAAGCTGTTTATAGCTGGCCACCAACATCTTACCTCTTGCTTGCTAATCTCACATGCCAAGATTAATTGGGTTCCCACTATTTCATACCTATCTTTTAAGTCAAAACTTGTCCATCATTGTTGACATGACCACTGTCCTTCCAACTGTTGAAGCCTGGATACCATCTTCAATTTGGACCTGAGGTCTCCCACATAAGTCATCCAGATCTGAAGGATTTTTTCCTAGGTAATATCTCCGCAAAATATTTCTTCCTCTCCACTCACACTTAAACACTTTTCACCTTACACATTAGTACAGAAACACCTTCTTTTCTGGTCTCTTGACCCTGCTCATATCTAAGTGCTACTGCAAATAGGTAAATGAGCAAAAGAGCAAAGTATTTGACTTTTACTAGTGCAAAGAATGCTTTTGTGGACTTTCAAAATAATACACATTCATCCATGCTCTTCAGGAAATTGATGGATCTGTCAGGTTCTGAATTTGTAACATACTGGAGAAATTCCAGCCTGAAGTCTAACTTTCCATTCTTAAAATCTGGTAATTTAATCCTGTACGTACAGGATCATCATCTACTGTTAACATGTCGCCTACTCATAATGAGATTTTGACACTAGTGTCTAGAATATATTTTTCAAATACAAATAATTTGCCTGTATCACAGCACTTAAATATGATTATGTTCATGCTAAAGGTTGATAGTTCTGATGGAAAAGTTTAAAAGGGTGAAATACTTGATTGTATTGCACTGTTACAAAAACACTGTCATTAACCGAATAGGACAAAAAATGAGTAAATATAATTACAGGAATTGTATTATTTATTATTGCAGGATCAAAAATGGATTTATTATAAACCATTGTTTATATCATATCCTCTGCCGGACTTGCACTTTTTGCAAATACAGTGCTTAAAATTGCAAACCTGAGTCACTGTCAGTGTTTACATTTCAAGTGTGTACAGCATATGGTCCAAAGCTACATCCCCCAGGGACCCCAGCAATACAAAAAAACCAGTGGTCATCAGTGTATGACGTGCACTACGAATAGCTTCAGCAATACTTACGAAGGCGCTATGTCCAGATGGTTGATACTGTAGCCAGATGTACAAAATCCTCCTAGTGTTGTTGATACGGTCACAAATGCAACAGCCAGAGCATAGTTGCAGCCTATGAATCCAGCTGCTACTAAGAACACTGCAGGTCCAATCATTCCTTTAAGACAGAAATCTTAGAATCAATGGACTTTTAACAGGAGAGATAGTAAGAAGCTCTAAGCTGTGTATACATTTTCTATATGCCTTTTACCACCACCTAGTGTACGCAATCCAGTACTACACCACATGCATTACAGTGGCCTTGTGAGGAAGAGTACATGTGCTCTTGCCTCAGGAAACGGCAGCCAGACCAGAAAAATCCCACTCTAGCTACAAACTTCAGCTAGATAAAAAATTAATAAAAAATCAACAGATACTGGAAGTGACTTCACAAATTAATTTTATTTACTGTCGTAAAAACAGTAGAAGCCACACTGACACTGGTAGGTGAACAAGTGCACTGCAAAGAAATTACCCCCATTTAACTCTCCAAGGTTCAGAAGCAAACACTGACTTCAGCAGAACTTAATAAAGTAGAGCTGGAAGGGTTCATGCAAATATATGTGTATACATATTTCTCCTGCAGACTGCTTCTAGAATGGGCTCTATTTCACATTTACAAGATTTGAACGCCTGGTATATCTATACTGGAGCCTGCTGTACAATTTAGAGAACCCAGGGTAGCTTTAGAGATACTACATCAGGTATCGGAAACAGCTTAGCAGACATGGTGAGCTACTGCACACTGCTTTCTGTCTGCAGTTAACTTTTGTACCCATTTCCCACTACCAGAGCTGGTGATTTACAGGACCTCATCATGATCTCTGAAAAAAGCTCCAAGTACATGCTTTTGTTGATGAAGCCAACCTAAGAGTCCTGCTTTTCCTAACAGCATGTTTCCCTTTCAGTTGTACATACTTGGGCATGAAGCCCTGCAGTAAACTGGATCACCAAAATGGTGTAAGCTTAAAAAATAAAAAATACTTGAGAGTTTATTATAAGAGCTGCTTTAAAGAAAGTAATTGAATCAGCAGAATTGAGAAGGCATCAAAGATGGGCATACATCAAGCAGGCTGCAACTTGTGTGGATCCTGTGCCTAGTCTTTTTTTTGTTCTTTCCTTCTTTCCCCTGATCCCTCTTTCAATGAGCAGTCAACTTCTTTGTAAATACAGCCCTTTAGCTGTATTAATTAAAATCCTGATCTTGTTGATCTCTTGGTGATTTCAGATCATCCCTCCTCCAAATTAGTTGTTGGTCTTCCTACCCTGGTAGCAAGTTTTGCAATTATATTACTATTTAGTTACTTCAGTCTTAAATAAACAAAACACTGAACAACACAGGGCTGAGAATAGGCTCACGTAGAACAATATCCTACCTCAGTTTAGGAAAGCCATTCACAAGGCATCATTCTGTAAAGTGATTATCACCACTTTAATAGCAATTCTATCTGAACATTTATTTAATCAGTTTGCTTGTGAAAATGATGTATCTTGACCTAAACAAAGGTTTTAGCAGTCTCTTATAATTCTATTATCCAATAGGCCTACTTTAAAAGAAAAAAAAGATAGGATTTACTCTTGACAAATTAATATACACATAAAGATGCTCCTCTCAAGCCATGCGCAATCCCGCATAATCTCACAGCAGAACGTCACACTACTCTCACAAACCCTTCATTTTTCCCAAATTGATATTGTGATATATTCCAGACAGAGATTATACTAGCACCTACCTATTAGGGTAAAACATTTGCGAACACAAACAGTGGAAAAGTTCTGTTTTTCCCGTAAATAATCAGCAATTTGCCCAGACAGAATTATACATAACCAGCAGCCGAAATAAGGTAGAGCAGATAAAAACCCATTCTGTTAAGGAGATTAAAAAAAAAGACAGTTAACACACTGAAATGACAATTCAATATGCTGAAAAATCACTTGTGCTGGAGTGTTAACAGAGACTGAACCAGAGGTGTCAAAACCATCCATCCACATAACTATTATTGGTATTGCCATAAGAGAGAAACCTAAGGATAGAAAAAGCAAAGCATTTTAAAGATACCAATGTGTAAACTCTCCGTTGCATGACTTAATCCATAACTACCAATACAGCTAGACAAAAACTCAAAGGTTTAAATCAGCAGCTGGGTTCCAGCAAAAGAAAACTACACATTAATATATCTTGTGAACATTAACCTGACCATGCAAGTTTACAGAAACACTGGTTTCAAGTAGAACAGGTTATCGAGTGAGTTACTAAAGTAAAGTGGAAGCTGTAAATGTTATTCAGAATTTTGAAAGCTATATGGAATCTCAGAGTTTTGTACTACTATAACTCTTCAGCATTACGTTATCCCATATCCATCTGCTGAAACATCAATGCTGGCTGTAATCAGAGACAAGACACAGAGCTAGGACTTTCATCGGATCCAGGCTGGACATCCTATGACCCCAGAGCAAAGCTATTATTCAGGACCTGACATTACTTACACTGAAATCACCTGTTAACTTCCATTACTTTAAACGAGAGCTGTCTAGAGACTTCTGCCTAATTCTGCATGTTTTTCTGATGAGGGGAAACAAAAGGTACTAGTAAGCTGTAAAAATTTACAGCCTTTCTGTACAATTATGGATAATTACTGAGGACAGAGCTATAATTTGACCTAATCTGTGATTAAAAAGAGGTATTTGGATACCTATTGGATAGAAATACTCTAATGTTTATACAGCATTATACAATGTATATTTGTCAAAGAAGTGAAAGCTTCCCCACAAAATTTAATTGGAAATGAGACAAGAAACATCCCTACCTGAAATCACTCAAACATACTGCCTGTTGGGTTTCAGTGCTTAGCTTTCAAAAGCGATAAGTAAAATTTCAAAAAATAGAAGATAGTCTCAGTAATTAAAAAAAAAAAAAAAAAAAATCAACTTATTTTGGAGCACTGTTCAAAGACACAGCATTATTTTTAACCAATCCCTTTTTATAGCATGGAAAATGGTGGACTATACAGTAGCAGCTGTATAATATTTTAAGCAGCAATGCAATTTCCACCTAAATGTGTGGCAACAAAGTTAGTCCAACATTATTATGCAAGCTGGTTGGTTTTTTTTTTTTAATGTTCACAACAGTCAGTACTCTAAGTCACGCCACAAGAAGAAACATAACTCAGAGACATAGGAAACCACTTCATAGCAGAACCTGTTAGCATTTAATGCAACAGTGTTTTACAAAACAGATGCAATCAAGGGCTGTGGTAGCATATGACTTTCACAAACATGTAGGTATTCCCTCAAGAGACATAATAAGGAACCCAACCAGCAAATCCAGCTTGTTTTTTCCAGCCATTTTGCATCTCGCCCTACTGCAATCTCCTCTTCTAACACTGACATTCCCCATCTTTCCTCAAAAGATTGCTGGCATCACCTCTTTCCTGCATGGTGTGCATCTTCAGTTTGCTCTAAACCAGTCTCACATGTTAAAACAGGAAAATACTATGCTAAACTTCTTGAAATTTCTGAGTGCCTTTTTACTCAAGCTGTACCAGCTTCTCCAGGTAAACTATGCTGTCACTGAAACCTTCTCATTAAAGAAAGACCAGTACAGTCAAGTAATTGCTATAAATAAGCATATTCCAACCCCCTGCACTATAATGTTTCCCTAATAATTTCATTTTTAAAAATGTCCCTGAAAAGCACTCTTTCTGGACCTTCAGTCTCTGATTTTGTTTCATCCTATTAACATCACTAAAAAAAGATATTTTACCTTTGCAGCTCAAGGAAAGGAAAGTGACAACTTGTAAAAGGGATCCAATGAGACTGAAGCTTCGTCTCCTTTTCCTCCACCCCCTCCTTAAAATACTTGCAAAGATGCCACTTGTTCAGATTTTTTGTTTTGTTTTGTTGGGGGTTTTTTTGTTTGTTTGGGGGTTTTTTTGGTGTGTGGTTTTTTGGGTTTTGTTTTTTTTTTTTAACTGGAAGTGTCCTCCTTTATGAGTGAGCAAAATAGTAGATAGTCTTTCGGAAGCCATGAAACAAGCTATAAAATCTGAAGCAACCATACAAACCATATTTTTATAGTTATTGTTTTAAATCAGAGCAGTTAAAACCAGCATGAATCTTCAACCAGAAAAATGAGCTCGAAAGCTAGCATTAAACTAAATGTCAAGTGAGTCCTGAAAAAAAGTGGAAATTACAAGGCAGGCAACATTTTTATGCATCATCTTAATTGTGAGGATTTATTTTACCATTTCCCAGCCATACATTTACATTCCAAGGTTCTTAAACAGGTTCTTCTGTTCTAAATAGCAGGGAAGGTCTCTGTTATTTCTTGAATTCAGAAGAAAGTGACTATAGTTTTATTTATCTCACCTCCTGTGCATCAAACCGCAGGATCTCCTTCATGTATGTGGGCAAGAGTGTGAGAAGTGTGTAGAAAGTCCAGTTATAAGAGAAGTGTGCCACAACAATAGCCCAGAGTGGAAGGGACTCCAGCATAGGTCTCCAGGGAACAGATTTCTGTGTAGAAAGCTAGGCAGGCAGGAGGCAGAGAAAAAGGGAAGAGAAGGAGTGACCAGGACATTGACACGAACATTTACTAAATACAGTGTTTTGATCCTACCCAAATCTACGCTGATCATTCATTCTGAAAGGCACAAAATGAGCCTCAGTCAAGAGATGCAAGCTGCCAGCAATGACTGAATTACTGTGTTCAGTTCTCACTGAAGGTATACTAATGTATGTTACTACTCTCTTGTTTACTATTGCAAAGTAAACCAATTACTAGTATGTTTTGTAATCAGACTTTCAAAAAGAATGCTTTCCCTTATTGAGATTTGTTGCCTCCTGCTTTTACTATAAATTATCAAATATTTAAAGTCACCCCTCAAGGTTTATTTAGCTGAATCTTTCCTGCTCAACCCTAGATATTAACTTGCGCCTCTTGCCAGCTTCACAGCCTGTAAATACATATTCCCAGTCACAGAAATAATCTCTTATGCACACTTTAGGAACTGGCTCATTAGTATTTTCAATTTTTTTTCTCTGCAAACCATAATTTCTTTGTTACTTTAGAAGACACATTGAAAAAAAGTTGTAAAATGTTGTATTACAAAGTTTAAAGACATTATACATGTCTGGATCTAGTTTAAAGAGAAAAGACTTGAGCTTTTTATTTCAAAAGCACCACGACATCATCTGTGACAAAAAGCATTATTATAAATGCTGTGTTTGATTATTGATTGTTTCTCACTTATACAACTGCACTGTATTTTTAATTTTTTGTTTGACAAATTCTGCCTCTATCTCAGATTAAGGATGTTTATCTAGACATCAAGAGAGCATGACACTATGACAATATTTGTGGTTTATGTTCTTACTTAAGTAAGCAGGACTATACCAAAGTGCTGTACCTGATCTTTTAGAGAAGAGAGTATATATTCTTTTTCAGCATGTGAAATGCTCCTGTGAGTTTCTGGTGTATCACTAACCAACCACATCCAGAAGAAGAACCATAATACACCAAGTGCACCTATTGTTGGGAAAAGATGGGTAAAGAGACAGAAATAAAAACATAAGCAATTATATCTAGTGAATAACACTCTTAGATTATTTAGTTAGAAGCTTTTCCAAATACTCTAATCTAATTTTAATGAACATTATTTTTCGATTTATTGACAAACAGTAGTTCCTCAAAGTGGCTTATCAATGCACATTTAGAGGTAATAAAGAATAAAGAGGACTAAGCAGGAAAGTGTGTGGTTGGTGGTGGTTTTTTTTGTTTCTTTTGCATGTGTGTGTTTTTTTACATCCTCTTGAAGTGCCTCATACAGCAAGAAAGCTGCGTACACAAGCATATTCTATTTTTATCAGTTACATGGAACAGACACAAAGGATATGGCTCACCCAGAGGAAATAATAATTCACATTAAGTTTAATCACAAAAACATTTTGTGTACATACAAAGAATATCACTACATACAGCTTAACTGATGTACCAATCCTTCTCTTATTTTTTTTATGACAAACCCCAGAACTGTGATTTGAAAAAGGTAGCTTTTCAATAGTCAGTCCAAACCAACTGTACTTTATATAACACTGTAACTTATTTCATTTTGTCCAATTCTGTGTTTTGAACCCTTTTTATTTATATAAAAATGGGAGGTGGTTTTGTTGAAGAAAGTGTAATCTTTGTCTTTTCTTCCAATTCTCCCTTCCCCATGCAGAATACAAAGTGGCTCAGACATGTAAACAGACCTATAAAATGCATCAGCTAGTTCTATAACATGCTGTTAGAAAATATTTTCTGTGTTTGAGCTTCTTCTAGAACTCAAAGTAAATATGCTATGGCTTGTATTTTGAGCATTCCTTCAAGGTTCCTGTGACTCTAGCGAGATTTTCCACACAGTTTCCATTTAAAGCAGCATAACTTTTCACATGTTCTTTCATTCAGAGTAGAAGTTTGTTCCTTGGATTAAAGTTATTAACTCAATTTCACACTTCAAATAAGAAATTTCAGCCTGTTGTTTCCAAGTGGTGGGAGAGTTAACAGCATTTGACTCGTACCAGCTTTTGTCCAACTCGGAGACAGCTTTGCTCATCAGAAGCAAGGCTTACATAACCACACACAGGAATCTACTTAGCTTTAAATATCTCTAGTTTCCCAGGAGGAATAAAATAACAACCCTACATGTCAAACATGATTTAAAATCTTAAAATAAATTTTATGATATGCAATGCTTTAAAAAAAGAATATGGATTGTACTTCCAATAATTAAAACAAACAAACCAACACTTACCAAATATGTAAAACACATAAACCCAGTTCATATAGTAGCAAATTAAACCAGATAGTGGTAGGGAGACAACAGTTCCCAGCTGTGCACCTACCAGAAGAAAGCAAAACAAAGTGGAAAAACAGTAATTAGATCTCCTATAGACCCTTTAAACTAAATGGCATTTCACAGTTATTTTTTTTTTCTGTAATAAATCATGCAGAAAAGATTTGTCACCACCACTACAAGGCTGCCATTTCACCTTAAAAAAACCCCACAGACACAATAAGCTGCTTTAGCAGCTTTAAGTAAAAGGAACCACACAGCTCTAAGCATCCAAAATTACAAGCAAAAGCAAAAAAAGAGGCATTCCTGGCACATTCATCTCCAAAGTGATAGCTCTAGTACATGCAAAACAATGCAAATTAGTCAACTGGCACTGCTACAAAACAAGGGACAGCTGACCACAGTACAATTAAGGACTTGAGGGGGGAATATTCTGACTTGATATAATAAATTTGCATTTCTCATAACTCCTACTAGTTCCTCTAGCTAGGAAAAAGAGCCAGAAGGCATCCATATAACCAGTAGGTTCAAATCCCATGGTCCTTGAATTCAAGAAGGTGTGGGATCAGGCAAAGAAGGGAAAGATGAGCAGATTCCAGTACACATACAAGCCAAAAGCAGGAATGAACTATTCTTGAGTTTATAATTAAATATATATTTTGCAAAGGATGTTGGGTTCCTCGCCCCCCAAATCTAAACCAGAAACCCAACCCATATTATTTACATACTTAAGAACTCTACCTGTGATAAATAGTAGACTTTGACTCTCAATGTTAGTTATACAATCACTTCTCCAAACCTAATCTCAAGTCAGAAAACATTATTTTATGTTGATATGACGACTGCCTAGATTCCATCTTCATGAGATGATAATTTATATTTAAGGCAGAAAGGTTCAGCCATGAACAACAAACCCACATACTTCATGCACAATATAAATCAGAATAACAACTACATGTAACCTCAATCATATGTTCTCTTAGAAAATCAACATGATCATGATTAAATAAACCACAGACCACATGACTGCCAACCATGAGAATGTGCGGAAAAGGAAACACTCTGCTAAGTTTACACAAGATGCCTTATCCATCCACGACTGCTAACAACTGGCAGTCCAAGGCCATAGCCTCTTCTCACTAGTACACTAGCATAAAGTTTCACAAGATATAAAGCTCCCAATTGGTAAATGCAGTAGATGACAAACCCCAACCCTGTGCTCTCTGCTTAACTTGTGTGCTGGCTCTCACACCAAGACTTCTTTTAAAGCAGATTTAATTCGTTAATAAAGCAGAAAACAGAAAAAAAAATAAAGAGAAAAAAAAGAAGAAAAAGCTTTCTGCTGCATTAGGTGGGTTAAAGTGGCTCATGGAAAGGTCTGATGAGTGCCTGAAATAGCACAAAGGAAGGAATGAGACACTTGGCTCTGAGGGAAGTGAGGAAATGTGAGGAAGAAAGGATTAAGGCTTCATTCCTGTTAGCACAAGTGAGCCACTGGACTGGCCTAGCTGCTTGAGAATTTGTAGCTGCAGTTTATATGGGATAGCTCTGTCTTCTTGATGAAGCTCAGGTCAAATAAGAACGCTGTAACAGAATTAATACTAACAAGAGTGAGTAAAACAAATCATTAGTTCATTAAGTGAATGCAAAATTTGTCATCCTCAAAGAAATAATATCGATTTTGATTAGTAAATTTAGAAAGCTCCATTTTTCATCTGCCCGACAAATACTGCAGAGGTAAGCTCAGGGGAGACAGGCAAGAGCAATTTGTCGATAAAGCTCAGGGAACAATGCAGGGTGTGACTGACCGCAACTGTTGCAAAGAAAGCTGACAATCTCAACACAAAGGCGACCAGAGCGTGGCCTTTGTTTTTGATAAACAGCTATGTCAGTTGAGTGGATCAGCCAACTGTATCAACAGTTGAGTGGATCAGCTGGTGGTGTAAATGTTTCTCCCCAAGTTCATGAAAAGTGTGACTGTCTCCCTGAGTTATCCAGACCAGCATGAGTGGAGTGAATATGTGGCTCGGCCCAACATGAAATATAAAAACTAAACAACTAACAATAGAATTTCTAATAGAACAGCAGACTTGAGCTACCTTCAACCCACATATTCCTTCCCAGCAACTGAGATTCCCAGCATCGTGATGGTGAGCATATTAAGGACCAGTAATGCAAATGTGTATTGCAATTGCTATATTTTGCTAAGTGTTAACTTAACATTTGTACTGTGCTTTCACTATATTTTGTATCACTCTGCTAAATCAAAAATCCTGTGTAACAGCAAATATCTTCAGATAAGTAAATCTGATATCAAGCATTACACCTTCCACACATAGCATATCTAAAAGAATCTGGTCAGGGAGTATTGGACTCCAAGAAGGAGCTCTTGCAGCAATACCTGGGACCTTGCACATTTTCTTCCTTGACTTCCTCCAAAAACACTTAAAAAACCCCAAACAAACAAAACAAAAAAACCACCCACAAACAAACCAACCAACCCCAACAACCACCCCCCCAACCAAAACAACAAAAAACCCAAACAGAACAAAACCACAAACAAGCCAAAACATAACAAAACAAACTCCACAATGAAACATCTCTATCCTGTGATTCTGCTGCAATTTTTTTGTTCTTAATACTACATTTCCTTTATTTACAGTATATTCTGTTAATCAGCTTCACAATAACTCTTTGCACCACTTTATACCAAAGTTAATCTGAAGTTTATACTTAGTTGCAGGCCAATACCATTTCTCAGGGTTATAAGAGCCATGAAAAAATGAAGATAATGAATGTAAAGCAAGATTTAATTCAATGTTATGCTTTCTACATTAAATGCTGATTAAAATTCATAATATAAATCCCTTTGATTTAAGTCAATCCTCCCCTGTTACTGCACTAAAACTGTCTAATCCCATTACCAGCGTGGGAATTTCTCACCTGCGTATGAAATACTAAGGAGCTTGCTGCGTTCCAGTGGAGGAGCCCAAGAAGACCACATCGAATGCATAGCTGGGAAGGTAACACCCTAGAAAACAACATTTTATTCTGTTGAAATGCAACAATTTTAGAACACTCTTCAACTTTGCATGTTTCAAAGCATATTTCATTAAAAATCAATAGTACAACCTGTTATTTTCTTGTTTAGCAAGAAACCACTTCAAAAAAGTGTGCAAGGCATGACAGTAAGCAGGCAGAATTAATTTCTGCTGCTTTTGTTTCTGTATGTACTGGAAAAGCTGCAAGAATACAGACAATACTGTTCTGAGCTCCTGGTTTCTGACAAATAAGAAGGGATAATTCTGGAAGTGTTCTCAAAAATAAAACCTCTCTCTTATTCAGAAAGCTTAGGCTAAAACACAGGGCAAACTTCTTAATTATTCAAAAAAATAAAGCTAAGCTATGCAAAATGAAACAATCCATATACTACTCCAGCATACCGACACCCACAGGGTTTAATCACTACAATTTATTAGTAAATTATTCAGATACATTTTCAAGTTGCATAGAGAAAAGGGATTACCTCTCCCAGTCCTTCCAAGGCTCTGACAGCTATGAGGTAGCCAACTCCCAAATTTGCAGCTAAGGGAGTAAGCAAGGTGAATACCGACGTACTAAAGACACCAAACCCTAGTAACAGCTTCCCTCCAATTTTGCTTGCAAGATATCCTCCTGGAATCTGAGTAATGATATAGCCATAGAAAAAAGAACCAAGGATCCATCCCTGAGTATCAGCATCCCAAGAATACTTTTCTCCCTAAAAAGAGGAGAAAAACAAAATTAACAAAATTCAGTAAGTTCAAAACAGCAGTGTCTCTGACCATATTTTATATAACTTTGATCCATCATTTAGTCCCTTACACCTAAATTACAAATCTTTCATGGCCTCCTCCCTAGGGTCTCCTTTCTCTACACACGTCTATACTGCGATCAAAGTTGTGCTGAAAGCTAATTCAGGTAGTTTACAGTCTGTCCAGACATACCTAGCCTAAGTACAAAAATCATCCCAACATGAAATATAAGTGCGCAGCCAGTTATCCCTTTTTAAATTCTAAGCAACTTGGGTTAGGTGACACAAGTACAGACTATATGGTCTGCACTCCTGCATCACAGTGTGGACATTCTGTTATGTTGTAGAAAATTTTTTTTTTTTTCTTGTAGAAAATTTATGGATAGAAAAGCAAACAACGAGATGCAGATGCTTAAATTGAATATCAAAAAAGGGACCAGCCAAGGACAGGACTCACAAGGGCAGGTGGAATATTAGGATAAGCACAGCAGGGGGAAGATGATTTTAGCAGACAAAATAATAAAAGCAAAGATGATGGAGATAAGGAGCCTGAAGCTATAAAGGAAGTCAGCCAGAAGACATGAACTGCTGCCCAGTAAAGTGATTTTGAAGTTTGGGATCACTTCCAAACGCCAAATTTATGAGCATCCAAATGAGCAGCATACATTTCACAGAAGTGATAAGACAGAATCTTCTTCCCATAAAGTTCCCAGTTATAATTTTCTTGTGATAAATAATAAATGACCTCTAAACAAGTGAACAAAATGAAGGCAGGAAGATGGCAAGAGTGCTCGATAATAAGCTTCAATTATAAGATGATATCTATGCAAGTCCGAATTCACAAAGGTTTTTTTGTTTTTGTATTTTTTTAAAGCATTTTCTCATATTCAACAGTTCAGTTAAGAAATGTGATTTTAAGGATTACTGGAAGGGAAGTCAGAGATAAAGGATATAAAGACAAGAATCAGGATGTGGGAAAGAGATCAAAGTACTGAGGAGAAAAATATTACATGTTAATTTGTAATGAAATTTTATGCTATTGAGACTGTACAGCGAACAGGCAAATACAGACAGTGATGCAAGTTCTGACGCAGTTGTAACAGTAACAGCTGATCACTGGCATATAAAACAGTGAGTCAAAATACATCTACAAGGTCAGATTAGCCAATTTGTAAAGAATAGAACCAAAAGGATGGACATAAAAAATACCCAACACTGAGCACAGCACTTCTGAATTAGCTGGTCATTTAAGGCTATTATTTTTCAGAATAGCTTTAAAGGAACCACTGAAAAGGCCATCTGGTAAAGAGCAGCCTGTTCTCTTGCCACCTAAGCATGAGTCATCAATCACACATTTTTATTAAAAACCACATCACAGGACAATATGTTTAAGACCTCACCGTTGTATTGCGAGGAACGTTTATGGCGGAGGAATGCTCTGGACACACATTGGAAGTTGTATTCTTTGCTAAGCTTGTGTTAGGTTCTACCATATCCACCAGAGCAACGCTTAGGTTCACACGTAACGCATACAGGAGAAAGAACCCAAAAAAGGCCAGTAGTGCTAGATTGTAGCGAGCTGAGCAGCATGCAGGGACTGAAACGAGAACAAATGAAAAAAATTTGTTTCAACAGAACCTAACAACATAAGAAAAACCGATAAGCAGTTTTTACTAATAATCTCAGAAATTTATGGCCAAGAAAAAATAGGCAAGAAAACAAGCTAGTTGTTTTGAGTCTTAAGGGTTGTATTGAATAGGGGTAGAGGCTGAGTGGGAAAAAAAAATAAAGCCCACTTTTCTACTGATGAGCAAAACAAATGTAATTCTGGTTTAGACAACTGGTAGCTACCCACCTAAGTGTAGGGACTGCAGTGGAAGTGTGGTTTGTGGCCTGCGGAAATGGATTTAGAAACATGGTTTCAAAAGTCTTCTCCAAAATACAGTAAAATTTATTCAAAGCAGAACTTCACACTAAAAAAACTCCAAGATTATCAGGAAGTCTGTCATATACATGAAAATAGTTCAAGAAAAACAGAGGCTCTTAAAGTAGTACTAGAGAACAGTCATTGAGATTCCAGGCTGTCTTCTAGGACAAGTTTTCCTTCTGTAAGTTTGCTTGTAAAAGAATATGCTTTTGCTGACAGCTGCTAAACAGAAAATGAGCAGAAAGGAGAAAGGCAAACACTGCAGCGGCAGTGTGAAACAGTAACAGTTTCCCAGTTGCCCAGTGTGCCCCTCTTCCGCAGTCACCATACAACAATGACGTTGACAAAGGAAAATTAGTCTTAGATTCAGCATAAAATCTGTGTTGTAGCATTAAGTTGACTCTGTCAGCTGTTCAAACCCAGATATCAGACTTTGCACTGTAACACAGCTATTGATTCCAGCATTTGGCAGAGATTGTTCATCAGTTTCAGGAGATTCGCATCCGAGTTGAGCTGTAACTTCAGCACATCACCAGTGGCAATAAATTCTGTATCCGTAAAAAATACAGCTTACGGCTCTGTAAATATGCTTTACGAACTGAGAATGCCTGAACCCACTGAGCAAAAACATCAAACCGTTGAGAAACTACTTGAAGTATATGCTGAATTTACAAATAGTGGAGGGTGGAGTTTCCCCCTTGTGAGGAAACTATGGTGTTAACGGAAAATTTTATAACCTGGACAACTGAAACTCCAGGAAGGCTGGAGATCAGCACCTGCAGATATTACATCAGTCTACAGTGATCTTGTCTTTCTCTGACTATTCAGAATTCAAATGATGAACAGAACAAATATATCTATGAAAAACAGGATTGGAGCCTGATATGCCACTGCAGTATGTCTCTTGACTGGATTCTCTGATCTGCGATAAGAAGCAAAAAGTATGCCCTGTGAAAAAGCTATCTAAAGACTCCCTGTCCCAGTAACTTCCTTGAAACAAGGAATAAGCCTATGTGATTTCGTCTTTTTCAGTGGGGGCACCAACAGAGCCGTTCTACAAGACTGTCTTTTTCATGAAAGTAGTAGAACTTTCTTATTTTTCAAGAAAGTAGTAGAACTTTCTTATTTTTCAAGTCTCTAACTCTGACTGACTATATTGGAAGTTTGTTGTGGCTGCACAAGTCGTTAAAGTGATACAGAGACACTGTATTTGCTATGTTCATTTAGTAAATGAAAAATAACTGGTGCTACTGTACAAGTAAGCAAAATGCCTTCTAGACCTGCAGTAATTGCAAATCTTGCCTCAGCAGCATTTGAAAAAGGCATATCTGATTTTTAAGTGACATGAAGGACAGCAGCCAAGATTTTATTGCTTACTTTAAAAACAATAAGCACCAAGACCAGGAAGTGATTACTGTACAAAAACTAGTCAAGCAGCTTCGTTGTCCTTTATTGTTGTTTAAAAAGCAATTTGCCTTAAGTAGAAAACATAGAGTCACATAATTTATAACAACGAATGTAACCACAGGTAAAGCTATTCAACCTTTATACTGCTTGTATTTGCTGGAGTTAAACAATAATAACAGAAGACTGAATATTACACTGGTGATGTAACGCTTCCTTGGAAATACAGATTAACTCTACATTCATTACTCTTCCTCTGGAAGCCTCATACTGGTATACACTGTGTCTGGAGAGCAAGCTCCACAAAAACAGATGAGCAAGAACTTCATGTCAGCTTTTTTTCAACTGTAAATAATTTATCGTAAAAATCTGACAAACATGTAGATTTGAGAGTCTGAAACAAATGGTTTCTAAATTACTGCTTCCCTGTCTTTCCATTAAGTGCATTTGCAATAACTGAGACTATTAGGTCAGAAGATTTGAGAAGATTCCAGATGCACTTCAGTGACCACACTCTTCAGGAGATTGCCATAATCAAACATATACAGACATTCACCCCCCTGAAGTTTAAGGTAACAAACCATGATGTTCAAGGTCTTACCTTGATTGGTAGTCTTGGGTCCTACATCTACAGTCAATTCTGATTTCAGGGGCATGTTTTATAACACTGTAGCTATAATTGATCAAGATTCTTAAATTGCAGTTAAAAACACACGTCTGTGCCTCAAGTTGCACAGCAGTTAAAGGAAGTTGCTCTTCTGCTGTATTTTTCCTTGTGGGTAAGGTGAACCACCTCAATTGGAGCATGATGCATTGTGCAAACTTAAGAACATCTTGCTTTAATAACCGACTTGAACTCTAATTTCTCCCTTTCTGGCACATTTAAGTAATTTTCTTAGCAGCCCCTCTTGCTGCAGTTAATATGCTTCCCAAGTAGGTTAAGGTATTTTCGGCATACTGAAGAAACTCAAAAATCTCACTTTATAGTTTGTCTGTTCTGAGAAACCAAACAGCAAAGACGACCCCCTAAACACACTAGCTCTGTTATTAAGCCCCGACCCCATAACGATCCTCCTCTCCTCTAATTATCTCCGTGCTCTCTTCCACCTTCCTTCCTCTCCATACTTCCATAACAAGCAACGAGCCTCACTCAAATTCTGTCTTAAAGCGAAATTCTGCCATAACCTCGGTGGACCTCAGCAGTTGTTAGTAGCCGTGCCGGCATTTAAACTGGAATCACCAACTCGTCTTCACCAAGCCAAGGGCAGGTATTTACACACGACTTCGGTACGAACTCAGTACGCCTGTTCCCCGCCAGGGGTGCTGGGGACAAACCCCTGACCCCTGTCAGGACGCAGGGCCGTGTTTATTTAACCCAACACACCCTGACACCGCCGCGTCCTCAAGACCAGACGCACTTAACGGCGGGGGATGAAGCCCCCGAGGCCGCGGGACCCGGGGCGGCCGTTACCCTGACAGGGCCAACGGCTGCGGCACGCGAGGGAGCGCCCGCCCGGCCCCGCAGGGCCGGTCCCCGCAGCTCCATGGCAACGCGACGCCGCGGCACACGGGGCGCGACGCCGCCGGGGAGGCGCCGCGGCCCGACCCGCCCTCTGGGGCGCCGCCGAGCTCCGCGGTCCCGGGCCGGCAGGTCCGCAACGAGGCGGGAGCCCGGCTGGGCGCGGCAGCTGTCCGCGGTGCCGCCTACCACTCCTCTCACCCGTGCCGGGCTGGGACTCCTTCAGCAGCGGGGTGCGGTCCTCTCCCTCCTCGGTCTCCATCTCGCTGTCACCCGGACGACGCAGCGCGCCCAGGGTCAGAGCGCCGTCCGCCACCGCTGACGGGACGGGAGCGCGGCTCGCCGTGCCGCGGCTCGCCGTGCCGCAGCCCGCCCGCCCCGCTCTGCCCCGCCGGCCACGGGCAGCGGCAGCTGCAGCCCCCAGCGGTCATGTGACGGGCGCTGACGGGCGGAAGCGGCCTCAGCTGCCGCGTGGCGCCGCTCCCAGCTGGCTCCCGGCCGCCATCTTTGGTGAGGGCAGTGGCCGGGCGGCCCGCCCATCTGCAGCGCCGCGGCGGCCGCTCCCTCTGCCCCGCCCGCGGGGGGGCGGGCGGACTGACTGACTGACAGACAGACAGCCGGACTGCAGGACTGCAGGTGGCGCTGTGCGGCATGAACCCGCTGTTCGTCATTTTCGGGACAAATCTCATCAGCCGAGTGGCGCCGTCCCGTCGCCGGGCCGCCTGCCGCTTTTGCCGCAGCGGCTGTGGCCGTGCTTGGCGGTTTGCTCCGACGCGAACGCCTCCGGTTGCAATGCCGCAAAGGAGCGCGGGGCGGAGGAACCTGGCTTTAGAGTAGAGGCCTTTAAGTTTTACGGGCTTGTGGAGAGGAGCTCATCCGTGCCCTTGCCGCCGCTGAGTGCTGAGTCATTTTGACGATGCTGCCGGTCGTCCACTGCAACCCTTGGCTTTGCTGGATGCCTGTGCCAGCACACTGATGTGTACGTAACTGCCTGGAAAAATTTGTGTACTGGAAAAATGGACGAATGCAAAAGAATCCAGGCACCATATCCAGCTATGTCGTTTTCTGCAAGGTATTATAGATAAACTTGTTTTGCAAGTATCAGTTGTATGACTGCAGCCATGTGCTGGTCATACAGCATGACATCTACGCAAACGTGAAGCAAACCAGGATTTCTCTTCTGGTTTTGAAATTTAGGTGTCTTCTATGAGTTGGACTTACCTGGAAGTTACTCTTCTAGCTGAAATTACAGAATAAAAGCAAATTGCTTTATTCTGACAAGACACACATCAAACATATGTTGCAATATTTTATGAGAAGTGGAGATTTGGTTTGTAGACTACTTGAAGACTGTAGCTTTGCATTTCACACATGCTGTACTCTTCTTGGCCTTTCTGTACATAGAATCAGCGAGAGACCCCAGTGCGTGAGCACCCAGCCCATGGGAAAGGCTTGAGGGGTATGGGCCAGGACTGATGTGCTGCACAGAGCCATGAGAATGATCACTGCCATCCATAGGTTGAGCCCCAAGCTCTCACTATACTCCCCTCATCATAACACAGGGAGGACAGGGGACTTCAGGGGCTGCAGCAATCAGCAAAGCTCTTCCTAGGCTTTCTCTTTTTTCACCTCTCTGATTTCTTTTCACTAAGGCAAATTTTACCTTGAATCTACCTACACTCTCAACATGAGGTTATGCCAACAAACCTTGCAATAGAAATTAATGTGGATTTCTCTGCCCTGCTGCCTCATTCTCCAGTCTAGCAGACTCTCACGGACGAGTGAATCTTCCTTGCTTAGTGACATGCTGCTCCAAGAGCAGCTTGATTGCAAGGCTGCAGCCCCAGAGTCAAAAGGTGAGACCCATAAATACAGATTAAGGAGTACGTGAGGATTACTGACCTTTGTCAGAGCTGATAAGAACATCATTTCTTATTCCCTGGAGGCTGAATTTGTATATAGCTGTATGTACATATGCATGGTTTGCTTCCGCTCAGCCTACCAGGCAGTGCTGGTTGTCTCCCATGCTCTGTTCTGCCAGGCTCTCTGTCATACTTGTGATGCAGTTTAATTGGGAAGTGTTTGAAGTATTTTCTGTCTTCATTTCTTTTTATTTCTAAAAAGGACTGTTGTTTGTATGCAACCACTTTTGCCCTGGTTCCTTTCAATGCTGGATGCAGTTGTGCTCTGTGCTAGGCAGGGGAGGTGGGGGACAGCACTGGTCAGCAACCCACTTCCCTTGTCATCTGGATTCACAGTACAAGAAAGGAGAACAGCAAAGGTTTGCACTTCCCTAAATCCCACCCTGACATTTCGCATGATCCAAGCTAAAAAGAGAGGCTGCAGCGTGTCTCGTGCAGGGCAGCCAATGACTCTCTTTCCTCTGATTTCCAGCTGGGAGAAGAAACCTTGCATGGTGCCTGCGTCTTAAACTCCAGCCTTGTTCCCTCCAGTGCCATGGCTCCTTAGGGCAAACTCTCATACTCATTCAGCGGGACAGACAGGATACGACTGTGATGATGTAGGAAGAAGCCTGTGTTTTATTTCATGTTTTAAACTGCTTAACACTACCAATACTAAGTAGCAAGCCTCAGCCCTAAAAGTTGAGGGTTGCTTAGAAGATGAAGAAGGCAGCCTGGGAAAATAAATCAGGGGTGTGAACCTAGGTCACAGCATTCACTCACGGAGTAAGGTGATGTCTCTTCTCTTAGGTTATGAAGAGTTATAGGATATAATTAAAAAGTTGTTTGTTTCAGATTTCCCACATGATTCATCAGTCTTTTTTTTTTTTTATTAGTACTACAAGATACCAGTATTTATTTATGCCCTTTTCAAGAATCTGACTTTCAAAGTCTTGTTTTTTGAAAGAAACAGAAGAAAGGAGCAGAGAAATACAGCTCATACTCACAATAAAAATCATCTGGTTATTCTTAAATGACTGGAAGTGACATAAGCAGAGTTCAATGAGTGAAGATTGAACCATCTACTTCTAAATTTGTCTGAATCTCCTTATATGCAGTATAGTGTACACATTTCTATGTTGTAAATGCCTGACAAGGATGTTTATGTTATAGATTGATAATTACAAAATGGAAGAATATAGCGTTAATGTGTCAGATCATTGGGACAAGAAAAATAGATATGGATATGCATTCAAATTTTCTTAGCTTTCCCACAAGATAGCAAGTTACAGTCAGTCAAAAAGGACAAGAATTAGGATGCCTTGAGCTGTGCAGTCCTTCTGCTGTAGAGCTGAATACAAAGTCATTACTAAATCATGCATAAGATGATGCTGACCAAATCAGAAATGGTTTATGTGACCCTGGCAGCACAATGTGTTTTCATTTGTCTGGAAATATTCTGTCTGCTGCAAATGCCTCAGGGCTCACTGTCGCCACAGATATTCTTGCCTGGGGGTTTATGTTGAGGGGGGAGACATTCATCATGCCCACTCTTCTTATCATTTCTTAGCAGAGGCACTCCATGCAGTTCAAGTTTCGTCATTGGCCAGGACAGCAGGAAGCTTTGGGCTTTCCTCTGTTGGCAGCATTGCTTTCTTGTGGAAGAAAGGAAGCAGGTATTGCGTCCTCTACAAAGTACTCTTATGGGTTATGTGACAACGCTGAACTGGATTCAGAGGGGTGATGCAGGCTTTGCAATACTTAAATTTTAGTGTTGTGATAGCCAGTGGAAGTATAGATTGGAAATATAGGTAATCTTGATGTCTAGACTCCCTTACTTAAAGGTATGCTTCCTAAAGGAAATGGGAGTAGCTATGATGCCAGACATTTCCTATTAAACACTGTCCAGGACATGGAAATACAGATTCATATTTCTCCTCTGTCAGTGGCATTTAGTTTTACCTCTGCAGTGAACGCTAAACCAGGGGAGCTTTGCGGAATCTTCTTTATTTTTAGCTGGAGTTGTTCCTGATGTAAAGAAGCCGTGAATATTCTTAGGGAAAAGAGGAGATTCCCCACCAGTGCTGTCCCTCAGTCCTGTGGATGAGTTCTGTATTTGCTGGGTTAATGGCTTTAAATGCTTGGCTGTAGATATATGGACTACTAAGGGAAGTGCAAGAGCTCACTAAGAGCAATTCTTTTGTCAATGGGCTTATAAAAAGATATGAATAGCTATAGTGCTGTTCATGTCTGTGGCAAAACAAAATTAATCTGAGTTACCCTGTCATGAAAGATGGAATGATGAGGATAAAAGTTGTTGGTATCTCACAGGTTATCTCATTAGGGTTTTGTCCTGTTCCTGCCAGGAAAGACTGTTGGCAAATTAATTGTAGCTAGATTTGCCTGGAAATACCCAAGAACATGCAGTTGTCACTTAAATCTTTTCTTTCTTTGAACACAGACTCTGTAGTGAAAGTTAATGGTAAAACTTTAAAAATATATTTCCAGTGAGTGGCAAATAAACTCCACTTAATCCTGAAATTGCTGGTAGGTACAAACTTGCATTATGGTTAAGGGTGAGAGATCCTGAAAAATATGTTTCTCTTGTCAATAACTAAGTAAAACATTTTTGCAGAGATCTCGGAAAGCTGGATGTAACCCATCAAGCAGAACAAGATAATGTGCTTTTTATGCTCAGGGAACACAATATGCTAATTAATGTAAGAACCTGTGAATTAGGTACTTAATAACTGGTAGTCTCTTGCGTAACAGTGAATCTAGGAGACTTGAAAATGTGTGTGGTAGTGTGAGATCCCTTAGACTGGTTGGGGAAATAGAGAATGACTTTACTAGTTTTTACCAGCAGGTGTCTAAGGAAGACGTAAGTCTAGAGATTTTCAGATATTTGGTATCTAGGTTTGCCTAGCAAAAACAAAGCTTCTTGCAAGAATCACAACAAAGACACGTCTCCTTTGGTGTTGATTTGAAAACTGTTGAATTTTGAAAGAGTAAATGCAATTCCCACCTCAGGATTAGGAAAGTGATAGAAATGTTTAAATTCAAACAAAAATTCTCAGCTAAATAGGCCAACACATCCCTTATGAACTCTCAGTTTCTTGGTGAGGTTTGTTTTCTGTCTTAGCTTATGCTTCCGATAGCTGCAAGAAAACTTTTCTTTCTGACTAGCATGGAAAAGTCTTCTCCAGTCTCTCCTGTCTTCCATTTTTTATACTCTACAAGTGTTATTCCTTCTATTTGCTGGGAAGGCATCAATCTTCAAAGGCCAGAATTTTTTAAGACAGATGTAAAGTATATCTATACTTCCTTTGTGACCCATGTCAGGGAGGAAACCTTGGCTTGGCTTGGTGCCAACACAACCACATTGGTCAGGATCACTCCTGGGGCAGTCTGGCGATGTACACGTTGAATATCAGTTGGACTGAATCCTGGCCTGATGCCTGTCACGTAATCCTTTGTAACTGTTCACTCAGAGCTCTTTCTAGTGAACACCACATACCATGCTGCCATACCTTGCTGAGAGAACCAAACCCGTGATATCATGGTATGTATATGTGACTCTGCTTCCTCACCCCTAATTCTCATTTTAATTGTATTATATAGTGTAGAAGAGCCCCTTGTCCTATTGTCAACGTTTCTGTTTACCAGAGAAGGGTAAATGGGGCAATAATAATTACTGCAGTCACTCAAATAGCAGTGTGGTTGTGGTTTACATTGTTTTAACTAAGATGAAAATGTATGAGCATTTCAGCTAAGCAGAAGTGCAGTTTTAACAGCTCTGTTTCAGACACAGTAAAGAACGTAATTCCAGACTCCTGAGCTCTGTATCATGCAACTGTCAGGTTTTGCAGTCTCAGTCCTTGGAGGTTTTCAAGATCATTCTGGATAAAACCCCAAGTAACCTGGTCTGACCTCGTTCCTCACTCTGCTTCAAACAGCAGGCTGGATTAGATGATATCCTGAGCTCTCTTCTGCCCTGAATTTTCCTGTGGTCCTGTGATCCTGTGACCCCTCTCAGGAATAAAAAATATCTTGTGCACGAGGCGTCTTAAATATAGTGTGTTTTGTTTTTATTTTTAATGTCTGAAGTAAATTACTGCTAAGGAACAAAATGAGAAGAAGAAACTCCCAGAACTGCTGCCAGTGGTCAGAAAAATCACAGGGTGAATCTTTAGCCTAAAAACACAGCTAGGAGGCCTCAGAAAGCTGTCCAGTATAGGACACATTTCAGACTATGACAGCAATTTCCAAACATTCGGTTGCTACAGTAAGGTTTGGAAAGATGTAGCTCTTGGGTCCACACCCTCTTCATTCAAATAAACATGACTGCTGCTTTGGGTGGTTGGCAATGGAACAAACAGTTGCTTTTTGAACAGCGTGAATGAGTATCCTCTAGTGGCATTACTCAAGGGCTAAGTGTATTAAGACACTGGCTTATTTGGTGCCTTGGAACATGAAACCTTTACTCAGGTCCTTCTTAATCACTGAGATCGGACTCCTAACCCTCCCTCCTTTCCTGTAGGCAGCATGTGGTAAGAGTTGGTCCTCAGGGAGAGACAACTGGTATTTCTCTCTGTCCTAACTAAACACAAAGTTTTGTGCAAGTTTTATAAATAGCTTGAGTGTATGTTTTAAAAATAATTCTTAATCACTTCTGTCTGTAGAAGCCAGTTAATCTACTTCAGAAACTGACAACTTGCATGACACGAGGTTGACTCTTGTGTTACACGATTGTCAAATGGATGTATTCTAAAATAGAATGGAGATTCTGAGAGGTTTTACCTACATAATTAATGTCAGCCTACCTCTACTTTAAATAGCTATTGCTTCTTTGTATCACAGTGGAGTTGTGGAGGTAGTTGGAAAGTGAAGGATTTTTTTTTTTTAGATTTACAAAAAAGACAAACTAAACTTAAGCATAGGCACAACTTTAGCTTTGGGCCAATTTCCAAGAAGAAAGCTTGGTTTTCATTTTTAGAAAAAAAAAAAAGCCTGTCCTTCCAGAGATCAATCCTACAAAAGCTTCTCTTTTAAATAACTACTTTTAATTCTGTCTTCTTTTTTTCTGGTGTTGACCTTTTCTGGATATGCCAAGACGGAGTAAACTAGGACTGAAATAGTATAGTCTCCACCATTGCTAGGTGCTTTTCTTTCCCTCTTGTAAATTCTATTTAATTTCCTTGGGAGCAGATTCCTGCTCTGTCCTTTCTGGGTACATTAAAATATGCATCTCTGTAGTCTGTGGGTTTAGATCATTGTCTCCACACCTTGACTTACTTTTGTATAACATGTGGGAAAAGAGGTTTGTCTACATTACAAATTGCTCTCAGGTCAGTGTGCTTTTGAAAAGAAGCTGCCTCTGCCTACAGAGTTACATTGGTCTATAAAACAGACTGCTGTACTAACATCCCCCTTTTTTGGGGGGGTAGATGAATGTCGTAAATAGCTATTTCAGAAACACACATTCATTGAAAAATCTGCCAGTTTTTATGTACATAATTAAAAGTGACGTTACAATATATGAATGCATGCAGTCCAGAATGCTGTGATATACTACTCTATGACACTACGGAAATACTAGTTTTAGAACTTCCTTTTTTAAAAGCTATAATTTAAATTTACAGTATAATTATAGACTATAGGTTAAGATACTTAAATCCACACGGAATTCTCACCTTTAAAAAAAATGAAATAGTGTTAATGCACACTAAAGTGTTTAATAAAAATGGGGTTTTTCTTGGCTGCTTCAGTAGTATTTGCAGGGAGGAGGGGTTGCACTGACCTTTTGAAAACCATCAGAAAGCAAAAGGAATAAGAGCAGCTAAAATAAAATGATTAATGAATCTTGGTAAAAGGAATTTCATCACATACAATTGTAAAAAATACCGCCCTAGGAAAACAGATTTTTGAGGACAACCTGTCATCATTTGTAAAAGCTTTTTACTTCTCTCACTTTCATAAAACCAGCATGTTTGTACATGCTTTAATGTGCCCCTACCATATAGTTGAACATTTTACAATCAGAGAAAAATGCTAAAATTAAAAAAGTTGTGGCATAGCTTTGACTTTGCAATTAAAAAGGCATCACGTGAACTTGCTTCTTAAATATTCTGCTCATATATATCAGATAAGATATAGTATATCAATCAAAGTTAAGGGACTAAATGCAGCACATAGTGCAAGAAAACTCAATCCTTCATACTGAAGTTACAGAGATTCAAGCAAGGTGGATGATACAATTTTGAGTCCTGACCTCTCTGAAGGCAATGATTCCAGTACCATTGATTTCTGTAAAGCCAAGAGTCTACTTTGGGGATACCTGCAGAGGAAATCCAAAAATTCAGCTACACATAAAAACCCGTTGCGGTTACTACAGTTACATGCATCTTGGAGGACCTTCAGCACATCAGTAGCAAGAACATAGGGTCGTTTTGCAGTAATTCATTATGGTTCTGTAAGATCCTTCGACTGCCAAGAACTATTGTTCTGGGAAAAACAGAACAAGGTCCTAATTTTCCATTCCATCATGGTTCTTCTGCACTTCTCAGTCCATTCAGAAGGGCTGTAAGGCCAGGGGACTTGGTAACTGAGGACTATCTTTGCTGGAGTGGAACTCCTAGGTGTAACATTTGTAGATTTGCTCCTCAGACTTTCACATTTCCCGTAGTATAATTCTCTCAGTCCTTCTTTAATTCCCTTTCTTTCCGAATCTCATTTCTAAAAGTGAATGTCTCAAAACCTCATGAAGCCTTAACTATCATGCCCTTCTACATTTGATGTGTTTTCTAAAAGACAGTGCTTTATTTTGTTTGGGTTTTTCAAAGCACACATTTAATATAATGCAATAATACAATATTTACAGATTTGACCACATTAATTTTTATGGGTATAATTAAAATGTGTACAGGTATTTTAATAACAAAATCAAATTATTATGAAAATATAAGCATGTAATTCCAAGATAATAACCTCTTTCTATGCTATATTTACAAATAAGATTTCCTCCTATTTGGACATTGCTTGCTTGTTCTTATGCCAGCCTTTGAACACATAGAAACAAAATCTGATGCCTTCAAACAAGCCCTGATCCAAAGCATGTCAAAATTTATGTCTGTCTTTAGCTTTATTCATTTAATACTCAATGAGGACACTTAAGCTGTAGTCATCCTACATGTTCTGGAGTTAACAAGATGTATTTCAACTGCTTGTCTTAACTCCCTGTTTAGACATTATTAGAAATTGGTATTTTCAGGATGGGATTCACTTGATTAATTTAGAAGGCCACTTTTGAATGTCTGCTCATTCAAACATTGGTACCTTAATGAGTGGTATAAATCCGGCCTGAAAAGTGCCTACATTGCTCCATTGTCTACCCAGTGAATGTGAATAACTAGTTGTAGACAACTGCAGAGTCCACATTTGACTAGGTGAATCCTACCTACTATGCTTGGAGTAACTGTTCAAGTTGGAATTGAATTTGCTGATAACACTATTTATCAAGAGAGATGTCTTCAGGTACTTGGAAAAGAGATCTTAATTGCAATGCAGACCAGATTTTCTTGTAACTCCACCCTGAATAGCCCAGGGCAAGTTTCAGTGTGTGGCACACCCTTTGTCAGTGTGGTGTAAAATGTTTTGACACATTCCATCACCAGAACCAGCATCAGAAATGTTATTAATATTACTGAGGACTTCTGGGAGAGCTTTATATCCTGTGCTCCTGTCAGTACCTTCCAGCAAATAGTAATTCTTCAGGCTTACATCTAAGCAAGGAATGTGCCCTCTTACTACCAGGGAATGATCTTCTACCCACCTATTTTTAGTATTCACTATAATTTCTGTCCACTCACTATGAGTAATGAAACAAACTTCTGCTTTCTTCCCAGTTCCATGAGCTGCTGAATCACAGTTTCTGCTAGGACTTCATCCAAAGCCTATTGAGATTAATTAAAAGATTTATCCATCCCCTAAATCAGCTTTGTTGCAGGCCTTAAGTTCAGTGATGCATAAGGCAAGTGGCTAAGCTTTTGAAAAGATGGAATATTGTGCTGGAAGAGACTATAGTGATCTTGTATTTCAAATTCCACGTAACATAGCTCTTCAGATTTCCCTGAATTTGCCTCATTTCGTGGAAATATGCTCTATTTGCACCACAATCTGGTTGAATGCCTGCTGAATACAGCTGAAGGTCTGACGAGCCAAGTTCACCATTTGATGCTAAAAGCAGGACAGGACCATTCAAGTCCCTGCTGTTGTAATTTTTGTTGAGATTTTCCCGAGTATTTTAAGTACAGTAGTGCTTAGGTTTTTACATTTACCAAACAGTACTATTTTCTACATGTGATAGAGAAATGCAGACCTTGCTGTACACGTGTTTATTTCCAGCCAATCTTCATACACTTAGTAGTGCTTGCTAGGTGCTGCAATCCTTATTTACCAAGGCAGAAGTTGCTTTCCAGACTCATTAAAGAACCATTCCAGTTCTCTGTATTTACTAAAATATACTTTTACATAGAGTATACCTAGGCTGCAACTTTAAGATGTGATTTCAGCTGATACTGATACATGTATTTGGTCTAGACTTAAACCAAGTTGTATAGGAACAGACAACACTATAGTTGTTAGCTGCCTGAGACCGTAGCCAGTGCTGTAGATGACTTTTACAGCCTTTACAGGCTCTGCTTGTAAAAGACCATGAAGGATGAGCAAAATTAGATTCTTGAGGAGCAGTGAAGGTGGTAAAAGCGGAATTTTCTTTATGGTGACGTATCACGGATGGATGTAAAACTTGAGTCTGGTAATGCTTGCTTAACTCCAAAACGTGAAAATTGAACAGAGAGGGATTTTTCAGCTAGCTTCCTGAGTTGGCATGCCGAATGCAATGCCAACCTGTTTTACCTCTTAAATTGTGTCTCCAGAGTATCCACTTCACTGGCTTGGAGCAGTTGAAGATTATTAAATCCTTTCATGCTAGGTTATACTCTTTCAAAATTATTCCTAATATGCAGAAATCGGGTCCAAAACAAATTTCCCTCACATGGTGATCTCAATAACTTGCTGTGCAGTTCCCTGCTTCCAGTTCTGTGCACAAATTAATCTCTCAGGTGTTTGTCAGAGCCAGGCATTTAAAACCTACTTAGGCCCAAGACACTGCCAAATGGTTGTTTTTGTGGTCTTGAAAATGATGCCAGCTAAGGTCTTTTGTTTAGTTAAAGAGAGATCTTCTAGCGGTTTAATAGGCCTATTCTGGGTGGACAAGTATTTTTTAGCTGAGGATGTTTTGTGCCCTATGACAGAATACAGAGAGTACGCAGAAACTTTTCAAATCTAGGTGCCCCAAAGTTTAAATTTGAACAATTTAGCACAAACTGAAGTGCTGTTTGTTTTTGTTTGAGTTACCAGCCTGACCTGGATCAAACTAAACAGTGACATGTAACCGCATAATGAAACCCTAGCATAGACAACCGTGAATGGAAATGAGCAAATTAACAGACCACAGGGGAATGTAACAGTCCTGTAACTGGTAAGGTTGCGTGATAAATTATGCTTACCTGACACACAGGTCAAGTCTGACAGAACACTTAATGAGCGTGAATAGGATATTGGCTTAGCCCAATTCTTTATAAGTATGCTTATTTTCCAATTACTCCTGAGTACTGCATAATTTTTATTCTCTGTGTGCAGGGGAATGTGCAGATGAGGCTTGAGATACATGGTGTATTTGTAGCATACATTTGCTATAGAACTGAAATTGGCTTAAAATTTCCTTATTTGACCTCGTGTCTGCTCACACTCCACAGCTTGGTATCTACACACTGTGCTGATCGCCACATGGGGGGCTTAGCTGCAAATGGGGCTACTGAAATGAGCTGTGTTAGAAGTAAAACCTCTCTCCAGAAGGAGCTGTATGGCACAGGCTGCAGAGGAGGGCTGGGAGGGCTGTGGGCCACAGAGCTGGGAGGTGCTGGGTGGAGAATGGTAGAGGGAGCTCCTGGGGCTGCCTTTCTCATGGAAACCATCACACAGTATAACTACTTCCCGTGCCCTTTGGGTGCCAAAGAAGGACCACATTTGATAAAAGAGTGGAGGAGCTGAAGTGGTGTTTCAGGGAAACGCCACCTTGTGTTACAATGAAAATTAGGAGCTGCAGAGCACTTTTGAAAATCAAGACCTTGTTTAGATGCTGGTGAGAGGTGATTCTTAAAATTATCTCTGAAGTGGGCTATTATGTGTTTAAGTTTTCTGCTAACTGGGAATGTACTTAATCCTTACGTACCACATTCGATTCCTAAATGGTATGTTTAACCATGAAAACCCTCTACATGTATCTACAGTGTGGTATATCCTGTTTGGAAAAGAAATGATGAAAAGAGGTTTTAAGTGTCTTCTAACAAGGCAGAGGGAATCCGAGGGTGGTATAACTTCAGCAGAGGAAACTCCATGTCGGATAAGGAAGGGAATGAAGGAGGTATGTTCCGAGGACTTGGGGTTTCAGAGATCTCCAAGTGGTAGGATTGTCCTCCATTAATTTAACCTATCTCTGAGCATATGGATATACCTGAAAGAAATTGAGCCTGCATGTTGTTATGGAATGGCATCTAATACTTATTTGTGTTTATCTATTTCTGATCAGCGATAAATCTATTCAGGACAGATGAAATTGTAATATCAATAATCCATTTATTGTCTTACTTCCTGCTGTAGGATTCCTTTATTGGTATTTTTGTAGAAGAAGAGATCAAATACATATACAAAAGTAGCATTAAATAACAAGCCTTTAGGGAAAAAAAAAAGGAATATGGGAGTCCACAATACTGTTGCACAAATGGGCAAAATCTGTAATATTTGCAAGCACTTTCACTGATGGTCTTTTCGGCTACATTCATGCTAATGAATTAAACACTGTCAGCAAATGTTCCTGGGACTGGAAGTTAATTGTCTCTACCCTCAAGTTGACCTTGGCATGGTTTTGCCCTGGCCAGAAAAAGCTCTCTTGAACAACTCGCGGTGTGGTTTGGGGGTTAGCATAGACCATACCCAATAGGAAGTTTGGATGTGGCCACCTTGTTTCAGAGGCTAAGGGAGCTGATTAGTATGGACAGGTCCCCATTGGGCTCAGTGCCAGAGACTGGAGAAGTGCAGACTGTGTGTAGCTTTACCATCTGAGGCTGGGGTGCTGGGGATGCGGCACTACTTGTAAACACTTTTTCCTGACATCTCCAGGAAAAGGAGTGGCAGTGACTGTTCATCTTCCCTGCCTGTTTCTCACAAGCAACGAGTTAAGGACTTACAAATAACAGCAAATATCTCCCAAACTTTGCTCATCATGCACCTTTTGCAGGTGAGTAGCTGCCAAGACTGACCTTCCAGGCATCAGCTGTGGTTGTGGCAGTATCACCCCTTCCCTGCTCTACAGAGGTGGCACCCTCTCTCCTGTCACTACAAAGACTGGTGCTCTGAAAAGAATCAGCAGGGGTATTAAAACTTACGAAAGCAAATTTAAAAGATGTGAAAAGACTCTATGACTGCCTGGGATACTGTTAGAACACAGTGTTTATGTACGTTTACTGTTCATATCTGATTTTCATAAGAACAAAACACGATGCTTCTATTCAGGGCTATAACTGACTCTATTTTGTCTGCACAATGCAATGCAGAGGGTGTCAGCCCAGCATTTCTAAAGAGACGAGACTTCAAGAACTGAGTGGAATTTCTACATGTTTTAGACTTGTACAGAGATGAAAAAATTCAGATGAATCAAAACACCTTTAGGTGTGTCTAGTCCACACAGTTACAATGAACATGCTGAAGGAGCAGAATGTTACCCAAGCTGCTTCAGGGCACTTTTTGGACTCTGAAAGTGGGTTAAGATGCAAATGCAGACATGACCTTATTTTACAGATATTGGGAACAGAGGACAGTCCAGCCAGAGCTACATTACCAATCGGTTCACGTTTAAGTAGCTACAAGGCTCCTTGAATTTCTGCCAGCATCGTTCAGACCCAAAACGATTCCCGACTTGTGTCGGAGCCCGAGCCCCATGCCAGCGCGCCTCCGAGGCTCTCCCAGCCTCTCCAGTGCAAAGCCTTAAGGATAAACGGGCAGGTCCCGACAACAGGCTGCCGCTCTGTTCGGCGCTACAGGCACAAAACATTACTCTCGGTGTTTATGTTGTAGGACATTGCGCTGTCCGAGAATCCCACTCGCTCCCCAGCTGCATCTGCCCGAAGATGCGGGTTGCAGGGGCTGCGCGGAGCAGGAACGCACCCGTGGATATGGATGTATACACGTTCATATCTCGCCGCTTGGCCGTCCCCCCCGCTCCCCTCGGGGCCGGCCTCGGGAACGCCCCCGCGGGTGTTCGTGCGGCTGGCGCTGGGGCAGCGGCGGCCTCTCCCTTCCCTTCCCTTCCCTCCCCGCCCGCCGAGGCGCCTCCCGCCCGGGCCCGGCCCTGCGCACAGCGGCGGACCCAGCGGGCGGCGGGCAGCGCGGCCGCGGAGCAGTGCGCACGGGGCGCCATGGCGCGGACCCGCGGCGCTGCCCACCGCCTCCTCCTCCTCCTCTTCTGCAGCTCCGCGGCGGCCGGGTACGTGGGGCCGGGAGGGTCGGGGCCGGGCGGCTGCGCGGGGCAGCGGGGGCTCGGCGGCGCCCGGCTGGCAGCCTGTCCGGAAAGCGGCGGAGCGGCGCTGCCTCCCCCCGTCCCGCCAGCCCGGGGTGCGCTCGGCAGCGCCCGGGGAGTGAGCGAGCATCGCTGCCAGCCCTCGCCGCGGAGCGCGGCAGAAGTGCTTTGCAACATGTATCGCACGCTATGGTGTGGCCGCTGTTACTTTTGGGGGATTGTGTTTCACTCTCTAGCCTTTCTCCCTCTGCCCGTTTGGATTTTCCAGACCTACGTTCCTGGTGGCAGTTCCCTGGAGCATCAGGCCTGGAGCAAACGTGACTGTTGGAGTAGCTCTGCTGCCGGACAGCCCAGCACAGGTCACCGTAAGGGGAGACGTGATCAGAGATAACCAGACCGTCCTGAGCAGGGAAATGGTCTTTGAGAAAGGTAAGAGAATGGAGTTAGCCTGGAGGGATTTAGATTTGCCTTATCCCACAAATATTTTGTTGCTCCCAAAATATCATGACTTCTAACCAGTACTAAAATAGGAACTTTATTTTACCAAGTAGAGGTCACTTGTGGGAAAATAATCTTGTACTCTACTGGCTCTGTGTGCAGGTGGGTGACTGCGCAGGACAGCCAGCATTTGCATGGGTATGCTAACTCCTTGTAAACTCAGAAAATAATCAGAGGGTAGTGAAGTGTGATGGAGTTTCCGAGCAGCCAGGAAGGACTCTGGTCGATGTAGTGGGGCCACCAAAGAAGCAGCAGAGAAAGAGGTGCTCACTGGTAGGCTTGTTAAGGTGCAAGGTGGAAGCAAGTGGGATAACGGTAAGGGTGGAACAAACAAGGGTGATAAAGCATCTGGAGCTGGCTGCTTCTCATGCCTTAAGAAAGTGAGGGCCTGAGTACAATAGGAAAGTAGAGATGACTGTGTGAAGCTCCATTACTTGGAAGGTCTATCCGTTTGTGGAAACAGCAGTTTTTAAGGATCAAGAACTGAATCACAGGACAGGTTTGGGATTGAAGATAAGCAAACCTTAGAGCAGCCTGATTTAATGTATGTCCCCTGGGCACCAGTAGAGGACATGGTGGCAGTTCTGAGTAGCTGGAGAACTGAGATATCCTGGTCACTGCTCCTTTTCTTAAAGGCCAGCTGGGAACAGAAGCATAGAGCTGTCCTGCCAGAGAATTGCCCTCATGGGAAAGAAAATATTTTGTCAGGATAATCCAGCTTTCAAACTGCTCTTAGTATGAGGCAATATAAATTACACCCAAACTCTTAGCTTTTTATTTGTCAAAAACAGAAAGTCTAGGGGCAGCATGAGGTCCTAGAAAAATCCACCCTGCTGTAATGCACTTTCTCCTTGGTGTCAACTGATATTTCTGTTAATGTCTTATAGTTAATATAGATGCCTTAATTATAAGCATCGCAACTTCTTTTCAAACCCTTCATGAAAACCCATCTCTCTTCATAACCTGTAGGGAAGACTGAGACTTTAAGTGTGATGGAAGGAGTTTGCCCAGATAAAAAAATTCATGGCCTCATGATGCAGAAAAGAATATCTGGTCAAAAATCTTCTTGCTATTTCAAATATTCTGAAAAAGTTCTCCAGAACTATGCATTGCCAGGTTTTACTTCAGGTTCGGTATTGTCTATCCAATCTAATTTTATATTGTTATCAGATATATATCCTCCAGCAACCACTGTAAAAGCATAAACCTGAGGCAAATTTCCTTTAGTGCTGTGGCTAATTAAAAAAAAAAAACCTAAGTGTTCATTCCTGATTTAAATCAAATTTATACAACTTATCTGTTAGTTTCCAAATCTAACACTAATAGTTGTGGTGACTTTAGGAGGGCAGATTTGGTGGCACCTAAAATCTGTATGCAAGCAAAACATACTGACTGTCATGCCTATGGTCCTTAATCTTAACTTTCCATGACACATTTAGATTTTGATTATCCAAAGGCACAGGTGAAGCCTCTTGGACTAGACGTAGTACAGGATTCAGCAGTGGATAAAGGAACATTCTTATTCTGTGGAGAAAATAACTTTGATGTATTTATTATGCCATTAGTAGTGAGCTTGCCTTTTAAAGTTCAGAATTCCTTTTCAAACCTTTCCTGGCAGTATTTTGAAACAAAGGCAAAACAAATCCAAACTAACTGATATATTGTTTTTAAAAGAAAAGCTGTTTTCTCCTTTTTTTTTTTTTCCCCCCTCTAACTATACTGGCTTTTATTTCCTGCTTCTGTTCTGCTTAACATGAAGTTCAGTGAGCCTTGTATGAGTTTCAACTTGTCTGTTATTGTCCTTTTCAACATTAAAAAGCAGACAAGCAACTGGTAATTCCAAGCATGTGAAAATATATGGATATCTGTATCTGCACAGAATACAGAATGATGCTTGACACTGGGACTTGCTGAAGTCAGAGGGAATGGTGAGTGATCAGGAATGGGCACAACACTGTATTAGACTGGATACAGTGAGGAAAAAGGAGAAATGGTATAGTGCGTTACTTGAAGTACATGGATTTATTGTTAAATTTAAATAATTTTCCTGTCTTTTAAACATACATTTGATTTCCCATGCTTTTTTACTTGATAAATGGAACAGAAAAAAAATACTGAGCATGCAGTGTATTTCCTCTTGCAAAAATCTTAACATTTAGTAAGTGGTCATCCATTCTTTAAAGTCAAGTTATATAATTTGCTAATCAGTTGTTCTCTGTGAGCAAATATGTAAACAAAACTGTTATGGGCCAGGAACAAGGGAACTGCCCTGTAATAGAGGATGTAGTGTTGAAAGTGTGTATCCGAAGGTGCTACAGCAGTGGATCAATTGTAAATAGAGTTACTTAGAGAGAAAGCAGCTTCTTAGATAAGATTCTAAAGCTTTAAATCCTTCACTGAAGAACAAAAAAACCTTACAACAAAATATGTAGTGATATTGTTGTAGCTGTGTTAGTCTAAGAACGTGAGTGAAGGAAGGCTGGGGGAGGTTTTATTAGGCCAGCTGTTGCAGTTGAAGGAAAAAACCCAAACATATCTCCAGGCACACAAAATCTTCTTTAAATGACATCATTGCTGCATATATTAGTGCCCAGAAAATGTTGCTTTATCTGTCATTCGGACCCAGGAGGTTACACAGAGTGGCTGATACAGTGGTATTACTGTTCCTGTGGTGCACATAAGTTTGATGAATTTTATTGCCATGTGTCTATGCAAAATAACTATTAAGGGAGACAGGGTGTAACTGAAGCTGTTGACTGTGCTGGATATCCAAAAAGCTGGAACTGATTGCCTGCCTTGGTTAGGCTGCATATTCAGTGGCACTGTTGCCTAAGCTGGCTCAATTATGCTCTGTATTTTTCCTTGCACGGTGTCAGCAAAAACAGGGGGTTAACTGCTTTGACAAACTGATCTGACTGAAAAATAATATTTTTATTTTGTTGAATATTCTTTTTAGGCAGACGGGTTCCTTGGTTCAGTGTGCAAACATCTGTGCTGAGGAAACTGAGGTGGGCGTAGAGTTGAGAATTGGGTGCTGGGGACAGAGGACAGACTGTGGACACCTTTTTTACTAGTGCTGTTTAATCTTGCGGGCCAAGTTCAACAGAGTACCTGAGCATGAGAGCTATTACATACCTGTCTGACAAAGTGCATCTGCAATTGCTTTCAGTTAAGGATGCTCTCTGTTTCTTCAGCAGCAGCTCAGTATGGTACATGTGCTTGTCTTTACATTTGAGAGTCAGCCGCATAAAAGGACCTTGTTGAATTAGAGGCACAGTTATTTTTTCTTTATAGAATATAAATTTTGCTTTATATAAGAAATAGAGCACTTGCCCTCTGACAGTTGATAAAAGATTCACCGTTTTAATATAATTGGAAGTGGAAATTTGATTTCTGGGTGATTCTTGACCATTTGAGAAAGACTTTAGCAGTGGAACTTGGTTCACGTTGTTGTCCCGTTTTTCATATAACAAAGGGAAAAGTACCTAGTTTGTATTTTTTGAAGTGAATGGGAAAGTGTGTGTGCATGTTCATTTAAAGAAACTCGGCTCAACATACCAGAATCCAAATGTACTGTAGCAAGGGAGACTGTTTAAGACCAATGTTTTGGTACAGAAATTAAGTTAATTAGATGAAATGTAGTGAAAATGGACCAAATGACTGCCTGCAAGCAGGATGTTGCTGCTACAGGTAAACTTTGTGTGAGCAAGCACAACTGAAAAAAAAAAGTCAGTGCGTCACCAGGAGAGAACAGGTTTCTGTTGTCTGCAGTGGGCTCCAAAAAACCACAGAGCACTAACTAAAGCTCTTTTTGTGCATGTAGCACACCTTGACACATTTTCTGTGGAGATACAGTATCAGAAACATCCTTATCCTCACTGAAAATTACATCAGAAGGTAACGATGGCTTATATGCAATTGGAGCTGTTGGGTTTTCTGGGTCAATAACAAAAAACAATGATGGGAATAACAGACAGGCAAGTTAAATTTCATGCATGAATGTCTTGATTTTCAGTGATTACAGTGCAGGGGTGTCTCTTACCATGAGTATTTATCCTGTCATTGATCAATAAAGATATAGTTTGAATTGGCAAAGAAGTGTTGTCTTACAGGGTTTGCTACCCAGACATTGCAGTGTGTGTTAGTGTGTGAGAAACTTTATACCTTAATTGCAAGAGCTTCTGAAAAGTCTTGTTTTCCTTGTTGGTGCTAGAATGATTTGGAAAGAGTAAGCAGCATGTAAGTTGAAAAAACAAATTAGTTTTAAGAAAAGCTTTTATGTGTAATGAGGTGTCATTATTTACCTGACTGCATGAACAATTTTAATTTTTAAGAATAATATTTAGGTATAGCTTCTGGTAGTTAAGGTACAACATAATGTATTTAAAGCATAGTAAGAACTACTTTTGTGAACTGAAGAATCTGGTTTAAAATAGCATACGTGGTTTGGGCTCCCTGTAATTACTTGTACATGTTAATTAATTTGCACTGCTTTTGTGTATTTCTAGAGAGAAGTAAATGTTTTTGTTAACAGAGGTTACTGGGCTAGACTGTGGTAAATACTCAGGTAGGATTTACAAAATATGAGAATCTCTCCTGTTTGTGAGAACGTCTCTCAAGCTCAGACATGTAGTGATCATTCATAAAGACAATGGAAAATCTGTTTTTACCAGAAGGCATGTTTTGCATACTTAATAATATGGTTCTGACCATGTTAGTACCTGAAATAGGGAAAAACACTAGAAATAGTAAGTTGTAAAGTAGCAGCTAAATCGGAATGAATGGCCTAAGTAGGCCAGTCCCTTTTGTTAACCTTGAGATGCATCTGTACCTTATTTCACAATAAAATGACAGACTCATTGGTGACCACAAAATCTATGCTGAAAATCTGTGAGGTAAAGGGTTTTGATGTCAGTTTAGTGGGACAGCTCCTTTCTGCCTGATTCTGCATCAATGCTTAAAAAGCCAAACAGCAAGTGAGCAGGTCCTATGATTTTTGCATCCATAACCTCTGCTTTCGAATGTATGTGTAACCGTGCCTCATGAAAAATAAGTCAGCACGTGCAGATAACCTATGCAAAATCAGAATGAAGGAGAAGTTTTGGGGAAGGAGGTGTTGGGATTGGATCTAGGGACAAGGGAGCTAGTAAAGAAGTGGACACTCTCTTATGTGTTTTCTTATTGCTGGAGTACATAGAAGACAAAAAAAAAAAAAAAGGTTTCTGCGTCTGTTGTTGAATCTATCCTGCTAACAGACCCGTTAAGTAGTTTACAGAAAAATGGAAGTAGCAATTCCCTCCAATACTTGAGCTTTATCTAATTGATTGGATGCTGTTTGAGATTTGAGGGAAAGAGTCCTTCTGCGGCTCAAGGCTTACACATTTACACATGAGGTCATTCTGGTCACTGTGTTCTTCACAGATACCCAGCCGAGGAGAGTGTGGCAGATACAGCGCTACGGGCTGCTTCACAGTGCCTTGAGAAGGGTTGAATAATTCCCTCATAGCAGAAATGGTGGCAGTGGGGCGACTCTTACAGAGGAGGGAATATTACCTGCCTCAGTGTGGGCTTCCCTGTTGCTGCTGTGGACTGGAGGGGGTTTACAGCTTTTAGGAAAGGGAGGAGAGAGGAAAACACAGTAAAAGCTGTTGATTTGGTGGTGGGGGGGGAAAGTGATGCCAATAAATGACAGGAATTGGGAGGTAAGATGTTGTCAGAAAAAAGAAGGAAGAGAAGCAAAGGGAGAAATCTCTTGAGGGATTCATGTTAAAGGGATAAGTACACTTTATGCTAACAGAGCAGGAGGATAAGAAATAAAGTAACTAAAGATGATCTTATCAATGGCCAACAAAACAACAGAAAAAAGGAAAACCCTGTGTATAAACTGAAAATGAGGTCAGATTACAAAGCCTGAGCTTAAAGGACAGTAATATGGGTAAGAAGGGACAAAATTGGAGAGGTCAAACCATTAACAGAAAAGAATGTGAGGGTTGAGAAGGCAGGATTTTTAAATACCGTATTGATAGCAGGAAGACTGGCGAAGGATGTGACTTGCTGCTCACTCTGATGAGACGGGCATTGGTCAGTGATGCTGAGAGGCAGTAAGTGATCAGTGATCAGTCTTCACTGAGAGGATCAACTAACTGCCATGGAAAAGGGTTAAGAATTAAGGCAGCAAAAGGAGACGAACAGGTTAAACAGTAATTTGTTAAAGTAGATGTTTAATGCTAATAAAATTGCCTGTAGAATATTTAGGGAATTGATTGAAATAATTTTAGAACTGCTAGTGAAGTTTTGAGGGTTTGAGTGAAGAGAGAGGTGCTGGAAGATTGAAAACCTGCAAATAAAATGTGTTCCACTGTGGGCTGGCAGGGGTTGTAGGTGGAGAAGCAGCAGGATATTGTTACATCTTGACTTTAGTAAGGGTTTTGATAGTCTGATGTGGCACTCTGACAAGCCAGCTGGGGAAGTGGGGACAGTGTGAAACTCTTACTAAACACATTTGTGGCTGGATGGAAAATAATATTCACAAAGTGGGTCCAAGTCATTCACTATCAAACTGGAAATGGGTCGCCTTGGAACTGTATTTTGTCAGTATGACTGACATGGATGAAAAAAGGGAGAACATTTATTGGGTTAGTGAAGAGGTGGCAAGGATGCTGGGAGGAAGGGTTAGATTTTGAACTCAATTTGGCAATATATGAAATGATTAGGGGAAAAACTGGGACACAGTTCTGCTCTTCATGAGGAGTAAAAGAGTGTGTGTTTACTAGAGGAGAAACAAGGTGAGGAAAATGGTGTGTGTGTGGGGGGTGTTGAGTGATGCTTTAAAGGTACCAAAAGGTGAAAGCTTGTAAGTAGCACTGTGGTGCTCAAAAAAAAGAAGGCAAATGCTGAACTCAAATATATACACGGGAATATTTTCTGTAAGCTATGAGAAAATATTCTAATAATTTTCACAGTTCTAATTAGGCAGCCTGAGGAATGCTGTGCCTGATTCAGGGCACTCCTCATGGCGGCTGTGAATCAACTGGAGAAATTCCAGGGAGAGCAGAGGGAAAGACTGGATGTCTCTCAGGAGACAAGTTCAAACCAGACAGAAGAAGGTGAGCCTTCACATGAGATGGAAATAAATTGTGGAACCCCAGGTGCTGTAGATGGAAAATGTGACTGCACAAATCTATGAGACAAAAGTCCGCCAAGGACAGGTTTGGTATAAATACACTAATTTGGCTTTTCAAGCCCCAAGCCTCAGACTACATAGGCTGAGAAGAGTACCCAATGAAGGGTCACTGTGTACTTGTTCTTTTTTTACGCTGTTGAGATATCTGCCCTTGACCGTTGCTGGAGACAGGACCTTGGGCTGAATAGACTTTCAGTTTGACCCTGGGAGCTTCTTCATTCTGGAAAGCATTTGGTTATTACCCTCCAGGTACATAAAAAGTAGCTTTAAAGAGAGAGAGGTGGGAGCTTGCAGTGAATCTCCAGATGGGTCAAGGATGATGTCCTTAGTAGTGTCTAATTAGAAAGAGGTCCAAGCTGAAGTGTTGAGGGTTATAGAAGTACCTGTAGAGGCAGGAAGCAGTTGGGAAATTCATGGGTCTCCAGTCATATACAGGTGACTTCTCTTTTCATGAGGTGCTTATGAAGATCTGCACTGGCAGCATTGCTGGTTCCCATGCTCTGCTGTCCCTGACTACACGTTTGTGAAAACAGAGTTGAGATCGTATCTCCAGAGGCTGAACAGCACATGGCAAGAGATTACACTGGTTCATCTAGATTCACTGCAGTCCAAATAAATACGTGCATAGAAAACATGGCCAGAGTGACAAACCCCTTCTTTCCCACTTCTCCAGCTTCCTGGAGGTACAGCTGTGAGGTCCAGGTGCTTATTTTGTATGGTTGAGGAATTATATTGCCTTTATTTGCCAATGAAGCAAACCTCTGGTAATGTTTTTATACATCAAAATAGTTTTGTGGTCTCAGAAAAGTTATGTGTCTTTGTCATCACAGACTCTGAATGCATTCCAGAAAATGGCAGAAAACCAATATGAAAACAAACCTTCTTCTTTCAGTCTCCCTAAGAGGAAACCTAAATAGTTCCTGAATGTTTTATTTTCAGTGAATGAGTTTGAAAGTTGACTTGTCTTTGGGATTTTGCTCCAGTTGCAGCAATTCATGTGATGAGGGTGGTATTAATACTGCCAAATCTCTGGCATAGACAGATTTAGCCACATTTTGTGGCTGTGTGATTTTCCTATGTTTTAAGTTGAAATAAAAACTGCAGCTGCTTTAAATTGCAGTAATAGTAGCTTTGTCTGTGTTTATTTCATGGATATAAGTGTGGATTATAATGATGGCCAATAGTGCCTTGAAAGCAGGATGTGCAGATGCCTGTAAGTTTGTGTATTTTTGTATAGTCACCAAGGAAAAACTAACTGAATGAAATGAATTTCCCATTTAGTTGTGTAAAAGGCTAAAGTCTGAGATTATTATGAATTGTCTGCGTAGTTTCATAGACTGGATCTGATGTCAAGAAAGTTTTCTCTGTAGTATTCAAAACTTATCTTGCTAACAGCTGTACATTTATAAATCATGGGAATATAGTTGTTTGGGTGTGGTAAGCAGTGATAATGTCATGGACATGACAATAAGTGCACGGATGGCTTTTAGAGGCTGGTCTCAGGAAAAAGTTGAAAAGAGTTTGTGATGAAGCATCTGGGATGGTAGCTGCTGGGTAGCCGTCAGAAGGTCTCTGTTAAAGACATGATTTAGTTTTAGAAATATGAAGCTGTTTTGTTTTCCTACCCGGCATGCAGTGTTTCAGATAAACCACAGAGCATTTTCAGTCTTGTGTTCTTGCAACTGGCTGCTCTCTGACCTCTCAGCTGAAAGTGGTAATAATAGTATAATCCATGGAGCTGCTCATTTTGCTTTAGAAGACTGAGTGGAGAATTAAACATCTGAATTATGACCTAAGTCTAAAAAGAAATTAGAAGGGCCAGCCTTCAGGAAACTTAGTGCTTGCTTGTGGAAGGGATCGTGGATGTGGCAGGGCAAGGAAAGGGTCATCCAGCATCGGCTGTGTCTGTCTGTCTGTCTGAGGGCATGGGAGATGGTGGTTTTCCTCAGGGATGGATCTGGCAGTGTTGGTGAGAGAAGAAGAGCTGAACTGGTAAGAAGGACAAGCAGGGAAGTACCGCAACTCCTTTGCCATGTGAAGTAGGAGGACACAGGGAAAGCTGTGGCGAGGGGGCAGATGAGAAGGACAGCACTACTTCTCTTCATACCTTCCGGTAAATCTGTGTCTATTCTGTTCTGGACATGAGCATTTCTGGTTGTGCTTCCTATGGTTGAGTTTCCACCCCTGCTTCTGATTGTGGAGTAAAAGTAGTTTGGGCAAAACCCTTTGAATTTAGCTGGAGAAGGTTGGATTTTTTTTTTTGTCACGAATCATCCTAGTTGTCAGGAAAATATACCTACAGTTTGCATTGTAGACTGAAGCTACAATTTACTAAAAACTGAAGCTAGGACTTGCTAGCGATTGCAGAGTTCGGTAAAACGTGGCTTTAGTCACAAAAACATCTGTATGTGTTGCTTTTCTCCTGCCCTTAAGATCTGCGGTGCCCTGTCTCTTCACTGCACCCTGAGGTGATGAATTCTGGTCCTGTCCAGATTATTCCTTGTGTCCCATTAGGCTGCACTCCTACCCTGCCTCTTTCTTTACCTTTTTAATTTCTGAGTGCTTTTAGCTCCCAAAATTGCAAAAAGGACTGAAAAGGATGAGGCGTGGTGGAAACAGGGAGTAGGGTAATGAGCGGCTGTTGAGGGAAGGGTACATAGGCAGGAGGGGTTTAGGAGGCTTTGTGGTGTGAGTATGTAGCCCTTTCCTGCAAACCTGTTGGCTTCTTTTGGCTTTGCATATCAGCCTGTATACTGGTGTCCTCTAGCAATCCCTGTTGCATGGGTTTGAGTGCTGTATTGCCTCTCTTTCTATTGTCTGCCCCAAATTTAGCCATAACTTAAGAGCCGTGGCTCACACTGTATTTTGGGTTACTTGCGTAAACTAACAAGTGCTTATTTGGGTGCTAATTTTAGGATAACAGGTGAGGAGTATAACACATTTAAAGAAAAATGCGAACTCGACAGATTTACAGGACTTCTTTTCTGAAGAAAAAAATGTTTTTCACTCCCTGGGCAGTTTAGGCCTTGGTATTTAGGTGGCTTTCCTCCCCCCCCCCCCCCCCCCCTTAAAAAACATAAAAATAGTCTATATTTTGGATAGGAAGAAAAATCTGGAAGGACATTGAAGAACAATATTTTTTATTTTTCCAGTGTTAAAATGAGTTTTTGAAATAGACTCCGCACTAGAAAAAAAAAAATCCATTTACCACTGCAAAGAAAATGCTTTTCTGTAAACATTTCCGAAGCATGGATATATGAACACAGCTGCCAGAAGAAAGATGTGGCATCATTTCAGTAAATCAATCTGAAAGTGATTCTAGTTATATTTTTCCAGTCTCACACAGGAATAAGAAGGAATGAGAACATAGGTAGAAAATGTTAAGTGAGGAAGTTTGTTTGCAGCAATACTTGTCATATGAGGTAGAATATAGAATCAAGTTCTGAGTTTGTGTAAACTAGTTGGAGACTGAAGTGCTGCTGTACTGATTTTTATTGGCACAAGCTCTAGTTCACGATGCCAAGCCATGCAGTCATTTTTCTCGAACCTCTGTCCTTTTTGGGGAGTGGAAGCTGAAGCATATATGTCTAGTCCTAGTGCTGGTGGTGGCAGCTTAAGAAGGGGTAGCATAAGTTTCTGGGTTTGGGTCAGGCCCATGCAATGGGAAGAACGTAAGATGCCATCATTTGTGCAGCTCTCCGTAAGTCTAAAAAAAGATGCATGTATTTGGCTCTGTAGAATTTCTTCCTATTTACTTTGCTGATAACAAGACTATTAGACCTCCAAAAAGTGGCATGGTGGCAAGGTACGTTTGAAAGATTGCTTAATTTCCTACTGCTGTCTATACTGGTGACATGTCTCTACCACCCTGCCTTCGGTTCCTCTTCTGCTGGACTGTCCTAAATGCCAAGGAATCTGAGGAAAAGGAGGCAGGACAATGTGGTGTTTGTTTCCACAGTATTTCCATGTATTTCCTCAATGCAGTATTTATTGAATGAATACAGTACAAGCTTCAGGAATTCTGTGATAGAAATGATTTTGTGAGTGATGAGGAAGGATATTTTTTCTTGAAGGATCATGTGACTTCTGTGGGGATTTTTTTTTTGGTGGTTTGTTTTTTAACTTTCCTCAAGTTTAGTCTGGAATGGTCCTCTGAATGTTTCCTGCCTCCCCCTGCAGCCAGGGCATGGCTCCCAGCTGGGAGTTTTCTTTAACTAAGCCCTCGCGGTGGCTGGGACCGGGACTCTCGCCTGGTCTTTCCCCTCTGTGGCCCGTTGCAGCCGTGCTGGTTAATCTGCTGCTGTGGGGAGCGGATGGGATGAGTCAGGAGGAAAAGTTTTGTGGTCTGCAATGCTCGGTGCCGGTGGCGTAGCTGTTCTGGGCTCCTTTCTACGTCTGCTTCTACCGCCTGGAGTTAGTTACTTGTAATAGTTGGGAGCCGTATTTAATAACTGAAGGGTCCCCTTGCAGGGATGTGGTGAAGGAAGGTGACAACTGTTGCCATTTCTGGGGCAGTGGACTCTGCTGATGTAATGTGTAAATGATGTGGAAGTGTCACACGCTGCATGTGGGTACAAGTGTCCAGCTGCACCATAGCAGATCTCCCAGGAGAGCAGTGCCACGTGCTAGCTGTTGGACCGTGGTTAACCCCTTATGTCGCGATTGGGATGGGCAAACGACATAGACAAAGTTCTTCTTAAGTACAAACAGCAGTCTCCATTTATTGCCACAAACACCTTTTTATATAGTCTTTACCAGCTCAAGTGTCTTTTTGCTATTGGTTACAGGCTGCAATAGTAACATATCATTGGCTAATTTTACTATCATCAATGTTACTCTTTTACTCCCTTCTTTCTCATGGGTACACCTTAATATCTCTGGATACTCCTTTACTCCTTTCCTTCTCATGGGTGCACCTTAAAATCTTCAAGGCCAATTTCTGTTCCCATGCCCTCCGTCAGGGAATCCACAGACCCACCGTAGTCCCCCACACCCTTATAAACTCGAGATTTCTGTATGATTGAATATAACTTTAATTCATCAAGTGGACAGAAAAATGTGGTGAATTTCAGCAGTTCGGCATTGGCATAAAGGAAATATTTTGCCTATAGCTCTGGCTTGAGCACATCCAAAGCCACCCCTGGGAGTAGCTGAGCAGAGCTCCAAGGGATTGATTGCAGCTCTGAGAACATGGGAAAATCTTGCATGACAGAGAAATTCACTGCAATGCCAAAGAGTTTCGGGTCTGCCCAGGCTGCTCAGTTTCTAAGAAAATAATTACGTAGTGACATGAATTGGATGATTACCTTATGCCCCAAGAGCCTCTTTTATGATTTTCACTGGCCGGGAATGAGACGGTGCTCTGGGCTTTATCAAGGCAGCCAGGGAGGCTGTAGCTCTCTAACACCACTTCAGAAGGTAAACGCTTTCCGAGTTGCATAAAGAAGTGACTGTGATTTAAATCTCCCTCCCCCACAACTGCTTCCCCCTCTGCATCATGACTGTATCTGGCTCAGACCTGATGTTAGGTCTCCCAGGCCTGGGAACATGGAAGAAACCCAGTATTTCTACCTTAAGATTTCTGTCTTTTGCATTCTAGTTGTTCTCCGAATAGGTGCAGGCAAGCAGGCACTGCCCTGATGAGAAAGCTGCAAAGTACCTGCCCTTTTAAGTGTAAGATTGCTTTGAAAGCTGTTAGGTGCTGTGCAGGGTGATGTGTAGCATTCCTCTTCGGTGCTCTGCCCTCGCGGTGCATGTGTACTAATGTATTTGTCTTGCTGTGGGTAGAGATGGAAATAGAAACCCCATGGTGTGGGCTATGGCATGAATATCAGATCTGTGCTTGGTGTCTTGCAATGTGCTGAAGTCACTGCTGTAGCCGGTGCTATAATTAGCTGTGTTGGATAGATCCAAGCTCGTGTAGCAATACTTACCATGTACATATCAACTCAAATGCGTGTAGTAAATAAAACTAAGTTCCTGTTTCTTGTTAATAACAATTATCAGCAGTTGCAAAAGGTTTTATTTTTCTGGCGACAGTGTCATGTGGTTATACAAACCCTAGCTTTAGGAAAGCCTCATTCCACAGAGGAACAGGAGCTAGAGAAGGGTTAGGCTTTTAGTATACAACTGAGAGAAATTTCAGTAGGTAGTTTTATGCCATCTCTGTTGTTGCTAGTTACCTTATACACAGCCTCCTTTACTGGTGAAATATCATAATCCCTTGAAAAAAAATCTTCCTAGTTAACAGTCACCCTGTCTTTCCTGAGTTAGGAAGACATAAGTTTCCTTTAGCTGAAATGATGTCTCTTTAATGTTTGGGCATGGCGTTGTTTGGACAGATGTTGGGAATAAACATACCAGAAAGCGGACAGGGGTTGACAATGCCGATGAATTGGGTACTCTGCAGGACTGTGTAATTCCTCTCCTGGAGCTGGGGATTGTCCTGCAGCCTCGTGTGCCAAACAAGCTTGGCCGAGTGTGGGGCTCCCTGCCACTGTGCAGTGGGGCAGGGTGCCCACTCCGCTGGCTGCTGGGAAAAGAAGCGTGTATTTTGCCTGAGACTCCTGGCTGGAAAACCTTGAAGGCTGGTGGGGTTGTTCAGAGTCAGCAAGTACATGGGTTGCTTCTCGAGTGAAGAGGAGAGAGGGATGACAGGAAAAAAAACTGTGGCTTTAACAGTAGCATAAACATGTTGTGGAAAGAACTGTGTTGCTTAGGGCCCGATGCCACCCATCTCCGTTAAGCTTTTGAATACCAGAATGAAGTACTGGAGTGTGCTGCCCACAGACTTCATTTGTGGGATGTGAGTCATTTGGTTTAACCCAGGTTATAATTTGAATAGATGGTTCATACTGGACGGGATTTTTCCTTTAGTGCTCTGGTAGCAGCCAGGACAACCTGTGTTCAGTCCATTGAGACTTCCTTCTGTTTGTCACCGTCAAAGGAAATAATTAATTGACTTTTCAAATTAATGTTTATTGGAGTTTGAAGGTCAAGTGATTGCGTCATCTTCGAATGCTTTTATGTCCAAGATAGAGAAGGACATAAATAATTTTTTTTTCCATAGTCTACAAAAAAAATGAGTAAAAGATAAGTATAAACCCATTGCTTTTTGGGAGATATAAAAAGTTCTAACTGAATGGAATCAGCGAAAGAAAATATGAGTTAACATGAGTCAGCAGTGTGTGCCCTGGCAACCAAGAGGGCAAACCGCATCCTGAGGTGCATCAAACACAGCATCACCAGCTGGTCAAAAGAGGTGACTATCCTGCTGTATTCAGCAATGGTGTGGCCTCACCTGGAGTACTGTGTGCAGTTCTGGACCTCACAATTTAAGAAGGATGTGAAGGTCCTTGTGTACATCCAGAGGAGGGCAACAAAGCTGGGGAAGGGGCTGGAAGGAATGTCCTATGAGGAGCAGCTGAGTACTTTGGGCTTGTCTAGTTTGGAGACAAAGAAGCTGAGAGAAAACCTCATTGTGCTCTACAGCTTCCTGAGAACGGGAAGTGGAGAGGGAGGTGCTGAGCTCTTCTCCCTGGTATCCAGTCATAGGATGCATGGAAATGGTTCAAAGCCAGAGGAAGTTCACACTGGACACTAGGAAGTATTTCTTCATGGAGAGGGTGATCAAACTCCAGATGAGGCTTCCTAGAAAGGTGGTTGATGCCTCAAGCCTGTCAGTGTTTAAGAGGCACAACATGCTTTAACTTTTGGTGAGCTTTGAAGTGGTCAGGCAGTTGGACTAGATAATTGTTAGAGGTCCATTCCAACTGAAATAATTCATATCCTCTCCCTCTCCCCTCCCTCTCCCCTCCCCTCCCTCCCCTCCCCTCCCCTCCCCTCCCCTCCCCTCCCCTCCCCTCCCCTCCCCTCCCCTCCCCTCCCCTCCCCTCCCCTCCCCTCCCCTCCCCTCCCCTCCCCTCCCCTCCCCTCCCCTCCCCTCCCCTCCCCTCCCCTCCCCTCCCCTCCCCTCCCCTCCCCTCCCCTCCCCTCCCCTCTCCTCTCCTCTCCTCTCCTCTCCTCCCCTCCCCTCCCCTCCCCTCCCCTCCCCTCCCCTCCCCTCCCCTCCCCTCCCCTCCCCTCCCCTCCCCTCCCCTCCCCTCCCCTCCCCTCTCCTCTCCTCCCCTCCCCTCCCCTCCCCTCCCCTCCCCTCCCCTCCCCTCCCCTCCCCTCCCCTCTCCTCTCCTCTCCTCTCCTCTCCTCTCCTCTCCTCTCCTCTCCTCTCCTCCCCTCCCCTCCCCTCCCCTCCCCTCCCCTCCCCTCCCCTCCCCTCCCCTCCCCTCCCCTCCCCTCCCCTCTCCTCTCCTCTCCTCTCCTCTCCTCCCCTCCCCTCCCCTCTCCTCCCCTCCCCTCCCCTCCCCTCCCCTCCCCTCCCCTCCCCTCCCCTCCCCTCTCCTCTCTCGTTTCATAATTGAAATAAAAGCTTTGGCACTTATGGCTTCATGATGTAATGGTGTCCAGGAGCTTAACAGCACACTTATTTGGATTCTGAAAATATCTGTGGCCACGTTATCTAAAATAGTTAAAATAATGTTATATTAACCCATATACGTTAATGTGTTGGTTACTTGCTCCCATGGTGATGTAGTGCAATGAGGATGGTTAATTCTGGGTGCTCCTTTGCTTAAGGGTGGTAAATTCTGTGCAGGGTTTTGAAAATTTTAGCCTTTATCTGAGCTGCAGAGTAAATGGAAAATAACTCAGGTGGAGTAGAGCATTGAATAGATTGTGAAAGTGTTTCAGTCAGGAAATTGTTAAAGAGGAGAACATGGGCATGAGCCTCACCAAACAGAGAAGTAATGTTGCTGTAGACTGGAGTTCATATACTGCTGCAGCCCTGCAAAAGGTATTGCCCCTCTTCCATCAGTTGTGTAAGGGAGGAAGGGGTAGAGTGGATGGATCTGGTGAAAAGGAGGCTGAGAGCCTGTCCCCAGTGAAGACTCAACTTTAGGTTGTCGTAGAGGTAGTAGCTCAGCAAAGGCATACTGCCACACTGCTGGCTTTGTTTCATAGCAGTGAAGCCACCACGTAGGAGGTTACTGCTAGAGGGAATTGCCAGGATTAAGGCAGCTTTTTGCCATTGTGCCTTTATCTAATGACATATAGTTAAAAGTACTTTCCTTTTTTATTCCTTCTAGCAAAGTTGTTAATCTTGGTAAAAATGACTACAAAAAGTAGTCACCTACTAAACTGCAGAGGAGATTAATACAAAATATCCTGAATTTCTCTTACATGTGAAAGAGTTGTAGAATCAACTTCTTTGCAGAAGCAGAGGGATGCTTTGGTCTTAGGACAGTGGTACCCGAGAGGGTAGTTGTTCTCAAGGACAGCACTACCAAACCATACCCTGCTTGTTCAGGTAGCTCCCAACTGGGACACCGTGTACACCCTCAGACCATTAATTAAGTGGAGCACTCCATTTCAGTTTTTCTGGGCTGTTCTGCTCTGGCCGATTTGGGAGAGTAGTGATTGTTCGGGAGTTGCTGAATCTGGTGTCCTGATGGTGGGGGGATTGTGTCTCTGACTGGGGTATTGGGGTTCCCCCTCCTGGTGTGCCTCTGGGTTTCTGGTGATGGGTGGGTGATGGGCTGAGTGCTCCCCTGGAGTGAGGCTGGGTGTTATTTGTGTTCCCCCACCTGCTGTCCTTCCTTCGTGCTAGTTCATGTGTCTGTGGAGATGAACCGTGGAGATGAGTTGCTTATCCCCTAACCTAATGGTGGCTGACAGTGGCCTTGACAGGACTTGGGAGGAATAAATGCAGAGAATGAGACATTGAATGGAGTATAAACACAATATTTCAATACCGACTAATGCAGCAGTTGCTCCAGGCTGTATATTTTTCAGATTCATGTCCAGACGGTGCTTGGCAGCAGTTAGCTGGCCGATAAGCGTGTGCGTGCTGGCCAGCAGGTCACAGCCATTGCATGTGTGTTGGCTGGATGGTCCATGTGTCCTGAGCTCCAGAGTAGCCACATCAAGGGAATTCGGTTATCAGATGGGTATTATGGGCAGTGTGGGAATGGGGGAGGACCACTGGTCTTCTAATTAACCTGATAATGTTGATGTTTTGTTAAGTTTTTATAAGGTTTCTGACAGTGTCACATTCTTTCTTTTTTATTCAGATTCCTTTGGGACTCTTGTTCTTCCAGCAGTAAGTATTTCTTTCCTCCTTCCTCAGAAAATGTTGACTTGCTGTAACTTTTCATCAGTTGGTGTTGATGAGATCATGTATTTTGTATGTGATCCTAGCTATTTTCACATTCTCAGATGCGTGTATTTATTGACCAATACACAAAGGAGTTTTCAGATCAAGTGGTCTGCAACTTGTTACAAGTAGTTACAGGATTCAGGAGCTGACTTTCAGCATCAGCACAAGCTATCATAAGAATTGAATACAGAACTTTGCTTTGTGTTTTTTTTTGACTAGATCATACCTATGTCTTTATTTCAGGCACACCATGAGGGCTAATTAGAGCTGAAAGAATTGTGCAAAGCAATAACTGAGAAATATGAAACCAAAAACATATACAGTCTTCTTAAGCTTTTGGAAATGCATGTTCAATGAAAGTACCTAATAAGCTAACTAGTCAACAAAAATGTATAATATTGAATTGTGTGTTGAGTATGAATCCTGACCTGAATTTATAATCCTGGATGTTTATCTTGAAAACCCAATCTAAAGAATTATGAATTTGTGTCAGGACAAAAGTTTTACCAAAATTTTAATTTTTTTAAACATCTATAAGTCTGAGCGTCCCTAAATCCAGTGGATTTAAATTATGATCTCAAATAAACTATATATCTGATGAAATAATCTGGAAATGTTTGATAGATGGATAATCAATGACAATGAGCAGCTCAACGTTATGAAGACTACTAGGTTGAGATGCATCTGTATGAACTGTAGATTAGTGAACATAGAAAATTCAATTCTTTTTTAAAAGGAAAAGAATTATCAAGTTCCTTAATGTAATCTGGCCAGGTCTTAAAGTGTTCAAGCAGCTGAAACTAGGTGAGGTGAATTCCTTCCTCTCTCACCACTATCTGAAGTGATGAAAACTGACTCACTTTTTAATAGTAAGATGTTTTTTTCATTCGTGTAGCCATGGTAGACTTATGTTTCACCCAAAGTGTATTTGACTGGTAGGAGAAAGTGGGTAATGACTTTCTGGTTTCAGTAGTCATCTTTTCCAGAGGAAACAGTGGCTTCCTTGTCTGAGGTGCTCGTGACGGTGGCTGGCGTGGTCAGGAGAAGTATGTGAGATGGCCTTTTTCTTTAGGAGTGCCAAAACGGAGAGAGAAATATTTTCACAGCAAGTTCCTATTACCTACTGTTAAAAGCTGCCTTGCTCATATTTGGGTTGAGAAAGAACCCTTTAGGGAAGGAGTTGGTAGGGCTGAGGTAAATAGTTACAATTATTGTAGGAGTGACCTTCTGGAAGTGCTGTATTAGTGCAGTTTCTGTAGGCATAGATGTGTCCATGAGGGGGTGGGTTACCTTGCACCTCAGTTGTCCTAATATACTGCCGTGGCCATGCAGACTTCATTGCCTCGGGTTTTTACACATAAAAAGGTGAAACAGGTAGTTTTGTCACCATGTTGCAGGAAGGTAAGGTCTTTTGAAACATAAGAAATGTAAAAATCAAGGGAGCAACCCATGCTATCTGTCATTATTTGTGATAAGAAAAAGATACAGAAAATATATGAGGCCTCTAAAAGGCATTTACAGCCTTTTAAAGAAAAAAATCAAAGACAATCCTTGCAAATTGTTAAAATAATGCTGTAAGATCACAATTCACTGCTATGGTGAGACAAAATAAGCTTATTTTCCCCCCATTTTGATTTTGGATGTTTATGATGTTTCCTGGACTTCTTGCAGGGAATCCTATCTGCTTTTTAGGGAATACACCTTCTTTACTAAATGGTAACATTCATAAATGAGTTGAATTTAAGGTAGTATTTGTCAGATGCAGTAACTAAGGCTGTTATTCCTATTTAATGTATTCCAGAATACTTGGCATGGAAGTTGGAGGGTGTTGAAATATGTGAATCATATGTTCTTGGCTATGTGTATACAAAAACCTGCAGCAGAAGAAAATGCAGTATCTATTACAGTGTGGTGCTTTCCACCTAAAATTTACTTATATAAGTTCAGATTTTAAAGGAGGAATCTCTTCTTCCTGTGTCATCAAACACCCACTTGTGGGCGAAAAGAGACCCTGTTTATTTTTCCCCTACCTGATCTTTTTTTTTTCCTGCCTTGTTTTTAAAAACAGAAAGTCAACAGAGAGGGATGAAATTGTAGTTGATTCTTCTACATAGGTAAACACACAGAGAAGGAAATATATTTGATAGAGACATTTGCATCTACCTCATTTGTCACCCTGTGACATTTTTCCGTGTTTGGGAATTTCCCTTACCTCACTGTGTGCTCTTAAAATGAGTTTTGACAGCACAACAGCCTTTCGTTATAGAGGCTTGGTAGGATACTTTTGAAGTGCTGTGCCTGGTGAGTTAACAGCTGAAATTTTCATTGCCAGTGCAAGAGGAGTGCTTCATTTCCATATGTTGTGCTGAAAAGTGCAAGTCTGTCTGTTTTAGTTGTCTTGACTTCAGAGGTTTTACTCCAGATTTACTGTTATAACTGCAAACAGAAGCATGTGACTCTTTAAGCTTTTTAGCAGGGCTAGTTGTTGGAACCAGCCGTGTGTTGTGTTGAAACCCTTTTCCTTCTTCAAAGAGACACTCCTAAGCAGATGGCGGTACAGAAGCTGGCATCTGGGCTGGGATGTCCCTGGGGTCATTTGACATCTGCGTAGGCTCTGCTTGAGGTGACATTGCCGTGTGCTGCAGCAGCTCTGCTTTGAGCCTTTCAGCCCCCATGGCTCGGATTCCTTCCACCTAACTTTAGGAAATGAACTGATGCATCTGAATTACGAACTCTAGATTTCCTGTGTCCGCTGGAGAGACAAGGAAAGAGACCTGTGCGTGGTTATTCTGACCTTACATGGTCTGAATTTCCTTGCCAGTGATGTCTGTCTATGCTTACTGCCAGCGCTGAAGGAGCCTTCAATGTCTATCCTGAATAGGTTAACCATATAAAATGTCTCTTCCTTTATTCCTTAATATTTTGGGAAGAATAATTATTTTACTTTCTAGCTGAGTCACAATATATGCTGTAATTACGAATCGTTAAACTGAAACAAGACAAAATCAGTGAGGTTTCTACTGAAAAAATGTACCTTACCTCATGAGATCTTCATTCTGAATTTGATTTTGCTACCCCATAGGACATGAACCTAAAGCTTGTAAAAAGAAGTACAAGGTTTCCTTACTCATCTTGCCTGCATAAAGCTTCTTCAGCTCTTATATTTTTGGAAAATTCATTACAAAAATTGATGAAGTCAGGAAAAAATTAACCCCCAAAATCAAACCCGAGAAATTTTTAAATAACTGTGAAAGAGAAAGCACAATGTGTGTGTGTGTGAGTCTATGAATGATTTATGAATACATAGATACTTACATTGTTGAAAACCTGATTACTACTGAAAGGTAGGCGCAAATTTGTTGAAAAGGTGCTTCTGCTAACACATTTTTTGGTAATTGTTGTAATAAAAGTTTAAACCCCTAAAATCCTCTTTCTCTTTTTCAGAATTTACGTAAGTAGACAAGTTCAGGAATATGTCAGATCTTTATGTCAAATGTTTTTGGAATATCTTCAAGAATATTTTGGATAGTTAACAGAATCATTATTTTCTTTTCAGCTGCCTTTGAACAGTGCTTCTGGGAATTATGAATTACTGGTAGAAGGCCATGCTGATGGCCAGCACATCTTCTCCAACCGTACCAGCTTGATGTACATGTCAAAGAGCATCTCCGTATTCATCCAGACTGATAAATCTATGTATAAACCAGGACAAGACGTGATGTTTCGAGTTGTCACCGTCTATCCTGATCTCAAACCTTACAAAGCGTCTCTGAATATATATATCCGAGTAGGTATCCACAGGAACCTAGTTATGCAGTGCAGTTTGTCATATGTTCCAACTTTGTGTGGCAAAGATTGTATGTGTTGCTGCCTAAATCTTGCTAGCTAGACCACTTGCATTTAACATGCAGCCTGACTTTTCTCCTAGGACCCTCGGAAGAAATTGATTCAGCAGTGGTTGATGGAGGAGGGTGATTTGGGCGTAGTTTCCAAAAAATTTCAGTTATCCATGAACCCTCCACTAGGAGACTGGTCCATAGAGGTGGAAGTGAATGTGAGTATTAATGTTGCAAAATCATAGAGATGTTTCATTTCTCCTGATAGATATGAATAAAATTTTGTTTACTTTGGCAAAGCAAAAAAATAAGCATGGACCATGAGAAAAGGAAATCTTTCCCTCTTGGCAAACCCAAGATATTATGCAAACCGCACAAAATTTTCAGTAGTATATGGTTTTGTAAGGAAAGATATATATATATATAAAATCTATTTTATCCTAAGGTCTGTGTTTTGATTCTAAAATACGAATGTTATTTAAAAATCAAGGGTTTTTAATATTAATATAAAAGAATGATCTTACGGGGTACTATTTTTTTTAAGTGAAATGCTCTTATGTTTATTTTGTAAGTGAATATACAGAAATTTATTGTTGCCTTGCTGTGCAGCCTGTCACTGTCTCAAGGGGTGTGGAATCAAAGACTGTGAGTTACGAATCTCTGCCTGGTTTTAGTGGTGTTTCAGTAATTCAGCAAAATAGAAAGGATGAATAGTAAAGCAGAACTATTGCATAACAAAACTGGTAAGATCTAGTTTATATGTTGCTATTGGTAATAGTTCTATCAGTCCAATCCTCTAAGCTGTACACTCCTCATACACCATGGAATATGTTGCAAAAATAGCTGGAGGTTTAGCTGTTGAAAGCTCTGTGTGTCAGGTTTATTCAGCCTGCTTTAAATGTCTGTAATTTGGGAACTGCATTTCCGACTTGGCTTGCCATGGCCATTCAGAGACATTTAGCAAGTACAAACAGGACTGCTTAATGTTTCCTAATAAAGGAGGTGGTGGGGTAGAAAGCAGAAAATCTCATGTGAGCGTGTATTACTTGGGACTAATATTTACCAGTCCTGGTTACACGCTTGGTGGATTTCTACAGGCTGAGGTAGGTGAGGGTGGTTCTCAAGTGAGCATCAGGACTGGATTTTCTGAACACGTTCTCCTGTGGGTGTGGAGTCATTAAAGTTGTCTTTGATGGGAAAAATGTTTTAAGTTGTTCCTGCCCTTGTTCCTGTGCTCGGCTGCTCCTTCCCATCCCTGCACTGCTCTTCAAAAGCTTCCCAGTCATGTTGAGGCAGCTGTAGTAAGGCTGAGATCTAAAGCACATCAGGGAAGTGACTCAGATTGAAAAACATCTCTCATCTCTGTGTTTTTCTTTGCCTAATCCACTCCAGCTTACTGAGCTGGTTGACAGCACAGCCCCACTCACAGCTGCCTCGGCACTTTTCAGAATGTGAGAAGTGTGGCTCAGACATGGGAACAAAGGCTGGTGACAGTGGGGGGCTCCTTCAACAGCTCTCTTGCCAGGCAAAAAAGTGTTTGTGAAATTTTGCTTGGGCTTTCTGGGGAGTCTGGAGTAATCCTTGCATCAGGAGCACACTGCTGAAGGAATTGCAGCAGCTGTTTTCAGGATCTGAATATGAGTGCCCATCCCCTCTGAAATAAAACCAAAAAGAAAAGGAAAAAGTTAATTGTAAAATTAAAAGAAAAATCCATTAGATTCGTCTGGGCTAATGAAACAGCTGTGAGAAAACAGACAAGTGAAGTGAAATGTTAGTGGACCATAGGTGATGGTATCCTAAATTTTAGCTCTCTAGTATGGACTACAGAAGTTTAATGAGAATGGAAAACATATGACAGGGTGGGAATGTCTCTCAAGTCATGAGTAACAGGGAGAAGACAAATAAGGAACATTTAATTCACTGTCTCTTCCAATGAGTAGATAGAGGGCACTGTGTGAAGGAGGTAAAGAGCAATTCGGAAACAATTAGGACAGCATAACTGAACTCTAGAGCACAGCATTGGTGGGAGTTGTGAATACGGAAAACTCAGGTGGGATCAAAAAAGTCTGAACAAATTCACAGAAATACAGCCCATTAAGAACTGCAAACTGGCGACCTCAAGGCTCAGGCTGGCATGGTGCTGCTGCTGGCTGCCCTGGACTATGCAGATCTCCGTAGAACCTTGGCTGCTGCCAGAGGCTGGACATTGGCCTTTGTGTTACATCTACCGGGGTGCACTTTCCTAGGTTGTCTTTATCCTGTTTTATTAAGAACATCTCATTTTCTTTACCATTACATTTTTTAAAGCTTAGTGTTTTAGCATTGAGTGTGACACTGAGTGCAGTGTTTGAGATTCTTCATAGAGCTCTAAATGCTTCAGTGGCATGAAGAATATCCAGTGGTGGGATAAGGCCCATCACACTAGGGTATCTTTCTCTATTCACTGTTGTTAAAGGAGACAGTTCAAGGTGGAAAATACTGCAAAATGCTTTTGGTACATTTAACAAAATGCTCTCTTAGCAAAAGGTAAACTTGGACAGAAAAGAAACGAGATAATTTTTTTCACTGACAGAGGAAATGGTTAAGCAACACTGCATTTAATAAGTGGAAAAAAGGGGAACTGGGAGATAGATATCAATATAAATTAAAGTCTAAACTCTTGCGTATTTGTAGGAAATCTAAAGCGCCCAAAGAAAACTTAATTGTTAATAAAAGTATGGAAGAGTTTTTAAAGTTTGCTAGGAACAAAAGAAAACCCAGCAGTGGCAGAGCGCAGTAACATGAGGAAACTGTAACTATGTGGCAGAGATGGAATCATTTAATAGGGGGTGATGGTTCTGTGTGGTTAGGTGAATCTCAGTGTGGAGAGACCAGCAGAATATAAGTGTCCTTAACAGAAAAGAGTAAGTGAGGTAACATGGGAAACTCCAGACCTGTCACCTGGCATGAGAAAAAAAATGACAAAGGTGATTTGGGATTCCACTGATAAAGAATTAAATTCTTGAAGGCGATTATGGATTGGGTTAATAAAGTAGATTTACTCTTTTAACAGATTTTTATAAAGGCTTTTCGTTGTGCAAAATCCTAATGAAAAAACAGCAATGCGAAGTCTGTTGAAGGAGAGTGGATTGATTTTTGGGCAATCAACACTCACCCAGGGTGTTTCTAGCATAATGACAGTCTGCAGGTGGAGCTGGGGAAGAAAGCTCCATGATGGGAGACTGCAGAAGTCCCATCTGTTGACTGTATATCAAAGGATCAAGTGAATCCATGGATTTATTGATTACAGTCTGTGACTGCTGTTACAGGTTTTAACAGGCTTTTTAGTCCAGTGGAGAAAGGCATAGTATGAATCAAGTAATAGAAATTGAAGCCAAATAAATTCTCTTTAGCATATATATGGCTTTCATCAACGAGACTCTTAATCACTGGAACCAAAAAAAAAAGAAAAGGAGTGAGGGCTTCTCTGTTACTCAGTGGTTTAGCACCAGGAATGGTCGCCTTTTTGGAAGATACATTAAAATAATGCACTTTGCTGGAGTAGCTGAATACTTGAGTGACCAAACCTGGGATAAAACCAGGTCGAGCTAGATGGTTGCTTCTGTTATTGAACTCTTTGAATTGAAAATTAAAATAGAGGAGAAAAAGAACAGCATATTTTTGATAGATAGATAGATAGGTAGATAGATAGATAACAATTGTAGGTGTTAGAGTCCAGAAAAAAATGGCTATTCTTACCATTCTTATCCTGTGGGAATAAAGCAGCAACCCCAAGCCCCACACATAGAAGCTTATGTTGTTTACTTTCAGACTCCTTTTCCTCCATCATTCATACCAGCTCTGCTTTAATTTTCAAATTCTACACTAAAAGAAATATGCAATCGGGGGATTGGACTAGATGATCTTTTGAGGTCCCTTCCAATCCCTAACATTCTGTGATTCTGTGATTATTAATGTAGCATGTGCCTACAAAGCATCTTACACTGGATAAAGGCTATCATGTGCAGAATATATTAAATAACTATTGCAGTATTCAGATTGTTATACGAGGTCTATCTATTGGGTTGTCTCACAGTCAGTTATTTTTGATGGCATATCATACTATTGGATTAATGAAACCTGCAAGAAGCATTGCAGAATAAAGGAAAAGAACTTTCCTGATGGGAAACTCTTTGATTCTCTTGGTTGCAAGTGAGCTTGCACCCTGAAGTACAGGTCATTTGGGATGGGATTCAGTTCAAGGTTTAAGACGTGTGGGTGTTTCTATGTAGGTGATGTGGTGGAGAGTTATTTGGTGTTCAGTAAAAGCTAGTGAGTGACCCGCATGATCCTGAGTGGATATTCCAAGCTATTGTCTGGATATTCCTCACTGTTCTGCAGTCCAAGGCAGGTACAGTTTTTTTTCTGTGGTATATATAAAGTTGCATAGATTCACCAGTCCCTTCCTTATAATAGAGGTCACCGAGAACTTGGATTTATTGCTAAGAGATACTTAGTATAATGTCTGGCATTTTTGACAGATATGTCCACCATCTTCAGTTGGCAAACCCAGACTGATCTCCATGTGACTTAGCTATCCTGCTGTCATGACCTGAATTTTCTGGTTAAATAGTCTCAGCCTTTCTATCTCAGGTTTCCCTCTTGTCCTTAAAGAGTGTTATTAAGTCAGTAAATAATATTTCCCTTCCAGTGGTTACAGATCAGTTCCCAAGTGCAGTGAGTTTGGACTTCTGGAAGTACTGCCTCTGAATCCTGTTTTAAATCAGGTCCTGGCTGCTTGCTGCTGCTAAACATCCTGTAGTACTTTTTAATAAGAGTTCAGGTGTTAGTACAGCTGTTCCAAGAAAACTCAAGACAGAATAATTACAGTCTGGTTCCCAAGACTCCACCTTGTATTTTAGTTGGATATCTTATATTTCCTGTTGTGGATCCTGCTGCTGAAACACTTTTAGTTGCTGAGTTAGTAGCAGTCGTCTCTGACCAGAAGTTGTTCCTAGTTATAAGGCATTTTGTGATCTAATTTATGGAAGTTGTTGTTTGGAAATTTATAATCAAATATTGAAGAGCAGTAACATTTCATGTGCAAGAAGGGCTTTCTAAACTATTTTTAAAGAGTATTATATTTTTTTTAAAGCTTCAGCTATAAAGCAACTTTCAAAATCAACTGGGGTTGATTATATACTTTGTAATTTGAAATTTTTAACTTTTGAGGTTTTATGTATGTTACAGTGTGTCCACAGTGAATTCTGTGATTTTGTGTTGCTAGGTCAGCTACATACAGATTTCACATTTGATCCATTGAGTCTGAGGTTATATAATTACTTTAAAAAAATCTCACCCTCCTTCAAAATCAGACTGTAGATAAAACCTTTGGGAATGGCTGTGTATTCAGTAGTCTGCAAATGGGCACTGACATTTAATCAGGATCTGATAGCGTTAATACTGGTGACATTGGTGGGATTCTGCTTAGTATCTGGAGACCGTACTGGTGGATTTGAACAGTTTAGAAAGTCATACAGAATTTTATTTTGGAGTTTATTTCCTGCATGTGAAAATAAAACATGAGAGTGGTCATGAAACGCTTCTGTTAATTCCATCTAGATAAAAATCTATTTAATTTATCTGCAAAGCAGAAGTGGAGGAGTGTTTCTGACACAGGCTGTGCGACGGTGCCGTAGCCACGGGAGTACAGCTGGTGCCAGCACTGCGCTTTTCAGGGCAGAGCCTTCAGACCACACCCAGAGTCTTTCCTGATGCTATAGCTGGTGACACACATAAATGTCAGAAACAAATCAGAAAATAGATCTAGACCAGATTCATTTCAGGGAATTTCAATTGTCAAAGAAGACAAAAAAAATTTGGGAGAACAATTCCTGCGATCTCAGCTGTTGGATTAGATCCAAATGACTTCAAACAGGACTGGTTCCTCACAGCAGAGCAAAATCTGGACTGTAGTTTTTAGTGATTCTTAGATGTCGGGGTCCACAGCATCTAAGGCTCAACTGCAGAATACAGTCTCAGAATACTTATATGGATCTCTTTTTGGCACTGTTTTCTTAATACTCTTGAAAACGTGCACAGAATGTAGTAGGTGTTTTGCAGTTTAAGAAATACTGATTTAGAGCAAAAGACTAATAGTCTGGAATTGTGAGTTTGTTTAAGAAGCAGGAGAAGGTATGGAAGACAAAAATGGTACTAGAACAAAGCAGCACTGGAAACAAGTGGAATAGGCATGATGTTGTTTTCCTGTCTTAAAAAACAACCCAAAACTCCCTTGGGTTGTATATGTAACTAACTCCTTGTCTCAAAAGCCGCCACTCCTGGAAACTGGTTTAACAACTTCCATTCCAAAATATTGGAACAATATTTGCCAGAGAGACAGCCCTGCCCTGAGGAACTAAAATGATATGGAGTGGTTGAAGTGCTGTTACTTGTCCTATTTCAAACCAGTTTGGCTGAAAAGTGTGTGTTAGTGGGAAATCTGGCTTGGTGTTCAAATCATCAAGATGACCTAGTAGGGTCTGTTCCTTTCCTTGCACTGTGAAGCACAGCTTTTTTTTTTTTACTTAAGGTGATGTGAAACACAATCTCATTTTCAAGGGAGATGCTTTTTCATCCTGCCAGCTGTGGTAACATTCCGTTCGTGGTTTGCTTAATGATAAGGGTGACATATATATGCTTGACATTGGAAATTAAACATGTACAGAGAACCAGACATGAGATAAATTCCCTATAGGTCATTTTCGTAAGATACCTGTTCCTAAGATTACCTGATAGTAATCAGCTGGTGTACTGCATGTTAGTGCTGTAGCATTTTGTTGTAAGGATTATGATCTGCATAAATGTTGTGAAAATAGCAGATTCTGCATGTGTCTTTTCAAACCTAGGTATATAAATATGGCAGTTATTTTGGTGATCGGTGACTCAATCATGAAATTGGTAGCAATCTCATTTTTACTTTGATAGAATTATTCTGCTAGTAGAAGTGTGAATATAGAAGTATAAGGGGATTGGTCTGAGATGCCTCGTTTGCAAAGTTGTTGATCAGGTAAGAGAGATCAGTTATAATTGTTTCCAGCTTGGATCCTGATCCTAGGGTTTTTTCCACAGTAGTTCTCAGTTTTTCATCTCTTGCCACAGGTGCTTATTCCCATCTGACATATCCTGATGCTGCCTGACAATTGGTTATTCACATTCAGTCTCCTTTGCCCCACATTTCAAACCACGTTCACTGTGATACTCCAGCACTTTGATAACTTCAGTGATGTCACTGTTCTCAGGAATAATCAAAGTAATCAGACTACTGAGGTCCACATCAACATAACCTCTTCATGCAACCTCAGCAGCGGCTGGTGATACTAACCTTTCAAAATAGCCACCCCCTAGCTGACCGTTGGCTTTCTTGATCTTTCCCCTGTTTCCCAGAAGACTTGAGGGAAGAGGCAAAATAAGCTTTCAAAAGGAGCCTCTCCCTTCCTGCTTTTTGGAAAGTGGAGACTCCTTTGGTTTCTCAGCCCATTCTTCCAGCCCAGCTGAGCTCAGATTTTCCTCTTGGAAAATCATTGCTCCCATGTAATCCCTGTGTCAAGCAGATTAACTGAGATTCAGAGCTTCAGTTTAGGCGCTGCCGGTAAGTCGCCTCATGCCCTTTCTCCGCTGACGGCAGCTTTTTGTATAATGCTGTAAAAAACCACGTGGAACTAGGGTTAAAAGTCTGCAGATAAATGATGTACATGCTTGGTCAGAATCATAGAATCACAGAATCATAGAGTCATTTAGGTTGGAAAAGGCCTTTGAGATCATCAAGTCCAACCATAAACCTAACACTGCCAAGTCCACCACTAAACCATGTCCCTAAGCACTACATCTACAAGTCTTTTAAATACCTTCAGAGATGGTGACTCAACCACTTCCCTGGGCAGCCTCTTCCAGTGCCTTTCAGTGAAGAAATTTTTTGTAATATCCAATTTAAACCTTTGCTGGTGAAACTTGAATTGATCACACTTTAGCAAAAAGAACAATTGAGCAAGACAACAAAAAGCAAAATTTACGTGGCAGACTACCATGACTTTTTTGGTCAATTGTCATTGTACTGAAGAGCAAAAATAGCTGCTGCAGTTTTAATATTTAAAGAGTGAAGAAAAACTTCAAAATTAATTGCCCAATGATGTGCCATATATGGACTGATGTACCACATCTCAAAGATATGCCAGAATATGCTTTCAGATACCCTCCTGACAAAATAAGTGAAATCAGGAAATAAGTGAAAAAATTAGAAGAACAAGAAAATAGAAGAGAACACAAGTAGCAATATATTGTATAGTTGTTTATTTCTTCCGTTGATTTTTAACTAACAAATAAACAAGATGGGAAGATATAACCCAAGAGTATCTCTGCTGAAGTAAGTATGCACTTGAATATGGGTGAGATTTGGCCTGGAAGGAATGTTAAACTTGCTAATCTAACCACAATTGTATGTATTTTCTCATATGATTTTTTTTTCAATAGGGTCAAGTTCATTATCAAAGATTTAAAGTGATGGAATATGGTAAGTGTTACTTAAGGGCATTTAGTAGTGACCAAAATTAGTAGCTGATTCTCCGTTAATTTACACTAGCTTGCCTTGGCTAGCACGAACCTTTTGAATAGTCACAGAAAGAGAGTCTGAGACTGACTCTTTGTCCTGGGAAAAACATCCTCTTATCAGCTACCCTGTTTATCTTTGGTAGTCTTAATGCCCTATTACTGTAGTGTCTGGATATCATGCAATCTTTAAATTACTTATCCTAAGCCTGTGAGATGCAGTTATTGTCTCTGTTTTTCCAGGACCACGCAGGTAATGTGTTTATCTCAAAATATTTGTGTAATGTCTGATCATGAAGCTTGCTGATGATTCTGTAAAGGCCGAATAAGCTAAACATTTTATATTTCAGCCTTACAAGCTTGTGTGCAGGCTGCTCTTATGATGCTTGTTGTTCTCCTTTCAAGAAAAAGTCTTACTCTGGGGCAGGCGTAGGGTTAGGTTAAAGATGTATCTTACCCTATATTCCTTAGGAAACTGTAGTAGTCTTTATCATATTACATGTTCTACCCTTATTCCTTAAAAAAAGAAAATTATATTCTTTCTTATGTGAATTTCACGCTTTCTGTATTTTTTGTTTTAGTTTTACCAAAATTTGATGTTACGATAACAACACCATTATACTACTCTTTGAGAGAGGAAGAAGTAGCTGGTGTTGTCACTGCAAAGTAAGTAAATAATTGATACCTCACTCATAAGAAAATTATTGTGGGTCTCTAAGTATCAAAGTGAAAATATATTTAGAATGCTAAAAAAGTGACTTCTAGTCAAAATTACTTGGTTAGCATCCATTTCTGGTTACTGGATTTTGTTGTAACAATGTTAAGTAGGTCTTCAGACTTCTAGTTAGTTTTTTTGGTGTGGTAAAGGTATTTCTAGACTGTAGCCAAGACATTTTTAGCTACCATATCGAGAAAATTTCCTGAGTCTTTTACTTAAAATGTATATTTTGAGGCATTTTCTTGTTCTTATGGCTCTTTTATGGTGCTTTCCAACTTACCACATCAAGGTCTGTAGGTAGTGTAGCTATATTTTATTAGGCTATATTTTATTGGAAAATTATGCAAACTTCTATGTGCATCCTTCTTGATCCAATTTATCCACATTGTGGATTTGAAGTCTAGGTTTCTCCTGCCTGTCAAAATACATAAGCCTGTAAATGGGTGAAGAATTAAAAACACTTGAGAAATTCAGAAGAGACTTCACTGTAAACTATTGTATAAATAATATTTTATTTTCCAGCTGAACAAATATCTAGACAAAAAATTTAGTATGCATTAATCTCAAATTGAAATTATTTTTATTTTTGGAAGATGGGAGCCAGATAGAGCTATGTAATAGATCCATTTGAGAAGACTTGAAATAAAAGGTCTTTTGTGGGTTATTTAATGCCATAAAATACATACCTTCTAAACAAGAACTCTATTTATAAATGAAAAGCAGAAATGATTGTTTAACAAGCTATTTAAATTAAATGTTTGGACTTTTGAGAAAAAACTTACTTTCCTAGGGGCAATGCAACCTGATATTATAAACCATGTAGGTTTCTCATAAGGGAGAACTTTTAAAAAAAAGTTTTCCTGATTTTTTTTTTCTCCATTCCTTTTGGAATCCATTATATGCCAATGTGAATTTGGTTTCCTAAGTCGTTTTGATCTTCTACAGGGTACTTGTCTCCTTCATTAGGTGTACTCATAAGGTGTTCAAAAGTGTACCTGTCTGCTGCAATAAATCCAGACTTGGACACCAGTGAATTGTCTGAGATTGAATCCCAGCAGTGCCAAAGTTCTACTGATACATCATAATTATTTCTAGAAGATGACTTCATTCCTGGTGATTGTTTTTACAGGCATAATCCCTCTGTATATGAAGAGTTTATATGTCTCTTACACTTGCAGATGTCATAAAACCCTTCTCATTTTAGTCTCTAGAGTATTATTAGGTTAAGTTGAGGGATGCTACCCAATGGCAGTATCATTTCAAGGTTAATAAGTACTTATTACTGTAATTAGGTCTGCTTGGAAAGACTGAGTTCAAGTGCAAGACAGTGTTGTCAGAGTTCTTCCTGTAACTATGCTATTTGATTATTCTTTCTCTCTGCTTTTCAGCTTTGATATTTCTTAAGTGGCTGCCAATCAAATCCATAATGACTTAAAGTACTTAAAGTCATCACATCTGAATGTATTAGTACTGATGGACTAGAATGATTTTGGGTTTGTGCTACCCATCCCCCTGCCTTTCTCTGTCTGAATCAGATAATGTCATGGTTTCTTTTATATATAACTCAGAAACATTTATCCTTTTTTTTTTTTTTTTTTTTTTTTAATTATTGCTCACTGATTGCAGGTTGCTAACATCATTCTAAGAAGTGAATATATTACAGTTCTCAGATTTGCCACAGCTGCAAATTATGTTTGCCATGTAATAATAACTGTGATTACTAAATAATTTGGATACAAATATATTGAGATTTCTGATTTTGTGTTAGCAGCATTTAGGAAGCAAAACACTTGCACTTCCCGCATCCCATTTTAACTCTACTGCATATTAGTTATGATGCTACATTGGTGTTCCATTGAATAACTTACTTCTAGCTTAGCTTAATATAATTTTCCTACATTGTACATCCCATAATAATACGTTTATAGAGCTCGTGTGCAGGAAAGAGCAGCGTTGAGTATCTTTTCCGGGTTTTGGTTCAGTATTGATTAACTGGTCTCAGTATTGAAAATTCCGTTTTCGAAGTACAAATGTGTTCTAACCATGTCTCTGGCCAGGGAAAAATATTTTAGTAGAAGCTTTTGCTTTGAGAGCTCTTCAGGAGCCCAAGCCCTGGAGGTGGTGCGTGGTTTGACTTTGATTGGTGTGTTTCAGGTACACGTATGGAAAGCCAGTAAAGGGAACTGTGACAGTCACTTGCCTTTCTGTCTCTTACTGGACAAACAAGAAAAATATAACAACAACAGTGGAGGTGAGTCTTCTGTTAGCAGTTTGTAGTGGTGTAGACTTTAAGTCTATGTCTCCTTTTGTAGATTCAATATGCCTGGGACCGTTCTTGAATGCTGAGTTCAGCTGGCATGTTCTATGGAGTGACTTGCATGAATAGTGTTAAAATGTCTTTAATTTCCAGAATAAAGTGTCTACGTTCAGACTGCTTGTTGGGAATGATACTTGGCCGCTGTGGTCCCTTGAACTGTGCCTGGAAGTTGTTTTGGAGAGTGCTAGTTGGCCCAGGTAGAAAAACTTTCCAGGAGCCACTGTAGCAGTGTAGGTGATGGAGGACCCGTGGCCAGGAGCGCTTCCCGGCCCCATGTGTGCCCCTGCACACTCAGCCCTGCATTACAAGGCCAGAGGAGACCACAGCAATTGTCTAGGTGGAGGTCTAGCATGGTAGAGACCAAAGCGTTTTGCCTACTAATTGCCTATAATTACATTGGAGTTACTCTAAGTGTAACCTGGAGCGTGAAATTTAAAAAGTCATGCAGTTGTGATCTGAAGACTTAAAAGTGGTGACAGATTCATGGCGTCCTTTTGCAAAATCAAACATTTTACTTTTGAGCTGTGGAGTATGTTTTAAACAGGTTCAAGTTCTGCTAAATGGTGTGCATGTTGTTTTCTGTTGGCTGACTTGAGCAGTTGGCTGATTTCTGTGCCTTCGGCGGCACTTGGCCTACAGAAATGCTGAGCTCAGGAATGTTGGGTAGAGCGTACCCCCCTCCTCAGGCAGGGACCTGCTCATTGTACTTTTCTGTAAAGCACCACTGCTCTGGCCATGTAGAAGTGGATGATTCTAGATATTAGAAAAAAAAACCCAGCCAAAAGTAACTTTCTCCATAAGGCATCGTTGACTCTAAAAAGTAATGAACTTCTACTGGGTTTAATAAAAATACTTACTGAAAGCAAAAAATAAAGTTCAGCATTCATAATTTTCTGATGTTGACATGATGTTGAACTTTTATGTGGGGAGAGCTAGAGTACTTAACCACAAAGCTGTTGTAGATGTTAAGGTGTCCTTGGCTTTACCGGCTCAACATTTTCTTTTTTCTACATTGCAGATAAATGGATCTGTGAATGTAACCTGTAACAAGCTTATGTTGCAAAACTTGAACGCTGATCAGTCGTGGCACCAAGGTGACAGTGATTACACAGAGCCAATAGAAATTATTGCGGTGGTCACTGAGTCGCTCACAGGTATGTGGATGTGTGATGTCTTCAGAGAGAAATCCAAAGAGTAGGTGGTGCTGGAAGAGCTTACTGCTATGTGGAAGGGCTTGGAGCACTAGAAAAGTATCATGTGCTGGTGGCAGTGCCAACCATCTATGTGCAAATATATTATCTGAAAAAATATATTATCTGAACAGTTGCTTGCCTAGATATTAAATGGTTTAACCAGCTGTTAACTGAGTTGAAAACAGTTCTGCGCTAAATGATTTATTAAATACCCAAGAAATATGTTCAGGTGGGGACCTGAAGTCAATAACTGATCACTTTTGATGGAAAGAGCAGGCATAAAGAATCGCTAGCATTAGCTTGAGTCTTACAAACTTAAGTTTAATCATAAACTTACCTTGTTTGTTTTTAAACCACAAAGGAGTTCTCTGGCCCCTTGTTCTCCACCATCTACCCTCTTCTAGATCAGCTGATTTTCAAACTGAACCTTCTTGTGAGTTTGTGTTCTACTGCACCTTGCATATTTAGAAAAAAATAATTTGTACAAAATTTCTGCCTGTCCCAGAAACTAGGTTGCATTACAGACGTTCTGTAGAAACCTCATCAAGATGAAGTTGATTGATTTGGGATTCATAAGTTCCTTCCTTGTGTCATTCTGACATAGTCTGTGTGGAGTAGAGCACTATGTGGTATGGCTTATTTTGTGTTGTGGAAGACAGTACCAGTACGTACAGCACCTTTGTACTGATCCTTATCTGGAAGGATGAAGAGTGATAGAAGTGGAAATGGTGAAAAAAATGACAGAATGATTTAAAAATCATGAACAGTAAATAGTATTGCTGCTAAAGGAATATGTGTGCTAAAAACATGTTGTCTAAACGCATACAATTATTCAACAGGAATCTCCCAAAATTCAAGTACCATCATATTTCCAAAGCAAAGTGACTATTTTATTGAATTTTTGGACTATTCTAGAGTTATAAAGCCTTCTCTGAACTTCATAGCTACTGTAAGTTCTTTTGTTTTATTATGATCTGTGCATAAACACATGTGACTTCTGTATTTTTGCTTAGATGCCAAAGTTTGCCTTGAATTTCTGAGTATAATTTACAGATTTGTTTTCAAATTACCTTTTTTCATGATACATATTGGCAAATACTAAACCTAGAGGCGTTTGCTCTAGAAAATACTAAAAGTGGCAGGGAATGCTGTCATGTTGGCAGGATATATTTAAGTATAGTTTGTCAGTATTCTTATGAAAGAGAAATCTTTTCAGTTTCTAGCTGATTGTTTTCCATTAGGTCCCAACCCTCCTAATAATGTTTGTATATGGAAGTGTGTATATGTATATATATATATGCACAAATATATACTTTAATGCATATATATATAATTAAGCAGCTGTTACAAAATTCAGTAAAACTTCTCAAACCATATTGATCTCAAGTGAAAGTGTCTTTTCTGCCTTCTGTCCTGTGTTTCTCATACCAGCCACAGTCCTCTCATAGAATTATTTCATGTTGCTCATGCTGTCCGTAGTCTCTCTTCAGTATTTCTACATTTAGCAGAGGTTGCATATTTCATCACTGCATTTTGCTTGGAAAGAGGAATTGACTTTACAATTCTTGAGCCTTTACTGTTTAAAAATCAAACCTAAATATATTGTTACATGTTATGTGTTGTGCATATTAGCTTTACCCTGTTTGATGGGTATTTTCTTTCTTTTTTTTTTTTTAGCTAAAGGTGTCACGTTCTGATAGCAACCAGCTGACAGCTGAAGAAAGGCAGAATCTCGTCACAGTCACTGCACAACAGTCAGACCTGCTTTTTCACCACTCTTCACTTTCTCACCTTGAGAATGAGGCAACAGAGGAGAGAAATCTGACAGTCCATGTCCTGAATTACACGGTCCCAGAAAATGGAATAATTGATATTGAGTTTCCAGTCCTGTCTGATACAAAAACTCTGAGAGTTCAGGTATTGCTGCTATGGAGCAGTGACACACCAAATTGAGCGGGGTGATCGATAATATGCTGTTCCTGCCATCTGCAACAGCTGATATGTCACCTACTGTTATTTTCCTTACCTCATATTCATGTTAGAGCTGGAAAGAAGGTGACGGATCCTGTCTAAATGTGATCTAATAATTGCACCAAGATAGCAAAGGAAAAAAAAAACCCAGATACCAAAAGCAAGCATTAAAGTGGTTCTGTACTTCTATTAAGGCTACCATGCTCCTGTACACAGTGCCATATATGGGAACATCACGCAGATTTTGCTGTTTTGTTAAGAGCTTTGTTTTGCATTGTCTCGCAGGCAGAGTTCCTCAGCAGTAGGACTGACATAGGTGTTTATGATGTGTTCAGCTCGCCCAGCCAGACTTATCTCCAGGTTAAAACAAAGAGCCAGGATATAAAGGTACAGTCTAAGACAAAACTTGCCAAGGTAAGAACCGTTCAAGTAACTCATCGTGTTTCCGTACTCATCCATATGAGTCGTATGCTTTTCCTAGGCTGGGAAGCCTTTCGAGCTAAGCATTGCAAGCAACAAGCCAGTGAGAGAGTTCCACTATCTGGTAAGTTACTGATTTTACATAAGGGGACAATCCAAGATGACTTTTACCAACTTGAGAAATACACCTGTGAGTGGAATGTGATTGAATGTTAGAGAGAATCAGCATTCTTTTTATTGTGCTTTGTGAAAGAGGTAGCCCAAAAACTTTGTAGGAAGCATTTAAAAAGTAATGGCTTGTTTTAATGGCTCAGCTACTGTACTGTATCTTACTGGACTGAAGTGTTTTTTATATATACCATCATCAGTCTCCCATCCTGTCCTTGACACGTGCCTGTCCTGTGTAGAGTCTATGCCATAATGATAATGAAAATTACAATTCTTTTGATTTCAGAGACTTTAATAGTAAACTGAATAAGGAAAACCTTAGCATGATTTAATTGTGGGCAATCACATGTATTTTCTAAAATAGAAATACTCTCTAGAAGATTTAAAAAAACCCCAGGTCCATGCAGTCAAAGGCAGGGAACTGCCTTTCACGGGCCTGTCTTCATTAGTAAGTGGTATGGTCCAATAGGAACCGATTTAGAGTGAAAAAAATTGATGCCGTGGGCCTGAGCTCCAGGTATTTTGAGGTACCTTCAGACTAGCTCTAATCTGGTGTGGTAAAATGAATGCCCATTTTTAACTGGGACATGTTAGTAGGCCCCATTTGACAATCTTCATGGTGCAAACTCAAGTATGGTAAGTAGGGGTATTTGGGAGATTTGCTTTTAAAATTGTATTCCTGATCCAAATTCAAATGACTCACATGACCCAGCCGTATTACTGTTGTATTTTTATGTTCTCATAGCATATGTTGTGCTGTGCACTCGTTGGTGTAGTTCTTTACTTGTCCGTAGTGATACAGGACTTAAAGCAGAGAAAAAAATCTGTTTCTACAGGGTGTTTCAAAAAGATGGACTCAATTTCAAAGCAGTTGCAGAGTTGCCATCTTATGAATGACTGAGGCTGGGGGCTGTTTGAGCGCTGGGAGAGGCATCTAGCAGTAATCATTTGAAACTCTGTCCTGCCCTTTCACGTGCTAAGAATTTAAGTCATGGGTGGTTCATGGTTGCAGAAATATAGTGATTTCAAATTGGTTCCATCTTTTTGAAATGTCCTGTAGTATTTAAATATTAAACAACCCACCTGTTCCATACTCAGTCTTGTAGAACTTGTCAACCACTTAGTAAAAAAAAAAACCCAAACCAAAAAACCCGCAGTTATACGTCTCTTCATTTAACAGCTATTTGTAGAAGAAATTGCAGATCTTATGGCATATTTAGCTACTAACAGATTAAGTGTTTCATTTTTCCCTTTCAGGTGTTATCTAAGGAACAAATAATGGCTTTCGGCACAAAGGCTGCAAAAACATTCACTTTAACAGCAGAAAATTCCTGGGCTCCTGTGGCATGTATACTTGTATTCTACATTGATGAGCTTGGAGTGGTTGTAAATGATGCTCTCACTGTCCCCATTCAGCCTGTTTTGGATGACAAGGTAACTATATTGAACTTGGGTCTGAGAGCATGTTTTTGTCCATTTGTTGTGTGGATTGTAAATGTAAAATTAAAACTTCCTCACTGAGGATCTAACCTGAGGTTTGTGTAAGTCCATGGAAAGGCTTTTAATAATACCGGTGCAGTTAGGATCCAGCTATTGCATATCTGAAATAAATTTCTACTAGCCCTGTGTTTTCCACATAAACAGACGCACAGCATCAAGTTGTATTTTTAATAGTTTGCTCAATTACTGAGCTAAAGATTGCTCTGGCCAATATAGCAGGAAGGTACTTGTAAGTGCTCTAAGTGTGGAACTGTAAATGTTTATCAAGACCTTGTACTTGATGTCATCAGTGAATCTGACCAGTGTGTGTGTTTCATGTGACTGTGCATACTTTAACTCAAAAAAGCTTGAATAAGAGTGGGAAAACTACTATTCCAGCAAATAATTGATTTTTCCAGCTTACTTACCAGGATGAGATTTGGTCCTTTGTGCAAGTAAAAGCCTCACTGTGACTTTTTACAGGTGAGACCACCCAAAGGCTCTCAATGGGTTCAAATTCTTCCTCCTCTATGGAAACTTGAACACTTACAACCAGACATCAGTAGGGAGCGTGTTTGTCTTACTCCTGCATCAAAAATTTCTCTGTTTGCTTTGTGATTTATCCAAACTCAGGAAACGCGGGTTTTTATTACAGGATAAGGAAGTGGAGAGGCAGGATAGTGACACAGCTACAGACACGTTTGTTGATAATGGTTATTATGTACCGCTGTCTGAAGAATCTAAATACATAGAAATCAAATAAGATAATTTAGTTGAAACTTAGGAGTTTTAGGGTGGATATAGAAAGATATTTTTAATGAAGAAGGCATAACAGTTTGGTTCAGCCTTCTGGAAAACAATCAAAGTCTTCCCACTGATGGCGGTGTCCACGAATAAGATTTCATTATGTTTTGTAGCAGTCAGGTGAGGCCTGATCTTGAAAGTAACAGTTTTATCAAATGCAGTTTATGGATGAAAACCATGATCCTAGTGTATATACAGAGAGGATGAAAAATTGAGACAATAAATTATGATAATTTAATATCAGCCTAACTGTATTTGCTATATTTCACTAGGCAGTGAGAAAATGCAAGATAAGGAAAGAACTGATCTCAAAGGCTTCCAAATGTCAGTCTAGTTCCATTTTACCATTTCAATGCTAGACACTGAAATTAATTCAGTACTGTGGAAAGCTACTTTGTCTGTAATTCGTAGTCTTGCCAAGCACTTAATTTCTGTAAATGAGTTGGTAAAATCAAATATACAGAGCTGCAGTGCCACAGTGTACTCAGAAACAAAGCATTTTTCTGCATGAATCAGTCTGATGCCCATTTACAGTGTAGCACGTGGTGCTAATCCCATTTATGTTGGCAACACGAGTTTGTTGTTGTTCTGTGATTTTCATACTGAATGTGCTTGAAAGATACCATTACGTATATGTTTATGAGAGGAAGGGTATGATGGGGCCGTAGATTCAGACATCTAAATACATGTATTTACGTGTAGGGTCAGGATTCAGTTGCTGAAGCACAGATATCTAGTGTCCTCCAAGAGGTTATAGGGTATCCAAGATATCATCATGGGACGGGTGGGTGTTTCAAAGGTCCTGTTGGAGACCTGTCCCTTTCTGGAATGGGAGCTGAGTGTCAGACAGAGTGCTGTGGGACCTCTCAAGTGCTTCCAGGTGCCTTCAGGTGACTGAGTCTCATCTCTCTATGTGAGTTATGTGTCTAAACTCAATTTACAGAGAATCACTTGCCCCAAAAGGGTGTAGTTTTAAGTTATTCTTCCTGGACTCCAGGGTCTGCTCCAGAAGGGTAAGTTATGTCCTGTCTGGCAGCACCACTGGACATGTCTTGGATACCTTTGAACATCTCAAATGACACTAAGTGCTGGTGTTTATGTAACTGAATTCCACCTGCAGTCAGTACAGTCAGTGGAGCCTGTAGGACTGTTTTCTTCACCACCACTTGGATTTATGCTTCATGGTGAGCCAAACTGCTATCTAGTCCCTGTTATTTTTTCTGGCTCTGTGTGTGATGGGAGCTTAAACACTGAATTGAAACGTGGACAGCTAAATGTATGTAACTTAAGTGTGGAGCTGAATTCCACCTCAAGACTTTGTAGTAGTGGTGTTGTGATGAGGGAAAAGAGTAAAACTGTCCATTTAAACAGAAATTCTGCATTGCTTTTGGTGCAGGGATGTGCCAGAAATACCTTACAGCAGATGAGCCTTCCTGTCTTTGATACCCGAGGGAAAGCATACTGATCCTGTATTAGCCTATTTGTTTCCTTTTTCCTTGCCCATGCACCTATTACATATATCCATTTTCTGTACTGATCTCACTGTGGGACATTTGATTGTAATCTCTGAGGGCTGATTTTTTTCCCCAAATAATCTTTCCCTAAATACGTTACATGCTATGTTGATAAACAGCAAATGCATTTCTGTTACTGCCCTCAGCTGTAGAAACTGGTGTATTCTTGTGACTCAAGAGATCGCTGCTTCTATACTAAGAGCTGGTTGAAACATGAATGGATCCTGATCCCGACTTCCCACCAGCTCAAGGAGCTGATGAGCTAGGAGAACAGGAGAGCAAAATGAATGCCGTAGTATTTTCCCAAAGAGCCTAGGAAAAGCGAATCCGGAGTCTTAATTATAGCTAATTAAGCTAAGAAAATTCTTCCTCAGAGTTGTTAGTAGCTCTAAATGTCACTGTATAATTTAACCAGTGCTGTTTTGTACTGTTTTCTAGATTAAAATCTCTTGGAGCAAAGATAAGGTCAAGCCATCTGAGGAAGTCTCCCTTAAAATCAGTACAACAGAACCGGGATCAGTAATTGGACTTGCAGTTGTTGATAAAAGTACAAAGCTTCTAGGAGAAAGCAGTGACATAACAGAAGAATCTGTAAGTAAATGGGAAAAAAGGTTTTCATCATTGTGTGTATGAAAGATGTATATTGATGGAAATGTTACAGTTGGTATACTGAATGACAAATGTTCTTTGGGCAGCATTTTTAGTCCTTAAGTATGAAATATTTTTTATTTCTGCAAGTAGTTTATCACCACAGGTGAAAAAGACTGTAAGGCTTACAAGGTAATAGGCCCAGCATTTCTAATTCCAATTAATACTTTATTATTCTTCCATTTGATAAACTGCTCAGTTAACACTTGGCAGTTTCTTATTTTGGGAAAGGCAAAAGAGTCAGAAAACTCCCTAACGATTTGTGCTTTGTACTCTTTAAAATTAGTAATATAAAATAAAGAAATATATTTTTTGAAGAGCAGAATGAATTATTCATCTCTTTGAATTCCCTTTACTTGCAGAAGCTCTAGTGCATCAACAATTTGAAAGAGCTGACAGTGCTCAAGTGGCACCGCCCAAGTGCCATAGAGTATCAGTGGGCTGTAGGCTCCTATTTTAGGTTTATATGGTCTTTGTCACTCTTCAATTAATTGTGAAACCATTGCAGCCTAATCCCCTTCATCATGTAATGGATTCTTTTCTTTTTGACATGAGAGCTAGCTCCTGCTTGAGGTACAGTTCTGTGAATTAGCATCTAAAGCAGTGAAAGTTCTGAAAAATGTGTTTGTGTTCACTCTGAATGATTTTGTTTTTCTTGTCTTAGGTCACCCATGAGCTCAATTTATACAGCACAGGGCAGTATTTCCCCCTGGTCAGAGGTTCTTTTGGTGTCTTTCAGGTACCTTTTTTTTTTTTTTTAAATCTAAGCTGGGTTTTGTACTGCTTAGTGATTTGCATACCACTTGCTAAGAGAAAATGCCCTTTTTGAAGCTGGGACTATAGACAATGTACTGTTTTCATGGCCTGTATGAGTTTTGAATTGTGAAATTTATCAATATGTAAATACTCTGGATGCAAAGGAATATGTTTATACTTTCATAAATGTGGATTGCTTTGTACTTGATATCGTTTTCCCTTTGAAAAGTCTTCAGTCATTAAGGCAATGTTCAAATTCAGATGATCTCAGTTCTGTTGATTCCTATATATTACTTGCTTTAGTGCTATGATTTCTTTATTATGATGACTTTATTTTCTTGAAAGAAAAGAAAAATAAAATAGATAAGTAACGTCAATGTCCTGAATGTCCTGTATTGAGATGTACTGTATAAATTTTATCCAGAAATGCAGCCTTTGGGTATCAACTGATGCAATTCTTGAGGAGGATAAGGAACATTTTCTTTGTAAGTAATAAAAATAAATGTAGCCAAATCTAACTTACTGAGTGGGGAAAGAGATCCATGAATAGATCCCCTATTAGGTCTTACTGTACTGCACACAGGCAGCATCCAGCCTTGCAAATTGTTACCATTTCCAAGGTTTAAGACATACAAGATGTGTATGACTAGTATTTTAAAAACTTCCTTTTTACCACTGTCCTCAGTGATGCTACCCCTTAAAGGACTGAGGCTGAATGGAGTTTTTATTTGCAATTCCCATTGATGTATATTGCAGTGGTTTGTTATGTAGCCGTATTACCAGTTCCATAAGCACTCCAGAGAAGCCATGTAGAAATTTTAAGTTTGTGTGAACCTTCTTTTATTATTAAAAAAAAAACAAGCCAGAAAAAAAATAGTTCCTAGTGTCAGAGAGTAGTGTTACCACATATAACAAAGCTATAGATTATACTCCAAACACTGTATTAATTTGACTTTTCTTAATTGTATTAATTTGATTTTTCTTAAACCTAGATATTTGTAGGTAGGACAATATTTTTATTTTGTAGATGGTGGAATGATACCCATAGAGGATGGCTTCGGTGATGATATGCCGGTGTCTAAAAATGGACCTCCTGATTTCAGCAATCTCTATGTGAGGACACATTTTCCAGAGACTTGGCTTTGGATCGACACTAAAACTAGGTATAAAATTAGAAGCAAATGGAAACTGATTTACACTTGCCATTGTTGTTCTGTAGCTTTTAGTAGCCTTCTGAACTGGTGCTGAAGAACACTGCCTAAAAATGTAGTATTGTTTATATTTTACTACCACCTAGAGGCCACAAGTGAGATTGGAGACTCACCAAATGAGCCAACTGCACGAAATAGGACAATGCCTTATAGTTTCAACAGAAACTAGATAAAACCCCTGGAGACAAAAGAGACTCTCGTCCTTTTACAGATGAGGAGATAACAGATAGGGAGACCCAGTCTTTTTCTCTACAGCACGTGAGAAGATGGTGATTGGCCCCGAAAGGGAAATCCTTTCCTATCTGCACTTAATTTAATCAGGAGTTCAAACTGCCAAATGATGGTGAAATCTGACCTGTGACGTGAAGCACAAATCTTGTATTCTTTCACAGCTTAGGAGTTCGGGAAACAAATGTCATTTGAGATTGTTTTAAACGATCTGTACAAGTCGATTACATGTAATGTGATTCAATTAATGTAATTTAAAATATTTTTTAACATCATTTTGATCCCATCACAAATATTTCTAAGTGATTAGGAAAAGAAAAACAGATAAACAGCAGTTTTTCCCGCCAAGAGTTTGGACTTAATTTTTATTGCATTTTAAGCAATCGTGTCCACTTACTCATGTCTGTAAATGGATGCTTTTGAAAGTCTGCTCTCCCCTTCTGCCATCAGATCTGACACAGACACCACAATGGAAGTCATTGTACCTGATACCATCACATCTTGGGTAGCCAGTGCTTTTGTGATGTCTGAAAACCGTGGGCTTGGAGTGACGACTGTTCCAGTGGAGGTACCACAGCACTAGACAGTTCTCCTTTAAATGCTGGTAACACTGTAGGTTATTACTGGAAGCTGTATTTTAGTTCTAACAGCAGCTGTCTCCTTATACCAGTAAAGCGATTGAAAGTGTATTCGAACTGTAAAGAAAACATCATCACTGAAGTCATGCGTGATACCGTATCTGCCTCCCCTTCCTGCTCGTATAAATATCTCAGACATTACACAGATACTTGGGTAATTATTTCTGTTGCAGCAGTTGTTTTGTTAGAGCGCTTTCAGGATGTGCCTGCTGCAGAATCTTCCTATGTAGAAAGGGGGAATGATTGCCTGAGGATGGTGTGTTTCCCTGTTTTCTTAGCTCTGCCAAGAGGTCTTTCCTTGAGTTGCTAGTACATGCAGGGAGCTTTGCACAGACTCGCTGGGAAGAGGTGCCTGGGATGGGACAAACATGTTGTTTGCTGGAAAGATCATGCCACTGCGCTGCTCCACTGACATCCCGGGAGGGAGGACAGGAGAATTGCTTAAAGATTAAGTTTTGGCCTCGCTTTCGTTTATCTGTTAAAACCAGTCTTGGACTAAACATAGGTGCTGCTTGGGTGACTTAGCTTGAGGAGCAGAGTGGGCACTGAGAACCAGTGGTGGGATGAGATGCTGCTTCCTGCCAAGTTCCTGTCTCTGGAAGCTCTTTTTGTGCTTCTAAGCATTCGAGGAATTTAGCAATTTAAGGTAAATTCAGTACTCCTCAGGTTAGATCTCTAACCCGAGATTCCTAACGTATAAGTGTAGTTGTCCTAGACTCACTCTATATTCATGGAAAGAGCTACCTAGAGAGAGTTCGAAGTCTCATTTGTCTAGTGTTTTATATATATTGAATAATCCTCTGAAGGTAGTTATCTCCTTCGGTTCATTATGTAAAGATCCTAGAGAAACTGCGTTCCTGAGAAAACTCCACTTAAGTATCTAAGGTTAGAAGAGTTGAGCCTGTGCAGTGCTGGGTCATAGATTTCCAACTTGATGCCAGGACTAGTGCAAGCATAACTTGAAGACAGCCATTTACCCATTTAAATTCTCATGCCCTCACATTCTTGGGGAGGGGCAACTTGTGGGATCCAAACAGAGACCATGAGATGGTGGAGTTCAGGATCTCACGTGGCAGGAACAGAATAGCAAGCAGAATCGCAACCCTGGACTTCAGCAGGGTGAACTTTGGCCTTTTCAAACAATTGCTAGGGGAAATCCCATGGGCAAGGCTGCTTGAAGGTAAAGGGGCCCAAGATAGTTGGTTAACATTCAGGGACTGCTTCTACCAAGCTCAAGATCAGAGCATCCCAACACGTAGGAGGTCAAGGAAGGGAGCCAGGAGACCTGCGTGGTTAAACAGGGAACTGCTGGGCAAGCTCAAGTGGAAGAAGAGAGTTTACACATCATGGAAGGAGGGGCTGGCCACTTGGGAAGAATATAAGGCTGTTGTCAGAGGATGTAGGGAGGCAACTAGGAAAGCTAAGGCCTCCTTAGAATTAAACCTGGTGAGAGGGGTCAAGGACAACAGGAAGAGCTTCTTCAAATACATGGCAGATAAAACTAACACCAGAGGCAATGTAGGCCCGCTGATGAATGGAGCAGGTGCCCTGGTGACAGAAGATACAGAGAAGGCAGAGTTACTGAATGCCTTCTTTGTCTCTGTCTACTCTGCTGGAGGCTGTCCTGAGGAGCCCCGTACCCCTGAGGCCCCAGAGGAAGGCAGGGAAATGGAGGAGTTTGCTTTGGTTGATGAGGATGGGGTTAGGGAGCAATTAAGCAATCTGGACATCCATAAATCCATGGGTCCAGATGGGATGCACCCGCGGGTGCTGAGGGAGCTGGCTGAAGCCATTGCTGGGCCACGCTCCATCATCTTTGCTGAATCTCGGGAAACAGGAGAGGTGCCTGAGGACTGGAGGAAAGCAAATGTCACTCCGGTCTTCAAAAAGGGCAAGAAGGAGGAGATGGGTCACTATAGACTGGTCAGCCTCACCTCCATCCCTGGAAAGGTGATGGAACACCTTATCCTTGGTGCCATCTTAAGACATATCAAGGATAAGAGGGCCATCAGGGGCAGTCAACATGGCTTCACCAAGGGGAAATCATGCTTGACCAATGCATAGCCTTTTATGAAGACATAACGAGGTGGAAAGATGATGGCAAAGCAGTGGATGTGGTCTACCTTGACTTCAGTAAAGCATTTGACAGAGTCTCCCACAGCATCCTTGCTGCTAAACTGAGGAAGTGTGGTCTGGACGATCGGGTAGTGAGGTGGACCGCAAACTGACTGAAGGAGAGAAGCCAGAGAGTCGTGGTCAATGGAGCGGAGTCTGGTTGGAGGCCTGTATCTAGTGGAGTCCCTCAAGGGTCAGTACTGGGACCAGTATTATTCAATATATTCATCAACGACTTGGATGAGGGAATAGAGTGCACTGTCAGCAAGTCTGCTGATGACACCAAGCTGGGAGGAGTGGCTGACATGCCAGAAGGCTGTGCTGCCATCCAGCGAGATCAGGACAGGCTGGAGAGTTGGGTGGGGAAAAAAATTAATGAAATATAGCAAGGGCAAGTGTATAGTCTTGCATCTGGGCAGGAACAACCCCAGGTTCCAGTCTAAGTTGGGGAATGACCTGTTAGAGAGCAGGGGAAAGGGACCTGGGGGTCCTGGTGGACAGCAGGATGACCATGAGCCAGCACTGTGCCCTTGTGGCCAAGAAGGCCAATGGCATCCTGGGGTGCATTAGAAGGGGGGTGGTTAGCAGGTCGAGAGAGGTTCTCCTTCCCCTCTACTCTGCCCTGGTGAGACTGTATCTGGAATATTGTGTCCCGTTCTGGACCCCTCAGTTCAAGAAGGACAGGGAACTGCTGGAGAGAGTCCAGCGCAGGGCCACAAAGATGATTAAGGGAGTGGAGCATCTCCCTTATGAGGAAAGGCTGAGGGAGCGGGGTCTCTTTAGCTTGGAGAAGCGGAGACTGAGGTGTGATCTCATTAATGTTTATAAATATGTAAAGGGTGAATGTCACGAGGATGGAGCCAGGCTCTTCTTGGTGACAACCAGTGACAGGACAAGGGGCAATGGGTACAAACTGGAACACAGGAGGTTCCACTTAAATATGAGAGAATCTTCTTCACAGTGAGGGTAACAGAACACTGGAACAGGCTGCCCAGGAAGGTTGTGGATTCTCCTTCTCTGGAGACATTCAAAACCTGCCTGGACACCTTCCTGTGTAACCTCACCTAGGTGTTCCTGCTCTGGCAGGGGGATTGAACAAGATGATCTTTTGAGGTCCCTTCCAACCCCTAACATTCTGTGATTCTGTGATCTAGGTCCAGATTTCATAGTTGGCTGCTACACCAGATGCTGAATCATAGAATCATAGACTAATTTTGGTTGGAAGAGACCCTCAGGATCTTTGAGTCCAACCATAACCTAACTCTAGCACTAAACCATGTCCCTAAGAACCTTGTCTAAACGCCTTTTAAACACCTCCAGGGATGGTGACTCCACTACTTCCCTGGGCAGCCTGTTCCAATGCCTGACAACCCTTTCCGTGGAGAATCTTTTCCTAATGTCCAATCTAAACCTCTCCTGGGGCAACTTGAGGCCATTTCGTCTTGTCCTATCACTTGCTACTTGGGAGAAGAGACCAACCCCCTTCATGCTACAACCTCCTTTCAGGTAGTCGTAGACAGCGATAAGGTCTCCCCTCAGCCTCCTTTTCTGCAGGCTAAACAGCCCCAGCTCCCTTGACTGCTCCTCATAAGACTTGTGCTCCAGGCCCCTCACCAGCTTCGTCATCCTCCTCTGCACTCTCTCTGGTACCTCAATGTCCTTCTTATGATGAGGGGCCCAAAACTGAACACAGTATTCAAGGTGGGGCCTCACCAGCGCCAAGTATAGTGGCACAATCACTTCTCTAGTCCTGCTGGCCACACCGTTCCTGATATAAGCCAGGATGCTCTTGGCCTTTTTGGCCACCTAGGCACACTGCTGGCTCATATTCAGCCAGCTGTCAATCAACACCCCCGGATCCCTTTCTGCCAGGCAGCTTTCCAGCCACTCTTCCCTGAGCTTGTAGTGCTGCCTGGGGTTGTTATGACCCAAGTGCAGGACCTGGCACTTGGCCTTGTTAAACCTCATACAATTGGCCTCAGCCTAATGATCTAGCTGGTCCAGATCCCTCTGTATGGCCATCCTACCATCCAGCAGCTCAACACTCCCACCCAATTTGGTGTCATCTGCAAACTTACTAAGGGTGCACTCAATCCCCTCATCCAGATCATTGATAAAGAGACTAAACAGAACTGGCCCCAATACTGAGCCCTGGGGAACACTACTCATGACCGGCTGCCAACTGGGTTTGGCTCGGTTCACCACAACTCTTTGGGCCCGGCCCTCCAGCCTGTTCTTTATCCATCGCAGAGTGCACCCAGCCAGGCAATGAGCTGCCAGCCTCTCCAGGAGAATGCTGTGGGATACGGTGTCAAAATGTGCTTTGAACATCCTGATCATAACTCCACCACAGAATTTGGAGCCTGATCTGGATTTTACGGCAAAGGCTTCTTTAAGACTGGAATAATGATTCGCATTTCTTTCATTTGGCTTGGCAGGGATGGGACAGAAAGAAGAATAGTTTTCTGATTCAAACTGTATGAAAATATATACTTGGCCTCTCATCCTCAAATTTGAGAAGGCTACAAGTAGAACAGATGTCGAGATTATTATTTAACTATAATCACTCACATGCACTGTTCAGTACTTCACCCTTGTTGGGATGTTTAGATTGCACTTGGAGATCCATATGGCTGAAACATGTTAATCAGTACCATACAGAGAGGCAAATAAAGGAAATGCACGAAAACTGTCATGGGGAAATATATAAGTGGCATCTGCATGCTTAATGTAATTCACTGCTTTGCATCTTGTTTTTATTTGACTTCTACTACACAGAGACTCAATAATTCTACCCTATTGTATTTTATTGTAATATACCAGAATATTCCCAAGTGCAAAACTTGAGTGTTGCAAGAGTTTTAAAGAAAAGCGAAACAAAAAAGACAAAGGAAATAGGTGTATAGGGAAAACCTTAACTAAGAACTAACCAAAAATTCTCCATTAGAACTTCTCTAATGTCTAATATCTAAAGAAAATTTTGACAGTGAAAACTTTAGCAAACAACTTTTCAAAGTTTTGAAAAAAAACATTGCAATATTTGCTAGCTAGAAATAAAGCTTAGGGTGTTTTGGATCTGAAACTCAAAACACTTGGAATATTTTTTTTTAATGAAAACCAAATTAAAACCATTTTTAGTTGATATTTCAATAATGAAGCATATAATGCTTCATTATTCTTATTGTGCAGATGTTCATAAACAGTGAAATTTTGATCCCATTCAGCCCGATGAGAGATTACCACTGACTTCTTAGAGCTAAGACTTCATCCAACAACCTCTGTTCACAAATAAAAATAACTGTTTGCTGGTAGATTTCTGAAGTTTTAATTAAGAAAAGATGTATTTTTAGAAATATAACTAAAGAACTTAAGCCAAGATCAATCTTGCCAAACAACACATCATTCTAAGGTGTTAGTGAATTACAGAAATTGGGAGAGTTAGTTATTTTGTATTCCAGCATGTGTTTCTGTATTGACACGGTGATAGGAGAACTGACAGATTCTTAATCATCTGTTACTTGTGCACTCAAAACATTTCGCAGTTGCCTTAATGGGATCTCAGGACAGATCACAGCTTCCAAATTTGCCAGATGATAGACTCTAGTCCCACGACAGGTACCTCTGTTGGAACTTGCCATGTCAAAGCTGTCAGCCTCCCTTGTCTAAATGGTGCTGCTGAGTTCCCACAAAGGTGCTAACGACCAGAAGCATCTTTGGCTTCTGCTTCGGCCCTGCAGTAATACATTTTGTTAACTGTAGAGTACAGGTAAACATAGTCTATCATCTGAATTTAAAAGTGATCAGAAGACAAGCTGTATAGTAATTTTCTTGCTATTAATAGTATCTAATTTTAGGGGTTCACTGCTGATTCTGTTTTGCAGCTAGAAGCTTTTCAACCTTTCTTCGTTTTCCTGAACCTTCCATACTCAGTCATCAGAGGGGAGCAGTTCATTTTGGAAGTGAATATCTTTAATTATTTGAAAGAAGCAGCTGAGGTAAAATAACAGTCTCTTTGTACTTGAATGTTACTAGACACTGCAGGATTTCCATTACTATTGGAGACCACATCTTTCTTTTGTGAGAACTTCAATATTTTCTTCAGTGGACAGACCAGAAAGCTATTTCTCCGTACACAAAAAAGATGGCATCTTATGAAAGCAGCTTTTCAAAATTAACACTTTGTATTGCAAATGTTACTGTATTACAGGTCACTGTGATCCTGGATATGAATGATTCTTTTGAAATGATTCTAACATCCAATGAAATCAATGCTACAGAAAATCAACAGTCTGTATCTGTACCAAGTGAAGATGGGAAAACTGTTCAATTCCCAATCAAGCCGAAACAGCTGGGAGAGATTCCCATCAAAGTGACTGCAATATCATCTGCTGCTTCCGATGCTATCATCCAGAAAGTTTTAGTAAAGGTAAACACTCTGTAGCTTGGCTTGTTCCTGAAATGAATTAGTTCCCTAAAACAGACGACAGAGTACAGCAAAAATGCGAACCAATTTACTTGTCTGCCTCTTGCTCTGTAAGGTTTGTTTTGTGTCAGGTGGCTTTAAATAGAAAACACTTCTTTTAAAATAATTTCTCCTTTAAAATTCTTTAGATTGCCTTCCAGGAATGAACACATAGATTTGTTCTGCAACAGGTAGAGAGTCAAATGCTTCTGAAAGCAGGAGGCAACCTATCTGTGTATCAGGGAACCCCTGGTGCTACGGCTAGCTTAATAATCTGTGGAGAGTGGACCAAATAACTGTGTTATGGATAAGTGAAATCAATTTTGCCGTATCCTGGCTTTAATTCATAGCGTATTTTATATTAACATTTCTGTATTTTACTAGTAGTGGAAGTTTAGCCCCTAGACTTTCTGATAAACCAGAAACTGATAAGACTTGCCTAGTTTTTGACATTTAAATCTGATTCATGTTAGGCTCCATTTCAGTGGAAGGCGGTAGACTTTTGTACATCTCATCCTAAAATAAACGCTTAACATCACAGAATCAGAGAATGGTTGAGGTTGGAAGGGAGTAGCGCAACCTTCCTGCTCAGGGCAGGGCTAACTACAGCAGGATGCTCAAAACCATGTGCAGTCAGGTTTTTATTATCCCCAAGGACAGGGCCTTTGCAGTCTCTCTGGGCAGCTTATTCCAGTGTTTGAACACCATCACAGTTATAGAAAAGTATTTTTTATGTTTAAAAGGAAATCCCTTTATTTGAATGTGTGTGTTGCCTCCTATTCTGCTATTTGGCACCACGGAGCAGAGCCTGGCTCCATCATCTTTACACCCTGCCTTCAGGTATTTATATGCATTGATGAGATCCACCCTGAGCCTTTTCCAGGCTGGACAGCCCCAGCTCTCTCAGCCTCTCCTTAGACTGCTTAAAACCACTATTCTGCAGCGTTATGAGCTGTTTTCAGGTGATGCCACTTGCTGTTGAAGTTCGGTTGTTGTGCAGAAGAGAATAAAAGCCTGTTAGACTAAGGTGTAGACTGAGGAAAGAAACCCATTTATTTTCTCTGCTTCGGGGGCAGTTTTTCTCAAGGGTTTTTGTGCGCATGAGGAAATGAAACCTTTATGGTCGTGTACCTAACTTCAGTTTAAGTCCTCCTTGTATGATATGCTGTAGGATTGCAGACAGCATGAAAGGTACCACCTCCAGTCTTGGCATGTGCTTGCTGGTGGAGCTCTGTGCTTGGTATGGAGCTCACTGGAATCATAGAATAGTTTGGGTTGGAAGGGACCTTCAAAGGTCATTCAGTCCAACCCCCCTGCAATGAGCAGGAACATCTTCAACTAGATCAGGTTGCTCAGAGCCCCGTCCAGCCTGGCCTGGAATGTTTCCAGGGATGGGGCATCTACCACCCCTCTGAGCAACCTGTGCCAAGATTCTACCACCCTCAGAGATGCTCTCACTGACTTTATGGGTGTATTTCTGTAATTGACATGTGGTCTGGAGAAGCAAATAGTGCAGGTAGGTCTTTATAAGAAAAACATTTCTGTGTCAATTTGGATGGGCCAATAGCTCAGGTTCTTGATGTGTTAGCAAGCAGCACAAAATTCCTGACAGTGTTTTAGATCACTCAGTACAGTAAACACACAACTCCTGTCCTAAAAGCAACAAACTATTGGAGATTACAATAATTCTGTCTTTATTTTGATAGGCTGAAGGATTGGAACAGACATATTCTCAGACAGTCCTTTTAGATTTGACTGGGAATAAACCACAAGAAGTGTCAAAAACATTGGATTTCACTTTTCCTCCTGATGTTGTAAGTGGCAGTGAGAGAGTGCAGGTCACTGCTGTTGGTAAGGATTATTTTATTCTGTTTCCGTCTCTATTATTTACTGCTCAGCTATATATTTATAATTTTTTAAAAATATTTTTTTGCCTGCTGGGCTTTTGTTGAACTCAGTTTCTAAGATATGTGTGTCCATAATTGAGCTGCTGGCATCTTCTGCACTGCAGGCATAGCTGGTTTTTAAAGAATAGAGCAGTTGCCAGCAGTCACTAGAAGCAGTAAACTCTGTCAAATAAGGCAGAGAGGTTGGTGTGTAGTAACCTGAGCTACCCTAGCAGGATTTGCCAGACCTTGTCTCAAAGCCCCTGCTGAAGGATCCTTACAAGATTTTGCCCCGTAGGGCTGTGGCTTTATAGGTTTTTAACTGCCTTAATTTGTATTGAATTGCTATATTAATAACAATCATTAATTCAAAATAATTTACCATTAATGCATTAGACTAAGCATAGGAATACCTTATGGTGAAGGGTGTTATTCCTTTAATTTATTTAATTTACAATATTATTGTTCTGACTATGCATTTTCAGAGTTAGAGAGGGAGTCAGATTTTAATAAGGAAGGTCCTGCAAAGTTGTTTAGTGTCCTGTTTTAATTCTGCTTGTCTGCATAATAAAACCTAAAACCTGACTATCGTTTCTTGTGAAACCTAGGCTTTGATAACTGTGAGTGAAAGAAGAAATTCAGGGAATTTCAAATATGTATTATAACATTACTGGAACGTTTTCCTGGATTAAATATATTTTGTGTATATATATATATATTTTTTTTAATGGTGGCTGTTTGAAATTATTCTGTAGTTGGAAAGGTCTGTGGGTAGATGAGTCAGTGGGCAGGAAGTTAGTCAGAAGATGAAGTATCTTTTCTGCCTGGCTAGTGGTGTTTAGTACAAATGTTCCTAATGTATCATATTTTCTCCCAGTTTAGATTATACCACCCTTCATGTGTGAGGTATGCATTTATTTTCAATAAGCTTTAATTTATTTTCATTACATTTTATCTTTCAGGTGATTTACTTGGGCCTTCTATCAATGGTTTGTCGTCATTGATTAAGATGCCTTATGGCTGCGGTGAACAGAATATGATCAATTTTGCTCCAAATGTTTATGTTTTGCAATACCTGACTAAAACCAGGCAGCTGAGAGAGGACATTAAATCAAAAGCTCTATCATTTATGAGAAAAGGTCTGTATGTTAGGATTTTAAGAACTCTTGCTAGAAAATAGATATCTGTGACTCTGCATTCGGTATTTGAAGTACTGCCCTGTTGGTATCATGAGAACTGGAAGAAAAGCCCATCTTCTCTTTCTTTTCCTCTTTCTTCTAAGCTGACAGAATTAAAGAGCAAATGATTTTGTTTACAAGGGCAAGTTTGCTCAGAAAAAACCAAGTTTTTATATAGATGAAAGATTCATTTTAGAATGTAATTCATATGGATTTCCTAGGTGATTGTTATTTCTCCTTTGATAAAACCATGTGTCAGCAAACATTTCTGACCTCTGCTCGAGACACAGAGGTTGAAAATTAGTCAGTGGGCGGGGTGAACCATATTCATCCCACGTGTGTGTCTGTCTTCAGTGACACTGTCCCCATCCTGCCATGTCCTTGTAGAGCTCGAGGAGCGGCATTTGCTCTAGTGGCTGGCTTTTGCCCACCCAGGTTTTAGGCCTGGTCAGAAGTGAACTACGTGCTGGAAATCAAAAGCCGGAAAAATTTAGTTGGAAATTGTTGTATATTTTAATCAGGAAATACTCCAGGGCATCACAAGGTGTGGAGAACATAGTTGCACTATGCTTCTCTGTGCCTTTTGGGTCAGACGGTGTCTAACTGTGATGTAGCACACTGGCCCTGTGTCGGCCTGCATGCTGAGAGCCCGGGTCACAGAGAGGAGTGAAGTAGTGTGAGCTACACCCCTACTAAGGCACTGTGATGACGTTTTAAAATTTTCTTTACTCTTCGTAAGTCTCTGATTTTTTTTTATTTTTTTTTTTTTTTTGGTGTTTGATATTTTTTAAAGTTGTTGACATTTCCCTTGGAAAAGACAGGGCTCAAAATAAATAAATAAATAAAAAAAAAAAATTTTCCTTCCATCAAGATCCCAATTTTCTGTCAAAAGCACTTACATGATTTTTTTAAACCCTTCCTGCTACATGTTTTACTGAAAAATAAGCGAAGGGGAAGAGAAGAGTTATGTAAACAGCTACTCTGAAGTTTGTAAGCAGTCTACCACTCTTTGAAGGCTGAGTTGTGCTATCATAATTTTCTGAAGTTTTCCAGTAACAGATTTATCAAAGTTATTTCAAAGCAAGTGAAAATTATAGGATTAAATGTCACTGTATACAAAGCATTGCGTTACTTAACTTGTTCCCGGGGTTTTCAATTTAGGTACATGTTTCTGACACTGTAGTAGCCAAAATAATAAGTATGCTGAAATATTTGTAACTTTAAGATAAAAAAGAACCACAATCTGAAAAACATTTTTTGCTTTATTTTATCAATTGATTTCTGCTGTTGCACTGTTTTTTTTTTTAATGCAATCTTAAAGTTGAAATTTGTCTTTAGTTTGAGATGTAACTTTTATAAGCATCATTTTTGAAAGGATTGTCAGGAAGTTTAGTTTAAAACAGACTTTATTTCACATGTCAGAATCCACTAAATATTTGAAAAAGTGACCTCATAATCTGAAGAAAACAGAATTGATTTTAAGGCTAAATCGTTGTGAGAAGAAGGGATTATGTAGCCAGCAGAGACTGCTGTATGATCTTTCTTTTGGCAGTTTTTATTTACTTAGAACAAAGGCAAAGCAAAAGAAAAGTTGCCTTTAAAAAAAAATTCCTTCATTTGTGGGAATGACAGATCCCATCTTTAAATCACTACTTTAGAAATAAAAAAAAAATCCTGGTTGATCTGAAAACTTTGGTGCTAGACCCAAAGGAAGCAACGAGTTTGAGCAGTTTTTCCAAGCTGTTTGAAACGTGAGACCCTGTGGTCTTTCCCATATTTCTGAAGTCCTTCCCATCCAGATGCGCTCCTCTTTCAGGCTCACTCAGCCTACACCTTGTGGGTTCAGCCAGTCCTCTGGGAGTACTGGTGTACATCTTCGTAACAGGATCCTTCTTTTCCTTGCCTTTCCACTTGTATGTGTTGACATTTGAAGTATTGTTTTTCATGTCTGATTGAGTGTCTGTTGGAATGAACGTGGTGGTTCACAGCGCCCAGGTCTCCTGTTCCAGCATTTCTGCAAGCTTCCCTGTGTTAGATACACTCGTGTTTGGAGACTTTTGCATGACTACAACAGGGTTGGTGTCAAGAAGAAAGCACCCAGACTGTAGGAAATAGCTGACTGATCGCTCCGTCCTCCCTCTGGTTGAGATCATCTTTCTTATCCCTCCCAATCTTAACAAATTCTGAGATAAATTTATCCCTGTGTAAGGACTGCTCAGCCGTCTTTGTTAAGCAGGGTCTTGGTCTTAGTTTTCTGTGTTTGCTCTACCAGCGGAGTGGTGATTATAATACTTATTGCTGTTTATTTGCTGTTCTGCAAAGAAGCAGAAGACCTCACTTTTCAGGCCTTGTAGTCAGACACTTTGGAAGAGGAAGCAATCAATTCAATCTATTTGTATATGTACATATAGTTGTGTTCCTCATAGCATGTTATTTTGAGACCTAAACGTTGACAGTCACTTTTGCTTTCCTTGATGAGAAATACCATTTATTCCTTCTTTTTTCGTCCTGCTCAAGAGTGCTTGACTTCTCAAGGTCGTTAACTGAGATGATAGATTTGTCCATATGGGAAAGATTCACTAGTTTTAATCATGCAATTAACCACTGTTGTGCTAAATACATTAAAACTCTTCTATGTTTAAGTGGAAATTGCAATTTCAAACTCTTCTGAAGAGACAAAAACTAAACCTTTTGCTACTGGGATAAGAGTTTATATGGGAAGGTGCACTGGGATAATGTAGCAGTTCAGATTCACGCCTTTGTATCAATATCTCTTCTGTTATAGAGAGACCTTGAGTAGAATTTCATCTTACACTGTAACTTAGATAGCAGGACCAGGCCATTTGTTGCTCACTAATCAAGGCTTTGTTTCACTCACTATGTAGCTATATTCAGGATGATATGCAAGGAAGTGATTAATTCTTTATTGGTGAAAGCAAGGAACATTTTTCAGGGGAACAGCTGTAGCTGGATGGACCTTCCTGAGTGTATTTGTAAATTCATCCATTTGTGTAGGACTTAATAGTTGCCCAAGTGTTTTCGTGCTGCCTGGCTGGTTCAGTATTGTGTCTGTATCTGTCAGGTGTTAGACTAATTAATATACTTCCTTAATTATAATAGCCAAAATAGTAAAGCCAAGGAAAAGACAAGGTGGGGAAAAGAAGAAAAGGTGTCTTGTGAAATTCTATAAATAGGTATGATTATTGTTCTGGATACACAAATGGCAAGCAAAATGTAAGGGAAGGAAGGCTTTAGGTATCGGAAACCACAGTGAATAGCATATCATATGAGGCTCTTCATTTCTAACATTAATGAACATTGGTTCTTCACTGAAGTCAGCTGTGGAGTAAGGATGCTGCTGGTGGGCATGAGCAACTACTGAGCCCTTAGGGCCCTCTTATTGTAGATGTTCAGCAGTCAGGAGAAAGCTGCTCTTGTTCTGGATACTGAAAAGTCTTCAGATACATTTTGAATGGATCCTTCGTAGGATTTCAAGATTTTCAGGTCTTTTGGAATATTTCACTCGTTTCAAAACAGCCTCTTCCAGCATGCTTTTTTCTGATAGCTAGTCCTTTTGATTTGGCAAAAAAAAAAATCACTGAAAGTGTCTACTTTTCAGCACCGTTTGTAGCTTTGCTGTACCTTTGCCTCTCCAGTTGGAAAATACTTCATTTTTGATGTCCTTCCGTCTGCTGAAAAGACAGAGCATTTCCATAGGTGCATAACCGCAGCTCCCCAAAGCGCCGAAGCACTGTACTGTGGCTGCTGCTCTGCCCCGTGCTCACTGCTGCACTCCTGGAGCCACCGAGTTCTGCGGGAGTGAGTCTGCACGGCGCTGGCGTGCTGGGGTGGCACACGGGTGGGAGCAGGAGCTTCTGGTTCTGCTTTTGTCGATGGATTCTTCATATTACTGCTGCCTGCTTCCTCATCATCTTCTGTGCAGTTTTATGTGTTCCCGCATATTTGAGGAATTTTTTATGAAATATGAGCTCAAGTTCTGCCCTTCTCAGCCTTAGAAAGTGCCTCGCTTCACATCGGCAGAAAGTTTGTGGTGGAACCCGCGTTAGAGGAAAGTGTTCAATACCTGTTTCTGCTTTTCCACTTCAGGCTACCAGAGAGAGCTGCTTTTCCAGAGGGATGATGGCTCTTTTAGTGCCTTTGGAAATGAAGATCCCTCTGGGAGCACATGGTAGGTAGTTCTGCCAGATTCACTGTGGAATTTGAGTATTTTAGATATTTTCCCTGCGACTAAAAAATTTTTGTGAAGCTGGTAAAAATTTCCAGCTGTATTAGCCTTCTGCCTGGTTTTCATTAGGTGTTTAGGCCAACTTTAAGGTCATTCTGCTGGATAACATGCTGTCAAAGCCATTATTAGGGCAAGGCTTTTTAATTTTGTAAAATATGTATGATGAATTATTTTAGCCAAGGGAATATCTTGGGCTGAAAATTTGTCTGTTGCTTTCCACAAAGGAATGAAGAATAATAATTAAGTGACTTATTCTTGCAGTTGACTTAAACCATTTAGGGCTATGTGATCGTCATTGCTTCAAACAGATTTTCAGTTCTCTCCGTACAGGAGGCTGAAGACTGACTGAGGCATTTCCTAGGGGGTGAACAGTTACTAGTGATAAGAATTTGTCCTGCTTACCTCTCTCACACCTCCTTTTTTTTGAGACTGTAAATACAGCTGAAAAAGCCTTTTCAGTGCTGAATTTCACTCTGAGAAGCGTAGTGAGCATAGTAGTGGAAGTTAGAAAGGTAATAGAAAAATTCCAGCACTTTTTCTCAGGTAACGTATGTTCAGTTTGTTTAAATACACTTATGTATTTCAGTATACGCTGCTGACTTTAAACAGAACCATCTCAGTTATTGTGCCACTGACTGAGTCACTCCTGGAGTCAGTGAGCATCTTTCATTGACATCAGCAAGATTTGCCTTACGCTCAGTATTGATGAATTGGAAAATGAAGATAATTTATCTTTACTGGCAACTCTGGTACTTAAATAGTGTGTTGACAGGTTACATGAATGCACGGTTGGCAAAAAAGGGAGTCAAAGCCGAACTTGGGATTATTAATAATAAAACAACGAAGGTTATTTTAATTATATAATGACATGGATAATTGTGATAATTAACATCACACTCATAACTGCATTACATTGTAAACTATGATTTTTTTGCCACTTTACCCCAGCAGCAGAAGGCAGGAAAGCAACATTTGAAGAAAGATACACGTGCTGGCAGACTTGGGGTTTATACTCTTTTATTTTTGCAATACAACAGCTGCAAAAAAAGGTGATATTTAGCAACAAGGACATAGCTTCTCTTTTTGGTGGATTAAGCTTAGTCTACTTGCTTGTCTGGGTGAGCCATGTATTTTCCCCTGTGCTTGGGAGACGTGTGTAGAACACCTTACGCATCACAGTATTCTCACATCATCTTAAACAGAAGAAGCTGTAATACTTTCCTAATTTTGTCATATTTGATTAACCTTTTCCCCAAGGTTATCAGCTTTTGTATTAAGATGTTTCCTTCAAGCTCGTCCATTCATAGACATTGACCAAGATGTACTTGTGGATACAGCTAAATGGATTGTCCGTCATCAGAAATTAAATGGAGAATTTCGTGAGCCTGGGAAAGTATTACACAGTGATCTTCAAGGAGGCACCAATAATCCAGTCACTCTCACAGCTTACGTCATGTCATCCCTCCTAGGGTTCCCAGATAAACAGGTACTAGAATTCATAAATAGAATTCATAGTTACTGGAACACTTTGTAAATTGTCATAGTACCTGACAAACACTTGGCAGTTTAAGGAAATAGGGGGCATTTGAACAGAGACACAATTTAACCTGATTTTGTTAAACTTTGTTATCTACCTTAGATAACACAAAGTTGTACTGTTAGGCCCTTCAGTTTTATGTGCCTTTGCAAAATCTAAAGGCAGTTGCTTTTCACAAGAACATTGTCATGGCTTTAGTCCAAGAACTTGCAAAGAAATTTATGGGGGGAACTACCCTTGGAGATGTTAAGTCATTCCAATTGATTTCATTGAGATTACTCATGTTCATAAAAGACAGTGCTAGATCAAAGGACTTGCCTTTCAGGTTCGTGCCTGTGACTCTGAAAGAGACCTTCAGTATTTCTTGGTTGTTGTTTGGTAGATAATAATGTTTCTGTTTCTGCACAAATTTTTCTTTTAAATTATAATATTTCAATACACCTGTTATTCACTGTACATTCTTCAATACGATCTTCATTTCCAGCATGCTTATGTCATCAAGAGTGCTACAAACTTTCTAGAAGATAAATTAGAAGAAGGCATTTCAGATAATTACACTTTGGCAGTTGTGACATGTGCATTGTCCTGGGCAAAAAGTACAAAGGCAAAGGAAGCACTGAATATGCTGAACCAGAGAGCAGAACACCAAGGTATAGCACAACTATCTTGTACAGTTGCACAGATGGATTTTTGTCAAATTTAGAAATACCTATCATATATCTACAGCCGCATATAAAATTAGAGATGAAAAGAATCCTTCTTCTGAATACAAATCTGTTTTGAGTATGATATAGAGAATAAGTTAAGGACTTCTGAGACAACCTTAATGAAAAGTGTCCATAAATGAAGGACAATTCACAACAAAGCCAGGCCTTTCAGTCTCAGTTACCGTGTTCCTGTTTGGAGTACCACAGGGCTGTTGAAGAACATGACTTGTCAGTTTTCGTGTGTTATTATGTGCGCTTGTAAAACCAACCTGGTTAAAGAGAGATGGATGAGGTTAGCTGTTCCAATGTGGGTTGGATAGATCAGGATGGCGGGGGGTGTGTGTGTGAGGGGGCCAATTAGTTAAAATCGGTATTGAAATGAAGAGTTGAAAGACTGGACTTCCTGTAAGACAATACAGAGGTCTCTTGAATTTTCTAATGGAACTCAGCATCTCGTTATGTTTAACCCCTTCTGAGTTCAGCACGACTGAATTTTGTTCCCTGTTTTGAGAGAAGAATAGACCATATGGACTATAAGCAATGGAAGTTTTTGGCTCAAAATAGTAACTGTCCTCTTGAAAAATCCAAAAGGAAATACTGTTGTAGCCTAGAAACAGAACCTCTTGTCTGTCTCTGAGTTTACTGAGTTTACTGAGGCCTTTCGGACAATCACTTTTGGGAAAGGGAGGAAGTAACTTTTTTGGAAGGCTTCACTCAAGAATGACCCTAGTGAGCAGCTGTGCTGGCTGAGGTGCCTTCTCTAGTCCTGATGAGAAAGGAGCACCCCAACAAGGAGGTGGCCTTTTCACAAATGCTCCTTTATGTGAGCACTTCGGGCTGACAACAAAAGGATCAACGTAAAGTCCACTGAAATCAATGGGATTGACTATTTGGACTCCAGCTTTTTTGTACCTAGATTCAGTCATTGCTGAGGAAGTGCTTTAGTCAGTCTATTATGTGACACACACCTAAACATTAACAGGATTTTAAGAACCTTGCAAGATCCCATATGTAAGCATTAATTAAGAGGTTTCCTGTCTTTCCCAGAAGCCCGAAGACTTCAGATTGTAGATCTGAGGTTATTACTGGTTCCTTTTGCAGGAGAATTTCGTTTCTGGATAACACCTGCTTCTGAAATTTCGGATTCCTGGCAGCCACGGTCCATTGACATTGAACTTGCAGCATATGCTCTGCTCTCGCACTTTCATCAAGACAGATTAGCAGAGGGGATCCCTATTATGAAATGGTTAAGTCAGCAAAGAAATCACCTTGGAGGATTTTCATCTACTCAGGTAATATCTTGTCTCAAGGGGCTTTGTTATACTTTTTAAATGAGTACTGTGTATTTAAAGAAAAAAAAAAAGGGAACATTTGTGGGGGTTTTTTTACATAATAATTACTGAATTTTGTTTTGTGCGAACAGCCTTGGTTACGTATAAGCTTGCATTCTTTGTGATATTGGCATCTTAAACCTGAGCTAGCAATTTTAGTATTTTGGCAAGTGTAATATAAACAGAATTAGAGGGTCACCTTGATTATATAAAATATTAATAACAAAATAAATTAAGAAGAAGAAGTGATGCCCATGGAAAAGTAATTGATCAGATTTTCTAAGCAAGTATAAATACCTGTGCTTTCTTTCTTTCCAAGGAGAGAAACCTCTTTCCATTCTTTCCATATGTGGGTCTTCAAACTCCTGAAAGGCTGTTAGCTAAGAAAGGGGAGCAGGTTTTAGAGAAACAGCCTAACCTAGTGCCTCTCTTGGCGGTTAGTCTTAACTTAATAATGTATTTTGTCCTCATTATTGCATAGGTTTTTGATTGGCTGTGAAATTTGGAAGATCTTCATTATCTCCAGGTTTCCATGTTATTGAAACCACATCTTGTAAGCTGTGCTGGCATCCAGAAAATGTATATAGTACTTTGGATTGCATTAGTTTAAACTAGCTTTTAAATTAACTACAAATGCTGATAGCAGTAAAACGTCCTATTTCATCATACTGCTTGGTATCAAGCTGTACAGGATATCCTTCATTATTTTCAAATGTTTGTAGGTATTACTCTGAGAGAAATTAGTTCTACTAAATAAAATGCAATTTAAGAGGCAGCCTGGTTCCCCTGAGGTTCTAGTATTTTCCTAATGTGTTAATTCTTGCTTATTATTTGAAGAGGGTGATTGAAGCACTAAATGAGTTGAAAAAGCTTTTCTCTGTTCTCCAGAAACCATTTTTACTTGAAAGTTTGAAAATCCAGCAGTGTACCATTTACCCCTGAGGGTCAAGTTAAGAAATTAATTTAATCCTTTTGTTCTTCCACAGTATAAATTGTTTTGATTTCAAAATTACTCTACTGTCTCTCTAGATGCGTTTATTAATTTGTGGAAATGACCCCATAGTTTTTGTTAACGTCTAAGATTGCTTTAAAAGGAATGTTTGGAGTGTTTCCATCCATGAGTTTATTACATTAGAAACTTAATATATTGTTAAGCAATAAGGAGGAAAGTAATTAGTTGCACGTGTGATGTTTTGTAAGTCAGGGTATAGTAACTCACTGCAATTTGCGTATGTGTATATGCTTACTATGAATTTGCTTTATAGTGCTTTGAATGTTTGGGCATAAAATGTATATGTTTCATATGTACAGGAATACAATTCACACAAAAATAGCATATATATGAATGTAGATTTAAAAGGTAGGGAAGAGTAGCAAATTCTGCAAAGCCTGTGTTGCTGGGCAAGGCAGACGTATGAGTCTGGCTTGAGATCCTATTCCCTATCTTTTCAGGTTGTGTATTGAAGGCAGCACTGTCATACTGAGCTGTGCACCTTGTGCTTCAGCTGTGAATGTTTCCTGGTGAGAAGCCTTGGTTATGCCTTCTGCGGACAGGGAACTGCTGGAGAGAGTCCAGCACAGAGCCACAAAGATGATTAATGGAGTGGAGCATCTCCCTTATGAGGAAAGGCTGAGGGAGCTGGGGCTCTTTAGTTTGGAGAAGAGGAGACTGAGGAGAGACCTCATTAATGTTTATAAATATATAAAGGGTGAATGTCACGAGGATGGAGCCAGGCTCTTCGCGGTGACAACCAATGACAGGAGAAGGGGCAATGGGTACAAACTGGAACACAGGAGATTCCACTTAAATATGAGAAGAAACTTCTTCACAGTCAGGGTGACGGAACACTGGAACAGGCTGCCCAGGGAGGTTGTGGAGTCTCCTTCTCTGGAGACATTCAAAACCCGCCTGGACGCCTTCCTGTGTAACCTCACCTAGGTGTTCCCGCTCCGGCAGGGGGATTGGACTAGATGATCTTTTGAGGTCCCTTCCAATCCCTAACATTCTGTGATTCTGTGTTAGAGCATGCCAAGGGGAACGTTTATCTTCTCTATAGGTGGTTCTTTGCCCTCTTGTTTTTCACCTGTGTTTCTGAGAGTCATTTGAGGTGAGGATGTGGAAGAACTCTGAAGTCAGATAGCATTTCTAGACATCCTGAACTCTCTCTGAATTTAGGGTGAGAAATAAAATCGTAAGGACTTGTTAAGGTGCTTCAAGGTATTCCTTGGTTTCTACAACTTAGGTAAAGGCAGGCGTATTTCTGCTTTCATATTGTTAAAATAAATTCTCCAGCAAGATTTTATAGCTCCTTAGGTTTATAAGATTGATTAGGTATATACATGTGATAGATCACTGTAGTTTCATTCACTTCAATGTGAAAGAAGTTTCGTAAGTCTGGGCTTCTAAGGTGCAGATCTTCATCAGAAATGGACCTGTGAGTAGTCTGAGTAAGGGCAGAATCATTCAGGTGCTTTGTCACTGTCTTCTGCAAAGGCGTAATTGAAGACATTCTTTCAGGCTAACTATTGGCCTCCTACTGGAAAAGTCTGCCACCAACTCCACACTATTAAATCTTCTTGTAGCCCATTAGTTGCATCTCTTCTATCACCCCATGTAAAGCACTGGATGTGGGGTCCCAGCTGTAGTGGTTCACCATACCGGCAACTTTGGCATTGTTGCTAATCAGCTGATCTTTCTGGGTTGTAAGAAATCAGTGAAGCAGGTCATCTCATAGAAGGACGAGGCAGGGGAAGGAGAGTGGTTTCTAATAATTTAGAGTGAATAGGTGGTACATGCTGGTACCTTAAGGTGGGGCACAGTCACCATGTTAATGAGCTTCTGTTACATTAGAATTTTGTTAGCAGAAGTGATCTGAGAAGGAATAAAACATCTCTGTATGCTGAGTCTGCAAGGCTGATTCCTTCACTGTCACTGGTTCAAAATATGTGCAAACTACATGAACAGCAAAAATTCCTGAGAAGCATTAGAGAGATATAACTGATGACTGCTTTTTTTCCCAGAAAATAGTGGATGTTAAAATTCTCATTCACTAAACTGTGCTGGACCAAATGTTCAGAAACTGCCTCTTGTGTTCAAAATCTTGAAAGCTAAGCCTGCAGTCATACGCAAAGATAAACAAAAGACAGTTTTAAGTACATATATGATAATGTGCTTATAAGCATATTCTGCAATGATTAAACAATTGCACAAAACCTTTTCATCAAATATAGAGTATAAAAACTTTCTTTTAATAAATGTTAATAATTTTTCAGACTTCTGCTTTGGTGATCAAGGTACCTTGAATAACTCCTGTGAAGTACTGGATATTTAATGCATGATCACTAAATAAATCTTGAAAGTAGCAGTATCATTACTTTCCTCATTGGCTTTCTCTTCACTGTCTGTGTGGTGGGTGATTCTGACTGTTGTGTCTACGGGCATGTCAGGTCTTCCACATACCTGGCACAAGAGGAAGATTCCTTAGCTGGCTCCCATCTCATTCTCCATTGCATGTCATAGCATAATAGCTGACTTGTTGTCCTGTGTTGCCATCCCTCGCCTGTGCTGGGATCCTTCATGCCACTGGAATCCCAATGGAGATGTGGAAGTGGCTGCATGAAGACTCCGGTATAATCAACAAATGAGACAATGCAGGGACCGTGAGCTCCCCAGGGCATGGTCAATACACAGGCAGTTCACTGCACAGGCTGCTTCTGTTTAATGCAGAAGGATTTGTTTCTCTCAACAGGACACGGTGGTGGCTCTGCAAGCCTTGAGTCTATTTGCAACTCTCACTACTGCAAGCAAAACAGAAATGGATGTAACAGTGACAGCACCTTATTTGAAAACACCAGAAACATTTTCAATTGATACTCAGAACCGTTTTCTGCTTCAGACCAAAGAGGTACTGTAGAAAATGAGCAATACTTTTGTAAATTACTGGAAATATTGAAAGTACTTTGAAAATACAGTTTTGCTCATCTTTCTTTCAGATTGCCCCTGCACAACCAATGACAATTACAGTAGCAGCCAAGGGGACAGGATTTGCTGTCTTTCAGGTATGCAGTGCAGTTATTCTTGCTAAAGATATGCTCTCTATAAGGACTAGACTGCTAGTCTCCTTCTAGTCATACTTGGAAAAACTGAACTTAGGCTGCCTTTAGTTGTCTTGAAGTTTTATGCCAAGTCAGATTCCATCTCAAGTTCCTTCCAGCCTGACCTTCACTTCAGTGTTCTTATGCATCTGGGAAACAAAAAAGCATCGTGATGGTTGGTAAATATGCTTTTGGATAAAAGGCTTTTACAAAGAAACCTTTCCAGCTGTCTATCAGCAGTGAACAGCAGCTAGAGATATACCTCATTAATTTGGCACCAGTCTGCAAAACCCACAGTGCCACAAATCATTACCCGTGTCTATTAATTCCCAGAAGCGCAAATTAAGTTTACAGCAAAGTTCAAAAGTTTCAGAGGATAATTTAGATTCAGACCCTCAGGCCAAGATAGGAATGAACATCTCAGCAGGACTGCGTTCACACGTCTGTGATTTCAGTGGGTGTGTGTATGTGGAATGCAACGAAGTGGGACTCCAGAACAGTTAAGACTACTTAACCTTAATCATTGTTGAGAAATACTCCCTGATATTGAGTCAACTAATTTGTCAGGCGAGCTGATCAGAAACTTTTCAGCAATTTATTTCTTGCTGGAAGACACTGATTTGTTGAAATGAATGCCTTTTTTGGAAGCACATTGGTTTCAATTACATTTTCGCCAGCAGGAAAATTTCACATCCAAACCAGCATGTCTGGTGAAGACTGAGCAGAAGTCTTCCACCCAGAATAGCCAGTAGTTGACTCCATGGTTAAAGGGCTCCTTGGGAGTGCATAGCACCATGGTTTAAGTTCCTGGTTTGTTGTACGAACATGCAAATGTGCTCCCAAATAACTGGTGTTCAATACCAACACCAGATGATCTTCATTTCGGTCACTGTGCTGTTGCCTTTTTTCCTGCAGCTTTGAGTCATAGATGCTGTGACTTGATTAAAAATATTGTACTTAATACATTGGAGTAACTTCTCCAAACCCTTTTCTTTGCTAGGATCAGTTATTTACTTTTGCTTCCTTTGGCAGGTGTGGTGTTCTAAAAGAAAGAGCACCGATACCATTTGAATGAGATTTCTCTTTTTCCCAGACAAAAGCTAGACCTGGGTTGCATTTAATAAATCAGATAGCATATGACATTGCGATCACATTTCTTCAGCTGGGTTTCATTGTCTTAGACCCGCCAAAGTATAGTGGTGAGATTCACTGTTCTGGGATTTGTCTTTCCAGCCAAATGTAGCATGTCAAAACAGTAATTCATTTAAATATCCCAAAACACAAGATTCGGTCCATTAATGGAAAAGGTTGCTTTCCCAACAGAATGGATTCTTAGAAAAAAAACCCTTTTTTTTTCTTTTTTGTGGAATCTCACTGTCTGTGTGTACGACTTGGCAGTGCACTCGATCTTGACCCCGCAGGATCTGATAAAATGTATTTATTTTGGAAAGTATAATTGCAAAAGCAGACGTTTACTTGCAGTTTTGTGGTCCTGCTGTCAACAAAGTCTCCTAGCTCATCCCTTCATTATGTGGGCACATACTATGGGTGACCTAAGACACTGACTCTGCAAGCGGGAAGAGAGGATGGTTGTAGGGCTAGGGTATATGAAAGACAATCTCTAGAGACAGGAGCTGAAGAAGTGATCTTCCCTAGGTGGCCTGCTGAAAGTCTTGGAAGAAACACCTCTCTGCTGTCTGGAACCACTGTAAACTGGGCTTGGCAAACGCCTCAATAATTTAGTGTGCTTGATGCCTTCTGGAAGGAAAGACAATGCCACTGAAATCCAGGACTAGCAATGAGGAGAGGGTGGGCAGACTCAAAGAGGGCGGGTATGAGCAGAGTGGATAGGTGAATAAGATCTCCTTGATTTCCTGATCACGTATAGAGAAGGACCAAGGAAAAACCTGAGAATCACCTGTTACTTGTTACTGAAAAGCACTGACAATTTTTTTCTCTTGGTGTATTTTTACTAGACTTAGGCAAGAGACTGGATGTTATTCAGTATGATAGTACTGAAAAAGGTCCACTGTGAGATGCACACGTATTAATATTTCTCCATTCCGGTTTGAGTGGATACTAAGCAGTCAAAAAAAGACAGAAAAATGTTGCAGATGATTTCATTGAATTCGTGCCCTCAATCAAACACATTTGTGCTGCTAGTTGAAAAACAAAAAGGACAGGGAAAGAGACACTGATTAGGACATTATAAATGAGTCAAGTTTTCTGAAACGTAGTGCAGCTGATTGGGTCAGAAACTAGTACAAGCATCTCCCTCATGCAGAAAATTAGCTTTTAGTTTTCTCTTCTTGGGCCTTTCACAAGGACTGGTTGCAGTATGACAAGACTGGACCAGTTCTGCCTTTAGCTTTGGCAGCTGCTTCTTAAAAGGGTTAAGAAGAAACGCAGTTCCTCATTTTGTTGATTTAATACTACTTTTTGTATAATAGCCTTCTGTCCCCAAAGTAAGAGCGTATAAAGGAGGAGGCTTTAACTAAACTGTGTTGTGAAAAATTTTTCCTTCATTGTCATGAGAAATCAGGAAAGGAAAGTCAGATCATAACAGCAATAACTCATTCCATGAAAATACATGATTGACCTGTTCTGTATGTGGTTTCAGACATCCTGCACTGGCAGTAAATTCCCATTCATTAGCTTTTTCTGGCAAAAGTTAAAACAGCTTTGTTTCTGTGATGACAGATCATTGAGGCACTGCCAGGTTGTCTTTACCAAACATTCTGCATGCCTTTAACTGGCAGGCTTTCTAGATTGGCTTCATCCTTGGTACTGCCTTCTCCTGCAGAGCAATTGTACAAGATAAATCTTCACTCTTGCACCACAGTTGTCCTTAGCGCCTGTAAAGATTTGGCTCTGTACTCATACAGCCTGCTAAATTCAGCAATGCAGGGCAGGGCAATGGGAATTGTGTGCGTAGATTGAAAGAAGGAGCATGACTTTCCTATCAAGGAGTGAGAGACGTAGCAGCAAAAAGCAAAAATCAGAAATTCAAGACTCCTCTGTTTGCACAGACTTGCTAACCTATAACTGACTTGCTAGCCAATAACTTGGACAACCTCCTGTCATACCTTTAAATTTGGACTGACAGGTTTCCATTTGCTGCCAGAAACTGTTGTAAAGGGACTATGGTTTTCCAGAAGCACTCTTCATTCCCTTTTCCTTAGCCGAGCAAAGTGCATGTTTAGGTCTTGCAAGGGCAGCTGTTTGAGCCACTTTCTGATTATTTTTCTACCAAAATCAAAGAAGATTCCCTCTCAGCCCTGCCATTTATTTTATCTTGATGACTAAAGGAACAGAAAATGATTGTCAGTTTGTGTATGAAAACTGTATGCAAACTTGCTGTTCTGTTGTCAGTGAAAATCACTACTTATAGTAAATATTTTCTTAGTTTCCCGTATTTGATTTTGTCATTCTAGGGTTTTGAAAGCTGAGCTCTCCTATTCATCTCACTGAGGTGCTGAGTCAGCAACCCAGTCTCTTGTCCTGTCTCAGAGGTGATGTCGCGTTTGTGCCACAGCAAACTGGTGCTGTAGTTACCATCAATACCACGTTGGGTGTTAATCAGTCTGAAGCACCTTAGAATGGTTTCTCAAAGTTAATTTCATTTTGTTGTGTTTTATTTGGTATAAGTACCTGAGTATGCTAGAGCAGATGTGCCAGGCCAACTTATATTATTCACTGTCCCATATCCCATAGTGGCCAGTAGAGAGATGATGAGCAATGAAGGCTACTAAATCAGGGCAAGCAGGAAGTGATATTTCACTCTTCTGCCCTTCACCAATTTATAACACAGGGCCTTCCCAATCCACAGGTCATCTCTGTGTGCTCTCTCTGGCTTGGTAGATATTTTCTTGATTTTTTTTCTTCCATAAATATGTATCTTTTAAAATATTTTTAAACTTTTAACAACCACAGCTTCTTGCAGCAAGTAGTTCTGCAGTTAATGGTGTGTTGCACAAAGAAGTGCTGCCTCTTTCTCCTCTTGAATCTGTTCCCATAGTTCTTGTATTTGGAGAGAAGGCGTAAGAGGAACTGTGTTGGATCAGAGCAAAGTTCAGTCTATTCCAGTGTTCTGTTTTCCCCAACAGCCAAAGGTGGATGCTCAGGAGAGAGTATATGAATATAAATACATGTAATATATTATCTGACTGTCTTCCACCTTTTACCATGTATTCAAGACCTTCAGCTGGAGATAGTTTCTGTGGGCTTAGAAAATTTTTTGTTCCATGAAGTTGTCTATTTTGCCCTTGAATGCTTATACCGTTTAGTATCTGCAGCATTTTGTGGGAAAGAATGCCACAGTTTAATTTTGCATTGCATGAAAAACTGTTTCCTATTCATCTTTCCCCTGCAACTCATTATTCTGTAGGCTTTTACTGTGTCCTTCTTCCAACTTACATGTTTATGGCTGAATTTTCATCTATTTTACAATTTCTTAAATGATAGACCTGGTAGTAACCAGTTCAAACCCCATTATTGTGTACATAAATATTCTTTCAATCTGCAATGCTTTGCAGTAATCCAAGTCTTTGTTACCTCAAATAAATTAGTATAATCAGCAAATATTATCATATTGGGATTAACTTTGTTTCCTACATCATGTATGGATATGTCTAATAGTGGTGACTCAGCACAGATTCCTTCAGGACTCCACTCCTTTCATGTCTGAACATTAATTCCCACCATCTCTTACTGTCTTTTAACAGCCCTTTATCCCTTGGCAGATTCTTTTGTTCCAATACCTTTGGCTAGTTATCTTCCCAGCCAGCTAGATGCCAATTTAACATCCAGATAGCTTATACTAGACAAAGCTCTGTTGTCCATGTTTTTTCATTTGATTCAGGTAGCTGGTGGGTTTATAGCAACAGCCTATTCTCCAATATGTCATATATACTATTTTTTCCACTAATTTGACTCTTTATTATTATAGTTTTGACTGTGTTTTCTGGTACAGATACCCAGTTTACTTGATATCCACAGTTTTCTAGACCTCCAGTACTCTTTTAAAAATTGTTGTCACAAATGTCATCCTTCAGTCTGGTACCAAGGCAGTTTTAAAGAAACAGTGCAGGTAATGATTTAGCTGCTTATTTACCTCATCAAATTCAATTCTGTAGGCAGTACAGCCTGATTTTTCTACTGCCTAATTTTCCGTTGTGGCTGATAACGTGAGAGTACTCATTGGTTGCTCAATTCCAGCTCCAGTATTTCTGCTTTGGCTGTTGGCATTGGTAATTTTACGGGATATTGAAATGATCAGGCTATCTTCTAATTATTCAGACCTCTTTTAAGGGATTCTGGTGTTACCACTCTCCTACCACTGTTTCAAGCATCTTAGACATGTTTACACCAGAAGAATTGGAAACTCTTCAGTCTGTTCCTAATGGATGATCTTATTAATGTCAGTGTCCTGCACTGGCCACCCTGTCATGTTTCCTTACCTTGGTTCTCTCAGCAGAGCTGGGCAGTTGTTGAGCAGAAGGGGCGAGAGCTCTGTCCTGCAGGCAGACTGAAGGCTGTAGGTTTGTCTTTGCACAGATGAACCAGATAATGAAACTGCTTACTTGACTGCAAGACAACTGTGTTGTCCTGAGCTTGGAGTAACATATTATTCCTCATCTGGTTTCAGCGTATGAATGCTGTGACATGAAGACTGAAGATAAAGTCTGTACATACACTATATATTTGCTTGTGCTCTGCTTTCATATTCAGCCTGTCTCTTTTAACACAGTGAGTGTCAGTCTCTGAAGTTTGCCCTTGTTCATCCCATTTCATGCTGTCAGGAAGTAGCTGCACACACGATAAACTAGCAGACAACAACCAGGGAGAAAATTGCTGGTTGTCCTAGAGCTTCCTTGTGTTTGCCTCAGTTGTGTCCTGCTAATTGCACTGGTTCTGCTGCGTTTCAGACTGTTCAGAAAGGATATTTCTTTCAGAGAATTCCTATGAATCTCATGTGTGCAGCTGTCAGATACAAGGCTGTCTCATGTGAGCACTCCTCTGGTGTTATACTTTTAGAAACTTAGTGTTTTAACCACACAGATTTACTTTACATATGTCATCTAATGTCTCTACTTGCAATCCACAGCTCAATGTTATTTACAACACAAAACACACTGATCAGAGGCTCAGATCTGTCCGAAAACAAGAAGCCTTTGACTTGAATGTTGATGTAAAGGATGACAAAGATGATAAAAACCATCTGACCTTGAATGTGTGCACAAGGTAGGTAATTCAATTGGAATATCTCATAGACGTCTTTGTCTATACAGCTTTTAAATTATTTTAAATGAGCCAAGTTATCCATTTGTTTGGATGGATTTACTAATGTGTGACATATAAATGTATAACTAAAGAAAATAAAAGAAGTGTGACCAGCAGGTAGAGGGAGGTGATTTTCCTCCTCTGTTCTGATCTCGTGGGACCCCACCTGGAGTCCTGTGTTCAGCTCTGGGGCCCCCAACATAAGAACAACAAGGACCTGTTGGAGCAAGTCCAGAGAAGGGACATGAAGATGATCAGAGGGCTGGAACACCTCTGCTATGAAGACATGCTGAGAGAGTTGGAGTTGTTCAGCCTGGAGAAGAGAAGGCTCTGGGCACACCTTATAGCAGCCTTCCAGTACCTAGAAGGAACCTACAAGAAAGCTGGAGAAGGACTTTTTGCATGTAGTGATAGGACAAGGGGTAATGGCTTTAAACTGAAAGAGGGGAGATTTAGATTAGATAGAAGGATGAAATTCTTCACCATGAGAGTGATGAAGTGCTGGAACAGCTTGCCCAGAGGAGTGGTGGCTGCCCCATCCCTGGCAGTGTTCAAGGCCAGGTTGGATGGGGCTTTGGTCTAGTGGAAGGTGGTTGGAACTAGATGATCTTTAAGGTCCCTTCTAACCCAAACCATTATATGATTCTATGAATTACTTTGTGAAAATGGCAGTAGTTAAACTAAGAAGCAGTTAATAAGTCAATAAATAGAGTGATATATCTTTTGTTCAAAATTGTTGCTAGCCAAATGATATTTTTTACTGGTATGCATAAAGATGGTGGTACCCTAAATGTTAGAGGGTACATGGAAGTGTTCGAAATGCAAGAAAAAAATCAAAGGCTTCTTTAGTGTGTTTCTTGTTTCTCAGTTTGTTCAGTATGCTCTTCTTATTGTAGTTAAACAACAGTGCATATTTCACAGAAAACCCTATAGGACATTGTATTTCTATATGTTTTTAATCTTCTATCCTCTATCTTCTGTTTTCTTCTTGTGACATTATAATGAGCTCCTTATAAATGCAAGATTTGCAAAGTACCACGTGATCCACTGTGATTACTCTTTCATTGCTTTCCTCCACATTCTCTTTTTGTTATTTATTTAAACACCGTATACCTAGAACTATTTTTATGCTCTGCCTGCCACAAGGGATCTGTGACTGGAGATTGGTCCTCTAGGTGACACCGTCATACAAATAATCAGCTATAGTGAATATGATTTCAGTACACAAAGGATTGATTTAATTTGGGAAACAGCCAGCAAGCACAAAGCCGAGCCCTGTTTTTATGTGTTTCTGGTAACCAATTCAGTGATACAGATGGTGGGCAGGGACACTAGAATACATGTGAGCTCTTGAAATAGAATGGGCTTGCTCTCTTTTAAAGTTTTCTATGAAGTGTCAACAGCTTTCTAAAGTCTAGCACAAACTCCTGACATATAAAGGGCTTATATGATGAGTCTGGGATAGGTCTTGGCTGAGCATTCTGATTTTCCAACTGAGACCTTTGGCTCAGGAATACAGGCAGGAAGGGTTCCATCTCTGGGAAAGCTCTAGGGTGATGATGTTTTACTTGCAAAGTGTTCACAGGATAGGGGAAAATCTAGTGGCATTATAAAACTGCCACAGGAGAATATTTGGAACATTAAGATACATCAACTCTTGTCATGGAAAGTGAACTGGTATAAGTTCTTGTAAGTCTATGTTTCTGTTGTTTAGGCTGAGACTTCATCTCTGCTTGCTTGGCTTAATAAGCTAGTCATCCTATTCTTTTTCCCCTATATATTTTACAGAATATATGCATTATCTGTATTCGATTCCTGAATTAGTTTAAACGGTCTACTTACAATCTTTACAACAGGATGTGGCTTTCTGGTAGAGAAAGCCAAGTAGGCAAATACAGAAGGACTGCTGAAATCTCAAGCAGTTTAGCTAGCTGTGAATATGAATAGCCAGGTAACAGAAGATGAAGATTTGCATTTTTTTTCTTATCTAATGTTCAGAATATTCTTCCTTCTTTCAATCAGCTTGATAGTGATTTGCCATGGTCATCTCAACTGGGTATCATTTATGATGCTGGAGCAGATGATGTCTCATTCAAATTGTACCGATTCTTGGTTAGAGGAGCCAAGTCACTGTCTGGGAAGCAAATATCCAGGGGTGCCAGTTTCTTCTCTGGTCAGTCTTGTGGCCTGCAAACCATTTTCAGGCATGGGAAACTGATTGCTGATGCTCACTTTCTTGTTTACACTTTCTGCCTATCCTAGCTTGGTGTTGATTTCTCCTCTTTGCATCATCTATGAGAGGGTCTCACACAGATCTCATACTGCTGAAGAGCTGAAACATAAAATTCAGCTCAGAACATTCTCAGTTCTCTTCAGGTACAGGTTGCATCTTCTCTTTCTTTCTTTTCTTTCTGTCTGTCGTGGTTTAACCCGAGGTAGCAATATAACCACGATAGCTGCTCATTCAGTCCCCTCCCAAGCCCCCAAATAGGGTAAAGAATCAAAAGGGAAGGGAGAAACCTGCATTGAGATAGACACAGTTTAATAGTAAATATATGTATAAAATAGCAATAGAATATAAAATAAAAGATACTCAATGCAATTCCTCATGAACTCCATCCGCACTGAGCAACCAGTCCCAGGCAGCAGCACCAAAGCTGATCCTGGAGACAGAAAAGAGGAAAAAGGCAGAAAGGCCCAGAGGCCTCTGCAAAATGGCAGGATGGCAAAAAGCTGAACTAATGGAAGTCCTGCACAGAACTCCCCTGCACCATCCTGGCTCTGACAAAGAGAGGGAAGAAGCAAGGGAGACAGACCAGAAGATCACGACTGCCCTTAAATAAGAAGTATGATGCTAATGGGATGGAATACTCTTATTGATCAGTCTGGATGTCAGTCAAGCTCTGTTCCATCCATGCCCCCCTTCCTCGATGCCTCACACCTGTGGGCAGAGCACTCGGAGTGTCCTTGGCCCTCAGACCAGAGCAATTTAAAACATTAACTCTGTCCTGGGGTGTTATCTTCTTGTTATCAAACTAAGTCCAAATAATGACTGTGCTACCTATGAAAAAGAAAGGTTTCTAACTGCATGAAGAAAATTAACTCATTTTCAGTCAAACCACCACACTGTCTTTCTGTCTGTCTGTCTTTCTGTCTTTCTTTCTCTCTTTCTGTCTTTCTTTCTCTCTTTCTGTCTTTCTCACTTTCTGTCTTTCTCTCTTTCTGTCTTTCTCTTACTGGTCATTCTTCTTGCATGGTGATTTCATTTTCTTTTTTTAAGAGATCACGGAGTTGGAGAGACAATACCAGGAACCACCCCCAAGACTGTCTCTCTTCTTTGTAAAAAGAGCCAGATCCTCACAACTTCTAGGGATATATCTTATTCACTTCTTGACAACACCGAGCTGGTTTGGTTGCCTCTTGGTATTTTGGTAGCACCCTAGGCTGGCTAGACATCTTGGCTATTTTCTTCCCCTCTTATTGGTAATTATGCAGAAATAATTACATCCAGTTCCAATTCAGTTATTTGTTTTCAATAGCAGCTACTTTGGCACAGCAAATCATTCAACAGATGGTTTCATTTTTTTCTAATCTCATGAGCCAACTGAAGTCAGCAATTGTGCTATATTTCTTTCAAAGTCATATCTGCGTTCAGTCAGCCATGCTGCCTGGCTTCACAGCGTTGCTTTGAAAGCAAGTCTTCCCTTCTTTTAAACCATCCAGCTCTACAAATAAATAGTTTTATTCAATTACTTTCAACTACTGTCAGACATTCAAAATGAGGATTGGGGAGACTTCTGTTCTAGTACAACAATCATTTACCCTCTATGCCAAGATGAGGGGAAACCTCTTCTGCCACCTACTTTATTTAAAGCAAAACAATCTTTTGCAGGTCATTTAAGATTCACTTGTAGCACAGAACACCATAAATATGTTTTGATAGTTCTGTTGTGCACCATAGTATGTAAAGCTTGCTCAACAGAGCAAAGCTTTCTAGTCAAGCATCTGATTCTCGTATTGGAAGATGTAATAATAAGCATTATTTAGGAAAAAAACCAAGAAACTCAACTTATTAAATCTTTTTCCAAAACTAGATGAATAACATGGCTATGCATTTTAAAACTAGAGCTTTGAGAAATAATCTAATGATTATTTTGTTAATGGAACTGTCAATTTCTGTGAAGGAAATATGAAAAGATTTGGGAGACTTTTTTGGTGTATACCTTTATCTTGGCCCCAAAAATGAATAAAAGCAAAACAATGCATCCATCAGAGGAAACATGTATATTTTAGTTGAAGAGTTCCTACAGAGCTTTCTTAATTGTTTTGAAACACGTGTTTAATTGCAATATTTCCTGCATATTTGTGATCTACACCTGCACTTATAGATTGAAATGATCATGCAGAATAATAGAGAAATCAATTATTATCTCTTTACTGTTATAAATTTTCTTATCAGCATTTTGTTCCATTTGTTTCTTAAGTATTCTGAAGCATTATTGTTTCCATAGTTGGGATTTAATGATCAAACAGTTTCTTTGGAGAGTGGACTACTGTATTTCTAGTAAAAGTTTTTTTGTCTCTGTGTTTTGAAAAGGTACTTGGGTTCTGGCACAGCTCCCAGTAGTGGTATGGTCCTCATGGAGGTTGGCTTACTCAGTGGTTTCTCAGTGTCTCCAGATTTCATTCCATTAGACAACACAGTTAAGAAGATGGAAAAGGACAATGGAAAAGTCAACCTATACTTAGACTCTGTAAGTTGAAAATAACAAAGAAATGTGTTTGTAGTGATGTTAATCTTGACTCTGCCATTGTTTGGTTTAAATTTGGAAAGACATTATGATTGTATTATTTGGGGAAATCAACATCTGCTATTCACATTGAATTAATAGTTCCACTGTTTTTTTAGTGAGAGTGATTGGATAGGTACAACTCAGTCATATTTGTAATGAGTTTCTAGATTAAGCCTCTTAAAAATCATATATAAGAAGGCAGAGATTTCAAGAAGTCTGTAATTTGGCCAAAATGACTACAAATGAGATAATCATCTTTATATGCATGCCGACTCCAAGTCTTTAGAAATGAAGCAGACTACCACTGAGCTAGAAGCCCTTAACTTCTTCCATGAAACCACTTTCACCCAGATTCTCAGGATGTTTCTCCTCTGTTTTTCTAGCTAAATGAAACACAGGTTTGTGTGGATATTCCGGCTGTGAGAGACTTTAAAGTGGCAAATATCCAAGACGCTTCAGTGACTATATTGGATTACTATGAACCTCGTAAGTGTCAGTCATTCCAAATGGATTTTAGAGATTCAGAAGTTTAAAAAGAAGCTTATTTTCATGGAAATAGGACAAATGTCAGCGAAGAAAAACCCACCTTGCACTGAAATTTATTTTTTTTCATTGAACTACAGCATTTTTGACATTGACATGCCAGAATTTCTAACCAATGGTAGTATTTTTCCATATACACGTTTACTGTCCTAATGGGTTGGTTCCTCAGCTGGTGTGAATTGCCATAACATAATTGTCAGCTGGTATAAATTGGCTTCGATCTGGACCAATGTGTTCCCAGAACTATCAAAATGAAGCAGGAACTTCACTGTGGTTCATTTACCAAGTTAATGATTATGTTTCAAGTAGATTTTCCATCTGCTTATTTTTTAAACTATAGAGTTCTTTACTGGAGAAAATGCTAGTGTTTTGATTTCTGTAGTTCTGTAAAAATGATGTAGATGGGAAAAACAGCTTCAAAGTTTATTATTATTATTATTATTATTATTATTATTATTATTATTATTATTATTATTATTATTATTATTATTATTATTATTATTATTATTATTAAATTTTTTTTTAATACATATAGAGTATGTTTTGGAGAAAGGCAGCAACGTACAAAGCTTTTGGGCAAAATTAAAAGCAAAGAAAGATTACAAGCTGCTGAAGAAGATACTAGAGAGATTTTGTTACACCAGCCAGCTGAAACATTATTAAAGATTTGGGCTTGTTTTGAGATAAGGCATAACAATGCTGTATAGGCAATTTTCTTCATGTTGGTTTGTTTTAGCACAAGAGAGAAGACAATCAAATGTGCTATGAGGTGTACTTAGCCTACATGAAGATCACATTTATTCTATGTAGGCTGAAATGTTTGTTCAATCGCAGTTTAAGCTAAAATAGAAAATTAGCAGATTTAACTAAACTGTCTGTTAAACTCAAGCATGTTTTAAGTCCTAGTGGCTTAACAAATTAGAGCAAGTTTTATTTGAGACAAACATATAACACTTAGAATCTATTGCAAAATGAATTTCCACATGCTTCAATGACTACAAGAAGAGCTCAGGACCTATTTTTTTGTAAGAATGCTGTTAGATACGCTAACAAATATTGAAAAGACATATAAATGCACATGTGTAAATACTTTTACTCTGTTTAAACAAATTTAGTGTCTATAAATTCTGAAAGAATGCATCAATATTAATTTAAAGGTATGAATTAATATCCTTAAAGACTAAAATGTAAATGATATAATCAGGGCTGCAATAGAAGTCTTTAACTTTAAGAAAAAAGATTGCTTCAAATGTTATTTTACAAGACACCATTCCTATTATCATGTAGCATAAACATATTATTGGTCAACATATACACATATGTCATGATTCTGAGTTGTTCTGAGAAAACTTCTTCCTAATAAAGGAACATGCTTTTATTTTAATCTATTATTTTCCATCACTCTCAAGCTGCAGATGTATATTTTATGTGATGGTGACGGTCAGAATCCTGTCATACTCAGAGCTGGACATCTTAGGAGTCCTCATGCTCTGGCATTTATCAAAAAAACTGCGTCTATGTGGCAGATACCACAACTGGCATAGGTGGAAGAGCTGGCTTGGATGCCAATAGCAGTGCCAGCAAGGAGATCTGCCAGGGTTAATATTAATATATGCAGCTCCTCAACACATTCAAATGACTGCTGCTTCTCTTACCTGACTTGGTTCAGAGCTAGTTGGGTGTCACTGTTGGGTAAGCATTTTGGCCAGTAAAGATGTGTCTTTTATTTTATTTTTTAAAATATCTTGAGACTCAAAAAGAAACTGAATATAATTTCAGTTAAAAATACTACTAATAAAAAAAGAAATTGCAGTGTCCCTGGTTGTAATGAAAACCTTCAAACCAAAAACCCCACTATGGGAGTGAAACTTTGCAAAAGCTTGTTCTGTAATTACCATGCATTGATGTTTTTGAAATGAATATGATTTTCCAGATTTCTAGTCCATTTGGCTCTGTAGCAACCCTTCAGGGAATGGGGGAACAAAATACAGGAGCAGGAGCTAGGTGAGGTGGGCAGTCCCAGATTCAGAAACCTGAAGCTCCCAGGCAAAATATTGAGAAAGCATCAGTTATGAGAGACCCAGCTCTTAAATGTCATAGCCAGTAACCTGCCAGTTAAAAATCCCAATTCCTTTGTCATGGGAGTTGGTCTGTACGTAGAGGCAAGGTTCCTTTTAAAGTATTTGATGAAGGTTTGTGAACAGATTGAGTCCAACAGCTGAGATCGAGTCCTTGAAAGTGTGCCTTTCACCAAGCATTTTCCTGAATGTACTGAAAAGATTTTGATGTTTTGGGAGAAGAACAAAGATTAATGCCTAGGCTTAAACACCCACTCTGTGAAGTATTTTGCAGAATGTGATGAGGTCTGTATCAGAGCTTAGTGCGTCCTTTAAAAATGCTTTTTGTGAAGCTAATTTGTTGGTCACTTCTCAGAAGTTCATTAGCTAATGTGAACTAACCTTTCTGAACAGGGAGAAGAGCAGTGAGAAGCTACAATTCAGAAGTAATGCAAAGTATAACCCCTTGTGACTTCTGTGAAAGCGATTGCAGTCTTTGCCACCGAGATGGTTCTCCAGCCTTGCTCCAGCACTCTTCGTTGGCCTCCTTGTTCTGTGTGCTGTTTGTCCTTCACGTAAACTTGCTGTGTGGTTGGGTGCTGTAAAAGGAAACAGATTATGGTTCCCATCTAAGGTTTCCATAAGTTATCCAAAGAAAATTTTATGTTCAGATACCAGCCTGTCTTTAGTGATTACAGTGACCAAACTCCTGCTGTGTTCAGGGAGAGCTGGGCTGGCCCATATGGTACATTTCTGGCTGTGCCAGAAAACTTCTTTAAGTGTCTGCTGGAAAAACTTTCCAAGTGTTCGTTTCATACTGAAGTTATTTTCTGAAGAAGCACAGACTTACTGAGAAAGCAGTGTGAGAAAATAGAAACCTAGCTCCACATTCCCACTGCCTTTCTACCCCAGCTTTCAATTGTTGTTGGTTTTTAGGGATGTGTGTTAGTTTAACTTGCTTTTCTGAAAAACTCTCTGCTTCTCCATAGGGGTGTTGGTAAGCAGAGCGCTGGGAGCTTGGTATCAGGGCTCGCTTTGTTCTGTTCTGCAGACATGACACTTAACATTAATATTGAATTTCACTGTATGCTCTCATGGGGAATAACATGAAAAATAAAAGGAGCTGGCTTCAGAGCAGATCCAAGAGCCAAAAAGTGCTGTATTCACAAACTGCTGAACACTCCAGAAAATTGTCGATCTTTTTTTATCATTACAGAGAAGCTACGTGGATTTTTTGCCAATTCATAAGCTAATCATGTTTGAAAATGAGGCCTCAGGATGTTCTCATGTGTTTTACTCTGAAAGGCTTTTACTGTAAATGTATCAAAGATGGAATCTATGTTTAAGACTTCGTTTTTCCAGGGTTATTCAGAAACAAACCTAATTCTCTTTCCACGGTAGAATGCTGATGTCCACTGGCATATTTGTGGCCAGCAGGATGAAGGTTGCATCGATCCTTTTCTGGTGTTTGGAAGTCTTCTAGAAACGTCACTCTGGGGCATCATTTATGTCTTGTGCTTCCAGTGTTGCCTCATCAATGATTTAAGTGGCATAGCCCTAAAGAGCTGTTTCCCGTTCCCTGTGCCGTGTCAGCTGCTTGGCCCTGGATGCCATCGCTACATGAAACTCCTGCTGTTGGTTGATGGGAGAGGCTTTTAGGAGGTATGGGCTGCACATGCGTTCAGTCCAGCAAAAAAATGGACATGCTTGCTTAACTTTAAGCACATCCGTGTGTGCATAAGTGCTTTGCTGAAGTGGGATGGAGGAGAGAGGCGGTGAAGAGCAGCAGGCACTTTTACACCCAAACCTGCTCTTTGCACATGGGGAGAATTACAGGTCTCTATGAATGTGGAAACGTGTGAGCTTGGGAGCTCTTCCCTCCTGAGTGTATGAACATCTTCCCTGTCTGGCAGATGATTTATTCTTCTTGAACACTGCCTGTGATATCTAATGCTTACTTCTTTTTGATAAGGAAGCCAAGCTGATAACATTCCTAGTTACTAAAATGAACTTAACAGCTGTCATGCTGACTAACAGAGGTGGAAATTTTAAGGCTATTGATTCCCTTTCTTTCATACCTTTTTGAGACGGAGTGTGTACATGTGCACATGTAATAATATGGCAGTCACTTTCCTTGAGCAATTTCAAACTTTTTTTCAAATTTTGCTACTGCTTAAAATGTATATTTTGTATTTTATGCTCATCTATACTTTTGTTCACAAAGGAAATTAATGCATGGTAGCATGGAAAGAGGCCTGAACTTCCTGAACTGAGTGCCTTCTAATACCGAGGTATACGTTTTTAACTACAAAGCTAGTTTAGGTGAGGTTATTTGTTTTACTTCAGCTATATCTAGAATTTACAATGTTTTTCACAAACTTAGGGTTCTGTTCTGTCTCTCTGGCAGAGCTTAGGCCTGGTTCTTTGTAGTCAGTTCATTATTTTCACTTCTCTTTGGCGCACTTTGAATCTAGCCCTTTGAATAGTTGGTTAGTGCCTTACCATGACTGCCTGTACTGCTCTGACCCACGTGAAGCAATACTGTATTTATTGAAATCCAAAGCACTACTTAGTCAATAGGATGCAGGATCTGACCCTCTGTAAGTCATGCCCTTGGTTACACAGGTCCAAAGCTCATATAATAGAAACCAAGATACAAACTGAAACACATCTTCATGTCTCAAATCCTTTACTCCTATGTAGAAGCACAGATGGAATTGTGTCAGATCTGGAAAACATTTGCACTCTAAACCGGGATGTGCTTTGCATGTGTTTGATTTCTTGGTGAACTATGAAAGCAGGTCATCTTTTGTGTTTGGGGACAGCAGCCTTCATATGTGATTTGCCTCCATTCAATAATTTCAAGAACCCAAAACTCACATACTTTCTGTTTTTACTACGTGTAGAACTTCTAAGAGAGACATTGATATCTGATTAATGTTAGGATAAAGAGGCTTGTTTTCTAGACAAGATGTACTGGAGATGATAAACTACTCCTTTGCAGTAGATAGTAGGAATAAGCTAGTTTTAAATTGCAGGCAGTCCCAGCTTCCTGAATATCCTCCAGAAAAATGGATTTAAACTGCTCAGCCTAATTTCAAACAGTGCAGCTTTTACTAGTATTCCCTTACATTTGTTTTTGAGACAAACAACACATGTTTTTAAATGACTCTTGGCTGCCTTGCACACCCTACTAAGAAGCATCAGTTATAATGCACCATGTCATGGGAATTATTTGAGTCAGTGAAAAAACATCCTCTTTTATTTTACTTTTTATCTATACAACAGGCAAATCATTACAGACATCCAAATCTGCCTCTGTACTAAGCTATTTGAAAGGAACAATGCACATCGTATGACTTTAAACAAATGTTTACACCAGGTGGCCTTTAACATTCCTACACTGATGCCTTCAGTCACTTTGCAGTTGCAACTAGTGCTTTGGAGGAGCTGCAGGGGATAGATTTTGTATTGTATGTTGGTAGGGAATGGAACAAAGGAAAGGGAATATTATGTGGCGTAGTGACTTTTTTTTTGTTTTCCTCATCACTATATAGGAACCTTTACACAACTTGTCGGCATATATATTTTTCCCACTGCTCTGTAAAGTCAGATTTTGATGTTAGAGGGGCCATGCTCCCACTGAAGTTATTAGAAAGTCTTTTAGCAAAAGTCTTTGGGAACCCTTTAGGAGCAAATTATTTAAGGAGCTTTAGGGAGTGGTGCTAAAAGCAGTCCGGAAAAGGTATTTTGTGATGAAATCTTCATGTTGCATTGACTGAACATTTCCATGTGGTTGCTGTTTCTATGAAATCTGAGCATTCTATGGTACTTCTGGTGCCCTTTTCAGCCACATGTCAATGGACACGGTATGTGCAGTGCCATTAATGCACTATTAAAGCAGTAACAAATAGCCATTTATTTAGGACTGAGCTTAAAACAAAAACTTAACACCTTTTAAAGGATCTCTTCCTCAAAATTCTGCCTTTGCTGTCATCCATTATCTTAGCCAAGGTTTTCTCTACAGGTTTCTCTGTGGGTGTCATCTAGAAATCTGTATCAAAACCTGTTATGCAGAACGGGGAACGCTTGTCCCATGCTGGGTGCTGCTGAATGGGTTTGCAGCACCTCCCAGTCTGGCTGCGGGGCCAGCTCGATGGCTGTTTTGGCTCCCCGTGTGGCAGGAGCTTGTGGCTTGTGCACATCAATGGCATGTGATAAAAGGGGGAATTAGCCAGACTGGTGCAGGAGAAACAGAAGAGCCAAGGTCCAACGTTACATGCCTCTCCTTTGGCTTGAAAGTCACTGTTGAAAATCAGACCTACGATTCAAAAATTGGTTTTATTCAGTTTTCAAAATATGATCCTAGCAATATTTCTCCAAATGAGTCATTCATGTTGGTATGAATATTGACAATATTTGGCTTAAGCAGAATCCTGTAGAAGGCATATGTATGTACATAGTCATTATATAAGCTCCAGTGTACTACAGTGTGCAACATATGTGCAATTAAAAACATACAAGATCTTCACAGGGTGCCCAAACTCACGACATTGTGTGATGTTCTATTTTACAAAACATAGTTAGGTTTTTAGGAAAGGTTTTTAGGTTTTTAGGAATGCAACTGGTGCCTAATGACGTCATTTTTCTATCTAAGCAAAGAGTACAAAATCACCCGCATTATTAAATGTTAATTGTAATGGCCACTATTTTTCTATTATAGCTGTTCTTCTACCATAAGTCTTCATGCAGTGAAACATCTTTGTGTTTAGTCCTTTAAATACAGATGAGTATTTGAAATTAAATTTTATCACTAGTAATTTATATGTAAAAATTTAACAACAGGTATGTGATCAGATCTTCTGAGTTATATTAGATTCTCCTTTTCCCCATGTCAAAATATTTGACTTCAGTGTTGTTTGTCAGTTTATTGTATTTTTGTGTGCCACTTGGAAATATCATTGCACTAATGCTATTCTATGCAACAAAGTCCAACAGTGAGCTGTATTAGATCAATCCAGTGATTTTCATAATGGGTAGCTCTTTCTTTTCAGATGTGTATGGGCATTAATTGCTCATGTGCTACATTTGAGTCACCAGAACTCCAATGTTAAGATTTCTCTTTAATTTCAAATCATACGTTTTATTTCTGTATTTCTTAGTGGTTACCCAAAAGCTTATTCAGCCTTGCTCAGATCTTACAATACTATATTATGGATTGATTTTTTTTGTTGTGGTTTTCAGGATTGTTAGGGTGGGAAGGATACTAATATGAAGAAGAAAATGTAAAAACGCTGGCTCAAAGGAACTATCACATAAGCAGGTGTAATGTACCATACATTAACTGTCCTCCTGGCTATAGCATCTCTTCTTTTTCTGTATCAGGTCTTAAGCAATTTGAACTAAAATTCTTGGCTGCCTTGAGACGTAGTCAGGTACCCACTTTGATCTAGGTTAGGATCATGACATTTTCCACTTTTGATCAGATTAGCAATGATAGAAAAAGAATGCTTTTATGAGCTGTTTTGAGCAAACAGAGGTGAACTAACATGCCAGCTATACAAATTGCTTCTGCCTTTTCGAATAATAAAATAAATGTTAAGGAATTAGACTGTTTCACAGGATTTTGGAAGATTATAATTGATTTATTTTTCTTCAAATAAAGTTTGCAATTGCTATTTTTGAATTCTATTCAAGATGACTTTTAATAATGTATGTCTAGTGTTTGCTTGTTTAATAATGCACCTGTAGTAGATCACAGTTTCATTACTGTGTTGACTACTGCCTCTGTGACACCACCTTTCCCTAATTCTTCTCACAAGTCTCCTCTTGCCATTCCTCCTGCTACCCCATGCAAGAGCTTCCTGGCCTGTTTCAGCTTCAAGGTCAGGTTCTGCACAACCTTGCCCACCTCTTCTACCCTGACCTCTCACTGATCTTGCCCATGAGCTCAGCAACCGTCCTCGTGCTGATGTCTCACAGATCTACTCTTTCCTTCAGAGCTGAAATCCTTTTTGGTCTCACTGATGGATAAATAGCTATCAGCTCAAACTCAGTGGGGACAAAGGACACTTGGGACTTGTCAGCATGGAGTTATGAAACCGAAATCATGCTTAGCTGAGCTGATCGAATGCTTTCTGTGATGAGAGATCTGGCTGGATGGATGAGGGGGAACAGTGGATGTTTATCCGGACTTCAGTAAGGCTTTCTCTCATAACATCCTCATGGCTAAACTGATGAAGTATGGGCTAAATGGGTTGGCACCGATGTGGACTGAAAACTGGCTGAACAGCTGGACTCAAAAGAGTTGTGATCAGCAACACTGCCACTTGCTTATCATCCTCTTCTGGGCTTTGAAAACCTTAAAACTACTGACAGTTGCAGTGGAGGAAGGATTATGCAGGTCTGGCAGATCTTTTGAAGCCCCAGAAGGGAAAGTCACGTTGAGTCAAGTTTCACAAGGATGTGTTGGGGTCCTATTTGGAAAGCTAGAAAGAAGCCTTATTAAATTTGCAGGCAGCAAGATAATGAATAGAGGGACTTCCAGCACTGCAGAGACTAGAATTCAAATTGACCTTGACAAAATGCAAAAACGCTCTAAAAGCATTAACTCTTAACTGAGATAACATCAAAGCTCCATGCTCAGGAAAGACAGTGCTCAGCTGCACAGATGCAAACTGGGGAATGACAAACAAGGTGAAAATTCTGCAGAAGAAAAGCTAGGATGCAAATGAATCATTCACTGGATGCTGTCCAGGATATTGTATCTGACAACGTTTGTCAAGCTATTGCAAAATAATCAAATATGCTGTGTTGTGTAAATAGGAGTGTTGTCTGAAAAGCAATGCTTTCCCCAGCCAACACTGCTGCAGCCTCAGCTGGAGCAGCTGCTCTGATGTGGGCACAGCGCTCCAGGGGCAAGGGGATGTGAATGGAAACGGCAGCTGAATAGATCAGGGATGTTGCAGATGAGACGTATGAGGAAGGGTTAAAGAAAGCAGTGGTTTAATCAACAGAACAGACGGCAGAGGCTAATGTGATAACAGTTTATCATAGAGGTTATTATCATAGTAGTAAAAGTAGCAAAGAGATTTAAATAGCAGCAATGAGCATTTAGTGTGGATATTACTGAAAAGAGTCAAAGCACCTTGAATACTTAAATTTCTGAAAATAGCTTGTAGGTTAATTAATATCACGGAAGCCTCAGTTATGAAATCCAACTGGATTGAAGGATTGAAGCTGAAGGACTGCAGAGCCTGATAGTGAGGCTTTTAGGCAGTTTGGTACAGAAGAGCTGGGAACGCCTGTACTGAACTGGCGGACTGAGAACAGCCAATGTAAGATGTTGTGGGAGTTCATGGAGGAGCTGTTGGAGATCTGCCTGGGGCACGGATGTGATTTCTCAGTGTCCCTGACACTCTCATTCATCCGGGTCCAGAATCCGATCATCGGCTTTCGTTCCATAAGGCCATAGCAAGTGCTTGAATAAACAGTTGCATAGCAGCATAGGCTTATTTAGATGCAAAACTTGCTTTGTGCTTATATTCCTGCTGGCAAATTACATTTAGTTTTTGTCTTTTGTTTTAGATACTGTTTGTTGCATTTGGTATCCTGTTTTATTTTCTTCATTTGCCTTCAATTTAAGTATTTTATGAAATCCATACTGCTGATTCCTCCCAAGCTGACTGCAAGGATTACTTTGTAGTTTTACCTTAGAGTATATTTTGTACAGTTTTATGAACTATTGTCTGCCATAAACTCCCAGCTGATATATGATCAGATTAATAAACCTAGAAGTGTATCTTCTAGGCCAACACTTTTATTACGGTAACTGAGAATGCAATAAAACTGATTCACTCTTCATGAAAGCCTGTAAGAAAAGTGAAACCCACTGAGTTTATTGCAATGCCATTCAATATATTTTGTTATTAGAAGAAATTCATGAACAGTTCAATTTTCATTTTAAAATTTGTAGGGTGGTAGATAACAAGAAGTTAATTTTGTAGTCTGATGGGAGGTACTTGGTACTGTGGTCTCCAGACTGAGTCACTTATATGGAAATTTGAATTTCAATTTTGTCAATAATTGTTTAATATGAAAATATTTTTGTATTAAAGATGAACAAAAGGAGAGATTGTATAAATGTAACATGAAACAGTGTCTTAAATCAACTTTGGCTGTCGAGTAAAGCATTATATTTAAAATTTTTAGTTTCAATATTGATATTACCCCTAAATAAAGCAAATTGGGAAGATCAGACCTGTAGACTACAGACCAGTTCCTAGAAAGCTGATTTTGGTGCAGGCTACAAGATAAAATGTAGAAGCATCCAGAGCTGAAGTGCAGGTATTGGTGTAAACAAACCATCTTTTCCTACATGAGCAGTCCTGGAAGTGTCAGGCAGGTACATGTGTCAGCGGTAAAGAAGTGTTGATGTCTTTCTTTTTCTCTGGCCCATGGACACCTTTAAAAGACCTGTGACCACCTGCAGAGGAAGCGCAAGTTGGCAGTGCTGGCTTTCAGACCTCAGTGTGCTCTGCCCCGTGCTGGGGCAGCACACGTCTGCCTGGCTCTCGCAGCGTGTTCATGTCTTGAAACCAGCCGAGACCTCAGGCGCGGCTACTTAGGCAAGAGAGGATTTTAATATGTCTGGAGCAAAGAATGAGAAATTTCATCCCTAATAAAGAGGAATAAAATGATATAAAAAAAGAGCCTCTTGACCTGATTCACAACAGCCACCTACCAGGGAGACTGGATTTCTCTGTGAATTCTTCTGGCTCGTGTTGATGGAAAGGGAGGACTGGGCTGAGGGATATTTTAGGTATGTGGATAGATTTTTTTTTTTTTAAGAGATGAACGCTTATTAAAATGCTGGATCAAGGGCCAGGGATAGTAATGCAAGCACATGTGGAAATAATGTACTGAGAAAACTCTGTGGTTTCATATGGAGAAAAAAGATAGCAGCCAACTCTAGCTCACTGCACAACTAATTAAGCCAGGGATTTCGCTGTACATTGTATTCTAAGTTCAGTACAAGAGCATGTATCAGCAAGGTTCCATATGATTTTTCCTTTATAGGTTACAGTTTGGTTTCAGGAATGACCTATGCATCATCACCATGGTGATAATTCGAAGATGAATAGCTTGGCTGAATGTTAGATAAGAGTCCATATGATTCATGTGTCTTGTTCCTGTGCATGATCAGTTGTTCACATGCAGCTCAGGTCTGTTCTTTCTCCCTTCTTGGTTTTAATTTGATCTAGTTAGAATAACAAAAATATGAACACTTTTAATGTTTAAGAACATTAAATAATATTGAGACAGTTGTAAGGAGTGAGTTTGCCCTTGTTACATATTATGCTTGGTTCAGTTAAAATGGATCCGTGTTTCCAATTCATGGAGACCAACCGCAGTCTAGAAGACTTTTATTACAGGATATGGAAGAAGCAAAGCCAAAGAAAAACGGTGTGAATTCTTTGTCAGGAAGCACAGCGTGTGGTCTCAAAATGGTACCTCTCACCAAAGGAGTGTGAAACATTTAACGGTGCATTATACAGAAAACAAAGCCTAGTGTGACCTACCCGGCTATGCCTCAGCTACTTCTCTAGTTTCATTCTTTTTCCACTTACTCATAATATCTTTATTCTTCTGCACTTGGAATAAGTAGGACTGGGGTAATGCTGCACAGGGTCAAATACAGGAAAACTCTAAACACAGACTGAATCCCCAAGTCCCTCTAGATTAGCACATTTCACGTGGCAACCAGTGGGGCAGGTCTGGCTTGCAGGAGGTTTGTACCTGGCCCCTTTTTCCTGAATGTGATCAAAAAGAAGTTGTGTGAACTGCAGGCAAAACCAAGTGCTGCCTTGTGTTCCCCAAGCCCGGGCAGCTGCAGGCACAGAGTGACAAGGAGAGGGACAGTGAGCAAAGGTGGCTTCTTGGAGCAAGAGGAGCCTGGCAGGCAGCACTTGCTGTCTGCACCGTCCTGCCCCAATGCCCAGGCATGAGTGGCCATCTCCCCCCTGCGGCAGCGGCCAACCTCTTTGCCTGCTCACTGGCCAAAAAATGCCTTTGGCAATGGGGTGTGAGTCTGTCTGAGAGACATAGGGAAAGACGGCTGCGTGGAAGAGGGAAAAGGAGAAGGAGCAAAACTTCGGTCAGCTCGATGCTGGACTGTTGTCACTTGATCAATGCGTTTACTCTGTGATAGTGGCAGCAAAAGTAACTCCTCAGGCTGGCATTACGTGACCTGTTTTGCACGTCTCAAAACACAGTCCTACACACTTTGGCCTGGACATGAATCTCTTGCTCTGCATCATGTGCAGCGTACGCATAATGTAGAACGCTCTGTGAAGGAACTCAAGGAGCAGGACATGTTAACGCAAACAAGCCCGGCAAGAGTCAACAACATCAAGCTGCAGTGGAAAAGGGCAAACACCAGACTCTGATGCATAAACGAGAGTACATCTTGGGAGACGCGTGACGCCCTTCCACTTCTCAGCTGCTGGGAATGCCATGGCTGTGCTTTGTTGAGGTCTGTGACAGGAAACCAGTGGTCTGGCTGTGGAGCTCCCAGGGCAGACAACAAGGGTTGTCTAGAAAGCACAGCCACCATGGGAAGGTCAAATTAATTAGGGTTGCTTGAAGCCCCTGGAGGTAGCGGTGTGGGATAAAATGTTTCTCTGTCAGCTGTGTCTAGTTATAGCAAAAACTCTTTAAATGTTGAGGAGAATAATTTGTCTGCTGTGACCATGAGAGGTAAGATTAGAAGCAGGTGATTAAATTGCAGAAAGGAAGTTTCAGTTTAAACATCAGGGAGAACCTTCATCATAGGACAAACAAACTGTGAGACAGGCTGTTGTGGATGACAGCCTGCTTCTTCAGCAAGTCTGTCTTTAAGACCAAGTTAGAAAAACATCTGCTAATAATGACCTGGGTCTGTACGAGTCTATCTAGGTGGTGGAGATGGAATAAGTAATCTCATGGTGTCCTTTCCAGTGCTGTTTTGTTATGAGCTGACGTCTGCAAGCTCTGCCACAATGACACAGCGTTAGCTGGCTTTTGTAAGATGTGCAAGGCGTAGTTTTCTGCTGTTGCCAAGGTAAGTGCTGAAAAACTGCTTTGAATTCACTGGAGTTATGGTAGAGTTACATGCTGTAAATGAGAATCCAGCCTGTAATTCCCTCCATAAAGTCAATGGTGATTCTTAAAAGAATAGTGGAATTCACAATATTTGGAGAATGATACAATCGCTCTTGAAAATGCCTCATTGGAAAGTATAGGATCAGGCATCCTATAGGAAAGGGTATCAGGTACAGAGATCTGAATTTCTGAGTCGTTCAGGAGTTGTCTATAACTAATAAAGGTGAGGAGGCAACCAAACTACAGATCTGAGTTGCGTAAACATACACCAGGTGCCTTGTTCCCAGGCTGTTCCCAAGGTGAAGCTGACTCATATAATAGGTTTTACAGGCTTCAACGCCAAGCTTCTCATTATTATAAAGATGTTTAAATAATATCTTTGTGACTCTGCTGGTTACAGCTGTGTTGTTAGATTACAGTGTGCAGATTCAACTTTACAGAGTACAAGCAAGCTATCCAGAGGGTGTTTTCATTAGTGGCTACGATTCTGTGCCAAGCTTTGTCCTCCATATCATATTTCTGCTGAACATTTTCTTCCCCAAGGATAAAATCAAAATACTAGAGGTTACAAACCCAGAAAAATTATACTAAATATACTGGGGACATGTAATAACGCTCACAGAAGGCAAGATTGTGATAACCAAGGTAACAGCAACACTTTTGATTTATAGTTATGCTTTTCCATGAAACCAGAGCTCATGTTTGCTTGTCCAAACAGAAATTAAACAAATGAACTATTTATCACTGAATTGTGTGCTGAAGGCAGACTGTTAGGCAGAAGCGCAGCTCTACACCTAGTACCTTTAAAATACATCTATAGATGAGGCTGGCATGGTCCCAGCGCTTCCTATTATCCTATTTCTTCTTGTTTGTACTGTTTTGCCATGTTCTAACTGCTGTGACTGCCTGTGCAAGGGCCTTAGAAGTCCAGGAGCCCAACAGTCAGGGCCCTTCTAGGGGGTCTTATGCTTATAGAACCTCTCAAACTTTCTCAGTGAGTAGCCCTGCTCTTGCTGTTCCCTGGCACCAAGGTGGTGGGAGGAAAAGGCCCCTTATTTAAGTGACTAGATATCTATCACATGCCATACATTTACTGAAGTGCTGAAAGCACGGTATAATAAGTGGTTGTTCTATATTTATCAACAAACTACTTCTCTAGGAAAGGTTGTGTTGAGGATTAAACCTTGAAGGGGTCAACCATGGAACAGACTATTGTAGTGCATCCAGCTTTAAAGCCTCCAAAAGTGGTGAGGTGACCACATACTCTATAATCTAGGTAGGAGACGCTGCGAGATGTGGCAGTTAGCGATGGCAGCTGACAACCTTTGGCCTGATTATATAAAACAGAAATGTCCACTGTTCCTTGGGAGGCCAACACAATTGCAAGATGGAGATTGATGACGTGGTTTATAAAACAAATGGGGAATTTCTGTTTTCCTGGTGAGAATACTCACTACCTCCATAAAGACAATTTGGAGAGAGAACAAAGATATAAAGATGTCCCAACATCTTTAAACTTTTAGCTCTCGAAAAATTCTTTGGCACTGCTCTGCATCTTTTCAAATATTCCATTAACCTTTACAGAAGGAAGTCTATCCTGGTTGTTCAGCAGCACTGCTTGCTAGAGCTGCTAGTCCCCGGTACAAGTGACTGAGAGAATGACAGAAAGCATAGCTGGTAGCACACACTTGTCAAGCAGAAATCAACCAAACCCAACCTGCAGGATTACATGGGAGGGGAGATAACTGCAGGGAGAGATTTTCGACCTCTGCCAGTTACTAGTTTTGCTTGTCCACTTGTGTATGGCTTGAATAACAGCACAGCAGTTTGTTATTTTCTGTTCTACAGCTTGCAGCTGCAGATATAAACACTTTAAATTTGAAATCCTCCCAAATCCGTGAAATCCCCAATGATATAGGTCTTATACCCTGGCAGTAGTTCAACTCAACATCTCCAAGTGAGCATTCATGAGGTATGCACACTCATCAAATACTTTCTGTATTTCCATTCTTCTGGGCTGCAGATGCCCATGAAAGAAGCCACAATGATGGGCCAGAGCAAATACCAGAATTGCTCCCCTTGAGCCATTGTATCTTTACCATCTGGGAAAAAATTGATTTCATCCATTTTAAAAACCAACTGCGGTGCTATTAACTTTTAAAAAATTATCATTTAATGGTGAGAGCAGTAATCTAAATATTAACAGAAATTGGTGCATGCCTTGCAGCACTTAGAGCAGACAGAGCCAGGTGTGGAATTTTCTTTGGAGGCCACCAAAGAATCTCAGCTGAGGCAGCTTCTCAAAGTGTGGATGTAATGCTCAGCCACCAGCTCCACATATTTTGATTTTTTAGGCCATCTTCAAATACTTATGTTGAATATTTCAGAATCAGAAATGGTGATGAATTTCAGTTCTTGGTTTCTGAAAATCGCAGAGTCCCAGGGAGCTGTAAGTGATCTGCTCCTTTGAAAATGAGCTCACTGCTGTCTGGTGACCTAACTACGATTATAAGAGCTTACTGGTAGGTTTACATTGGAAAAAACATTGCCAATAGTCAAAATGAAAAAAATCTGCACATACAGTATTGGTATGACTCGGGTAATGCCTAGTGAGTGAGCCTGGGAGGGTCTGAGAACCAGGTGACAAAGGTTTTTTAATCCTCTTTTTCCTGATGCAACAAATGGCCCAATGTAACTCCAGTTCTACTCCTCAACATGCTCTATTGGATTTTATCTATTTTTATTAGAGTACTCAGATTTTGTGCAAGTCTTTCCATATGTGAAGTTGAGCAGAGAAAATAAAGGAGGTAGAAAGATCAAATGACTACAGTGTTAGATTTTTTTTTCCTTTTATTTCTTATAGCAGAGCATAGAAAGTTTATGTACCACCACATTTTATGAAACAGGCTGATGCTCAAACTGAAGAGGTTCACTTGTGATTGAAAATCCCACTTTTTTAGCTTACTTGGGAAATGCCACTAGTTTAGAGAAAAAGTACATTCAGCCACAGTCCATTTTCACTATGGTTGGTTCCTATGACCCAACAATCCTACCACAAAGTCCCAAAGCCACAGGAACTTACCGAGTTTCCTTTCAAGCTTCTGAATGATCTACAACTATTTCAGTAAGTCTTATGTAGACTCCTGATACAAAATTAGATCCTTTCATTAAAGAAAGAATGTGCAGTGAAGTACCCAAAGTTTTTTTTAAACAGGATTTTAAAAAAAAAGTAATTATAGAAAGAATTTATAGCTGGTTTTATAAAAGTATATCAGGTAAACTATTCCAGACACATTCACAAAAAGGTTTTGCAAGCAAAGAGATTTTCAAAAGCTGAAGAAGCAGTTTAGTCCCCAGATGCTATAAGCAGCAAATTCCCATTTTGAAAAACTTCCTGTAACTTGATTGTAAATGATGCACTGATTTACTAAACAGATTTTTCTGAAACCAGATTCTACTTCAGGTCAACCTTCTGGACAGCCTTTCAGGTGCTAAACTAATGGAATATGGTGTCCAGCCTCAGCTGAGTGTAACCTAACTGAAGAATCCGTCAACCGAAAATGTTCTAGTCAGATCATTAACAGCTGCTCCATATTCTTTTTCCTGGGGTATGTGAAACTCCAGGCATGCACACACAATATCCAATTTTAAAAGGTGCAGTGGAAGAGTGGTTGTCACTCCAGCATGCTGGTCAGGACTTGGTGCACATGCAGTTGTCACTGACTGTATCTTTGCTGTTAGATGGGACAGTCCTTCTCAGTGGCCATGACCAACCTGTGCCAGGCATCGTACAGGCAGGGAGCAAAACTATGGTCCCTATTCCAGAAGACTCTCTGTCAACACATGAGACAGGAAGGATGCAGAAGGATGCGGACAGATGAAGGAACATGAGGAAATAGTGAGGCAACTAGAAAGCAGTGGATAGATCAGTCTTGATTCTTACTGTGTGTCTAGTAGAGCTCAGATGTAGGTAACACTCTGGGCCAGATCCTCTCATCTTCTCTTTGGATCTCATTAAAGCTACAAAGCATTGACAACTATAATCTTACATTAACTGTTTAATTAAATGGGGCTTATGCTGCTTTACGTGACTGGTATTTAAGGGCATGTTAAGATCATTAAGATTGCTTGAGTAGGTTTTGCCTTAGTGGTGTCATGGTCAGTTTTAAGGGTCAGAAGAGGAACCATGATGGGATTTGAGTTCAGCTATAAACTTTTGAAGTGATTATGAATTTGGGGGTGACCGATTGCCTCCTGGTTTAAATATTTGAAAAAAAATGCCTTCCTTTGTTTTTATTACTCCCTCATGTAACTAAATAGTTATTCTGGAAATATCATTAAAGTGGATTAAAAAGGAATGTTACCCATATGAGAAGTTTCATCATTGCATTCAGTTTTCTTCATGGAAAACAGTAGATTTTTAATGTAATTGAATGTCAAAGCACTGCAGATCTAATTGTTGTGCTTTTTAAAAGAAAAAGTTAATCAAATAGAAGTGACACTCCCCTGATTAGCTTCTCTCCTTTTTGGATGACTGCTATTCTACCTCTGTGTGCGGAACTGGTGAGTGGAAAAATCACATAAGGAACTGAGAAATTAAATAAATTAAAAGCGCCCTAAAATTTCTGGCACCGTCTCTTGTTCTGTTTTCATAAACAGAAAGGATGACCACAGTATTCTGGGACTGCCTTGCCATGCAGAAGGTGATTGAGAAATGGAAGAGGTCCAGAAGAACAATGGGGGTGGTGTGGAGAGAAGGAGAGTTCCAGATTTAATAACATTGGAAAATTTGAATCAAACCTGAACTTCATTAAATTTTCCGAGTTTCTGTCCTGAAATTTGGAAATAACAGAACTGTGCAATTTCTCCAGTGGCTTAATACCTGACTTTTTGCAGCTTCAGGAGGGATGATAAAGCAGCTCAATTCAGAGTTAGCTCCAGAGAGCTCCTGCATCTTAGGCACACATGCTGCCGAGTACTGTAATAAAGCCAAATTTTTTATGCCTCCAAGAGACTGACCTCATTGCAAGAGCTTAGGAAGCAAAGTATTTTAGGACTGGGAAAATCTTCATCAGCCAACTATACTGGGAAATGTTTGAGTCTGACTAAAGTGTAACATACATTCTTGTATAGGTAAAAAAGATATGTGCTTATGTGGCTGCGCTTCAGAACGCTGTATGTACTGCTCTGTGTGTGATATGTGATGTATGTGAACATCTGGAACTAGCAGATAGTATTTGTGACAAATGATGCTATAATAATTTTGTACTTTTTCACAAGCCTGGAGGTCTATTATCAGGTGTTACAAAAGCTGAGCCTTTGTTTGTAAGGGTTGAATTTTGAAATAACAGGAAAATAAGCAAGAAGCAGATGCAGATCCCCGGACATCCATATTCAGAAGGCAGGTTTTACCTGCTAAACTCAGGTGCAAGCACAAGGGCTTCCTGAGTGCCCAGTTTTGAGAGTTCAAGATGGCTCAGGTGGCTGTTTTGGCCTGAGGTTTATTATTGCCAGAGCACTGTGATAAAAGAAGAAATACTGATCATGCTGATATAATTCCAGGAGATACCTGCAGACATTTCTCAGAATTTCCTGTGAATTTTCAAATCAAGATATTATTGAAAGATTTCTATTTTGAAGTAGAAATTGTGTTTCACGAAGAGCGCATTGCATATCTTTGCAATATAATCATTCAGCACTTTATGGCAATGATTTCGTTTTATAAAAGTTGTAATTCACCATAAAGTAAGGGAAAAGACCATAAAACATTGCTGGCATTGTAGAATTGTGAAGTCTAACTCACCTAGCAGAAGCTTGGAAATTTCAGTCAGCTGAGGTTCAGATTTGATTCAAATATTCCAGATTCACTGAGTTGTGATAGTTTTCCTTAAATGATCTTCCTGACCTCATTTAATAAAAATACCTTAAATTCAAGACTGATTTAGTCTTTGATATTTCAGAAATCTGGCAGGGAGTGGGAAGGTATTTGCACTTCCCTGAACCCTGTTGGTAATGTTGAAAAAGATACTGTTTTTCTCACAGTGTTGTCTAGAAGAGTCCAGTCATGGTAGTGCCTATTGCTCTTGTTGTTATGGATTAGACAATGGCTGATATGGTGGAACCCTGAACACACCTGTTATGTAAAAGACTGAGTTTTAAGACCTACATCACATGAAACCTTCATCTCCAAATAAATACCTACACTTTCAGCTGTTGTTATCCTCTTATGGACTGATTTTCTTTGGACCAGAAATTCCAACTGAGGATTGCAGAAACTCTTCCCATAAAAAGTTCTTAGAATTTCTGAGCTCTTGGTAAAAAACTATGAAGCCAAAAGTCAAACTTTATGGCAATACAGATTTTTTTTTTTTATCCTTAAAAACCTCAAAGAAATCAAGGCAGTACCAAAGTTGTAAGCAGACTGGAAGAAGTGGCATTCAAATTAAAACAAAACTGGATTCTGGTGAGAGGCAATATTGAGATAATTGCTTTGGAAGAAACAGCTACTGAAAAAAAAACCTCCAAGCCCAAAACCTCCCAAGGAGAAACAGCTGATTTTGGCCTAATATACATTTATTAGTTCTTAAAATTCCAGTTTCATGGCTTCAAACTCACAAAAGAACATCTTTAATATTAGCATTGCTATCGATAGGCAGCTCCAGTCAGAGTACTGATGAACTGTCCATTAGAAATTGGTTTTTATTCTCTTGTTATATAAACATCATGTAATGTCATGATCTGACTTCCTAAGAGCGTGAATGAGGTAGTGTTAAATTAAAGCTTCTAATCCAAGTTAGTCCCTGCACAAAAAAGGTTTCCATTGATGCTAGGAATCACGTGGATCACATTTCCGGACTGGCGCTATGGATTAAACTAAAGCAATGGAGCTCCAAAATGAATTTCCTTGCAGAAAGAAGATTTTCTCACCAATCCCCACAATATGAATATACTTAAAATGTGCTGAAAATGGGCTTGGCACTATGCATGCTCTCTGGTAAAATAGTTTCTCCCTTCTACTGTCTATGGACTGAAAAACAGACTTAGAGAAGGCTAGCTATTGAGAAGGCAGACAGCAAAAGAAACTTGAACACATTGGAAAAACTTATGTGCAAGTCTTGCAATGAATGACATCTGCTTTGTTTCAGAAGTCTCTATGTCTGTTGATTGTAGTAATGACTAATTACTTATTTCTAATTACTTAGAATTGATAAATTGACTAACATTACAGGATTTCTTCCTTCCTTCCTGAACTCACAAGAAGTGTCATCACTTACTTTGAAAAACAGTGTCTTTACCTCATAGCGTATCAAATGACTGAGTCTATTAATTTTTTCCAATTTTAAAGAATGCCTAGCAATAAAACTTGTTTAATATATTAAGCGGTCCCAGTGAGCCAAGTATCAGCCTTTGTCATTCAGTGAGAAGAGCGGTGTGTTGTCCAGATGACAATGGGTCAAATTGTCATGGTACTTAGAGATTCATCCAGAGGTGCTGGGCAGCCTTAACTGTCCAGCATGCCAGAGGGGCTTAGGAGCTCTCAGAAACTTGTAACTTTGGAGGCTTCTAGATGAGGTGCTGGCATACTGCTTATTTGGACTCATGAGTTCCCTTCACAGGCTCATTTCCTTTCAGGGATGGATAAGACCTGCCATCTAGCTCACAAACCATGCTTTCCTATGTCTCCTGGGCAACACGCTGCCGCTTACAATTCCAGAGCAATGAAACAAATAGTCAGGTTCCAGCAAAACTTGAGGCTGCCTGAAGAAAATGCTGGCTTATGAGTGTGGTATGGAACCAGAGGGAGTGACTCTTTTGTCTCCATAACAGCCCTTAGTTCATTAAGTGTTGCTAGAGATACCCTGAAGATTTACAAATTCTGTATTGTGAGCCACAGGACAGGTGACAACATTTTGTCTTGCCTTCAATCCCATGAAAACCTCATGTAGTTCAAATGAAGCAAACCTAAATTAAAGGATAATGTACCAGCCTTCTCTTCATGTCACCGTAACAAGGACACTACTGACACCTAACCTGAGATGTTCTCCAGGAAGCACGTACCTGTTTTCTACTGCCTTTCCTTGTATATGTTTTCCCACCCAGATTTTTACCTACTCAACAGCTGCTTTCTGCCAGGCTTTTGTGTATCTCTTCCCTTCCAGTAGCAGCTCGCCCTCAGGGTTTCCCCAAGGACTCCTATGCAGATTTCCTCCTCCTCTTCCTCTGACTACCTTTTGTTGACTTCATTGTTGGGGCTTCTGCTTCCCTTGAGAGAGTTTATGAGCATCCAGAAATTACCTCTGCTAGGAAATTATTCTTTTCCTTAAAGGAATGTGTTCTTAAAAACAACACTAACCTTTCAGGGTAGACTCAAGGGATGACTAATATTTTGGCATACTCTCGGCAGTTCATATTCTCTCCTCTCTGTTTCAGTTCCATTGTGTGGATTTTCTAACTCTCTTTAGAACATAATTGGAAAGCAAATCTTTGTTTATCTCTTTCACTGCACGTTTTTTTTTCCTCTGTAACTCATCTTGCTACTCTGCAAATATGAGGGACTCTGAACAAATAACAATGGGTAACCAGTGCTTTGATGACCATCGTCCTTATTTTTCTCTAGGTTCTTTCAGATACGGTTTTTGTCTTCCTTACTTTTTGCCATCTCTGGTGAAGACAATGCAAGCTTATTATTTTGCAGCAGATGTCTGTAGTAATGGCCCACTTCCCTTTTATTTACAGCAATTGAGCTCAGTCTATCCTCTTCAGATTGAAAGGTTTTGGAAAGTATAGACAGTTTAAATCTCTGTTCCTTTTCCCTTGTCCAGCAGATTTTTATTTTTTATTTTTTTTTTTTTTTATGAAGAGGACCAGATGATTACTGTGCTGTCACCAGCCTCCTTTGCAAAATTAAGCTGCATAATCGTCAATTTGAAAATTTGAAAATTTGAAAATCATCCTGGATGCTTCACTTTCCCAGCACATGCTGTTCTGCTGTTGACATCATTTATTTTAATACTTGCCAGCTATGCAGTGCTTTTAATTTTTTCGTATTAACCAATCTTAAGACCCTATGAGGATAAATGTTAGTCCCTTTTCAAGGAAGACATAATCAGAACAATTGATTTCTGAAGGAGAAAGGGGTGAAAGCCATTGCACCTGCTGGCTTCCAGAGCAGTTAAAGTCACAGAGGCGACTTCAAGGCCAGGTTTCCAGGAGCGCTGAACTTTTGACAGTGCCATTCCCCTCTGTGGTCCAAGGCCAGTGAGGACAGACCTTCAGGGCACACTGCAGTGTGTCCTGTAACTGACAGAGGGGATCAGTAGTGTGCTGCCCTGTTTGTTCTTCACCTGTTGTGCATGCCTTTTTGTTTGGCTCATTTTCCTTTTCCTTGGTCTGATGTCATTTTTACAGATGAGGCATAAATGGAAAGATTCCAACAGACCTGTAGTAGCTTTTTCCATTGACATAATGCTTTATGCTTTTAAAACTGTTTCAAATAAATATGATAATTAATAAAGACAGTCAACAAATTAGGAACATAAGGCATTTTTGGAGGATGAGCAAAGACCACCCAGCATATCACATATTTTCCTTACACACATATCTTCCCTGCCCTACTCCAGCCAATTGCTAAACAAACAGCTCTAATATTACAATCCTAACTGTTTCATTGGTTATGTATAGATTTGCCACAGTCATAATTAAAAATTGTTCTATATACTTGGCCAAAGAATCACAGAGCATCCCAGAAATGATAGAAAACAGAGCTGCTAGGAACTTCAGATGGTCGTATTTCCATTGCTTCAATGACCACTTGTCATGCCTGACAGATATTTGTTTAACCTGTTAACAGCTTCATTCAGCCATCCTGCTTTGGTCTCACTGCTAAACAAACCTGGCACTTCAATAACCACCCTTTCTGCTCCCTAACAACAGGAGTTCTCCCCAAAATTCCCACCTTGTGCCCCTAATGAAATTGGTGTTGGGATGACAGTTCAAACTGGGGATATGTGTTGCTGTTCCTGGGTAGAAAATATCTCCCTAAAGTTTCATTCCTTAAAGCCCACTGTCACAAATTAGAACTGCAATTTCTCACCTGGGCATTCAGAAACAGGTTGCTTTTGCTAATCGCAGTAGCAACATGAGTAGAAACTTAGTTTTCAAAAGCATTGAGAACCTGCTTCTCCTTTCTTTTCAGGTATGATTTTTGTTTATATAGATACTTGTAACAGAAAGTGCTCCGAATGCTATGGCACCTTTGGCAGACTTCGAAGTGTAGTAAAATGATCACTTTGCATTTCCTTGAGTTTAGCCCCAGATCAGAAGGAAGGGAGTGAGTTCACCCCTCTGCCATCTGCAGAGTTTTATGTCCCACCTCCTCACTGGCCAGGAATATGATTCTCTCTCAGAGACTAATGACTGTATGTGGCTCGAGGAGGGAAATAATTTCCAAGGCATTGAGCTCTAACAGAGAACTTCCTGCTGTGCTCCTACTCCTACAACAGTGGGGCTCAGCAATAGCACATTGCTAAGGCAGCTCTGACCAGCCACCATGGGGAAAAGACGACATCTCCTAGGAAAGGTCTAGCTCACTGAGACAGATTTTTGAAAACCCAGTCTGGCAGACAGCCTGTTGCCAGTGCAAATCTGTGGAGACGCCGTGCTTCTTATGTTCATGAAGAAAAATGCAGAGCACAGCACCATCATCTCCAGCTGACACAGGCTCAAAAGACAGTTACAAGGTTCACATCCAAAAATTAAAAAAAAAAAAAATAAAAAGGTGCAATCCTTTAGCCATCTGGTAAGTGGAAAAAACGCAAACTTTGCTATAGTGGATGCTACTTTTTGCCTGGCAGCTGGGATGCTGACCAGACACCCCAATTGCAAAACCAAAGAGCAGAAGGCAGACACACACCTGTCAGGAAATGAGCAGAAAGTGCAGCACAAGCAGCCAGTATCACCTACCCAGAGCCAACCCCACCATGTCCCAAAATGCTACGTAATGCAAGTGACAGCTTTGGTCAGTGGAGACAGTAATTTTAAAGCAGACTGTCACTGATTATTGCCCTTGCCCACATCCCATGGTTGTTCATTGATGCAGTCCAGAGGCCTTCAGAGTTACAGATGCTCCACATATCTGAGAATAACGCTGGCAAGGTGACACCTCAGTACCTCTTTTATGAGCATCTGATCCTCAGTGAGAGGACAGTGTGGTAGGAGGGGAGCAGAGGCAGCAACTGGGTTTCATTTCTGGCACCTCTGCAGAGCAGTAGGAGTAAGGAGCAGAGGTAAAGGGAGTAAGTGAATGACTATTACTCCCTTCTTAGAAATAAGTATTTAGGCTGCTGTCTTCACCGATCTGGGTTATGACTCCTGAATGAATGGAGGAAAATCCTCAAAATCAAGGTGTAGCACCAGAAGCAACAGGGCAAGAACAGAAGGTCCTGACCTGAAAGCACTGGTGAGACCTGTTGTTTTGCCACTTGATGCTGTTTTTTTTTTCTTTCTTTTTTTTTTTTTTTGGTGTGTGTGTTTTTTGTTTTTTGGTTTTTTTTTTAAGATCCTGAGGTACCTAGCTCACCTCATGCATCATGTGGTGAACTGAAGCCAAACTCCTAAAACTTATATCTTGTGAGGCTCAGAGCACCCAAGACCTCCGCTGAACTTGATCCTACTGTGTATCCAATCCGTATCTGATGAGGGGTGGATAGACTGGCCTGCCTGAGAGCCAATGCCATCTGCAGTCCATGCAGTTGATAAGAATGCAATGCTAGACTGTTTCCAGTCAATGGTAATATCAGCTTGGCCATTTCAAAGTCCTCTGAATGACAGGTTTGCCTTTTAAGCAGGGCTGGCAGGTGGGAGCTTCTGGTTCTCTTTGGCTTTCTTTGCAACTGAAGGTAGAATAGAACAGAATAGAATAGAATAGAATAGAATAGAATAGAATAGAATAGAATAGAATAGAATAGAATAGAATAGAATAGAATAGAATAGAATAGAATAGTTTGGGTTGGAAGGAACCTTCAAAGGTCCTCTAGTCCAAGACCCTGCAAAGAGCAGGGACATAGCAGAGCTCTGCCAAGCCCCCTAAGGCTGGGTCTGGGGGCTGCCACTGCCTCTGGAGGAGGCAGGGCTGGAGGTGGCTGTCCCAGAACTGCACTGGGGGCTGGTGCTGCCCTTGGCTGGGGACTCTGCCCTCCAGAGCTGCATCCTTCTGGAAGTGTGGCCCAGGGAAATGCTGTGCAGCAAATGAGACTCATCTGTGTAGCCTGGATATTTAATCAGGAGGGAATAATTTTCTGCAGAGGGCCGTGTGTCTGCAGGCAAAGGAGGTGTCAGACTGGGTTGCCAGAAATAGGTGCCTGACTAAAGCCCAGCTTGGATGGGGATGTTTTTTGAAATCAATGGTTAAATGCATTGAAGGCAAAAAAATTGAGATAAATTCTGTTTACAGGCTTTCACTTTATCAAAGTAAAGTAAATATTATTTTCCTGCATTTTGCTTCTTATGTATCTCTCTAAATGGGGATACTATTTGTAGCATTTTACAGATATGGAGGAAGGAGTAATAGCACAAAAACTGGCGTTATGTTCCCCTGATTTCCCATCCTATTCCCATAGGGATTTAGGGAGGAACGGCACCAGACACAGCATTTGTCAGGACTTTGGTCTTCATTTTTTTCTGAGCCCAGAAAGCTCTGCTTCTGTTTGATCCTGATGAGACTGGTGCTGAGGAATTTGCCACCAGCGCAAGGGCCACTGAATTTTCAGGGAAATGAGACCTTAAACATTCTCTGCTACTCCTGCATGAGAAAGGAAAACAGTGTGCGCAGTAGCCTTATTTAACCTATGCACTGCCCCTCAGACAGCCTGACATCAGGCCCGCCGCGATGGCAAAATAGCGCTGCTCTGGGTCTGCAAAAATAATCAGGATATTCTGCTGCTGCAGGGACTGGGGCCAGGCAGCAAAGTCGATCTGCAATCAAACACAAGCTTCTGCTCTGAAGGCTGGGGTGGGAAATGCCAGGGGGACAATTTGCGTGCCAGCAGGACACCTGTCCCCGGGGCAGGGCTGGCTGTCAGCCTGGGCTGAGCTGCTCGGCCGCTGCCACCTGCCTCCGTGCAAAAAAAATGACGTGACATTTTAAGAAGGCTTGTCAAAAACTTCTGATCTTCCGGTATTTAAAAGATGACACCCAAAATGTTATCATGGCTACTAGGGCTAACAACAATAATCACAGCAAACTCTAATGAATATAATGGTTGATGTTGAATTACCAGAGCAAAGGAGTACTGGGAAAATGGCAAGGTTCCGTGTGATCACATTTGTTTATGATTTAAAATGCAATTAGGACAGGTTCTGGGTTTTTTTTCAGGGTGAAGAAAAGAAGGTTTACAAATACTGTGGGTGAGCACCTGTTAGATCTCTTGCCGGTCTCTGTCCAAGCTTGGATCCAACTGCTTTTCACCATCAAGGTGAAATTCTCAGCTGCAGCAGTGCTGGAAATTTGCTTCCCGTTCATTTTTCCCTCTAGTTCCAGGAATGAAATAACAGTATAAAAAAATGCATCAAAACAAGCCTGGAAAAAATATTTGCTGTAGTACAGAAAGCAGGAGACAAGAAGAGCTGCAAACCACAGCAATTTCTGTGTGTATATACTCAAATCAAATTTGACTGGCAACGTATATGTTATTTCTTCTAGACTCGTTTTTCTGCAACAGCTGAACTACCACATCATTTGGTGTAGTGCCTGTGTGCTTTTTTTCTAATATAGGTCTTGTTTGTACTCTTCCTTAAAGTAGGGAAGAGTAACTCTTACACATGATGTGATTTATTGTCCCAGCTGCTCTTAAACAACACAGACAGAGTCAAATCAGTCTGCCGAATAAAATTGTTAGTGAATAAATCTGTGGAGTGAAACGTCTCCTATCTAAGTAAAGCTCTTACGTCAGACTTTGTGAACAGCTGAGTCCATAGAGTATGCATTTTACAACCGCAGCATTAAGTGTATTATTTCTTTCAAGCAGAGATCCTGACAAAGTAAAGGCAATTGAATATTGGATTGCTGGTGTTTGCAGTGGGAAAAGAGCGAAGCGGCCGGTCAGAACCATCCATGACTTTGTTTCCTGGCGAGCAGTGCAGCCCTCGCTGTGGCCGTAGCCGGGTCTCGCTGCCTGGGCCTCTGCTGCGAGGGGTGGCAGGCAGCTCCAGTCCCGCCAGCCTGCCTCCAGTTTTACGCCCAGGCACCCAGGCCTGTACGGGTGGAAATGGGTTTGCTGAGCTACCACCACAGCTGGATGTCATCTCTGGTTTCATTTCCCTGGTACAGAGAGGGACTTGCTGCCTTTTCAGTCATTCAGGGATGATCATTACTAGTCTGTTCTTGTGTCAGGTACAAAGATATCTCACCAGCTCAGCAAATCAAGCCAACAGACAGCAGGTGGCCAGTTATAGCCCCCATTTAGAGCTGAGCATGTAGATGGGGAGGGCTTTCCTCCCGTGACTGGTTGGAGACCTCCCAGCCTCCTACCTTGCAGCCCTGCTGACTCTTCTCTCTTTCCCTTGTCTGGTCTCTCTCACGGTTCAACACTGCAAAATACTCATTGGAAAACTAGATACTCCAAACCATTCTTGTTCACAGATGTCAGGGAAGCTAGGCTTTACCGTGTTGGGCTCCTATCCAGAGGTACCTGTGGGGGTGGTCCAGCCCTGTTGCAGCAGGGCAGCTGTGGGGCTCAGCCAAGCCCCCGCTGTGCCACGGGAGAGGCCTTTGAAATGGAAACCCCTTTATAAAGCAAAAAGATTAATAACACCTGGGGAAGGGAATGGCAGATCAGAAGCGCAGATCAGATGGCTTTGATTATAAAAGGATTCATAAAGCCATTACTTGGAGAGAAACCTGGCATGTGGGGAAGGGACATGTCACTGGGAGGGGGAGAGCAACAACGGCTTTAATTTTCATGTGTTTTTCTTGGGCCACAGAGCAGATACTACACAGGGGATGCTGCACCTCTGCACTGCTCCACCACACACCAGCTGCTAAGAAATAAGCTTCATAGTCCTGCTCTGCCCATGAACAGCTCCCTGGGGAATAAATCCTCACCCTTTTCACGGGTGCTCAGGCTGGGAATTGTGTCCTTGGTCCACACTGAAAAGATATTAACTGAGATTGCTTGGGGGTATAAGCAAAGGCAAAGGATCAGTTGTATGCCCGTGACTCTTCTTGGCTCTGTTTCCCTGAACCACCAGAATAATGAGGAGGATTTACATGGTAGAGCAGCAGTGGATGTTTCACAGAGACAGAGATCAGGGACATAGCTGCTTGGAAAATTTCAATGTGAAACGGAAAAAATTAAAATTTAGTAATAAAAAAAAAGGCAGGTTAGGTTTCAGCCAAAAATGTCAAATGTTGGGAGAAATGCTTTAAAATGGCAAATGATGAAATAATTGTGGTTTCCTATGAAAAAGCAAGAGAAAAATTTCCAGGAATGCTTTTGTCTAGTAAAAAATATACTTTTCCACTAAAAAATAATAATAAAAAAAATGGATCAGACAATTTCTCCGCAGTCCTGGTTAGGCCCAGCATTCCTGAGAGGACCATATCCACTAGATGTCAGTCTATTGCCATGCAATAAAAACAAATGAACCAGAAATGTCATCAGGAGTTTTTCAGGATGAGGATATTTCCACTGAGCTGTTATCTGTCAAAAATGTTGCCAATAACTCCTTAATTTCTAGCTTTGGATTTCCAGAGTTATTCAAAGTGATTGCAACACATTCCATAGACAATGCCAGCCAGATATTTTTCCACTACCACATCTAACCCCTAGCTGACCTTTGATTCACCAGATCTTTAAAAACTTTTAAGCAACATCTGAATAGCATATAAAAAGACTTTAATCCTCACTAACTCCTCCAACCCTCACAACTCCCCCTTCAGTTCATGGTGCTACTGATTTTCTACAGACAGAGAAACGAGCACCTTATTTAGCTGAGGTATGTGCACTCAGCAAAAATTTTCTTCCTGTAATATTTTAAACAGCTGAAGTAAACGCCTTTCTCCCTGATACCAACATGTGAAGAAAAATGGCATGTATTCCATAAAAATATGGCCTTAAAAAAAATTTCTGTGATCGTCCCGCTCACAGTAATCATTCGTTTTGGGCTGCACGTGTCCCAAGCAGAGGCCAAAAAAAGCCATTGGAGAGAATGATTACAGAAAAGGATGTTCTTCCCACCACATTTGACAAACGCTGTGATACTGTAAATTTCTTGACTTTTATTCCTGAATTGACTTGTGTGGAATTTGTGGCAGTTGTATCATGAGAAAATGTGGCCATCAGTTTTTAAAAGTTGTGGTCTTGGTGGTGGGCTGTTTCAGTATATTCTGCTGCTTGTATTTTCATCAGTATTGTTTGCATCTTCTTCTATATTGTTTCTGTTCCAAGAAAAATATGTAAGATTTACCTCTGGCACAGAATGCAATAGAAAACTATAATTTTAGGAGGCTTGTTCACATACTTCCCTTGCTGAATTAGAACCTAAATTTTCAGAAGACTGGGGCTCCCTTTCACACACACATATGACTATAATAACAAGGGTAGTTCAGATTTGGGGGGTTTTGTATATGACAAGCCAGCTTTTCTGAATAGCACACAGAGGCACCCGGGCAATATTTTAAGAACAAAATCTGCTAGGGCATCTGGGTTGAAGCCTATTCCTTATGATCAGTTGTGATTCCTCCATGCTCAGAAGAAACTGTGTCCTAAGAAATGGTGGGTTTTTTTGAATAATTTTTTTTTTGGTTCGATCAGTTTGCACCCAGTACTTGCTGCTGAATTTCATGGGCTTGCCTAGCTCCTACACTTTTTAATACTGGATTATTGGGAGACAAATAATCGGTTGGCAAAGGAAAAAATCTGTGTATCAGATTTGTGTTTGCAAGGTCAGAAAAAATAGGCAAGAAAAAAAGAGCCCTCTCAGTCATAAACCTTCAAAGCCTCATTGATTACAAATAGCGAAGCCTCATCTTCTCCTAAGAAGCTGGTGTGACTGAGCTGTACAAATTAAACTTTTTTTTTTTTTTTTTTTTTTATTCCTACCTAAGAGATGTGTCTGGCTTAACAGAGAGCTGTAAACAGGTAGTTAATAAGTTGAAGTTGACTGGAGGTTAGTGCCAAGAAAATTGTCAATGAGACCCAAGAAGTCATACACATAAAGCTTGATCAAAAGGAGCCTAAAGAAATCAGCAGCAAAATTTTGGGAGAAAACACTAGCTAAATACATGTTCTGCCTTACAAGCACTACTTCCAGCCACATTTGGCTTTCATTTACAAGTCTTGCTTTGCACATGGGGTCTGTCTCACAGGTGTAGTGTGTTCCAGACAGCAGAGATCAAATAAATTGCATAAATCTGCCTATTGAGACTTAACATATGATGTATGCTGGAAGATATGATACAATACCTTTGGTCCTCTGTAGTTATTCATAAGTTGGAACATACTCTTATTTAAAGAGGTTCACTGGAAAACTGTTGTTTAATTTGTTCTAGCCTAACACCTTCAAACCATCAGTGGGATTCTCCCTGTAACTGCAATATTTTATATGAGCTGTGACCTTTCAGGTGGGTCTTCTTAGTTTTTCAGCTGGTCTAGGATTGTTACACTGTCTGCTGGTGAAAATTATTTCTCACACGTCTTTGGGAACACACAGCAATCAAGCAGTTAAAACAACAAGGGAGACAACCCAACCCCACTTATCCCGGTGCAGTTTCACTGTTGCGCAAGCCCAAGCTTAGAGGGTCACCAGAAAGCTTTAGATCTTGTCACATAATAGGATAAGTCCCTCTAGCAGACGGGAAATAATAGTGATTTTTGGCTTCAAAGTTGTTCAGCTCACCGCAAAACCACATTTCCTTTATAGGTAGATAGCAAGGTTAGGGTTTGCATGCAAAATCATCTGAGAGCAGTCTTTCTCAAGACAAGAAATGACAGAACCTGAGGGAATGGCAGGAAGATGTGGACATTATGGAAAGGTACTTCCTCCAGAGGGTGGTAGAGCACTGGAACAGGTTCCCTAGGGAGGTGTCACAGCCCCAAGCCTGACAGTGTTCAAGAAGAGACTGGACAAGCCCTCGGACACATGGTGTGAACTGTGGGGTTGTCGTATGCAGGGACAGGAGTTAGACTCGATGATCCTTGTGGGTCCCTTCCAACTCAGGATATTCTATGATTCTATGAAACCATAAAGTACTCTGGACTCTTCCTTTGACCAAAAATGTATTGCTTCCTTTTGCATTATTTTATTTTAGATTTGGCTCTGGGGCTAGGAAATACAAAAATGTTTTCTTTGCAGAATACTGAAAACACTACTTAATGACAACAACAGAAAAAAATCCAAGGCTTTAAAAAATTTTTGGCCACTCACATGGAAAGAATCTGTTAGAAAATGTGTTGCTAATGATCTCTCTGCGTAAGCTATCTTTAGGATTTATTCTGATACTCCTTTCCCTGAAGAGTATCCTTGGAATAATGGGAAGGCTTATATGTTCCCACAGTCCTAGAAACTATGTGTTGTGGGTTTTTCCTCATGCTATAAGGCCACCTCAACTTAGATAGCTGAAATAATAAGGGTCAGATGAAGATCCTTCTTTGAAGGACATAGTGGTCCTTCACACTTTGAATAGAAAGATGAACTGCCATCATGTTCTTGTACAGAAACCCAAGAAGTGTTTCAGCCCAGGGATGTAGTCTCCCCAGGCAGCAATTTATTTAAAAATTACTCTCTTGTGGAAGTATTCTTTGGGACAGGCACTAGGAAGCAGAGGAAAGACTGAGAAATCTGAGACAAAGCAAACTGTTGCAAATGATTGGAATCCATCTCCAAAATGTTAGTACGGAGGCTGCAATGACAAAAATCGTCCAGAATTGAAAACCAAGATGTAGTACTGCCCTTGCACTGAGGATAAACAGCTGTTTGGAAAGTGATAAAAAGTGATTAAACAAAAGGAAGAAGTTTAACTCAATGTGGGGAGGCATCTGCAAAGAGCAACATTAATTATGTCTCCTGAAAGAGAAATGCCACTTTTACAGCAGAAGCCAATTAGCTAATTGTTTCTCTCTATTCTTGAAACCATTCTTGAAAATGACAATTAGGAAATGTTACACACTGGCAGACAATGTGAATGAAGGGACTAGATCAGCAGTTAAAATGCTGATTTAGAATAGAAAGCCTCAAGAACTGCATCTGCTCTGTAAGGGAAGATGGGGAGGAACTCCACTGCCCTGGGATGCTCCATCTTGACTTGATGTGATAAACAAGGAGACCAAGAGGATTCAAGAGGTCCCCTAAAGGAGAAGCTACTGGCCATCAGACCATCTTTCTGATGCCAGTAAAGCCTGAGTCAGAGCTATCCCTGAAGCACACACAGGTGACTGGGTCCCATCCTGAACCGGGACAAATAATCTTCATTTTGCTGCATTACGTATTTTTGGGGAACTGTGAAACATGTTTGGGCACTCTAGAGGATCCTACTGCAGTGTCCAGACCCTGCCTCAAGGCTGTCTGATACGTTGTGATGGGTTGTCTGGGGACAGTAATTAAAAAGGCCAGACTTCTAAGGACTGGATGGATGTTGTTATATCGCCACAGTAAATGTTGCCAGTCCCCAGATGATCAAATCTAGAGTCTGAATAAGCAAAGTCATGCATAGGTGTGTGAGAGAGGAAAGCAGCCACAACAAGCAGCAGCCCCTCAGACCAACTCCAGAAAGAATCATAGAATAGTTTGGGTTGGAAGGGACATATAAAGGTCATCTAGTCCAACCCTCCTGCCATGAGCAGGGACATCTTCAACCAGATCAGGTTGCTCAAAGCCCCGTCCAGCATGGCCTTGAATGTTTCCAGGGATGGGGCATCTACCACTTCTCTGGGCAACCTGTTCCTCTGTTTTACTACCCTCTGTGTAAAACATTTCTTCCTCAGGTCTAGCCTGAATCTCCCTTCCTTTAGTTTAAAACCATTACCCCTTGTCCTCTCATAACAGGACTTCCTAAAAAGTCTGTTCCCATCTTTCTTATAGGCCCCTTTTAAGTACTGAAAGGCCACAATAAGGTCTCATTGGAGCCTTCTCTTCTCCAGGCTGAACAACCCCAACTCTCTCAGCCTGTCCTCATAGGAGAGGTGTTCCAGCCCTCTGATCATTTTCGTGGCCTCCTCTGGACCCTCTCCATGCCTGTCTTCTACTGAAGGCTCCAGAGCTGGATGCAGGACTCCAGGTGGGGTCTCACCAGAGCAGAGTAGAGAGGTGAAATCACCTCCCTCCACCTGCTCGCAACGCTCCTTCTGATGCAGCCCAAGATGCGATTTGCCTTCTGGGCTGCAAGTGCACATTGCCGGCTCATGTCCAGCTTTTGATCCACCAATACCCTCAAGTCCTTCTCGGCAGGGCTGCTCTCAATCCCTTCATCCTCCAGCTTGTATTGATACCAGGGGCTGCCCTGACTCAGGTGCAGGACCTCGCACTTGGCCTTGTTGAACCTCATGAGGGTTGCATAGGCCTACTTCTTGAGCTTGTCCAGGTTCCTCTGGATGGCATCCTCAGGCATGTCAACTGCACCACACAGCTCGGTGTCATCCGCGAACTTGCTGAGGGTGTGCTTGATGCCACTGTCTATGTCATTGATAAAGATATTATACAATACTGGTTCTAGTATGGACCCCTGAGGGACACCACTTGTCACTGGTGTCCAGCCAGATATTGTGCCATTGACCACTACTCTCTGGGTGTGACCACCCAGTTAGTTCCTCATCCACTGAACAGTCCACCCATCAAATCCATACCTCCCCAATTTAGAGAGAAGGATGTTGTGGAGGACCATGTCAAAAGTTTTACGGAAGTCTAGATGGACATCATCTGTAGTCCTTCATTTTTCCACTAGTGAAAAAAAAAAAAAAGCAGTGAGAAGTTTGCATAAAACAAAGGACATAGCGAAAAGATGAGAGATGGGTGGAAACACAGGGATCGTATCGCTGGAGAGCTAGATCAGCTGCTGAAAGAGATGATAGCAAAACACTTGATCAGCTCAAGTAGGTTCAAAGTGCCGTGCTTGCACTGCTCGGCTCATTCATGGCAACTGGAGCAGAGTGCAGAAAGCAGGGAAGACAGGGAGTGTGATGGTAGAGTACTCTCCAGAGGTCCAGCTCAGACTGATACTATAGATTGCTGCTGCCTGAGGTCTGAGAAATGCCACGTACCTGCAGGCAGACACAGTGAAACCGCAGACTGTGGAGACAGAAAGGAGAGGGGGGGGAGTGGAGTGGAACATTTTATGCAAAAGCTTCAATACACTGCTAAGATATTCACTACAAAACCCCTTTGAATAATTTTACTGAGAAAATGAGGTAGAAAAGAATGAAACAAGTTGCTCTGCCAGGACAATCTGCCTTTAAAGAGCTGGAAAGAAACATGAAAGGGGCTGATAGCAGCAACCTTCTGCTGAAGTCAGGCTGAGAGGGAAAGCTGTCGTGTCTGCACATCACAGATATCCAAGAGATGTAAGACAATGTTGAGAGTTTTTTTTCAAACATTGTTCTTGCCCTAAGCAATGTTTGGCAGACTAAATATGAATCTTCTTCAAGGTATGACTTTAAGTTAGAATTCAGATCCAAGATATGGCCTCAAATAGGATGTGTTGTATCATTTTACTGTTTCTCCATATATTATCATTTAATAGTAGTAGTCTGAGGCAATAAAGAGTTTGAGGATGAATTTTCCACTGCCAGGGCAATGTTTAGCAAGGTTATCTTTTACAAACAGTATTCCAGGAATCAGCTGCTCTTTCTGAGGTTTTTCAGAATGAGAGATTGTGACACAATCTCTAAGAAGGTCACAAAAATAAATGAATGGGATTGTTTTGCCCGTATAAAAATAACAGAGGAACACTAAAATTCATCATTATTGGCAACCTCAGGGCACATAGCTGCAAGTCAGTGTTGCTGGGACAGTGCAGAGAAGCTTGGACAATGCCTGCTTGCCCTTTGCCGAGTTCTCATGGTTGCTTATTCATTTCTTGGTTTCCAACATGCTAAAGCCAATATTATTCATATTTGGATGGCAAAGTCCAGCTGAGTTAATTAAATCAGAAGTAAGCAGGATAACAAGTGATTTAATAGAGTTTGTCAGTTGTGTTTTTTTGTGCAGGGATTCTCTCAGTACACTCTGCTTGGAACATGGAAGAAAAACCAAAATATTGTTGTTCTTCCCCCTGTTTTTAGTGTGTGTTGAGTAATGCCCTTCTGACTGTGCCATCTTTGTCAGGAGAGGTGTGGCAGCTCCTCACAAGCTCTGTGCCTGACTAGATAAGTCAAAGCAGAGCAGCCTTAGGGTTCAGACAAGCAACCAAATTGGTCAAGTTTGACAAGTTACTACAAGTCAGCTGAGCCACAGTAATTCTGTGGATGTGCTTTAAGCACGTGGCAAATCTAGGTTACTGTAGTAAAGCTGTAACCTCTTTAATTGCAGACTAAGAGATTTGCAGCCTTCAAATTAGGAGTTATCTTCTGTACTTTGTGGGGAGAGTTACAATACAAAGACAATGGGGATTTTGCATCAGGGATACACATACAATATGGCTACGCAATAGTTATGAAATATGCCTTCCACTATTCAAGACTAAATAATAGCTCGAGCTTCGTCATCAACATGCTTTGACCTTTTGCCCAGAGAGCTGAATAGCCCAGTTTTTACCTCTAAGCAGTCGTCCTTTCTGCTTCCACATGTTGTGACTGCTTTCCTCTTTCACACCTGTGTGTAACCTTGCTTAGTCAAGACTTCAGATTTGATTACGTGAGGACTGACGGCAGCTGGTAAATAACTGTGATAAAGTTTTTTGTAGTAAAGACATTACCTCTCCAGGAACTGCGGCAAAGATTATGTGTTTCAAAAAGTCTGCTAGCAGAGCCAAGAAAGGATGGGTTGGTTTGCTTTGTACAAGGATAGAAGGATTTGAAATCTACAAACTTAAATTTGCTCTACCTTTTTATTTGTTTTTGTTAACAGCTTTTTCTTGTCAGGTGCCTACATTTTCAAAGTGACATTATTTAGTGAATCTTACTATATAAGAAAAGAAAACCAGATTTTTATCTGAGATAGTGAGATGCACAATTTGGCAAAACTGAAATTTGTTTTTCCTGCCATTAAAGATATAATTAATTTACTTTATAGCTTTGTGATCTCATCAGTTTTTGCGTGTACTTATTCATCAACAAACATATAGTACAAGCTGTTCCTATTAAGAACAGCAATGTTAAAGTTTTAGGTTCTCACAGCACGACTCCATGAGAATCTAGTGAAGTCAAAACATATTAAGCAGCTGACTGATTCCCTCAGGTAGCATTAACAGAGAGGAAACCAAACTGCCCACATGCATAAGACAGCTTTCCACGGATTTTCCATTAACTGTTCTGTCCGTTTGCTGACATTTTCTTCACTTGTTGAAAGGAGGCAAACTAATGTTACAGAAAAGAAGAATTAGTTAGAGGTGAGAGAATAATTCTCTGGGAGTTTCTTTCAGATTTGGGAGTTTCTCCTTGATTTTCTTTTCCAGCTTTGCAGCCAACCACAAGATAAACTGACATCTACTTCAGTGCTCCATGCAGCACTGTAATGTCTTGCAGTACCACGAGAAATGTTTTTGTGACAAGCTGAAAACCTGTTCTGGTGGGTTTTTTGTTTGTTTTCTTTTTTTTTCTTTTTTTCTTGTCTTAAATCTATATTGTAAATGTTACTGTAAATATTGCTAGAGGAATGAAGTCAGAGTAGGATCAGTTTAGAGAATGGTTGCTATTGGTGTGATTACCAAAGTGTCAGAAGGAGAGTGAGAATGGATGGGGATGTCTTAAAATACCCCAAAGGAAATCTTTGAATATACACTGCACTTATGTTTAAAACACACTTTTAATTTGCAGTCACTTGGTGGTGCTCTTGAGTTGTATTTCAGCTTTGGAACAGATAATTGACAGAAAGGAATATATTACTTAATTGTTCTTCCATTTTCACTCCTCTCTCTCAGCTGAATCCTGAATTTAGGATAGGGTCCCATCGTACACTCCTGAGTTCTTTCCTAGATCTCTCCTGCATAGACTCAATGAACGCGGCTAGACTCATTGTGACTTCCTCTGTGCCAGAAATGATCAACCCAGGAGGTGGGATTCATCTCACTGTTTCCAGCCATCTAAAAATATCCACTGCAAATTAGTTGTTCAGACTCTCTGCATTGTTGCTAGAGAGACAGAGGCCTTTCCAGAGGCTGCTTCATCTTAACTCACCATAGTCCAGGCAGCCAGCTCTCCTTTAAGCACAGGAGAAACCTACATGAGTATCACATACTAGATTACAAATTTTTGTGTCCCCCTACCTAAATTCCTTTTTGATCTTTTTGGCCCCATGAGCTAATCCAGTTCCATGTTGCATTCACAGTACAGCACAGCTGGGATCTACCTGAGATACAGCAGAGAGTATGTCATGCTATAAAAACCAGCATAAGGCGTATGACAAAATATTCAGAGATTTCTACAGTACCTCAGCTGTAACAGGAATCTAAGGAGTTAAATCGTATCTTGAAACAAGGCTAAAAATAGCAGCATCAGTGTCGCCCTGGTATTTCCAAGACTTCCGTTCATGCCAGCCCTCTGTGCATGCACTGGGGAGATAAGTCTTCTGAAATGGTGGCTACTGAAGATCTGGTCCTGGGACTATTCTGACACAGTGCTGCTCATATGAAACACTTGAAACATATGAAACCCCTTAAAAAGGGTTATTAGAGAGATAAAATGATCTAGTCAATTCTGACTTGTATACAAGGCCGAAGAATCCAGCCACATTTTGTTTTTCAGTACGTATATCTTTCTGTAGCACCTTTTCTGTCAGGTGGATATGATATTCAATACGTTGACTTCTTGGATGAAAAAAATATTGTAAAGCATAAATACTTACATGTGCACTTTGTGTTTTGTGTTTTAACAGTGTGTAACAAAAGAAGCTACCTTTGTGATGCCAGAAAGTATGCCTTAAATAACTCGTGTTTGTAAGAAAATAACTGCAAGTTACACAACGGATGATTTTGTATTTATGGGCACTCAGTGGGAAGTGGGTGACTTAAACCAGACTAAAATATGGAGGTCTTTTTATTGGCAACGTCCTGTCTTTGCAAAGCGTATGCTTGAAAGCTGTGAGTTAGATGTTATTTGTTTCTTTGGCCTCGTGGTCTGACTAATCAGACAGCCTTAGACATTGAATCAGCACGAATTTTCCTTAAATTCTGGGTATGTTCATGTGCCGTTTGTCTAGACACGATTTTTCAGAGTTTGGTCTTGATCAACAACCATTTGAGCACGATGCAGCAGACTCTGTCTGAACCGAATGCTGCATTTATGTTGCTTGGAGACCTCAAGTAAATGCCATTGGAAAGTTTTATTATCTGCTGTAAACAGTGGAAATCCCAACAAGGAAAGTCAATTAATGTCGAAAATTATTTTCATACTCTCCAATCCTGAGGGTTGCTTAAACCTATGCAACTGTATGGGGATGAAATGGAAATAGGCTGCAGTAACAAAGTCAAAAAAGCTACAGAAGAACTGCTGACACTCCACCACCTGTATCTGAGGAATTTTGTTCTTGCAGACAAAAGAGCACTTTGCAAGCCAAACGCCTGTGACTCAGGGGGTGGATGGCTGAGCCTCTCCTACCATCGAGCTGTCAGTGAGTCTGACCTGAACGTGGATAACGTGGATTTTTTTTTTTTTTTTTCAGTCTACAATGCATTGATCAACGTTGCTGGCAGATTTGCCACTGCGGTATTTTCCAGTCCCAGTGCCCAGAGGCCTCCCTCTGCTTTTGTAGAACAGACTGTCCTATGGCTGCAACACAAGAGCCATCGCAGTTTTATCCCTCAGTCTAGGAACAAAAAGCAGAATGAGAAATCTGACTAGAAATGTTCCTAAGCTTTCAAAACCAAAGTGCATATGGGTCAGAATCCTCGGCCTGGGTGCTGCATCTATGGAAAGAAATAATTAACTGCTGAATCAGTGAGTTCCTCTGCAGTAGATTTCTCAAGCACTATAAAAGGATCTGATACATTGAAAGAGATACCTGTGTTGAAGAGTTAAGAAATGCTTATTCCTGTTTTGTCTCAATCATTTTTTTTCCTATTTATTTTTCAAGACAAGAAAACATTCTGAGGCTGATGACATCTGTAAAATTTTCTGCTTTTTCTGAATTACCACAGGAAAAAGTCTGAAGTTGTGTGTTTAGTGGAAATTATATGAATTATTTGAATTATTAGTCATACGAAAAATAGCTATGGTTATAAAACAAGGAAGAACGTGCTTCCTATTTGACATAATATACAGTTATCTTACAGAGAGACAGAAAACACTGAATTCCATACAACAGCAGAAAGAGTAATCCAGAATAGTTTAAAAGTATATTGCCACAGCCTATGCCAGCCACTGAACATGATTTCCACTTCTTCCTCCACCTGAATGTAAGTGGTGTTTTTCAACTCACATGTTTGACTATTCAGTATTAGTCAGTTTTGACAGAATGGGTGCCTTTAAAATTTAGATGGTTATTCTTGCAATACTTCCTCATTTTATTCACAGGATTCTCCATTTCAAACATAGGTTATGCTGCAAATGACATAGTTAAATCAATTATTTTAGTAACCTCAGAATATAAGACTCTTTGTAGATCTGATGTTGTTTCTAGGATAAATGTTATAAACAGATATCTTTTTACTGCATTCTGAACTAGATCTGTGTGATGCCTCAACATAATTTGACTAGTGTATCCAGGTAGGATAGGGCTTGTTGAAAGATGGTTGAGTGATAATTCTTAGGTTGGACTTTCCTAAACTTGAGTCCTTACCAGTGATTACCATGGAAGGTTCTGCAAATTCCTACTGCAGAAAACTTGTTTCAGTCAAGTTTAGGATGGGTAGAATGGGAATGAAATGGTAAAATAATTTTTTACAGCAACTTCTGGGTTATCACTGTGTTCTCCTGGAGATTCGTACACACATAAAATCAGTGGTTGGTCCTTAATGATCTGAAGAGTGCGTGAATTGACCCTAGGTAAAGTTACATCTGACTTACAGAGTTCTTTAGTGATATGGGAATCAAACTGTGTGGATTTCATTCCTGACTTGCTTAGTGAGTCTAGGCATATCCCCGATGTGCAAAACAGAGGCTCATTGGTGGTATGGCTGAACTTTGGAGCTCCAGGTACTTCATAGCTCCCAGTAGCAGGTAGACATCACTTGTGGTCCAACCCCATTTAGGACAAGATCCTCATGAATACTATCACTCCTTCACCTTGCTTTTCATGGGAATTGGTGGCTTGGTAGGGAGCTGGGGGTGACTGGGGGCCAGGACTGTGAGGCACTGAGGTGTGCTAAATATATTAGGACTGGAGCCCAGACAAAGCAATTCTCTACTCAAGTGAATTAAAAAAAATGCATTCTTTGAGCTGTGAGCTGCTATTTAATAACTGCTAATGACAGATCTGCTAAATAACTTGGAATATAGTGTAGTCACTAAAATGTGTAATTTTGTGGCAAGCCAGGAGCTAACAGTGCCTCTGCCAGCAGCTATTGATGCAGGAGACCAGATACAGTCTGTAGTTGCCTACACTTCATTTTCCATCTTGTTCTTTCATATGCTATGGTGTCTTAATCTGGGATTGGGACTCCATCATTTGTGCTATTTGTAAACTCTTAAACCAATCATGGTTGTGATTTTTGTCCAAGCCAGGTAATACTTTCTCAAACAATGTTTGAGCATGAGTGAGGTTAAAATGGACCAGAGACCTCTCAGGCCGAGCAACAGGTACCTTAGGTGTGTCACCATGTTATGAAGGGGAAGGAAATTAAAGAACGTGGACATAGGATGTTCTGTGACACAAAAAGGGTCTAAGCATGATTTAGTTCACTTGTAGATTTGTATTGTCTGTATCTAGGTTTTTCATAGTAGTTGCAGTATTTATTAATTTCTACATGATTTATTTCTCAGTTATTTATGAAAATATGGTGTAAGACAGCACTAGAAAGTGTGTGAATTTGAAGATACACCACACTGACTGCATTTCTCTTATCTATAAGAACCAACCTCTTTTTGCAGGAGGAATAAAATGGATTTGTCAGAATTGACTGTGACTGGTCTTCTCTCCATTTGCTAAATATTTTCAAATTACATGAATTTTCATTCTAGTACTGACCTGAGGTTAGGCTGACTGACTATTTCCTCTAATCCTCTAACTAACCCTCTGACTCCTATTTCCCTATTTTCCAATGGGAGACCCTTGATTTGCCCTTTATCAGCCATCTGGAGCCTCAACTATCCTCTGTGAACTCTTCAAGGTGATGGCTTTGAAATTAAATCATAGCAAATTTAATCAAACCAGCTGTTACCACTGCTCTTCCATCTGATATTTCCTAGCTCAAACCTGGATTCTTGTTCTCACTCACAGCAATACTGTTATCTACTTCAAACTTTTTAATGCTCTTGTAAGCTTTTCCACCAAGCAGCGGACCATTCATTGAAGGGTCTTCAGTAATTACCTTGAAATGAGACACAGTTTTTAATAAATCTGAGTATTCTGTTGAGCTTTAGGAAAGTAAGGCAGTCATGGGTCTGTGATCCCAGAATAAACCCTGCATTTTGTTGGTTATTAAATACGTTTGCGTGAGACATTTCAGAAATGTGGGAAAGAGTTTTGTCAAAGGCTTAAATACCTTTTTGTTTGCCACAGTGATTCTTTTACCCTTAGCAGTAGTTACAGTCTTTAACTTAGGTAGGAAAGAAAGGCTTATGCATGCACACATGGTAAAGCATGTAGAAAATTGTTTGTCAAAACCCATGCTGAACAATTTGAGACGGTGTTATGCAGACTTTTTGGGGGGGGGAGTGATATGAATGACTAACTTGGTAATGGAACTGGCAGACACAATGTTGGCTAAGTGCTGGGACCAAGAAATTTGATGTAATAAAGCTGCACTTTCAAGGCGTTTTCTGCAGTGTTTTGGACAGTCAGGAGATCCAGCGATTACTGTTCCATTATATCAGTCCCAGCAGATATTGCATGCTGATCCCCACCAGGTTGCTTAAGTGCATTAACTTCCGAGAACTTATAATTTAACTAATACTGGTTTTTTTTCTTCTTCATTCTGGATTAGATTTATTAATTCATCTTACATGGATTTAGAAATTCCATGTATTTCGTGTTTATTTCTAGTAGGAATATGAGTGTGCTTCTGAATCTTAATGGAAGTGGAAAAGCCACTTTAATCTCTTCCGTACCAATTTCATTTCAATTGAAACCTTTTGTTTTCATGTGGAGTTTAGTTAAGAGCATTCTTAATAACATGATTACTGGTAGAATCATTACAGAATTCTATCTCTGTCACAAGCACTGTCTGCCCACTGAGACACGATGTATTCATCATCTGTTCTCATATGTAGAACATATTTAATTATAGTCTGACATTTCCTACGTTTTCTGACCTGATATTCTGGAATACCATATTTTGGGTAGAATTAGAATACTAGCATTAAAAAATAACTATCACATTTTCTAGGAAAATCCAGCAGTTACTCCTAGGCACTGAGTATCTAAAATACATTGTTAGGATACAGATGCTTCCACTCTACCAGCAGAATGTTTAGCAGTTTGATAACTTCTGTTATTAACATATGGTAAAAAAGGTAAAAGATTTATCACAAGGTTGGTGAATGGTATATAAGAGACTGATCGGTCTGTCAGGGTAGGATTCATTTGAGACTGAGGCACCTAAATTCAGATCCATAAATATAGGTGCTTGAGAATTCCTTTTATGGAATCAATGGTGCTTGGAGATGAGCCGCTAACATCTTAAATTGATTGCCCTAACTTGAGGTGCCTACCACTACTTGAGGTGCCTCAGGATGTATGAGACATCCACACAGCACATCCACAGGACAACACTCCTATGGAAGACCTGCGTCCTTTTGGAGTAGCAGGTTAAGATGAAGCAGGATGCTCTTCTTGACGTTATACAAAAGGCAGTGAGTGTTTAATTTCAGGCAAATGAATCAAGCTCTTTGCATTTATTTTGGGACATGATGAACAGCTCTGCAGGCTCCACTGACTGGGCTGACCATAAAGCTGCTGTCTGTGGAAAGCTTACACAGCTGGCTCACATGTGGATGTCTACATGTAGACATCTGAATTTAAGTATTTGAATCTGAAGCCAAGTTCCACTCTGGTGCAGGAACTGAGAGCTTGCAAACAACTTGGAATATTATGCATATTAAATCCTTGTAGATGAAACAAAGAGAAACAATTCCATGTTTAGAAAAAGTAATTTCTCTGAAGTTCATGGAATAATGTTAGGGAAAGATTTTAAAAAATTCTTTATCTTTTGTCTTCTATACCATTCTTGTTTTCTCCAGCAGCTAGAAACATACTCTCTTACCTATCAGAGCCATTTTTAAACTTTCGTGAATTCATGGTTTACTGCAGATAGTATTTGGACTTCCACATATCAGTCAAACCTGTGGTTAACATAAATGGGTGAAAATCAAGTACAAAATGCCATCTTCAATCACTTAGGGTGTACTCTTGAGAATGATTTAATCCTCCTCTTTGCATGGAAAGGCACATATTCTTTAGCCTTAATATGACCAAAATAGCCCTTTTAAAGATGTCCACAAAAAATTCATTGATGTTTCTGTGTTCTCAGCTTTCTCTGTGTGTTCATGAAACTACAGAGAAGATCCTGACAGGTAAGGACAGTTACAGAATAACTGTACAATAGGGAAGGCTCAAAGCTTCCCATTCCAGTTCCATAAAAGCTTTGGGGAGTACATAAATGCTTTCACATGCATTGGAAAACTGATTTATATTTTTTCAACAGTGATAACAAAGTTGTCAGGAAGCAATGCTGTTCCATTCCTTGTCATGCAGAAGATATGGAAATGAGCCTACATGGGCTCATTTTTCCTCACAGGAAAGACTGTAATCATACATTTATGCCAGTCACATGAACTTTAAATGATTGGGGACTAATCCTCAAATCCACACAAGACAATTTGTATGAGTGAGCAGCAAAAAGTACATTTTAGGTGCATTAAGGGTGAACACCTCACCATACATGGGGGAGATTAACTGTTAGAAGACTACAGGATGACCCTTTGATCTCCAGCTCCAGCTCCCTTGTTGCTCATGGCAGTAGAAAGAAGCTGTCCTTACTTGTGCTGGAGCATCATCACAGAATGGTGACAGTCACTTCCCTGTTTGCTTTTCTATTTGGGCAAAATTTGGCTGGAATGAACTAAAGACAAAAACATGAAGCCTGAGACAATCCCTTAGTGGTGGGACAACATCGAATGAAGCCCCTGAATAAATTTTCGTGTAGGGGCTCTTTACACCGTGATATACACTCGCATTAGACATTTCTGTATTGTTGATTCAACATTGCTGTGATCTGTATGCTAAACTGATTACAAATCCCATCTAGCTTGGCATTAAGTTACAGGCTAGTAATCCTGTTTGAGGCTTTCAGCTGATGTCATGACACATAGCTGGAATGAAGAAAGTAAAAAATTTTCAGTAATGTTGGTCTTGTTTTCTGACATAGGCTTGGTTTAAACAGCTCTCAAGATCTGTCACATTGTAGTAAAATGGAAATTGGGAACTCTTTCAAAAAGCAGAGAGATACTCCATAGCATTAGCCACAACAAAATCTGGTGTTGCTAAGAGAAAAAAACACTTGCCAACAGGCATTCTGCTCTTCATTGTAAAGCAGATAATACACGTAAGGCAGCACAGTACATAAGTCAAGGTTTTCCTCTAAGGAAACCTCTGCCTGACATACAGTGCAGCAGTGACAGTTTCAGCACCAGCTTTTACTCCTTGATCTGTGGAGAAGGACTATTTGTTCATTCTAACATTGAGCATGCAATTAAATTGATGAGGTTATGAATTGGAGCTGTTTTAGCAATAAGGTGGGATATGGTTGAAACAAAGTTCTCTGCAAAGCAAAGTGGAGAGTTTCTAACAGCGCTGGGAACCTTCAGATGACGTTGGTGGTGGTTGCTTTGGGTTCTTCCTGGAGAAGAACAGCATGCAGGAGCTGTCTATCTCTTCGGACTGCCTCGAGAGTAATGGAGTTCTGCTACAATGTGTAATGAATTCCTGCTAGGATTTTTGTATGGAAAAGCGTATGTTTTTACTGTCTCAAGTCTAAATAAATGTAATGCCTCAACTTGCACAAGAGCTCATCAGGGTTCAGATACCAAGCACACAGTTTTCTTGAGCAAGTAACTCTCTGACCAGATGACTGAAATCTGAAATTCTTGTCATGCTGCTAATACCAACTGCATTTTAGGAACAGAAGTACAAAATTGCAGGATTTTAGTATTGATAAGGAATAAAACATGTCAAATATCTATTAATTTACACTTCCCAATTTTATATGACAGATCGTTCTTTTTGTCCCTTGAGTTGTTCTCCACCTAGTTTCCGTGTCTCTACTTAGGTCTTGCAACTTTTCTGTGTAAGTGGTGCATTTTTCTATGTCATGATATTCAGAGGCTTGTTTTTCCCAGATATTTCCCCATCTATGTTACATCTTGCTGTCACTTTCAAGCTATCTTTGGTTGCAGTTGTATCACTTGTATTTCCATGTACCACAGTACCACAAATAATCTTGGAAAAGCTACGCTTTTCTAGACTAGACTGTAGAGTAGACCATGAGATCTGGTTGCACAATGTTGTTTTTAAGGTTCTGTACTGATAGATAACCACCCTGACCCACTGTGTCACGTCAGTGAAATTTGGCTCAGATTGCCTTAATTTCTTCCTTAAAAGATCCTCCTCTCTTCATTTACACATCAAATCCAGTTGACTGGCTTCATGTACATGGTCAAGGTCATGCTTAGTATATCCTGGTATAAAAATATTTAAAAATTTGTAAAATGATTGAAAGATCGTTTAATAGAACCATTACTATTTAGGTCTTAAAAGGTTGTTAAATTTGTCCTTGAAAAACAGAAGGATGTAAAAGTTCTCTATGGATTTAACGGTAAATCCCGTACCATTAAAGTGCACTAAGCTTCATTATTGTGCTTTAAAACTGCTTGCATCAGACTGCTGTGTGTGCACATGCAAGTTCAGAATCTGTGCGTGTGATAGCCAGGGCACAATAACCGTGCCTGGGTTAACTTGGACACTGTTTCCATTCCACAGTTATAATCAAATGAAAATATGTACAAGTTTAATTTGAAAAGCACTATTAAATTGTAAAACATGGCAGTGCTAGGGCACAAGCTGTGTAACAAACCACATGGGAAAGTTGTGATTACAATCTTGCATTTCTTCTTGCGGGCTCTGTTGGGTTCATATGACGTGGGCTACCAAAGTATGTCTGTTCTCCTTCCCTTTCCTCAGCGGAACAAAAGTCTTATAATTGCTGCTTTCCTCTGCATTAGCCGTGTTTTATTTTGCTCTGTGGATATGCCATCAGTCCTGTCATTTAGTGCTGTTTCAGCACAAAGTTTAAGTTCCTGGGGTGTCTCCATCAAGACAAGCAGGACTTTCCTCCACTCGCTGCTGTGCAACACGCTGGCTGGAAAAGGTGACACAGCGAATCTCAATGGGCTCATTATGTGTGATAGCTAAAAGCACTTCCCTATGATTTATTTATAGATGATAACTGGTAGAGGCTGGACTGTGTAATGTAGTAGATTACTTGGTTTCTTGTAAACAGTATCTTGTTTCTTAAGGGAAGGCATTGAAGTACTAATGGTTGTAACCCCACAAACTGGCACAATTTCAGCAGTTTTGGTCAACTCATAAAGTTGACAGCTTCCAGGGGCAGTGTAAGCAGCACCTTCTATTTTTTAGCATTTCCCCCAGCCTGCTACAACTATAAAGAAAGGCTATGAATGGTTTTATTATGAATCACTGAGCTGATGCTAAATAAAGATAGACTAGAAATCTCCTCCATCAAAGATTCTGTAGGCTTGCTTGGGACCCTGCAATTCTGGCCCCTCACAGACTTGGCAACTGTCAAACTGATCTGTCTCACTAGTAAAGGGTGGTAAAGAGGTGGATTATATGAGATACTTCGCTGCCCAATTTTCTCATCTGACGAACTGAATTGAGCTCTTTCAGGGGTTATCCGAAGTCTTTATTGGAGAGGCTCAGAGCAGTTCTCCTGGGTGAGCTGCAGGGTGGCTTGAGGTCTAAATCCTGAATGGCACGGAAGGGAGCTGAATATAGGGAAGCCTTTCAGTGTCGGTGAGAGCTTAAGCATGAGGAACATGCCTCCTCCTAGGCTGTGTTAAAAGAGTTGCTAATGTCTACGTTGGAGAGAAAAGAGTCCACCACTTGCGTGGCAAAAGATAGGTCTCTGACAGCTCGTTAAAAGGATAGTGGGACACCTTGGACACCTGCCTCACGGGGAGGAGGGCTGCCAGTGTTTCTCTCACTACCAAATAAGTGTCCTGGTTCTTTTGGGATCCAGCCTGTGATGCCCAGCTCTCCCCTTCACACAGGAGTTGGAGGGGGCTCACTTGCTTCTGGGCATCACTTCAGCTCCCCTAAAGCCTGGCCCATGAGTCCCTTTTTGGGGAGCTTATAGACCCATGTTGCATCAAAAGGTATTTTAATGCCAGCCTTGTCTCTGTTGGTAAAGAAATTATTACTCATGGAGAAAAACAAATCTGTGTATGCTGTCATAAACTCATGCACTGTAATTTAGATTTCTAAATTATGTGATGTAGCCATCCCATTGGTTACACTGTAGTTATACTTGGTAGCTATTAGTTATCTCACTGTAGGATGTGTTTTGGTATGGTAAAGTCTGCTCAAAAAACCCAAATCTGCATTTTCTAATTTTCAAGATTAGTCGTCCATTTCATCAGGAGCCTAAAAATCATGAGCGTGTTAAACAGAAAACCCATAACATATGCAACTTTCCAATAAATTTTTCATTTTATAAAATAATCAGAAACTAAATTGGACAACAGCAGTAGACTTAAAAATGTGTCTGTAATTGAAGGGCTGCATTTCACTCTGTTATATACATGTGAATTCTGAGTAGGTCCAAAGCCAGGAACTTCATTTTCAGCATATATAAATGTAGAAACTAGAAACATTGTTTTTGTCTTGCGAATGGAAATATTATTATATTAATTAAAAAAAAGTCAGCTTTCTCATAAGTAGGATTTCTAGCCACAGGAAATAATAATAATTATAACAAGACTCATATGATTTTTCTTTCATGGTTAAGAAAAAGGAAGAAGGGAGAATTACATGTGCATGTGTTCCACAGAGAAAACAAACCTTGTATAGCTTTTAGACAGAGCTCTAGAAACTCATTTTTGTAGCTCTGCACATACCTATCCTACCTCCAGTTAACTGGTGAGGTGAAAATTGATTAATTTTCACATTCTATCACAACTTTAAAACCCCCACAACCTTCTACTGTTTGCTGTATTTAAGCATCATAAATGCCATAGCTTGGTGTGGTACAAAATTACTATTGAAATAAAGTTCCCAATAAGTTCTTAAAGAGACGTGTTATTTCGTCACAAGCAAAAGTTAAAACCTTGGAGAAATCGCTATTATAATTTATTGAAGAATTATGGTTCTTTCTATTGCTGAACAACCAGCAAAAGAAATCTTTCTAATATATTTTCACTGTACAAAAGTTGCTTCACCTGTGGTCTGCTTACGCCACATCTCCTAGACTTGCTCGGTAGAGAACAGGTGGTTTGAAAGAAAAGAATTCATCAGCTGGCTTGTGAAGATATGCCAGACCACAGGCAAGATCTCAGCTCAGCACGTCTTTGATTTTGGAATGTATCAGATTATTCTGAAAGAGACTTTTAGCTGTTATTTAATCCATTTGCTTGGCTAACCACAGGCTCATGGACTGCACCAACATTCTTGATTCAGGTGTTTCACCTGTCCTTGTCTCTTGAGAGACAGAGATTCCTTGACCATAGAGGTGCTCCACTTCAGCACTTTCTAAAAAATTTTTCTCTCCTTTTCTGTGGTTTCAAGCCAATGACTTCTTGTCCCTGCCTCTTCTCTGCAGCAGACTTATGTATATGAAGACTATATCATGTCTCCCCTCTAGACTAAATATCTTCAAGTTCTTTAGTTGTGTTTTGTGAAAATAATCCTACTTTTGTGTTTTGTATGCTTTTGCAGACCTTCTCTGGAATCTCTCCATTTGCTTGAAAGAAATGCCCTAAATTGCACTGATTTGTGACTAGAACAAAATGTATTTAGGTATACTTAATTTTAGCTAGCAACAAAAGTGGGAAAACCCCACTTTTTTGTGTTTTCAGTAAGGGTTTTCCTGAAGTATGATTTAATGAGATTCTCTCTGTCACTCTGTTTCATATTACATTCTCCCTTCCAGACAATAAAAATCAGTTTACATCTTGGAGACTATAGTTGAGTAATCACAAAATAAAATGCATGATGTCATTATGAAGATAAACAAGCTGAAGGCAATCTGGCAATATGATAAAGGACTGATTTAACAGTGAGAAATGGCCAAACAGATAAAAGGGGTTACCCAAGTAAAAGTAAACACAGATGAAAGCTCTATGGAGTTTTAAAACATTTTAAAAAATTTTTTACTAGAATAATCCTTAGCTATGACATAGATATTTATGATGATATTTTCCAGGAAAACATAATAGAAAAATCTTTGTAAATCATTAGCTGATAAAATGACCACTGTAGCATCATAATTTCCCAGTTACTCCATATCAGTTATAACTGAGAATCCAGGTTAAGTCATATAATTAACTTTTTCTTGTTACTTATTCCTGAGGAAATCATTAAACTCCACAGAGTCTGGAGACAATGACACATAATAATAAATTTTATGCCTTCTGTGTGTGCCTACCCATTTCTAGATAGTTCTTGGGCAAATAGGCTTCTCCTCAACTTTTATGAATGATAGAGCTCTTGCAGAAATCCAGATGCGTAAGGGTGCTCCATAGTCTGGTGGAGCAGTCTGATACCATCCCACTCTTCTTCTCCTCCTACATCTAGTATCTGCTCCTGTGTATTCATTGGCTGGAGATCACCTCTCCTTGATCAGAGACCTCACTTCTCAACACTGTAAAGAGCTTCTGTGTATCCCTCTACCTTCTCTTACACCAAGATGGAAACACCTCCGCTAAGCGCTGACTTGCTGAACTCTTGTGGCACAGGAATTCTTGCTTCTTCTCTGAGACTGATCACCTGCTGCCACAGGTAGCATATCATAGATGGAAAGACCTGGTGGGGCTCACAGAAAACCTATTCCCCATACCGCAAACCAGAAGACCAATTCACTGTGTGCTCCAGCTCTGTCAGCATTGGGTAGTTGAAGTCAAAGGTAAGACAAGCTACAAAAGCCTCCAAACTCTTCTACCTGGGAGCGTTGGCTCTAGCAACAGGCACATGCAAGCTTACATCAGTGCAACCTCCCTAAATTCTTGATTTCCACAGAAAGGGAGTCTGAAGGCTGAAAAGGAGCTGTGGGAGATTGTGATTGCTTGCCCTGCCTGGAGGCTTGGAAGATCTGGAGCCCAGAGCATGATCACACTCATTATTAATGTAGCCTGTGCTATAGGATTATACAGAATGTCGTGATTTATTTTGTGAACCCTTTAGTCAGTATGTTTGCTGTAATTCTTAAAAACATTATAATCTAGAAATCACAAGAAGAATTACTTCATTAAGGGGTTCTGCTGAGATCAGGGATTATGGTAATAGCAGATCTGTAGTCTATTTTGATTTTGCCATTACAGCAGATAAATAACTGCTCTGACTGCTCTGGTGGTTGTTTACTCAGCAAATGAACATTCCAAATCGCTTTATTGTACTTCATTATTTATTTGCTTTGTGTTGTTTATAGTGTGACTAAGCTGACCAAGGCTTTATCATGTTTGCACTGAGAATGTTGTGAAGAAAGCTAGGCGGGTTGGTGTGTGTCCCATGTATACGGAATGTTCCACTGTGGCAAGCCACTAGCAACTTGATATGTAGTACATACTTGTACATAGGAAAAAAAGTGCTACTCAAAACTGATGACCTTGTAAACCCACAATTTTTAACCTACACTTTTAATTTTTTCAAAATAAACCTTGCAATCACAGCTTCTGTCTGCTTTTTAGAACTTTTTGTCATTGGCAGATGAGTTAGTGTATTATGATTGAGCATGCTCCCAGGTCCAGAATGACCCCACCCCTATCTAATGCAACCCTGCATCTCTCTGTGCCATTACCTTTTTATCCTCTCTAAACCAGGATCTTGATCATACAAATCTTCTGAGTTGTATGCAGCAAGTGATGCAGGGTTGAGTTCTTTTGCAAGTTCATATCCACATGCAGTGACTTTTCCAGCCTGTTATGGTTTGGGAGAAGGTTCAGTCTGTAGCTGTCAGTAAGCTAGGTTTGCACTCTTAAAGCCAGTTACAGCAATGAGCAGCACCAAGTTTCACTCCAGTCATCTGGAAAAGCAGCTGACTCCCTCCTACCAGGTCATCATCATTGTCTGAAACGAACCATGCATTCCAGAATAAATGCTTAGAAATGGCATTTTCAAGGATCAAACAGAATTTTATACCAGTGTTAGTATAGCTGGTTGTTGGCTTAATTAGGGCTATAGATGTCTCTGTTAGGCTGGAGAACTTTTGTCAAATGACATAGTTTGAGTCTGGGAGTGTCTGTGCTCATTTGACTCTTTACTCATTGAACTCTCATTCTGCTGTAATGAAAAACACAGAGCAAATTTGAGCTGATTAGGGAACACGACCTGCAAGAGAAAACATAATAAAATACAGCAATTACTGGAAAATGTCAAAAAGTATTTTTATGTGGAATCTTTTGGATGAATTTGGTGACCATTTTGAGAGTTGAACAGTGTTGGCGCCAGAGGATAGGCGCATGTAAGCATCCAGGATTAATCATGAATAAAAACACATGAAGAATTAAAAGTGGATGGGATGTACATACTGTGGAGCTGCATCATTATGGGCCTCGTTAGTTTGGGCAACCTGGTTAGCTGAATGCTATCTCACTGCCACCTCTGTGGCTCCTGCTGACCTCATTTTCACAAGAACCATGTTTTAAAAATTCTCTATTGTTTTTATTGTTATTTAACATTATGTTTGAATCTGGTATTACTCGCTTGGAAAAATGCATGCTTCAGTGTTGTTATTTCTCTAATTATTTTAAAGAATGTCTGCTGTAGGAGCACATGGCACGCAAATCTGGCTCATTTTTAAAATAGAACATGTATGTTAAAATTACTGTTCATTCACATTATTGACTCAGTATGTTTTGCCTGCAAACTCAGATGGCAGAAATTGCATTTTATTTAGTTTTCCCTCTGTCTCATGGCACTATTTGGAGTTGTGATGCATAAAGAGTATGTTCCTGAAAAAGGTACTATCAGAAAGAAACATGTTTGTCTTCATAGTAGAAATTATTCACTGTGCTGGTCTTACTTATGGACTAAACCATGGAACCGCAGAATCATAGAATGATTAAGGTTGGAAAGACCTTTAAGATCATTGAGTCCAACTGTAAAACTAACACTGCCAAGTCCACCACTAAACCATGTCCCTAAGCACCAGATCTACATGTCTTTAAACACCTCCAGGGATGGTGACTCAACCACTTCCCTGGGCAGCCTGTTCCAATGCCTGACAACCCTTTCTGTGAAGAAATGTTTCCTAATATCCAACTTAAACCTCCTGTGGCGCAACTTGATGCAATTTCCTCTTGTCCTATCACTTATTACCTGGGAAAGAGACTGACACCCGCCTCGCTACAACCTCCTTTCAGGTAGTTGTAGAGAATAATAAGGTCTCCCCTCATCCTCCTTTTCTCCGGGCTAAACAGCCTCAGTTCCCTCAGCCGCAGGACCTGCCTTTCATAAACCCACGCTGACTGGGCCTGATTGCCTGGTTTTCCTGTACATGCTGCATGATGGCACTGAAGATGATCTGCTCCATAACCTTCTCTATCACTGATGTCAGACTGACAGGCCTGTAATTCCCTGAATCCACCTTATGGCTCTTCATGTAGATGGGCATCTCATTTGCTAACCTTCGGTCAACTAGGACCTCTCTGGTTAGCCAGGACTGCTGATAAATAATTGAAAGTGGCTTGGTGAGCACCTCCTCCAGCTCCCTCAATACTCTTGGGTGGACCTCATCTGGCCTCATAGACTTGTGTGTGTCTAAGTGGTGTAGCAGATCACTAACCATTTCCCCTTGGGTTAGGGGGGTTTAATTCTGCTTCCTGTCCCTGTCTTTCAGCTCAGGGGCTGAGAACAACTGATCTTGCTATTAAAGACTGAGGCAAAGAAAGCATTAAGTACCTCAGTTTTTTCCTGGTCCTTTGTCACTATGTTTCCCCTCACATCCAATACAGGATGGAGATTCTCCTTAGCCCACCTTTTGTTACTGATGTATTTATAGAAATATTTTTAATTTTTTTTTTTTTTTTAATGGCAGTAGCCAGATTCAGCTCCAGCTGGGCTTTGGCTTTTCTAAATTTCTCCCTGCATAACCTCACAACGTCCTTGTAGTCCTCCTCAGTTGCCTGGGCCTTCTTCTAAAGGTCATGAACTCTTTTTTTTTTTTCCCGAGTTCCAACCAAAGCTCTCTGTTCAGCAGGGCCAGTCTTCTTCCCCCCACCTCGTCTTTCAGCACACGGGGGCAGCCTGCTCCCACGTCTCTAAGATTTCCTTCTTGAAGAGCAACCAGCCTTCCTGGACTCCCTTGCCCTTCAGAGCTGCCTCCCAAGGCACTCTGCCAGCCAGCCTCCTAAACAAATCAAAGTCTGTCCTTCACAAGTCCAAGGTAGCTATTCTACTGATCCCCCTCCTTACTTCTCCAAGAATTGAAAACTCTCTCACTTCATGATCATCATGCCCAAGATGTCCTCCAACAATCCCATCACCCACAAGTTCTTCTCTGTTCCCAAAAAACAGGCCTGGCTGGCACCTTCCCTCGTAGGCTCGTTGACCAGCTGTGTCAGGAAGTTGTCTTCCATACACCCCAGGAATCTCCTAGACCATTTCCTCTCTGCTGTGTTTTATTTCCAGCAGACATCTGGTAAGTCGAAGTCACCCATGAAGAAAAGGGCTAGCAATTGTGAGACTTCTCCTAGCTGCTTATAGAATATTTCATCCATCTCTTCATCCTGTTTGGGTGGCCTATAACAGACTCCCACCATATCTGCCTTGTTGGCCTTCCTGCTGATTCTTATCCACAAATACTCAACACTTTCATCACCATCAAACCTTAGACAGTCAAAACACTCCCTAATATACACGGCTACCCCACCTCCTCTTCTCCTTTCTGAACAGTTTATAACCATCCATTGCAGCACTCCAATTTTGTAAATCATCCCACCATGTTTCTATGATTGCAATTATATCATAGTTTTCCAGCTGCACAATGGCTTACAGCTCCTCCTGTTTGTTGCCCACGCTGCATGCATTGGTGTAGATGCACTTCAGCTGGGCTATTGATCCCGCCACCTTTTTTGGGAACAAAGTCCTAATTCCTACCTGACTGTTCTTGGGTGCTCCCATGGTTTCTAACACATCAATAGCTCTTGTGTCTTTGCTGTCACGTGGATCTCCATCCCCTAGCTCCACTGAGATGGCAGACTGAAGGACATTGCTAGCATATCATCCCTCAAACACTGGCGTACCACCCCCAGGCTTATCTCTAGTGAACCCAGACTTATCTCTAGCAAGCCTGGAACAAGGCAACACTATGAGCTATACAGCTCAATTGGTTATGGTAAGAGAATTGTATTTAGTGACAAAACTGTCCCAGCAGAATAATGTTATTGATAAATTAAACCAGAGCGGTCTCTAGAATATATGTGAATAATTTTGCCATGTAAGAATTGATAGTACTTAAGATTTTTTGATTTTCCTGTTACTCTGACTATTCTTTTTCTAACATTTTGGCTGTTTTTAGAATTTCAATGACCACATTTCTATCTGCACTGGGTAAGTTATAAAGCAAGATTGATACTTCTTTGTAAAATGTCATGTGTACTACATATATGACAGATATGAAAGAACTTTAATTTTGGAGAGTGTAAAATGAGCAGCACAAGTATGTAGAGATTTTTTTGTTGAACCTCTTTATTTAACTTAGAAATGTACTTACAAATTTCTCAAAAAATGAAACGCATGCACCATTACCTGAGACTTGTGGGAACAGTTTTCCTAACTTGCATTTGTTGCTGTTAGCATGTTTTTAGTCTGTCTTGTTTACAGAACAATCCCACAACAAATTTTGCCTGTAACATATTTATCTGTGTTAATGAACATATGTGTATAGCTACATATTATTTGTCTGTGGCTATTTCTGGAAGAAAATAATTTTCCCCTGTGCTAAACCCACAGGAACAACGCGTGTACGGCTTTCTGTAGCAAAAGACTGTTAGTGCTATATTTCACTTTCCTTGCTCTTTTCACTATGGTATGGTATTATAATATTTCAAAAATAATCCTGTATATTTTACATTACAGTTAATAAATCACACTTGAATTGCTACTCAAACATTTCCTTATAAGGAAACATAATTCTTGGATTAACATCTGTCCATGTTCTGGGCTTGTATCAGCAATATGAAACAGTTACCACAGAAAGTAAATGTCAATTATAATTCCGAGTAAAAAAAGGTGATCTCTGGTACATACATATAAGACCTTCTATTAACACAATCTATGTACTGATTATGAACAGCTTGATGTGCCCAATATTATGACACTGTTTCTTAAAGAGGTCTCTGTTTTTCTGCTAATGTGTACTGTTTTCTGCAGCCCAAATAACTAAAAAAGATAATAGGATGTTTGCAAGCAAGAAGAACCTGCTCTCCAAGGGCCAGCAGAGACTCAGGTGATTTGGATTTGTATGGACAGTCAGCACATCCTTACGCAAAATATATGGCAGCAATGAAATGCTTGGTGTCTGGCACCTTGGTGGAGATGGAAACTGGCCTGGTGTTGTTGGCTATGCTGGTGTTTGTGATGGCTGTCTCTGCCAACAGCAACCCAGCCCCTCTCCAGCTACTCCAGTGTGAGCTTTTACAGGCAAGCTTGCTCCAGCTTTGCAACAGTCCTAGCAAATGTGAGCTGGCTCTTGCACCTGGTCATCTCAGAGCGCAGGCATGTCCAACCCACAGGAGCTTACAAAAGGTGGTGTCGATAAACCTGTCCACTGACCTTAAAATATCCACAGAGATGATTCTGCTAAGAAGGGAAGACTTCAGACAGAAGGAACTAGGAATTTAAAGCCAAATGTTTGCACCCAGGGTGGGTTAACAGCCTAGCTCAAGCACTTGACACCTTGAGAAGGAGAATTCGGGCATACATGATTACATATTGCCAGCCCAAGCTCTCACTCAGGTGGTTTGGATGCGCCAGGCACGAGGCAGGATTACTGCAGTCCAGTCTATCAGCAGGAGTCCTATAGATGACTCTTATGCACTTGGTAGATGTTCCTTATGCTAGAGCCAGGATACAGATGAGTTTCAGACATCATGATGTTTGGCAGGTATAAACCTTAACTTCACAAGACAGACATGACCTAAGGATGCTCAAGTAACAGAGATTCTAAAAAATTCTGTTAAAAACAGGAAGAAAAGAAACACAGAACAAACTCACGTAACCTTTGAGAAGACACTGTGAAATATAAATCTATTTCTTTATTGTGTTCTTATTCTACATTAGTAAATCTGTATTTTGGAGATGAAAGATGAATAGAAATGTACTGAATTTTCCAAAATGCCTGTATGTCTGTTTGTGTATACTTTGAAGTCAGCACACAAATTAATAGCTATGGCAATTTCTAGTACAAAGTACATGGACTCTGTGTCATAATAATTTTCTCTTTGGTACAGTACCCAGTCTTTGCCAGTGACCAATAGTAGGTACAGGAGAGGAGAATAAAAATATCAAACAGATGGTGATATTCACTAGAATAATATGGTCTCCAGAAGTTTATGACTTCTTCGCTTGAGGCAGTTTGACAGTCCCACACATGAATGTGTGTAATTGCTCTTAGACATTTGACATTATATTGAAATGAATTCAAGAGTTTAAGTGGATATTGTGTGAAGAATACCTCTTCCTGTTCACTCAGAACTTGTGATGTGCCGACTTTCTCTGATAGCCCTCCATCCCTCTATTGTGGGACAGTTCAGAGGCCAAGTATTGGAACAATAAAATAACCAGAAAAGGTTATATACTTCTCAAGAGCCCTTATGGAAACAAAAATTAAAGACTATTTAACTCTTTTGGACAAATGTGAGAAGGCTCAAACCTGAAGGTGTTTGAATCCAGGACTCAGCTTCCGCATTTTGTATCCATTTCTGATGAAAATACAGTCTCCAGGGCACATTTGTGACACGGGAGCTGAAACCATTCTCTGGGTGGTTCCTATGAACAGCTCTGAAGAGCTGTGCTGCATGGTCATCCTCAGTTTGGAGGGCAGAAGGCATGCAGAACAGCCAGTGCAAAACCTGTGCTGTGCATTGGAGATAGTTTCCCTCAAAGCGGTTGAAATAGCAGACACAGCTGGGGATCATTTGCTTTTCCAAACAAACATCACAACCTGGTCTGACTCTTCAGACACTTTAAAATTCCATTTTCTTCAAAAATTAATCCAAAGTAATATATTAGAGAAAAGATCTTAAAAGCACTATGACTAAAAGGGCTCTAGGGAAATAAGATTAAATGATTAGACATTTTTGTGTAGTTTGATAATTCTACAACTCTTATTCTCCTATTTTTGGTGCATCTAAAAGTAAAGTATTCGTTACTCTATAAATAGCTTGTCAGATAGAGAAACAGAGTGACACATATTTAGTTGGTTGCTTTGATTTAAAAGACGTTCTATTCTAAGTCCTACAGTGTATCCATGTGGTGCTTACCTATAGCTTTTGAGTGAAGGTCTAAGTAACTACCTCTATTTATTCATCTCAGAACTCTTCAAACAACAATTTTTATCAGCGTGAAGGAGTACTTCACAGAAAGATGTGATGGGGACTAGCAGGTCAAACCTGAATCCATATTCCTTGTTTTATACTGAGCCTGGGATGAATCTATGGAGAAATAGCAAGGATGATTTGTGAAGAATGATAGCCGTAAGGTCAATAAGCCTCTGAAAGATAGGTGTTGCTAAAAAACATTGCTAAATACCATTTGCATCCTTTATGGTCCACTGTCTCTGAGAAAAATGTTAAAGCTGCTTCTTGTTGAGAAGTCTTGCTGTAGTACCTCTGAATTTGAGGCTTTCATAGCCGAGCTCTCAAAGTTGTCAGTAGGGATGGTATGTAGTCCACACAGGTCAGAGATCTTCCACCCTTTCCTCAGTCTAAGATCATAGAGATGGATGGATATATTTATTTCTAGAATGCTGCTCTCAGAATGTACTATGCAAACACAGGGAAAAGATATTGATTTTCAGTGGATTTGAACTCTGATTCAAACATTTCTGAGAATGTTTCACTTAGTTTTGTTTTCCTCTCTAAGACTGTTCAAAAACTGGGAATATCTCTAAGCCACCATCTTGTTATCAGCCACTGCGATTTTTGGAGTTCATCACCAAATGTTTTTCTGCTACTCAACTTGAGTAGCCTATGACATACTTATCTCCCAGCCTGTCTACTTCCAGACTGTCTGTCTGATTTACTGACCCTCTAGAACAAACAGTTTCAGTCTTTGGTCTCCTCCATATGCTTACTGCCTTCTTTTCTTACAGCACCCTTCAAATTTACTACAGAAATTCACATTCTGTACAGGTTTATTATTTCCTAGCAATAACAACACTTCTACAGCTTGACAAAAAAGGAAACATTCTGTCACGTCATGTTCTCCATGAAGAAAAGCTCTTCTAGGTGGTATATACTGCTGCTACTACAAAGTTATAACTGTGAAATAAAACAATGAAATGCTTTTTAAAGCAATAGCCTTGTTCAAGTATTGTCTTCGGGACAGAACTTTTGCTCAGGTACCAGTATTGCTTTGGTGGCCAGTAACATATCTATATGTCATTTACTCTACATATTATACATGCAATTTTAAAACAAGAGCTTTGTATGAACATAAGGCCTGTGATAGTGCATGTGGTTTGTATTTAGACACTTCACCAACTTTTGTAGAAAATGATATATAGAATTGTATGGTGACAGCCACAGTGGGACATTTGACTGTGCAGCCTGTGAAAGAGGACTTTTAAATGGGGGTGAAACGAATTGTTTTTTGCTGGGAAGAGATAGATACTTACACAGCACACAAGGGAGATGCTGAATCTGGTAACCTGACAGAGGTGAGGCTGCCACAGCTCCATACATATCCTGGGTCTAACCAGTGAGGCCAAGCACATATACCCCGCAGGCACATGGACACATGTGCACACGTATACAGCGCACGTATCACGCAGACAGACACACTCAGTACACGCACAAACACAAAATCACCAATGTCATCATCCTGTTCTCTTCTCTGGCTGATCAGGAAGAAGGATGGTTAGTGGTAAATACATAAATACATATGTACAGTGTGGGTACCCCCAGTAGCTGGGTTTAGCTGCTGGGCTGCGTGCTGTCCTGTGATGGGCCTGGGAGGAGCTGGGGCTGGGTGTTGAGTTCCCTCATCTGCCATCGCTCCTCTACGCTCCTTTCCATGTCCATGGAGCACAGACTGAAGCACAGGAGGTTCCATCCAAACATGAGGAGGAACTTTGCTTTGAGGGTGTCAGAGCACTGGAACAGGCTGCCCAGAGAGGCTGTGGAGTCTCTTTCTCTGGAGACATTTGAAACACGTCTGGACACATTCCTGTGTGATCTGCTGTATGTGAACCTGCTGTAGCAGGTGGGTTGGACTAGATAATCTCCAGAGGTCCCTTCCAACCCCAACCATTCTGTGATTCTGTGAGATGAGCTTTTCATCTCATGAGCCAAGATGTGTAGTACAGAATTAAAAGTTATCTGCTTTGAAATAGTGGATAGCAATTGAGTGAAGAGGCATCTAAAGAAGTCGATAGAAATCCAGGGACAGCAGCTGCTGTGGCATACTTATAAGGTAATCTGCAGCAAGTGTTAAATGTTAACAGCTAGCATGCAGGCTACAAGGGTAACGTCTCACCCTGCATGATGAAATAAAAGTGCCCAACCACACGTTCTTGTTTTTGCCTTTGAAAGCCTTATGTTTGCTTTAGTTTTCAGCAGAGAAATGATGTGAGTTCTGAATATCCATTTGTCATCTTGCATCATAACACTTCTGTTTAAAAGGAACTTCCTTATGCAAAATACTGAGCAGAAAATTATCACAAAATGGAACGAACTGCGACATTCTACACAGATATTCTAGAAAAATAAATCGAAGTTTGGCAAAATGACATCTACGGATTTGACCTTCATGGCTGCATTTCTTACATTGAATGTTGAAGAGATAATTACAAATACTACTACTACTAATAGCAACAGCAGTAACAACACAGAGTGTAGTCTGTGATGAAATATCTATGCTCATGCAGAATGGTGGCTGCCCAAATGCATTTCCAGCAGGCTGTGTCCTTGGATAATGCTTGGCAGTGCTTTACCACTGGTGTCCCATGTAAATCTTCATTTTTCTTATGGAGGTGAGTGACTTGGAGTTTGCAGACGTGACAATAACAGGAATTCCATCAGATTTCACAGAATTTTTCACTTGCATACAACAGATGAGTGAGATATGAAAGTTTAATGCATGCAGCTGATGTTTGCTAAGTCTGAAAAGAATGACTTTCCAGGATCTCTACCCTTTTGGGCTTGGGAACACGCTCATAAGCAGTGAAAGGTCACAACTGATACTGAGCAGCTGGGCCTGTTTTTTAAGTTCATGGTCTGGGAGCATTAAGATAAACAACAGCTCAGCAGAGTCCTACTAAAAAATAAATAGAGCGTGTTATACCCAACTTTTGAACAATTAGGAAAAAGTAGCATCATGTTGAGCATGTTTTTAGTTAAAGTTTTCAAAGATGTCCAGAAGGCCCTGATTTGCAGGAACTTTGATTTCGTCTCAAGGAGAAGAAAAATATGGTTCATAGCAGTTAGGTGACATATCCCACAATCTTCATGAAAATAACAGATTGGTTTTCACTTGAATCAGCTTCCTTGATCTAAAGCTGGTATTCCAAGTTCAGTTAATGGAGCTGAAGATTCATTATGACTAAGTTTAAAGATTTATTCTGCATTTTTTCCCCTTCTGTTTATAGCTTCGTACAAAAATGACATCCACAGAGTGCTGGTCTCAGAACTGAATGTGAAACTGGAGGTCCTGAACTAGACTCATGTAATTTACCATGTATTTGGCCCCTCTTCTCTTTTTTAAAAACAAATGATGATAATATCTATTGGTTTTAATTTTAATGCACTAGAATTAGCTGTAATATAAGTTTTCCAAAGCACTGTAAACAGAAATACATAAAGTTATGCCAGAAAGACTATGAATAATAGATTGAGAGAAAACCTTGGAAGCGCATGAGTTCCACTATCAGACCGCATTGTGCAGAACATATTTGGCAAATTTACTAGGTTTTAGGGAGTATTTATTTTTATTTTCTTTGTTCCATTTTTGCTCTATGGAACCAGAAATCCACACACTAAATGTCAGCCATTGGATGGGAAGTTTTTAATATTTAATAGAAGAAAATATATTAAAAATACCAGATTTTTTTTTTTTAATGACTTGTTGGTTGCTTTGTTGAATGCAAAGGAATTGCCTGGAGAAAAGTAGAGAGCCTTGTTGGTTTCTTCTACACACATCCTATAAAAACATATATCTTCAGACCTTCTCCACAAATAGCCCCAGACTCTCAAGGGACTTCAGAACTGGTTATTGCCTCCAGAGGAGCTATTAAGACTTAAGTTTTTCTATATTTCATACCTTGAGTGGCTGGCAAAATGAAGATTGAAGAGATGAAAATTAAAAAAAAATGAAGCCCCTTCCCAAGTTAGGTGGCTGCTTGTTTTTAAAATGTAAGGTTTGGCTTGACAATGAAGATTCACTAATATATGTTTAAGGGAACAAAATAAAATGCGTTTGCTAGACTGGGCTTAAATTAAGTACCTTTAAAAAAAATTCTTGGAGGGTGTTTGAAGACATTTTTTCTCTTTTTTTCAGCTATAAGTCAACAAGTACAGTTTTAATGTTATTGAGTGCTCTTGTGTGTTTCTTTCATTTCTTAAATGCAGCTCTAGTCTAGAATTATAAAAGTTCTCAAGTGGTAGTGTTTTAAATATTGAATATTTAAATAGTAACATCATGACCTAAACAAAATAACAATTTACAAGTTCAAACTAAACACAGACTTATCTCATAAGGGGCTCCAGGGTAGGGGTTTTCAATTAACCAACCTTTATCACAGGTTGCTTGAGGTAAGGGTTTTGTTTGTTTCCCTCTCTATAGAGGGATCTTTGGGCTGAGGCCAACTGTATGAGGTTCAACAAGGCCAAGTGCTGGGTCCTGCACTTGGGTTGCAAAACCCCAGGCAGCGCTACAGGCTCAGGGAAGCCTGGCTGGAAAGCTGCCTGGCAGAAAAGGATCTGGGAGTGTTGGCTGCCAGCTGGCTGAATATGAGCCAGCAGTGGTATAATGCTCTGTTTTGGATTTAGTGTGAGAAGAATGTTGATAATACACTGATGATTAGGTTGTTGCCAAGCAAAGTTAATACCAAGTCAATGACTTCTCAGTGAGAAGTCTGCACATGTACAAGAAGATGGGAGAGGGCACAGCCAGGACAGCTGACCAAAACTGGCCAAAGGGATAATCAATACTGTATGACGTCATGCTCACTATATATTTTGGGGGAAGAGAAAGGAACGAAGGGATGTTTGGAGTGATGACGTCTTCCCAAGTAACCATTATGCTTGATGGAGTCCTGCTTTCCTGGAGATGGCTCAACACCTGCCTGCTGAGGAGAAGAACTGAATGAATCCCTGGTTTTGCTTTGCTTGCATGAGTGGCTTTTACTTTACATGTTAAACTGTCTTCATCTCAGCCCATGAGTTTCCTCACTTTTACTCTTCCAATTCTCTCTCCATCCCACTGGAAGGGTAGTGAACAAGAGGCTTCGCAGTGTTTAGTTGTTGGCTGGTTAAACCATGGCATAACATTACTTGAAAACATTATCTTGTCTATGTTATGATTTATCACAACAAACACCCAAAAATGTCTATAAACACTAAGAGACTTTGCATTGTCTGGACTTTAATGTCAGAGTAGCTGCTTCAAGCACAGGATTCAGATAAAAAATAAAGATATATTCAGTAGTTCGAGTAATCTCTGCATGGTCAGAGTTCAAGTTGGGCAACAATAAGTGCACAGAGAACAAAGACAAACAGCAGGGGATCTCCCATATGCTTTGCAGTTTCTCCATTGGCTTCAGGGCTGTGGTTTAGCCATCACCTTAAACCGGCCTAAGCTGGCAAGGCTGACAAAAGGTGACACTCAGGAGAGTGCTTTTGGGGTGGGTGAAGGAGGAGGGTGCACTGCCCCTTGCAGTGACAGCATGATTGTAGATGTTCTTAAACCAACTGTGAAACCATCTCCTGGGGGGACCACAGGGTGTAGGAGAGGGTGTGTTGAGGACTTCAAAATGAATAGGCAGTCCAGCCTTTATAATCCCATCATTGAACTGGTTGTAGGTAATGCAGACACAACGTCATCTTTAGACCAGGAATGTTTTGTATAAGTATTGTAATTTCCCTCTCCCCTCTTACATTTCAAAACTACTGGAGATTATTAGATTGATTTCAGATGATCGGGAGATAGAACTGATTTACAGCTCTGTTCTCAATATACGAAGTGGAAAATAGTTACGTCAAGTTAAAAGTATAGACTTTTTTTTCTACATCCCTCTAAATGTCCACTTGTTTTACTTCCAGTATGTTGAGCAATATATTTGCTCAATATATTACAAATATGATTGACTAGATATTTCTGATATGAAATAGCTTCTGGAAAAAGTACACTGGTTAGTTTCCATGATATATTTTGTATTGCTGTTCTCTTGAAGTAGCTCTCAGAAGGGAAACTACCACTTAAGTCATTTGTCCAATCTGACTATAAATCAGTGGAGACTACACTGCAGAAAATATTCCTTCATTGGCAGGCGCTTGGATGGGATGACCTCATAGTTTTTTCCATCTCCAATATGGAGGTGTTTAAGATTTATTACAATCTTAATATAAGCTCAAGACTGTGGATATGTTTTCATGACTTATTGTCACGACGATGACAAAAAAGGCCAACAAAAGTACAAGATAGCTTTATAGTGTCAAGATATTAAAATACGTCAGTTCAAGTTTATAGTGAAATTTAAGTAGGAAGCATCTGAAAAGGGATATTTTCTCATCTCTTTTATTTTCTAATATACTAAACTAATTAATTCTATTACAGAGAAACAACGTTTTTACTATCAATTCAATACATGACTTAAAAAGAAAATAGAAATTTCAAGATCATTTTAAACCAATATCATCACTGATCTTTCTAGATCAGATTACAGATAACCACAGCCCATATTACAACAAAGGATTAGAGTAGGAGCCATATCTAAAAAAGAGTGCAGAACTAAATAAGAAGATATAGGTAGACTTCTCTTTCCTTGTTCAAAGATGTAGTCTGACTACTTCTTACCTAACAGTTCCTTTATCCTGAGGTTTTTAAATGTCAGTAAGAACACCCTTTTCACCCTGAAAACTCTCAACATTTAACTTAATGGCTAAATGCCTGCCTTCCATCTAAATATCCCTGGAATCCAGAAACAAGACTGGGACAAATTTAATATCCTGAATTACTTTTCTGATGTTACTGAGCAAAATAACCCCCAGAAGACCTTCAGAAATGCTGATTCTAGAGTAATGGGAGATATTACTGAAAATTTACTAAGATGCTCAGAGAAAAGCTCAGGGACAATAGAGAAACTAAGGGTGTGAGGAGAACCACTCAGATAAGGCAAGAATGTCAAAAAAGCACTCCTTAGGAGTGAGAAGGTAGGCTGGGCAGGACCACAGAGTAAAAGGTTATACCAAACAATGGAGCAACAAAAAGGAGTCTGGAAGCCATCTGCTCAAAATGGGATTTGCAATATCATCTATGTTCTACAGATCCTGCTTAAGATGAGAAGAGGAAACTGCACTGGAGGAACACAGTTGCTGTGTAAAGCCCAGCTGTAGTTTTTCAGTACTACTGTGTGGAAGAAGGCACACACTGCGGGCACAAACAAATGTCTGCTCTGTCCTTGGCTCAACTTCACTCCTACTATATGTACAAGCCATGAGCCGAGTGTGAATCAGGACTGACTTGGCCTTCCTGAATCCAGAGCTTTTCAGTTGGTGGTAGATCAGACCACTGAAACTATCCAGGCTACTCTCTACAGGATGTTGGAACAGTTCCTGAGGTTAAAACTTCCTCCCCTTCTGACTTAATCACCTTTCCCATCGGATCTGCCATGCAACAGGGAAATAGGTTTAACTGTCATTTTACTGTACCCTTTCTTATGCATGAGGTCTTGTGCATATTTGTTTGCATTCATCAGCAGATGCCATGGTTACACAATTAATGCAATGGCCATGGTGATTATTTGTGTTTACATTCTGCAGCTGCAGTCTCTAGCAAGAGCTTTCTTGTGTCTCGCCTCTGGGTGACTGTTTGGACTGGGCCTCCTTTAACCATGACCATTGGATGGCCCTTCTGAGCCTCCTTTAATGATGCCCAATAGATGATCAAGTTACAAGTATTCTCCAGCTAAGTCACAGAAGCTGCCCCAGACTACTTACTTCTCTTCAGACTCTTTCATCAGAGTACTTTGTGACTTTCTCTCTTTTCTCCATGCAAATTTTATAACTCACCTTTGTCTAGTTTGATTTGTCACCTGCAAATCCAGCTAGTCTTTGCAATCAAGCGACATTGCAAGCTTGCCCACAGAGTCAGGGCCAATGTCAAGAGCAGCAGGAGAGTTCAAGCATCTCTTCTCCCAAAACACTCTCTAAAGGCAGAGTGTGTGTGGATAGCAACAGCGGGCAGACTTTCTGAAGTGTATGCAGTATCTTTTTTTTTTTTTTTTTACTTCGATGGGATGTGAAAATGATACAGAAACAAGGAACAAAAACCCAAGTCAACATCACTGAACTTCCAAAACACTGATGAATCTCATCGAGCATCCCACAAACCTAAAATTTCCTAGAATATGTGTTTCTTTGCCTGTGGTTGCTCTGTGATGATGCTCTCCATGCAAATTATATACAGTATATACCGTCAGGAAGGCTCAGGATGAATATGCAGTGTGCAATGTGGCATACAGTCATGGTGTCTAGGGAAACACACCAGGGAATGGCTGATTGCATCAAGTTGAGTGGTGGTTTTTGTCTGGTACATGGCAGACAACTGAGAATAATACCAGGGAATATCACATGCTTGGAATCAGTTGGCACAGTTGCAATGTCATCATGTCTGGCAAAAGGTAAATGGGACTGGGAGAAGACTCTTTGTAGGAATAATTTGGGAAGAAGGGTGGAATCAGATGGGTGGAATCATTGTTCCAAAGTAAAGGGGGAAAATGGTGGACTTGAGATGTCTGGTGATCCAGATGGCTAGAGTGTGTCAGAGAGAAATGGGAAAACAAAAGGCAAAAAACCTTCCAGGGACAACAAAGTAGTTGAAAGAGTTGTATATGAGCAGGCATGGAAAGGAAAGACAAAGGTAGAGGAAGGTAGAAGAGTAGTAGGTCATCCAGGATTTCTGTGGGGAAGAGAGGTATACAAGGGTGAAAGGAACATGTGGTGAAGTGTGATCCTTATAAAAGCAGTTATGAGAAAAAATAACTTCTTGCCCATACTATTGCATTTTCAGGTTAACATATGATTATTGATAATAAATATATTACTATCTTTCAGATAAAGATATTTAATTAAATGTCAAATTCACATGTCAGTGAAACCAACAGCAAAACTCTAGGTCAAATCAGTCCAAAGATGCTACCAACACACTATAAAACACTGCTTAAGGAAAAAGTCTCATTTTGGCTTTATATAAATAGCCAAAAATAAGTAGAGTAACTACAGGAAAAGTATTTTTCCCACCTTCACCCCTGTACTTTCCACCGTCATTCCAATGCCCACATCTCTTTGGAACTGGCTGCCAATTCATAAATGCCTCAGTAGCTATTTATCATAGTCATAAGCGTTGGACAAATGTTTTTCCTGGACTAGCAGCATGCAGCAGTCTTTTTTATGCAGTTGTTGCTTCCATTATGTTATTTCCTCACTGCTGGCTGCTGTTATATGATTTAGACTTTTTGCTGGTGATAATTTGTTTCAGGTCACATTGTTCATTGGCTTAGCTTCTCCAGAAGACCAGCTATTAGAAAGGTAAATAGATATGATCACTGGCACAGAAGTTGGAAAAGACACTTTTTGTATTTGCAGGAATGCAGTTTCAGAGGCAGAAGTCCCATAGTTCCGTAACAAAGGAGCTCAGGAGGGCTGGTATATCTAGTTTGTTTCACCTAACACAGCCTATAGATTTTTTGAATGTCTTGTAAAAAAAGCATCTGAATTCGGTGTTGTCTATGAAAATGTAGACATTACTTCAATGCTTATTTTGGTAAGAAGTGTCTTGGAAACTTGTGTGTAAGGACACACCTATAATATAATGTTTGTGGTTTGTCAAGACTAACAAATTTAATTAGTGGACAAATGAAAGAGTGATTGTTAGACATAAGATCACTTATTGCTTAGGTGAGTTCTGGCAGGTTTTTGTATTGTTTACAAGAGGGAAGGAATTGCTTGATTTGATTATTTTCCAAAACCACCTTCTTAGTGTTTCACAGTGAAAGAGGATCAGCTCTACAAGTAACATTTCAGTCATGGTTCACAGCTGATCAGTCAAATGGAAGTAAAATTGTTTTTACATGTACTTCTATGTGTTACAGTTGTGGTAGGATCTCCACTTTCAGGGTAGTGGTTGAAACACAAGCCTGTGCTTGTGCCTTTCACTGAAGATTGAATCAGTCTTTCGATGCCTTGCTGCTGCTGAAAAGTTTCTTTTTCTTGTGTATAATTTCCTTCTAAGACTGGGAGAAACTTGTGTCTCTGTGAAGCTATGGCAGAACCTGGGCAATGTGGAAGGTGGTGGGCTGCAGAGCTGGAGGAACTCAGATAGAGCGATCAGCTACAGCTGTCCTTGCACATCTGCCTCTTTTCTATGGGGCTGGAGGAGACTGGTTTGCTCTGATTCATGTATTTAACATCTCCCTGTCTACAATTGCATAATGATCATGATGGAGAGTCTTGGATTTAAAGCTTCCACATCTTCCTTTCTCACCCTAGATCTCCAGGCTGAAAGTGACACGGGTTATTTCATTAGAGGAAAAGTCTGTGTTTCCTTTCTATGCTGCACTTGGAATATAGCTGGCAGCAGTGCCAACTGCAATACTATTACTAAATCGCTAGTGTTTTCCACTGTACTTATTATGCCTTGCAGGATAGGTGTGTTTTCTTACAACTTGTTCCCAAGCGAAGAATTTTTCAGTAATGTTGCCTATTTAAGGGCTGGGCACTTTTAAAACTAATTTATTAATAACAGAATATGCTTTCTTCCCTGCAAGAGTTTCTACTTCAAAACAAGATTTCCCTCCCTGCTCTCGCAACATGGCTCTCAATTCCACCTTCGCCATGCCCATTGGTAAGAGTCTTTTTAGAAGACATTCTTTAAGGCTGTTTAGATTTCAGTCATAGGCTTTCATCCAGTCTATCCTCCTATGAGTGGGATCTTTCATGAGATATGTCAAGTATCCTAATATGGTTTGTACAGTGATAACAGCAACTTTCAACACTCCCAAATGACTAGTCATAGAAACGCACAGCACTGTAATTTGTAAAAGCCTCTGTTTATAGTATTTTGAACGTGGGTCCTAAGCTATGTTGTTTAAAGTATGTTGTCCTAGAGTATAACAGGAGGGAGAAAGTACTTTTCTGATCTGATAATTTTGCTTGACCTCCTGAGGAAGAGAGACCTGTGTGAGATAAGCGAAAGGTAATTTGCCAAAAAACAATTAGGTCTTTTGTTCTGGTGTGTTGGCCTTTCCCCACGCACTCCAGTAAGTTTTAACTGAGGTTAGCTGTTACGTGTGAACCCAGGAGATGTCACAGACTACCCTGAGGTGAACATGTTAAAAAAGAGGCTAAGTACACTACGTGAATTAGATTCATATCTGAGACCATAGACTGGTTAAATTATAAAAGGCCTTGAATATTGGATTCATATATGAAATGGCTTATATATTCATTTAATATATGCATAGCAAAGAATTACTGGAAAAGTCCTATAACTCCAGAGTTCCAAGTATGGCCTGTTTTTTTTTTTTCACAACTTATGGGCCCATCAGCTTCCACACTTTCCATGTAGAACACGTGGAGCCCCCATGACTTCTCATTAATTCGAAGCCCTGCCATAGGCATGTAGCCATCCACCTCAATGATGTATTCTGTGTATCCTATGGTCAGAGAACTGACATAAAGCAGAGGAAGACCAGGAGCACCTTAGAACAGAAATTCTTATGGCCAACCTGGCTAAATTTTGCGATGAGCCCATTGAAATAAAACACTTTGAGAGTACCCTGAGGAATGAGAGTTTTAATTCTGGTAGATAAATGAAAACATTTTAGGGTTCTGGCTGAGTTTTATCAGAAGATTCTCATGACTGTAGCCTTAATAGGCTTGTTAATGCAAGTAGTACTGCAGCTACATACACCTGCATTTCATCGATCTTGACCCTGTGGATCTGAGGGCAGGAAAGGAGAAATACAGGTGGTGACAATCAGCCTGGGGGATTACTTCCTAATTTGTAAATATACAATCTTCTAGGTCAGAAAGAGGAGAGCTGGAGGAAAGGCTAAAGGGATGGAGGGAAGGCTAAGCTGTTATCTGAAGAAGTAGGCAGGTTACATTTCCACCCCCTCCCTGTCCCTGACCCCCCCTCTTGCAGCGGGGTACAAACAACCCATGTGGATATAGAATCAGAAACATACAATCATTTTGGTTGGAAGAGACCCTCAAGATCATCAAGTCCAATTATTAACCTAACTCTGGCACTAAACCATGTCACTAAGAACCTCACCTATACATCTTTTAAACACCTCCAGGGATGGTGACTCAACCACTTCCCTTGTCAGCCTGTGCCAGTGCTTGACAAGCCTTTCTGTCAAGAAATTTTTCCTAATATCCAATCTAAACTTCCCTTGATGCAACTTGAAGCCATTTCCTCTTGTCCTATCACTTGCTACTTGGGAGAAGAAGTTATCTTAGTTAAATTTGCAATGCAGGTGACATTTCATTCAGAGGAAATTAAACTTTCAACTAAACCATCCATGCAGACCAGCAGATAAAGGTTATGCTGGAATTTTACAATTTATGAGACAGCAAACCAATGTAGTGAATGAATGTACACTGATCTTTGGTTGGTTATTACACAAATGCCATTGCTGTTAGACAAATGGACAAATTTATTTGGACAAACTGTTTAAAACTTCTCCAGAGTCATCTGAGAGGTAACCCACTAAAATGGAGCTGCCATAAGATAGGCAGAGGCAGGAGCCTTTACAAGAAATATATAAGTGGTGCCTTATGGTGAGTTTTTTCTGGAGGACGCTGAAGAAATTTTTCTGAGCTCTTTTGAGGATGGATCCCTACAAGAAGGAGAACTCTATCCTACTACAGAGGTTTCTTTCAGATATGCATTTTTGTGAGAGCTAGAACATGAAAGAAGCTGGACTCACACGTTGATTTTAAGTATAAGGTATCAGGACTTTTAATTCTGCTTCCAGTAGTAAGCGATGTGCATTTAGCAAAATGCAAAGCCAAGAAAAATGCATTTAGTTTTATGCATTCCCTTGTGCCTTAAAAAGTCATAAATGCCACCACTTGAGGTAAAGGAGTAATTACATCAATTACGATGGAGAAAGAGAAGTGCATTAAATGAATGAAAGTATCCTTGCTTCTCTTAATATGGTTTCTGCATGGAAAAGTTAGGATACTAATTTAAATTAGACTTCCTTTATTGCCTACAGAGAGACAGACAGCTCTTAAAGGGTGATTCATCTGATTCTAGTATCCTAAACCACCTGTTTCTTTGCAACAGTATTTTGCAGATTCAAAGACTGTTAGGAAATTTTCATTCCTAACCTTAAGCTAAATAACTCAATTTTCTTCAAGCTTTCCTCATAGCATGTATTTTCTTAAGTCTGTCCAATTGGTCTACAGTCAAGGAAAAAATTAACATAATAATTCAGTTGAGTATCACATCAATTCTGAGTAGAACAGAAGGTTTACTTCACATGTGTTACCATTGACTCCTGCTCAAGTATCCCATAACATTGTTTACCCTTTTTGCAGCAGCGTGACAACATTAAGTTATGTTTAGATCGTGTCTGTTTAGACTGCTGTTAAGCATGTTGTCCCCTGCCCAGCTGCTGATTACTACAAAAATGTTGAAACTTGCAATCGTTTTTATTAAATTACATCTTACTACTTTTTCAGACCACTTCTCCAATGTGTCGAGAGATTTTTAAATTCTTATCTTGTCATTCAATGCTCTCTTAATTGTCAATGTGATTCTTTACACTTTTCCCCATCATTAAGATGAATATACTGACCAGGGCTGGAACCTTAACATAATCTCCCTGAGTCTGTGCTTCCATTTTGATACTGAACGTTTTAATTTTTCTGTCTGACTACTGCTTTCAAATAAGTATTGCATTACCCTATAATGGTTTCATCTAGGTCATATTCCCCTATTTCATTTCCAAAACCATTCTCCCATTTCACTTCAGGAAGGCAATTCCAAAATTCTCGCTAAAGCTGAGATATATGTCATATATGCATTCTCCTATCCACAGCATCACTTAGAAAAATGTTTTAGTTGACTTCAAACACAAAAAAGCCATGCTTTTCATACAAGTAATGTATGAAGATAATCTGCTAAAATGGCATTGAATAATGCTACTTAGAGTGGTGTCTGTACGACCTTTTAAAAATTATGTTAACATAATGGTCTTCATCAGATTATACAGTGAATTTTGCCTCTGGAAAACACTTTCCTGTGACTGTTATTTTTGGCTATGCATTTTCATGAGTTCTTTTTACTAAAGAGAAGTACTTTTTCTGAATAGAAGAGACAGTAACCTTGCACTCACTCCTCTACTTCCTTTTTCGTGATGCTCCCAAATCCATCTGACTTAGGGAGCTATTTAGAAAACTATTCTCTCTCTCTCTTCCTCCTGTCAAAAGAACAATAAAAATCGTTAAAAAATTAGATGACTGGGTTAGCCCCTGCAAGCCCTCATTTTCAAAGGACTTGTTTTTAAATCAGTGAAATGCAAAGATGTATTGTACTTGGCACATACAGAGACAAAGGAAAAACATAGGTTTCCTTAGGTACAACATAGGTACTTCAGTACAATCTTTCTTTCCCTCAGTTTGAAGGGTAGTACAGTGACAATTTAAGAAAATAAAGGAATAGATGCTCCACAATAATGGTTGCTAAAATATCCCCGCAAATAAACTCGAGTTCATGCAAATGAATATGAAGAGTTGAACACTGGTGTTCACACTGTATTTGATATTAATGAATTAAAAAGAATTTGTTGCAAAAGCTTGGTTGCCATAAAATCTTATTTTTGTTTGCAAAGTTATTGAAATACCTTATATGAACATTACTGAAGAAAATTAATGTGCCCTGAAGTGAAATGGAATTACATATTTATTTTGAGCTTTTAAAACAGATAGTAATCAAATGAACTCTGGTAATAAAACAGACATCACTCTGAAAATAGCTTTCGTAACATCTGCAATATCTGATTAAATCATTGTGAATGTTTGTAATATGTCTTCTAGAAGCAGCACAGAATATTCCTCCATATATGAAAAACACAATCTTGGTTGATTTTATCAGGCAAAACATTTTGTTTGTTTCCCAAGAATACTGTAGCAGTATGGCAAGTGGTAGCTGTGTTCACGTCCCATAGGAAAGGTAGTTTTCCTTTAGTCCTGGAGAAGTGAATGCATGTCATCACATTAAGGGGAAAGGGTAGATATTTGCAAGTCATCATAGAATCATAGAGTATCCTGAGCTGGAAGGGACCCACAAGGATCATCTAGTCCAACTCCAAGTCTGTTGTGAGGGTTTCTGAAATTCCATCTACAGGAAAGAGTATCTTAAGCTTAGTCCCTCTGATATTAATTTTGCATAGTTTATGTGTGCACGTGTTTATCCATACGTAAGGATAAATATTAGAGAAATGTATATGCAAAATAATATGCCTGATATGAAACAAAGAAAGAAACACTTGCTTTGTATCTTAAAGTAAGGCTGCTTGTACTCTTTTTCAAACCCAAGTTCTTTCCTCTGTGATAATGTCTGTCTAAATTCCTTCTTCATCATATCATATATGGACACTTCTTTGTTACGTAAGTTGACCGAAAAGTGTGATGTAGACTACTTATAATTTATTTGTTTCCTAACAAAACGCCAGCACTTCTATTAAAGTGATTTTACTGTATAGGTTAACTGTTCTTGACATTCAAGATGTATTTGCTAAATTTATGTTAGCAAGCTAGCACTAGCCAAGACCACTCCTCCACAAGGCTATTAGGCACGATCTGGTCATCTCCCTTCCCTTCATCTGACTTACCCTACAAAACAGGTGGCTGCACCCAGGTATTTGCTGAGAATGAGCTGTGGCCCAAGCCAGCTCCCCGGCTGTGCCCAGTTCTCATCTGGGAGAGCTGCTGTCTGTCTGGCCAAAACCATGCTGGGAACCTTGCAGAAGATCAAGTTCTTATGTCTGGAAACGTTTCCTGGCATGACTCATTTTACTTGTATAAATGTAGCTATGATGTCTAACTTGAGCACACTGGTAAATAGAGCCATCAGGACAGCAAAAGTTATGCTTCCTAATATCTATCTATCTATATATATAACATTTCATATGTCCTTTACAAATCAGTTTTTAATATATATTTTCCCAGTTATATAGAATGAATTCAAGTGTAACAAACTGCACACAAAGGGAAAGGATAATGTATTTGAATTCAGAAATATTTTAGCCCTGCTTGTGCTGAGTGAAGACAGGATGTATTGAGAAAAATAACTTTTATAGATAATTGATATCTACCATTTTATATGTTACAATTTTCAGTACCAGAGTTGGTAATTCTTCACAAATAAAACTAAAATTAAACTGACTTTCATAACTTTGCCTAGACTTCAACAATTGTCATTGGAAGGTTTGAGGTTGTCAGAAGTTCAGGGTGTTTCAAAAAGATGGACTCAATTGCATTCTGCACTTGCTTTGAAATTTGGTCCATGTTTTTGAAACACATGGTAGTTAAGGGGACATCAGAAGATGATTTAGTCCAGAGGCCTGCACTGAGGGATTCTGAACAGATATAAAGCAAACCTACTAAAAATCTCTAAATCTCCAAAGATTTTGTAAAGCGTTCTAGCAACATTTCTCCCCCCCTGCCCCCACAACCCGCTGGCTGGAGTTTTTGCTTCATGTTCAACATAAGCTCTTCCTCTTTGGAAATTATATCAATTTATTCTGCATAGCTGTTGGGTCTGAACAAGAACAGCTGATATGCCATGGAAAACATCTGGTTACAATCCTATTGTATTTTTTTATGCACTGGAAAAAAGTTGTCCTGTTTTCTTTCTATCTGTTTAGTGTTATCAAAGCTAATTTCTTCATCAGTCATGGTTCTTAAATCTCTCAGTGCTCTTGCTACTCTCATCTGGATTGTCCCACATTGTCCACCCATTTTTTGAAGGATTATCCCAGCAGAAGCTTTCCTTCTGCCACATACACTCAAATATTCACCTGCCGTGCCCTGCATTGGGTGCTTTGTTGCTTTGTTGATAGAATTTTAGTAGTACTTTTTTTTTTAATAGAAAAATGTTGTTGTTATTGCTGCCTTAGAGCTCCTTTGGGCCTCCAGATCATGCTCTACCAGTCTTTACCACTTTTTCCTTTTTAGAAAATTTTTCATTCCTACTTCTGTTTTGTCAGCATTTACAGATTATTTCTCCATTTCAGCATCATTTTCAATTGTAATGTGCTTGCAAATCTTCCCAGTTCTGTGTCATTCACACATTTTATGAGTACAATTTCTACCCAAATCCAAGTTCCTAATTAAAATACTGACTGGATTGGATGCGAACAAATCTTTGACAAGCCTTAAATCGTAGAATCAGAGAATAGTTCAGGTTGGAAGGGACCTTCAAAGCCATCTAATCCAACCCCCCTGCAATGAGCAGGAACATCTTCTACTAGATCAGGTTGCTCAGAGCCCCATCCAGCCTGGCCTGGAATGTTTCCAGGGATGGGGCATCTACCACCTCCCTGGGCAACCTGTGCCAGTGTTTTGCCACTCTCATTGTAAAAAATTTCTTCCTCATGTCTAGAATGTTCTTCTATTTGATGACTATTTTTGAGATAAATTTTCCATGATTTTATACTTATTTCTAGATTGTTCTAGCTAGATCATACTTCCTTAGCCACCTTATGAGAATATCATGCAAGACAGTGTCAGAGGTCTTATGAATGTTGAGATCTACTGCCTTGCCTCATTCACCTAGTCACTTACCCTGTCAAAGAAGGAGTCTGCGCTAATTTAGCAAGATATCCTCTGGAGTAGTTAATTTTAACTATTTTTTATTTTCAAGGGATTTACAAATTGTTTGCTATTTTTGAAAATTATGGATTCTTTCTGAAGTGAGACAATTCTTTCTTTTCCAGTTCTCAGGCATCTTCACTGTCCTCAGTGAATTTCTAGCATAACAAAATTATTGAGAGCAATATAAGGCAACCTGAAAAGAGAGAATACTAAGAAGAAATTAGCTTTGTGAATTCCTAATGAAGCACAGTGAAACATTAGTTTTTCTACAAAGGGGAAATACATGATGGATAATCACAGAAAAATAACATTTGAATGTGGGTGATAAGTGCATCTAGAAGAAGCCCCGTGAACCTGCTTTAAAGAAATACCAGGTAATGACAAGAAGAATAACACTGGGAGTGCAAAGAAGCTGGACTTTCTATTCTAGGAAATCTGTGCAAAGTACCTTGCTTAGGCTGCCTCACAAACTGGAAAAAAGGAATAGGAGACAGCAGTGTAATACAGGCCTCTTTATATATTGATGTGTACATTTTCATTGCTTACTTAGGACATCCTATGCCAATTTAGATTAAAATCTCTCAAAGAGGGAAAACTTGCTATGAATACCCTGCATGGTGATGCCTTGGTTCACATTTTATGAACATTACTCAATAATCTGCCCTTTCAGGCCTGCCAAAAGACTCAGTGATAAATTGAATACTGTAGTTTAAAGGAAAAACATGCAGCTGTTTTGTTTGTATTTGCAATCTCCAGCTTCATGACCTCTTCACACGGTATTTGAGACTCTATGTAGATGGGATTATCACATTTGATTTCCCTGTACTGTTGTACAGCTGAAAACGAGGTGGTCGTGCAATATTAGCTTAATTTCTCTCATTTTTAGATAGTTCAATATTTTTTAACATTTTCTCTAGAAGCAATCATTCCTTGGGTTATTTGTGGACTCTATTCAGCTGCACTCTGGCTGATTCTGTACTCTAATCCTGACTGATGCTCCCTGCTGATTAGAGAAAGAGAAGTTCTGAAAGGTGTACAAGAAATCTAAAGTAAGTTATACATGCTTTTGGGACGCAGCTGACCACTTTTAAGCCACTGTACAACTTTAGAGTTGTATTATAATTCTATTTTAGAGCCCTAGGAAATATATGACATTTTTAAAGTATATTATCCATTTCAAAGCACACTACTGTCCTTGAGCTGGCAGTTTTGTGTGTCTTATGTGGAGATTTTTAATCTTACAATGTCAGCGCAGATGTGAGAATTATGTTCCCACTTTCCTATTGCGTACTTTGGAAGTTGCCATCTGGAGGAGCAAGAAACTGCAGTTAAGGACAAGTACTTGACCAGTCATGATGAGCAGAGGGAGTGAGAAATGTGGCTTGGAGTCAGTGTTTTCCTTCCAGAGCAGAAAGCCAAACCTACTCCTGGCATGTCTTAGAACAGCCTGGGGGATGCACTAAATAATTCTGGCTTTATGCCTGCTAATGACTAATGTAAGCATTCTTATCACAAAGGGACTTCAGCAGAAGCCAAGGATCAGACCTTATTTGTGTATCTGTGTGAGTGATAGCAGAAGGGAATGAAGCAATTCTTCATCTTCTTTTCCTATAGGTAAATGCTTATCTTGTTCTTTAATGAAATGTCTTGCATGGGAAGCAACTCGGCATCAGTTATTCATTCTTAAAATATTTTTGGAGTTGTAAACAACTTACATATGCCAGTCTTCTGAAGATGAATCTGTGAGAATTGAGCAAAGCATGTCATTTTGGGAAACATTGTGGACTTTTTCTAAATGGGAAATATTAGACTTCAAGCCATAAACCCTTAAAACCCCTTCATGTTAGAAAGTGTTGGATATTGCCATCCCTAAAGAATGGAAGTTAAAAAAATGTGCAACTCTACGTATGTAATATTTTGTGTCATCATGGTGAGTATGAAAGATCTAGCACGTCATTTGGAGCTGAGGAAAATTAGCAGCATATAAAGCACAATTTAGCCTGTTCTCATAACTTCTGTGCACAAGGAAGGCAGAATGTTGTTTTGTAAAAGACAATTTTCAAAACTGGAAGGTAATATTAGTTGCCTATAATTTACAAAATCTCAGGTTTTGTATGTCCATTAGCTAATGCAGAGGTTTTTCAATATGGCTTAAATGTAGTGGCTTTTTGTGATTTAATTCCTTACGTGAAGCTCAAAACTAGAATCCAACAGTTTGTTACTAGATTATATATATATATATTTTTTAAATAGATGATTCTGTTCTAGACTGCAAGAAATAGGGGACTTTTTTGAAAGACAGGTCTTACATTTACTTTAAAATTTATTTTGCAGGTTTTTTTTTCATTCATAGTCTTTCAGAAGTGATGTTATATACCTGGAGTTTTGTTATATATTTTTTGGAAGATGATAATAAATTTCTATTTCACAGAAAATATAGAGTATCTTTTAGTTGCTAATGAAAGCAAAGCACTTCTTTTTCTTTCTGTCCAGCAATGACCTCTGACTGGGATAAGCTGCATGAATCCAAGGCAAGTCTTAAACCTACTTTTTCCAAGACCTTGAAGGAAGGTGTTGTGAGGCAGAATTAATACAACTCTCAAGCTATAAAAACAGAAAGAAAACAATGCTGTCTCATCCTTGAAGTCAGAAAGTCACATGAGAGGAGAATGACATCAAGGAATCCAAAGACATGGAGAGTGAAAGTCATTCCAGTCCTCGATAAACCTCTCTGAATATCTGGGAAGGTAATGAAGGTGAATTTGGGTGCCAGCAGACCATTATGCCCTGGCTTCTGGTTACAGTTCTACCTCTGTAGTCTGCTAATGTGAGTTTCCAAGCTTTTTCTTTTTTTTCCTTTCACTCTTCAGGTGTTTAGCTTTCTCTATTCCTCCTTGACACTTGAATTGTGCATAAAAAAACAGCATATGAAAACCTTCTCAGTTTTTTTTTTGCATTTCCAAGTAAGTGCATTGCTGTGAGCATACACCAGATTATGTCCACAGAGAGATAGATGCCCTCAGCTTTACACAGTCCTGTGTGTTGTTGTCATGGCTTGATTGCAGGGTGACAATAAACCGTGGGAGATGCTTTCTGCTAACCCGCTCCCCTTTCCCCCCTGACCCCAGCCCCCTAAGGAAAGGCAATAGGAGGGCAAAGAGAGGCAAAGAGAGAGAGAACTTGCAAGTTGGAAAAAATTAAAAATGTTTTACTAATGCTACTAATAAAATAGAGAAAATAACACGAAATATACAAAACCAATCTTGAAATCCCCGGCAGCTCAGAACTGCTCCAGCCACTGCAGGGCAGGCACCCAGAAGTCCTGGGTTGGACTCTGCAGCAGACCGGAACTGGATTCAAGGATGCAGGGTCTGTCTCTAGGTCTCAGCTTTGCAGGGATGGCAGGCAGGGTCCTTCCCAGATGCTGCCATAGTCGAAGAGAATGAGATCCTCGTGATCGCCCACTTTTATACGGTGTTATGATGTGGATGGGATGGAATACTTAGCTGGTCAGTTTTAGTCACCTCTTCAGTTTGCTCCTCCTTGCAAATACACGACGTGCATTCTTATCAATGACCTTGCATTCCATTGCTATGTCTACCAAAACATATATCTAATTTCAGAAAAGTGCAGTAACTAAGAAGAACTTAGCTGAAAGGAAAATTCACTAAAGAGAAACTGGTATTGTTTTTAACAAAACCAGGACAGTTGTGCCATTAATAGAATGCAGTTTTGTGTTAATCCTTGAAAGACCTAGAGAGCTGGAGATAGCAAAATGTAATTTTCAATAACTAAAGAATTGTCAAATCTCCACTTACTAAGCAATTTGATCGATAATACTATGTGTCCTCTGGAGGTAAAAGATGACCACAATGCCATATCACATAAAAGAAATTCCAAGAAGAAAAATTAAAACTTTAACCTAAGGTCAAAATATAGACATTTGCTTTTAGGTCTTTAGCACTTGAATAAATTCAAATGACACCTAAAAAAGAATAAAATCATTCTTTGCTGTTAATTTGCAGAACTTCTTATAAACTTCTTCAGACACTATGGATTATTTGAATCAATACCGTAAACTTCTGTTCCACTTTGAACATATTGGTCTTCATTTTGTGATCTAGTTTTAGTCAGATGTCTTACTATGTTTTAAGTTTAATTTTATGTTAGTGATAATAGCTTATAAAGAGTGTGTAATGAGAATGGGAGAATGAATTGGCAAAGTAACTTTTGGTAACATAAAAGAAGGAAAATTGTCATCTACAGGAAAGCAATTAATATTTTAATATTAATATTTTTAATTTAATAAATTAAAATTTGGTTTGTAAAGGGTATTTATGAAGAGATAACGTAAACGTTGAAAATTAAGAGGTGTGAAAATTAGAAATCTTTGCAATCCCTGTAGATGCTTTACCTAACAAAGTGATACATTGAAGGAATTGTCTTTCTAATCCCTCCTCCAGTAAAGGTCTCATTATCACTCATAGCCATTTAAAAAAGTGGTCAAAGTGGAAAAAGTCACATCCCATTCTGAATTAACATAGAGATTCAAAGGTTGTGATTCAATAACAAGTTTAAATAGGAAGTTTAAGATTTCATTTTACTTTAAAACTTTCTGATTCATTCAATTCCAGACTCGAGAGAAACTTGAGAAACTTAAGAGAGAGAGTGTACAGACAAGCCTTTGTTCACGTGAAAGCTTCTATGACAGAGCAAACAAAACGATGAAATTCTACACAATGATACAATGCTTATAAGAAGTATAAAATTATTGCAAGAGCCAGGGCAGTAGTTTAAAGCTCTTATTCAAGGCTCAGAATATAAGTGTATGACCAATGGGAAAAGATTCTTAAAAGACCAAACCAAAAAGATTCAGTGAGGCAATAGAAGAGACATCCTTTGTCCAAATGAGAGAAATACAAGAGAAAAAAATTAAGATCTAGTAGAGTAAATTGCTATAGCCTAAAAACAAGTTATAAGATGTTGATGTATTTTTAAATGCATTGGATGCAGGAAGCCTGGCAGAAATCTGAGCTATAAAACAGATGTCAAGGTCATCATCCATGCCAGAAAAGTTGAAAAAATTCTTTGTGTTGGTGATACCCTTTCTCTGTAATTGCTCTGTAATTATCTTCCACCCTGAAGTCTTTAAAAACTTGAGAATTAGGACAGTGTCTCAAGTGTCAGTGGAAGTATTTTTTAAAAATTAAAACCAAGTAATCGAAGTAACATTCAGTGCGGGACGATAGTCAGTATGTAGTTAAAATGGCATAAACCCCAGACTACTATCTGACATTGCAAGGGTTGCTGCTAGATGAAGGCCTACTTCATTTAGTCATGGAATCATAGAGTCATGGAATCATAGAATCGTGGAATCATAGAATCATAGAATAGTTTGGGTTGGAAGAGACTGGTTATGGTTTCTCAGGATGTGCTACTAACTTCTGTCAAAGAGGGGATACTGGGACCGATGGAACTGTATTCTTAACTGATGATGGCTGTGACATTCTCTTGCATTTGCCTCAGAAAATGCAGAAAATTATCACAGCTACTTTGTCATTTTTTTCATGTTATTCATATTACTTTGTTATTAAGATAACAAAACCAGAAAAACTTTATTTCTGCTAAAGCACATCTCACAATGCAGCAAGCTTGTCAGTTGTTGCTACAGCCCTTGTAGTGGAAGTTACAGTGTTCTATCTGTAACTAGAAAGAAAAATAAAGAAAAAGCAATAAAGGGAAAGGAAACATGACTGTGTAAGTAAGCCTTAAGTAGTAGTGTATAGTTATTTGGAAGTCAGCTTTGTATGTCTATGTTAAAGCACAAGTTTACATCTTGATAAGTGTCAAAAAGGAAAGTACATTGGCCTGTTAGGATAAGATTACTGTGCTTTATACCAAAACCAGTCAACTTTTACTGGGGAGGGAGAGGATGTCTGCCATTTTTGTTTAACCGGGATACAATATTTGAAAGCACAGAAGGAATGTAGTCTCAGCTAGAGAGCAACTGTTGGTGGTGATGTCTGTGGTGTGGAAGGGGAACACTGACATCTCCAGACAACGCTCTGGCTGTGCTGCTGCAAGGCTGGGATCACCTCTGCAGGAGGCAGTCCTGCAAGAAAGAGATGGTCCTTGCAGGACTATGCAACTGGGATGGGGTGTCTCAGCGAGAGGGCATGAGTGGGCTATGGACCCGGGACACTGGTCCTAGCTGTCGCTGTGTGGAGCAAGAGAGGGAAAAGAGCAGAGGAAGCAAAGCCTCCCTGAGGAGACTGGAATGGTAAAGAGCTTGGGCATGGCTCAGCTCAGTGCCTGCAGTTCTGGGGATCCCTCTTCCAGCAGTTAGTGACATCCAGACGGCTCTGCATGCAGTTTTCCTGTGCGTTTTTTACATCACTGTAAGATTGCGGAAAATGTGTTCATCGTATGCATCTGTACCAGACTTCCATTTGACTAGTCCAGTGAAGACTGAGATGTCACCTAGACAGCAAGAGGAAACAGATAAGAAAGTTATCATAAGAAATTGAGATAATCATCAACATGTTATAAAAAATATTTTCCAAATTTGAGAAAAATCAGAGGAAGTAGTATCTTCTGAAAGTTAATTTATTGGAAGAAATGACAGAGTTTTTTATGAATGTTTTTAGTGTCACAGAAGGCCAAAATACTCGGAGGACTTTGAATGTGTCTTGAAAGTATTTATATGTGCTGTAACACGTGCAAAGATTATTCCAGTAGATTCTTCATAATTTACATAGAAGCCACAGATAAAGACTTTGGAAGGAAACTGATGCCACCTTGCAAGCTTATATACAAGTTTATATACAACTTGGGCAAGATATGGGAAAGAAATATATTGCCATCAACTGTAGCCATATAGCTTTGTTTTAGAACTAGAACATCTGATGTAGCTCAAAACCGTTTTTGGTTTGGTTTGGTTTTGTTTTTTTGTTTTGTTTTGTTTTGTTTTGTTTTTTTTAAAATGTATGCTAGAGCTGTCACAGAAAAAAAATTATAACTAATCACTCCAGGATTCTTTAACTGTTCTAGTTACATCTAAAATTGTAGAGAAAAGTCCTTGTTTGGAGCAACATCACCTTGTAAATGTTGCGTAAGAAAGCTGTACAACAATAAATATAAGAAAACTAACAAGATCCATTCCTATAAGTTCTCTAAACTGTGAGTAGGAACACAGTTACCTACAGCTACTTGAAGGAACTTACATGTAATTCTTCAATTACATTCAAGCATGTTAATAAAGTTTGATTAAAGCTATCTGTTAGTAGTAACTACTAATGGATATTGATTTGTATTAAAAACCAATTAGAATATTAAAGCACATTAACAAACATGCTTTGCTTTCATTTGCTTCTTTGATTTGCTTCCGTAAGTAGAGTTTTCCAAATATATCTGGAGTTTTCTTACTTGCTGGTTACTTGGTTCTCAATTTTAGCTATGGATTATGTAAATATTCACTTTGGCGTCCTTTGGAAAACAATGCTAGTGCACCCATAAAAGCTAAAAGCCGTATCTTTATAACTTTTAGGTATTAGGTATAACTTTCAGGTAATTAAAGCTGGAAAAATAATTATCATTCTGATTTATATGTGCCTTTAAATTACTAAATATTGTGGCTTTAATTGTTTTCTGTGTAAATGATGTGTGTTTTGCTGTTCACATCACAAACATACAGCTAACTGAACATCTGTCGGTACTTGAGGAACTCTGAAATCTGTAAGTACTCTTTTCCTATTGCAACAGTTCCCTAGGCAAATCTGCTAATGAGCATGCCCCAAAGGGCCTACGGTAGTTGCTTTAAGTGGCCATGTGCTTAATTAATGCCAAGATGATGCTCTATGGATCCAATGAGTTATCTGTGCCTTATGTGAGTGTGTGTGAATGTGCCAATTGACTGCTTACAGATGCTGCCACCTTTTGAAAAACAGTATGCATCCATCCTTGGTTTTAGAAAGAGAGGGTTGAGATGACCATGGCTAAAGTTTCATTCTCTTCAGGGGCCTGGTTACAAATGGAGCTCCTTGGAGTCTCCTTCTCTGGAGGCTTTCAAGACCTTAAGAGTCAAACCCCTAAGTAACCTTTTCTGAATTCCATGCTGATCCTGCTTTAAGCAAGAGTTTGGACTCGATGACCTCCAGAGACATTCTGAGGTATGCAGGAGAGGACATTCTGCTGTGGGTCCTGGGAGGTTGTAACAGCTTAGTCCTGGGAAGAGACAGAATGTAAGACACACCCCTGTTTATGCAGTCATACTGGCTAGATCAGGCTAGTCTTATCTTAGCATACTGGCTTCTATGGGCCTCATTCTTGGATGCCTAAGTCTTCTTTTTAACATAAAAACCTGATGTTATTTATGATAAACACCTAACTAAAACAGACAACACAAAAATTTTCCCTTGAGTAGAGAACCCCAGAATGGAGGGCTTATTAATTCATTTTGCCTCAACCCCATGGCTAATCATTACTAGAATTTTTATGACTACTTCATGGAAAGGTTGATATAACCGAAACTTACTTTGGGTGGATCATTCACACGAGCTAGGCAAACATTTGCCTTCCTTTTTTGTTCATAAGTTTTATTTAATGGGTATTTTATCTGCCTTATTTACCTCAGAATATGTATGCAAATGAACATTTATCTTCCACAATTGTCTTGATATCTCACCATTACTTATAGATTTTGTGTTTCCACCAAGAGAGATGGGAACAGCCATTGTACTAAAGAGGACAAGCAGGAGAACACAAGTAGATTACATGGCCATACTCTCACATGATGCCCCAGGAGGAAATGTTACCTTAATTTCTGCAAATTCACGCAAATAAAGGAGCTGACATAGCATGAGTGAGAACCAACTCATAGTCTGTCTATCTACTATCCTGTTTCTGATGCTGAGCCATATCAATTGCTTCAAAAGAAAACACGGAAAATTGAAAATAGATTTATAGGTGTGGAAGATTATACGAGAAATGCTTCATCCTAATCTCTACTAGTTACAGATTTGTTTAGTCCTCTAAAGTATTTCTCCAGTCCTATTTAAAATATCAGTGGCATTCCTTATAATTTACAGACATTTCCCAGTACACACTAATTTTAACATGCCTTTAATACAACCCTATGCAATTTAAGAAGTACAACTATTCACATCTTTACCTTACTCAGTTTATGCATTTCTCTGCCACATAAATAATCAGATTCAGGTGAGACCAGAACACATGTACATACATGTATACACGCACATCCACACCTTTCCCTGAAGACTAAATTTTCTGATCTTCCTGTTGGAACTGAAAAACATCTGCTAAATATTTTCTGCTCCAAAAGAAATGAATGGTGAGTGTTTTAATCTTTGTTTTTTCAGCCATTAAGGGATGTTTATTCTGCATATTGTTAGAATATGAAATCATGCTCTTCTACGTGATTTTTATATTGCTTTAACATCTGATATAAGAAATATTATACCAATTAGTCAGTATCCTCAAATTGCTTCCTTCATTGCATTGATTCGTTGAGCCAAAGACTCAGATAGAATAATCTAACTGTAAGGGAAAGTATTAAAATAATATCAAAGAGTTAGGCTCCTGGGAAACTTGAGATGTTGTTCAGACTTGAGAAACCTGCCTCCGAATATCTTCAGCCTAATGATTTTACCATTTGCATCTCATTTTTCTAAGGAGATTGTGACACCTCTAGCTCTGGGCAGCAGCTTCTGGGAAAGGTGAGACTGACACAATTACACTTGTGATGGGTTCCTATTAATTCCTGACCTCAAGTTACCAGCGTACATCTGCACTGATAGACAGAACCTGGCATGCATGATGCCTCATTTTGCTCCCCTAAGGGCTTACTGTGCTTCCATCATGATGAGCAGTTCTGACAAGTGTAGACTGAGATCGCAGGTATCTTGCAAGTGGCACTGTACTGGAAATTCCCTGAGATAGAAGAATCAGTGTCAGAACTAGGCAAAATATGGCAGAATTTCCTTTTTCCAGATTAGCACTACCAATGCCTTGGTATGCACAAAAAAAAATGCAATGACTGTCAACATGTTTTTAATGCAGGCACATCTACTGTAAAATTAAGGAAGAGACTGCAAGCAGCAGGCACACCCTGTGGTGAGCCTCATGCCTCATTCTCTTGGCCTCTGCTCTGGTTCTCTTGAACTGCACTGGAGTCTAGAAGCACTGACTGTCCCACACATGGTCCTACTGATGTAAAACAGAGGCAGACACAAAATTGTGCAGCCGCCCTCCTCCCTTCCCTACTCTGTGGAAGGGCTATATCCACTCCTGCCTTTTGAATAATGCAGTTTTGTGTTTAAACACACAGCCACAGCCTGCACTTCAGGGATTTTTGAATTTTTGAGAAGTCCTCACTTTTTCACTCTTTTCCAGAGGCAAAAAAAATGAAAATGTCTTACGAAGCGCTCTGTAGTGAAGGCAATCAAGTAAGCCTTCCAATTTATGACACTATATTGCACCAGCTCTGCCATTTTGCCATAGAAAAGACAGAACTCTGTTAGTGGCTAAGCAGCATTCAGGTCAGTGATGTCTGCCAAGGGGAGGATGCGATTAGGAAGGTCTCTGATGAGGACTGATCTTAACACAAAAGGCTTTAATGGTGCTTACCTTGAAATGGAAAAGGAGTCTAATAGGGAAGCAAGATCAATAATCCATCTCCAGCCTAGGCAAAACATCTTTCCCTGACAGAGAAGCAAGTAAGGGAAGGAGAGAAGCCAACAAAAGGATTGCAATGGGGTTTTGGGGCAACCGAGACAAGATGAACGCTATGCGTGAAAACACTGAAAAGTGTTTAAAAAGAAGCAAAAGGGGGATTAGCACACTGTATATAACTCTAACCTAGGAGACAGATTATATAAGGATGCTCAGGAAGGATTCAGAAATGTCTGTCTGTCTGTGTGTGTGTCTGTCCGTCCAGGCATTCTCGCGCCGTCGTGCCCTGGCCGCGCTGGAGATGTCTGTCTGTCTGTCTGTGTGTCCGTCTGTCCAGGCATTCTTGTGCTGCCGCGCCCTGGCCGCTCTGGAGCTGTCTGTCTGTCTGTGTGTCCATCTGTATTGAATCCTGTTACCTTCCAACTATCAAACTTCTAAATGTTAAATACATGTTTCAAAATATGAACTGAAAGGGAGTTTGAACAATTTAATGAATTTTTTCTGCTCTATTAAGTGGTTCATCTTGATAGAGCCTTTATTCTTTGTTTCTGTTAAGCTCACCTTTTTCTGGCTGTCTAGCAATTGCATCTTCTCTTCCAGTTTTATGACCTGCAGTATCACATATCAATTAAGTTTTAAGTGGAATATGAATCTTTCTGTCAAAGAAAGTCCAGGTATGGATAAAGTATGTTCTTAAAAAGTAATTATTTGGTACATTCATGAGATGAATAGTCCAGGAAAATTGGAACTGCTGACTTTTTTTTTTTTTTAAACCACAAGGTGAAGGTGAATACAATACTATTTATTTTAAAAAGTGTCCTATTAAGTAAATATTCGAGACACCAGAAATAAATTAAAGGCTCAATCCTTCAAGTCAATAGGATAATATATAGCACATGATTTTGCTGAACTGGGCTGCAAAGCTCAGCAGTCAGCACCTTGAATTACTTGCCTAGGAAACCGAGCACTAGGCATAATTCAAAAAGTGAAATATTTCAGTTTAATTTTACCTTATGCAAAAAAAAATATATTTTGGAGGTCTATTAACTTCAGGGCTGATACCTTCAATGTTTTTTTTATCCTTTGTTTCAGGTCTTTACCTACAAGTGTAAGAAGAGAAGCTGAAGGGAAAAGTGCCAGTCTGAGCAGCTTCTCTTGAAATACTATGGTATACAGCACAAGACAGTGGCAACAAAACTTCATGGATTAAGTGTATTTTTCTTGGTTACTCTGGAAGATACTTGTTTGGCAGTTCCTTTCTGCATGATGCCAAAGCAGTATATCCCTCCTGCCTACTTTGTTTTCACGGTAATTGAGTTTCCTGCCATATACCTAACAGATGAAAAAAAAAAAGGGGGACATTTGGGGCAAGTCACTCTGCTTTTACCGCTGAACCAGCACTGACCATGCAGATGACACTAAATGTGAAACTTAAAGAGTCTCTTCCAATCAAGACCATAACGTTTCTGTTTCGCTCAGTCTTCTTTCATCCACTGATAAATGAAGTTTGCAAAATATGTGACCAAAACTTCTGATTCTGATCAAGGGGAATCTTTCTTTTGACCTTAATAAATTTTAGATCAGGCCTTCAAAGCAAAGAACTGGTTTGTTAACTTGAAGAATGTTCCAATTTTCAAGCATGGTTCATTTGGGCAGGACTAACATAGAGTAACCACTGTAGTGATAAACTGTCAACTGTTATGGTGTTGTGAATCAATGTTCTGCTGAGGAACTGAAGGTCTGCCCTTTCAAAAGGTTATCATCTTGCATGGTCTATGGTTCTTCTTTTTTTTAGTGGGGGGAGGTGGGGAAATTACTTCACTTGTATAACTGTCAAAGGTTTAATACATGGAGCTGTAAAAATGAGATATTTTGCACATTAATTAGCCTTAAGCAGAAATAAAATATTTTTGCCATTATAGCGATTCCCCATTGTTAGCTGTATTTCAGCATAACTGAAAGCCTGAACAGTGTTAAAAGATTTTTTTTTTCTTTTTTGTGCTGAGCAAAAGTACCACTATTTTAAAGAAGCTCACGTAAAACACATAGCATTATTTCTCTGGCTCAGTCATCCAATTTTTAATGTTTTATATTTAGGTGAATAGTACAGACACTCAAAACTCTTTTGGCAAGAAAAGACTAGTCTATGTGTGGTATGCTGTAAAATTTTACTGGATGGATCTTTTCTTTTACATTACAGTTATGATTTCAACTATTAATCAAAATAATTGATGTGTTCTATAAACACAGAAATGGATAGGGTTATTAACAGACAAATTCAGTTTTGGTTTTTTTTTTCCTTATTTTAAGTGGTTCTTTTAGGAATTGTCATATATAAATACCAAAAAGAGCGGAATCAATGTAAATTCATCTGAAATGCTTATATTTCTGAAATTAGATGATGTATGTAATCTTTTTTACGGCATTCTTTTTCATCTGCATGAACAGATAAGCTGCACTGCCAAGTTTGAAGTTTCTATCTTTAAAAAAACCTCACTAATAACATCGCATTTCAAAAGAGATGAAGATTTAATATAGATTTTCAAAATGTTAAGACTAGATACAAACTGCAAATCCTTTGCTTTTGCTTTTTTATTTCTACCACACAGATATATGTACTGTGAGAGTCATTCCAAAGTAGCATTTCTGGATAAATCAAAGCTACATGGCAACAGAAGTTATATCTATATTGATGACTGGGACAAAATGCTTAGTTTCTTCTCTATGCAATTCCACAGGTGAGAGCATAGCCCTGTTAAGCTGCAGTAATCAGGCATAGCAACTCAGAGAGTATCCAAAAGGCTACCTAAAGTAGCCTTTGGCAGGTCTTAATGAATTTTGCAGTTGTTGCCCAAAGCACTCTTGTGGTCCATTGCAAAATAATATATGGCTGAATTACTCACTAGGCAATTACAATTATTCAGGTTGTGGAAAACTGAGCTCACTGGAGTCAGAATCAGATATTCAGCTGTTATAAATCACTTTGACTGCACTAATGTCAATACTGATTTATACTGTACAAGGGCCCGATAATCTTAGTTTGTAAGAAAAGTGTTTCCCAAAGATGTGATCCAAAGACCAATGAAGTCATTGGGAGGTTTTATATTAATTTCAATCACTTTTAGATCAGTCTGCAAGTATTTAATGTTAATCTATTTTTAAAAATAAAATACAGGTAACCTTGGAAGCAAGTACAAACACACATATTTTTAGAAAAAGACATATCCAAACCATTAAACTTCAAATAAAACTTCAAACGAGAAGCAAATTCAGAATCTCTAACAACTTGAGGCAATGAATTCCACAGATCACCACCACTCTTACAGGCTGTGCTTTGCTCTCCCACTATACCTTTCTATAGTTTTTATCCCCACTATGAAGTGCATGTAAACACATGCACCAGTATAGCATAGTACAATTACAATGCAGAGATAGGGGTTTATAGCAAAGACTTGGAGCTGGGCAGTTAATGAGATTAACTTCGACTGGTGTGTCCAGCTGAATCTATTGTGATATATCCCATTTACTTTTTTTCTTTTTTTCTTTTTCGGAGTTCTATGGCTGGCCACTGGGGGCCTGAAGTGACATGTTTCAAAGGAATACGTGTGTTTGTGAGCTGTTTGATTGACTTTATACATAGCTGTATGCATTAGTGCCTACTTAACAGAGGAACAGGGCATATGGTGGTTGGAGCACAGGAAGAGAAACGCCATCTGTTTTAGCAAACGTACTGTTACCTTGTGTCAGAACAGACTGCTTGTGGGACTAGTGTAAATGAAAACATAGATATAGACACTGAGCTCATGAATAAAAATCCAGGTCATTAGGTCTTTGAGCACATAGCCCTGATACACACATGCACTTTCTTGTCACTAGATTTTGGGCATCTACTTCTGCCATATTTGGGGCCTCTTAATTCTCCCTTTTTCCTCTGATGAGAGTTCTTTACAGTAACAAACCCTTCTGGCTCTTAGTGAAAAATAATTCTTTATATTTGTAATAAAAACACTCTTATGACTATTTTTAACAGTTATTTTTATTAGTATTGCAAAACATTTACAAAGAATGTACAAATTAATTAAAATCTTGACCCAGACATGGACATTTTATGGGCAGGAAAAAGTGACTCCTTCTATTTATGAAAAATAGAGTCACAACACAGGAAAAAGCATGATTTTTCATATGACATGACGTATAATCACATGTGAAGATTGAAATAGTCGTGGTAATACTGATTTTATAAAGTCATAAAAATTATGACTTCATTATGAAAAAATAGTTAACTGAAAACGCTCAATAAAGTTTTCTAGTCTTTGTCTAGCGTAGGAGGAGAACCAGTGTGTGTAAAACTATCCTAATAAATGATTTAAGGAAAAAAATGAGTTATGAGTTTTAAAGAGACACTCTGATTTTGAATTATTAGAGGTTCAGGGCCAATTTCAGGCATCATGACAGAAAGTCCAATTTTGTTGAGGTTAGTGACTGTAAAGGAGGAAGGAACAGTCTGTCCTTATCTCACATCATCATTTCTATTATCAGTAAATGTCTTCTGGTTTAGAGAAAAAGCAATATATTGTGGGTATTTTTATTTGATTCCTTTGCACTTTTAATTGTTTCAAACTGCCCTTATTTTGAAGCAAAGATCTACAGAGTTAGTATAGGAAAATGACACAGTATAAGCTTCTATAAAAAATATTCTTACCGTACCAAGTAATGTGTTCAATGTTTTGAAAGGACCTTTACCCTCTTGCTGGAGGCTCCTTTACATTTGTGTTTGATAATGTTCAGCAGAGGGGTTATACTACTGACTTGGAAAATTATGTGGGATGAAGTTCCTGTGATAAAGCACATGGCAAATATCAGAAGAAGACACTGCGGACATTGCTGTGGCAGACCAGATTAGTCTGTCACTTACCTGAAGATACTATTAGCTGTCCTCTTTCCATTGGTTTCTTGAAGGTTGTTCATAAGAATTTTTCCTAGTATTTCTCATGCTGCTTCTGGGTTTCCCTCTTCACCCTCAATCCCCATCTCTCTTTTACTGAAAACATAAAAAGTTGCCACCCCTGTAAACTTATTGAGATGTGGATCTGAAATCCAGCATGTTCCATGTGGATCTTTCCCTGGACATCTCTGGCTTTTGAATTGGTTCTAGATACAACCAGAAAAACTCGTCTTCTAACCTTTGGGCCTTTCTACTGCAACATGAAATGTGCCTTTTTATTTTTCTTGACTTCCCATGTCTATGGTCTCTGGTGGTAAATCCTTCTGTCATTAACTTAAATGGAAGAATTGCATAAAATTTGGGTATAGAATGTAACAAGCGTTTTGCAGTGTTTAAGTGATGTACATCTCTGCATTTATACTGAGGAAGAAGATGGAATTTTATCAAGTAGCAATGGACCTGTGCTTTCCTGTTTGGAAAATGAAAATTATCGTCTCAGTCATAATTTTGTTACGCTATTTTTGCCAGGTTCCAGATGGCTCTGAGTTACTGCTAAAAGTATGTATAGCTTTAGACAAAATAAGCTATATTCCCAATCAGTTTCTGCTATCAAACTGTTTTCCTTGATTTGATATTCAGCAGTGTCAGAGTAAATTGCTGAAACAAGGCTAATTTTTATTTTTGATTCTTTACCAGCATATGAGTGGCATTGGTTTCAGATGTTAATAACCCTTTTGATGTGGTTCTTACTGTATACCGAAGGCACTGTCATAAAAATATGACTTAGGGACATACTTAAACAGGATACTTACCACAGGAAAGTCTGTCATGAACAAGTGAACAAACAGATTATTTTATCAGGGAAACATATTCTGCAATATTTGGTTTTTCAACTTGAAATTATTGAATATGTTTTTAAAAGTTACAGTGCTCTGTGAAAAAAAAAAAATCTGTGTATGGAAGTTTTGGTCTCAAAAACATTCTTCCAAAAGTTGTAAAAATGAAGCAGAATTAGAAATAAATTATTCAAATCCATCTGGGGCCTGAGTTATACTGTCTGTTTCTTGGCATTAAGTGTCTATTCTTGCTAGAGTGTGTCATAGTTTCTGTTAGAAAGTGTAAAAAACCTGACCAGATGATGTCAGCACAGACAAGGTGGCTCCTGGCAGCAGATATTAAATAATGCTGGGCTTAAAGGCTGTGAAATGCATTTGGCTGGCTGGCAGCAGGCTGTACTGTGTGACCTCTCCTTCTAGGTGCGCTAGCCCCAGCCAGCAGAGTCCCTGGCACAGGGATGTGAGCACGAGTTTGGAAACATGCACTCACTTCAGGCAGAGGTGGAGAAGCAGCTCCTCGCTTATTGCTGGCTACTCTTCCCTCTCTTCTGGCAGGGAGCACCCCGCTGAAGTTGGCTTCCTGAATTGGTGAATGTTTCCTCTGTAAGGAGCAAGATGTATTAAAATAGGGGTTCCCAAAGTTTTCCTTCTGGAGGCCTATATGGTAGCTGGGAAGACCATAATAAAAGCCAACTGCTCTCCAATACCTAAAGGCTTCCCTGTTCCCTCTCTCCTCTGTTCCAGACCTCATGAGGCTGTATATGAAGCCAGATGCCTGGTCCTTTTGTTCTACCAGCTGCTGTGACAATGCTAGGCTACTGCCCAGTCCTGGCAATGCCCATGGATAAGACCTTGCTTCTTGGGGTTAATGTAAAGGAATACAATGACCCACTGGAGTCTCCAGGGCCCGTCAGGTGGGTCAGTGCCAGACTCTAACCATGCAGAGACTCACCCCGGTCTTGGCATGAGGGTCGCAGCTCTCTTTTGGGAATCTCTGCACTAGAGGGGACCTGCCTTGCATCCTCAGCTGGGACTGCTGTGCTGTCACTCCCTTATTTGTTAAAAACTGCGTCTTTGTTTGGTATCACACGGCGGCCCTGACAGCCTGTGTGCAGTTCCGAAGATCTCGTGTGTGTACTGGTGGTGGTATCCAACTACTGTGCAACCAGTCTCTCCCTCAGACCAAAGTGACCACATTATGGAAGTGAAAAAATCCTTATGACACAGGAAATGGTTTTAACCTTTTCCTCTTAAATGAATTTTTATTGCAGAAGGCTACAACTCAAATGAGCTCAGAGGCTGCTGATGACTTCTGCTTCCTAACACTCATCCAAACACCTTCTGCTGCCCTTCCAGCTTTGTTCATTCGCTCCCATGCCTTTTCTCTCCCCTTTCTCTGGCTAGCTCAGGCTGTGAGACACTGTGTGATGTGCTGCCCGGGAGGGATAAGAGGGAAGAAGAAGCAGAGAGAAGTGGCCAACCAGGAGATACTAGTCCTCTGGCAGGGCCAGCATGTGGCAGAACTTTCTTCTAGGCCAGCCAGCAGTCAGGAGACATAAATAGTCTGACTGGCACCAGCTGGGATGTGCATAGTCGAAAGGCACACGTTGCCTCATCCCTGGTGGGCAACAGACAGTGCCTTGTGGGCCAGACCTGGCCGGTGAGCTGGCTGCAGTGCAGGCTGGCCTTACAAGCTAAGCTGGATAATATAATTTTCCTTCGAGAATAGTGAAAAAAATTGCTGTTAATTTACTAAGCTATTTTGGAATATGAGATGCAACTGCTAAGTTAGCTACTTGGATCTCTGTTGCTCCCTTATTTGAATTTTCCAGAGAATGACGTGCATGTCTTCAGCAAGGCACGCCTTTCTGGTCCCCTCTTCTCCTTGCCTCCACAGTGCTTTTTGATCATGGATGATTTACTGGTCCTGCTACCTGGCCTAGAATAACAGCCTCTGCCCCACAGCTTCATTCTCGGCTACAATGATCTTACTTAAACTGGGGGCCACGTTCTAGAAAACAGCAGCATTTTCCAGTTAAAACACATAAGTTTTCCTCCTGTATGAAGAATGCCTTTATACTTCCTCAGAAGATCGGCTGCAAATAGCACTCCCAGGCCTCTGTCCCACTCCCCTCAACATTCCTTGCTTATTTAGTGTTGTCAGTTATACAGTAGTTAGCCATTTTCTATTAATATTCTTCAGTGACCTTGGCAGGGCACCATTTTCTACAGGCCCCCTCTAGAAGGAAGGATTTTTTCCAGCTGGTAATATAAAAATATGTTCTTGAAGCCTAACCCAGGCCTCAGGCTACAGCCCTCAGTCTTAACTCACAGACAGGTTTTGTTTCATAGAGGAGGAGTGTTCAAGGACACTGGTGGCTTAGAATTTGCTGATAGGTGGTTTGTGACCTTATTCCTGCACTGATCTTTCCAACAGTAGTGGGCAATACCATTTATAATTCCCAGTCCTTCTTCTTTTCATACGTAATGGAATCCTCTGTGTTATGTACAAGCAAAATCTGATTCTCTGCTCTTTATTTCCATTGGCTTGCATAGATTAAATACTTTGTGTTGCTATTTTCCTTATGATCATAAGCAATGCTTTCTGCGATACAGCTTCTTCTATGCAGATCCCACAAACTTTTCTAGCCTGCAGAACAACGGACCTTTGCTGTCTGGTCTGATCGCTTTGCTGAATATTACAGATTCATGATTCACTATTGTATTCCGATAACTCTTTGACCTGCATTAGCAATGAGGTAGTTTTGTTCTAGTTTAGTCTGTACTGTCACGTCCCACACTCACAGATTTTTTTTTTGTGGCTGGATGCCTGAAATGATTTTCTAAATCTCTGCAAGCTTTTCCAGCTTCTTATTTCTATACAAGTAGTTTGGTACAAGAAAAGATGTGCAGAGTGAAATTCTAGCTTTTCTCTATTCCGTGATTCTCCTGTCTACTAGGAAGCACTTAAAGATCATTCTTTCTAAGGATATTTCCCAATTTGAGCATTTTCACTGGATATTCTGATCAAGAGAAGGAAAAGAAATGCCTTTTGGCAGAAGCTACCGCCTTTTGGGACTACCTGTGGATGTACTGCATACATGGAATCGGGAAGCACAATAAAATGCTACAGGATTTAAGACATACTAAAATCATTATATTGGGAGAATAGGGGAGGAAGAGTTAGAGGAATCTTCCTTCAACTTCTTCACAAGAGTCAGCCTTGAAGTCCAAAAGGAACTTCATTAATTGCTTGGGGAGTTGATAAAATATTACTAATGGACGCATTTGAACAGAAAGACAGTTGTTAACACACTCCTATTTTCTGGCAACAGAAGTGTGGGGGCTGGAGTCAATGTCATTTCACTCTGTGTTCAGGAAAAGAACACAAAAGAATCTGATATTTTATTGTTAAGCTGGCAGTACACAGACTCACAGTTTCTGAGTTCTCGAAAGCCAGACATTCTTCTTAACTGAAGAATATTAAAGTAAGACAGCTTGAACTCTGCTTTAGGCCCAGGAGTGTAAATCTGGAATAAGTTCACTGGTTTTGATGAGGATACTTTGGATTTACACCAGTGACTGTGAATAGAACTTGGCTCTGTATCTTATCCTTCTGGCGGTAGTGAAAAATACGATCCTAATGCAGACGTACAAGTGATCATAGGAGTATTCTCAAGCTGGTTCTACACTTTAATTTTACATGCAGGATTTAAGACTGTGGAACAACATCCAGCTTGCATAAGAGTACCTTTGAGCAACCTAGTAAAGAGAATCTACAAGAGGAGTAGTAATCTAACTCTTGTATGGCTCATACAGCTTTCCTGTATAGACCTCTCTTGCCTCACGAGAGGAGACTCAGAAAATATTGTCGTGTCTTATTTTTTTATTTATTGAAGTTTATGGATATGACACACAAAAATAGTTTATGCATTAATTGTTCAGAAAAAGGTTATGTGGTGTTGGAGGAACTGAAGAAGCCCGAATAGTTTTTGTTGTCACGCCTTCACAGAAATGTCAGCTATAGAGCAGACCATTGTGGACACCAGCACTATTAGCTTTTGAGCTGCAGCATTGTTCTTTCTAGACCAAACTTGTTTTACTGCAAGTAACTGCTCTGCAAATGAAAATGTTACAAACACAGTAAAGCTGCATAAGCCTCATTTGCTGTTTTGACAAGATCTCTTTTGCAAGAACATGTATGGAAAGTCTTACAGTCATAAAGCTAGAGCCAGTTTTAGCCTTCAAAGGTTAATTATTTTTTTTCTTTCAGATAATACTCCATATTCTGCTATGAGTTTTCAGTTGTTTACTTGTTGTACTTCACAGACTTTCTGAGCCACGCTTCTCGGCATGATAAATCCACAGACGCTGTGCTTTGAAATGATACACAGATGGGAAAGTTTCTAACATGCATCAAAGCCATTAGATTTGTGTTGCTTTTCCTATTGTTTGGTAATCACTGAGAGGGAGTGGGTCGTTCTGTGACCTGGCTAATTGAAATGAAAGTCACAGAGCATTAAAAACAAATGGGAAGATGGAAAAGAAAGTTGCACTGGGATTTTCAAAGGAATTTTCAATCTCATGGACATCCATTGTCACTTGAGTGCCCGATTGCCTCAAGCTGCATCATGAGAGCTAGAAAAAACAAAACCCCAGCTAACCCAGACCTCAAAAAAAAAAAAAATTGAGCAGGCATGTTCATGTGCTTTGATTTTTCCTAGAGACAGAAAAGAATCAATGGAAGTGTCATCAAGCAGTATATTTTGCTCTTTATTCACTTTGATAATCCCTATTCTTATCTGGAAACTACTGCCAGTGTACTTAAAATGTAATGTCTTAATCACACGATCTCTTAAACTCAATGAGGTGATGTTCTTTAAAGTTTAAAGGGATGATACAAGAAAACCCAAACACTTTTGGTGCTGAACATTCATGAAACACAATGTCTCTGGCTTTTCTCCCAGTTCTGAATACCTAAGAGTTGAAATCAAATTATGTTCCAGTCCAGTAAAGCACTTACTGTTTGCATAATAGTTGAGGGACATGAATGGCTTTATGAAAACAATGAAACCACTTACAAAGTTAAAATGACTAGATAATGCTTTCAGATACATTCTAACCTAGTTCATTCCAAGCCAACAAACAGATCTTCATTTTTTTTTATTGTTTGGTACTTCTTTCAGCCTTCATTTTCCATTATTCTCTCATTGCATGAGAAATTGGGATAAACCAATAGACTGACTTCACTGTTGTGGGCTTTTTCTGAGGCAGAGAACCATGCCTTGGTGTTGTAAAAGGTGTCTAAGCACATCTCATAGGACATAATGAACAGGGCTTTTATTGATGTTATTAAATATGAAATATTTGGTGATGTCTAGTTTCTAACGAAGAGTATGTACAGTCACACAGATGACACATCTGTTCTATATGACATTTCTTGAGAGTTATTTACATGAAAGTTCATTACTTTTCTAGATTCTGTTTATATTTATTGTGGCTTTCCCACATGGCGTTGTTGGACATATTTAATGTCCCCAGAACCACTGGCACTGCACAGTTACAGTAAAACACGTACAACTTTCTGGATAATCAAAGTGTGACATGGGTGAAACCATAAACACAAATGAGCTCAACTTACCTGTCTGGTTTTATTTGTTTTTGGTTTTGGTTTTGGTTTTTTTTTTTAACTTTTTTTTTTTTTTTAAATTTCATTTTCTCTGTTCATACAAAAGATCCACAGAGTAGATCCAAGTATTACTCAGACATTACTGTTTTGTCTTCTATGTTCTCAATGTTTTTTGGGACATCAAGAATTTTTACCAGCAGTTGCTATGTTCTGCTAGTGGTAAGGCAGATATATTGCTAGGGGCTGACAAAGCTCTTAATCTTAATTAATCTTCCTTGACCCTTCTGTCATAATGACACAAGACTCAAAGGTTTTTTCACTGCTGTGCTGATTGACAACTGCATGGCAGCATGCTAAGAAATCTGAGATACTTCAGTGTTGAGAGAGTCTTAGGTTTACCAGGGAAGATTCTAATTCAGTTTTTCTTCACAACCTTCAAAAGCAAATGTTGTTTGATGTGCTCAGACTGTAGCTCAGGCAATTCTACTGGTTTATTGCTTATTCAGTGTGTGGTTAGTTTTTTTCGATCAGTATAGATATTAAACACTGTATGGGGTAGCAGACAGTGGGGCAATTAGTAGTGCTGCTTGCAATACAAGTTGCAGTATGCTGAGACTAATGGAATCAGAATATAATCACCAGTAAATTATCATCATGATTATTAGCTGATCATTCATCTGTTAACTAGAAGAATACGGCACCAGAAAAAAATGGACATATATTCTATTTTCACATAAAATACTACTTAACATATAAGAACTGATGTACCTTCTTCAAAATTCTTCTTCAGTTAAAGCTTTGTTTCACTAGCCTGACAGAGGCATTAAAATAGGATACTAACTTTTACTCCATATTCTGAAAGCTTAAGATAAGATACAGTAAAGTTAGGATAAATACTTTGTTTCATTGTCAGAGTTTCCACGGGTACAAAATACTCTTGGTGAGCTGATACTAAGGTGAAAACCACAAATCAAATAAAATCCTTTTGTTTAGAAAATGGCATCCAAGAAGGGAAAACTAAGTCTAGATATGGTGAACATGCTTCCTTAGAAGACTGTCTAGCCAGCTAATTTTAATTTTAAAGGATTTGTAACAGCCTTAGTATAAGGCGTTTCAGAAATTCAGTAATGAAACAACAGTAACTTTTAAAAGACTGAACAGCGCAAATAATCAAGTATACTTAATTAATTTTAGTGTTGACTTCCCAAGGTTTTTAATGGTCTGGAGAGACAGACAAAACCCCTGAATCTACAGGGTTATATAAATAGCCGAGCAATTAATAAACCTTAAAGTATAGATCTATTGCTATATAAGAAGTGATATCCCTTCTGAGCTGGCAGAGTATTTATGGAATTTCCAGCACTGAAGAGGAGGAGTGCTTTTAATATCTCATTGCTGAAAAACATACTTAATTTTAAAGTCCAAATTTGTTATCTTTTCACACTGCACAACTGACATCAGTCAGGGTGTTGAAATCCATGGTTTGACATATGCTGCTGTGAATGTCCTGGGAACATGGAAAAAACTGTGTGATCAAATCTTTGTCCTCTTTCAAATGAGTCTTTCAGGCACAGTTCTGGCATTACATCAGCAAAGCCTAGGCTGACAGACATGACCAGGCTGGTAGGAGACTTTTTTCTTCTTTCTCTATTCTTGCCTTCTTTATCAGTCCAAGTGTAGCCCCATCCATTCATCCTTCTATTCTGTCTCCTAAAGAATCAAGACAAAACAAAGACACAAATCTTGTGATACATGTAACTAAAAAGGCTGATTGGACTTTTAACCTCATTTATTTGTATTTTTACTTAGTAAATCCTTCGCAGCAGGAACTGTCTCCTTCCCAAGTTTGTACAACATACAACCCTGGAGGGAACCTTTGGGAATGACTGCCATCAATCCTAAAATAACAAGTGCTGAGTTTGATCCAGAGTGGTGTGTTTGCAGAGCATATGGACAGTATATTCTAAGTTTCCAAAACTTACTGTGGCTAACAGAGTGAAAGAGAAAATCTTACCACCTCTTCCTTATACAACTAAAACATTTCTAAATGGCTTTCATTAGAGCTAGTAAGCAAATTTCACAGCTCTCAAGATATGATACAACAAAACTGAACTATGCTACGGGTTCAAATCTTTGCTGCATTTCTATATAGATCTGAGAAGCCTCTGATTGCTTGATAGTCTGAACTGGTTTCTGACATTTAACTTATTTTTGAAGACGTATGTAGGGTAGATCACTATAGAAATGCCATAAGAAGTTTTATATTTTAAATTGAACATACCAATATGTAGAAGTTATACGATATAGACCAACAGCTCTTGCATAACATATCCATTTTCTGAATCTTTTCTGCAACTTGCATTTCTTCTGTGAATTCTTCTGTTTCAGGCTTTTTGAATGCCTCATTGGTTTTCCAACTATTGTACCTGCTCGTGACAAGACATGTCACTTTCAGACAGTGGTAACTAGTAGGCAAAGCTACTCTGTGTGTCACCCAGAACTTAACACAGTAAACCTTGCGGTGGTGTGAGCCACAGCCCCTTCCCTGCCAGGGAGCACCTGAAGTCTCTACCATAACTTGTTGGTAGCCGCAGGGGGGCTTGCAAGGTTTGGTGCATGGGACAAACTCTTACAGGGATGTGAGACCTACTGCTGAATGTCAAAGATGGATGCTCATGACTCAGTCACTCCCTGTGGTGCAGCATGGGACCTTCTCATGTGTGCTTTCCAACTTTGCCTCCTGCCATGCCTGGTTTTTCCAGCTTGATCTCTTGCCTGTTTTGCTCCCAGTTTCAGTTGCTGTTCTGTTGATTTGACTGCAGTCAACAGGGTTTACGACTGTGCTATATGAGCCCTAAGAGACAGCTTTGTTGGTGTGAATAATTCTCTAAGTCCCCTAATTACTGGTAATATTTGTTTTGTTTTCACAACATCTCCAAGCCAGATTTTCCATGAGGAGTTTACCAATAATGCTGCATATCCTGAGGAGTTCATGTGCATGCTCTCCTGCTGTGTCAACTTTTTACTCGCTCTTAGTAAACAGATCTTGTCTGGGACAAGTGTGGCCTGAAAGATGACATGTGGTGCACTGATGCTCATCTGGATTTTTGGAAAATACATGACCAGTTGAAGTTTGTCCCGTATCTGTGATTGCTGATGGTATTGGGTTCCCCCCACACACTGTCTCCTCTGCGTGAGCAGCCAAAGCCAAGGTGCTTCAAGGTATTGGCTGGGTTATGGCAGTGCTGTTTAATTTCCTATCCAGCATTTAGCTCTTCACGTTTTCCTTGTGGATTGCTCCAAACTGCCAGTCCAACCACATGATCAAATGTGCAGCCAGTTGGCTGGAGTACAGTCAGAACCTGGTCAATATTTGGAAAGAAGTGTACACACTGCCTGATTTCAGCTGAAATAGGCGAATGTCTATAAATACAACATGATTTTTGAAGAAGTTGAGCAGCTAGCCATTTGCTGGATGGGTTAACTGTTCCCTTAGTCTATCTATCAAAAAAATTAAAGACCTTCTACAAAAGCAAATCAGAAAACAATGTAGTGCAAAATTGTCTCAAGCACCTTGCTGGGAGTCCAAAACCTGAGCTTGGCCTCTTGCAATTCAATTTCTCAAAAGAAGCAGCAAAAGCTGGGGAGAGAAGACAGGTTTATGAACTGGCTGCAGGATAGCATGTATGTGTTTCCAAAAAGATGTCTCTCCAAGTACTTAGTGACGCTTAGGCCCTCAATTTCCCTCTGAATTTTTGTCTAACCTTTTGAGCTCCAGTGACTTGGCCAGTTTGGGCAACAGCGGCCTTATGCTCCAAGGAAACACAGAAGTAGGAAAAAAACCACCATTCCAAGAGAGGAAGGATCTCTCACTTCTGCTGCTTGAGCTCCTTTCATTTAACAATTTACAGAGGTGCACTTTCATTTCTATTTCACTTTGGAGTTTGAGTTTGGTTCATTAGTTTTTGTAGGATAGTTTTCAAAATATGTTGATCTTAGCTTTCACTTCAGAGAAGAGAATTTTGTGAGTGTGAAGATTTCAGTGTTTGTTTCCCATTCAGTCATACAGAAAGTTATATGTGAAGCTGAAACCAAGCCAGATGATATTATGAAAATATTACAGAATATTAATAAACTCTGAAGAATGGAAAAATGGCTTCTCATGACTCTAGGTCAGTAACAGAAGAAAGATCTATTTAATTAAATACTTAATTCCACAAAAAAAAAGTAATGTTCCATCTACCTCCATCGATAAAACTAGCTAGGGACAAAATGTTCTTGGTTGTATACAGTAGAGATGTAGTGATCCCAGGGTGTGGAAAATACCTCAGAGAACTGAAAATAACCTGGACAAAGTACAATAAAATACTGTGCAATCTGCAAATGAACAGCTATATCTGTCAAGAGTACGCATCTCACCTTTTGTCCCACTTTGATATTTATGAACATATTTCTGTGCTGCACCAGGCCTTGGACAGCAGGGCTTAGCCCTGTCATATGTAGCAAACCATAGTACCTTAACAATGAATATGAGTGCATTTGTAGAGTGAAACCACAGGCACTGAGGTTCTGATGCCCACACCACGCACATTTCAGACACATTTACTTTGGGGTAATTCTAGTCTGTGTTGTTGGGCTGTTGGACCACAGTGGTTGGAATATAGAATCATACAGTCATAGAATGGTTTGGGTTGGACCTTTGAAGATCATCTTGTCCAATCCCACTGTGGGCTGGACATTAGGGGAATTTATTTTTCTTTTCAATTTGTTTTTTTCGGTCCAACTTGTTTCTTGATACCACCTCACCATGTGAAATCAAGCCTGATAAGGGGAGATGACACAAAGACCCATGCAGCAGTAGGGTGCAGTAAATTCCTGAGACCACTGAAAAAGGTCAGATTCCACCAGAAGATATGCCAGGCTGATTCCTAGTAAGGCTTCACTGCCTGGACAATGGAGAAAGCATGAACACCAGATCCATATCCAGAAGCCAGTAAAAAATTGCAAAAACAATGCTGATAGTTTGCCTGACTTTACTTTGCAGGATGGACAAGACATGACAAATCTTGTTAATGCAGATATCCTGGGATGAAGAATATACCTAGGCTAGATTATAGGAGCATTAATTCTACATACTAATTTACTTCTTATTTTTCTAGTTAATAAAATGGGTAATATTTTAAAATTCTGCTACAAGCCCAAATGAAAGACCACTTAGCTCCCCTGCACCTCCATATTCTGGCTTACCCTTATCTTTATAGACAAGAGCTGGCAGAATGATTGGAGCAGTAAAAAGGAGAAGTGACCTCCAAACAACATTGTGGGCTGCATGGGCCACTGTCCTACTTTGGATACCCCTTGACTGGGTCTTATGGATTAAAAGAAGCAAGGAAGTCAGGTTGCAGACATCAAGTCTGAGAACTGCTGAGCAAATGCTGTGCAGAGGAACTACACAGCAGCTACTAACTTATTTCTTGTCAAAGATATCTTGTACTTTCCATGCCACAGTCACTTGCCTTGCCTGTTAACTAGTTTCTAAACAATCTGTATTAATCAGCCTGCTTATGGGGTAGGAAATCAGTTAATAAATTTTTTAAGTAACTGCATGAGATCCTGGCCAAACACTCATTGACGGCAATTCAAGGACTTTACCCCTCATGTGTTGAAAAAGACAGTGACTTAGGTATCACTTACTTCCCTAAATACAAACAGCTTATGCTTTGAAATTTCCTCATCATTTTTATACTAATTTTGGATTTATTTATTTATAAGGAAGAATACAAACATGAATGCTGTAACACAGCTGAGAAACACAGTGAAAAATAAAAGTGAGGTGAATGTATTTCAATAAATATATTTACCTTAATTCATGACTCAAACCTAATTCTTGCCATGAGTTTGTTATAACTTCTAAAGAAAATAAGATTACAGTGATAAAACAACATCGCTTACCAATGATTACCTAGTGTACACATGCAAACAGTTAGGTTGTCTGCCTACTCTGCCAGCTAAAAAACACCTCAGCTTAATCTTTCACTATTATTTCCAAAACCATCTTTGAAGTTGGATCTGAAACAGCTCATCGTCTGAACAATGCTTCAGACTGACGTGTCCAAAACAAATATTTCAATTAGAAGAAAAACAAACAATTCTGTCATTCCCATGATTAACACACATTTTTGCCTGAAACCTGCATTCAGGAGATCTGTCATAAATCCTTTGTTGATATGCATCTGAGTTGCTTGAAGTAAGATATTTCTCAATGACAGCAACCCAGAAGTATTAAAAATGAAAAGATTTTGGTCAGGAAATATAATTTCATTGAAAGCAAGTTGTTCCTCAGGAAGGAGATGTTTAAATATTTTGATCTAGAAATAAAAACAATTCTGAAATTTTTATGATGTGAAATTTTGGCTTTTAAAAAAATGTCTGTACAGGCATAATGAATCCACAGTTACTTGTAAGTGTACGACATTTAATGGTATGTAAATGGTTAGCATTAGGAAGAAATGCTTACTCTAATTCAAGATGCCTCAAATGAAGAAAGAGAAACATTTAAAATGGTACATGCGGTAGCCTATTGCATTGCCTCTTTTATTATCATTCAAGAGAAACCGACATTATTAAAATGTGATAATTTTACATGTCTACTCCAGGATTAAATGAGTTATACTTAAAAGTGCCTACAATTACACACTTCAGGATCACTATCTCAACTATAGATGTCTACAACAGGTGAGAGAAATCAAAAGGAAGAATTAAAGTACACATATTGCCATGTTCAATCTTGTCAGCTTTCTCCATAATTCCTGTTTTTCTGTGCTTTATTTTAATATACAATTTCAAGGCTTTCTAATTCTAGAAAAGCAGGTTACTAAGAGTAAAACTTCTTCTCCCAATAGTGCTTTCCAGGATCCATATAGTGATCTAGTTGCTTGCATATTGCAAAATCAGCAAGAGGGAAAGAATAAAATATCCAGTTTTGGTTGGGTTGTTTGTGTTTTTGTTTTGTTTTGTTTTGTTTTGTTTTTCCATTTAGGTTTTTATAAAGTTGTCATGCACAGCTACAGTCTTGCTGAAGTAGTGAAGCTGACATTATGAGAAAAGAGTCTGATTGGTTATAACAAGAACAATAAATGGGAAAAAAACCTATTCTATCAATTTTATAACTTTATATCTTTATTTACTTAATATTTATTTTGCAGTAACAAACTGGATCTCTGTGTTCTAGTATGCCTCTAGTGACCGTTGGCTGTGAAATATCTCTTTGCATAGATGATGAATAGAATAGAATAGAATAGAATAGAATAGAATAGAATAGAATAGAATAGAATAGAATAGAATAGAAGTAGAGTAGAGTAGAGTAGAACTATTTCAGTTGGAAGAGACCTACAACAATTATCTAGTCCAACTGCCTGGTTACTTCAGGGCTGACAAAAAGCTAAGCGCATCATTAAGTGCATTGTCCAAATGCCTTTTAAACACTAACAGGCTTGGGGCATTGATCACCTCTCTAGGAAGCCTGGTCCAGTGTTTGACCACCCTCTCAGTAAATAATTGCTTCCTAATGTCCAGTCTAAACTTTCCTTGAAGCAGCTTTGAACCATTGCCATGCATCCCATCACTGGATACCAGGGAGAAGAGCTCAGCACCTCTCTCTCTACTTCTCTTTGGGAAGCTGTAGAGAGCAAAGAAGTTGCCCCTCAGCCTCCTCTCCAAACTAGACAAACCCATGAAAATGTAGAGGTTAGGGAAAAAAAAAATCAGAAAAATGAAACTAAAAGAAAATGAAACTATTTGCTTTGTGTTTCCCTTGAGGTAGTAGATGATCATCAGATGATTTCAAAAGTGCAAAAAAAGTTCAAATATGGTGTGTACGTGTGTATTTTTAAGTCCCTGTGCATGCCTGTTGCTCCTAAATGCTTGCTAATCCTTTTCCATTCTTGTGAAACTAGTTCTTTCCAAACCCCCTGCTCTAATTTCAGGCTTTTTAAACTGTTACTAACCAGTTTGTGTTAGCACCAACGGCAACAAAGTTGCAGTCGTATTTTTCTTTTCAGATCTGAAAACTAGAGATTTCAAAGGCCCATTTTATTAATCTATAAAGCAACAAAGCCTAGAAGAATGGGCTCATAGAAAAGGACAGCTTTTCCAACATTTTCTTACGAAAAATGCAGTTTAAATGTATGAATGAGTCAGATATGCTGTGGCATTTTTTTTTCACTATACCATGAAAACTCTGAATGTACAACTTGTGACTAAAGCTGGATCTGTAACCAGCAGCACTTTTCTGCTGAGATGACATGAGAATGAGGGTGCTTTAGGTTTAAATGGGAAATGAACAGGAACTTGAATGTGTAAGGGACACTCAGTAGAGTTACTTGCCTAAGTTTCTTCGTTATATGTTGAAAATGGGATATCAGCTCCTATGTCATTCTAATACAATTAAAAATTGTATCATAAATTTTGTAAAGTTCACTGCTTAGATGTGACAGTAGTACATGTCTCATAAATCTCATTGAGGGATGTGCAACTGCCACACCAGCCACCAACTGGATTTAACTCCAATTACCACAACTCTTTGGGCCCAGCCATCCAGCCAGATTTTTATCCAGTGAAGAGTATGGCTGTCCAAGCCATGTGCAGCCAGTTTCTCCAGGAGAACACTGGGAAATGGTGTCAAAGAGTTTACTACAGTCCAGGTAGACAACATCTACAGCCATTCCCTCATCCACTAAGTCGTCACATTGTCATAGAAGGAGATCAGGTCGGTCAAGCAGGACCTGCCTTTCATAAACCCATGCTGACTGGTCCCGATTGCTTGGTTGTCCTGTACGTTCCATTTGATGACACTCAAGATGATCTTCTCCATAACCCTCCCCACTTCATGAATTGCTAAGCCTACTACAGCCCCAGCAAAATAAATTGCTTTGGTCTGTGGTTTTGATTATCAATTTAGACTCACATGGTCATTTGCATGGGAATCTGGGCTGATCAATTATTATTGATGTCTAGCAGTTAGAAATGGTAAGATGTGGATAAACTGTATGACTTACACGTTTATTTTGTTGTTGTTTTTTTTGTTTTGTTTTGTTTTGTTTTCCAAATTTTTAATCTTATTTAGCCAAATAACCCTGTGTAAAAATAACATTATTGTGTGAACAAATTAGCAAATGTAGTGTGATTTTCAGTTTCTAAAAATGTAGATTGGGGTATGCATTTGTGTAAAAAGTAAAACACAATTTGAAATAGTAATATTCAATGTTATGTCATTCTTTTCTCTTGTGATTTATTTCCCCAGTGCTAGCATGTATCTATAGCATTGCCAGCTAGCCATGAATTCCGATATGCTAGTTTTTAATTTCAGGAACTTGTTAAGGATTTGATAATCTTTATGTGTGACTTAACATCAATATCAGTGTAAACTGAGAATAACACCTTGGCCTGCCAGCATGTGTTTCAGGTGTACATTCATAAACATACCAGTAGGTAAAAGCAGTTCTTCCTAGGTGAAAAAACTGCAGAAAAAAGCAGTTAAAACTCAAGTCACTGGGGAAAGAAAACTAGTTAAGAGGTGTTAGTGGATAAGTAGATTGCCTTTCACACAGACCTCTGTGCTGTGAGTCTATATAAGTGGTCTGTCATAGCTAAAACTGCAGTCTGGTTTTCCTATGATTTGTCTTATATCACTGTGATTTTTCTTCTTGGAAGCATAGCTTGCAAATAAGTGATCTTCATGGATGAAGGTAATTATTTGTCATGGTAAATAACAGGAAAATCATGGAGAAAACCGCAATTACTGTCTTTTTGACAAAAAGAGGAAAAAAACCACTCACTCAAACCTGAACAGAAAATTTAATTAAATTATTTGTCCCAAGGAGAAAAATAGTCCAAACAAATAACCCTGATTACATAAGGAAAATATTTAGACTCATATGATGGTAGTAAACTAATAATTTTAAATAATTGTAACAATTTGCACTCTTTTCTGAACTGCATCCAGTATCATACAGTTCTAATAACTCCCAGCTTACAGCTTCTTTCCTACACCTCACTTAACTACAAAGATCCTCTGAATACCTGTGCACCAGCTCTTCCATTACCTTATATATGGCTGATTTGACTCCCTAGCCTCTTTATTTCTGGCCATGTACAGCTTTTTTTTCCCATTGTCTAGTATTCACTAAGGACCTTAGTATACACTAAAGACCTTGGATTAGGTCTGTTTTTCAGAACGTATATATATTTGCAGTTGTCTTGAGATATTTGTCTATTCATAGTATCAGATACTGGAATTTAATTGTTTGTTGTTATCCAAAATTCTTGTTTAAGCAAGTTGAGAGAAGGGTACTCAGAGTGCTCAGGTACTTTTACACATGGACTCTACAGTTTTAAATTATAATATGTGGGCCTTGAGTGGATACCTGTCTGTTTTTTAAAGATTGCAGGCAACCTGTCAGTGCACACATAGACGTTATGCCTCTGGCAGTGTTTAAGACGAAAGGGTTATAAATTCTTTCTTTTCCCTGGTTGTGCAGGAAGCCAGGGTTTGGCTGGATACAAGGTTATTTGCCTGTTCTTTTGAACTCAGATACAATAGCAGGGACAATACCTAAGACAGGATCTGATAAAAGGTGTCCTGAATATAGGTCTTGCACACCACACTATTACTTTTTCTACAAATGCCTTAACAAACGAGATTTGCTGGGAGTACCCGTATTTCAGAAGAGTATGAAAGATTCTTCTTTTGGATGATTGGAACATTACTAATGTTTTTGTGTCAAGGTTTTATAATTTAAAGCATGTATAACTCAAGAACCCTGTTGAACTGTGATTTTTTTATAACAGTTGTATCCTAGCAAAGAGTGTAACGTGGCTAGATACATTTGCTAGTTTTCAGTTTTATTGGCAATAAGAGTTCAGGCATGTAGGAACTGAAACCAGCCTGCCACTTGTAAAACTCCTGTGGTGTTGACTTAGCTGCTGTTTCTGTCAAAGTATATTAAGAAGATTTGCTTATTTGTTTTTCTGATTTTGTTAAGCAATGTTAACATACTCCGTGACTGAAGATCAGAAGGAATAGATGAGACAAAGGGAAAGAAAGAAGAAAGAAGAGATAGGATTACAGATCCTGAGAGTTCAAGTTTGTATTGCTATAGAGAGTGTAACTATGGGCATAACTTAACATTTCTATTGGATTATCAAAAATTGCATCTTGCTGCACAGTAAGTGGTGAATGAAGTCAAATCCAGTTGGTGGCTGCTCACAAGTGGTGTTCCCCAGGGCTCAGTGTTTGGGCTGGTTCTGTTTAATATCTTTATCAATGATACAGTTGAGGGCATTGAGTGTACCCTCAGTAAGTTCGCAGACAACACCAAGTTGGGTGGGAGTGTTGATACTATATGAATTATCAATGTATTTCTCAATGAGGCTGATAAGCAGAGGACATATTGTGTTGGGAACCATTTGTCATAAATTGGGAATTTCCTTCTTTCTATGTTGTCAGTATATTTTTACTTGCTTATTAGCTGGTTACCTGTGTGACATATATTGGTGGTTTCCTTCTAGTTTCTCTTGTGCCAGCAGGTATCTGTATATCTGTATCTGTATCTGTATCTGTATCTGCATCTGCATCTGTATCTATCTGTATCTGATACTGCTTCAATTAATTCAGCTGAAGTTGAAGACTTGAGTGGTTGGGTAAAACAAGCTTCTTTCTCACACTGAAGCTAGTGCCTATTTATCAGAGATGAGTATAATTGAGAGGACAGCTATTTATATCATCCTGAATAGAGATGCTGAAGCACATGACCCATCTGCAGTTCTGGTACTATAAATATAAAAATACCATATGAAAATTATTTTGGACATACTTCTCCTGAGAGCTAAAAGAGCCAAACTTACTGAAGCTTAACTAGACATACAGAAATATTAAGTTAATTTAGCAGTAATGCAAATGCCAACAGAAGTCTTACAGAATGACTGAGTACAGGATGTATAGCAGAGAATGAAGGTGCTTTGTCAGTAAAGACAAACTGTTCTTCCTTTTGAGTGCTCTTCCAGAAAACTCTCTTGATGTGAAGCTATCACCAGTAAGAAAGCAACCAAAGTGGGAGACTGATTGCAGCAGCAGAATAACTCATTTTCTCCAACTCCTGATAAGATTCCAGAGGGTTAATGACAAAGTGCAGGCTTTGTTTACAAAAGACTCAAGGGTAGACATGCTTGTTGGTATGGAGAAATAACTGGGTTTTTTTTGCTATGAAGAATGAAATCTGTTTTGCAGGGTGTTTCAAAACTTACTGCTGAATAGAATGAAGCTCTTATCCTTCACATATAGAGTTTGTTGCTTTTGTGGTATTTCCTGAAAAAGAAGAGCAATTGTTTCAACTTCCATCTGGATGCAGTTCTGAGATACATTAAAGGGATAGACCGGGTCTTGATGTGAATGAGGTTAGTGGAAGAGAAATTTCATAATCATCCAGATATCCTCTATCACAGCAAAAAATTCACAGTCTAATATATCTTACAGTAAAATTTTTATCTAATTTATGAAGATTCATTTTATGTATATATCAGAACACAAACAGATGAACAACTGCTGATGTATACATTGGTGGATATACATAAATCTCTTATATTGTAACTTACATTAGAAGATATTTCTAGGACTGGTATTAAGGCAAAAATGTATGCCAGACTCTTTCTTCCATTTCTAATACCTGTACAGAAAAATGAAACTAAGAAAATTGAAAAGAATTTGTTATATAATTTCTAAAATAATCTTGCCATAGGTGTCTCCTTTCTTTTTTGGGATTCCTAGTAGTCTTTCCAGGATGAAGTTAAAACCTAACCCCCAAAGACCTTTTCTTTTAGTTGTTTTATCAGGACTGGTTCCTGTGAAGGTAAACTTACTGAAAATCTTCAAGGAAGAATTCTAAAAAACCCCAAATATACCTTTAATAAATACTATGTGTGACCTCAGAGCATTTCTTCATTATGGCCTCATGGTGTTTTCAGCACAGGATTCTTGTTTTTCCTGTTAATCCCCACTGTATGCAAATGGATGATGTAGGACACCTCTGTCTCAAATTGATGTGTTAGAGACATTCTCAGAGAGAAGATGTGGTTAGAAACAAGACCAATAATTCCAGGATACAACAATGGAAGCACTAGATCTTCTCAAATTGCCATTACAAGTATTTTCTTAACTTGTTTTTCCAGCTGGCTTAGATTCTTTTCTTTTAGCTCTGTGGAAATCAAATTCATCTTGACCCTGAATGCATTGATGAGTTCCTGGTCCATTTGTTATTACAAATGGTTATTTTTTAGAGAAAAAACAGTGGCAAGGAGAAACGTCACAGAAATGTTATCTTAACTGTGGTAGACCATGGGAAATCCAAGTTTGGGTGAAACTTTAACCTTTTGCTTTCACTGCAAGGTGGGAGCATTTCAATTCCACTGTTAATTTCACATTTCTTTAAAAATCCCCTCTGTGAGTCTCCAAAAACAGCTATGTGGACAATTGTGTGCTGTTTTTCCCAGTATATCATCAGGTTCATTATTAACATTAGACATATTGAAGGAGTAGCCAAAATAAAGGAATCTGCAGCAGCTGTGCAGATGCACAGTTTTGTATATTGGCAGGCTAATTTGTGAATTATACTTTTTAACTAACCTCATACAATATGTCATTTGGATAAAAACCAACCACATATCTATGTTTTTTCAAAGCTTTTAAGCTTTTTTATTCCCTTGAATTCCTGAAGCGGTGGAAACATGGTGCAAAAATATTACAGGCCAAGAGATTACAATAGCATCTTGAAGGGCAGAACAGATGTGGTTGAGATATTTAAAAAATTGAAGACTGCAACCATAGTGGTTCCCCCAGTACAAGAGAGATACTGGGAAGTTAGAGCAAACTCAGAGGGCCACCTAGATGTTTGGAGTGCTGGAAAACATGGCCTGTGAGCACTACTAGTTTGTTCAGCCCATAGGACAGAAGAAGATCAATGGGCCTGAAATCTTCCCCTGCCTAAAGGAGGTCATGGGGAAGGCAGGATCAGACTTTAGCAAAGGATATGCAGTGAAGGAACAAGAGGCAGACTCACAAACTTCAGCAAGGGAAGTTTCTTTCAGATAAAAGGAAAAAAATATACGTCTGGAAGTCATTGATCCCACCCCTTGTTCATAGCAATATTATCTCAATGTTAGAGCAGGTGCCATATCCAGTCATGTTTTGAAAATTTCCAAGTATGGCATCATGACAGTTTATTAAATATTTATGAAAGTAACCTAAATAATTCTAAAGCTTTTGAATTAATTTAGAAAATATACATAAATAGCAGATTGAATGAAACTGGTACAAATTAGAGATCTTTTAAAATTTAACTGTTAATATAACAATGTAATTTTTAGAGTCAAAACTTTTCTGAGTCACAAAGATGTTTAAGTTATCTTTTGATTTGCTATGGTTTCTAACTTACTGTTTTTGAAGTAACAACTTTTAAAATTGGATAGGAGTATTTTTGCAAAGGCGTAGTATCCTATACCTTGTTTGACAAAGGCTGAGCATGTTTTCTTATAGGCAGTAAATCTTAAATACTTAGGCCTAATCGTGAAAAAAAAACCTAAACAAAGAAAGAAACAAAAATAATTGGGGTAGGAATTAAGACATTCTTTAAGTTATGCAAATAAGTGGCACTGTTTAAATGACTCCTGTAATAAACGGATACATTTCATGCCATGTCCAGTTGGCTCAGAGACCAAGTCCCATTCTGGTGGGTGATGACCCAACCTCTATTATTCATACCTTCATCAGCTTTTGGCTAGAGTACATCTGTGTGATAAATCTGGGCATGATGCCTACAACACTTGGATGGCTACCATGGGTCCACCAAGCCTCCCCACAGAGATTTCCCATAGAATTCCAGCTCAACTTCAAATGCCTTTTCTACTAGCAAAAAACCAGGTTGTAACTCTCCAGTGAAGATTGTGATTAAGGGTTCTGCTCTTTTGCTATGGACAGTGCATTGTAAATGGGGTAAAACTTATCTCTCAGAGCTTTTCTGTGGTTCAAACTGAGTACTCAAGTTCCTGTACGGACAAAAAAGCATCATTAATTTCTCTTTCTCAGCTCCTCTTCCACTTTGCCTTCTTTAACATAAACACATAACAGTTTTTGTAATCCTAAAGCTTAAACTCTACCAGAACACTTTTCTTTCTGGAAGGGATGAGAAAAACAGAAATCATGCCAAAGATGCACAGCCCAGTTGCCTACTGCAAGTGAGAGGTCAGGGAGTAAGTGAGGAGAGAAGCCAGAAGGACCTATGTGGTTGACCAGACTGACCACGCACATCTAATAGCAAGTTCAGACTCAAGGACGTGGCTTTCTTTTGAACAGAGGCTGTTAAAAGACATAGTACTAAATTAAGTGATGGAAAATAGTTTCTGAGTTCGCTGAAAAATTTCTCTTGTTCACTACCAGTAGAAACAGCTGATAAAATCAGAGAAATATTTTAAGGCTTTAATTCATCAAAGTATTTACCCAGACATCTAAGTCCATTCCTATTTAGTGAAGTATGTGAGCATTTCAGTGTTTTGAGTCTACAACTTTTCCATTCATACTTGCCATGTGAGAAGTAGGTCTGGATGTTAATACAAGAAGGAAACACATTTCAGAATTTTCTGTTATGGAAGCAGAACATCTGACACATTAAAGCAAATGCAAAATTGGACAAAATAAGAATGCTTCACTAGTCCACTGAAGTAAGCAACTAGTTCTCAGAGCAGAACTGAAGAATGTTGCAATTTTTATGGCTGGGCCTCCTGCTAAAGAAGAGCTTATAGCCCCATATATGGCTGATACAGAGCTGCAATTCCTAGATCCACTTCAGGTAGAATAATAAAAAAGAAAATGTTGTTAGGTAAAACTTCCAAAACTCTGGCTTCTGAATAGAGTCTCTGGAAACCAAACCAAACCAAACCAAACCAAACCAAACCAAACCAACTAATCAACCAACCAACCAACCAAAAAATCCCACAAATAACTTTCTAAATGTTTAGTTGGAATCTTTTCTCATAGCTGACCATGGTTTGTCCTAGGGAACTCTGTAAGTCTCCTCTAACATTTTCCTTATTTCATTCCTTTGTACGTGACCCAGTGAAAGCAATCCCTTCTGCATACCACAGCTGACTTACTGTACCACTTCAGTTTGAAAGAAATGAAACAAAAATAGCTATAGAATGTGCTGATGAGAACAGTTATTGAGGAAAGCTGTCGTGAGGTTTATAGAACCTTAGTTTGCTGGTGCGTAAGATCAGCTGAGCTAGGAAAGCAGAGAACTGCAGCTGGGAACCAAAGGCAGCTCTCAGATGCAAGTGTTTTTGATACTACAGAGGAAAGTATTTGAAGAGGAATGCAGGATAAGCCTTGAGAGCACCAAAAATCTGTCCATCATATTATTTTCCCTAGACCTAAGCATTTTTTGGTCCAACTGGGAAGGCATATAAGGGATTACAACAGCTAAAAAGGTAGGTATATACATCTATACATAGGTATGTTTCAGGTTCAGAAGAGTATTATAATGAATTTGTGGCTCTGTAGTGCACTAGATTTGTGCGCATTTCTATCCTCAACATTTGAATAAGGTCTTGCAGCTCACTAAAATAATTTTGATTTCTCCACCCAAATGTTTTTTTCCATATAACTTCCTAGTTATTGTGTTAACAGGGAACTCCAGCCATGTTTGGCAAGGATAATGAACCAGTTATCTGACAAAACAATTCTATTCTACTGTTTCACATGGGTTACAAGTACACAGTTCAGTTGTAAATTTCACTTTCTTACATGTTAATGTGAAAATCACATTGTCAGTGAAAATAAGTCAACTGTGGAAACTTTGAAGATTGCTATTTGGAAGGCTATGCATTGGTATAAATTAAATACATTATACAAACCCTATCAGTTTAGGAATTCAATAGTTTGTGCACTAATCGGGGCCACAGACACTTAAACGATACAAGTAATCAATACAGCAAAAGGAAAAAAGCAGGAGGAATAATGAAATTAACACAGTAATCACAAAGAACTGCTGGGAACTTTCCTAGTTATCCCATGGTATGTTTGAAGTGTACTATTGAAACAGTTTCATTTATGCAAAGAAAAAGCAAATAAAAGACAACCCCCCCATTTTATTATGTTCTTCTTAGTCACATATGTAACAGATCGTGTAGATACCTACACCTCTGTTCCATGACACAGACAGACCATCTGTGGGTCATCCAATACTTGGTGGAGGTCAGTGATAATGTGGTCAGTGGCTTTGTTCTCTTATATTATGTTGTTATATAGCAAGTGTATTATATTCCTTTTATGTTAAAAAGTGCTGTGAGTACCTCAAGGATGATTTGCATTGATGAAAGAAAAGATATACATAACTGCAGATGTAAATTGAGATTGTTAATACAAATGCACACTAAGGTAAAAGCTAACATGTAGACACTGATTTAATTGACATTATACTCTTCAGAGCCTTTGCACAGAATGTTTTCTCTGTTTCCTAGAAAAGCTATTTGTCACTCAGTAACAAATTAAGATCCTGGTGGTCAGTCTGGTTTTTTTCTTCATTGTTCTTTATTTATAAGTTGATGCATAAATTATAATACACAGGAATTTTCCAAATATAAAGACAGGCAAGAGCTCTTGCTTCATGCTCTTGAGCATCTAAAATAAAAAAGATATTTGGAAATGCTCTCACTATATTAAATCCCAGATGACAGCATTAGCTCATTTCTATTGTGATTTCCTTTGTTTGTGCTTCTAAGTATAAATGATACAAATAGTATGACTACAAATAATATAATGATTGTGCACTAGTTCATTGCTGGCAAAAAGAACTGTAGGACTACCTTACTAAGGCTACATCCATATGTTTCCCCTTGGATACTCTCCATTTACAGAAGAACAAGACCCATATTTACCTGTCCTGATAGCTCTCAGGACAGCGCTCAATGGCTCCGGGACCTGGCCTCTGGACGGGTAGGCAAGGTTTGTTATGAACAGATTTGCTAATAGAATTCCTCTTGTGCTTTAAGAAAACATTTCCCCATGAGATTTTCAAAACACTCTAAAAAGGAGATAATAATAAACTTTCTCTGAAACAGGAGAAACATACCCAGATTAAAGACTACATAGAGGTTTTTTGTGAACCAGGAGTATTTTGCTATCTCTTTTTTGAGTCAGACAATGTCACAGAAGGTAGAAATGGACACAATGCAAAAGGTACAACTTCAGGAAGCGAAAGGTAAATCTTTCTGTACAGGAAGTTGTATCACTCCGCTGGCACTGTAAGCTTTCATCACCTCCAGACACTGTTGCAGGTATTATTTGATTTAACTACAGAAAGCACTTTTCAAAAGCTCATTAGGACTCCCAGTCTCGTACACACTATACATCTATATTGTGTATAGTGACCTTTGCATTAAATTAGGTGTTACATGTGAGCATTTCTGTATAGAAAACCACTCAAAAGTAACATAACTGGACCACATCCACCTGCGTCTGCAGGATATACTTGCGCAACAACCCAATGCCCAAAGAAAATCCCAGGCCTTCCAGAACTGTTGTGCCATTTCAGTTCTCAGCTACAAAGAAGGCAAGAAAGAGAGACCGAAAAAAGCAAGGAAAGTAAGCACAGTGCAGAAGAGACAAAATAGAGTAACAATAATACTTGGAGTTTGTGAGTGTGCTCATTAAGACAGAACAAGAGAAAACTGTGAGGCAGAAATGTGCACAAACTGTCAAGTGAAAAAACAATTTAAAATGGAAATCACAGCAGAGAAAATACAGTTGGAGGAAAAATGCTGAATTGAATTGAGGTACAAAACATCTGAAGGACAAGAGTGATCAAAAAGTTGAATATATATGTTATTTTTCATTTTTAGCTTTATGGGTTCATGGCAACACTCTCCCCTAGACTTTATCATAAGGTGATAAATTTAATAATTCTGAACACATTTTTTAGAGTACATTGTTTTGACATGGTAAGCCTCAATGAAATTACGATTTTTTTGAGGGCTAAAACTGATAAAACTAACAATAGAAATGAGGCTATTCTGAGAATCAGAGCCTCCCTATGCCAAAAAAAACCCCGAAACCAAAACCCAAACAAAACCAAAATTCCTAAAAGGTCAAGATTTTTTTTAAACATTTATCTTCTAAGAAGTTTTATACTTAAAAGCATGAAAAAGCTGTAGTGTGACAGGGAAAAAAATAGCTACTGAGTTAGAAATAGACTATTAATTTTTAATTTTAAATTTAAAGAAGGATGCCAAGGAAGATCATTGTGCATAACTCCATCTGGAACTTTGTCTCATACTATGTATGTGTTTTTTGAAATGTCTGTCATAATATTAGGTGGATTTAAAGACTCTCGGAAACAATATTCTGAGTAAACAATATCCTAATTTATAAATGTCAGTCATCCAAGGTGTTATCTGATTTTTTGACTGGGGAGTTCATTTCTTAAGGATAAGCTGCTGTAGGGAGGCAGCACTGTTTATCTTTTTTTTTTTTTCCCCCACTAGTTATAATTGTTGTAATTTCATGCTGGGCAGAGAGTGCAGTACATATATATGTATAGATGTGTAGAGTTAGGAGCAGGCTGGATGGAATGAGGACAGAAAAAATAAAGCCAGCTTGGTGCTCTTCCTGCTGAAAAGAGCCTAGTTACTTACTTAGACCTTAGACTATACTCTCTAATTTTACTCAACAGTTCTATTGACATCAATGGAAATTCCAAATGTAGAATGAAAACAGAATACAGTTTATTGTCATTTTGTAGCATAACAAAATATAAAACAGGCATTTAGAAAATATTTCTAATTACAAGCTTTGCAGAACACATCATTCTTGATAAGTTATGAAGGTAGGAGTTACCCAAACTGGTAAAGAGAATTCAATGCAAAATAAGATAAATTTCTATTTTTAAGGCTTTAAAAGCATTAGTTGTATATCTCTCCCTCACAAATGGCAGCCAAGAGTTGTCAGATGAAAGATGCATGTTATTCCTGCTAATGATGTCAATAGTTTGCTTTTTTATGTGCATATATTCATAATTGTGTTTATAAGATGATTTTCCAAAAAAAAAAAAAGGCAAGCTGCCTCATTAAAAACAACCCAAGAAGATAAAACAAACTGGCACAGTAGATATTAAATAGTTATAAAAAAAGATGTTATCATTCATTAATAATTTGAAGTGGATTTATCCGATTGCTGTGCCAGTTAATATGTCTATGCCTGGAACAATTATTACATAAAAAAACCTGGAATGAGAGAGGTAAGTCTTTTATATATGTCTATTTCCAGCCAAATGTAATCCAAACCCCAGAAAGGAGGCAGATTTTGATCTTACTGTGACCGTGACTGTGAACGCACATAAGCTGATTTCTTGGAAGTTCTTTTCAGCTGTCTTTTTGGTATGTAGCAGAGTAGAGCTGGATGAAGAAAGTAGAAAATACTGAGCTGCAACTTTTGACTCATTTCTTTTGCTGTAACTGTGTTTTACTGTTCAGTGGCCATCAGAAATTTTGTAACATACAATAATTTTTCTGTGAAGATCTAGAGAATACAGCCATGTCCTGACTTCCAGGTGGGTTGGACATTCAGTCAAATGAAATGGCTCTGGTATGTGGGAATTCATAGCTAAGGATGATCTAGGTTGGAATATAGAATAGGAAAGGACTTTGTAGATCAAGTTCATTGTTTTGCAACTGTAAGAAGCTGTGATGTTTAGTCTAGGTACCACTGCTTCTTCCACAGGATTTGTTTGTCCCTCCTTCCACACAGCAAAAATGAATGTGCTTGCAAAATACCAGAAAACACAAGACTGACAACATGCTCTGCTGAGGCATTAATAGCTTTCAAGTGGCATTACCACAGTCCCGCATGAGGAGAGACTTTGGTGGACCTGCCCAGAACCTCATGAAGAATGGATCCTGTTTACTCTAAAAGGAAATGTAAAAATATAAAGATATCCTGTTTTCTGCCACAGCAGACTGAGGGAGAATTACTTCTTGAGTGCCAATCTGATGTTGTGTACATCATAAGGAAAACCGATTGATCTGGCAACAGGAAGATTTCTAACCGTCAGTAGATAAGTCCTTACTAAGCAAAACTCAGTGAAAGTACTGATACTTTTTTTTGCTAAATTTATACTTGTTCGGATGACAGTGGACCTGAGTATAAACAGATTTGATGTTGCTGGCCCTGTTTACCAGCTCTGTTCTGCATGCAGCAAATGCTGTAGTAGGATTAAAGTAGCTTATCACTGCATTTACTCAACATAGAGGCACTCAGTGTTTTCAAAGCATTTACAATGAAAATATTTGCTTACAGGTTTGGGCCCCAAATAAATCTGTTTCCTTTGTAAGAGTGGTATACTCCATGATCCCAGAAACTAGGGATTCATGGTGAGTTTTTAAAAAAACATTACCTGGTTATGATGATTATCCCCAACTGCATGACGTCCTGAGCAACCTGTTGTATTTGACCCTGCTTTGAGCAGAGGCTGGACTAGATGAGCTCCAGAGGTCCATTCCAACCTCAACACTTCTCTGTTCCTGTAATTCCATCATTATTATTGTGACAAATTATATATATTGAATAATTATTACTAAGGAGGCATATGCAAACATTTAGTGCTCATGGGTGTATAGATCTGTGTGTGTGCAGGTACAGATTTGTTGTGCACGGAACCCTGAAGAGATACCAGTTGCCATCATCTCCTGCTAGGCTATCATGGCACAGGCATCCCTAGAAAACTAAAACAGGGATATTGGCAGAAAACGGTGGGTTACCAAACGGCCTAATGGGGCTGGCGAGTCATACTTGGTTGGGGGAACTTCAAAGCTGTGGGAACCTGTGGTTTCTGGTGTTGTGGGAGGAACCTTCCCCTGGACACCAGAGGAGACTGAGTGCCATGCTGCTGAGACAGTGTCCCCTGTGTGAGTAAGTAGGCCATCTTCCCCATCCACACTGGGCATGATTCCTTCCTTCCTCTTCAATATGTGATGGTGATGGAAATGATGACACAATACATAAATGCCAGAAGAATTTTTGTCCACGTCCAAATGGAAATTAACGTAATCTAACAGCCTCCTGGCTGTGTCTCATTAAAAGTAATTCAGAAATGTTTAGCAATGTCAAAATTTAATTACTATTTTGTGGGAAAGAAAATTGCACACTTTTCAGGGAAAGTCAGCCTTTGGATGGTGTGCTAATAAGGATGGGGCCATCTTTGGCTTTTACTGTGGAAAGAGAAATGCATTACAGAATGGAAAATAAAGCCTATGCTAAGCATGTGCAAAGGCACACCATTAAGTAGGCAGATACATTGGAAAAGATAATTATACTGAACTCATGTTTCTAGCCACAGGGTGAACTTTCTCCAAAACACTGAAATTGCTGCAAGATCCCGAAGCCTGAGCATTCCTTTGTTGTTTAGTGAATCACTGTGAAGTCTGTTGCATAATGTGCTCTTCATCCTTTTCTAGTGATTTATCCTCACAAGGAATAATTTCCTCATCATTCCAGCTGAGTTCAAATAGTAGCTGTAACCTGAAATATAAAAAAGTATAAAACATCAGACCTTTTAAAAATTAATAAACCTCTCACATCAACATATAAGGATGGTCTGTGTGTCTAACCCAGGGCACCACAAGTTAATAGGCATGTAAGAGTTTTGACCTGATATATTTTGATAATTTTTGTCAGAGTTTTTCATCCCAGATGCCTATTTAGCTTCAAAATGTTCACTCCTCACTTTTCCTCAAATGACTGTTTTGCCTTAAAAGTATCCACTGTTGAAGAAAGAGTTCATTGATCAGGAGCACTTGAGGAGTCCTGCACCTAGATTCAGCTAAGTCATTTTGCCTTCTTTAACTGTTTGCCAGCTAATAGATTACCTTTCTGTTTTATTTTTCTTTTAATGTGAGAAGGGAATTCTGCCACTAGATTTACTGGGAGGGGGGATGAATCTCAAAGAAAACAGTCAGAATTAGTCACTGACCTGAGGACCTAAATTTAAATAAAAGTTAAAAAAGATGTTCTCTGGAATCACAGAATCACAGAATGTTAGGGATTGGAAGGGACCTCAAAAGATCATCTAGTCCAATCCCCCTGCCAGAGCAGGAACACCTAGGTGAGGTTACACAGGAAGGCGTCCAGGCGGGTTTTGAATGTCTCCATAGAAGGAGACTCCACAACCTCCCTGGGCAGCCTGTTCCAGTGTTCTGTCACCCTCACTGTGAAGAAGTTTCTTCTCAAATTTAAGTGGAACCTCTTGTGTTCCAGCTTGAACCCATTACCCCTTGTCTTACTGTTGGTTGTCACCGAGAAGAGCCTGGCTCCATCCTCGTGACACCCACCCTTTATATATTTATAAACATTAATGAGGTCACCCCTCAGTCTCCTCTTCTCCAAGCTAAAGAGACCCAGCTCCCTCAGCCTTTCCTCATAAGGGAGATGCTCCACTCCCTTAATCATCTTTGTGGCCCTGCGCTGGACTCTCTCCAGCAGTTCCCTGTCCTTCTTGAACTGAGGGGCCCAGAACTGGACACAATATTCCAGATGAGGTCTCACCAGGGCAGAGTAGAGGGGAAGGAGAACCTCTCTGGACCTACTAACCACCCCCCTTCTAATACACCCCAGGATGCCATTGGCCTTCTTGGCCACAAGGGCACAGTGCTGGCCCAGTCATCCTGCTGTCCACCAGGACCCCCAGGTCCCTTTCCCCTACACTGCTCTCTAATAGGTCATTCCCCAACCTATACTGGAACCTGGGGTTGTTCCTGCCCAGATGCAAGACTCTACATTTTCCCTTGTTATATTTCATTAAATTTTTCCCCGCCCAACTCTCTGGCCTGTCCAGATCTCGCTGGATGGAAGAACTTGAGAGAATAATGGGTATGTGCATTGCATCTGCATTCCAAGAAGCGTACATGATTTTAAAATCTAGTTCTCTGATCTAAGAATCCTCTAATGAGATCTGATAATCTTGAAAATAATTTGTGAAATCCTCTACTCTGGAATATTTGAGTATTTTTGTCATTAATTAAAACAAACTCAAGCTCTAATATTAACACCCGTTAACCTCTTTTTCCAGAATTCTTTTGTCTTCTTTTTAAATATCTTTCACTTTTCTGTGGTTCCTAATCACTGGGCAATTAAGCACTGAAATGATCATTTGCAAATACAATTCACTATATATCAGGCTCGTTTATGGTAACTGATCACACAAGGAGGATGATGCTTTTGAGATCATAAAATCTACATTCAGATCACAGCCTTGAGAACCAGGCTCCCAGAAGACATTTCAGTGCTACTCTCATTCCTTTAGTGGTTTGTTCTGTTCCATTTCTACTGATACTTAAAGTTAGATGGTCACAACATTATATCATCTCCTTGGAGGACATTAAATCAATAGTAAAATACAGTCCATATGATTGGTCAGAAATGAATTTGGATTGACTTTATATATTATTCTATAATTGATTCAGGGTGGTATTTTACTGCTGCAGCTTGCATGCGAAAAAGTGCAAAAGCAGATGTACTCAAGTTAGTAGAAACATCAGGAAAACATCACTTTCAACCCAAGGATTAAATAAGGTAATAGTTTCATGTTAAAGAACTCCCTTTACTGGTTGTGTGAGCTCATTACCTAGGCTAGTTAAATAGTGTTTCAGGCCAATATGTCTCATAATTTTAATTATGTTTCATTATGAAAGTACTTTTCAGAAGTGTTATCAATGATCAGTGCACTGTAGGCACTATGTTGTGTATAATGGCCTTTGCTTTAAATTATGTATTGCATGTAAATGTTTCTGTGTAGAAACACACACAAAAGCAAAATTATTGAACCACATTCACCTGTGTCTGCAGGATACACTCATATGACAACTGGTGTCAATGCCCAAAGACACTCCCAGGCTTTCCAGAACTGTTGTGTCATTTCACCTCTCAGCTACAAAGACAAACTGGGATTTTTGTCTTTGCCAAACAATGCCATGCAGACAACACTATTTTTATTTATGACAGAAGAATGAAGAACCAAATCTACTCTAAATAGAAAGTGAGTTAATGGATTCAGAATTTCAGGATATTTCCAATATGGGGCTTACATGGCTTTTCTTACTGTAATTTTTTTTGATAAAAATAGCTGTTACAGGCCTGAGAATTATAAATTAAATTTGCCAGATGTGTGTAGGAATCACACAATATATACTTACAATAAGCAGCATAAAATCTTATTTGATAATAGCTAACTGCCATTGGAATATTTTCAATTTTGTTTGTGTGCGTGTGTATGAAACACACCTCTCACATTTTTTTTAGCTCCCCGAACCTGAGTTCCTAGAATGTCATCCAGCTTACAATATCATAAACATAATTTTTCCTGTTCTGCTTCAAAAAGTGGGCACTGTAAAGTGCTCCTCAAAATGTGCTGAACTTCTCCATCTAAAAATGGTTTGAAATAAATCCTTTACAAACACTTAAATGAAAGGAAAAGAGCTAATTAGGCCTTGATCCAAATTATTCTAACAATCATGCAGACTTCTGTTGTTTCACTGAGATTTGCATCCAGTCTTTGGGACTACCAACAGCAAGAAACTGAAGCAAACTTTACCTCCCAGTAGTGTTTCATTAATGTCTCCCCCCAACTTGTTAAAATTAAAAATGTGCTTACTATTTCGCTGGTTCAGACTCTCAGACCATGAGACTTTTCTGTTAAGAAATGATATTTTATTGGCCCTTTGAAATACCACAGTGTTCTCTGGCATTTAATAAATCTTAAAAATATCAATAACAATGAAACCTTGTGGAACGAAAGATAACACTTGGATAACTTGATTTAAAACTGCATGAAAAATAAAACCATTATATCTGTCATAGGTTTGATTTAACAATTTTTTTTTCCCCCCAGTATTATGATAAGCTGGTAGAGTGACGTTGTTTTTGGGAATTGTGTATACATGTATTACAAAAAAAGAAGATGATGAGGTCCTTTCAGTTTTGGTGAGACAAATCTGAAGATTCAGATGTTGTGAGGTTTGTTAACACAGACTGCTGAGCATGGCATATCTGTTTTCTGTGATTAGTGAGTTGTCTGTTCAGAGATGACACAGGAGCATCTTCACCTCCTATGACACTGGTCAGTTATTTCCTTTGGTTTTAATCAAGCTTATTGAATCCAAGCAAATTTTGGACAACCTAAAGGATATTACTACTTTGGGCTATACATTGGGAAATATAAAAATTAAAGAATGCTCGTGTAGTATATGTAGAACATGCAAAACCACAACCACAATGGCATGTGGATAAATACACACCCAAGACTTCACGCACTGTCACTTGCAGTGGGTAACATTTCTAGCTCATGTTTTGACTCTCATTTTACTGAACCGTTATTTGATATTCAGGTACAGGTTTTAATGCAGTTATGCAAACACTTTTACTTTGATACAGTGGAAGGTTGAATCACAAGTACCAATGATTTAGCAAAAGTCATGTAATGATGTAAGTGGCATGAGGTTGTTTGTTCAAATGTTCCACAAGTCCAGCCGCACATCTCTTGTGCCAGTGATCAGTATGGCCACCTTCACCTTTATTTCTCTGAAATAGCTGAAAATATTACAGTGTCTGCCTGAAGTTCCCCCTCTTAATCCCAATTTCCCCCGTTTTCATATGGTGTCTAAGCAAGGAGAGTATGAACCTTGAAGTTCTCTTGCAAGATCCCGTACATGTTTTGAAGAATGATGATTTTTTTAAAACTGATGGCATCATATATTAAAACACCACACACATTATTCAAATCACAGCATAAAAATAATTTCAAAAGTAAACTTCAAGGTCAACAAACTAGCATTTCAGGAATCCTGTCTTAGTCATAACAATGACATAAAAAAAAAGCAAGAAGGCAACCATGACAAAGGGAGTATGAGTCAGTGGTTCGTAAGTAAATCAAAGATAAACAAACATGAGAATTAAAGCAACCAGATGCACAATTTTATTTTCCATATTAGAAAAGTATTACAGTTTTATAGTTCCTACAGAGATACTCAAATGCTAATAATAATATTGTTAAAAAGCCAAACACTGAGAAGTGGAAATTTTAGTGGTACTATACATTAAATTTTCCTTTTTGTTACCTTAGTCAATTTGACAGCTCTCGTTCTCACTACTGGAATCTGAAACTCTACGGTATATTTCACTTTTTGTTGTCAAACAGACACCAAATAGTGTATGAATAAAGTTTAAATCTAGATGAACTACAGCATAGTAGACCACAACTGGCACACTGCTGGTCTTTGTCTTCTAATGTGCTACTGATTTTGTATCCAGTTTCTGTTGCTTCTTATTGCCTAAATTTCATTCTTCAAAAAGTCAAATACTGGTCCACAACTCTCTCACTTGTGGTCCAAACAGGTAACTGAGGCCTCTGAGTCAGCTCAAAATCTGAAAAAAAGCAAAACAGAAATAACAAAAAATGTGCCTAAGCCTGCCTTAGTTGTTGTTTTTCAATACAAAAGGATAGAAAAAGGAGAGATAGGAAAAAAAGGAGGGAACTATACTCTGTTTTAGTCTGGGAACACAGAAGTTTTGCTTTTCAGGCTTGACTTTGGCATGACTTCCTAGTAGTATTGAACAAATCTTCAGCTTTTTTTGCTCATATTAATACTTGTCTTGTCTGTCTTCATGGGATGCTGTTTTGTTAAGTGCTTTGAATTGGACAAGGCCTACACGGTAGCTAGATATGAAAGTGTAATACTCAGTCTAAAGTGCAGAATAATTCCAAACAACTGATTCCCTTTTAAAAGAGTAATGTTAAACAGGATGTTAAAGATATTATAATGAAGTAAGTTTTACATTTGACATCTTTTCTATTATGAATCGATTTGGACAGTTTTCACTTGTTAGTAGAATAGGTGCCAGTTGGAAGAAAGCTTTTTGGTTGCTGTGTGGTGAATTTAAAGTCAGAACTGCCTAATTTGCCGGAAGCAGAAAAATCCTTTAATATATTTAGCAGGAAATCAGAAATCTGATAATGATTTGGGGGCATGGTTTTAAATAAACCTCTGTGAGATGATGAGAAGAAATCTTTTCACTAATTTTGTGAGATGGTAGCTTGTTTAAGAAAGATATGGAACACTAAAATCTCTTGAAAACATCTACACAGCTCCTGGATCAGCTGTATTACAGAAAATATTTTGGTTAGTATTTGTTACACAAAATGTTCCTTATCCAGTCAAGAAATGAAACTAGATTGTGTGGTATATCTTTCTTTTTTTTTTTTTTTTTTTCTCTACACTGGCACAAGTTCTGCACAAAGTCTGATTCATCTTGAGCATAGCAACTTGCAAACATATAGGCCTTTCACCCGACTAGGCATGAGAATGTTTTTAGAACCTTAATGTTCTAAAACCAAGGAGAATATTCTTTGGAATAGTGGAAAATCCAACATTGCTACTTCAAACAGTTCTGGCAAGCAAGATGATATTCTTGTCAAAGCAGCACCAATGCTTTTATAAGCAACACCCCAGAATTATCACTGGCTAAGATAAATGTTACGTTGTTTATTTGTGCCCTGATGAATTACTCAGTTCAATTCAGAAATAAGCAACATTCACTATCACATGGCCAGAAGGAACTTATTTCTACCAAGTCTGGTTCATTGAAACTTTGCTCTATCTTTAGGCTATAGAATGTGGATGTGCTTTTCCTTGGCCCTCTCTGTTAATCCAGCCAGCTCCCTAGTCCTTAAATCCTCGTAAAACTTTTACTTATGTCCTAGAAATGTTCTGTACAAGAGAAACCTGTAGTAAAGTCCCTGCGACCCACTGCCAAGATTCCACAAGGAGTTAAGAGCTGACTGTGAGGGCTTGTCTGCTTCCAGAGCCAGGAGAAAAATCTTTGCCACAGGAAATAAGATAATTCGTCAACAACTTCATTTATCTTCTGATAGAAGCACCTTGCCTTGGGGAGGTACACTGAATACCAGATACTGTCACACCAAAATCTGAAGCAATTTCATTATTGGTCTTTCAAATAAGGAATAATTATTTATTCAACTTATTATTCAGAGTTCTATTAGAGGAATCCCTAGTAAGGACTTACAGAAAATATGGAACTGAGAGTGTTAGTTGATTGCAACCACATGTATCAAGGGCAAAAAGGTAGCAAAAATCCAGAGAAAAAGTCTGTCGGGGCCCCAAGGGTGACAGAAGGCATCTGCTGGGGCTGCCCTTCACCCCTGCCCATGACCCAGGACCCTGTTTCAGCCCAGTCCAGAACTGTCAAGCCCTGTCACAGTGACATTGCAGCAATATTAGCCTCCATCTCCATCCCTGTAGGTAGCTGGTCTCCTGGATGGACTCCCTCCCCTCACAATGTATGCTGCAGTTTGTCTCCAGCCCTGCCTCTGGCCTCAGCTCCATTTGCTCCTGATGGGACCACCTGGATAGACCCTGGACCTGGTTCATTGCTTTGTGTGTCTGGCATGGCTATAGATAGACGTGGTCAAAGATTAAACCCAGACTACAAACAACAGTCATCTTTTCTCAAAATCATTATTACACTGGGTATATTTCAGGACTGTATGCTAAGTTGGAGCTTGGAAAGCATTTTCTGAAGTCATAAGGTGATGAAAAATCAGCCAAGGTAAGTCACAGTAAAAAACTCTGTAGTTAATAATAACTTAAACTGCTGATTGGTGCAAACATGGAAGATGTCTTTCAGAGGGTGAAGGAGAAATTTAACAAAAGCTGGTTGAAAGTTGAATTAATCTACCTATTAGATAGTCTTTTGACTCAGATCAATGGAGTTGATAACCAAACTGAAAAATCTGTGGTTTAGACTATTTCTCTGTATAACAGCATGGGTAGAAACTGGTAATACAGATGGAGGTAAAATGTTAGTAGTAAATGAAAAAAAAAATGGCCTGGAATTAAGGGATAAGTGGCACAGAAGAAAAAGGAATAGACCAAGGGAGAGAAGTGGGGGCAATAGGGTAATAGATGGATTTAGTGTTACAAATTCAAAACTAATTTGAAGAAAACTAAGAAAATCATAAACAATTTGAATGAAATGCAGCTTGAGGGAGTCGAGTGGGATAGAAATAACAAGGTAAATAACAAAAAGTAAAAGCAGTACTAAAGAAAGTAAGAAATTGGTAGAAAGATCACATATAAAGGTACTAAGACAACAGTTTGGTTGTTATGTGTGGCACACCCCAGGCTTTGATTGAAACAGAGAATATAGGTGTTGATTCAAAATTCAATAAAGTCAATGGAAATATTCCTTTTGAGTAATAAAGAGCTTTGGGACAGGACCTCAGCTATTGGGGTGTATCCAGATGTCAAATAAATGTCTTATTAGAAAAAAAGGTCCAAGAAATAGAGTAAATGGAAGAAAACTGCAACCTTCTTTAATTACAGATTATGGAGACTTGAGCAGTACTGCAATTATATGACATACCACTGGCAAAACCTTTATGCACCTCTGTGTAAGATGATGTTCTGGTTAGAGATCAGATTGCATATTTTCAACCAGAAATCTTGTTTCCATTTAAATGTGGAAAGGGACAATTAGTGCCATAGAAGAGATCATCAGTATCATATGATATGAAAACCAAGACCAGCGTGAATATGAATTCATATATTCCTATATATGTATAGAGAAGCAGGTTTTCAGGGGATAGATTTTATTTCTTTCAATCCAAAAAGTTATTCTTTAAAATAAATATAAAAGTGTTTCTCCATTTCTCCACTATATTCTATGTGGATATTTGAAGTTTGTTAAATTCTGCACTTTTCTGCTCTTATTGGCTGCCTAATGGTATCTTTGATTTAACATTGCTCTTTCCAAATGCGAATGATTCCTGAGTTCTCTTATTTTTCCCTGTCAAAAGGATTAGAAAGCTATAGGTTTGCTAAGAAAAGTAACTCCTAATGCATGTAAAAATTACTTTATTAGTTATCCTATAGTTCTTATGGCCACTTTTAAGGCTTTAGGTTATAAGCAAATAGCCTCTAGTAAATATTTTGATGCAAGAAATAATTCATCTCTCATATTTCAAGTGCTCACAGTTTTATCATGAGTCTCAAATTATTTGTTCTTTGTAGCAGTCTCTACTGCTGAGAGAAGTCACTGCATGGAAAAACAGCTTCTACTCAAAAAATGTTCCTACCTCTCATGAATGAGGAAGATATCTTGAGCTCATGAGCTGACATCTTGTTCTCTCAGAAACAAAAAGTTAAATAATGCCCCAATTTATTTTTTGATAAGTTTGAGCACACATTTTAACACAGCTGATGACATGATTCTGAGTTTTCTGACTGAATGATTTCAGTTCTGCAGAAGAGAATATTAGAAAATTAACATTAAATATTTTTATTCACTCCAATTCTCTGAACTCATCTTCAATAGAAGATAAGTGAAGTACAGTGAAGCAAAGATTATCCTGAGCTTACAGATAAGGAGTGAGGTAATAGAGTTATATGTCACAGATTATATGTAGGTCAGGCTGCCCAGAACTTCTGGCTCCCAGTCTAGTGCCTTAAGCATAAGACCTTATTTAAACTTCAAGTATTTTAGTAGAAATGTTGAGAGGACTTCAGAGAAAAAAAGGATATGTCAAATTCCAAAGTCTACCTCCATGCTCTGGAGAAGCACTCCTGTAGATGATGGGTCTGACCCTCTTAGGCATATAAACACACTTATCTTGTTGGACTAGAGCCCTGCAAAGATAAAAGTACTGAAGCAAATAACCATGCTAACACATTGATGTCCCCACATAAGTGTTCTCACAGTTAAATCAGAATACAAACACGAAACAATCATAGTGCAGCTACACAAAGAGAAGTGAACCAAAAATAAAAATCTTGGGCTGAAGCACAGCCTGTTTTCTGAGCTGTTTGTGACTGTCCTCTAACTCTTCATGCCTACACTCCTGCAGTGAAGAGGACACTATTAGATACCCCTTGCTGGTTGTGGCTGGGGATGGTAAAGCTGCTTTGCAATATAGTCTTTCATATTAAAGCAGTCAGGTAGATTTCAAAGCTTATGATTGTATGCTGTAATTGCAAGAACATTTTTTAAACCTTTTTTCTTTCAGATATTATCATATTATGTCGAAGACAGGTCAATTTTTGATGCAATATTCTTTAGTGTTATTAAAGTGAAATTTGACTTAAAATCAAGGCTTCCCTATTAAATTATTTAATGAATTTAACTAGAATTGACAGTATCAGAACTATGATCTGCTTAGGAATTCCTTACTTTTGGAATCCTGGAAACTTACACTTTGAGAAGAGTTGTACTCTAATATTTTCATTTCTTCTTGGAGTTCAATAAGACATGAATGTTTAAGTACTTAGTTTAACACCTAAAATGAGGCTTGCCATTTAATCTGTTACACTAGTGAGTTCAAAGGAATATGGCACATTCTTACCTCACATTGTGTTCTCATACATGAATAAATGGCTGAAGTAAAGTCAGATCTGAGTCCTGGAGATTAGAACAGGATTTAATGCTGGAGATCAACCATCCCATGTCTGTGGTAGCTATTTAATACCTCATTCTAAGTACTTGCTGATGGTCGTAACTATGTAGGGTGTTGACCAGATGGCTTTCTGGTCTGAGCCAGTAAAGAAAAATTTAGGCAACCAGAGGTTCCTCTGCTGAGTCAATAGAGGAACTAGATAGCTATTTAATTAAGCTTGTGCACACAGTGCCACAACTGAAGAAGCTCTAGAAGCACCCTGGGAAGGCACTCCCAGCCTGTACCGCTGCAAGAGGCTCTTCCTTGAAGTGGAATTCCTACCCCTTCAAGAATTTGTCCTTCTTGAATTTCATAATGTTGGCTCAATTCTCCATCTTCTCTATGTCCCTATGGGTGGCAGCTCTGCCCTGCACCACCCAGTTTCTTGTTATCTGCAAGCTTGCTGTCACCTCCTCAAGTCATTAATAAAGATGTTAAACAAGACCCCACAATACTTCACTAGCCTCCAGGTAGAGAACAATCCGTTAGCCATCACCCTCTGAACCTGAACCTCAAACCAGCTTTTTACTTGCCTCATTGTCTAAAACACTATTTGTGATGTTTTATTCATACACTTCATGTATGCTCCCCTTTCTCATCTGGGGAGGCAGAGCCACGAAGATGATTAAGGGAGTGGAGCATCTCCCTTATGAGGAAAGGCTGAGGGAGCTGGGTCTCTTTAGCTTGGAGAAGAGGAGACTGAGGGGTGACCTCATTAATGTTTATAAATATGCAAAGGGTGAGTGTCAGGAGGATGGAGCCAGGCTCTTCTCGGTGACAACCAATGATAGCAGAAGGGGCAATGGGTGTAAACTGGAACACAGGAGGTTCCACTTAAATATGAGAAGAAACTTCTTCTCAGTCAGGATGACGGAGTACTGGAACAGGCTGCCCAGGGAGGTTGTGGAGTCTCCTTCTCTGGAGACATTCAAAACCCGCCTGGACGCCTTCCTGTGTAACCTCATCTGGGTGTTCCTGCTCCGGCAGGGGGATTGGACTAGATGATCTTTTGAGGTCCCTTCCAATCCCTAACATTCTGTGATTCTGTGAAATTCAGAGAGTCAGCTTTTTATATTTTTCACTTTTCACCTTGCAGATTCAGAAAATATATCTTAGGAAGTCTTTTTCAATGCCACAGGCGCATACTATGGCAAATCTTGGGAACAAGGGAGAGAAAATGTTAAAATAACCGCGTCTCACAAGCAGTCTTCTTCACATTCTGTACTTCTGAGAGAAAAAACAACCTTAAATTGCTAGAATGGGCAGCATATTTCCTCGTCGACACCACACTGAATAGGAAGTCAAAGTATTCATGTAGTTATTAAAGTTTAATTATTTACTGAGTAATTGAGGTTTTCTGACATTTACTGCGAACCCTTTTTCCTTTTTGTTTCTTTCCACACAACATCTTTAGACCAGACGCATTTATCAGTGTTACTTCAAGAATCTCCTGCCAGCTAAAATATAGAAAACAATAAAATGTTTTCCAACATTAAGATACTTTGGTGGCATTTAGAATTGTTTGCTGCTGGCTTATCTTAATATTCACATATATTTTCACAGTGTGAGAGTCCAGGCTAGCAGCATTATATAATGCTGTATGTGATTAAAAAAAATAAAGGTATATCACCTTTCTTGGAACATAAGTGAGCCAGGAATGTTAAGATTTGTCTTTCTCACAGAAAACTATCTGTAGCACAAAAAATGAAAATTTAGTTCTGTACAACCTGTTTTCTAAATATCACCTGATAACATTGCTAAATAAGGTCTTGTGTGTGTGTATATATATATATATATGTATGAAAATAAGCTTCTTTCATTAGTGTATTTTGGTTGGTTGTTGGAACAATTTCTGGCAAGCATCAGTGGAGCTTGCTGACTGCACTGATCCCTTTAACCAGAATTCATTCTTGAGGCAGAGTTGCTTCCTGACAACAATTGTCCATGTGTTGTTTGCGACCAAATATGTTCCATGACTGATTTATTCATATAAACAGAATAGATTGCATTAATATCTGTCAGGAGCCACAATGCTAGGAACTTAGAAACAAAAAAACCCATTGAACTATGTTCTTCAGAACCTGAAGTCTTCTCACAGTAGGGGTGACTGTCCTAGAGCGATGAGATACAAGGCCACATACCAGCTTATATCTGGATTTTGTATCAATAATTTAATCTTCATTGAAAAAAGTGCCATCATGTACCACTAGACAGACTGGTCTGCATTACTATTACATGTATTGTGGTAACTATGTACCTTTATGGAAATTATACATATACAACCCTTTTGGAGACTACAAGTCTAAGAATACTTTTTTCTGAAAAAAGAAAGTAGTATCTTTCATTAATGATATAATAATAGAAGTAAGCCGGAAAATGCACTATTCTTTTGCTTTGTATGCTTCTGGCCTCTTCATGCTTTTGCCCTTGAGATCTTTTTTCTGCCAAGGTCTCAAATACCACTTTCAACAGCTCCTTGTCATCAGTACGAATGCTGCCAGTTTTCCTTTACTCTGGTATCACGTGGAATGATTCATGTAGGATTTTTCTTAAAATCTTATAAGCTGCTTGCTTCTAAGGGAGAATAGCTGTAGTGAGACATTTGTCCTTATTCTTTTTATTGTTGGTGAACTTTTGTGCTCATATGCTTTACCTTGTTCTCTGCCCTGATAGCACTTGCAATGACCATCCTGCTGGGAAACCCAGGTAGCTCATTGTCTCCCCTACCACAATACTAACTGGACGGCTTCTTACTCCTTAATTTTTCTTTTCTAGTAACTGTGCTTTCAAACTGAAAGCTGCAGCTAGTAGTATCCTTGTGCAGTAGCATGTGAGGAGGTATGCTGAGGGTAATTATCTTTTTTCTTCAGTTTTCCTTCAGTCCAGTAACACTGTTCCCAGACTCTTAAGAAGTTCAAGGTTTCACAGATATTCCCAGTAACTTGCATCACAGCAGGCAGCAGCATTTTGCTTTTGAGCGTTGATGTAGCCATTCATTCCTTCTAACTTGTCACAACGGAGAAGCAAACTGTTTTCATCTTTTAAATCTGGCGACACTTCAAGAAAAATATGTAGAAAGATACCCATGGGAAAACAAACAAACAAACAAAACTTGAAATGTAAAACCACCATGAATTCTGAGCCCAAGAAAAGCCTAAAAATCCATTAAGTAGTGTTTCCTATTTTAGAGTGATACTAGAATATATTCTATTAACTGTGTAGTTTTATTCAGAGCCCTGCCTTTTGAAGAACACTTTAGCAATAAAAATTATGGAGACGATTTGCTAGCACATTCCTTACTTAGAACAAATGCTTCCAAGCAACTGTTAAGCAATCCATCCCTGGAAAGACAGGCAGATAGGCTGAACTCAGACACCATAATTCAGTCCCATTCTCTAATTTTTGAGATGTCTAGTCATCTTCTATGTTGGCTCAGGTATCCTAGAGCATCTGTGACTCCTGCATTTATTCAGCAATTGTGTTAGAGCTTCTGAATCAATGGACTTGCTCATTACATTATACTTACCTTGTTCTACCAATAAGCCCTTTCCAGGCAAGTGTGTGTTTCCCCTACAGGTAGGTTTAACTTGAAGCACAAACCATTATGTGCCACCCTTCTCAAGGGGTTGGAAGGTGTGCAAGAACTGAAAAGCTGCCTGACCACTGAAGTAAGAAAGCTGTTTGACTTCCTGTAAGGGAGAAGAATCTGTACAGTGGATCAAAAGAAAAGAAATGTGTGGTGGTAGATTTTAGTGGTGTATGAGCACAGAGAGCAACAATGAGTGATGGGAAAGTCTGGAGGGGGTTAGAGTGTAGAGTATCAGACTGGATGATGGGCAGGAATGCAGGGAACTGTGAGAACTGCATGTGGCGCAACTGATGAGGAATAGACTGCTGGGATATTAAGTGACCAAAATGGGTATCCTATTGTGCTCAGCCCAAAACATGCTTGGTCTCATAAACATGCTGTTTAACTGAGCTGTGCTGGACACTGAGAAAAGGGAGCAGGTGGCCTCAGATGGAGGGAGGGAAGGCAGGTTCAGTGCAGGCTGTGGGCTCTGCCACCGAGGTGCATCTGGCACCCTTGCGAAGCCACAGTCTGTGGTGTCTTAGGAGCTGACCACCTTCAGCCCTGCACACCTTATGTTTCCACTGAATATCTGAATGTTATGACACAGCCTTTCATCACACACACTCAACTCACAGCCTCCCTTTTCCAACTCCCATACTTAACCCACAGCTGCTGCTCATTCTGCACATAATCCCATTTGTCAGGCCAACAACGCAGCCCACAGCTCTCCATCCCATTGGTACATCTCTCTCCTGACTCTCTTCCTTGTTTGCTCACCTCCTCAGTCCTACTTCAGCCTCTGCAGGATGGATAAGCTGGGAGCACCACTCTTGTAGCATCATGTGCACTCAGAGTTTCTGACTGCATAATTCTGAGGAATGAATAGTAGATTTAGTGTTGGGTTATGGCTGGTCTGTCAATGTTCATCAAACACCATGAAATACCAGCTATATAGAAGACACTTAGCAACTGCTACCCAGTAAATCAGACTGAATTTCATCCTCAGAGTCTGCATGAATTGTTAATATTTGGACCTATTTTAAAATCTAGAGGAAGAAACCCTCCCAGAAAAATCTCAGACCAAAAAAAGATTAATTTTCTATGCATTTCTTATATGTCATGAGAAACTGGTTTGTGGGTCGACTCTCATTAAAAAAGGAGTTGCTACATTTTGTTGTATTCCCTAGAGAGAGACGTATAACATCATTCTTTCTATGATTAGTTACGTTTCGGATTTACATTTTGGCTTGCTAATACAGTTTCTGGTCTTCCAGATTATTACCTTTGACCCTTCATTCCCACATAACTCCATGGATACTGAAAACTGAATTACTTATGTTGCCTGTGACGTACTCATTAGCCTTTTCAAAGCATTTGTCCCAGTGTCTGTGCATTCTCTATTTGTGAATCAAACACAGATCACTGCGCTCAGTGTTCAGCTACTGTGAACTATCTTCAGAGGAGCTATGTTGAAATAAGCCTGTTGATGATTTGTGTTATCATGTGGAAAGGGAGGCCAGAGACAGACCAAATAACTTCATGATTGCTTTTCATCTGTAAATATCAGTATGATATAACTTGGTCAAGGCATGCTAACATGCAAAATGTTTAAAATTTACATCAAATCTTGGTTGCTTGACTGCAGATATTGGTTAGAACTTGGTGGGGCATAAAGTCCAGAATAAAGCATTCTGAAGATCCTTATGAATATAAAGATTGTATTAGAATGTGAAAACATAAAAAAGTGAAAAAATGAACACTAGCTATAATATTTTCACACATTATGAATGAGTTTATTAGAAAAATGGAGAATTAGCTGGCTCAAGCATTTAAAATAACTACTCTTAGCTTCTAGCCAAGGTAATGTACACTATTTTCCTGGATAATTGCCACATCCTCTCGCAGTTTTTTTTTTTTTTTTTTAAAGTTGTATTTCTTTAAATGTCAAGTCGGGTTGTGCTGAATTATTTCAGCTTATAGAATGTTATAGCGTTTAACTTCATATAACATGGCTAATAAACAAAGTTTGTATTTCATAAGAAATGCAATATTAAGAAAAAAGTTTTTAGGAATAGAGCAAATTTCATCCTACCAGTGATGAAAGAAAATACATGGACAAAGCACAGTAAAAACTAGGCATAAGCAATTAGGCAAAGTGAAACATGAACTCTTTCCTGCAGGAAGTTAATTTACTGGACTGTCATCTCTAAGGGTTGCCAAAATACCTGTGTAGGGACCTGGAGAGGACAGGTTAAAGCTGATCATGAAATCCTAGGGTAGCTTGGGTTATTAGGACTTTGGTGTGATCAGGAGTTCATCCACAGTCTATGTAGGCAGGTGATCATTTCAAGAGGCACCCAAATGAGAAATAACAAAACCTACAGCTGAATTATATGCTGATATTTCAGAGACTTGTCTCAGGCAAAGCCATTGCTGTGTTTGGCTCAGATCGAGCCACACAGCCTATGGTTCAAGCATGGTACAGAGGTGATGCAACCTAAATATGTTTCAGCACATGGCCATTATTAGACAAGCACTATCAGTACTCTTATAACTAAGGAAAAGTTTTGTACTTTTAATATTTGAGGTAGAACAGTTCCTGAGAGCTAGAACTAAGTATAACAACTGGAGTCTGCTTTTTTTGGAATAAGTCTGCTATTCCATAGAACCAGAAACACTGACCCTTATGTCATGGATCAAATAAAACTGAAGGAGAAGATTTCTGAAATTTCTGAATCTCAGTGTGTGAATTGAGACTATAATAAGAGTCTCCCCCTTTTCAAAAAGAAAGATAAGGATTTATCTTCTTACAGTTTTCTTCTCTACCTGTAGGTCTCCTGGCTCATTTACTGACACAGTGTAATGTATTTTCACATGCAACATGGAAGTACATCCATGATAGGAGTATTTAATACTGGTACAATATAATATATAGTTTGAAAGAGCAACAGTATGGAACTGAACTCTTTTTCTTCTGGAAGATACTTGCTAAATTAAAATGTTTCATAATGTCGATATGAAGAACAGTAAGGCACCGTATCACTCAGAAAACAATATCCTTATACTGTGATAGGTGACATAATACCAGGCCCTACAGGGAAATGTGTTGGGAGAAACTATGGTTCATATTGTTTTGAAAAAGATGCTGATAGCATTAGGGTGCTGACCGTGGAAATGTGAATGCAAAGGCAAACTTTATGGATATAGATAAAGCTGACTGTTATGCATACAGAAAGCTGACTTATTCCAGTGTCAGATTCCTTGACGTATTAAATCTGTTCTGGTGGGGGATGGGGAGTGGAAAGCAAACCACACCGAAATTATATTTATATGTGGAATAAAGAACTCTATATATTGTTGATTATATCAGTTATTTCACATCATTTTTAAAAAGAGACTGAGTTAACTAATGGAGTCTTATAAGGAGATTAACATCATATTTGTTTTCTAGATCTATAAATTGAGACAAAGCATAATTAAATAACTCATCACAGGCTGCATCAGAAATGACTTGCAGACTGATTTAGAACAATGTTAATGAAATCTACATCTACACATTTTATCAAATTAAAATTCCAACAGGTAAAAAGTTGAATAATGCTTAGTTTAATGCAATGTGTTTGATGTTTCACATTTCTAGATATTTACAGTAATATTTCCAAACAAACTTAAGCTGCTTCTTTAGGAAAGTCTCAAAAGAATATGTGATGGTTGTCCTGCAGCTTTTCCTCCAAAAAGTCCAGAAAAAGGTAATGTGGACAATCTTCTCAGTCATCCATGCAGCTGAATCTCTAAATGTAATTTTCTGCTCACCAAAATTTAAGCTATACTGAAAGATGAAATCAATATTTTTTCAACCAACATCAGGAAGAGATAAAATCATTGATGATAAAAGTTAGCTGTCTTCACTGATATTACATCAGAAATTCATTTGATTTAGAAGTTACGTAGGTCTGTATTTCTTCTGAGCAGTTGCTACCTGCTAATAAAATTTATCGCACACCAGCAGACCTCACTTGTTAATTCCTGGGCTAGTGCTATGCAACTGTAAGGTCCAATTCATGAAGGTTTGAGGCAGCGCTCTTGGAACCTCTGCAGGTTGGAAAAATGATACCCGCAGCTCCTATTAAGTCTTTGTGAACAATTTTAAAAGTAGATTGTAACTAAAAAATAGGATGCCATCATTTTTTCTCTCTCAGTTGGGGAAAGAAAATGCGTTCTAACAGGTCATGTTGTTTTCTCTGCATTTCTACTGGCAATGTGGCCAAATTACTTCCCTGTTGTTTCAGAAGTGGATAAACTGCCATTTAGCAACTTCCTTACAATTTTTTTTCCTAATATCTAGCCTGAAACATCTCTTTTGAATGTTAAGCACATTAGATTCTTGCTGTACCCACGACTGGCACAAGGCGGTGTAATGACATTTCTCTGGTCAAAACTTTTCAGGGCACCCCATTTGTTCTCTCAGTCTTTTAATACTAATAATTTCATTTTTCATTCTTTCTGAATAAGTCATATTGACTGCAACTCTCTGTATTCCAGCTGCTCTCCTCTGTGTTTTGTTGCTTGATTGTGGTATGCTGGTCACAGCCTTGGTTTCATGTCCTCTGCAGAGAACTCCAGCAAAGGCCCTGCAGATGTTTGGTATGACAGAGTCATCCTTCACATGTCTGGCAGGCTACATTCATCCTTTTCAGATACAGATAATGATGATTGTTTTCCTCCAAGACAGCTTGGCACTGAGTCATTATCCAGTTTGCAATCTATATTAATCCATCTGCCCTCGCTTGGCCATGTGGGATGTATCTAGGTTTTTCATCTACTTGTCTTGGTCCTGGTTTAAAGTCATTCTCAAAACCCAACAAGAGATTTGCAGCATTCTTAGATTTGTTGGTGAAGATGTATAACTGTGACAATGTTGAAGGAAACCTTCACTTGGGGAGCAGTAGAGGCAGTATTATTAGCAGTTAAGGCAGTGTAAGGTTGTAGGCCCTCTCCTGAGTTGTTGAAATTCACTAGTCATTAAAACCAGTATAAATAAATAGAGTGTGCTTTAGTAATTATTAGCTGACCAATTTATTGCTCAAATCCGTGTTAGATGCTAATTGAACTATTAAAGAACAGCCCTTGAATGTTTTGTAAATACTGTGTTAATCTGTCTGGGATTGTCTGTTTATCACTGCTAAAGGAAATAAACCTTTTAAAGATAAAATATTGAAATTCAGAATGTATTAAAATTTAGACGTAGAAAAAGCCTAACAGCAATTAGAAGAGAGCTTCTCTCCATGTTTGGTTTCAGTTATTACAAAGTGGTGTGCACTGAATTCTAAGAGTTGCAGAACCTTTTGTGTGTTTTTCAGGTAAAGATTAGATGTTTTGCGATTAGTGGTATCCTCTTACACTCTTTACGTTAAATTGCTGCCCTGTTCTTGAAAGGCATAATTTGCTGCTAGGAGGCAAGGTTGCCAAGCATGATTACTTAAAAGAGGATTACTTTTCACTCTATGAGGATTAATTTGGTCTCCTCAAAGCCTAGGCTGCTTGCAGAAAAAAGGAAACAATTCTTCATCAATAGCCATAATGTCTCCCGAGCATATGGAAAAATGTGATGCTGGCCAGATCTTAAACAGAAATTGCTGAATTTAAGTAGCATGTAGGCTGGAAAAAGAAAGAAGCTGGGTGCAGTGTCACTGAAATATCTTTTCTATATGATGGTTCTGCAGTAATCAGTCCCAGTAATACAACACCACACTGGGAAGCTGATTATAAACTAAAATTTCTCCAGTGTGTGGTCAAACAGCTTTCTATCTGGAGAACAGTCTTTGAGCAGTTTGTTTCTTAACTCCCCAAAGAGTTCCCTGCTGCGGAATGGCTGTCCCTCATCTCCCCTGGCCAGCCATGTTCTGTAAAAAGGCCCATGGAGCTTTTTAGCCATTTTGCTTATATTTCTTACAGAAAAATGTGTTTACTTGCAAGAAAACAAATTTGTAGGAGAAAATCCCAGCTGTGCATACTGACATATGCACATGTTTCCAAGTAAAACATGAAGTGGTGGGATATTTATTCATCAAAGAATATAACGAATACTTGAACTTGTCTGAGGTAAGTGAAAGACCTCTTTTCCATGGGAAACAATGACTATAGGAAGTGTTCAGTTATATCATTAAAAATAAGTTCATATTGCTTTTTCTCAGCTGCAGGTCCTAGGGCAAAATAAAATGTTTTCCAGATAGTAAGATGAAGATCCAATGTCGGTCATCTTCAACTGCTTTTTTTTAATGGGAACTTACTCCAATTTCCCAATATTTGCCAAATTTCTGTCATTTGTATTTCTCTGTTGCCAAGAACAAGATAATAGATAACTTCAAAAATCCATAAAAGAGTGATGCATTCTTTTCTGATGATTATTTCCTTTTAGAAAAATATATTCCTTAGTTACAAGGAGAATGGAATTTCCAGGAGAATGAAATATTTTGGTTTATAGGTAACATTTTTTTGTTTGAAACATGATTATTACAGATATATGTGCAAGTTTGCCTGCCACATGACCACAGATCTATTTCTCTGAAATTCAATTGAATTGTTACTTTTGACATCTGTGTTAGCAGGTCTGTTTCTGCCACAGGCAAAGATGTTAGTGCTGCCAAGTACTTGTCCCTTATTTCCTTTATTAAACCCTGCAATATTGTTTTTGCTGTTATCCTTGAAAGCCTAAACTGAAAGGGATTGAAATTGTCCTGGCTTGAATATTAAAGAAACAGAAAAGCAAAAAGGAAGGTGCACATCCAGGAGCTGTGGGAGATTTGAACTAACTTGTCAAAGAGGCTGAGACTGTGATCCAGAAGAAGAGACAGAAACAGAGACTGGGGGGTGAAACTGGGAAACACGATGGGTTTGGTAGCTGGCAGAAGCTTAGACTGTTTGGGCAAAATGATGAAGACCTGAAGAGAGATACTGGAAAAATGTAATTCAACAAGGATGAAAGGGGAGACATAGGTCAGAGGGATGTGAACACTGAAACAAGTTTGGAAAGAAAATGGGCACCAAGAGCCACGAAGCAAGATGGAAAAAAGATTTGAAGAGGTGCTGTGGGAATGGTAGGGCAATCAGTTGTGGCTTGGGATATAAAGTGGAGTCAAGGAGACACAGTATGGAAACAGTGAGAAAAAGAAAATGGAAATGGGAGGGAGTGGGTAGGAAGGGGGTGTAAATGGGGCTGAGACTGAAATAAGGTAAGGTGCTGACGAGGAGCTCATGGATTTACTGAGTGAAGACATGCAAAGTTATTACTGGATCTCTGTCACATCTCTGCTTTCACACCCACTTCTTCTCTTATAAAAGAGAATTTCTCAGAATATTATCTCTTTGATCTGTGACCTTGGGTATCCATTGCTCACAGCAAACTCCAGTTACGGTGTTTCCATTTTTTTTCTCAATTCCTTCCTTCTCCAGGGAAATTTCCCCATTTAGTTCCTGTTAGGCCATTCCGTACTATCCACTCATCTATGGAAACCCAGTGTTGCACTCTCTCTGGGTTGTTGTTGGGATGAATTTAAAGCCTAATTCTGTGGTCTCTTGTCAGTTACTGTCCATTCCCTGTTCTCCTGACCACTTGTTCCCAGTTTTCCTACCAGGTTCTTTGTAACTTAAATCTTTTTGCTGTGCAGCTCCACAAACAATTGTACCTGCACAATGTGGTAGTAGTGGGTAAGGAGGACCACGTAGTGGCCGATGACAGTGGCAGGCAGAAAGGCTTCAATTAGCACTGCTATTTATACATTCTCACCCCAGCAAAAGTCCCATGGCATGCCAATATACATATACTGAAGCAGGTAAAGTCTTCCTAAAGATACTACAGAACATATTCCCATTGTTTTCAGAGTGGGTGGGCAGAATGCTTTCCCTCATGGGCAACATGGGCTTGCAGATCAAGCAATCTGAAGATTTTGTTCTGGTGCTCTGGTACCAGTAAATAGCTTTAAAAGTAATTGTCCGAATGCTTCATCCATCTACTACCTCTGACACACAGAATTATAGCCTATTAGTGTTGGTATTGATTCTCTTAATATACATGGTGAATGGGTCTAATGAGTCTGCCCATCTTTGATGATGAGCACTCACATGTTGATACAATGCCAAAGGATGCATCTTCTTTTCACATATATCTATGCACACAGAGAAAGTAACTTGTTTATGAATATCATGCACAAATTGCATGTGTTTTTCCACTGCTGAGGAACAGCTGATGACTTTGGTTCTTCTAATTTAATCTGAAATTATGAAGGTTGGAATTATTTTCCTTCAACTAATGGGTAACTAATCAATTCCTTCAGCTGACAGCAATTATGTTTCACTTAGGCACACTACTTGGTTACAAGAAAGCTGAACTGAGCTGAACTCTTGTTCTTTTAAATATGACAACTTGTTACTGAAAGGGAGGATTTGTTTTTATCTTTATGTTGCATTATTTATTTGAGTAGACTTTTAAAAGTATCTCAAAATAAAATATAAAACCTAAATTTGGATTCCTGTGTCCCCTAAGCATATGGTATTAGTGAAAAAAAAATCTAAACAAATTACAAATGCCTGAAAAACCCCGTTGTCCATGGAATGGAGAGAAGTGATCATTTTCCTCTATTTAGTGTTTGTAAGGATGCATCTGGTGTACTGCTTTTGTTTTAAGTCTTCCCAGTTTGAAAAAAAAAAAACCCTGGTGAAAATGGTTAGGAGTCTGGAGTACACAATGTATGAATAATTGGACCTGCTTTGACTGGACCAGGCTGCTCAGAGAGACTGTGATGTTTCCATCCATGAAGGGGTTCATATTTTGACTGGATATTGTCCTGCCTAACCTGGTCTATCTGTGAAACTCTCTCTGCTTTGGAGAGTGAGTTGACCTTCTGGGGATCCCTTCCAACCTTAATTATTCTATCATGATACAATGAAACAATGCTATTAAGCATATTTACATCAACAGTTGTATCCTATAAATCAGCCTTACTCTCTCACAGTTATTGCTTACAAAAAAATATTTTATTTGCCTATATTTCTTTAACAGACATCCCATTGCCATTTACATGAACTGAGGTGCACAGTGTTCTTGACTGCACGGTTAACATATTGCTTCTTGAAGCCTCCTCTTCACAGTCTTGACTTTACAGACATTTTAAAGACAGAACAGACTATCTGATTATAAGTTCTCACTTCTACACTCTTGTATCTACTTATTTCATGTACTATCATACATACTGATGGTAATAACATGAGCTTGGATAAAGCATATATTTTAAAAAGTATTCTGTTTTCATTTTAAGTCTTCAAGAGGTAGAAAATCCATCAGTCCTTTCTTTCAGGTGGTGTCATGGTTAATCATCTTTTCTAATAAGAATGTGAATATAACTTTTAAATTGAAAGTTTTGGCTTGTGTTGGGTACAAATGGCAGGGTCTCTGTGGCAGTGGGCTAAAGGGTGCCTTGTGTGGGAAGTGGTTTAAGCTGCCCTCATCCAGTCACAGCCAGCTCTGAAATCTGTGCAGGTGCCCCATCATGCCTCAAGACTGCACACAGATGGAGAAGTGTGTTGAACCATGGCTCAGACACATTTAAGAAAGGGCAGCAGCTTCCAGGGGAGGAAATATAAGAAGAAAATATGTTTAAAGACATATGGGGAGATGCTCTTGGGAGGACACATGGAGGAGATACTTTGGAGATGCATGGAGAGACAAGCTGCCAAGGAGACAGATAGCTGGAGGTGTGATTGTTGGAGGAGGCACTCCATGCCAAAGGGAAACACACCAGAGGGACTGTGGCCTGTGAAGGAACGCATGTTGTAGCAGGGACACTGGGATGCATGAGAAGTGGAGGAAACCCAGTAGGAAACATGGACCAGCAGAAAGAAGCCTTTGTGCATAGGATCCAAGCCTACTGTGTTGCTTGTTGCTGCACCAAAAGGATTGGGACTGAGTGCAACGCACAGCCAAAACGAGGGGAGCTGAGAACTGAGATGGGGAGGACAAGCATTTGGCTTAAGATGAGCCTGGGAATGAGGTGGAAAGGTGTTTACTTACGTGTTTGTTTCGCTGTTTATATTTTCTTTTTTTTTTTTCTCAAAACACAAATCAGTGATACAAGTTTGTGTTAACTGGCAAAAGAATAAGTAAAAATTCCCCAAGCTCAGACTCTTTTGCCTGTGATTACCTTCTAGCAGTTGGTCCTTGCTGTTCCTTTCTGTCTGAAACAAATAATTATTTTGTATGATATATGTCCTTTCTAGGAAAGGATCCCTAAATTGTAATCAAGCTGACTTAAGCACTTTTTGGTGAATCTCTCTATATATTAAACTATTGATGTCTCCATCACTAAGTTAACCCCTGAAATGATTAACTGGCAATTCTCTACAACTTATTCAGTATTCAGCCTCCTTTTAAACAGATGGACAGGACATTGCAATACTTGTCTATGCTGCTATGCAAAAAGATAAAATAAACTTTCCTTATACTGACTATTCCTCTGTTTATCTAACCCACCTTAAATAGCTCTCGCTGAAATATCTAACCAAGAGCTTATGTTGAGCTGTTCATTCACTACTGTTCCTTCTTCACCTTTCACAGGTAGAACTCCTCTGTCCTCCATAAGTAGATGGGCTCTACATTAATTCTCCTGAAACCTTGCACTTATCTGCATTTGACACAGCTTCTGAAATGTTCAAAACCACTCACTATGACTGCCCTATTCTCGTTTAGAAATGGAGAAACCTCTCCCCTCCTCTCTATTCCTCTCCTTGCTGCCTTCTTCCCGTGGCTAGCAGTTTCCTTAAAGAATCAATGATGATGGGAAAAGTGGATACAGAGAAGGTCAAACATAGTCCTAACTTTGCAAAAAAGGAGCTCTAAGGAATTACACATTGGTTAGTCTAATTTGGCCTCAGAAACAATGACTCAAGAAACTATAAAGCTATCTCCACAAAAGATAAAGCAATCAGAATGTAAATAGCCAGAAGACAAGGCAAAAACTAGCCGGTATAGATTTGTCAAGGATAGGTCATATGAAATAGATCAAATTTTCCTTGATGACTAAATCTAATTTTTTTTCCTTTGACAAGATAAGTGGCTAAATGGATAACGGGAAGGTACAAGCACAATGTGATATATTCTGAGCTTTATACGGCTTTTCATGCTTTTCTGCATGATGTGCTCTTAACCTAAGGAAATATGATGCAGTTATAGTGACTGCTAGGTGAGTACAGATTCGGTTGAAAAATTTGTCACACAAAGCAGTTATCATTGGGAATCCAAAAAAGATGAGGTCATATCTACGGAATGGTAATATGGAAGAAGAAAATAAATTTCAAGGATTATAATGAAATATGAATGTATTACTTTTTTAACAATACCATTGCAAATTTTTATCTTTACTGGAAGAGTAGAAATATGGCATAGGAAAAAGTGATTCTTAAGACTAGATGTCACTTGGGTTTTCTCTTATTCATTAGATTTTATCAAAGTATTTGCAGGACTTCTCTCTTAGCATATGGGAGTATCTGAAAATGAAAGAAGGGAAGTCTCAGTGTAGGAAACTACTCATAAAATATCAGTGAAGAAATAATGTATGTAGAAGATGCATCTTTGAGGCTTTTACCCTTTGGGTGAATTAAGTTAAATCAAGAACCCCACGAAAATTATTCTTATGTTGCACTTATTAGTAGTTATTATCCACATAATAATTTCTAATACACTAAACCCAGCATTTCTTGGTTCTTATGGGGATTCTTGTACACCTGTCACAAGAAGGGAAGAAAAGATTATTGTTCTTTCCTAGAAAAAGAAGAGAGATAAACTTACTGTGGTAAGCAAAAGCATTCAGTTCTGACAGGAGGGCTAGACATCTGTACTTCATTAGAGGAGAAAACCTTTATAGTTGGTGAAGCGAACCTTCTTTCCAAACAAATATTGCAACAAGATCTGTTCATACCCTGACCCTTTGCTGGCAGGGCCACAAATGAGGGCCTACAAAGAGCCCATTTTGCAGTCACAGTGTTTTCATACATTGCCTTATGAGTTTCAAGGACCATGAAGACATGGGTCCCAGGAGAGGATCTGAAATTAAATCCTCTTTACTGCATATTGCTATATATTGCTTTGCAATATTATGCCCTTAAAATTTGAAGCTGACATGGCAAAAATGCTCCCCCCAACAAAACCCCAAAAAAACCCAACACACCACCCCCGCTTCCAAACCCCCAAACAAACAAAACCAAACAACCAAACAAGAAAAACCCCACAAATCCAAAACCCAATAAACAACCAAAAATGATGGAAGTAGGCTACCTGATCATCTTTAAAAGCATTTCTTAAAGGTGATGTCTTCACATGTGTTTAGTTTCACAGAATTTGAGGTGTTTAGCAGTTAAACATTCAGAAGCGGTTAGTGGTCTAGGATCATGCTGTGACCATATCATCTTGAGTGCTCACCATGTTGTATTTCTGCTGTGAATGGAGCCATATTGAGTTAGTACATGAATTGGAGGCCCTCACTGAAAATCTTAGAGGTTGAGAAAACTAAGGGATAAAATTATGGAGCAAAGGCTGTCTAAAATTAAAAGTAGTATGTCTCAACCAACATGTACATTCTTGTCACATAGACTAGATTTCCTTCAACTCTCCCTTTGATCCTTGCAATCTTGTATTGCGTTGTTTTGCAGTGGCATGCTGGCAAACAATGTTCTATGATGGTTCATCTGTTTTCAATTCATGGCCAGACATGAGTGGTTGGGTGGCTAAGAATTTCCAGTTTGGTTAGGAGTTTCTTCCTTTTTTCTGCCCTGCTGATTCAGCTTTGTTGTTGTTGTGGTTGTTTTATTTTATTTTCTTCAGGCAGAGCATGGAAATTTTATTTATTCACATATTAGCTGAGAGCTAGCTGCTTCAGAGTTGGATGTTTTACTCTTCTACCTCATACCCAGTGGTAATTTCACCAAATTTAGGTTGTAAGTTAAAGATATTACCAAAAACAATTACTTTTACAGAACTGTATGTGTTTCACTGCATATATCTATATTTATTTATATGGTACAGTAATACACAGGAGTACAATATTTATTCTCAGTGAAGCAGCTGCCCTGATACTCTGAAATGATGATCATTCCTTCCACACGTCTCTTGTTCCACAACTGTTACAAGAATCTCTTAGTTTTCTTCTGTCACTGACTATATCTTTGAATCTTTGGTGTTAAAGACTATTGAGAAAAGGAGAAGAGAGGTAGACAAAGGAATATTTCTGTTGGAGGGGACCTAGAACAATCGTCTAGTCCAACTGCCTGACCAGTTCAGAGGTCACCAAAAGTTAAAGCATGTTGTTAAGGGCACTGTCCAAATGCCTTTTAAACACTGACAGGTATGAGGCATTGACATAACATCAAGTCTGAACCTCCTCGATGCAGCTTTGAACCATTCTGATGTCTTCTGTCACTGTACCCCAGGGAGAAGAGCTCAGCACCTCCCTCTCCGCTTCCCCTCCTCAGGAAGCTGTAGGGAGCAATGAGGTTGCCCCTAAGCCTCTCTTCCTCTGTCTGTGGATTGCCCTTCAGGTTTTAATATTTCCTCCTATTTACTTCCTTGTCTCATTTCTGTGTCAACAGGTCCCAGACATAATTTTTTATCTAAACATATGATCACTTCATTTGCAGATTTCAGTGGATAATATGTGATAAATCAGTGTCTTTGGTGGTAATTATCTTACTACTCACTGTGTTTTGCTATCAGTTGTTCTATACAGTGTGATGCTCCTGGGATTATGGGGAAAAGCTCTTGTGGTCTTCATTGCCGGCCCTGCTTTGCTTATGATCCAGTTATACTCCTGCCATGAACAGCAACATATAAAATTTTAAACTTGCCTGCAGCCCCTTAAATGGTCTTTTTCAAAATGATAACTGTAGATTGCCAATATAGTTGTACTCAAACCTTAGAAAGGAAAAAAAAGCAAACCACTGCTACATTTTATGACTGTAATTGTTTAGATACATTAACTGTGTCCATGAGCATGCAGACACTGCAGGAAGAATTCTCAGTCACAACTCAGCTCACGGAAGTTCAATCCCAGGAGAAGGAAAACAAAACCATGGAAAGAAAAAAATTCAGAAACTGCGAATGTCGACCATAGCTAATGTCCATGGTCAGACCAGCATGTCCATGTGCAGGAGTTGCAGCATACCAAAGCATAACTGTTCCATCTGTTTTTGAAAAAACACTTTTAGAATACAGATCGTCAAGCCAGATATAATTCAGTCAGTGGGAGAGGATGGGAAAATCATAGGAATTAATTAGAATAACATTTCTCTTTGGGGCAGACATCACATCTCTGCAAAGCAGCCACACTTAATCTCAGCAATCACTTCATCCCTGGAAGCAAATTAAATTCTTAATTGAACGAGATATGAATTGAAAATCACCGAAACATAGAATAACCTGTATGAAAGGAATTGTGGAGTTTTCTCCAGCCCATGTATGCAGGGCTAGTATTAAAACTACCAAGTGTTTGTGTGCTACATCTGGTTTATAAACCAGAGAGGCTCAGATGCTGTAAAATAAGGGCAACAAGGCTGAGAAAGGCAATGACCTGGACCTGGTTTATTCCATATATTAGGAGCTGTGTCAGCCACCAATGAGGACCTTGCTAAATCTATGGTTATTAAAAAGAATGATATATATATATTGCTCAGCTCCTGGGAGTGGTACTCAAAATGGTCTTAGGGTCTCTTTTACAGTTTTCCAGCCCAACCACATCACAGAGCTCTTTTAATGTCTATGGAAATCTTGTTTTCACAAGCTCTGTGAGATGACATCCTGGGTGCTGTTTGTTGTCAGTGCGTGTTAATGAGCCTTCTCTTCCAGTGCTTTTTAGAAAGGCTCATTTTCCCCTCTGTGTTTTGTTTTCAGGAAGAGCAAAGTTTTGTATTTTTTGTGATATTTGGGAAAAACGGTTGAAGAAAAAATAATTAACACTATAAGAAAACAAAGTGAAACAAACACACAAGTTAAATTACAGAGCACATGCCCTTCTTTAGATCTTGGTAACAGACAGAGTTAGCAGGGACTTTTCCCTACAGGCCAGCACGGGGCAGTGTTATCCAAGCAAACTCAGACTGTCTACTGGCAGATACATCAGCACCAGCGTCTGTGAGGCTTAGACATAAACACCTGAACAGACTTGGAACCTCTTGTAAGCAAGTGGCTTGGATAAATACAGCTACATTAAAAAAAAAATCTCCAGCAACAGTATTAAGCATGTTGCTTTGTGTTATGTATTTTAAGAAGCAAACAGTGTGTCGGAATAGCTAGGCACAGGTGTCCTCAAATATGATGATGATGATGATGATGATAATGATGATCATGATGACAATGATGATCATTTACATTGTGTCCAGCAGCTGAGCATCAGGAAACAGTAAAGCTAGTCCTGGTCAAGCTCACACTAGAAAGTAGAGACATGCAGGCAGATAGAGGCACCAGAGACGACAAAAGACACGATACTCTTGAACAAGATGAGCTGTGGACTCAGTAGGTTAAAAAGCCAGATTTTACCAGTTTAGCTTCTATACATCTTTACAAATGAGAGACTTGGGGAAAAATTACAGGATTTTTAAAGGTATCAAAAGAAGTGTATAAGTACAGCTTACAAAAGCTATACTTTACCAACGTGCTCAACTCCTGTTGCTTTTATTCGTTGTTAGGGATCCAGCTAAATATAACTGAATTCCACCCCTGAATTCAGAAAAAAAATATTTATTTAATTATTAAGAGATGGTAGTTGAGGTCTGGGTTTAACCCATTACTGCTTATGCATTTGTAAGGCTACCTTCCACAAAAACACATTTTCGTGAACAGTAGCCACATAAATCTTGCTTTAGAGCTCTATGGACTTTCAGGTGCTTATTTTACACACTTGCCAGGATACTTGCATGGCAATCAGCATCACAGCAACAATGCTGGGAAATGCTTTCACTAAGCCTATTTGTGCCTTTTTATGTGACAGCTAGGCAAAAACTCATCTGTAGCACACAGACGACCATTCAAACACAGGCTATTTTAGTAAGGAGTGTGGAACCCAAAGAGAAACCTTTCAGCAGCTCCTTGAAGGTGCTAAAATCCACAGCCACAAACTGGCAGGCAGATGGAGTAAAAGTTACCACTTCATAGTCACTGCTGATCACCAGGACAGAAGGGAAGAGGAAGCCTCCTCTGTTGATGATGAGAAGGAGCTCCTGAACCCTCCTGCAAACCTGTTAGAAGACAACGCTAGAGCAGAGGTGATCCCCCACAGGAATTGTAGAGCCTCGCATGTGAATAATAATAAACACTTGAAAAATAGGGTTTGTCTGTTGCTTTTTCTGAGTTCTGTCTGTAAAGAGATATTTGGCTAAGAACAACAACAAACATCTAGGCCTTAGAAGCCCAAGATAAAAACCAGAGGAACAGGAAACAAATTCTGTTGCTGCAGAATTTACTGGGTCTGATGAGTTCTCAATATTTCATCAATTGCACTGAAGTTCATTAATTCATTTGCAGAGGGCCACACTGATTCAACAAACCAGTTGTTCTGAGCATCAGGGACACTTGATTACCTGGTTTTGTCAATGACCTGAAGTTTTGGCAGTTTACCACACTGTACAAGTCTCTTTTATATTCTGTGTTGCCTCAGAATCTGCTGAAGCTGTATTTACATTTGTGCCAGGCACAATAGGGACTTTGTTTTGGCAGGATCTCTACAGGTTTTTTTTATCAAGTGTCATTGTAATGATGGCCTGAATAAGGGCACTTGAACCTGTTACTGCTCGGAAGTTGAAGACATAGACATGTATTCTGTTCTCACCTCCTCTCCTCTACACTCACGACAGATTTTTTCCTCTTGTATGTTACTTTGCTTCCTCCTGGAGTAACTTGTTCTGAAGCATGGACAACATATACGCTTCCATAGTACAGACTGATTTTCACCTTTAAAAGCTTAAGTGCTATATCCCTGAAGTACAGATTTATTATGTGTTTATTTATTAGACATAGTAGTTTTTTCCTTCTTATTGAAATATCCTTTGAATACACTTTTTGTTACTCAATGAAACCTGCCACTTGTGGCAGCATGCTTTTAAAAATAGAAGTATTTAGCTTGGGCGTATTCTTGTTAGAGAATAAATGTAGAAATTTTTGTTACAAATGTTACAAAATATCATTCAATGTATGTCTCTGAATTATTTTGGTAGTTCTGTGTGGAACTGAAGGTTGCAGGTGCAGAACTGTCTGATACAACTGTAGTAATACATATTAGTGTCTATAGGCTCTTCCTCAGCATTTGTACATCCTATTGTTTTGGACTGGAAATCTTCAAGATGATAACAATTTTAAAAGCAAAATGAAATAGATTAGATTAGGTAAAACTACTATGTTCTGAGTAAAATCAAAAGTGTGAAAGAATCTCCATTCTTTAGGTGCGTGTATTAAAATAAGATTAAAAATCATGATACAATCCTGTGTTATTTAATTGGTTTACTATTAACATTAAAAATTGTTTTAAAATTAGGAAAGAACATAAACAGATTTCTCTCTCACAAAAGAAAGAAAGCTAGATGGTGTTTAGGACTCTTTCTTCTATAATTTTTGTTCTTTTTGTTCCGTTTTATGACTGGATTCCAGTGCTGATGATGAGTTCAGTTAATGTGCTCTGTGTTTTCTTCTTGCTCCTAAGAGCTCCAGATAAAACGAGGTTTCTTTTGTAGAAACTGAACTCTAAATGGACACTGTCAATTATGTCAGTGCATTTAATTTATCACCTGTGAAGAACTTAATGTTTGTCCAGATGATCTGATAGTAGATTTAGAGTAGATTTAGGACACTGTTAATTTGTGGACTGCTGACAAATTGACAAGTTGGTAAAACGATGACATTGTTAAAAAAAAAAAAAAAAAAAAGACACCTAAGCCAGTTTTTCTTCAAATAAACTCTAGATAATATTGCTGGGTCTGTTTTATATTCTTAAAAATTAAACAGGAATGAAAAGTCAGGAAAAAGAATTATTAAAAAGGATACCAAAACATGCTTGTCATGCATCTCTTGTATAAAAATAATTAACAAGAAGGGTCTATGATTCAATGTATAATTTTAAAAGACATTTGCAAATAGAACTGGAAAACAAGTACTTTTTAATAATAGCCATATTTCTGTGATAGAATATCCTTGAGATGGGGTTATGTGACTCTGGGAACAAGCACACTGTGGGGAAACAAAACTCAATTTAAATATTGTGAGAAGAAATAAGAAATGAGATTTGAGAATAGGAAAAAAGACTTCAGTGTTAACAGTGCGTTTTCTGTAATGTGATACAGAGCACAGAAAAACAGACACTTTCTATCTTGTTCTATCCCAAAATTAAATGGTAACCTTAAAAAAGCTGTGAAAAGGCACTTGTAGCTCGATATAATTAATTTTTGAAGATATTAATCACATTAATTTTTTAAAATAAAATTAATTCACTTTGTGATTCCCCTTCTATCCCCCTCCCCACCCCCCGCCCCCAACCAATGTCGTGGTGCTGTGAAAACAAGAAATAATTAAATGTTCATATTAAAGGTCTTCAAAAATACTTGAAACAAAATTCTTCACAAAAATTAAAGGGAGGCAAGCTTTTAAAAAAGAAGTTCGCATCTTAAAAGCAAGGACTTGTTAAAGGAACACAGGTCAGAGCAACAAAGAGATACAGCAAAACCCATTCTGTCCTGACGCCCCTGAGGAACCAGCCCCTGGCAAATTTGCACTTGTGGTTTGAACACAACAGAGGTTATGGAATGCAAAGAAGCACAGTACTGTCAGCTTCCAGCAAAAAGTCCAAACTAATTGGGCCAGACAGTGAAAAAAAGAAAAAAAAAAAAAAGGGAGAGATTTCACATTGTCAAGGAGGAAAATTTGTAGCTTAGTTTCTCAGGTTGGATAGCTTGTGCCATGTCTGTGGTACGTATTTTCAGCTCAGACTGAATTACTTTTGCAGAATTGCCCTGGACAATCCATTTGTTTAAAAGTATGAAGTCTTAAGTGTTCTTTAGAAGAATGAACAGACAGTGCAGTTTGGAGGAATGTTATTTAAAAATGCTTTTGGCTGCGCCTCGTGCCTCAGTCTTTAGCCGCAGTGAGTTGTAGCTGAGTGTTGCACTGAAGTTATGCTAAAAACCCTCGGGCGAAGAGGCGGCTGCCTGACTTAGGAAGAAACCCTGGGTAGAACTGAGCTTGTGATCATGACTTCTTCTTTAGTCTTTCCCTTGGAGAGGGGTGGTTTGCTACAGCTCTTTACCAAACCCTGTGGCTGACCCCGGGCTTCACGGACCTCCTACTGCCTTCCCCCTTCCCCTTACCCTGTGGCCCTGGCAGGAGCTACGTGTTTTGCCGTCCTTTTGGTTACTCTCAAGATGTCCATGTCTCACAAGAACCATCTCAAGTCAGCACAGGGTTCTGGAAGGGCCCAACAATGGGGCCACATTGACCTTATCTACCCATTGACTAAACGGGGCAGGAACCGGGCCCGAGCACAGTCCCATGCTTGTTTATACTGTTTCATCGTTTGATTGCTCTTTGAAAATGGACAAAAGGTTCTTTAAAATTTTTCAAGCAGAATGCATTAGGGGTGACAATACACAAATAGTAAACTACATAAAATAGTAAATAAAAATTAAAGGAGCCTGAGTACATGCCAGACACATAATTGAACAATTGATCTAATTAATTTTATAAAGCTGTTTTTTGAATTGTTTTTCCACATTTCAAAATCAGAAAATGACAGCAAGAAACGCTAATCACAAAACGGATGGTACCACTAGTTCAAAGCGAATCTTATCAGAACCCTTACAAATAAATATTTATAAAAATAATCAGGACAACTGTTAAACAGAAAAAATAAGTATCTCAAAAAATAAATATCTCAAAAAAAGTATCTCAAATCAGTTTTTAGAACCTTTGTCAAAACAATGAACGCAAGTGAATCTGACTTCTGAAGAATTCTTCTTTTTGACATGGCAAACTATGTCGTCTTCTGAGCGAAAGCGTAACTTAAATTTTGAATAGCTTAGCTAGTAATCAACATTGCAGGAGGAAGGACTCTTCCCAGTCTCCCTGGGTCCCTAAGACAGGTGTCTCCTTGCAGCACTTCTGGACCCTGGCTCCGTATGATCTCCCTTCCCAGGCTCTGCTTATGTTGATGACTTACCCTTGCTCAGTCTCTTCCTCTGCCAGCTCACCCCTGCATTTCATAATGTAATGTTGATTGTTTTCTGCCCTGTCCATTGGGTTGGACAGATCATTACCTTTCTCTCCGCTGTCTTATATGATTAGAGATTGTTTCTCTTAATTACATTAAGCAACCTCAACTAATTCACTCTCTTTTTGAACATTTTAATTTCTAGGTTGCTGATCGCTGGTAATTTGTAAGGTCTGTTTCCTGGAATTTTCACAGTCTGCCCAAATTCTTCTCAAAGCAAAATGCCTTAAGCACAACAAAAGATCAAGAGCTGAAATACATAAGACAACAACCAAGCTCAATTTTGAAATTACACTTCTGGATTCCTTCTGGGATATGTGATTCTCTGGGCTTTCCTATAGGTGCCATTTCCCTGTCAAGTACATCTCTCAAGATGCATCACAGTCTCTTGTCTTAGTGTAATGAAACTGCTGCATCTTAAAAGATTCAGAAAAGAAAAGGGATATAGGATAGAGGAATTATAACTCCCAAGACATATGGAACTGAAATATTTCCATTTTGGCTGCACAATTTTTTAGACCAGATTAATGCTTTATAGCTTTGTGACAGCTTTTTTTCTTAACTTTAAGGTCATATTGTAACCTTTTATTATCAGCATACATTGTCTTTCACAAGAAGTTCACGCTCTCCATACTTGAACACATTGAAAAATATATTTCTGTGGTCATCCTAGCACTCTGCCCTAAAAATCCCTATCCCAAGTGAAAATCCCTCCCTTTGAGAGATGGAAAATTTTAGTTTGAGTTTAAATGAGTGCTAAGACGCTCCATACCTTCCAAATGAAGCTGGACACATTTATATGTAGTGTGAACAGGAGATTGCATCTGCTTCTAAAATCTGTGTGGATAAACTGTGTGGAATACTGAAATACACCCAAACACCAAAATATTTACAAGCGATAGTTTTTGGTCACCTATTTCAATGGAAGCAATTGTTAAGACTGCTAGATGCCCACATGGCTCTGGCTGCTGCAACATGTAGAGGATTTGACTTTGAGGTCTTGGGTGTATGTGCCATAGTATGAAAGCCAACATACAGCCACAGACTTGCCAGTCTTATACTTTAAAAATGGTGAGTCATGACCTCAAGACATGAAAGAACCTTATGTGATGGGATCCCCAGAAAGCCAGTGTCTTGAGTTGGAATTGCTCCACCACTGAAACAGAGCAGTTCTCTAAAACTACACATGCCAGAAGACACTGAAGGATTCCAATCTCTAGAGGTATATTTCAATAAAATTCAAAAATAGTAAGCTGGAACATGGCAATTCTTCCCAGAGGGAAAACTCAGGATTGCTGAGTGAGATTGGTTAAAACCGAGTCTTGGAAACAAATCTTCTTTTCACTTGCATCCTGTCAGGACAGGACGTTTCCTTTTGGCTTTCCTTTCAGTCCAGCAACCTTTGGTGGTTTCCTGAGTTGCAGAAACCATACACAGATCCTCTGAGGCCTCCAGGAAAGCCTTCTCTAGGAGTTCTATGGTGCCTCATGACTCCTTAGTTGCTCTACGCGTGACTGTCCATCGGCCTCCTCTTGCAGCTGGAGACCTCTGACTGCAGATGTTCATTCTTCTGTTGAAAGAGGAGGAATGTCCCCGCCCTCCTGAGAAGTTATGCTGCTCCAGAGGGCAGCAGCCAGAAAGCAGCACATGGTTGTCCTCCCAGACTCTTTAGCAGAATGTACAGTATGCAGTGACCTGAAAACAAAGCAATTAAACTGCCATACCCATCTGTCATCACTTGAAATGATGAGATTTAAGGCAAATTTTTTTCACAACAGTAAAATCAATGATGTCTGATTTCCTAAAGATTTATTCCCCTCTTTGCAGTCCCACACATTTCAGTAATCCCATTTTTCCTGTAATGGCCCTGGGGTAAGCATTGTGCCTAGTTTGGAGCTGTGTGCCTGCTGATCTGTCAGACCAGCAAGCGCATGCTGTTTGGCCAAGAGGAAGCTGCAAAAATTCAATATATAAATGTGGAGTTTTGTTTTCTTTTCCTGCAAACATCAGGAATTTTCTTCTGAACCAAACTGAGTTTCATGACACTTATGGGATTATCTATTGAGACTTCAACTTATTTTTTTCATCTAGGTAGAACTGGCTAATGGGTTCCAAGGGAGGAACAGACAGATGGTTGGACAGAAATACACACAGAGAGGCAAGTAGACGTCATATGCTTATTAAACTGATTTCTGGGTGACACTAAAATAAAATACCAAACTATTTCCAGTGTTTTTTATTTATGTCTTTCTTAATAACACTTTACTCTTCACTTTGCTGCCACTTTCATATTTTAGTATATTTTCTTTTAGTAAAAACTGAGCTTAATCATTGGATTTAAATGTTCCACTGCTGAGTCTAGAACTTCAAACAAACAAATATAAAATTTGACAGTGTAACGAGATCTGGCAGTACCTTTTCTCTGCAGCTCTGCTCACAAAGATTAAAGTCTACTGATGAAGGCATGGTTTGATTGATCCTTATTTTTCTCTCCTTTCCACTAAACCAGATACTATAGTATCCAGAGCTCAGACAGTTGCAAGGATTTCTTTAAAATTTTTAATGTGTATTATATTTATTGTTTTTATGATTCCATTAAAAAAATCTCATTTGCAAACAAGGTCACACAGTTCCTGGAATTACATTTTCCGTAGTGTTAGCATTCTCACGAAGCAGTTTCACAGTTATTTGAGAAATAAAAATGTATGTAATTACATATTATTGTACTTACTGTTCTGCTAGAGTTCTGGTACTCCTGCAAAGTAAAAGAACATATCACTATTACCTTCTAAATCCAAACAACCAGAAGAGGTCGTATTTTAAATACATTAAAAAAAAAGAGAGAGTGAATATAATGTCCATGTAGGAAAATTATCAACAAATAAGGGAGATTGAATAAGAGAAGGAGGGAAGAAGAAGGATATAAAAACATTTTTGAAAAAACTCCTGCAGAAGTTGGTGGAACAGATTCCATTAGACCCTTGCATTTCCATCCTTGCAGTGCTTCTGCAAATTTGCTTCTTGGCTGCTATAGTAATTAGTAGCCTGTATCTCTATTTAAATTTGCATAATAGAGTTTTAATATAAAGTAAAGTAAAATGTGAATGTTGGATTTAAGGCTAATGTAAATTCAAATGTCAAATATCATTTGAAGACTAGGTGAAAGCTGGATGCCTGAAAAAATTTTAATTCAAGATCTTTTCTCTTACCTGCAGCGCCTATATACATGTGTATATCAACATGCATACATTTGTATTATGGGGAGTTTTACAAGAAGTGCTGAACAAAATATAATGACATAAAAAGAAAAATCCCATCAGCTGTTCTTTATTATTCTGAATAAGACTGATAATATGAAGAAAGCTATTACAGTTTGCATGAGTGCCAGTGAGGTCTTAACTGAAGCAAGTTCCATGAAAATCAGTACATTCTTTCTAAGAAATGTGTGTATTTGTTTTAAAGCTGCCTGAATATTTTAGTTTACTTCTTGCAGAGGTGATAAATTGGACTGGGAAACACTATGTTAAGAGGTCATAGAGTAAATCTTCCATGCTATGTATTTTGGGCAAAGTAATAAAGCTTGGGCCATCCAAGTCATCCTCTGACAGACATATGATTTGTGTGCTGACCCTGAAAACACAATAACACACAGAAAAACTTTGCAGTATCTTCACATTTTTATGAATAGACGGCCTTCATTACATTTCTTCTTTTTCATAAGCTCCCAAACCTTTTTCTAGTGCAATATCGATATTCAGGTATACTCTTTGACTGTCTCAACATTTCCTCAATGTTATTTGCAGAAATAGTGAATGAAATCTACAGTGACCAGATATTTTTTTTTCCCTTGCAAATGTGAATATGACTATTAACCTTCTGTCCAGACTGGGTGCACAGACTGAAAGTGGAGGCTTTTAAGACATGGAGCTTACGAAGGTGTTAACCCAAATTAGACAGCAGCATCTTATAATTTTAATGGCCATTAATACAGGTCATATATTGACAGTAAGGCTAGCAACAGCTAACAAAATAAACATCTGCTCTACTTTCAAATGCATTCCAGGATTTTTTTTCGCCATATTTTCTATCTTGTCTATCCTTCAACTTTGAACATTGCCTAATAATAATTAGTTTTGCAGTATTAGAAACATGCTGCTCTTGCTTTCTTTCTGTCATGCTAGAGATAAACCACAAAATCAAACAGAAAGTCCAAATGCTAGTGTAACCATCAACGAAGGGAAAAACCTATGCTCGTAAGAGCTGTTCATCAACTAGTTAAAACGAAGATACTAGTAAATGCTCAAAGAATTAAGAAATCTGAACTACAAATGTAGAAATCTTCCAGTATTTTTCTCATGATTTGATGTAATCAAGCTGAGTCAAGAATATAAGTTTTCTGCTTGACAAGAGAGCTTTTCTGAAGTGAGACAGAAAAGCTCCACAGACATTTGAGGAAACTTGGGATAAACTAGAATTGGAAAATCAGCTAAATACTTGCTGAATAAAGCAAGAATCATTGATGGATGGGGTAAAACTTGCTCAGCTGCTTTAAAACTAGGAATCTGAGGAGCTGTCAACTGCCTGATGCTAGTAGTTTTTGCTTATTTTGCTATTATATAGCTAACAGTATAAGGTTATAAAGGTATACCTTATTTTTTTCACTTTTACGCAGTTTGTACATTCTCATCTTGAAACTCTGGAAATTCATTTCAAAGAGTAATGAAAAGTGTGCTTTATGCTAAAACAATATGAAATGCAACATAGACTCATGCTAAGCAGCCAGCTGTTGCCCCTGAATGCTAGAAAACAAAAACTAGGGCGTGTTAAAAGATAATAGTCTTCTGCCAAAACAACGAACTTCACAACTTTCTTGTGTAAAACCATGTGATGAAATAGTGCTCAAATTAAAATTGATAGTTAAAGCAGATAGATCATATGTACAGATTACTTTTTATAGGAAATCATGTCAGTATGTATTTATGTTACCTTATAATATACATTGCCTAGGTAAGAAATAGTTCAAATATGCTATAAATTATTTGTTTATGAGAACATGAATATTGTTTCAAGCTGAAGATAAAACAGAGAAAGATGCGATGTTTATTTTATGTCTTTATTATATTAGTTATACATGCTACCTCTAACTATATTTCACTCAAGCCTCTAGAATGCTTAGAAAGATGCTTCCTGTAATTATTTTGCAAATCCAAAGAATGAAAGTCACAGGCTGACAGACTGTACTCTGGAGATGTACAAAATCATTTTGGAAATACAGCATCTTCTTAGTTTTTGGGTAGCTAATAGTTGAAATAAGAAGCCTGAGTAATTTGTTTTCTGTGAAAGTTCTTACAGAACTGAGGTACATTATAAATTAAACCCAAAGATTCATGAGCCAGAAAATTGCTTACTTGGATATTTTAGAAGATGGAAAAGCAGAAATTCTCACCAGGTTCTAGAAAGTGAGAAAGTTGAGACGCGGCTGAAGCAATGTACAGGAGAGACCTGTGTGGCAAAAACATGATGAGCTCAGTGAGGCCAGAAGCTGGGGTAAGAACAGAGGAGTAGGCAAGAGTTACTGTCCTGCAACCCTCACTCATGGTAGAAGTGAAGTGCAGAACTAGAGGCAACCTTGATCTCTTGCAGCAAACATTGGGGGCTGCAGGAGAGAAGCAACCCTGTCTACTGGGAAAATAGTGAATGTGAGCTTCACCTAATCCCAGTCACATGAAGTGGCTTCCAGTCTTCATGGATTATCCTCTGGTGTGGTGAGACGATTTCCATCACACTAATGCACCCATCATGGTGCAGCAAGGGCTTGGCTTCTGCTGGCCATTGAAGGAGACTAGATCCAGGGCTAGCTAAAGCTTTAGTGTGAGACAATACAGCTCTTCTTATATTTATGTTACTAACACATCTCTTTATGTATAACCAATATGAAATGTAACGAGAACATTTATAAATGCATTAAGATACATTACTATACAGACATAGTGTATAAATTGGTTCAGCTCCACTCTGCCAATCTGTCTGTGAATTTGCCCCTGATTAAGAACTCCTCAAAGTATTCAATTCTCTGTTGAAAACAGAGCAACACAGATGCACAGTTCTGTAAAATATGAATATGACAGCTAAATTTCTGAGATGTCTTTTTTTATGACTTACCAATCTTAAACATGCTGATTGAAGTCATCAGATTTCATGAGAGCAGGGCATGCAACATTCGGGCAGAATCCAAGAAGCATAGAATGATTCATTTAAGATAAATTAAATTTCCATTACGTATTGCGAGAAATCCCATGTGAAGTGTTTCCAATGAAATGTGGATATAGATGGAGTTCAGATGTAAGCATATTTTGCTATGAACATGAAACTTGGCCCATATTTTCCAAGGTTTGTGAATAGGATTCCAGCTGAGACAACAGAAGCCAGTCTGTGGTTCAAATGAGAAAGCAGGTAGAAATTAATATTGAAATGTTTTGTCCTGATAATTCACTACCGAGAATTAAAGTCCTGAGAGATAAGATTATGTAAACTAGGTGCAAGGAAAACTTTGATTAGAAATTAACCCAACCTGACTAATTGCATCCAAACTCTTTCCTGTATGAGAGTGACTGAGCTGTGCAGATGTTAAAATCTACATTTAAAATAATACACACTTTTCTTTTGATTTGGTGCAGAGTTACAATCAGAAGAGAGCCCTCTGGAAATTTAAACACAATCAGTTTCATGCATGGTTTCATGGCATTAAGACAAAAAAATTCATATATTTCTCATGCGAACAGCTAATTTTATGAGAATTCTACACATCTGGGTTCAAAACTCTCAAAGAGTATGTAAGACTTTGGCATTTTTAAACATCCAAACTAAATATCTGCCTTCCTGAAATGACCGGTGTGCACCACTGTAGTAAACGAACTAGAACAGTTCCAAGAAATGGTGGTAGTGTTCTTGGAAGCAAAAGAATTACCACTAAATGCAAATTTGGAATAAGTTAGTGGAGGAAAGCCAGTGGAGTGAAAGGCGTGAGGCAGAGAGACCTCTGTAGGCAGTGGTCCACTCAAGCTGAAGCAAATATCAAGGAGGACAAAAAACTAGTCTTTTCTGGAGGTACTACTCAAAGTTGCAAGAGTTGCATGTCTCTTCAAATATTTTCTTAGACCTTTATTATTCTGACACACACAAATACCTTTCCTAAACATTGTTGTCAGACTTCATACTCTTTTAAGAGGTAAATATTTTTCATCTGTGTAATATTTTGTTTTCTGACAGATAAATTACCCAGTATGTTTCTTTAATTCTTTGAATATAAGTAACAAGTTTAGGATGGGCAAGTAGACTTGAGTGTGTCCAGATGGTGCACATCATTCTAAATGGAGGGAGTCAAGCGTTAACAAGCCCAGATGAACTCTTTTCCTTCAATTCTATTTACGTAAAAGAATAACACGATATTTTTAAAATTTCACCTTTATTAAAAGGAAAAAAATCAATTTACAGGCATTAAAGTAGACTTGTACTTCATTCAAAACCAGGTTAAAACAGTACTAACAGTCTAATTTAGTGATTTTAGAAGATTTGGTCTCCAATACTCTGAAACCTTGTTCTATGCGATAGTTATCTAAAACAGATATTAGCAGAAACAGATGTTGTTGGGGTTTTTTTTCCCTCTGCATGGAAGGTGTAGGATTTCTCTGGAATAAAAGATATAGAAACTGAGAGGAAACATATTTTCTTGGTGCACATGTTCTCTAAACTTGGCCTACTAAACTGCAATATTGTGATTGCCAGACATGCCTCCTTTGAAATAGTAGATACGGAATAAAATACCCATGGTGGGAAAACACTCAAAGGTGACATCAAATACAGCCTGATTTATGTACCTTTGAAATTCCATGTAAAATTGAATTATGCAGGCAATTCTATTGCTTTGCTGTATAAATAGGTTATATTTTAATGACATCCATTTAGAAATGTGTAAATAAGTACTTAACCAAAATGTACAACCCTGGGTAAACAAAAAATAAAAATGAAAAAATAAGAGAATAAAGATCAAGAAATGGTTTAAATGGGCAAATAATGCTTCACAAATGTTTACATTTCTATTCAAGACCAATCAGAAAAAGAAAAAAGGGCCTGGTGACATAAAGCTTGCAAAGATGGAGAAAAGGAATGCAGTAACATGTCTGTATTTCTTTAAAATTAAGTACTTTATAGCTGCATGGCATTATCTTTGGGTCTATTTAAATTTATTAGACAGCTGTAAGCGGAGAGAAGTCCAAAACAGTTGGACACAGATCATATATTACATTATGACCAAAATGTTTAAATTATGAGCAGAAACGAGCTCATTCCACTTAGAAACACACAAATAAGGTATCTGGTGAAACTAACGCAAAATGTGAAGAGCCAGTGACTTGTAACACAGAGATGCCAAAAAGAAATGGTAGCATGAGTGGCTACCTTTAAAAGTTAGCTGTCAATGGAATGTGGCAGCAGAGAAGGCCAACAACATGTCATAAAGCAGAGAGATGGAACTGCAACTTCATGTAGACCTAGGTCGCATCCGGAATGCTCCACAGCTCCTGGTATCTCACTACTGGAAATACATTAGCAAACTGGATGCAGTTCAGGGAAGGATCACAAAAATAATATAGTTTAAAATAGCTAGATAAAATATTACTTCGTTAAAACACAGACAATTGAGGCAGACATGGTAACCGAAAAATGTTTAAGGATGTTTTTTTCAATTATGTGTGGCTATGAACAACAACAGAAAAGAAAAATTTAGGTTGTTTTTAGAAAAATTATTTCAAGAGTAAGATGTAATTGGTGTATGGAAACCATATGGGGAGAGTCTAATATACTTAAACCAACAAGCAATTACTAAACGTAGCAAACAAATCCATCATTACAAAAGGATTAAGTGGACACAACAAAACTTTTTTTGTACTTCTGACTTTATGACACTTCTACTTGTCTCTGGACAGGATATTTTAGCATTACTCGGGAAAGTAAGATGTCTCAGTTGTCATTGTAGTTCCTTTTGTTTTACCCTAGGGCTAGCTACTCAAAACTGTTATTAGCTATTCAGAAAGAGAGATCAGCTCTTCTTTTCTAAGCTTTTACATTAATGCTTGTCTAGACAAAGCCCATGTTATGAGCATAGAGTAGGGACTGTCAGAACAAAGTCAGTCTTCATGAGAACTGAGCTTGGCTGATGTCCATAGTAAACATGCAGCAAACATATGAGGATTACCTAAAAGTAAACACATAAGGATGATCAGAAGAAGGAAATGTTCTTTCAAAGTTTACATGACAAAAGCTCTGTATCTTTAAGTCCATCATTTATAGTGCATACTATAGGCCTTTTCCTTCTGGGAACTCTACAGATCCTGGGGGATCAAAATCAGGCATAATTTTCCTTCAGGCAGGTGACTGACTGCTGGCACTGTGGTCCGTGACAAACCTTCTTTGTGCTGGTCTTGTAAACAAGGTTCTCCAGTTGGTGTCTTACTTGGAAACTGATAAAATGTGTTGTCGAGAAGTGTGGTATGGGGCAAAATATATGTTATTCATACTGTGATATGCAGTGTCACTCTTGGACTAATATGCATCTTTCCTAATTTACTTATTGCTTTCCTCCTGCTTTGTGAGTATTTCCGGGCTTAGAGATTAATTATGATGTGGCTTGAGATGTGGCTTACAAAGGCACCTGATTAGTTATCCCAAAAAAGTAATACAAAATTTTAATGAGTATTTACCTCCATCTGCTACAGTTCCTGTGTAAACATGAGCTATTATTAATATGAACTGACCACATTTAGATTATGAGAGTGATGTTTAAGGAAGTTTATCAGAGTTGTTTGCTAGATATTTGAAGGTAGAGAGGCTTAATGTAAAAGTATTTAAATTTAGGCCAACTGAAGTTTTCTGATTTGCTGTTGAAATGTATTGTTACGTGTGCATTTGTGCAACTTTTTGTGAGGAGTTCCTCATGGAACATAGAATATTTAACCTTTTCGTTCCTCCTCACTGTCTCTTTTTTTCTTCATGTATTTGGTTTCACACGATACCTGAACTGCATAGCAGTTGTCTGTTACAGTGCTCCTCAGACTATTGATCTGATCATCCAAGTCTGGGACATTACATAGTTTTCTGCAGCTCCCTATGGCCCACGGCCTCGGTTTGTAGAATGTGTCACAGCAAGGTGGTTATAACATGCTATAGTGAGTTTGAGTGTGGTTGCAGGCAGAACAGGATGTGGGACCTGGGAAACCATCCTGGATCCTTTATTTTCAACAGGGCAATAAGGTGTGATGTTTGCTTGGAAGGGGAGGCTAGACTCCCCTTCGGGCCTCTTTTTAATCCTGTTAAATGGCTCGATTGAGAGGAATGGGGAAGACATGGTTTAACTGTTCTTCACTCTGCTTATTTGCAAGCCTCAGTGTGTCATCTCTGCCATATTCAGGCTCGTGTGCAGGCACAACTGGACTGAATGGTCTGGTTCAAGGTGCTTCTGAATTTGAAAGGACAGAGTTAGAACACCTTTTTTCCCCCTGTGTTTTCTTTATGCAGCTGTTCCTAGAACAAAAATTAATATTCTTTCAAAGGTAATCCTGACACTGTAACTAGTTTGAAATCTATAAAACTGAAAGTAAACTATATACAACCTCTTTTTACACATCAGCCTTGGTCTGCTTATATTTTGTCATGTACAAGTACCTGAAAATATCTATTAATATTTTACGGAAGAGAATGTTCCTATTTTAAAAAAACAAAATGATCAGTTTAAAACATTAGATTATTTTAGCTTGAATTTATCCCTTGTTTCAACAGAATGAAGAGAAACTATGAATTTCTACTCCCACAGAAAGAGACAGAAGAAATCTACATTTTTTATAACCCTGAGATTTGCTTAAGAAAATACAGGAAGGATCTGTGACTGTAAATCAAAAAGAATAGGACTCACATATGAATGGACTTTGATTTAGAAATGGGTTGCAAGGTCAAGTGGGATAAGATTGTACTACTGCATTTTATATTTTGTTGGATATTGAGGAGTTATGAAACAATATTTATATAAAGTATTGTTGGTATGTCTCAGTAGTGCAGTATATTTCCTCTTAAATTCCCAAGTCAAAACTTTTTTCTAATCTCATACAGGAAAAAAGCTATGAAAGAAACAAAAAGTAACATTTAATATTTATAACTCTGCAATGTAATTAGCTGGTTTGCCTTCTTCAATTTTTCATTTATAATTGTCATAATTTTCTGATTTTAAGCTATCTGTGGAAATTCTCTGGCACTAACTGTAATGCCACGGCCAGATACAACAGGTGAGAGTAGTCCAAAGAGGAGATGTCACTTCTCAAAGCAATATAATCATTCAACTGAAATGTTCTTTCAAGATTCCACATTTCAATGAATTGCTAATAAACATTTAGTGACAGTATTCAAAACGCATAAGTAAAACATAGTAAAGGCACAACTTTAACTACTTTCAGAGATAAAACTGAGAGATGACAGGCTGTTGCTAGAAGACACTGCAAATGAAGCCTCAGTGCTCAGAGCCATTTCTGTGCTAATATGGCTCTTGGTGCAGAAGCCATGATTTGCTCTCAGCAATAGTCACTAATCTGTGACCTTTCATCAAAGTTATACTAAAAAAGTCTGCTCTTTTTGAACTGATGTTTTTGGAATGTCCTTTGCTTCTTTTGATATGGAGAAATCATATTTTTCATTAATTTATAAGACAGTTAGTCTGACAGCTTTAAATAATTTTCTGTAGACTGAAACTGTCCAAGTTGTATCAACTTTTTTGTGAAACATCTGAGAGCAATTTATTGGAAAAAAAAATCCAAACCCAACCCAAACCAAAAAACTCTACTAAAATAGATTCTCATCTCTGAAGTCAGTTGGCGTATTTGCTTTTATACCAAATAGAAATGGCTTCTCTTAGAAAACTTTGAGAACTTGCAATTTGTTGGCCTGAGACAAGGGCTGTGTACATGCTCCTTGATCTTCTCAGATACCCCATTACTGTCTCCTTCCCCAGTTCTTGATCGTGTGATAGTCACCATCTGTCTTCTTACCTGATTTGCATGGAAGTGCAAACCCTCTCTGATTTTCTCATCGTGGGACAAGGCTCTTCTTTGCCCTCCTTGTGGCCTCAAGATCCAGTCCACAGAAGCAATAAAGGGTAATGAATAACAGCTATGAGGTAAGCACCAAAGTCTCAGTTAGCCCATATATTATGTGCTGGAAGTTATCATTTCAGTTGAAGGTCCTGTTTGTATTGTTGAGAAACTTCCTAATGACTGCCAGAATACTGACTCATCCTCTGACTCTGTAATGCAATATATCTACTCATTCTTTCCGTGTCCTTTAGAGATAATAAGTTATAAAGCATTCCAAGGTTGGAATGGCTGTTCTTTGTGCTGCGTGTTTTCATTGAAAGGTAGACAGGGCCTGTTGGAGACCAGGCCATATGTGCCACAACCAAGTGGAAATGCTCCCTCACTCCCTAGATCCAGGGGCCAGGCTGTCGGGCCTCCAGTGCAAGTTCCTCGCAGGCCATATGGATGCAATGGCAAGAAATGGCTTCAGTTGTTTTGAGAACCACAAACCAGCCTTGTGGCTTCCCAGGGGCCCTGAGATTCCCAGTGTTGGTAAAACAGTTCCTCTGGCTATAACAACGATGCTAGGAAACTTCACAAGAAAGAACCTGAGGTCTACTGTGGCTGCAGATTTTGCTACTAGACACAGCTGGCTCTGTGATGCACATGCTCATTTGAACAAAATCTGGTTTGGTTTGTAGCTGATCTGTGTATTTGAGGAAGATTCTTCTGCAGCAGATGGTAATAATTTTTTACCAAACACAGCAAAGAGTTAGACGTTTACTGAAAGACACATGGTCACAGGGTAACCCATGTGCATCTGTTGTGGTTTAACCCTAGCCAGCAACTAAGCACCACACAGCCACTCGCTCATTCCCTCCAGGTTGAATGGGTTAGAAAATCAGAAAATTAAAAGTGAGAAAACGCGTGGGTTGATATAAAGACAGTTTAACTGGTAAAGCAAAACCTGCACACACAAGCAAAGCAAAACAAGGAATTCATTCGTTACTTCCCACCAGTGAGCAGGTGTTCAGCCATCTCCAGGAAAGCAGGGCTTCATCACACCTAACTGTGACTTGGGAAGATAAAATACTATAACTCCAAACATCCTCCCTTTCCTTCTTTTTCCCCATCTGATGTGTGATGTCATATGGTATGGAATATCCATTTAGTCAGTTAGCATCAGCTGTCCCAGATGTGTCCTCTCTCAACTTCTTGTGCACTCCCAGCATATTCACTGGTGGGGTGGTATGAGGAGCAGAAAAGGCCTTGACTCAGCGTAAGCACTGCTCAGCAGTAACTAAAACATCCCTGTGTTATCAGCACTGTTTCCAGCACAAATCCAAAACATAGCCCTGTACTAGTTACAATGAAGAAAATTAACTCTGTCCCAGCCAAAACCAGCACAGCATATCTTGCTTGCATAGCACTGCCAAAAACTTCTACTGGCTTGGTTTTCTTCCATAACAAACATGACTTTGGGTCCAGATTGAAACAAAGAAAGGTGCTTGCACAGATTTCTCCCAGCACATCCTAGTAAACTTGACATTGCACAAGTTTAAAAGTCTGGATGCTCATGTGTTAGCAGCAAATGCTCTAAAATCTTTCCTCAGATCTGCTCACTAACTAGTGTCAGTCAAAATTGCTGGTTTTGCATTTGAAGACGTCACTGAGTTCAAGAAAATGTAGAAAGCATCATGAATCTCTTTCTGGAATTTCAAACCTTATACTGTCATTGTAGGATTGTAGGATTTTTGAAACCTTTCCAAATTTTGATGTGAAGTGCAAAGTTGATATCAGCCATGCACTAGGTAACAATGCTATATGCATTCTGCATACCACATATATAATAAAAATATAATGCATTTTGCATACCACAAACCCAGCCTTAGAATTTAAGCCATAGCCAAGCAGAAATGGCAAGAAAAAAAATAGCATGGGCTGTAAGGAGCTAACATATTTTAAAAAATTAAACTCTGATGTAAATAAATGGTATATCTTACATCAGAGAAAAAATAGTGCTAAATAAAATCTGTGTTGTATTCTGTAACAACCCTGAGAGCAAATAATAAGAATAAACAGACTTAATGACTTTAAATGTTCTCCTTCCACTTCTCTAATTTATTTTTCACATTACAAAAAAATGAAAAAATTTAAGAAATGGAGAAGAGCTCTGTCAGATGAAGAAAATGAGAAACATCACTTCAGCAGATGTGTTCACATTTTCAATTGAAACTTTTCTTCCCTTATACCTAGAAATGAATGGAATGTTTCTTTGCAGAAAGACCTATACAGTATTTAGGTCAGGTTAAATGATAACAATTGTGCTCCATATGCCTTGTACTTCTTTTGCAGAAAAAATGTTAATACCATTTGTCAGCAATATGATGATGGATGCGGCTGAATCTTAAAATATAAAAATCAGAAGTTGGAGAGGAAAAGCATTGTATAAAAATGATGACCATGTAAATACTTACATGCTAGCAGCATAGCTGTTTGTACTGAATTTGGCAGCTGCTTATTAAAGAAATGGACAGAAACATCATCCTTTGTGCTTTGGGGTCCACATGGTGTCTGAATTCAGAGTGTGACGGAAGAAAAGTGTTCCAGAGAGGAGCCAGTTTTGGAGATGAAAAAAATATATGCTGGGAAGATCCACATAAGAACAGCATCAGCAGGGCTAGAGACAGGGATTAACAGACACCAGTGGAGTTATCAGAGTCTTCTCCACAGATTTCTGCTTTGGACATTCCCCTGTTCTGCTGAATGTGTACATGCTTTGGTCTGTTTCTGCCTTTTCCTTTACAAAACAAAAGATGTGTGCGAGCTTACAAAAGAAAATGCAACATGAAGATGGATCCACTAAGCAATGCAACTGTGGACTTCCGTACATAAATGCTCTTGCAGGATTTTAATATAAAATTAACATGTCTGTATTCTCATAAATATTTGCTACTTTGAGATAAACTGATTAAGCTAAGCCACAAGTGTGTGCAGGGGAATGATCAAACACTGCAGAAAGATATCCTAAAAAAAAAAAAAAAATCATTAAAAACAAAAGTTGATGTAGTGCATGATCAAAGTACCATGTTTGTGAGCAAAAAATCTCCACAAGTGTGAAATTGTACTTGTAAGGGGTGGGGGAAATAGGTTCCTTAGCCTTTAACATAAGGTATCATGCTTCAATGAGTCTGGTTCATCTGCCTTGGGGTGGGAATTCCTCACATGGAGATGAAGAACCAAGAACACCAGACCAGATGGAAATCTGGGACAGGGAGCAAAGGTAACCAAGCCAATCCCAAATGCCTCGGAGGGACAATTGGTTGCTCAAACAGTGTGGATTTAAGACTGAATACTGCATGAATAGGAAAAAATAATAATCATTCAGACATGTTTTACCTTACTTTTTAATAAAAACAAAGTTCTACTTTATTTGAAAGGATTTTCTGTATTTGAAGAAATAAGTAAATAAAACTCAGGCAAAATATTAAAATCTGTTGGGGGAAACAAACTTTAACAATTCCACATGTTTTTTAAAATATTGCTAAAAGATGCTGAATCTGCTCAAATAGAGTATAGCATTTTCATGTGCATTGTGCATTACTCAACACTTCAGTTAATTCAGGGCATTCTGGTGTTGTAAATCCCTCTTGCTTTGTTTTGTTTGGTTTAAAACTGATAACTTGTGTCGAGTGAGCAGATATCTTGGGAAAAATTCACAGCATCAATTTTTATATCTGTTGAAAGTTGACTTACAGTTATAAAAATGAGAGATATTTTGCATATTAGAAAACAAAGCAATTTTTGATGCCTAACTTTAGAAAATGACGTTTGGATGTTTTAGCTCTTATTTCATTAGACAGTAAGTTAAAGGAGTAAAAAGCCCACATTAAAATACAGGATTCCATATACAGCATATAGCCCTTTAAGTCTTCATTCTTACAAGTATTTCTCTCACATCCGGTTGATCTTTCTAGTAGATTTCAGTACTTAGCATGTTCACAGCTCACCATTTTGTGATAACGCAGCCATGACTGAAAAGAGTTGACTCTTTTTTATTGTAAACAAACAACAAAAATGTAAAAGGTATATATATGAATATATAAATTGATAAATTTAACCAGGACACATTTTTTCCTATCTAGGTCTATCACTTCTCTCAATCAAATGTGTTTCTTTATTGAATTCTACATAGTCTTATTCACAAGTCCAGAGAGAAATGTACTCAGAAGAAAATCATTTCAGCATAGGAACAACTAATTTGGAGCTACCTGGGGAAAACAAAGAAAGAAAAATAAATATATTTCACATATTTGCAAAGATCTTAGCACAGCAGTACATGAGTTTTGGCTGGAGCCTTTGGCACTGCATAGTGCAAAAGCTAAAAAATGATGACAGATGAAGACAGTTGTATGGTGAAAAGCCTAATTAAAGAGACATATCTTGCAGTGTCCTTGTGTCTCATATGGCAGCTAACTAAACCAATTTGGACTCAGCCTGTTCTGTGGTTAATTGACATCTTGAACTCATGACCTTTCAGTGCATGCTCTGTCCTAATTAAAAAAAAGGTTTTCAAATCGTCTCTACCACTGAATCCGAAGACTGTATTTGCCACATAGTCAGCAAAACTGCTTCCCTCAGCCATCCCCAGTCTTACTCCTCAAAACAGAGTTTTCATATAGTTTTTAAAGTCTTCAAAGCAAATTTCCAGAGAGCAGAGTATTGACAAAGCACCTTAGTTTTAGAGATGGCAGTAAGTATGATATTAGACTGTAACAGGTTAAACATGCCTTCAGGAACAAAAATGAAACCTGAGAAAATAGTAAGATTGGTCACCATTTTAAGATGCACTTTTTAATGAGACATGTGGGTCATGTAAAGTTTGGTTGGTTTTTTTTTTTCCTGACTTCACAATCTTTGTATACGTGGGTAGTCACTAAAACCAATAGTAGGATAGGTGAAGAATTTCTAGTGATACAGTGCTAATTGTGATTTTGAGTGGGGAACATCTGGATTTCCTATGTTGGTGGATCAGTGTGTGGAAGGAGAATTGTCTGTTTATTTTCAGAAGTTTATTCACCTTCTGCTCTGGCCATGGTTCTAGGAGGAGTTAATATGACTATATAAGCATAAAAGCTCAGTCCAACAGTTCTTATCCTGGTGGCCTTTGCAGTATAGCCAAAAGTAACTACATATGGTCAATAAGTACAATAGATCTGCAAGCAGTGAAAGTCGAGGTAGGATCTCTCAGGCATGTTATTTCTTCTGCGATGTTATAAAATTGGGTTTACACCTACTTACGTTCCCTGTGCCAGTGCACCCCACTGAATACAGGGGTTGTCCTTAGATTCCAATTGTCAAAAGAACAAAAAACCAGTAACTTTAAAAGCATAGCTATTTTGGATGTTCAAATGATGACCAAGTTTCCTAATATTCTTAAGTGATTCTGCACATTGACAGAGAGATTTATTCAGCTCAATTGTAAGTTGGTGAGACTGGCAATATATCTGTGGAGGAAGTTCTGTGCTGAAAAGCGCTAGAAGTGGCATTTATCTGCATCTGAAAATCAGAGATATGGGGCAAACGAAGGCAATGAGAAATACATTTCCTAACACCACACAGGCAGGCCATCAACATGCAGAAAGACAGAAAGAATACACAGCTGGAAAGAGGAAGGCTTTCAGTCCTACTGCACACCTAGGCCCTGTTCAAAATCTCCTCTGCAACCCTTTGGAAAATTTCCCGCTGACTTTTGGATGTTCTTTTCAATGATATTTTTTTAAACAATTGGGATTTGTTGCTATTGCAGTAAGAGAAATCTTAAACCAGGCTACAGAGTCTCTATATGCCTTCAAGCGAGAGCTTAAATCGTCTGGGTGGTGCATGTGGTTTATTCCTTGGGACACTGAGGAGCTGTAGACCATTCTCTAGCTGCCAGGCCAATGTTTATGTTGTACTTCTGCACTGACCATTCTCCCTTTAGACTCCACAGTATAACAGCGGCAATATTAATGTCTGAGTTGTGGTTTCCCCCATTGGAAAAAAGGCAAATACTTCTAACTGCTGTCTAGAAAAAAAGGGTAAAAGTGTGATGTTCACTCAATGGCTGAAGTGTGAGCTCAACTTGGGACAGCTTCTCTCTGACAGTGGGCATAGGCCACACAACACAGGTGGCTTCAGAAGGCACCTTCTTACTCGGTGAACTTTGAAACCCTGTGCCAATGGGCTTAAAAATACACGTTTTTAAGTGATATAAAATGAGAACTGGAATACAATATTTGCATGGAAATAGCTCTAAAGACACTAAAAGATCTAATTGCCAATAATTCCCAAGATCTGGAAATTAAACCAGGTTTTCTGTGATGAAAAAGCATACTAAGCAATTTGGCTTCTACTGGCTTCAGAAAGCCCTTGAACTCTAAACCCCATGGGTATAAATAGTTTTGATTCCATTGAACCTATGCTGCCTAACTATGCTGTGCATTAGGAGTTCCTAAGAAAATAGAGGACATTTATAGACAGTTTACTAGAATTTTTTTTTCTTGGAATTATCCATTACAATTTTGTCCTTGCTACAACTATCTAATGGTGTATTGAAAGATAAGTCTTTATTAAATATTATTTGTCTTTTTTCCACTAGAGCCTTTAGCTATCTTCATTCCATCTTTAAATTCTACAGATTTTGCTTCAAAGAAAGTGTCTTGTATGTAGTTAGTTGAATGATAAGGCAGGAGGCAGTAAATGTACAAGTAAAAAAAAAATCTTGGAAGTAGAAAAAATTATTGCTAACTGGAGATCTGCTGGAGAGCTCTAATATGACCAGGAAAAGCACTGCTGGAAAAAATCCAGGGAAGGAGAAATAGGGACTGGTGCCAGGTACTGTAAGTGCAAAGGCTGGGGATAGATGTGCAGCCAGCGAAGTGTCAGTGCCATTGGTGTGGAAAGCAGCCACTTAAAGCTGTGATGTGGCAGGGGATCAGAGACTACTGCTGCTGCAGCTCTGTGTGGGGAAGGAGCAACATCGCATAACAGCTGGGCTCTGTCACACAGGCTTGAAAGCTTGCCCAGATTGTCAATCAACTTTTTAAATAAAGGATTCTGCTGATGGATGACTGTACTCTACTCTCTTCAAAATCTGAAGACATTTTTGAGACATAACACTGCTGCCTTTTTTTCCCTTCCTGAAATGGAAAGTAGGAATGAAATTTGCATTTTGTTTTTCACAAAAGCTATTAATTTTCTTTTGATTGGATAATCAAAGAAGAGACATTGTTTACACCTGTTTTACAAAGTGCATAGTTTTGTGTGGATTAGTGGAACCTAGATGATGAAAACATCCATTTGCATTGGCTTCCAAATGGCAGGATGGATGTTTGTCCAGATTTGTTTATGGTAATCATTTCCACTGACCTGTGGGTTTGTATGCTTGAGCTTTTCTTTTAAAAGCCAAAGGCAAAAACTGACCTTGTTGTCTTGGATAGCTGACTGAAACCATGAATTTTGTTTTCATAGTCAAACATCTTCAATAATGCCTCTCTTATTGTCATTTGGGACTGATATTTTTTTTCTTCTTTCATTGAATGCCATTGAGAGGGCCAGCAGGGGTGGGGAGATGACTATATCCAGCATTTTACTGCTTTTTTTATTAAATTGTTCAAGACCGATTCAGATTATTAAGGTTTTAAGGGCCTGAATCTACAAGATTATCTTTGCTTATTTTCCACTGAGGTCTATGGGAGCTTACAGAACCTGACAGGTTTCAGTTTCCAACCTGAGCTACTCATCAGTATATGATGATAAAAGAAGTATGCCAAATATATTTGTTATTAATATTGTATACAAATTAACATGGCAGTGTTTTTTTGATAAGAGTGACCACAAAACCTGTATAAATTCCGAGGGATATTGGGAAGCAGTATGAATTTTATGCATCTCTGGAAATAAGTGAGAAAACTAATGAGATGCTTTAATCGCTTGTGTAAAAAGTCTATTAAGACTGACAAGATTTAGAAAAGACCTACAGGGTTTTGAAAGCCTGACCGAAAAAGTGACTGACTGGAAAAATTCAACATATTTATTTTATCCAGGGCAAAGTTGAAAAGTTCAGCAGGAGTCTCTTGCAAATAATGATACATGACTCATAAATCTAAGAGAAAAAGGAAACCCAAGCTGTCCTGCATCTATTGTGGAGGCAAATGCTAGTAAATGCTTTGACAGATTCTTAACATTTAATATAGAGTTAAATGGACCCTTACATACAGAAAAAAATGTTTCACCATTATTAAAATTTAGCACTCATTGCTTCACAGAATCACAGAATGGTTGGGGTTGGAAGGGACCTCTGGAGATCATCCAGTCCAACCCACCTGCTAAGGCAGGTTCACCCAGAGCAGATCAGACACAAATGCGTCCAGGAGAGTTTTGATCGTCTCCAGAGATGGAGACTCCACAACCTCCCTGGGCAGCCTGTTCCAGTGCTCTGTCAACCTCAAAGTAAAGAAGTTTCTCCTCATGTTTAGATGGAACCTCCTACCAAGAGGTAGCCTCTAACCAGACTCTGCACCATTGATCGCAACCCTCTGAGCTCTGCCACCCAGCCAGTTCATGATCCATCTCACCGTGCATTCATCCAACCCACACTTCCTGAGCTTACTTAGGAGGATGCTGTGAGAGACAGTGTCAAAAGCCTTGCTGAAGTCAACTAGTGTTGGTTAAAAGCTGAAACTAGGTATTATTTAGACGTGACAGATGGTAACAGTATTTTCAAAGTCAGGGAAAGCAATAATGGAGAATATATATTTATTTATAAATGTATATTTTATGTAAATAAGTATACATCAATATATTGATATATATTTGTATAGCTAAACTTATAGGTATATATTTAGCTTTTTATTGATAATGCTGTAAGCTTGTGGTGATTAGGTGGCATTGTCTCTAGAAAAATTATAGAACTACATTGTCCTCAAGATTGTTCTTAGCACTCAACGTAAGTAGCAGAGGTACACATATAGGTGAAATACTGTTAAGCTTAAGACAAATACCAAGCAACAGTTAATGAGAAAAAACCTTTGGTATAACATAGAACTGCAAATGCTGTTTACTAAGAAAGACAGTAGAAAAGTTACTGCTATTAAAGTCCCTTATGTTATATGTACTTTCCATTATAAGATCAAAATTGTCTGCAGAACAATGTTTTGATCACTGTATACAGTTGTTCCTGCTTAATTACTGACTACCGTCCTACTTTACTCCGTATTTAGCAAGTTTCACTTCAATGACAATGGGTTTGCCCACTGTATATGGCAAAAGCCCATTATATTTCAGTTCAATATAACTCTAAGGAGATCTTACAGGAGGAAAATACTGATTTCTGAAAGTTTTTCCTACGTTTTCAGTGCCAGATTATTGTAAGGAGGCTCCATACACATTTTGTATTTTGACATTTAAGTTCAGAGCTGGTTACATACTTGAACACCAAGAGCCAATAAAAACAACTAAATCTGGGATACATTAAGACTTTAAAGGCACAGGAACTGGAAAAGCTGCAGTCATTGTACATGACCATGATTTACTGTAACTTCACGTTTGGTTGTAAAATATTATGCTTATCATGCAGGGTATTATGTTATTCACTATAATCCTGATAATTTATCAAATGAATTGAGAAGTTATTAATTATCTTTTCTTGAGAGAAAGTTTTTTTAATTTTTTTTTCATTACGGCTGAACCATTTGAGTTCATATTTTAATACTGATGTAGCTTCTGTCAGATGACACATTGCTTTACACTTTAGAAGACTTTTTTTTCTGTTCTATTTTCTGTATAATTTCGGAAAGATTTTCTTAATTCCTTTAATATCTATCATTGACAGATGAGTGTTTACCAAAGAGGAGTTTTCATTAAGGTCTTGTTTCTTTTGCTACAATAAGTGAAAAAAATGTTAAATACATTTGTGTAACATGACTGTATCAAATGAACATGGGATACAGGTTTAATAGTTTTCTTGAAATATCTCTTTTACTTAGAATATATAGGTATGAATGTGTATCGTATGCCTGTGACTGATATTCAAATAATGCCAATTTCTAAGTGGAATTATTTTTTTCCTTTCTGCATTATTAATTTGATTACAATATCTATTAACACCTTAATCCTGAATGTGAAAAAATACACAATGTTCTCAACTTCTATTGTGGATTGTATTTCATGTTTCCTTGTAAGATAAAATTGACAATAAATGAAATAGTACTTCATTTACACTGGACAATTTTAAGATTCATCTGCACAGGTTGCTCGGCCATCTTATCTAGGCCGTGCTTTTGCCAAGAAAGGTTGGACCAGACGATCCTTGAGGTCCCTTCCAACCTGGTATTCTATGATTCTGTGATATATAAATAAATACCAATACTAAAAGATCCACATTTTTACATAGAACAAAAATACACTTTACTTCAGATACTATAAAATATCTATACATCCTCTACTGTATGTAGCTATGTTGGGCTGTATTTAACCAGTTTTATTTTTATGAGATTTAGGAAATAATGAGAAATTAACCTGTGCCTTATTTATTGCAAAATTGAGGAAAAAATGATCTGGGAATTTACATATGATGCACCTAAGAAAACATAGCTCTCTTTGTTGTTTTGGGTTTCTTTAACACTGAAAACGTGGATTTCCATAGCAACTTCCACCATAAACTCAGTCACCAACATTCTTCCAACAAATTCTTTCTGATAACCTCCTACGCGAGTGGTGAAAACTGTTGAACATCTTCAAGACATAGTTTTTGGCACCTTCTAATTTTCATGATCATCTTTCCATTTAAAAACATGTTAAGCTCTATTTCTGTTAATTCAACAAAATTTAGTGATATGATTTCTTTTCCGTATCCAATTTTTCCTCAAGTTGTTTAATTGCTTATTTAAATTTTATTGGATCTATGGTTCTATATTTAGTTTTAACTGTGTTACTTCCTGTTGAGCATCTAGCAGGAAACCCTATTGATTGTTTAATGAAAGATATTATGTATGCCTACAACTTTGCCTTTGGTGGTCTGCCAGTGGCCATCCTAGTGACCACACTCCTTTAAGAGCACATTCCGGATTGTGTTAATAGTGCTGCCAAGTAGTTCAGCCTGGGTAGCATTAAAAAACCAAAACAAGACAAAACAAACAAAACAAAACAAAAAAACCCAAACCAAACACAAACACAAAAAACCCCCAAATCAAACAAAACAAACAACCCCCCCCACCACCCCAAACGCAAAACTCTAGTTCAGTCTTGTCCATAATGGAAATTCTGTCAAGGCAGCATTGACAACACAACCCAAAATCTATAGAAAACGGCTGTTACCTTGGCAGCAAACTGTGTTTGACCGCTGCAGCTGAGAGCCATGTCATGAAGAGACCGGCAAATGCCAAAGCAGCTTTACAGAGATTAACTCATATCTGGAATTAAAACAAACAAACAAACAAAACATCTGGTCACAAAAAAAGCTGTAGTGTAACAGCAACTGCCATCACTGTTTTTGTTGAAAGCCTGCCAAAATTCATCATACCAAGCTTTTTGGTCAATTCCATGTGGAAGGTTTTCCTGTCCTGTTGGTGGTGGTGTAAGAATCTGGATAAACTCTGGGATGATATCTTAAAGCCTTGTCAATTTCTTTTTTTTTTTTTTTTTCCATGAAAAACAATGTTCTTGAAGGCTTGGCTATGCTGGGCTGGATATGCAGTACATATGGGACAATTAGCTCCACAAAGACTTTTCAAACCTTTATTTTCTACATTATTCAAAGCCTTTAATTACTGTTACAAAGATAATTAAAATGTGGTAAGGAGCTGGGAATTAAGACAGTGACATGAAGGACTCAATCAGGGAACGTTGCATACCCTCATGTTATTTATAAAGGGTAGATTACAGCTATAGTATTTGCTGTAACAAGGAACATATACTGTCAGAGACTACCAGCCAAAAACAAATCAAGATTGTATGGGAAACTATAGCTGTGTCTATGCACTGCTAAGATACTAAGAAAATTGGAGAACTTCCTCAACATTTGGATTGATAAATCTGAACTGCATACACCACTGGGCATCTTTTGTCACTTTAGCATCCAGAATGAAATGGAATGGGAGGTCTCTGCTAGAGCTCATGCTAGAAAGAGACTGTGACACCACAAAACTGGAGATTTGCATCCATGTGAAAAGTGGGAAGCAATAGATTAATGATGACCAAAATATTCACTCAAAGAAGAAAATCTGGTTACAACACTGGTCCTCTGTGTCTTTCTTCAGTGATTTTCCTTGACAGAATCCTTACTTGTAAAAAGAAAGACATTGTCCATGTCTTTCCAACACATAATCCTCCCAGCAAAATAAAAACCCCTATGAAATCAACACTCTCTTAAACACTGAATCTCTTCCGGTGTTCATCACTTGAGAGCACTGGAAACAGTTTTCTTTGAACTGATGCTTTGTGTGTACGTCAGTGAAAAATAAATTTAATATCAGACAAATCTTCAAAAGTAAAAGAATTATTTTTTTTAAAATTAGAACCTGACTTTTTTTAGAAATGAAAATTTAAATCCTTCAGCTTTCTGAAACTTACCACTGTATTTTTGGAAATGTATTTCTAAACATTTGCCAGTGTGTATATGGTCATGTCACTACCCCTCCTAGATTCAACATCTGTTTATATCACAGAGTGCATATTGTAGCCTTGTTATACTGGATGCAATGTACATTTGAATGAGTTAACTTATTTCAGCTATTCTCATGCCAGTTTTTCTTCATGTAAGTACCCTGAAGAACTTTAAAGAATACACGGGTTTAGTCGTTTTAAGTAGTATAGTTCCAGATGGTTTATCTGTAAAAAAAAAAAAAAAAAAAGACATGCTAGTTTCATATTTTCTCAAAGTTGTTTGAATTAAATGTCATCTATTGTGATTTACATTTAATATCAGGAATACACAAAAAGGTTACATATTTTTTTTGCTTCTGAATACCATGCCAGAATATTTTTCTACAGTGAGGTCAAGATCCAGAAAGGTATTTAGGGATATAATTCCTACCTCACAACCACAGGATTTTGCCTATCAAGCAATTGAAAAATTCTGGCTCTTGTTCACTCTTAATTACATAGGACTCCAACACCTGTTTGGCATTTCAGCTTTTCCTAAAGAGATCACAAAATGCACACTCACATGTAACATGAACCTCGCTCACTGTTAGGTCTCTTTCTAGTCTTTCATTTTCACATATACCTCCTCCCAGATGAATACTTCAGTCTTGGTTTGTTTCCCCAATTAGATAAGTGCTTCTTTTCTCAGTAACTTCTACTTTGGGTCCCAGTCTTGGCTCTTACAGAGAAAGAAAGGTAAGAAGGTATATTACAAGACATAACTGTATTTTCTGTGTTAAGACTAATTTGTCACCTTTACATACATATTTCACTACAAAAAAAATTAAGTTAAAAGTAACAATAATCAATTGACGTTACTGGAATTGTGCAAGAAAAATAAAGACCTTTCAACAGTATTTCACTTCTCTAAAAATACTTTTAAAAGACAAGGAGATTTCTATTGTCCATTGTTTATTGTGTCGAAAATCACAGACATTCTGGCATATCTATCTGGGTAACTGGATAGCTTCCTGTACAACAACTCTGGACATACCACCAACGTTTAAAGAAATCTTTAGAAATACATATATGCTTAGAGAAGTGCTTTTTAGGAATATTTTGAAATACAAAGTTGCAGAATTACCATGTGCAGCAACTGCAATAGGCTTTTCTAAGGACAACTCTTACTCAAAACTATTCACTCAAGCCCAATTGAATTTTGCACCATGTGATTTGGACCAAAAGAATCCTTCATTCTATTTTTTAAAGGAAAACACAAAAAACACATAGTTTTGCATGACTAAAGTCTACTGTATAATGCACCATGTAATAAATTACACATCAAATGGAAAAGCCATTTTATAAAGATCAGTGGAATATCTGTTGAAACACCATTGTTTCCATAACATTTTTGGTTACACTTTTATCTGAGTGTATATGGAATTTCATCCCTCAATCCAATTAGCCCCACATGCCTGTGTTGCTTCGTACTTCATTGCTAACTGTTGTACAGTTCATCTGAAGGATCAAGTTATCTGAGAGTGCAAGCTCACGATTTTATGTCAAAGGTCAATACATTTAAAGCAATATAGAGTATCTGTGATGCGAATTGAGTGTGCGGTTATTGCATTGAAACAAGAGGAATGTTGCATTCAAAAACATAGCTATCCACATGTGAGCAATGTCCAGAGAGCAAAGAACAAAAAAAGTTTTGTGTGACCGTCTCCTCTGTATCTGCCCATGCACAAGAGATTTGGCTGTCCCAGCTGTTGGCATTAGTGTTAGCTACTTTAGCCTTAATTATATTCTGAAATCCAGCTGTACCTAGGAAAAAATCCAGCAACTACAGTTGTATACAGAGACATAGAGTTCATCCTGAACTATGAAAACTCATTATGGAGGAGTAGGCTAATGGATCCAACTCACATAACTCTGTCTTGTAACTATTCTCAAATACCAGGCATGTGGCAGAGGGGAAGTTGCAGGGCAAAGCTCTTTCGTGAGTTGTGGCTTGTTATGCTTCTGATCATTTATTCTGTAATGCTGTGCGATATTCTATACTTGTTGTAAACCCAAACCTTGCATGAATGTCAATACAGTTTCCTCAGGAAATGTAGCAGGGCAGGAGGTCAGAGAAATACCTGTGGATCCCCATTTTATTGTTCCAAACATCTCTAGATAGCAGAGCACAAATAATAAAATAACAGCAGTTCAGGCTCTAAAGGCCTGTAGAAGTTTAAAGCACAGTTTGTATTTTGCTTAGTATCAACATTTTTTGTCCAAACAGCCTACTCACTTGATAAAATCAAAAATTATTTTCTGAAAAGATACAAATACCATCTTGGTCTCAGAGAAATGAATGCAGGCTCTTGGGTGTAATGACTATACTTTGACTCAAAATGTTCACTGGATGAAAGTAGGAAAATGCTAGGGAAGGTCCAGGAAATTTATTTATATTGTCCTCTGGCTACAGGAGTTTTCCTCTGGATATACCTGTAGGGGAAAAGAAATTAACTCTGAAATAATATAGCTTGAACAAACGAGCTCCACAGGAGAATCAGATAAAAGCTGGTTTCCCTATGCATCCACACTGGATCTGGGTCTTCAAATATTTTGCAGTTTCACCATCTAGTACAACATTATTTGTTCATAATGCTTTCCTGAGTTCTGTTGTGGTTGCAGTAAAACCACAGTCATGGAAACACCAAAAATGCTTTTTCTTATTGTCTCTTCCATGGAGATCCAGTAGAAAGACAGACATACAAACATGCTTCAAACTGCTTTTGAAATGGTAGTTTGGAAAGTATTGTACCTATTCCTTTCTGAACATTCATTAGTCATCTTTCCAAAGAATCAAAAGTCTCTGAAGCAATGGATCTCACTACATAGAAATTTTAAAATATGGTCTTGTGATTCAGAACACAGTAAAGACAATTCCTGTTAATGAGCAGAAATGTTTTATGTCATTGTAGCACCACAGTTGTGTAATACTTAGTAAATACTTGAGAACACCATACACATTAATTTCTAGTTATCGCTCATCCAAACCTAGGATTAGTGTGATCCAAACCAGATGAATGAGGAAAACAGCTACTGTTTTAAATAGTTCACTTGTACATTTTCCAGGCAGAAGACAAAGTAGCTGTAAATCACAGTTGGTCAGTTTAACGTGTCTTTCAGAGTCCCATCAGAATAAAACCAAACTCTGGAATCATTAGAATGTAATATTTTCCATGGACGTGGTGTTAACTCAGCCACAGGGACTGAGCAGCACACACTATATGCTGCTTTAAGCATCATTGCAGATGATTCTCATGTTTATTACAATGTGAAATATACGATTACTTTAAAAGGTTATGATTGCTTCATATTGAAAAGGACTTTATAAAATAGACTACTCCACATAATTGAGCACTGCATTATAATGTGTGCTACACGGCTGTTCTGGAAAGAAGGTGGTTTTATTTATGCAGCTGATAACAGAAAATGAATGAAAATAATTCTCTTCTCACTGGTGTTAATTTAAAGTTATCATAGTTATTCCACTTTAACATGAGATGAAGACCTTCACATAAAAGCCATTTGGCATTCTTACACTATTTAATTGCCTAGTGATTTCATAAGCCCATGATTATATTGTACTATCTGCTGTGTTGTGTGGGGGGATCTCTCCTAAATTCAATTAAGTTTCAGGGATGGTAAGTAACAGATTTCTCCTTGCCTGTCCAAACAAACAGACCCAAGAGGCTGCTCTAATTGCTATAATGTCTATGGCAGACTGAGGGATCTCCTTACTGGCAAACATGAAAGGTTGTGTTTCCATAGAGACTGACAACATTTGTATTTGGTAACTGATTTTCAGTGACCACAGTGGTCCTTCCTTGGCCATGGAATCACCTTACCTGAAGTTGCGTGTGACATAATGTTTCATCCAATCCCATGCTCTTCACTACAGAAACCTTTTCATCATTCAGGTGATTTTGATTACTAATCATATAATTTCTTAACTTTGTTTTGGAAACTGAAATAAACTCACTGAGCAGCTTTTCCGGAACTCAGATGTATCTCTTTCTGAATCTTCTCCTGTTTGACATGCTTGAAGACGTGCTATCAAGAAAATCCCTGAGCTGCTGTTTACTGAAGCTGTAGTTCAGTCTATAATAACTGTTGGATTGTCTAGGCCTCCAACCTTGGTACTCCAAGGAAATAAGAAATATGTCTTCATTGTGATTTTAAGACTATTTTGAAAATACAAACAAGGGAAAATTCAAGTTTAAGTATCTGGCCTTCTGCTGGATAGTATTAAGAATGAATCCTGCCAGATTCCATTTTCTGTGTCACCACGGCTGTGCTGAGAGTCTCTCTGGAAGTCAGTGGACTTATTCAACTACCTCTCAGTTTCCTCAAATGTGAGGTAATTCCAGTGAAACCTCCTAGGAGTTAACTTCACCCTCAACAGTGCAACAAGCATTTAAATCATCTGCAATAAAGTGTATGCTGTTGCTCTGGATTGACATTGGCTTAATTAAACATGCTAAGTAGTTAGTAAAGTTGTGCTTTTCTCACTCATTGCAGCACACCTTTGTTCATGTGGGCTAAGTAAATATATTTTGAGAGAAGATTCTCTTAATGGCCAAGAGCAGCATATTTACTTGCTTCATATCAGAATTCAGTTATGTCATTAGTTTTTTTAGCAAACAGGATGTTGAATCTCAATTTTCTCTTGATTTGTGGTTTTATTATGCTGGAATGTATTTAAAATACCCACTTTGATACAATATTGAGAAGGTGTTCGCGGGCAGAATGTTTCCATGAGTATTGTCTTAGGAGTGACGACTTTGTCTCACTCGTGATCTTCCATTTTATTGGAAGTTAAAATTTAGATCAAAATGCCTTAGTTCAGCCTCTGAAAAAGATTAAACAGTGGTATGTGGTGCCATTTGATCATTTCTGTGGTACCCCAGAACTCAAGAAAAACTTCTTCCCACAGGTGACATTCAGAGTTTATGTGCAGCTTTCTGACATTTTCTAGTGGCCAAACTAGATGAAGAGACTGAGGCTGTTGGTGCCTGTGAGTGAATACCCCTGTCCCAGCTACAGATGCTCTAAAGAAGTGCTTCATTAACTAGAATCCTGCTATGGGCTGAAAAGGGACACAGTTACACACGTGTATTTAGAGTAGTTTCGGATCTCATTAAATTCTTGACTTGGAAGAGGACTTTTGCTAATGAATTCTGTAATCAGTTTTGGCTCTTAAAGTAATTCTGTTAATGATTTGCAAATGTATTTTCTTGTATATTGAAGAATGCTTCCTTGTTTTTGAAAATGAATGTTTGATGTTTTTATGGTTCTGTCCACTTATATTTGCCTTTAGATCAAAAAGAGCAATTTACTATTAACAATATTCAACTTCATGGATTCTCTTTAACGTCCACCAGTGAACCTCTTCTAATTTTTTTTACATCTTTCAGAGAAGAGGAATCAAATCTAAGTCAGAATGCCCAAAGAAAGGATAACATCAATTTATGTAAAGGTATTCTATTTTCAGCATTATCTTCCACCACATCCTTAAAGTATACGAATATTTTGATTGGCTTTGGAGGGGTTTAGACCAGATCTTTAGTGATTTTCTAGGAGTACAAAAATTCTGTTTTCCACAATTGGTTCACTTTTTTTTTTCAATATTTCATAGAACTTACTGATGTATGTATAGGAAATAGCACATAAATCCCCAAACCACTGGGAAAGGCAGAGAAATATAGTGGAAGAGCTGCCTGGTCTTCCTATTAACAAACAATTGTGCAAGTTAATTAATAAGAAGGTAGAAGCTGCTTATTTTCCATCTGCTTTTTCCCAAAGTCTATGACCTGACTGCATGCTATATGGCTATGGCAAATGGCAAACCTACTTTCTTTTCTTTCCTCCTTTGCTCAGCCATGCTGTTCATTTCCTTCAAAACACTTTTTATCCAGAAGTAGCTTAGGCATTGTCATTGACATTAGCTGATGAAAAGCCAAATATGAGAAGAAACAATTTCTTGGTCTCGACTATGTCATAGTAACTCTCATAGTTGTTCTAAGATGTGGTTTTTCCTCATAAACCTGCATATTGTAAAGAAAGCTCAGAGAACACATAGCCAAGAAAATAATCCAATGTAAATACATGGACTCTATCAACCAAATTTGCTTTTATAGTCACACTAGGAATAGTAATGTAAAAAACATTGCTGGAAAGCACAATTCTCTTGGAGATACCCTATCAAGTCCTGTAGCTACCACTGAAGGTTTTGTTTCAGGATGCATTTATGTCAGGAAACTGACATAATCAGCAGATTTTCCCAGACTTTCTAAGATATAATGTTCTTTGGTTTTTGTTTTTTGTTTTTTTTTTCTCCAGAGCAAACCAGAAAAAGGTGTCTAACTGCACTGTCATAATTCCTAAATGATATTTAGGAACACATATTTTGTTCATAGAGTTTTGTGCTAATACTCTGGGGAAAATTGTAGGTCCAGTAAAATCAATAGGAGTTTGCCACTAGCTTTTATCGAGCCAAGATTCCACCCCCTGCATCAGACTATTTCCTGCCAGGAAGGCCCCTAAAAATTTCTCGAATATTGTAAATGACCTAAAAGGTGAAGACTGCGATGTTTTCACATGGAAAAAGTACTGTCAAGGGGTTCTAACTTATATGAAAGTTAGTTCCTTAATAAACAGCAGAAAAAGTTAATAAAAATTCTAGTTCAGATCCTTGGCTGTGATAATTCTGTGCTGGTGTGTACATCTAATCTCATGAAAACCCACTTGCATCAGCTGATACTAGAGTCAAAATATATTTCGACAGTATTATTTTATTTAGAATCACTTACTTTTTGAAAGTAGATGACTGAGTGGTAAGATATGAATATGAGTATTCATTTTATTTTTGGAAACTTCAGAACAAAATTCTGTAAATGTGTAAGTGAAGAAATTGATTCACAGGTAAGACTGATCTTGTCACTGTCAGCTTTGCAAAACCCATATCAAAATGAAGATGAGTTTTATTGTGTAAAAAATCCAAGAGTGTTTTCTTAGTAATATATAAATAGATGTTTTAAAATTATTTTATTTCTATACATAGTTTTATTTATTTTTTATTCTCAGCAGTAGAACAGTCTAATAATGCACTGAATACTCTGTGATATGGTTACATTTCAGCACATTCTCAAATACAATTATACTTATTCATAAAGTGGAACGAGAAGATGTCTACTTTCTTTGGGTAAGCAAACTGAAGATATTAAACATATGAACCATATGTACAGAAGGACAAACTTGTGTACTTTGCATGATCTAAATAATTCATAAAAGGTGTCAGTTGTTACTTTATGTATAATATCTAAAAATCTTGCATGAAGACTAACCCTTGGGCAAATATGTATTTTTGTTTCTTATGTTAGGAAAAGTTGACTTTATATACACAAAGAAGAGTGTGTTGTTTGTCTGCTACTTAATGGAACTTTCTGCAGGATACAAAGTATAACATTTAGAATAAATTGCATAACTAAACTATAAAGAATATATTGTATTAAGCTGGTTTATAAGCTTATTTTTTTTAGATTGCATAGTCTTATCATCACATTTATACACAAAGGGTTTTTTCTGCCATAGAAGAAAATTAACTCCTATATTACGCGAGAATAGATTAATCTATGGGATTCCACATTTATAAATAAATGAAAACCACAAGTTAATAAAAATAAATCCTATAGCATTGAAAACAGTTGTTAAACTGATGTGAATGGGTGTTAAATAAAACCTAAGGCAAAGCCAGACCCAGAATTGTTTCTTATGTCCTCAAGAATGCAAAATCTATGCAACTGCAAACAAGAAGATTAATTCTAGTACTCGAATTTTAAAGAAAAAATAAATAAATCTGGCTCATTTAAACAAAATTACAATCAGGTTTCTGATGGTCTTAGTATCATATTTCTTTTCTAGAAGTTGAATTTTTAATGTGAAGCAGCAGTAAACTTTAAGAAAAATATTGGATATATTTCATGCTCTGTATTGGGATAAATGATGCTCTTCCTTTGCAATAAAGAAGAGTCAGAACTATTTGTAGTTTTTAACAATTTTATATGCAGCTTTTTGGTATTCCAAAAGTGGGTCACTGCGAATAATCTTTTATTATGTTCATTCTGTCTCACATGAACATAAACTTTAGGTACTTCCTGTTGCAGTGTGCACATGTAGCTTATTATTTAAGCATTCACAACCTTCTCAAGAGACATAGCATTTACTGGCAACATTTTCATTACCCATTAGTATAGGCATTAAGTGTGGGTTTGTAACTGGAAATAGCTAGTGCTCAGGACTGATGTCCACAATATACATGTTTCAGGGGGTTTTACTTTAGACTAGTTCCAGTTCAGTCTAGTGGACAACATGTCCATCAGTGGTGGGAGCTCATTTCATACTCTCTCAGAGTACATTTCTCAGTTTATTTTCAGTTAAAAGGAATCCAGTTTGCATGCTCTGAGACCACTCAGTGCATTAAGTGATGATTTGCAGGAGATTTCCTTCAAAGGTGTAGCCCTGATCACTAACTGTAATTTAATTTACTGACATGCTAATGTAGACATAGCACGGTAAACCAAAGGTAAATTAATAGTGCAAAACATAAATGTGCTTATAGCTACAGGAGCTACACAGAAAGGTTTTTGCAGAAAACTTTTTCTCTGTATTACAGAAATGGCTGCAGATGTACTTTATTACCTAGTTATTAAGTAATTAATTTTGTCTAAAACTTCAAAGGAGAAACATCTCAGAAACACGATTTTACCAGCATGTTTGAGTGTCTGAGCTGCTATTTTTCTTGCACTTTGCATAATAAATATCCTGTGTAGGAATAGGATAAGATTAAGAAAGTAATTTCATAATATTATGAAGTGAAGCAAAAAAATATTACTGTTAGTATAAATGCCATACAAATAGCTAATGTAAATAATGATTATGTAGTAAGATTTCATGGCACAACCTGTATTCCACGTGAATAATTCTTAAAGGATATGTGTTACTGAGCACAGAAAGATCAAGGTTGCCACTCTAGCCTTACTTGTTGAGTTCACAGGTGGTGTTATACTATGGACAAAGAATGGCTAAAATTCAAGTTAGAATTACACAATCAACATTATAATCTTTTTTTAAAGGCATTTTTTTTTTTTGACCATTTATTGTAAGTGACCAAAAATGAAAAATAGTTTATTGAAGTAACAGCTGTCTGAGGTTTCATTTGAAATATGAAATTTCTACATGTACACAGGCTATGGTTGTTATTGTAAAAATTCCTTTGTGATTAAAAGTAATCTTTTCCACTGAGGGGTTTTATGTGTAGGAGTCAGTAATTTATGCCGTGTAAGTAAAAGTGAGCCTTTGAGGTTTTCTTTTGTTGTAAGAATTTACAAAGATAGCCACAACAGACTAAAAATTTTGCAAGCCTGAAAGTATCTGTTTCAAGGACAGAAACGAAATTTGTTTCATGACTTTTCTGTAATTGATAGGAATATCTTGATCACAGAAAATTTCCCAAGTAAGTCTTAGTGGATTTGGCTGCTTTTTTGCACAGAAATATATCTAATAATGCATTTTTATCATAGTAGTTTTAGGCCTTGATGGGTGAGACTTCAGTATAGAGGCAAAGTGTATTTATCACAGTGAGAACAACATAGCTAGTACATCTCCTGGAATATGTTTATGAAGCAGATGAGATAGAACGAATCCCTGATGTTAACTATACATGTATTAAAGCCAAATCCTAATCCTTCTTGTGAGGATTGGTGAAAGTAACTAGCATTCCTATCTTACCGTGGATTTCAGTTTGCCTGATCGGTATCCAGACTTGGGGAAAAATGTGTTATAGAATATTTCTGTATGTTTGTTCATGGGTCGTGTGAATAAATGGTTATAACTAAATATTTGTCTCTGCAAACTAATAACACTGGCTTTTCCCTCTGATATACACAGACAAAATATCAGTTAGATGAGAGGTGTGTTATGCAAAACAGGACAGTATTTCTATCACACCTGTGAAACTATTAGACCGCTGGTATTTCCTGCATAATATCTGACATTACTTTGGTAATTCTTGAGTTATTGGTGTATATATAGCTGTAGATATAATTCTAAAATAATTTATAGGGTAATTTTTAAATTTATAAACTGCATGAATTTTACTCTTTGGATTGCTATTAAAAGAGCTCCATGATGGATTTCTTTCTAAAAGTGTGCTAGATGCCTAATATTTTGTGGTTTAATATGTTAATATAACATAATTTATTTTGTCATTCTCTAAGAGACTGAAATACATAGGGTAGAATACTGCATAGAGTAGTTTTAAATAAAAGCTCGAGTGATGTGTTTGTTCTCCCATACTAACAGAGGTCTAATATTACATGAGCTGCAAAATGAGAATGAAAGTGAAACTTTTTAGCATCCAAAGAACTGATGTTTTAGGGTTGTGGTGGTGCAGCCCGCCAGGACATACTGAGATCTCAGGTGAGCCCCCATTATGCTGTTATCTTTGTCCCAAGTGCAGAGGCTTGGGCGTCAGGAATCCCCTGGTCACAACTGGAGCAACTGCTGCCTGAATTGTATACCAGGATGACTCAGCATGAGTTGTGGCCAAAATGGAAAATTTTGACCAAAACCAATCATCTTGAGATTCTACAAATAGTGATTGTAAAGTGAGACCTTTTGATCTCTGGGACCACAGCAGGCTCTGTGACCCAGGACCTCCCCCTGAGCTGGGACGCCTCTCAGGGTAGATTTTACGAGGATTGAAAGATCATCTGTTGATGATTTTGTGAGGACTCAAAGGTCTGATTTTGTGAGGGTCGCTGACTGTCCATTGATTAGTGCTGGCACATAAAAGGGAGTAATGCACGAGACTCACAACATGGAAAATTTTAATCATAGGTTAATGTTTATGTGAGTGTGTGCCATTTGATTCAGAGTTGTTTGTCTGTCTGTTGATGTGATTTGATATAACACTCATCTGTGTCTCCAACTCTGCTGTAAGTTTTGGGTGACCCTTGCCATTCTCAAATCTTTAACTAAGTAAGTCACTATTCTTAATATAGCAGATTCCACTGAATTGCTTTGTCAAATTGCCTGATGATTAAGAGCTGTTAAGGGTTAAACAGCCTAATCCTGTGATCTACCTCAAAAATATTAATAAATTCTAAATTGCTGCTAAACCAAAGCCATGTAAAATATCATATTCATGACAGAAACCTGCTCACAAACCTGAGAATTTCTGAAGTCAGCTCCTTTTTAAAAGAGACACTGAAAACTGTTTGCTAGAAGAAACATTTCCATAAAACTCAACACAGTCTTGTCCTCACACTGTCTTTCGAGAAGTGCTCTCCACAGAGCACTTGAACACTCCTCTGACTGTTTTTGTGCTAGAAAGTACTGCCTGTTTTTTCCCTCAGGAACACAGTTCGACTTGTATCTATACGACTAAACTCTCTCCTTTCCCAATACCAGATGGACTTGACCATATTGCTCATTTTGAGAAACTGCTGGCTCATCCTGTCCTCCAAAGTGTGCTCAGGTATCATCTGACACACATTAAAACTGTGCCAGAGAAATTGCTAGAAATGAAACAGTATGGATGTTTCCATGTCAGTGTGTGAATCTGCGCCATAACTTTGTCGAAGTTACTGATAAAGGTGCAGCCTTTGTGCCCTGACCCCTCAGATATACCTAAAGATATTGCTCTTCTTAGAATCACTAAGGAGGAAAGAATGATCTATTTACTTGTTTATTTATTTAATTATTTATCATAAAGGAAATTATCTTTCAGACGATTTCTTGTTATCACTAATCTGTCTTTTTCTGTCGAAAAGGTCAGTCTTCAGTTCAGCCATTTTTAAATGTACAGGAGGAACATCTCTATTATCATAACACTTCCTCTGGTTTGCATGGGTGCTAATCCTGACCCTTTGTAAAGCCCCATTCTCCACTTTCTCATAATGAGGTTTTCCTTCTGGTCCTCCCTCAGTGTTAGTTAGTCATTTTACAAACTGACACATATGCCAAAGTAAGCCAGTATGGCTTCAGCTCCCAGCAACTGGGCTCAGAGGACAGAAAGTGGCATGGCAACTCTTAGGGGTCACAACTCAGCATGAGCCACTTGTTTGGTAATTTTTTGATTGTATTTGGAGGTTTCTTAAAAAGTCTTTAGTAGCTTTTCCATTCTGTTAAACCAAAGAAGCACAGATGTCACAGAGACAATACTTACCAACTGTTTATAGTTTTGCTGTACAGCACTTTTTGCTTTACTGAATTTATTTATATGGAACAACAGCTTGGTTTTGGAAATACTGGTTGCTGACTCTTATATATGACTGTCTAAAGAAGAAAAATGAATGATGAACTTTTAATGATGGTATTTTACACAAAACCACAACTCCCTCAAAATAGAGTCTTGTGTTTTACCTCACATTATTTCCCACTGAGAACAATTCACACCTTAATTTCCAGCCACATTCCACCAGATTTTCCCCCAGATGAACAGTTATTTCCACTGTTGAGATGTTAACCATGTTAATTCGCTTAAGTGGTATTTGCAAATTGTCCCTTTGTACATAATTTACCAATTAAGAGAGAATTCTAGCTAGTAAGAGTTCATTCAAGGGGTTTGTTCATTCTTTCATTCAAGCCTTTTTGTTAGTAATATGACACCTCACAGACACATTTAAATAAAAGCAGGTCATGCTAAATACTTCTCCTTAAGCTTCCTCAGAAAAAAATTTAGTGGAGAATCAGAGCTCTTTATAATCACAGCAACATCTACAATTAACCATGTCTGAGTTCTCATCTGAGGTCACCATATGTGTCTCCCTACATAAGGTCTTAGTTTGCCTGTGACACATATTGCATCCACTTCTTTCACACCATTCCTCTAACATCATTACCTCACTTCACTCATATGCACCCCAGACACCTGTGATTTTCTAGTATGTTCTCCATAAGGATCCCTATCACACTCACCTCTCAACATCCATGCTGAATTTGCTCCAAAAGCACGTTGTTGTTGGAAAAGAAAATAAGAGCCATCACCAGGAACAGAAGTAATAGGCACATTTGTAGTGTCTCTGATAGGTCCTTACTTAATCACCAGAAACTGTAAGACTGCACAGGTCACCAGCCAGTGAGAATTATTACTCAAGAGTGGAATGCTCTAATCCTCGGCTGTAGACATGGATTCCTGTACCACTGATCGTTATCCCTCACACCCCTCACCTGGGCTTGGCAGGAGGCTTGGCATACACTGCATACGGGTGACACTGCAATATATCCCCTTTTTCAAGATCATCCTAGTGCTAATCCTAATCCTACACTCTCCACAACAAGGAACGACCACCACTGACACCAGCTATCTCCCTAACAAAACCAATACAGCATGAAACTGGTGCAGCTGCACAGCAGTTAGGGACCATTGCCACTTGCCTTGAAGGTCAGCCAGCTGAAGAAATACTTTCAGTCAACTTATTGTTTGATTCCTAGAGAAGGTGGAAATGAATTCCCTTCAGTGAGGACAAATAATGGTTCGAACATACCCTGTCACTTCCAAGCACAGAATGGTACACTGTGCTATTTCAAGTCTTAATCTAATTCAGAGGATTAACTCAAATATGTCCAGCCGACCTTTCTCTCCAATGTTTTCTTACAGGAAGGATGGGTCCTGTGGCAATCATTAGAGTTATGTTTGGAGTACATAGTGGTAATATAAAAGCCTGAAGAAGGCAGTTAATTCTATTCTGCTCACAAGAGTTTGGAACAGAGCTAAAATCTCTTGTCAACACTTTTTTTTTTTTTTTTTTTTACTTTGTGTATAGTTCTTCTTGTCATAATAAGTCCTATGTTGGGGGCTTGCAAATCTAAAAGTGGAGTTTAGTTTTGTCCTTGAGACTGAGCAGCCTTCAGAGAGAAGACTGAAGAGAAGTCTGGAGTCAATTGTGGTCAACAGCTTATGTTCTCTTCACTGGATGGGTGGTTCCCTTGGCTAGAACTATTATTAAGGGTAAGGTTATTTGGGGGAATGTAATGACTGAAGAACCCATTTCAACATCTGGTGCCTTGTCCTCAGAATAAAGAAAAAAAGAGTTGTTTTAGGTGAATATTTTTTTCTTTGCTGTAGTTACATATGGTTTAATTTAGAGCTAGGCATAAAAGTTGCATGGAGCCCAGGTGAATTCCGTGTCTCAGGACACAAGGAGTTAAGGAGAAGACTGAAATCATGGAAGCCCATGTGTTATTTCCTCTCTTTCCTGTAGAGGTTAGTTCCCTAAATTATTAAAAGGTACTTGTTTGGCACCAGTTAATTTATATTTATATAATGCAAATAAATATGTGTTTTGTCAAACAGTTGGTTTTCATTGTACACTGCACATATGCTAATTCACTTCTGTGATCCTTTTGGCAAGTTAGCTAACCATGTCTCTCTGGACAGAGGTCAACTCAAGTGATATGTATCTCTACAAATTGATATTTATCTGTATAATTTGTTAGAGATAATTAATATGGGTCAGCTTGTGCTGGGTTCGTCTCTCTGTTCTACACAACCCTCAGATTAATTCTAAAAGCTTCAACTGAAGGGTTTCAAGCATGAAAACCAAAGCAAAGCTTGGATCCAAAAGTGTAGCTGTGATAACAGTGATCAGAATAATAAAGGTAATAAAACACATGGTGAGGACTTGTTTTGGTTAGAGAATAGCAGCAGTTTATCTACAGCACTGCAAATGCAGACTTCTAAAATGTCAGGAGCAAAATGTACTCTTTTGAAATAATACTGATGAAATAATTGAAATAATACTGATTGAAATAATACACAGAATGTAAAAAGGAAGTTTATTTTGCCACTATATTTCTTTGATCTTGCTAGTGCTTTCATAACTCCATTTCTTCTTTTGTTTCTTTCAGTCATGAGGTCATAAACCCAGATTTATGATGACATTAGTCTTTTGCCACAGAATGATCGGTATGTCCTGGACTAAGCCTTGTGGGCTACAAATGATCAACTAAGAAAAAAATTGTCTGAAAGAGATTTCATCTTTTTTAAAATAAAAATATTTTTAGTAATAAGTAAACAGGAAAAATTAAAATTAAACTGGCTAAATATTAATTGTGGGATGTTTTAAAATGCTATTTATCTAGGAACCCCTCTGCTCTCATCAGACCCCACCTGTATTACTTCATGCAGCTCTGAGGCCTCCAATGAGAGAAGGACAGGGACCTGTTGGAGCAAGTGCAAGGGAGAGCCATGAAGATGATCAGAGGGCTGGACCATGTCTCCTTTGAAGACAGGCTGAGAGATTTGAGGTTGTTTAGCATAGAGGAGGCTCCAGGGAGGTCTTATGGTGGCCTTCTGGTACCAAGAAAGCTGGAGAGGGACTGTTTACAAGGGAAGTGGTTTGAAACAAAAAGAGGGTATATTTAGACTGCACATAAGGAAGAAGTTTTTTACAATGAGGGTGATGAGGTACTGGAACAAGTTGCCTAGAGAAGCTGTGAATGCCCCATCCCTGGCAGTGTTCAAGGCCAGGTTGGATGAGGAGCAACCTGGTCTAGTGGAAGGTGTCCCTGCACATGGCAGGGGGGTGGAACTAGAGGGTCTTTAAGGTCCCTTCCAACCCAAAGCATTCTATGATTCTGTCATAGGAATGTTATAAAAGTTTTGTTTGGCTAAGGACTTTTCATCAGGATTATTAATTTTCCATATGTTACTTCTGAAAGACTGAATTATATGTTATTAAGAATATGGAAAATGCACAACCGTGCTGAGAAGTTTATACACAAGACAGCAGTGAAGCCTCACTCATGTTAGCTATACTGAAATTCACATACTTTCATGTTCAGTGGTCATTTTGTTTGCACATCCCTAAGTGTTAGATATGCTGACAGCGGTCCTGAGTAGAAAAAAACATTTTTTGAATTATTATGGAATGCTTGAAAATTTGAGTTACTATGAACATTATGTAACGACATCTTCAAATTTGCAGTCTGTGAAACGGAAAAGTTCCAAAAAGCTTTCTAGGTAAATTAGGATAGAAAAACAAGTCTCTCATTATGGCATAGGAATTATGCTGAATTTTAGTATAGGAAATCCTGCCTGCTTTGGTTGAAGATGACAATGTATACGCAGAAGATTTATTAATAAGTCTGTCTGAATAAGCACCCATAAATTGATGCACTAACAGCAAATTCTTAACTACCATGTCTTTCTAGTCTCAGCACAGGTATTTGAGTCAGCCAACTTGGTATGCTCCTTGAATGGTGCTATACACAAAGAAACAAATATATTTTCTGAAATATTGTGCTACTTGTTATGAAATAATCCAAGAGTCAGCCTCCATCTGAAAAAAAAAAAAAAGAGAAAAGTAATTATTTCAGATCAAAATAATTGTGTATTCCTCATCCTTATAATAAGCAACAGTGACAGTAATGTTTTATATTGTTATTAAAACCTATTACTTCATTGATGGAAAGGGTCATTGTCAGAGAAATGTAATTCTGTTTAATATTAAAAGTGACAACAACAACAACAACAAAGTGTTCTGCCAGCTTAGCTGGCAGGATGCTGGAGATCCTGAGCTCTTACTGTGTCTGGCTTCATAGTGACATTTTCTTGAAGGTTATATTCTGATTTGCAATACAAGGACTTTCATGTTCAGAGCATTTTTGGCCCCTCTGTTGCAGATTGACTCCAAGCTGGAAAGCCCCCAGGGGTTTAGTCAGCATACCCAAGAGCCTCCCTGAGTATGAATTTTCAGGGCTGCTGAGCCTCCTTTTCTAAGGCTGAGAAGTTATCAGACCAAACAAAGCTGTGAATCTCTGCTGAGAGGCAATGCCTAGGGTACCTCAACATGATGCCCACTAGGCAGTACTGAAGTGGACAAACATACTTTCCAACATCTGCCTGAGGCAGGATGGGAAATGGACTCAGGAGACAAGACATGTTGTGATGCTCTATAACTTTTCTGAAGTGGCTGCTTTTTGCCTGGTCTGCCATGGCACTGTGAATGAAAAGGGTTAGCTGTCACAGAGGAACACTGTGACGGTTGTGAATTCAGGCTTTGCTTTTTAATTGCACAGTTGTATTTTGGTGGGTTTGCCTTACTGGTCATGTGTACTGCCATTGTAGGAAACTTTCACATATAAGAGCTCTTTTTACCTGCATATCCCAACTGCTCCTGTAGCAAACATCTCAGCAGCTCTGTGAGGTGGTGTCTTATTGCAGAAGGCCTCAATTCAGATGGAGACTCAAAGTGGAATTTTTCAGTTTTTTCCTTAATGTGAGAATATCAGGATTCTTTGAAATTTTTATTTGTGAAGTTCATTTTGCTAGGAAACAAAATTTATCTGGAACAAGATAAACTACACAAAAAATTCTGCTGATGGAGACTAACTGAACAAAAATTGTTCTGCTGCCTCCTATGGTGTCTTTAAATGATAAACTGTTTCTTCAGTGTTACTTTTCTGACCAGCAGCTTTCAGTGACTTCTTTATATTTGCCTCACTGATTGCTCTGTCACATCTTCTCCCAGCTATAGATACTGAGTCAGGCCTGTGGATTTATACACTTCCGTTGACCATCTGAGACCCTTGTAGACAAAATCGCCTTACTCGCAGAGATGGAATGTTAGCTTGAGAAGTCCTCTAGAAACTTCCCGCGTCCAACTTTCCAGCACTGACCTTCAGTGTCTTTCAGAGATGAGGAAGACAGTTAATAATGATTCATGCGGTGAACTTAACCTTGCATTTCTATTTACATTTATATTTACACTTAAATTTATAAATGTTTATTTGCGTTTAAAGTGTTATGATTCTTATTTCTGAATGTCTTTTTTTTTTTTTTCTGGGATGACTTCAAAATACGCAGCTTGCACTCTGTCTCAAAACAGCAGTTCTTTTTGAAATTGTTTTGAACTTGTTGTAAACCAGAAATTCAAAATTCAGCTGATGCTAATTATAGTTTTGTCCTTCTCTTAGGTATGCTTTTCTTTTGGCTTAGCTACATCCCTTCCAGTATCGATGAAACCAAAGAGCATTGGAATTTATTGATGTTTCATATTCAAAATAACTGCCTTTCCATTGTGTTGAATTCTTAGCAATTACTTACACGTACAAAAAGACTGAAGATGGCTGTGAGATCAGGGACAAGATTTATAATACTCCAAAAGTCATTTGCCAAAGAGGACACTCTTAAATCTCTGCTCTACTAAAGCAGAATAATGGGCAGAAACTGAGCAAGTCTGTAAGAAATACCTTTTAAGAGAAAATAAATGGATTTCACACCCACTTTGGACTTATTATGCAAAGTGAAAACATTGAATGTAACCACTTGTCTGAGTAATGATAAATCCACCACTAGCAGTCTGCCAGATCAATCTCTGCTCTTGGGCACTTACGTTTCTACAGTTGAACAGGAGTATACATCTGCAGTCTGTCCAAGGGGTTCTCACCTGATGTCTGCTATGAAGGTGGCTTGCAAAGGCAGCTGCTCAGGATTCAGAATTTCCCTTCAGGAGGAAACTCTAAGATAAATCAGAAATTCTGATTTTTTAAAAATTAAGAGCTAAATATTTATTTTACATAGTAGCAAACTTAAATATGACAAAGGTACCATTCCATGAGGGAGGTAAACCAGCATTTTTATCAAGACATTTTTTTCTTTTTCATAAATGAGATGCTTTATTCCTTGCAATATGTTTTCCATAGGCTATCATTTTCCAATAGCAAAATATTAAATCAGCTCTACTCATGAAAAGCTATTTCTGAGAAATGCGAGTTTCATACCATTTTTTGATTAATAGTAACACTTTAAATGACAGCTAAGCTAAAATTAATGAATTGTAATCCCCAAATCACAGTTCAATAACCTGCAGGTGAAGGTGAGTGCTGAATCAAAAAGTGTATAGCTTCCAAAGGATATCAAGGATAAACTTTTTAAAGCACACTTTGATGGGTGAGTGTTGGGGAATGGCTATGGAAAAAGGGGCATGGGTCCAGTGATCTGCTGTATCAGGAAAGCTTGTTCTAGTCAGCATGAGTAGGCCTTGGTAGGCCTCGGTGAGCAAGAGTCAGAAACCGCTGATGGAAAAGTACTGACCAAGGGTAATCTGGGTTATTTACAGGCAAAGAGGAGTTTCAGTAAACGACCTTGAGGGACTAGCTCTGGGAAGAAGAGGAGCTTGCATACCAGAGAAACCGCAAGGGGGGTTGGGCTACTTAGGTATTCTCTCCAATTATTGAATGACTAGTAGGCATAATTATCTAAGGGACTATATAAGTGTGTGCAACTTATTAATAAACTGAAGTATGCTTTATCACTCATACTGAGTCGGCTGCATTTCTTCCTCCGCCTTCTCAGGTCTGAATCCCTGGTGGGGTTCTTCCCCGCATTTGGCGCCCGAACAAGGGACCTGAGTGGCGGATAGGGAAAGGAACGGCGCCGGGAGCAGCGACCGGCGGGCAAGAGCGATCGAACACTGTGCTGCGGTGTATCGTCTCCGACGCCTGAACCGAGTGAAGTTCGCCGTACTGGGCTACAGGAGGGCTGCAAGGAGGTCTTTAAAGCGCAGGAGGAGGTACCGTGCTCGGCTATAAATAACGGTAGCATGGATTTAGAAGTAGCCCTAGATTTATTGCAAAGCTTTTTAGAAAAGCGGGGGGTGGATCATAGTTGCGTTAAACAGCTAGCTGGTCTAGTAGCAACAGGGAAAGCTAAGGGGTGTTTTCAGGATTCGGAGTCGTTATTTGAAGAAGCGGAGTGGAGAAAATTAGGAGATGTGTTGTGGGATATGGTGATAGATGAGGACAAAACAGCGAAGAAGTTAATGAAACCGTGGCATGAGGTTATAAATAATATTAAGAGGCATAAGGTCGAGAAAAATTTGGCGGCGGTTGCGTCTCAGAAGTTAGGTCGGATGGAGCCGTCTGCTCCGCCACTAGATGCTGGAATATCGTCCTTTTCGGAGGGGTCTGCACCACCACCGCAGACGAATGATTTGTTGTTTAGTAATTGTCGGGTTCCTAATCCACCTTGTTGGCAAACAGTTAAGGTTGCAGAAAAAGGGAGGTCAGAGCGACAAGCGGAAACAAGAGAGCAGGGAGATAGCCGTAGTGTGGACGAATCAAGGGAGCCAGAGAAAAAGGTAGAAACGGGTAAATCAAACCGGGGTAGTTGTCCTACGTTGCTTAATTGGAGAAGGATCATGGAAGATGCAGCAGAAGGTGGAGATTTTACTCCTCTAGCATTTCCAGCGATGTTTCAAAGGGATCAGCATGGGGACATGCAAGCAGGGTACAGTCCAATTAGCTGGAAGTTGTTATCTCAGCTCAGGAGTACGGTATCGGAATCTGGTTTGCATGGAGAGCCAACTAAGCAGATGTTGAATTATGTGTTTGGAAGTACGGTATTAGTTCCGGAGGACCTTAAGGTGATCATGAGGATGATTATGACGCAGTCACAGCTGTTGTTGTGGCAGGCGCACTGGCAGCGGTTTTGCGAGGCTTCGGTGCAGCAAAGAAGGGGGCCCAATGACCCGTTGAACGGCGTTACAGTAGAGCAGTTGATGGGTACGGGACCATTTCTGGAAGTACGGGCCCAATTACAGATGGGGCCAGATAGGTGTATTGAGGCAATGCGAACGGCGAGGCTAGCGGTGGAACAGGTTAAGACGGCACAGCCAGTGCCTTCCTATATGTCTATAAAGCAAGGTAGAGAGGAGCCTTTCGCACAATTTATAGATAGAGTTACCGCGGCCATAGAGCAGTCGGATGTGCCTGAGTGGATGAGGGCAGCGTTGTTGAGGCAGTGTGCAGTTCAGAATGCGAATCAAGCGACTCGGTCTATTCTAATAACGTTGCCAGCAGACGCTACGATTGAGTTGATGTTAGATCGAATGAGCAGGGTTCCGGTAGGGCCTCAGGCTATGTTAGTGGAAGCTATGGATAGGTTAGGGAAAGACCTCCTGCAGGCCCAGCAACAAGCTCTAGCAGCCCAGTCGCAGTTTCAAGAACAAGCCTTTGCTGCGTTAGCTCCGCTCCGTGCCGGTGCTGTGGAAGCTGGAAGCCGGCCTCGCACTGCTGAGGGGAGAAGAAGTAATAAGTGCTTCAGATGCGGACGAGAGGGTCATATCCGTCGAGACTGCAGAGTGACTCGAGTGTGGTGCGAGAACTGCAGGTCGACCAACCACAGCTCAGAAGCATGTTACTCGGGAAACGGGAGAATGAGCGCGTCGAGCCACCGCGCCCCGATAAAAATGGCAGCTCCTGCAGTCGCGACATCGGAGCGACAAACAGCGAGTCAGGAGGAACCAGTACCAGCGCCACGCAACCTGCAGGTGTCCTCCAGCCAGCCACGAGAGGGAGCCTCGGATTGGACTTGGCAACTGCAGTAGAAATAACTTTAACGGACTCCAAACCACGACGTGTAGCGACAACAGTAAGAGCGCCCTTAGTGATCAACGGTCAACCGCAGGGTGCATTACTGATAGGGCGATCTTCAAGCAGTATGAGAGGACTGACAATTATTCCTGGACTTATCGATGCAGACTATACGGGTGTCATACAGATCATGATTCAGACATTGTTTCCACCTATCCATATTCCTCGAGGCAGCAGAATTGCGCAATTGATACCGCTAATGCAGTTGACTAGAGACATGAAATCTGCGTCTCGGAAGGAGCGAGGTGATCAGGGTTTTGGATCTACAGGACCTGCAGCATTGCTGACAATGCCCATGCATCGACGACCGAATACAACCGTGCGACTGGAATGTCGGGGCCAATTTTTATTACTGTCTATGTTGTTGGACACTGGGGCAGATTTAACCATCGTGGATGCAAAAGCCTCTCCGGAGTGAGTCGCCCCTTGAGAAGGCCCAGACGGTGTTTACTGATGCAGGCAAGAAATCTAGAAGGGCTGCCATTACTTGGAACGTCAACGGTGAGTGGCACCACCACTTGCTGGAGGCAATTCCAGAGGATTCGCTGCAGACCCTTGAACTTGCTGCCGTGGTATGGGCTATGGGGACTTGGAAGGATGAGGCTGTTAATGTGGTGACTGATTCTCTGTATGTAGCAGGCGTCTTACAGAGAATTGAAGATGCGCAGATTAAAGATGTTAAGCAACCGCGCTTGGGGGACTTATTTAGACAGCTGCGTACCTTGGTGCAAGGGAGGAACAAACCGTATGCAGTTATTCACATCAGGAGTCATATGTGGGATTGTGGACTAGGGGAAGGAAATGCCCGGGCTGATAAGTTGGTAGCCTATTCTGCTCCGGTTAGTGATTTTGTGAAGGCAAGAGAGTCACACGGAATATTTCACCAGAACGCGAAAGGCTTGCATTCCCAGTTTCACATCACGATTGAAGAAGCCAAAGGGATAGTGCGTGCGTGTCCACAGTGTAGTCATCATGGATTGGGACTGGGAGTGGGGGTTAATCCTAGAGGCCTAGGTCCTAACGAGATATGGCAGATGGATGTTACACATGTTCCTGAATTTGGCAGACTCAAATATGTGCATGTAACTATAGATACCTATAGTCACTTTGTGTGGGCTACGCCACAAGCAGGAGAAAAAGCTAATCATGTGATAAGGCATTTAACAGCTTGTTTTGCAGTTATGGGAGTCCCAGGACAGATTAAAACAGACAATGGTCCCGCGTATAGTAGTGAGAAAATGCGCAAGTTCTGTCAGTGTTGGGGGGTGCAACATATTACTGGGATTCCGCATTCGCCTACGGGCCAAGCAGTTGTAGAGCGAATGAATCAGACCCTGAAACAGTATTTGAGCAAATTTAACGACATCAGGGATTGTCAGGAGCGGGTGTTTAAGGCACTGTTTGTGTTAAACTATTTGTGTATATTTGGGTCAGCTGAAGATCCACCAGTGAGGATACATTCGGGCTTTACAAAAAAGACCCCTGTGCAAATGAGGGTGCTGTTTAGAAACCCGGAGACGGGTCAATGGGAGGGTCCGGTCGAAGTTCAGTATATTGGTAGAGGATATATGTGTGTACTTACCCCTACAGGATCAAGATGGGTACCAGCAAAATGGGTTCGTCCAGTGCTGAAAGACTGATATTGATTTTTTGCTTTTAGCTCAAAGACATGGGTGTGAAGAGTTTGATGGTATGTGTTGCTTTAATATCTCTGATCACAGCAAGTCCATTCAGTCACAACTAAAGCAGTTGCGGGATCACGTGGAGAAGTTACAAGTAGAGGACGATCCTTTTAGAGCATGGTGGGCTTCGCTAAGATTTCCAAGCTGGTTACTGAGCTTTTTAAGGCCAATGTTGGTCGGTTTTATCTTTATCGTTATTATATTAAGTATTAGAATCTGTTGTTTATCTTGTATCCGCAATATGTGTGTCAAAGTTATCGAATCTGTTTTTCGCAAAGATGTATTATTAGCCCAAAAAGAAAAAGGGGGAATTGTTGGGGAATGGCTATGGAAAAAGGGGCATGGGTCCAGTGATCTGCTGTATCAGGAAAGCTTGTTCTAGTCAGCATGAGTAGGCCTTGGTAGGCCTCGGTGAGCAAGAGTCAGAAACCGCTGATGGAAAAGTACTGACCAAGGGTAATCTGGGTTATTTACAGGCAAAGAGGAGTTTCAGTAAACGACCTTGAGGGACTAGCTCTGGGAAGAAGAGGAGCTTGCATACCAGAGAAACCGCAAGGGGGGTTGGGCTACTTAGGTATTCTCTCCAATTATTGAATGACTAGTAGGCATAATTATCTAAGGGACTATATAAGTGTGTGCAACTTATTAATAAACTGAAGTATGCTTTATCACTCATACTGAGTCGGCTGCATTTCTTCCTCCGCCTTCTCAGGTCTGAATCCCTGGTGGGGTTCTTCCCCGCAGGTGAGGTGTGTACTCTACCAGTTAATTGTAACAAGGGTTTTTTAACCCAAAATACAAAGCTTAGAAAATATAGAGAATAACAAATAAACCTAATATTACTGCTGTAAAGGAAGCCAATAGCAGGTAAGTATCAACCAAGATGATCTGTCTTTGCTAAAAGCATGTCCACAGTGGTAAGAAAAGTGCAATTTTAAAGAGAAGAATTTGTAAAGATATTAGAAATACGAGAAAATTCCACTCTTGATCCTGAATTTAGGGTAACTTAACCTTAAATTAACCAAACTTAAAGTTTGATTTCCAAAATCTGGAAAGGCATGCAAACATGCACACCAACAATCCAGCCACTCCTGAAATAATTAGTGGATGTGATTGCACAGAGAAATGAGTGTTATGCAAACCATTCAATTAGTTAATAATCCAGGAAATGCTTGTAGAGTACAAGGCTTTTGTGTCTTTTTTGGCAGTTAGAAAGGAAAAGCAGCAATCATTGTTAGACAGATTGCACATTGTCTTATAACTGGAGCAGGCTATTTCAGTGGAAAGCCTTTGATACCCAGCTAATAAATTAAAACAGTCCTCACAGACATTACTTATGTTGCAGGTTTGTGTCATGCTAATATTTAAACTGAATAAGGCAAACCGAAATATGTGCCTAGCCACATGGTTCTGTGACAATGTTAGGTTTATAAATAAAATGAGGAGCAATAGTTGTGCAAAAAGGCAAAGAAACACAGTTTGGTTCTTTACAAAATAACGGTTTTTACAGGAGACATTTGAATTCTATGTAAGCAGCTAAACTGAAACAAGACTGGTTTTTAACATCTGCAAGACAATCTGATTTCATCCAGATGGACTTACTTTTTTAAAAATGTTAGACAAAATAAAATATATACAGTCAATCTCACAGCAGGGAAATATCCTCAGATGATAGATCAAAAAAAAAAAAATGATAAAGAAAGTTCAGCTAATGTGTCAAACTAGCAAATTTCATATGCTACCTTGTTTACTAGAATTGACTTCTGAAACTAAACTTAAATATATATATATATAGTCTATTTTATTTTTTATAGACTCAAGTACTCACATACACTTATGTCTGCTTAGGACTTCAGGAAATTCTCAGCTAACAGTATGTATTTAACAAATGATTTAACTTAAATTAAGCATCAGAAATGCCCAAAGTTCACAAAAACTTATTCCATTGAAATGTTCACTTTAAAGTCAGCAATGCTCAACTAGAGCCTAGGCATTTCCTCTTTCATTAACATTTTCCTTTCTGTAGCATTCAGGGTAGAATTTCTAACTACTGTTCCTTCTATTTTCTTGACCTACTTCTTGTATTTCATTTTCACTTTCTGCTAAATCATTCAGCTTTTTACTACTGCTGTATAAATATGTGTTCAACCTTTTTACTTGCAGTCGGTGGAAATGTATATTGCTGTAATACTATCCTCCCAAACACATCATGTTTTCCCCATATGTGCCCTTGCATCCTGCTAGTTTTAGACCTCTGTAAGGCTGAATTTTTGTTCAAATTTTGGGGTTTGGATCTGGTTTTATTTTTAGGTATAAGAATAATTCAGGCAAGCACTCTAGCTGTTTTTGACACATCTGCTAGTATCTTCTATGGGTCTTTGTGTCTGCCTGAAGAATATCAGAAGTATATTCCCAAAAGATTAGTATGAGGTAGTGGTGTATGAATAATTTAGAGAGGCCTTTTGTGACAACAAGAGATTGTTCTAAATGTCCTCATGACTAATTCTTCACTGCCGGCAGTGCACTGGTGTTTCTCCACATGGGAAGAATTTCTCCCTGAATCCTGTCAGCCACCAGTGCTCAAACTGAGCCTAGAAACTTGGTGGGAAAGATACATGATCTTCTGTGAAATGTAAACTTATTCCAAGTTTCAGATGCCTTCTTTGAACATGTTATTTCTGGAGAAACACAGTGCCCTTTACTTGTAAAACTTTGCAGTTTTGCTTTTAGCAGACAAAAATTGATGAAGAGTTAAGACGCAAAGGCTTAGTTTTCTATTACAGAACTGGGGAAAAAGTTGCAAAAAAACCCAGGAACAAGATCGTTAACACAGTGGGTTAGAAGATACTTGCAACATTTTGCTTATCTCTCGCTTAGGATTTTTCCTAGGAATGGCTTGGACATTATGGAGCAAGGATCACTCTTCTTGAGACATATTTTTCAGCATCAAATGCTCTGAAATGTTGTCTCATGTCTAATAGCTATCTCCTTACTGTTGAACACACACGAAGTTTCAGGGTACCCTAGGAGCTGTGTTTCCCCTTACATTACAATTTGAGGAAATGTAACATGAGGTAACTTTGATTATTGATTCATACATGTGAGAATGCACATAAAACTTCTTTTCAGTTTGAATAGTTGATTTGCTAAGATATGCAAAAAGCTTTTTGGAACATAAACTGCTCATCTGTTTTACATTCTTGCTTAGGAAGTCAATTGAATTAGAGAGTTAGCTGACTCTTCTCTTCCCAAACAATATGATGTCCACTGTGAACACTTTTCCCTTTGGCTTTGTAAGACCTTGAAAAATGTGCAAGAGGAGAGATATTAATTGCACAACTGCATGATTATGCCACAGATTGTGACACGTCTTCGGCTTCCCATAGCAATCCCTTAAAATATACCAATAATACGGATCAGCTGTTTAACACATGAATTACTTTGTCTAAACACACCCTTCCGTCTGCCTTGTTTTTGACTATGCTAATCCTAAAATTACATCCTGTTAGTTCTTGCCAGGGACACGCAGAGTATGCAAAACTTCTGCCTTGGTGTAAGCATGAGAAGCAGATACTTGTAAAACCAAGAAAGATTAAGTAATAGTCATAATCTTATATAACAAGAAGTAGAAAATTTTACATACTTACAACCTCAATGAGTAAAAAATCAAAAATTCTATAAAAAGTAGACAGGAAGGAAAAAGTTATGTACCTTGCTCAGTATGAATCTGTTTTAAAATACTGGGCATAAGAGTTTTCTTTTTCCATGTTCCTGTTTACAGAAAAACCTGCAAAGAGATACTAATTCTTCATTAAAATATGAAAAGTGCTCCCATATATGAGTGTCTCTTGACATGTCCTTTCAAAAGATAGTAAAAATGAGCTTGGGAAAGGGCTGCTGTAGAAAATCTGTTTGTTACTTGTACTTCATGAACACCTGAAAGACTTAACACTGGCTTTGCATAGTTCTTTGCAGAAGAGGAATTTAGGAAGGGGGCAGAGATTATTTCCTAGAAATGAGGGACTGGGGAGTGGGATGGAGAGAGAATGGAGATAGTTCTTTGTTCAAGGTAAGCTGTCTATGTGAGGTAGCCCATGAAGAAATTACAACAGACAAACTTGATACAAAGAACGAGCACACTGTAGCGTAAGATCCTGAAAAAAAAATGGAGATGGTAAGTCATGAGGTGTGATGTGAGTGGCACATTAATGGAAATATTGTCAGTTGGTGATTTAGTAAAGACTCTTATGGAAAATAAGGCTATACAGGGGATATTCAGTGTCTGTACAATAATGAGTCAAAGCTACAGCCCTTGGAAGGCCTGGAAGCTGAAGAAATTTGCCAAGTCCCAAAACATAGCTGTTCATGGCAAGTACCATGAGAAGATGCCCTGGAATCGCTCATATGGATTTGTTGTTTATGGAGGACTGCTGTTATCCTTCCTGCACTCTTGTAAGCAAATATTTGTTAATGAATACTTACATAAAGATAAGAAAGTATTTTGTGTAGTTCTCCACTTGTGTCAGAAATCTGTCTCTCTCTTTTTTTCAAAAGTCCCTAATGGCTGCCTCTGTCGTCAACTTTTCTACTCATCTGACCACTACCACTTTGTGTTTGAAGTGAGGAAAATTATTTATAAAGCTGGGGAACAGGAGCTTGAGGTAAACCCTGCATTTGTGCCTGACAAAGTTCATTCAGTCTGACAGCTCTGACAGCAAAATCTAGTTATTGAGCTAGAGGTACCAACTGTAACTGCTTTATACAACTGAGAGGCAGATTGGGAATGGCAGGTGAAGACTTTGGAGAAAAGAAGAAAAAAGGATGTTTTAGTACAAGAGGAACATGTCTTCTGAGTGATTTCTGGTCTGTAAGTGAAAAGAGAGGAGTGTTCTGAAGATTGAGATGTTAACTAGCTGTGACTAGAAAGTCCTATTAATGTTGACTAGTGGTAAACTTTGAAAGATTATTTGTGGGCAAAAAGATTTGCGGAAGATTATAGACAGTAACTATATTGTGATAGATCTGGTAATAAAGTTCCTTGACTTACAAAGAAGCATCCACAAGTGTTTATTAATTTTGTGTAGCTAGTCCTTCCAAAACTTGGCAAGGCTTATCAAAAAATGAGGATGTTGAAAACATGATTTATTACACTGAACTAAAGATGTTTAGGAATCTCACATACTTTACTCACAAAAGGTTAGAATTAAGTGAAATGCTGAAAGTCATCCCAAGTTTCTATAGCAGTGTCTCCAGACATGTCAGCCTGCATGTGCACCAAAGCCTTATAGATCCTTTAAGACATGATTTCACTTACATTGTGTTCTGTGATGATTATCATGGAGAGAATATTTCTGAATTTTAAAATTCAGCTTTGATAGTTTAAATGAAATAATTTTACAGAATGTGCTTGGCCATACTGTGCCATATAATATCAAGGCCAGGTAATGCTCCATGGCACTGTTTAGTTTACTGTGGAGGCTTGTCTCAGCTCAGGTGAGGAAATTCTCTGGCCCAATTACCTTAAATGTCCCAGAAATACAGAAGAATTTTGAACTAAAAAGATCTGGGTGAGACTTCCAGAATACATGCTCCAGATAGATGTGTTCCACAATGGCAAACTACTTCTGACCCCAAATCCTGCGTAGTTTCATAGGGAGTGATATGTCTGTTCTTCTGATGTTTATTAAAAGAGTATTTGGTGAGAAAATTTCACTTCTTTGTCCCTTTATCAAAAGTCTTTTACTTAATATAGTACTTAGGATCTTACATTCAAGTGGTAGAGCAAGAAGACAGGTTTTAACTATTTTCATGCTTGATGAAAATAAGGTACTAAATATGTATTTTCAGAGTCAGAAAAGTAAAGAAATAGGCTAAAAATGATCATCTGCTGTACTTCTGTTAAATCTGCTAAAACCTATATTTTTTATAAATGATTCTTGAAACCTGTTCCTGAAAAATTGACTTGAAACACAGCTAGTGCTTATTTGTATCTACTGTCAAAGTCATTAGCAATATATTAGAAAGGTGTAGCATAAACTATAGAAGCAATTTGGTGCTATCTCTCCAGTTTTTGTATGTAGAACTTATGAGTCCTCAGCTTGCTTGTTGTGGAGTACTGCTGGGTACAACCTGTGTTTCTCAAACTAATTTTTGTGTGGGTTTTTTTGTTTTAATAAGCAACTGTAATAGAAGTCTTTGGATAATTCTGAAATCTCTAAATTACAATCAGTGTTCAGTATTTGTCTTTTCATTTTTAAAGTATGATGTTCACTCAGGCCAATCACCTCACAGGGTCTCAAGCAAAATCCTTTGTAGTTCCTGTCATGGAGAGAGGCTAACACAAAAAATAGCAGTTTAGATCCACTATTTTAAAAGAAGAGATTGATGCTGTAAACTATTATTGATAAAAATACAAATAATTATTTCAGCTTTGCTTTCTTACATCACTAAAGATTACATAAGGGTATAGGTCATAATATTATGAGACAACCTAGGAAAATATTTAAGATTTAAATACCCTTTGAAAACAATGTGCCCTTAATTATTATCTGTCAAAGGCTCTAACTCTGAGATGAACAGAAACACACAGAGAAAGAATGGCTGCTGTGACAGCATCCCATCCCCAGAAGAAAGTTTACATTTCAAGAGTACCTTCACAAGATGAAGAGCTGGACTGAAATAAAAAATTCTGTTTGAGACAACTGTTGAGGTTTGAAATTTTGTTTTTCTTCTGAATTATAACAAAAACAAAACCTTTCAAATATTTTCAGGAAAAGGAATTGTGGTGAAACATCTGTTTTCTGATCAGAAAGGTCAACTTTCTAATTCATGGCTCTTGCCATTGGAAACAATCCAAGAATCTACCCTGAATGCTTGAAATCTCCCACTGTAAATGTTGTCAAAATCAATATTTCTCTGCAAGATATCCTGGCTTTGATGCAGCTGCTTATTTTGATGAAAAGCAAACAAACGAGTTGTCGGACCTGCTGACTAGTTCTAGTTAGAAACAAAGTAGATGGAAAAGATGGGAAGAGGACAGGAACTTTAATATTAGCAGTGTGTCTTGACTATTCCCCGTGAGAAAGTGTGTGAGTGGGGAGTCAGGGCCATAGACAACAGCAACTGACTCTGGGGTCAAATTCCATAATCACTACAGATGACTTCCTACTGCATGCAGCTCTTCCTGCTGCTTCTAATGAATCGTAATTCAATTCTAAGCTTTATAAAATACACATAGTGAGACATGGTAAATTATGTTTATTGTTGTAATTTGGTCATAAAAACAAAGGCAACTTTAGTCAATTGAAAATTATTACCAGAATATGTCAAGCACCAAAACAAATAGCTAGAGCTGAGTATGGTTTCTTTTTGTCTAATATACAATGGCATAGAATAACTGCACCATGGAATTTTACCAAAAAATGTAAAATTAGATTTTATAGAGGGCTCAGTGGGGTAACACATTATTGGATTTTATTGAAGCCTAACATTTTCCTCATCTTTTCAGACACAGAACATTTCAGTGACCACTATATTATTCCAAATAACTATTATGAACAGATTCTGGCGAAAGCTTATACAACATTTACAGTTCTCAGCCAGTCAGTATTCCAAAGAGAATTTCTCAGTTTCTCTACATTTAAATTGCCTTTGTGCTTCAATAACTGTTGAATCAGCTCTATTTAGGTTATGTAAGATATTTTATGAGAAAGCATGTCCATTCAGCTAGGAAAAACTCAGCACTTGATTAGAGGCAGAGATCAAGTTTATGATACAATTTATTCTGCTAAATGTTAATGCTATATACTGTAACCTTTACTAGTGTCTCATATGAACCTATATTTCCCTTGTTCTTAAGTACTGTACATAAATTTAACAATGACACTAATAACTATATTTCACTTGAATCAGGATTACCTGATTTTTTGCAGCACCAAGCACTGTGCTTTGTACATGTCATTCTAAGTATTGCTAATACTGTATAGTGCTCTTCAGAGGACTTGGTTTCTCAGTCAGTGTCCCTGCTGATGTGTACACTAAAGCAGAACAGGTTGGGAGAACAGGATGAAGTTTCAGCTGGTCTTGGGAAATGAGATACAGCTGTTTCCAAGTTTTATGAATTTCTGCGTTATGCAAGCAATTTTTCATGACACACATAGCTTCATGGTTTGTTTTTTCTGTGACTCTGCTGGAGCAGAAATAAAGATGTCAGGGACTTGGATGATTTTGGCTGCTTTTGGTGGGCATGGAATGAAGGGAATGAATCTTTTGAGTTAAAGTGGCAATAATCATCAGGAACATATCATAACCAAAGGCCAGCAAAGCACAGGAACTAATCTGTAGATTACAGTCTGCTCAAAACCATGTGCAGAGCTCAAACTTCCCCCAGCATCCTCCTCTTGTTTTTGTTATTGTTTTGTTTGTTTGTTTGTTTGTTTCCAAGAGTTCTTCCTATGATGAGTGAGGAGGCAAAGCAGAGAGGAGATGAGGATGCTGTTAATTCCTGAAGTTCCACATATCTTTTTCTAGTGTCTTGCATTTTGTAAGGTTCCCTATGAAACAATTCTGGGATACCTTACACAAGCTGAAGTTTCACAATAAATTCAAAAATAGAGATCTGCGATATTAGACTGTCCTGCGTGGCTGTGTCCTCCTTGTTGGTGCTAGGAGAAACTGTGCTTGCGATGGCCCTGTAGGTAACTACGACATTTTTTTTCATGCTGTGGAAATCTGAGATTGAAGGGGAGAAAGACGCGGTGCTCCTGACACTCATCTTTGTTTGCACAGCAAACTTTATTGTTGTGGTGCAGCGTTGAGTTTGGGACTTTATCAACCAGATATGGGGACAATAAAAAGAAAATAGCAACACTTGCCAAAAAGCACATTTCTACAATATAATGTGACAGTCAGCCTCTATTCTTTCTCATAAGAAAATACTACAGAACTGTTAAGGTCGGAGATGAAACCACAGGTATGTGTTTGTGGTATGTTTTATGCAGATGTGAGCTGGTTCAGGAGAATGGTACCCAGCCATCACGTAGGAATGCTGGTTCAGCCCAAGTCCAAGGTAATAAGCCTTGCTTGACAGCAGTAGCCTGACTGGAGCTTGAGAGTTACCGGTCTGCAGTGACTCCACAAGCAGATGACTTGGTACCCTGTCAAAGTGACCTTGCAAAACAGCAGATACATGTACTCTTACTCCAGGAAATCGTAGGCGGCAGAGAGATTTAGAACCTAAGGATCATAATCTGCCATTAGCTGTAAATTTAGAAGTTCCTCTCAAATCCAGGAGACTGCTGAGCTCTCTGGTTCTGCATGATGTGTACTGGGAGAAAATACTTGGCTTTAGTGGCCTGCCAAAAAAGAAGTCCCTCTTCAAAGTGCCCCTTATCTACCCTGTTAAATTTATTTCTGCTCTCTGCTGAGTTCCTATCAAAGTTTCTGCCTAAAATTTTGGCTATTTCAGATTCACCAAATTTCACTTTTGGAAAACAACTTTTTGAGAGCCTCAGTTGTGCTTGAATGCTCTTGAATATCTTACATTATTCTCTGCGCACCTTAATACTCTTTTCTTTTTGTCAGGCTACTGAAGGCAGAAGAGTTACTCTGCAGGTATGTGGAACTTCATGTATATGTCCCTAGGGTAGCTGGGATTCCTACATACCACTATCTTAGGAATAAATACCAGTGACACTCCTACAGGATTTTCCTGACTGTATATTGCTTCAGCTACTGCTCAACTATCTCGTTTAACACATAGCTTATCAACGCATAAAAAACTGCTGTTTGGAAACAGTTTGTATTCCTACCTTTGCCTTAATTGTAAATTCCCTTCATTCTAAGCCACTAGCAAAAGTTGGTTCCTAATCCTGTGCTACCATCTTCAGCACAGAATCCCTTTCAAAACTATTGCTCTGGGCTTTCATTGGATTTCCGTAGTTCTAATTATGCTGTTTTCTCTTCTCTTTTCTTACCCACTGATAAAAGCCATTAAACATGCCATTTCTGCTTCTTGAAAATGGAAGTAGGTCTCTTTTCCTTGGGACACTGTCCTCTTTTCTGCTTAAACAAGGGGGCTAAGGAACAGTTTGAGCACTAGGCAACACTCTTATTATCTACATAGTGCTTCACTTTGAAATGTCTCATCCTCCACTGTTCACTGTTTGCTTCCATACTTACTGTGTGTATTACTGACAGGAACCTGCACCCCCCTGCAAACAGCATATTTTATTCAGTCACCCTGCAGTGTCCTCTATTTCTCATGCTCTTTTATACAATACCATTTGTTTTCAACTGAGATATTTAAAATCCTATTCAAATAACCCTTTCCCCTCTCATCAGCTTGGAAATTGAATTATGTCACATCCAATAAGCTGTTACATGCAGCTGGGCTCAGATCTGCTTAAAAAACACCATGTTTGTCAATATCTTCACATGGACTCACAAAACAGTCTATACAGCTGGCACCAGTGTCTTAGGTAGGAAACCATTCAATTTTAAAAAGGAGTAAAAGAGTCTCTTTAATATCAAGATATAAATACTTCTACTGATATAGTTACTATGTGTCATTTTTTAACCCCAGCTCGCAATGAAGACCATGACAGGCATTTGGTCACCCTCCCTCGCCATCAAGTGGGATAGGGGAGAGAATTGAAAAGGAAGGGAGAAACTCATAGGTTGAGATAATAACAGTTTAATAAAACAACAAAATAATAACAACAACAACAACAACTGTGTGTATATATATATATATACACACATAAAATCAGTGATTCACAAGGCAATTGCTCATGAACTCCAGTCACAGTGAGCAGCCAGTCCTGGAAAGGAAAGTGCCCTGGTACCAGACAGCCAGTCCTGAAGGGAGACAACAAAACAGCAAAAGGCCGAAATGGCCAAAGGCCAAAAACTGAACTAATGAACTCCCAAACGGAACTGAATGAAACTAACTAGCTGGAAAAGCTGGTTTCAGCCTTTTTTTATGAAGCATGATGCTAGCGGTAGGGAACATTTCATTGATCAACCTGGATGTCAATCTAGGTGCTGTACTGTTTGTGCCCCTCCCAGTTGCTATACACCTGCAGATGAGAAGTGGAGACAGTCCTTGGTCTCCTTAGCAACAGCCAAAATATCAGTGAGTTCTAAAATTCTTTTCACACCATGTTCAAAACACAGCTAGCTACTGAAAGGAAACATTAACTTTATCCCAGGGAAGCAGTGTGCTATCACATTATTCTCAGACTAAATCTAAACCAAAAGACTGTACTAGCTACTAAAAATAAAAGTTTCTAACTCCGTGAGGAAAATTACCTTGATTTCAACAAAACCAGCACACCATGGTAGGGTAGGAATTTATCTAACACAGTACCTGGATCTCAACTTCCCAATGGGTCCGAACTGAGCTGACTGGTGCTGCCACTGTCATGAGTTAGAAGGAAGAGACAATCTTGGTCTCTCAGGCCTGACCACCCGTACCTTGGGAACAGGTGGCTGATGTGGCAGGTATCTCTCTCCCAACCAGTTTCCTGCTTTGGGAGTTGGCACAGGCTGGGGTTGTTCCCAACAGGCAGTTTGGGCACTGCCGTGGTGCTTTGGAGGCTAAGAGTGTGTCTGTGTAAATGTGGCTAACTCATGCCCTATGGTCAAACAGTGGGCTCTGGAACCATTTAGGCAATGTAGTTGTTTTTCCCTCTATTTTGTTGTACCTTTTCTTTCTAATCTGCCTTTCAGCTTTCAGGTGAAGAAGGAAATGCAAGTAACTTTTCTGTTCATTTTCAGTCCTCTTTCTTTATCACCAAGTTCTTTGCCTTTCTCCTACATAAAAGATATGATACACATGGCTTCCAGAAATGTTGCATAGATATTCAACTGTATATGTAATTCCTAGAGGATTTACTTGTAATCCCTTTGAGTATCCATGTAAATATGTTGGGTTATTAGACAATAACACATTTGTCAGCTGGAATATTTAGTTACAGCATAACAAACACTGAAGTGTAGCTGTGACACCAACACTTGGAACAAATGAGCCATTAATCAAGAAAGCAGCCTGACCTTCCCTATATACACGATACTGTTGTCCTCAAGGCTTCTGTATTTCCATTTCCAAGTGCCAGTTGCTGACTTCTTAGCTTAAAAGCTGTAGCCATAATTATGGAGAAGAGTAAATGGACTATTCGAAAAATCAGTTAATCCAACATAATTTTTTTTGGTAATAACTATACTTAAGAAGTTGATGGTTGACTGGCATTCTTACTGCACATGAAGTCACAGTAAATGATAGCCTAAAATGTAGATAGATATGGAGTGCATTAGTAGTAGATACTGTCTGACTGGACAAAGATATTCGTCAAGTTAAATGGTAATTCGTAGACAAAACTGGTAAACAATATGTGATCCATATGTTATAACTGCTTTCCAAACAGAAAAATGAGCATATTTCTGCACTTAAAGCCAGAACACAAAAAACCTGAACAGAAGATGCGAGAGCGGGAGGAAGAGTAATTTTACTTCAGGCTCCTGTTGGACAAGACCTGTTCATAAGTATCTCTTGTTTCTCTTAGTTTCTCCATCTCTGTCTGCTCACTTTTTATTGAACTGGTAGTCCTTTGGGTCAGGAATTTTCATTAACAGTGAGACAAGGGGAGTTTCTCTATGGTGAGGACCTTGGAAAATGTGACCATTTACACATTGTTTGGCACTGAAGACCACACCTTTTTGGTCTCCATGAACTAAGAGAATATAAATGTTGATTCATATGCTCTTTGAGAATGAAGAAAAGGGAAATAAAAAAAATAAACAGAGGAAGACTAGAATTTACAAAAATGTAATTGCGTATAGTATCATCTATCCTTTAATCAATACTAATTCCTTGTAGTTTGTCTTCTTCTACACTAAGAAAGATAAGACTATCATCCGAATTTTATTTGTGCATCAGAAAAAACCCCATGATTTCTGTTTGCAAATAGAAACAAAGTCTTGATTCTGTTTCATACGGTGATTTTTTTAAATTCAGAACTTTAATGAATGCAAAAATACATTTAAGAGGAAATATACAAAATGCACATATGCTGTATAGGAAATATGGATTCTTTTATGTTAACTGGTGTGGTGATATTACAGATGAAGTGGAACAGCATTCTTTCAAGGCTTAATAAAACTGAAGTGGAATCTGACAAAAACTTTCTGTGAGACACAGCTGCACAACCAAATCTGTAGCTTGTCCCTGGCAGAAATATTTCTTGACTTTGTAACTTTGTAGCTGATAACTTTCTCTTCCTTCCTTTCTCCCTTCCTCCCTCCCTCCCTCCCTTCCTTCCTTCCTTGCTTCCTTCCTTCCTCCCTCCCTCCCTCCCTCTTTCCCTTCTTCCCTCCCTTCCTCCCTTCCTCCTTTCCCTTTCCCTTTCCCATCAGAAAACAAGAAAACAAGTATGATATTTTTAAATGCCTGTTTGCAGGGAAGGAAACTTATACTTTACCAAATGGAACAGAATCATATGCTCTAGAAGCTGAAGGGTAACTTGGAACTTTTTACCTTCCATTACTCTCTCAGCTCTCATAACTCTTCCACCACCCTAATTGCTTTGCTAGCTCTCGTTTTGCCCAGGAGAGTGTATAAAATATAACCTTCAGCTCAAGGGGTAATGCACTACTCTTCAGCTTATTATGAGAATGCCAGTGCTTGATCAAGGCTGCCTTACTTACTTGTCCCTGAAGAGAAGAAATGCATCTCCTCTCTCCAATTTTCTCTTTCTTTCCTTCCCCTCAATACATTAATTGAATTGTCATTTTTGCTCTTCTTTAGACTAGCAAGCTCAAATATAGCACATAATCTCTGATTTTCATTTCTGTGTCACGTCCTCATCTGAGGTAAATCAACAAGAGTCTGCTGCTGCCAGCAAAGCTAAATGAGCCTTTACATGATGATCCAGTCTGTAAATTTTTTTTTAAGTAAATAGGATGAGGATGTGGAAATACAAAAAATAGTTTTTTTCTTGAACTTATATTTTTATGTTTATAATGCTGCTGTATTCTTTGTACAGAATTTGTATGAAAGAAATTATGCTGTGAGACATCTACCATATAGTCTTCTGATAGATCTTTTTACCATATTTATTCATGAGCACATCTGTCCAAGTAGCACTCATAGAAAAGCACTCCTGTTTGTGAAATCTGCACTACAGAACCAGGACACCTCAGAAGGAAAAAGGAGGAGGGTTTTTCCAAAGTCTTTTTCCAACTGCAGTGACTTCTTACAATACCATGAGTCATATAGAAAAACATCCTTTTAATTTATAAAAGGATACAATATAAGATACATAACAAAATGTGTGTCTTCGCTTGGTACAAAAAAAGATGTCATGAAAAAGACATTTGTTGAGGGATACATTTGGATTTTATTAGGATAGTACATGAATTTTAAAATCACAGAAATTAGACCCTTAAATTGGATGTAATATGTAAAAGAACGCAGGCTAGAGAATCAAACTTTGCAGGAACTATTCATGCGGCTTTGCAAAAAAGCCGGTATATCAGATAAATAACTTCAGTGGTTTGATTTATTTAATAATAGTCATTGAAAAATAAACATATGTACAGGTACAGAAGTAAGCATTATATTAGATACAGAGGATAACCCTGATAAAATATGGGTTTTTTGAAGTGGCATGACAATACATTTTTGTTCCTTTCATAAATATTTCTTGTTGTTTACATTATTTACGTGTCACTTTTTCTCTTTCTTTGCTCTTTATAGAGAAATTCAAACTTGCTGGCATACCCAGGCATATCATATCTCCTTTTACATAAACTGCTCTTAATAACTTGTACTGTGATGGGAAATAGGAGAAGAGAGGTAACCACTGACTTCACAATGATTCAGGGAAATCCTGCGTCTCCTCATTGGCTGGTTTAGCTTGTCATCTCTATTTGCTACTTCTGTGAAAAGGCACTGCAGGAAAAACAATATTCCCCTCAATGAAGACTTGAACAAAAATGTCTTTTGGCTTTTGTGTGATGGTGTTCGAATATAGTACTCCAAACACAAAGACATGTCTGTCCAGTGAGTTTAAAGAGTTACTCCTGAAGTACATGAAGTAAATCCTGGCAAGTGTGGCCAATTTAGAGCTAAGCAGGAGAGTGCAGATGAGGTTTCCAGGGCTGGTAGTTAGGACACTTGCTTCATGCCAATGGCTGGGGAAGATATTAGCCAGAGAGCTACTATGCCTCTATCTAAATACAGAAAAGTAATCTAAGACCTCTTGGCATGGTGTTCCTCAGATAGGACCTAACCTTTGAGAGTGCTTTACAACTTGGGTCACTATCAACATCTTCCCCCTGGAGCATACCTTTCTGACAGTTGCACAGATGTGACAACTAATGGTTTATTTTCAGCAAGTGAAAGGCTTTGTAGAAGAGAAAAAAGTATTTAAAGTGCATTTTTTTTCTTGTAAAGTAAATTTACCTAGTAAGCTTCATAGAAAACAACTGCGACAAGTGCTTGACCTCAACAAAGAAAATAAAAATTAAAATTAAAAAAAAAAAAAGTAGCTTCATCAAGTTCATTTCATCTGGAAACTTCACCTGATAATAAATTGTATGATTTTTTAAAGAAGGTTCTTTCCAGTCACTGCTACTCTGATCTGGTCCCTGCTGAGACCTTATTACTTTCCTATCTGAGGAGGCTAAAGGTTAAATCATGCTCTTCTGTGAAGCGAAAGTGATCGTGTCTCCTCTGTACTCAGTATTAGAAAACACGCTCCCTTATTTTCCTAATTATTTATTCCTAGTTCCATTCCCAAGTCAGGTTTACTCTCAAACCAAGGTCCCATACACATTAAACACTTGTCCTGGATCCTGTCCTCTGTTGTGACAATTTCAATAAATTACCTCTAGGAAAAAAATTAGTCCAGTGGAACTTTGCTATGAAGGAGTAGCACAGTTGGCCAGTGGTTCAAAATCGCAATCAGCAATCCATCTTCCAGTCAGCACTCAGCATCATTCACGGTCACGGGTGAGGAATATGTAGACACTCACATGGAAAATCACCTGATTATGGTCATCAGCAAAGGATTCCAGAACCAGTGGCACTTCAAATAAGGGGAAAAAATAATGTATTAACAGCAATTTTAGATTCCTTCTTCTCAATAATACATTTAACAAGATAAACTGTCAATAGGTAGATAGCATTACACCATAAAAAACCTCTTAAATTTATAGCTACATTATAAGAAGCCAGGATTCATTGCCAAATACAGTATGTTAACTGTTTAACTGTAAATCAAATCTATAGTTTGCATGTGTTAAAACAGTTTCTTTTAAGCTGCAAATAACACTTGAAATGTTCCCATTTGGCAGTAGCCAGGGATGATTTTCAACCATGAGAACACTGGGCCAAGTAAACCAGTTCTGAAGTACATATTATATTCCACAAAACCTGAAGAGAAAAGAAAGTGATGGAAGTGTCCAAACATAGGACACTCATGGGTTGATATACTCTTTAGTTAATGTATTTGCTTTCCAGTAGTTCAATAGTTTCAATATATATATTGTTTCAGTTTGGAAGCAATAAGGTCGTTAGGTAAAATAGTAGATGAAATAAGAAAAGCGTACAATATTCAAGATGAGTAATTTCTGAAAGAAAACATCTTCAGAGATTCCTATTATGAAGGAATTAGTCTTGAAGATGGCTTTTCTTTGTGGTCCTGCTGCTGGCAGTAACACATCTATGCTTGGTAATGTGTGAATTAACACATTGTAGATAGTGTAAGACTCCTGTATAATATCCTATAAGAGCAGTGTGGAAATCCGGAAAGAATGTGTAAAATGAAGAATTATATTGTACATCTGGACTATTTCAAGAAAAGATGTCGTAAGGGTCCTTAAAACAGTACTATTGTATTTTCAGGCATCAGTGATAGCAATTGCAGAAACTTAAAGGATGTTTCTGGGTTATTTCATAGTCTATCGGTGAACTGATTGTGATTTTCAACTATGTATTCCTTCATCTGCATTTACAGATTTTCAAAACACCTTGGAGTTTTCAAATGAAAGACTTGAATACTGTAGCTGTAAAACTCAAGACAATATGTGGTTATAGTCAAACCAAGCCTGACTTAGAGATCTTTGACAGATGTTTGATGGGTGCCTGTGGTTTTGCAGTTCTTAAAAAATGAAGATACATGTAAATTCAGAAATACTCATATGAACCAAGATACAAGAGATAATTAAAATTTAAACTATGGACACTAGTATTTCCAACATTCACATCTGAATAGTCAGCTGTACCCAAAGTCATGGGAGCCAAATTCAGAGAAGATCCAGATCAAATTCTGGAGTAGGATGTATTTTCTGTTGCATCACAGTCTCTGGATGTTAATTTTAGTATTTTTGTTTGAGATTCAATTCAGCAGGTTTTCGTAATTACAGAATATTTCTGTCTTACAAACATATAACAGAATATGGAGTATTAACTTCATGTGACCGAAAGATTCTTACTCTTTTGCCTCTATGCAAGTTAAAATGCTGTGAAAGCATCTGTTAAAATACAAGTCATCTTATAATAAAAAGCTATTAAAGTAGTCAGGTTTGATTTATCCTCGGTAAATTCATGCTCAGTCTTCCCAATCAGTCTTTCATGTGTTTAAAAATGGTTTCCCAGACGATTTAGTCCACAGTCTTCATGGGGTTAGACTGAGTAAACCTGTATCTTCCTGATTTTCACCCTTGCCCTTCTTGAAGATGGATATGATATTTGTCTTCTTTCTGGTTGTCAGGAAAATTCTGTGATTGCTATCACCTTTCAAAGATTATTAAGAGTTGCTTTTGTGATGGTATCTACAAGAACCCACAGGGATGCCTCTTGTCTCATCCTGTGGACTTGTTCATGTTCAAATGGCTTAAGTGTTCCCCAGCAGTTATCTTCCTTAACAGCGACTGATATTGCATTACCACAGATTCTGCAGTGCCACCACATCTCAATATTTCCAGTGATGTCATAGGCGTCTGACTGTGCATGGACTCTAATTCCTCCAACTTATATCTCATGTGCATACATTTCTGTAGAAACACTTGAGACAGGCTTGAGCTGCACCACCTTCTGAAGTGGAGTGAGAAAGAAGGCCCTGTCCTTTGAGTATTTCGTGTCTATTTTCACCCACTTCAATTTGGGCACCATTCTCGATGCACCTAGTGTCGTGGTTTAACTCCCACTGGCAAATAAATACCACACAGCCATTGGCTAACTTTCCCCACAGTGGGATGGGGAAGAGAACGAGAAAAGTGAGAAAACTCAAGGGCTGAGATAATGGCAGTTTAATAAATAAAATAAAAGCCATGCACGCAACCAAAGCAAAACAAGGAATTCATTCACTACTTCCCACCAGTAGGCAGGTATTGAGCCATAGAATCATAGAATCATTTTGGTTGGAAGAGAGCCTCAAGATTGTCAAGTCCAACTATTAACCTAACTCTGGCACTAAACTATGTCCCTAAGAACATCATCTGTATGTCTTTTAAACACCTCCAGGGATGGTGACTCTACCACTTCCCTGAGCAGCCTGTTCCAGTGCTGGATAACCCTTTCTGTAAATAAATTTTTCTTAATATCCAATCTGAACCTCTCCTGGTGCAACTTGAGGCTATTTCCTCTCATCCTATCACTTGCTACTTGGGAGAAGAGACCAACATCCTCCATGCTACAACCTCCTTTCAGGTAGTTGTAGACAGCCATAAAGTCTCCCCTCAGCCTCCTTTTCTCCAGGCTAAACAACCTCAGTTCCCTCAGCTGCTTCTCATAAGACTTGTACTCTAGACCCTTCACCAGCTTCATTGGCTTTCTCTGAACCCTCTCCAGTACCTCAATGTCTTTCTTGTACTGAAGGGCCCAAAACTGAACACAGTATTTGAGGTGCAGCTTCACCAGTGCTGGGTATGGGGAGCGATCACGTCCCTAGTCCTGCTGGCCACACTATTCCAGGATGCTGTTGGAGTTTTTGGCCACCTAGGCACACTGCTCGCTCATATTCAGCCAGCTGTTGACCGACACCCCCAGAACCTTTTCTGACAGCTTTCCAGCCACTCTTTCCCGTGGGTTCGTTGTGACCCAAGCGCAGGACCTGGCACTTGGCCTTGTTGAACTTCATAGAATTGGCCGATCGCTACAGCCGATCCAGATCCCTCTACAGACCCTTCCTACCATCAAGCAGATCAACACTCCCACCCAGCTTGGTGTCATCTGATCACTTACTGAGGGTGCACTCGATCCCCTCATCCAGATCATTAATAAAGAGATTAAAGAGAACTGGACAAAATACTGAGCCCTGAGGAATACCACTCGTGACTGGCTGCCAACAGGATTTGACTTCATTCACCACAACTCTTTGACCCAGTTCTTTACCCAGGGAAGAGTATAGCTATCCAAGCCATGAGAGGCCAATTTCTCCAGGAGAATGTTGTGGGAAACAGTGTGAAAGGCTTTGCTGAAGTCTAGGTACACAACATCCACATCCTTTCCCTCATCCACTAAGTGAGTGACCTTGTCATAGAAGGAGATCAGGTTGGTCAAGCAGGACCTGCCATGCTGACTGGGCCTGATCGCTTGGTTGTCCTGTATGCACTGTGTGATAGCACTCAGAATGATCAGCTCCATGACCTTCCCTGGCACCGTAGTCAGAATGACAGGCCTGTAACTTCCCAGATCCTCCTTCCAGCCCTTCTTGTAGACGGGCATCACATCTGCTAACTTCCAGTAAACTGGGACCTCTCAGGTTAGCCAGAACTGCTGATAAATAATTGAAAGTGGCTTGCTGAGCACCTCCGTCAGCTCTCTCAGTACCCTTGGATGGATCCCATCTGGCGCCATAGACTTGTGTGTGTCTAAGCAGTGTAGCAGGTTGCTAACCATTTCCCCTTGGATCATGGGGGCTTCATTCTGCTCCCGATCCCTGTCTGCCAGCTCAGGGAGCTGTATACCTGAAAAACAACTGGTTTTACTGTTAAAGGCATCTCCAAGAAGGCTTTATTATGCCTAATTGTTCGTTACTTGGGAAGACAAATGCCATAACTGCGGATGTCCCCTCCTTCTTTCTTCTTTCTCCAAAATATATACTGCCCATGATGTCATATGGTGTGGAGCATCCCTTTGGCCAGTTTGGGTCACCTGTCCTGGCTGTGCCCCCTCCCAGCTTCTTGTGCACCTTGCACGGTGTGAGAAGCTGAAGAGTCCTTGACTACTTAGCAACAACTAAAACATCGATGTATTATCAACATTATTCTCATTCTAAATCCAAAACACAGCACTATGCTACACACAGCTACTAGGAAGAAAACTGACTATCCCAGCCGAAATCAGGACAGCTAGTTTAAAATCCTCATTATGTTAGCAAAGCCAGTCGGCAAACATACTCATATCCCCACTTTGTCAGATGGATTTCTTGTCTCCCAGCAATTCTCATTCCCTAGTAATAAAAGTCAATGCTTTGGCTGCAATGTCAGCCATGCAGACAGGTCTGGGTCTTCAGGAGGCATCCACTCTTGTGTCCCTCACCCCAGCTGCTACAGCTGCTTGCTCCATTCAAAGTTTCCCTTGGTCATGTCATTGAATGATGTCATAGAATGAGTTGCAAAAAGTCTGAGGGTGTCAGGATCTTTCCACGGCTCATGCTCACGAATCTTTCCACAATGCAGCACTTCCCTCTCCCATAGCACTCCACAATGACAGACTCACCTTCCACATGGTGTTCCACAATTTTTCTCCCTTCATGCATGGTGATGCTCCAGGAGACTCATTGGAGGAAGCAGCAGAGTCAGGTCAGCCAGCCAAGAGCCTTCCAGAGAAACGTTTGTATCATGTTCTTGCACGGGTGATGTGCAGTATGTTTGAACAGATCACAGTGCTGTTTCTCGACTTATACTATCTACTCCTACCTTTGCAGCGAGAGGAAACAGTGCCACTCTTGTGTGATTTTAATTGTTTGTCCACTGCTAGCTTTCCTAAAAGCAGACAAACTTCAGCCTTTCCTCCTTTGTGCACAATAAACATGGACATCTTGCAAATCTCTTTGATTATGTTAGGGTTTTGTTTGTTTGTTTGTTTGTTTTTTGTTTTTTTCCAAAATGTGTGAAGACAAAGTACAAATATTTTCTAATTAGAAGTTGCTTAGAGCTCCTTATGGCACCTTAACAAACTAGAGATCCAAAATTCTGTCATGTCCAGATTTACTGCCTGAAATACTAAGAATAAAATAAAATAAATTCCATTTCATGATTCATGTATTTTGCAAACAGGGTAAAACTACAAAAATGAGCCAAACAGAAAAACAGTTAGCAGATGCTAAGCTTATGGTGTACAACATACAAATATTTTCCTTCTGAGGGCACTTCTAGTATTTACAAAAGAAAGTTTAGAAAATAAGTGGTGGTAAGCTTCTGGGTTGCTAAGAATTCCTGAAGACTGAGCTAAAGATTTCAGTTTAGTTGCCATAGCAACTATTTAGAGGAGGCCTCACTTTTCCTGCAATCATCTTAATTAGGAATTTACTTCACCGAAGGTGAAAAGCTTAATGTAAGAAATATAAAATATATTCCTACTAGGAGCGATCTGTAAAAATGATAATTGTTTTTGTGTTGTTATAAAGCTCTGTTTACCAGTTAGATTTTCATGTCGAGCCCCAGGTTTCTACAAACTTATTGTGTCAAAGTCTCTCTAGGATTCACAGAACACCAACTTCCAACTGTGCTGACAATGAAGCTTCCTTGTGATTATCCATGTGATTACTAGCAATTATTTGTGACTCTTTGTCACTCTGCAGTAATTACTGGAAGAGTAAAGAGAGTGGCATACAAGCACCAATTCTCCATTTAATTTGTGCCTTTTCTCCTTTAAAAAAAAATCTGCAAAAAATAGCAATCAGTAGTCTCTGGTCATCAAGAATCATCACAGAAAATAATAGTTCAGAGAAATATAGAGCTGCAAAACCCAGAATGTATAGCAGTCTGCTACAGGACTTGCAGTTTGTTGATGTGCATATACGTAGAGCCTTTTGGACAATTAACAATCTGTATGAATTTAGGAACACGAGAACATGGCCAAAAGAAATAAATGGAACAGCTCCATGACATTTGCAGTAAAGGTCTTTGGCAAGTATTTGAGAAATGCATTTCAGTGCATGCAGCTGAACACTGATGGCAAAACATTCACATCCCAACGATTTACATCCTTGCAAATAGTGCACAAGGGGGAAGATCAGTGATGAAAACCTAGAACAGTGTTGTGTGTTGGCTGTGGAGGAACAATTACAGGCACGGAAAAGAGTCTGCTCTGACATCACTGATGTGAGAATGAATCCAGGAACACGTTAGTATGAGGAGTTTCCATGATTCTGAAAAATCTGCAACATCGCACAGCTGAAGCATTTATTTGAATAGACACTTGTTTTCTGAGCGAAACTACTTGGTAAAAATGCTGTGTGGACAACAAAGGCAACCAAGTTTATTTCAGGGATTTGTAGCCAGGGTTCTTTACATAGCTGAGCATCCACAGCTGTGACAGTAATTAAGTGCATAAGATTTTGTTTTCCTTGGTTAATTGTTGTGAACAATTGTTTCTAAAGCTTGGGAAAGTCAGTAGAAAGCAACTGGGAGTAAGGAAAATGATCACGGACTCCTGGCAATTAATAAAACAGAGCTGAAATATAAACAGCACAGTGTAGGTAGAGACGTTTGTTGTTAATCTTCCTGGGATTCTTCAGTAAAACACACAGCTTTTTCCCCAAGGTAATGCTCTGAGGTAATGGTTTTAGAAGTGCTTTTCCAAGACTTAATGCATTAGAGCACAGACACATGGGCTTGTAGCATAAATGGTGAAGGAGACTATTGCCACACTAGTGATGACCATGCTGGGTGGCTGAAAGAGAGGTCCATGAGATCACCATATAACAAGTTGGGAGAAAGAGTGCTAAGAGTCCAGAAACCTACTTTCTTCTAAAGATAACTGGCTTTTTTGACCTGAATGCTAGCAGCATTCTGATGGTTCATGCATGGTTTTGAAGTAAAATTCTTTCCTTTTTGCTATCTCCAGTGTTTCTTCATGCTTTTCACCTTTTTCTCTCTCCTTCAGTATTGAAATGCTAGTCTTACTGTAAACACAATAAAACACAATGCACAGAGATGTATTCTGTGCTCCAAGATGACAGAAGTTATATTAGGAAAAAACCCAACCTCCTCAAACCTCTGCTGCTTCATCAAGTATATATTCCAGCAGGAATATCCTGTTTTCCCATACTTGGGTGATAGTAGGGCAAAACCTTCACAAACACAGCACCCCATGGCCTCTCTCAGACTGCAGGGATGCCAGCACAGACCTGGACAACTTCCTTTCCTCAGTCTCCTGCTTTGATCTGCAGCCTAAGCCCCAAGTGTCTGTCCTATTCACTGCCACATTTTTAGGTGCCTGGGTAATCTAACCCTTAGTACAGATAGAGAGCACTAAGTTTTGAGTTAGCTTTGGCAATTAATTTCTTTAGTTATTTCCATTGTTTTTAGTCTTTAAAGACTTCGTATACCCACCTATACCTTAGATTACAACTTTTTATATGATCATAATTTACTTCCTCATAACTTTCTGGTTCTGTATCTCTCTGTTATGTTTTCCTTTTTCTTTGCTGACACTTTGTCTCTTCAATGGTATTTTCTGAGAATGGCTCGTTATTTATGTGGTTCTCTTACCTTCTTTTTTCTTCTAACTGTACCCTAAAGCTATGGTCTGTTTGAAAACCTTTTTTTTTTCTTTTCTTTTTTCCAATAACCAGTGTAGATATGACAAAATGTTTGATGATTGGATACCAGGTGGATAGACATCTGACACCAGGTGCAATAGACAGATATCTGATAAACGCTACAATTCTGGAAATAATTTTTGCTGGGATTAGCAAGCAGTCATTCTTCACAAATCCCTAACAGTGGCTTTCTTGTTCATGGGATGGACTTTAGCGTAGTCCAACAGAGTTAGAGGAACTTTGGGAAACTTGGTTTCAATAACTTACAGAAGATATATTTTATTTAGTTATTATTTAGTTATTAACATTATTGTTCTTGATCTTCTGATGCTGAAATTTTCAGAATTTCAGTTTTCCATGGAATTGAGGAAAGGCTCAGTAGATTAATTTCTCCTCCTTTTGTGCAAATAAAGAACAATGGAAGAAGAATGGCCAGTCGAAAATGTTAGGACTGAAGGGTAAATATTGGAAGCAAATTTACTTTTTCTGGAATGACTCTTTCTCTTACAACCCTAAGGAAAACTGAGGTCAAAGTAATATTGGTATATTGTGCATTTAAAAAAAAAATCTGTTATAGTTTCACTCTGCTCTTTGTTTCTAAGCTCAATGTAGTTGGTAGTACGCTCTGTAAGATGTCTGCCAGGTGAAGACATCACAAATGTTAAATTTAACTTAGGAACACTACCTCTCTTGCTTTTCTGGATGACAATTCATGGCAGAGCCAAGTTTTAAGCTTTTCTTTTCTGTCTCCATCTACTGTAGAGCAGAGGTGTCGAACTCCTTTTCACCAGGGGCCACATCAGCCTCGTGGTTGCCTCAAACCACTCCTACATTTATACAGTCTCAAAACTACATTTGGCCCTTTGAAGGCAGCTGCGAGGCTGATGTGGCCCCAGGTGAAAAGGAGTTTGACACCCTTGCAGAGGGCCGTTGGGCTTTAAACTTCTGACTATCCATTCCCTCATGCTATCATCTAGTTTAAACATAAACAGGTTATTAAATTCCCCCCAGCTACTCTCATGCTTGAACCAAATAGCTTTTGGTTTATAAGAAAAAAATCCTTAAGAAAGACATCCTGTCGATTCGGAAGAGACAAAAGTCTCCTAATATACTGTGAATAGCCAGTGAGCTTTGCTGTTAAATGTTTGGTGCTTTTACATAAAGTAGATGAACTTGGAGCCCTTCCACCACCCTTCTTTATCTCTTTCTGTTAGATTAAAGAGCACTGTAGTGTCTGGTTATTTCCCTTAGGGAAAAGGATGACTCCACTTTTCATGTGAACTAAACAAGAACCCCACAGGATCAAATTGGGAGCTGTGGATCAATTTTGTTCAAGCCTGCCATCCTTTCTGGAGTCACTGCTTTCGCCGTTCTGTTTTTGCCCTGTTTTTCTGGTTTCTTGATTCAGAACTTTGTACTTGGATCTATTACTTTTTTTTTTGTTGTTGTTGGTTTTTTTGACTTTGCAAAACCTGTACTTACTGCTTGATAAATATGTACTTGAGTTCGTGGGTAAATCTCCGTCTGTGCCTGATGTGTCATCTTTATTTTCCTCTCTACCAGTCTTAATGTGACTGCCACATCAGCAATAATTTAATATAATTCTGTGTAATTGTGGAAATGCTGTATAGCATTTGCTATATGAAATGCTCTAAGGCCTCAGGTTCAGTACCAGTCATTATGATGCTACAGTAGAAATACACTGATTCTCTTGAAATTTTTACATGATTACTTGTTGTTCTATTTTTGTTAATAACACTGGCTATACTTGGTGGTGTTGTCATCTCAGCAAAATAATTCTCCTTAACTGAGGTTTATGTCTTTAATTAAGATGACGGAGACATAAAAAAGGCACTTGGGAGCCTCTCACTGTAAAATTTCAGTGATGCGAAGCCAGCTTAGTTTTTGCATCATTAACCATGAAAAATAAGGTATTAATTTCCCAGGTCAGCTGCACTGTTCTTGTCCCTTTATTCCAACATTGTTAAGAAATCTTTAGCCAGCTGTGAAGGAGAGAAGAGATTGAAGTGTTCCCAAGTGTGAAAGAATTCCAAGCTAGAGGAAAGCCATCTTTCTGCCAGGGATCCTTCACTGCTGTCACAGAAGGTATTTTGGGCAAGGCAAAAGTTGGAGCATGCTGCATTCCTCCAGCTTTTAGCAAAGGAACAATATCTATGTGATATTCCCGACAAACCAATTTTTAGCAACCTTTACACTCAAAAGTGAACCAAGCTGGGGCTGGCTCTTCTCTTACATTGCTTTTCCCCCCTGAGCTCACTGGAGCTGCTTTTGGTTTATACTGACACATACATGAGGACTGAAGGTACAAATGGGATTCTCATAAATTCAAGCATGACTTCCATGAGTCAAAACTACAGAATACAGCTCTATAAAAGGTACAAGGTTGACTGGAGGGGTAGATTAGAAACCAGTTGAACTATTCACCTATTAAACTTGAGGGAAAGTGGTTCCAGGAAAAAAAAAATCTTAGCTTGTCAGCATCCAGGGGAAGAACTTGGTCATTATGTGTTTTTTTGATGAGACCAAGTTCAGTATTAGTTATTAACATTTACAACGTATAAATGCTACTAATACAGTTATGTAATGGACTGAGCATTCTTCTAGTTAATTATCTTTGAGTTATTTTAACTATTTTCTCTGTATTTCCATCTAATATGCTTCAAACTGCACTTAACTGACTTGTTTTTTCCATCAGAAATTCCTGCTGTCTACTTTGGACAGGAAAAGAACATAGATATTAAACTCCATGAAAAAAAAAATAATCTAAGTAAATGTGACCTTAAAGAGCTATGGAAAATCACTGCTAAGGAGTTCACTTCAGTAAAATATGTGATGAGATTTTACCTCACGTATGCTAACTCTTCATGGCATTGAAGCCTGGCATAGAATCTGAATATATTTGCTTCTTGGTATCTGGGCCCTAAATTTCTCCAAATACAGGTTTTGTTGTGTTGCAGAATACAGAGCAAAACCTACTACCATTTAATGTTAGAGACTGAAATATAAACTATAAATTTTCAGAAATACAAATATGTCTATAAATGATTGTTTTCCACATGGCTTCAATTTCACTTGTGTCATTTGTAAAGCCTGCTTCCCTCCCATATGCTTCTGGCATATGATCAATGTTATAGATCCGTCAGAAAAGGGTGGGGATTGTGCAAAAATCTGGTACAGACATAGTTCTCCTCCAGATCTGAGCACTTGAAACTATTTATTGATACATTAAATTGATTGCTAATGAATTTTAACGGTTAAGCAGCTAATTCAGTGTTCAAAAGAGTCAGAGAAAATTACTCTGAAGCAGCACAGAAGCACTGAAAATAGAGGCTCTTTATATGACTCTTCTTTGAAATGTTACATTGCTCTTTATCAAAAATTGGTAGTGATGTAAGAAGAGAAAATTAATAGGTTTGGATAAATCTATGATGAAGAAAACACCAAAACCCCCAAACAAACGTGTATTTAGGGAAATCAATTTTTTAACTATTCAACTGTTCCCTCACCTTCTTTTCAGAGACGTTTCCTCTCAAGACTGCAAATGTTTTTACAACTAAATTGTCTTTATTGTGAGATGATGAAATTACCCTAAATTAGCTGAGTTCAATACCAGCATGGTGGGGGAATGGCTGTTGGGCCCAGCTAGGCATGCTGACAGGGTGGGAGGCTGAGCCCAGCTCTCTCCTTTGGGAATTCTGCTTGATGTCTCCAGAGCTGCAATCAAGTTGGTCCTTCCTTGGCCCACGCTTGGTGAAGCAGACACTTCAGTGAGCTTGTGCTACTGCAGTTCTCTCTAAAATACATCCTGTGAGGCCCCTCTAGCCTGATTTTGGCCAAAACAACCATGGGCTTAAGAAGGAATGCTTTGCTACGAAAACGAACTTAGAAGTTCTTCCATGAACTCTGCTTTTAAAATTTATTTTTAAAAATCCTTCTTGTCAAAATTCTCTTAAAAATAAAGGGTAGAATCTACAGCAACTAAGACACAACCTCTTTGCATACAGACACAGAAATTGCAGCTGTATTAGGCCTTACAGAAAGCAAATATTATAATGCAAATGCACGTCCAGTGATTTTTACATTCTTTGTTCCATTGCTACTAATAATTCTGTTCCTCCCAAAGCCATCTAGGAAGACAAATGATTGTATCAGGAGGGATTTCTATAGAAAAGGGATACAGAAATGAAAAATTTCTGTAAATACAATTTGTGAAGAGAGAGGTTTTGCAGGTGTTCCATATTATACATTTGGATTTCCAAATCTGCACCTAATATTTTTTCTTTCCATAGTGAGTGTGGTAGATTAATCTTTATCCAAATACCTTTAAAAAGAACATTCTGATTCACTAGCCAAAACTGGATATGAATTTTGAAACAGAGAAAATATTCATGTTTGCTGTAAGAACTGGCACCCCTTCTGTTCACTCCAGGAATGGTTCCTGCACTAGTAGGCTGAGAAAAGGATGAAACTTAGTTTTAAAGGAAAATCCATTCATAAAAGGTGATATTTATTTATTTATTGGCACTTATTAAGCAGAAATGGATTTCTCCTTCTATATTGTAATTAATATTTTCATTCATCCTTTGTCTACTAGTGCTGAACAAAAAATATTGATTTTGGCACTCCCTTTCCTCTCTCCGAGCTTGCAGAGGAGAGTGTAAGCCAAATTCAGGCACGGTATGTGTATGATATAAGCAGCTCCCTGAAATCCAGTGTAATGGCCTGAATATAACAAGATGGGCTGTACATGCAGAGTACAGAAGAAGAGGCTGATGGCAAGAATAAAATTTAAGAAAAGGTTTCCCTTCATTTTATAACTAATCCTTCTGGCTTTTGAGGTAATAAATAATCTTGACCCTTCAGTAGTGTTTAGCTGCATACTTGGCTTGTCTTGCTCAGAATGTGGTCAGGTTGGTCCCCTGGGAGCAAGGGCTCAAAACTGTGGGAGCAATGGTGAGTTCAGCCAGAAGGAAGGATGAGGAACATGCCTCCTGCCAGTAGGGTGCTGTGCCATCCCGAACTGGCATGATGGACTGTCCGTTTGTCTCATGATGAAATGAAGTGGGTTCAATGACAGTCAAGGGCTGTCTGAGGGATGCAGTTTCATGGCAGATCTGCTGTATGTTACTTCATACCAACAGTGATGTTAATGGGATCAAATGTAACATTTCTAAAGTGATTTACATACTAATAACACACCAGTGTATTTCTAATAAGATTAAGAAGCTGTGTAGCAGATACCTGACTTGGTTTAGGAGCAATACTTCCTAATCCCTCTTTCTTGGTCCACTATTAAGGAAATAAAACTCTTATTTTAAAAGTGTCACAAGCTTCACTGTATTAGCATGCATATACACCCTTCAGAGAGTAATGGGTAAGTTAGATTGACTGAAGATTTTGGATAGCTGCAATTATGAAAATAGGCGCAAAAGGAGAACCCAAAAGATTTTGTTTTAAATGGAGCGCTATGAAATGACTGTCTCTCTCCTTCAAATTCCCTTCCAGATCATTAAATTCCTGAGGGTGCATATTAACCCTAACAGCTGTACTCAGACTTCCCTTCCGAGGAAAGAACTTGCCTGTGACATGGAGAAAATGCATAAACGAGTCACTTCCAACTCCTCAAGAGTGCACAGAACTAAGGCTTTTAAGTGATGACAAGCTTAAATTGTTGCTAAATGAAATAATTCCATTAAGATGTATATTGTGACATGTCATGTTTCTTGACTTCTTTTAATTCAAATCAGAATTAGAATTTGGGAAAACTGGCAAAGAATTTATGAACTCTAGGATTATTTTTTGAGATGGCCTAATTCACAGTCATGTAAAACTGAAAAATACAATTACATATTCAATATTTAACATCATATGGCAAATGTATATGCAAAAAAATGTCATTTTTCCAAGGAAATTCTTTTAGTCACACTTTTACTGTGTACCTAAAGGGACTCTACAAGAAAGCTGGAGAGAGACTATTTACAAGGTAATGTGGTGATAGGACAAGGGCTTTAAACTGAAACAAGGTACATTTAGATTAGATACAAGGAAGAAATTCTTCACCATGAGGGTGGTGAGGCACTAGAATAGGTTACCCAGAGAAGTTGTGGATGCCCCATCCCTGGAGTGTTCAAGGCCAGGTTGGATAGGGCTTTGAGCAACCTGGTCTATTGGAAGGTGTCCCTGTGCATGGCAGGGGAGCCGGAACTAGATGATCTTTAAGGTCCCTTCCAACCCAAACCATTCAATGATTCTATGGTTAGAAAAACTTTGCTCAGTTCTCATAATACTGTACTTTCATATCAGCTCCTGGTTATATTATTATTATAGCACAGACTCACCAGGGAATACCCTGGGGCATTCTGTGTATCTCCTAAGGAAATTACAAAATAGAATAGACAAATGAGTGTGGTATGTTTTGGGGTTTTTTTGGTTTGCTTTTTTTTTTTTTTTAACTTTTAATAACATGAGATAAAGTAGTCAGGTGAAATAATAAAAAACTTACTAGCATAAAAACTGTTTCTAAAAGAAAAACTTTGAGAAATTAAGTTGCCTTTATAGAAGCTTCCTGTTCACTCTGCCACATTCATTCTTCTGGCTTTGACTAAAAATTGATGGTACTTTATTATACATGACATCACTCATACTATTACTGTATTATACACTTCATTCAGTTTTACTGTTCTATCAGATTTGTTTGTTTATTGTTTTCCTATCACTCTTTTTCACTTGTGAAAAATTTATGTGGTCATGTATAAGCCCATTATATGGGCCATTTTGTAATACTTAGTTCTAAGTACATAAGTACATACAGAGGGGACAACAATTTTTCCCTCTCAGTGTGTTTGTTCATGCAAAGAACTATTTATGTACATATTAAAGAATGCAGTGATGCCTAGGGAAAGTGATACGAGCTGTAAATAATTTTGTTTTAGTGAAAGATGAAAAAAGATGAGTGTCTAATTAAGTTTAGGTGATCCAACTAGAAATAATAGAGTCCTTCTAATTTTAGCTTGAAACAATATTGAATTGCAGAAATATATAAAGATCTTCATGAAGATTTGTAAGATCCTGAGATTTTAACTTCTCTCCCATTCTTTCATCAATTAGGATATCTTCAGTAAAATTTGAAACACATCCTACTCTGAGTACTCTAAGTTCATATTCCTTCATCCAAGATACATTCCATGAGTCATTTGCTACTTGGGTTAAATGTACCATGTCCATTTTAGATCAGACATTTCTCAACACCATATTAACTGTCAAAATAGTTTGGAAAGCCAGTTACCGGTAATGGTGTGTTTGGCAGCTAATAACAATTGCATAATCATCTTTCATTTTCCATTGTCCAGTGATCTAATAGAAAAAGCATTAGACTCCAAAGACTGTTATTTTTTTTTCTTAGAATTATTTTCAAATTGTTATTTATTAGAAAGCACCCTAGAGCAAAGGTAACAAATAACCATGTTATCAGGTAATTGTTAGATTACACTTAGTAAAAACATATGTTTATAAACGGTTTCCCAACTTGTGTCAGACTCCTAATTTTTTACAAGTCACACATGACCAAGTAGTACTGCAGACTCGGGATAAATAGTTTTGCTGTGGAATAAGAGGACTTCTCTGGCAGCTTTGTGCCTAGCCTATTTTGTCAGACAAAAGGCAGGGGTTGTTCCCAAGTACTGTTTCTGGTATCCATAAACATAACCAATATATACATGCTAGATGGGATTATTCAAGGACAGGGAAATCTAACTGACATTCACAGAAAGAATGCAGATGAATCTATACACGGATTAAGATGTGAAAGATGGAAAACAAGAAGAAGAAGGCTTCACTGTAATACTATCTAAAGGTGGAAAAGAAAATAAATTTTTTAGAAAGGAAATAAAAAACAGAATTTATATGAGCTGTTCATACATTGCTTTTCCCAATAGCGTTTCCATGCTTCCTCTGCTTCCCAAGATTTGAGTCTCCCTCCGTACATTCATCTTCAGATGCTCCATTCTAGAGGCTTGCTTTCATACTTCCAAGTCCCATAATCCTATCTTATACCATAAAATCTAAGGCTTCAGATTTATCTTTCCATTCAGCTAGAGATGTTTTTTCCCCAACCCCACCTTGCTGCCAGCAGGTAGTTAATGTACATGTAACAGGAACACACTGCATAGTTGAAACTTTCCTTCTTTTCTGAATGTAGACAGCAAGTCTTTTTAAATTAAAACCATCCCACATAACTGAATTTAGCCCTAAGCAGTGAAAATCCCCACTTGCATTCTGCTTACATCTGATATATGCAGAACTATTGCCTAAAATTCATTTATTTTGCACAAGTGTCCTTGAAGTTTAAGGAATAAGTGAAACGAAACATAAGGAGACCTTTTCTTGGCTCAGTATTAACATGCTAAAATGTTTTTGGATGCACTAAGATAATTCACTTAAGAATTAGATTTGAAGTTATCAGTCTGGGAAAGAAGACAATACTTGATATCCACTGAATTAAACTTCTATTGTCACTCAGGTTGTAGCTATCTTAGATCTAGAGTGGTATACTGATTTTGAGTAAGTGGAGAGAGGGAATATGAAAAATACATTGCCCAAAGCAGGCTTCAGTTATTTATTACTACATAAATTAAAAAAAAAAACCGCACCACCACCAACAAAAAAACCCAACAAAACCAACTTCCTAAGTCAAACCTAACCAAAACCAAACAAGCATACATGTGAAACAAAGACGTCACGCTAAAACTCTGTATTGCATTATGAATCAATAACAGGACTAGGCACTAGTCTTAAACTGTCTATCTACCTGATCTGATGGACTTCTTTTGAACAACAGCATTTAAAGTAATTGCTTAGTATTAAAGATTCAGGAAGAGTACTTGCCTGTATTTAGCATCTTGAAGTATCATTTATCTGCTGTATTTTACTGTCACTCTGGTTAGTCTCCCTGCTAATTAGCTTAACTGTCTCAGGGCCCATTTTCTGGCCCTGAGACCAACTGGCACAGTTTGACCATAACTATTAAACTCCTTTGCTTTCCAAATCATGTCTGAATTACCTTTCAGGAATGCCCTGTGGCCCATTCTAACTCCTGATCTGTGTTAAGGAATTGTTATTAGATGTCCCAGGCAAAAAAAAACCCCAAAAAAAACAAAAAAAAAAAAAAAAAGAAAAAAAAATCTGACAAATTATTCCAACATTTTAAGAGTATAGTCAGTTGATTTCCAGTGTCTGGTTCTCTGCCATAGCAAACAGACATGACTGAAGAGTACTAGAACAGGAATCATTGTCCCACTTACATTGAGCAGACATACGATTTTCAGAAAGAAAAGGAAGAATTTTACTTCTGAATCAAATAGAAACTGTGCTGGACTGTGTATTTTAATAGGGTTTTTTTGGTATTAAAAAATGAAAAAAACTTGGAATGGAAAGAACAGCAGAGTTATCTACACTAGCTGGGTTTAATTTTTGTGATTCAACACTTTTCTTTTGAGTTTTTGTGGGGTATGGGGAAGGGTTTCTTTGTGTTTTGTTTGCTTGGTTTATTTTTCGTTTGCTTGTTTGTTTGCTTGCTTGTTTTATTGGTATTTTGCAACGCCTGGGATTCACTTCAAGCTGCAGATCTGTTTAAAAATAGGGTGCTAAGGGTGAAACTTGAAACTAAACTGAACTACAGTCTTTGTACTGTGATGTTTTCTTGCAGAATCTCTAGAATACATGGGACTTGACTTTCTTCCAAATCTCCTGCTCACTAAGATAAAGTTCATTGGTAAAACAAACAAGCCTGTTAAAAACCTGTTCACATAACGCTTCTTTTTCGACCCAGGCTGCGCAGAAGGTGGTTTGCTCCGATTCGTCAGATGAGATGTTGAAATCACAGCTGTTTCTTGAATACCTTGTTATGAGTGTCTGCATACCCTGTTCCTCATTGCTTCTGCCACTTTTCCAGAATCAAGCCAGGCATGCGTGGTTTAGCAAACATCTCCTCTGCTCTTGCTCCTCAGACCTGGCATCCTTTCCATCCTCCTCCTCCTCCTGGTGGGATCCTCAGTCCCTGACAGCTGTCTGGGCTTACTGCTGCACTTGATCCTACTCCTCCACAAGCTGGTCTCAGTTTTTAAGCTGGGTGATACTGAATGGGCATGGCCTCTTTGGCTGTTGCAAATGTTAAGTGCTGTCCGAAATCTTAGAATCAGAACCCTAATCCTAACAGCCAATAGGTTATTAGATTTAACAGTGAACTAGCTGGGTTTATATGTGTCAGCATTTTGAATTTGCATATTCAGTAAATATATTGTAGCTTTCTTAACTGTTTTGCAAATGATAAATTTTCCAAAGAGTGTTTTAAAAAAATTGTTAAAGCCATTTAAATGTTTCTTAGAAAGGTTACAGGTTACACACATACATTTAAAACACAAACAAGCCTCCCAAGAGACACATTTTGTTGCTTGGGAAGTACCAGGTCTGTTGAGACAGAAACCCTATCACTGTGATATGTTTAAATGATGTAAGAACCAAGACCTTATTCCAATGAAACAAATTAATGGCACCTTAATTTTTGAGATCATAACTCAGCTGACAATAACATTCTAAAAATCTGCAATATGGGCAGAAGGTGAATTTTTAAAAATTCCTATCTAAAAGCATCAAGTAAAGATACACATTTTATAAGTAGCAGAAACAGCTCCTTTTGCCTGTTTTACAAATCTTTCGCAATTCTAGCACGGCAGGAATTTCCATTTCAAATTCTGTCACCCACAGAGAGAGAGAGAGAAGGATTGAAGAGACGGCTCGGGGGGATCTCATCAAAATTTATAAATAACTGATGGGAGACCACAAGGAGGACAGAGCCAGGCTTTTTTCAGTGGTGTCTAGTGACAGGAACAGAGGCAATGGGCACAAACTGAAACACAGGATGTTCCCTCTGAACATCTGGAAACACTTTGTTACCCTGAAGGTGACCAAGCATTGGGACAGGTTGCCCAGGGAGGTCATAGAGTCTACATGTCTGAAGATGTTCAAAAGCTGTCTGGACACGGTCCTGGGCAGTTGGCTTTAGGTGACCCTGACTGAGCAGGGGATTGGACCAGATGACCTCCAGAGGTCTCCTCCAACCTCAACCATTCATTATATTCTGTGGTCACAGAATGGGAACAAGGACTCTGTGTTTCTGGGAAAGGGAAGACAAGGAATCAGGGAATTTACATGGTAGAAAAGACCTTTGCAGCATATGGACAGCATATGAACAACAAATGTTAACCCAAAAGACTATATGGAGGGAAAAAGAGATCATGTGTGTAAAAATACTCAGGCCACTCTGTCATCCAATGCAGACATTATGCAAGGGTTAGTAGGACAGGATCATGGAGTAGTTGAGGGTAGAAGGGACCTCTGGAGGTCACATTGGACCTCTGGTCCAATATCCTGCTCAAAGCAGGATCAGCAAGTGCAGGCTGCTCTAATTGTATAATAAGGAGAGTATTTTAAGTCTGTTTCATCCATTTTCCTGTGCAATCTACTCTAGGTTCCTGTGCGATCTACTCTAGTTGCACCTGCTTTAGCAGATGGGTTGGATGAGATGATCTCCAGAGGTCCCTTCCAACTCCAACCATTCTGTGATTCTGTTACACTAACCAGAAAAGTAGAGAAGAAACTCTCTCTGGTCTTTTGTTGCCTGAAATTCTACTTAGCCTGTCCAGAGACACTGGCAGCCAGAACGTTCCTCAATAACTGTGATCCTTTGACAATGGCTTTTTTGTTCTTAAATATTCACTGCCTTTGAAACTTTCATTTTCTGCTCAGTTTCCCTCTTGCTTGACTTTTTTCTTAATATTTGCAAGGTCCACCTTGGAGAAGAACTGTTCTATGATAGCAGGGCTGAGGTTTTCAAAGTGATGGAGCCCTTGGTAAGAGCATAAGCATATCAGTTGCCAGTTCCCAGGCCTTCAAAGAAAGGAATGAGTTTGCTTTGTGTATAAGGTCTAAGGAATGCAAACCATGCCAAAGAAGTATAAGGGGAATCAAGAACTACAGATTTAATTTTTCTTCCCTTCTTTCTCCTACTGAGCTGCTCCTAGGTCCATCACAGGATCCATCAGGCAGAGTTGGAGAGGACACCCAAATTAAGAAATTAAGAACTCAGAAGAAGGGACAACCTGTCTGGGCCTCTCCCAGAGTTATCTCAGGATATCCTCAGCCCCAGTGTCCAAGTGTGACACCTGTTACAATGCGTCAATAACGGAGCATCTTTTGGACTGACGAGGTGCTGCTGTATGGTACACATCATGGGGGACAGGAGAAGAGCACTTCAGGATAACACAAAACTATGGAATGTTTAGGGGAGGAAAGGGATGGATTTGGGTGATTTGGAGAGGGACGAGTGTGGGAAAATAGTCGAGTAAGGGGAAAGTATGTGAAACTATATATAAAGTATATGAAAGGGAAAATAAATGAACTCAGAATAAAGTAACTCTTAGTGTTTAAAGTACTGAAGAACTTTAAATACTAATGGTAAGGGATATAACTGGGGCAATTCATTCTACGTAGTTAGACTTTGACAATATATTCCAAACCTAAGAACCAGTTTTAAAGAAATGGCAAAAGTGTGCACTGCTTAAGTATTTCCCCACTTTCTGTTAACAATTTTAAAATAATTTTGAATATCAGTGAAGTCTTTCTGTGGCAAGTGCAATACCAGAAACTTCTTGACCAGTGGAACATGTGTGGTGTCTATGGTCATGTACACACCTCAGTTGACAGACAAGGCCCTTAGCCAATGAAATGCCTTGGTCAAGAGAAGTTTCTAGATCACTGACCATATCTGATCAGAGATCGGATTCAACCTAGGATATACATGGAGTCCTGTCAGAGAGCCCATTTGAGTTGGTCCTGTTCAGAGCAGCAGGTCTGCAGTTGGGGACTCTCCCCTTAGGTTGGGATGCCACCTAACGAAACTCCTTGAGGTCGAGAGCCCTCATCTTACAGATGAGCGATTGTGCATTTTGAATCATCATTCCAAAGTTTGGGGATCCCCTGAACTGGCCGTATAGTAATTAAATTCCACTTGGTATCCTGAACCCGTGGTCTACTAAATGTTTGTCAGAGCCTAAAGTGATTTTGATTGAGAACACATTTTGATCTTGGTTTATCACTGGTTAAAAAATTTTGGTCAGAAAAAATAAAAATAAATTCTACTCCGAGTTTGACATCTGCTTGGTTTGATTTTGGTGCGCCTCCATGACATTTTCATATGTACCTTCAAATGCATTTATTGTTCCTTTTGCAGTGTAGCAACTATGATTCAAAATAACAAAATAAAGGAATCTGTAGATATAAAAGCAAGCCAGATTATTTTGAAAGAAACTATGCTTCAGACACCAAATCACAGAAGGAAAGGACCTCTGCAGATCATCTAGTGCAACCCTGCTGCTAAAGCACATACACCTAAATCAGGTTGCACAGAATGGCACCCAGGTGGGTTTTGAATACCTCCAGAGAAGGAGACTCCACAGCCTCTCTGGGCAACCTGTTCCAGTGTTCTGTCACCCTAAAAGTAAAGAAGTTTCTCTTCATATTCAGATGGAACTTCCTGTGTTTCAGTTTGTGATAATTTCCCCTTATTCTGCTGTTGGGCAGCACTAAAAAGAGTCTGGCCCCATCCTCTTGGCTCCCAGCCTGAAGTTATCATAAGCATTGACAAGATCGTCTGTCAATCTTCTCTCCATACTGAACAGACCCAGCTCTCTCAGTCTTTCCTCATAAGAAAGGTGCTCCAGACCCCTAATCATCTTTGTAGCCCTCTTCTGGACTCTCTCCAGTAGTTCCTTGTCTTTCTTGAACTAGGGAGCCCAGAACTGGACGCAATATCCCAGATGCAGCCTCACTAGGGCAGAGTAGAGGGGGAGGAGAACCTCCCTCGACCTGCTGGTCACACTTTTCCTAATGCAGTATCTTTTCCCAAGATACTGGGGCACAAGGGCTCATTGCTGGCTCATGGCTACCTTATTGTCCACCAGGACTTCCAGGTCCTTCTCTGCAGAGCTGCTTTCCAGCAACTCTGACCTGTACTCGTGCATGGGATTATTCCTCCCTAGGTGCAGGACCCTACACTTGCCTTCATTGAACTTCATTAGGTTCCTCTCAATTCTTTAGCCTGTCCAGGTCTCACTGAATGGCAGCACAGCCTTCTGGTGTATCAGTGACTCCTCTCAGTTTTGTATCATCAGCAAACTTGCTGAGAGTGCATTCTGTCTGTTCATCTAGGTCATTGATTAGCAGGTTGAACAAGACTGGACTCAGTACTGATGCCTGGCGAACACCGCTAGCTACAGGCCTCCAACTAGCTAGCTTTTGGGAAAATATGAGTGCAATATATGACAAGATGGGTCAAAAAGGATTGCTCACAGATGTGAAAGATGTCAACACTGGGGATGAAAAGCTGGGAAAACGTTCATCCAGTGAAAGTTATTAGTGAAAACAAAAAGTCAGAGGAATTAGGTCCAAGTCATTTTAATAAGAAACAAACTGCTATTCATGATGGTGTCTTGTTCTGTACTTCATCTTTTTGTCCCTAAAAGTACAGTAAGGAATAATTCCAGATCCTGGATATAATTGTCTGGAAATCAAGTTCTTATACTGACACAGATGTCCACAGTGTGGAATACAGAGTTGAAATCTGGTCATTTTTTTTTAAAATAAAATAATAGTTCAGCTGAAAAGATGAAAAAAAAATTCTTGCTGATGGTGCTGAGCAGCATGTGTTATAGAATTACGTTTACATTTTCTGGTTTACCCACTTTCTATATGTCCTTTAGGTCTATCTTGATCTTATTGCCATTGGCAGATGGCAAGATTTACAATTAATATATATCTAAACATATTGGAACAGCAGGCATGTGTTGCAAACTTAATGAGGAAATATCTTGTCTGCTTTATGGAAAGACAAAATGAAATGTTTCATAGAACTATTTTCCCTTCATGTGGATGAGATACATCTGAAAGTTAGCAAGAAAGTATTATAACCTATTTCTTTTACCCATAATGATGTTATTTGGCTGTTGACAAAAGCACAACATCATCCTTTGAAAGTGCAACAGCATGTGTCTAAGGAAAATCAAATTCATTTCTGTACTATCTGTTACGGAGCATTTAATGAAGCTATTTCAGAAGTTTTATAACATTGAATTATTGTTTTTAGAAAAACAAAAACCCCAAACAAATACACAAGAAACAAAACAGTGGCCTGCTTCCACTTAAAGATTCTTTTGTCACTCCTTTTGGAGTCACTTTAAATGTACTGACATTTAGGACTCTTTCTTGCCTTTCTATTTATATTTATCTCCATTGTTCCTAACCACTGCTGCATACTTTGGTGGTATTTCTGTAAAATTCTTGCCAAGCGTCCACTTGAACCTGCTGATGATTTTGATAGGGTAGCATGACCTATAGATTATGCACAAGCACAAAAAATGATCTAAGATCTTTATTGTTTTCAGTATTCATCTGTTGATGTCATCGATCTATATAAAACCTTCGACATAATTTAGCTCTTAATGAAACATCAGATAAGTCTTTGTGGCAGCAGATCCTTTCTGCTCTTTGCTTTTTCTGATTCCAGCAAAGTCCATTTTCATTTAACATTTTCCTTTCCCTAACTTTCCAGTAGACCATACAGCCTAAGGATTCTACAATAGCCCTACGCTGACCTTGTGTGCATTGTTGCAGGCTACACTTTCATCTGTTGCAGCATTCTTGGAGGTATTAAATGAAAGTTGTGGTGCTTCTGCTAACGTTCTTCTGATATAAATCTGATCATAGTATGTTCAGTCTCAGAGATTTCAAAAATATTAGGACACATGTCTCTGAAACCATGAAGCTTTTAAAAAGAAAGGTATTTTGGATTATATTAAAAAAATCTTTGGCTACTGGGCCAGTACTTCAGAGAGTACATGATCATGACTTTCAGGTTTTCTTTGGAATCATAGACCTAGAATCATTGCACTCGAGAGTCTTTAGTGATAGTAAATGCCATGAAAGCAATGATTAAATTGTCAGTGCTCATAATGCTGCAGCTGCCTTTAATAAGACAAACTATAACTAATTACAGTAAGATACTTTTCAGTGTACATAACATTCTTGGCATTGTACAGGATCAGAGCACTGAAAGAAGAAATGGCCCAGCAGAGCTGCAGTGGGCTGTCAGGGCTCAGAGAGCTTTTGGGAGCCATCCAAGCATGGGCAGTGTGTGGTGGGATGACAGATTAGGGAGGAGGCACTGCAACCTGCTGCTGTGTTACAGGGTGCTGGCATGAATGAATGGTTGTAGGGAAAGAGAAATTGACGAATGGTCAAAGGGAGAGAGGAAGTGATTTCCAAAAGGTTAGTTAATTGAGAAAAGCTTTGCATAATTTATCATCTGAATGTTGATATTTATCCAAACTAAATTAAAGGGTGGAACGTGCTCTAGTCAGCCCATCACGAGCTCGAATCCTTTTCTGTGATCCATGGTAATAAAGTGTGATCTTGCAAACAAACTGATGGCTTCAGGTGGGAACTGATGACAAATGATGTAGGTAAGTCTAGATTTAGAAACAAAGACTGTCAAAAGAATTTTTCTCAAAATTAATGTTTCAGATTTTGCAGGATGCATCTTTCAAAAAAACTGAGTAGAAGCTAGATTCTATGCATAATGCTTTCTTGTTCTTAAAGGAGCTGTCTAAAAATAGATCATCCCTATTTTTCTACCTTTTCCTGAGTGTGCAACAGACTTTTGCCTGCGTATTCTTCCCTGTAGCTCATTCCATGTAAGGAAACTCTAACATTGAAAACTTTATTTTCATAAGAAAGAAAATAAAAAGGATCATCTTTTCATGCTTGTATTATTGGACACTTCTTTTTGCCTCCTAAAATTGCTGAGAGGCAGCTGGAAAGATGCCTGAGCCTCTACCACCGCTGAAAATTTTTAACTTATTTTCTTACTGATAAAAGTATCGTTTTTCCCCCAATGGATTAATGGGGGACTTTCAGTTTCATGGTATCTGCCTCTCTTTCTTTACCCGTCCCTCAGTTTCTTTTCTGCTCCATGATTTTTCTCTTTTTTTTGAGTCTTTCTTCTGGTCTTCAGTTTCATCCCTAATATTCAGTGTCTTCCACTTATTTTCCAAGGTGTAAGAGATGCAACGTTAATATTGATTAATATTGATTCAGAAAATGTTGAAGGTCACTGAAGAAAACTGACTGCAGTTCTGGAGTGCTCCTTGCTTGGAAGTGAACGTGAACACATGGATGCTTTACTCCAGCTCCCACTGCAGCCAGATCCCTTCTTGGTGCCCAAAGGATGCCTGCCTCCTGTGAAGAGCTGTGTAAAGTGAGGGTGCCAGCTCATGCCTTGGGCAGTGAAGTGGCACATGAAATTAGAGCCTTTGAGAGAAAGGTGTGAAAGACTAGCCAAATGGGAGGAGCTCTGAAAATGCAACAATCTGAAAGTTCCTTTCACAAATAAACTTGTGTACTCACCTCCACTTGCTGCCCCACAAAACTAGAATGGCATATACAGTCATATTATCCATTGTACTGCAGTGTGGTCTTGGCTACTTTCCTTTTTCCCACCTCTTTTTCACCTTTTTACCTAAACATCTCCTCCCACTGCTCCAATCCTGTTTTCCTGTTTCTGGGACCCATGCAAACAAATTCATCTAACATGGTTCCTGGATATGTTCTTACAAGTGTGTCTGAACCTTGTGCTTTGTGTGGTTCTGTATCTTTGCTATACCAGAACAACATATTACACATTATGTATAGTAACAAACATAGATATGTGTATAATTTTTTTTTCCTATGAAATCAGCAAAATATAAACTCCAGGAGAACAGTAAATCTCTATGTTAGTCCTGAGCCCTGAATGTATTTATGTTGCCTAAGGAGAACAGCAGGAGCAACATCTAAACCACTAGGAATTGGAGTTGACTATAAATATGTTAAATGGCCATGACACTTTTGTAATGTAGTTTAACCTCTCCAAGGAATGTTAACATGTTCTTTTTTTGAAGCTTCCAAAAGAAGGAAGACTGTGACAAAGTTCATTTTTTATTTCAGCATAAAGGAAACACTTTTCTTAGTAAAAGGAACATAAAAATTACCTGAGAGAGCATAGAAGTAAGAATGAAAAGAGCACCATTGTCTTATTTAAATCTCCCTTAGAAAATATCAGTTATTTAATCAAAATTTAACCGCAGTTCCTATGAAAATAATTAATATTCTACACTAAAGTTCTCTTGAGGCTCAAGATTTCATTTTGTCTTGGTATTATTTCACAAGAAAAGCCACAACATTGGAGTTTTGTTTTACTTGCTTTGGGTCAGACCTTATCGACGGGCCTGCTCTGCCTCCTAAATTTGCAGCATGTGCAGCTCCAACCTTTGGTGACATGGCTTCAGAATGCTGGCAGAGATGAGTTGATTGACTAAAGATGGCAAAACCAAAATTTTCCATCCCACAGTTTCGAACTTTACGTCGACAAACTGATTCTTCTTCTAGAAATGGATTAGCGAGGAATCAACACAAGTACCAAAAACTGCAGAAGAGACCCTCATGCACATATCTAGAAGTTCTAAATTGTATTTTGCAGGCATTTTCCCTTTGTTTACAGAAGCCAGGGGCAATGGGTCATGAAAGTTTATTGTAACGAGAGTTGAGATGTTACAAGAAGTTTACAGGGTTGGTGTTTTGGTTTTGTTTGTTTGTTTGTTTGTTTTTTTAACCTGCTCACAGTGGTTCTAAAGAAACACAGAGGATCACTGTCTTGATATATAATCTTGCCTTTTGCTTATCTGCTCAAAGTAGCCATTTGCCCCCATCTTCAAATCCAGGCAAGTTTCCGTTTCTCTTAGTACTGACTACGTAGTTAAGTGAAGTAGTAATATAGTTTGAGACAATGAATATTTTCCTGGAGCTGGGACTTCAAATTGGTGTTGATATTTGGCCACCAAAGCATAGTTTACTACATCACAGCTGGGACAGCTATGAAGCATGAGCTAATCAGGTTGAAGTACATAAAAAAGATGTTCTCATGGAATTTCTAAAAATCAAGTTAACGAGGGGAAATGCAGAAACCACTTAACCAGTCAAACATTCCTGAAACCAAAATTCAAGAACAATAATAGCAATAATCCAGACTGCAACTGCAGAAAGTAAAACCTGATTGTTTTGGTTTAATTTGTTTTATTTTCCCAGGCTTTCACTTCCTTTTGTTGTTTGCTTTTGGTTTCCCTCCCACATCAACTCTTTTCTTCTCTCATCTCAGAAGAGACTTATTTTGGGTAAGACGAATTTTGTTTTAATAGAAACCATTTTCAGATAAGTCTGCTACAGTGTCAAACCATAAATCACTATTTTTATGTATATAAGTTTCAAAGGCTCCATGTAGTGTGTTTGGGAACTTGTTTGGTGTTGGTTTTACTATATAAGGAATTAAAGAACAAATGTCTGCAAATATAAGGCAGAAGAAAAATAGAAGCGGAGGGCATAGACTTCTCCTTTCTGCATGTTCTGTACATTTACAACTTAAAAATAATAAAAATTGCCAGACTAATTTCACTGAGAGGACAGGCTAAAGGGTGGTGTGTATGAACGGGAACCTCTAACCACTGAAGTTCCTTAAATATTTTGCCTCAAAATGAGAGCAGGATCTGCAGATTGCCTGCACCAGGCATTAAGAACCAGTTCTTCAATCTATTGATTCACTATCCATGAGTCAGTCAGCTCTTCTGTGTGATTTACAGCAGCAGCGTAACTTAGATCAGGTTTTCTTCTACTCCAAGACCAGAGCATAGCAGACGGAGCCTTCATTTTTTGTACTACAGCTCTATATTAGGCTGGCAATGTGTATCTAACCCAACATCTCAAACTCTCTCTAGATTAGTTAAAGTCTAAATTAATTGTATTGACAGTAGTGGAGTTACTCATTTGATATCATGTAACTATGCAGGCTGGTGGACCGAAGCCTGAGCAAGAAGAGCTGTTGCTCCCCAGAGACCGGATAAACCATCTTCCCACGGGTGCTGAGGGCAATGGTGAAAAACAGGGGCGAGGTGGCTGAAGCAGGCTAATACACAGGCAGAAACAAGTCTAATTTTCATGCAGCTTGGCAATGGCGTATGCCACTTCTATTAAAATCAGTTCTGTTACAAAGTTGTGGGAATGACATGATGTCATTCATAATCAGGTTATGGAAAGCACAGGCAAACAATTTCCAGAGAGCCTGGGATGAGGGTTTTCAGTGTGTTCCACAGCTGCAGCCTGCAGCCTGGCCCGAAGAAAAACTGCACAAAGAATTCTGAGAATTATATATAATTATATATTATATATAATTATATATATATTATATACACATATATATTATATATAATTATATATATTATATATACATTTATATAATTTAATACCCTCTCGCTGAGACCACGTAAATATTGCTCCTAGGAAGCAAAACATGCAGTAATAAAAATGACAAGTTAATGTGGTTTTCTGTTTAAGTCACAAATAGAAATTACTTCTATGATCTCATCACAGTCCCAAGTAGACGTTTTCTCCATCAGAAAGTTTCAGTTTCACATGTTTTGAACATTATGTGAAGATGGCAACTGACAACTGAGGCTGTAACAGCAGGCATTTAACAAATGAGGCATTGTTTTGATTAAAATTTATGATAGAAGAATATTGTATAAAATACAGTTCTTCCAAAGAAAGACAGAAAAAACTTTTAAAATAAGTTAAGCTTGTTGCTTCTATTTGTCACGTATAAATATGTTTAATTCAAATACAGGTGATTCATACCCTCTGCTGGATTAAATTAATGAAGATTATTTAGTTTCTATCAATTTAGCTTCATTGATTTCGGCGAAGTTGCACTAACAGTACACTAGCTGTGAGAGTTGGTCCGAAGAACAGTTTCTGCCTGAACATCGCCATCAGGGACTTGGAGAACAGAATGGACTGAGAGAAAGAACTGGACAATGATTTGGAGAACTTTTCCAAACCTACAAGCTGCACCTGCTGGATAATTACATCATTTTAATTATTCTTGCCTCAAGGAGGCGAGCTCTGTTTGTTTTCTTTTTTGCAGAAGAACTCCGAGGGACTCAGAGAATAACGTGAATCATTCATGAATCAAATCTGAAGGCCTGAATTTTAAAATGACCAATAGTACAATTGAGCTGCGGAAGCGAATTCCTAATAAAAAACAAACACAGAGAGACCTAACTGGTGTGTTGGGGTCAGGATTGGGAGTTTTAAATGGTATTAATTCAGAAATATTAACGAATAAATTGGCCACTACAACTAGTGATTTGGGAAATTGCAGCTGCCCTTGCGTTCTTCCCTATTGGCTTTGGGAACTAACCAATGGCTGTTAAGACCATGAGATGATAATAGATGCACTTGGTGTGGTCCAAAATAACCTTTCTTTAGCTCTCAGTTGTATTCAGGCACAGCTGTGGATGCAATCAATGGCCTCCTCGATCATAAGAGAAGGCGAAGAAGGCACTTTTCCCACCAAAATTCGGAAAATTGTTTGGGACAGTGCCACTGAATTTGAGAGAGAACTCCAATCCTGGTGGACTTTGGTAAACTTTACCTATGACCCCATCGCAAACATGGCCACAACCTTTGTGTTAACTATACACAATGCTACAATATACATAATTTACCCCATTATTGCATTAGGTTTGAACCACAAAGGAACTATACTCTATCCTTTCGAGCACAGAGTGTGGGCTCGAAAAGTGGACGAAAAGTGGCAAACTGTAAATTTAGAATCTTGTATTGTGCAAGAGCAGCAAGGATTCATCTGTGAAAGTAACACAATCAGTGCTCAAGACATCACCGAATGGACCGTGACACTAGCTGAGTGGGCATATACATGAATACAAAAACTGAAACCTTTATTGTAAAGATAGATGAAATGCATAAACATTAGTACCATTCCTCATTAAAGACCCAGTCCTGTGCAACCTGAGTCTGTAGGACTCTGCCAATATTTTCAGTGAGTCTGAGATTAAAGAGACTGCGAGGCAAGTGGACAGTCAGGTCTCCAGCCGAAACCGCTGTGCATGGCAGTGAGGTGTGTGGGTGGGCTGGTGGGTGAGACCTGTGCTGCTGTTGGGCAAAAGCTTGACTAGGACATGGCTTCCCAGGTTGAGCTTCTGCAACCTCTCCTTGTCTGCCGCTTCCCAAGCTGGTGTTAATCCCTGTGTATTTGGACACAGGCAACTCAACTTGAATGTGATTCAGTAACCAACAGAGAGCTGCAGGTAGGAATGGAAGATGGCAAGGCATACTTTACTGAGACACAAGTGATTCTCCAAAAAGGCTGGAGAAAGGATTTTTCTTTTTGTAAAATTTCTCTAGAAGTGAGGAGCATCTGTCAGCAACCTCCAGTACTGAATTTAGTGTCTGTGTACATTCAACAAAAAGAAATGGTCAGGTGGTTCCAAATTCTTTGAAATTTCCAATAACAAAATGTCGTCTTTTTTTTTTTGATTCAGATTCAACAAGTTTCTTATGGTTGTTGATACATTTGTTAGTACTGAATGATGCTTTTGTTATGGCTACACATGATGTTCCTTTTCTGTTTGAAATAGCAAACTGTTACTGCATTTCCTTCCATATGGAGCTGAATTTCAGTGCCAGTGAAATAATCGCAATGCAGCCACCATCTAAGTCTGCAATGCTCTCAACCTCTTTTTATCCTGATTAAGTCAATTCCCATAGCATCTAGCACCCCAATAGATAACGAAGTGATTTGGGATCAAAGAAATAGCAACATAGGAATGTCACCATCATATTGAGGACACATTTTGAAGCTGTTACGAGAGAATGTAGATTCAAATAAAAATATTTTTTCATCCTGAGCACAGAAGGAATTTAAGCATGATTTAAAAAGACAGAGGTTTAATTATGTTTTCAGAAATCAAGATTGGCCGGGTTAAATACTACAGCATGAAACCTATTAACAAGAATAGATGAACTGAGAAGATTGATTGATCTTGTGTGTTTTTATAGCAGCTCACAGACATCTGAATAATTTCTCTTCACTCATGTTATAAGTTTACAACTTGGTAATTACTACATGTGAGCCTCGGGGGCTGATTGTCACATAGAAGTTAATATCTTCTGCAGAAGGCAAACTGTTGCAGTCAATTGCTCAGGGTCTATAGAAACTGTATTTTCTTTTGAAGATCTGAATGCAAAGTTAGATAGTCTTTACTGCTAAACTAATCTGAGCTGCAAAGAAATCTGCTGTTGAGCAGAAAATGAGAACATAGTATTACACTTTAGTCTATATGCTATAGTATTACCCTTTAGTCACAAGACTGATATAGACTTAAAAGAGAACATTATGCCACTTCTGAAGTGGAACAGAAACTCTCAAATGAAACTATGTATATCAGAAAACATGAATTGAAGCTAAACGAAACTTTAGCTACACTGCATCTATTTAGATAGCAAGAACAACCGCAGCTGCAATAGTTTTCTTCAGGCCCTAAACAGAATATCTGGTCAAAAAATCCATCTGAAAACAGACACAGTATGGGAGACTGAAGGGCTAGGTAGGGGTTCTTTGTTCGTTCAATAAAGTAGGATGATCCAATAATGACAAAAACCTTGCCCCAAACCAGACAAAGCAGCACCTTGTCCTGAGCTGTGTGTAGTCTTACGCAAGTCCCCCACTCACTGTGTAGTCAGCTCACTAATGAAGTGAGTCTTTATTTTATGAATTTGTTTTCCTTCTGATAGGAAAACAAAAAATACCAGGCCTGGTATTGAAATTCCCATTTTCTGGATGATTCTGGTGCTACCCTGAATGATTTAATCACACTTTACATGGAGATCAGAGAATCACAGAACTGTGGGCTGGAAGAGACCTCAGGAGTTCATCTTATCTACTTACTGCCTCTGACAACATCAGTTTTGTCTTTGCTATTCCTGACAGATGTTGGAAATGCTCCCACAAATTCCTGATGCAGAAGAGCCCACAGCATACCCAATTTTTTTGTTACACTGCCCCTTTTCCTATTGCAGCTTAAGGCCTTTACTTCTTAACCTATCTGTTAGTAACCAACATGCATGTTTTTAAGGAATTTAGGTTATTTCTTTAATATTAATATTCCTGGCATAAAAACCAAAACAAATAAACATACAAAAACCAACCCAGCCCATCAAATTTTCTCTACCAATGAAATCCTGGTTTGGGTTATGTATTAGGACTTCCTACTTCTGAAGTTTACTTCCAGTGTCTCTTGCATTGGAATCAAGGCATTTCTGATTAGGATGCATTATCACAGTTTCTCTGTCTTTTGATTCTGCTGTACAAAACTTAGTCCCACTAACTTTTAAGCTTCTGTCCTGTTTATACTTACCTGGAGGAATTTACTCATTCTCCCCTCAATCCTAATTTAAAACACTCCTCATTGTATTTGCAAGTGTGCAAAGATACTCTTCCTCGTCTTCTTTTGGGGGAGTCCATCCTCATTCAGTAGTTCACAGGTGATCATCCCATGGTTAAGGAAGAAAAGCTCTGCTGCTGACATTATTGGCTTGGCCATATTTACCCTCAGGCTGTGTTTGTCCCTGTTTGAACCCTGAATTTTTTCCTGGGAGGGCTGATGAGAGTAACCCCTGACACTGCCAGAGCACTGTAGTCACTTGTGGTCTGCTTAGACTCACTCTGGCCGAGAGTCTGTCTTCGCATGAAAGGGAGTGTGTACCAGGAGCCCAGATGTGTCTCTTCAGGCTGTCATTAACATTTTGGACGGCAGATAACGGGGCTGGGAGACGGATGAGTCTCTTCACTGCCAGCAGGGGGAAGTCACCAACTACTTTTATGTTTTGGTTTTCCTCTTGACAAGGAGGGTAGTTAATCTCCCAGTATTTTAGGTTTGTGCATTTTCTTCCTCTGCCATTGGCATTGCTACCTGTGCTACCAGAGCTGCAAATTTCTTTCTGGAAGAATTCAAAAGGAATAGCAGCCCTCCTCTGAAGAGGCAAGGGAGATATTACTAGGTGGTGTGGCTGTAGCTTTGCCCAAATTTTTGCTTTTGTGGTTGACATTCAGGCTGTGTTCTAGCTTGAAATGGTGACTTAAAAGGTCTGCAGTATCTCCTTGCAAATGGACTCTACTGCTGGTTTTGTCTTCTGTTATGGGGAAAGCAAGGACCAAGTACTTGGTTCTTATCTTTTATCCACAGACCATGTACTTCTCTGATATTACAGAGCACATTGTTGGGAACATGAAAATATCTCTAGGTGTTCACATATAATTTAAAATGTTATTAATGAAACATTGCCACTTCAAAGTTTAAATAACAAAATAAGGATGCTTAAAATAAGTGCAAGCTGATGTTAATTTTAATTTTTTTGTTTTGCTTATTACCTTTTTCATGTCAAATATGTCTTGATGGCATTCTTATGCCATATAAGCAGTATTGATTTATTGCAAAATAGTACTACCCAGGAGATAAAGGCAGCTAAACAGCACTGACAATGAATTGAAGATATTTATGTGAATAAACATGAAAAATTTACTACATATTTGCAACAGTCCATCCTTTGTTGATTATGAGTGTTCACATAGTTATTCATAAGAATATTAATTTTTCACACATAAATGATCTGAAAATTTGTCTCAGAAATAATTTTTACAATTTGCATTTTTTTAAAGTAGGCATTCTTACCTATTTAATAAAAAAGCAAGAGTAGTATATGATTTAAGTGTTTACTAACACTTCACTAGAAATCATTCACAAGCAACTGAATTGGGTTTATGAGTCAAGAAACCTGAAAGCTTAAATGAATTTGCAGCAAGCATTGTTTGAAAGTTAAACACACAAAATATATGACAATATTGATCTCCAGAATGAAAGGATTTGTTGACACAAAAACCAGAGCTGATGGGTTTTTTTTGTGTGTGTGATGCGGTCATTATCAATAATTACATTTTCTCTTTTGCCATTTGCATTTTTGCTGTTGAGAAGGGAGTTCAGTTTAGTACTTCTAATCTGTTTTTCAATTTTTCACCTTTTGAATTTTTTTTCAGTATTGATACCAGAACGCTTGCAAAGTAAAACCAAAAACAAACAAACAAACCAACCCCACCCAAATCTCCCCAAAAAACCTCAAAAAATCCCAGTTTGTGACAATAGATTTCAAAATTTAATTGAACAAAACTAGGCAACTGAGGGGAGAATTTTGTCTTCTGTTATGGCCCTGTTTACTTGAGAATAAGTGGCATAGTGGAAGAATATATTTTATTTATTAAAAGAATATAGTTTTCAGAATAGTACCAAAAGGGTAAAAGGAAGTGCAGAAAATTAATTTTATTTTCATTATATTCAGAGTTCTCTGTTGTCTTGGAGATTCAGCCTCATGGCAAAAGTTCATGCAAAAATAGGTGGGGGTTCACCCTTTTCAGCTGTTTGCTTGTGTGGAAAGAAAAGAGTTGCTATGTCATGCAGTACAGCTTCTTTGGGTCATTTATATAAACCACCTGCTGGGTTATTCCCAAACACTAAGGGCTGGCACGCAAAATATTAAAGCTCTGAAAGTAATCTGATAGGATACAGGAACCCTATTATTACAGTGCTTATACAGGTAATGTTTCTAAATTCATCTCTTTGGAACAAAGCTTTTAAGGGTGTACTTAACTGCACCTACATGAATAATCTCATTTAAGGCTTTGAAGCCCATATAAGTATTTACAGATAAGTAACTTTTAAAGTGTTTTCCTGTTGCAGAATAGCGTGTGATTCAAGCTCCTGAGACATATTGCACGCTGGCTGAGCAAGATCAGCCACACCACAGTCTGGAGGCCAGGTTCACACAACACAAAAAGTGAAGATGGTCCTTGTTCTCTCTGCACTTACCAGAAGGGTGCTCTTGAAAAGCAAAGTCAAGCACACCTATAGGAGGATAGTTTTGGATGGTTTACTCACTTGGCATTATCTGTGTTTTTCTGCTTGATATCCTTGTGATCATCTGAGTTGGTTGGGAATGGATTTTATGATAAACTTCAGAGATGAGTCCATTCTCAACGCTAAATATACCACAATCTTTAACTATAATAATTTGTTTCAGAATTCCCTCAGTTTCTGATTCAGAGGAAACAAATAAACAAAGAGGTATTTAAATTTTTATGTGACTTGGACACTCCAGGGCAAATGGTAATGTAAGGCAGAGTAATCAATATTTGTCTTCAGTCCATTTCACTGCAGTTTCATCTCTTGTTGAGCGCTGCCAAAATAAATGCTGGTACAGCCAATCCCAAATGTTAGCTCAAGTGAGTCACTCATATAGTTTGCATAGCAGGTCAGATAATTGTTATTCAGTTTATCGGCATCTTGTTTTGTTTCTTTGAAGCAGTGATGAATATAAATAATTTTTGAGGCAATGCAAGTGAATAATCTCCAATGTCAGTGTGGTCTGCTTTGCACAGCTCACAGGGCTCTTGCTTTGCTTTCTGCCCGTGACTTAATCCATGTGTTTCAGATGGACAGCTATTTGCAATGATTTTGACAATAGGGAATAAATACCAGGAGCAATTATTTTTGGCATCATACAGTTGTGATTTAAACAAAGATTGTCATGATTTTCTTACATTCTTGTGGTTTTCATCCTTTGAGTTCAACATGATCTGAGGCTTCCCTGCCAAAAAAAAAAAAAAAAGACAGAAAAAAAGGTCAGGGTGAGGCAGGACAGGGAACGGAGCTTCGTTTTGTAAGCCTAAAAGCTAGATATGAAATATGAGATAAAATACACCCTTCTTTTCCACCAGAAGCTACAGTAACCACATAGAGACATTTTATATTTCTGTAAAAGAGAACTGAGTTACTGAAGCCACTGGAGAGCTGGGGAGTAGATTATAACTCTGTGTGCTATCAAGAATGCAGGATTGATGTTGTGGCCAGCCCTGTGGTTCAGAGGGGGTGGGCAGAAAGCTACTGAAGTTGCTGATGATCACAGGCCTCTGTATATTCCACAAAGGAATTGTGTCCATCTGGATGTCTGAGTTTCTATACATTTAGCATTTTGAGCTAAAGCTGCATAATGGGAGGTTCTGGGTCTTCCACAATGGGACTGCGACAGTCTGGGTACTGATGAAGCACATGGTGGTGGAGTATTGATGCTAATGAGGACTTGCAGGAAGATTCGGGGACTTCTTCAGTTGCACACTGGCAGCTGAGCAGGAAAATCTGAGGCAGAAGACAGAAAACTCCTCACGTGATTCATGGGAGAGAAAGGTCTCCCCCAGTGTCACTGCTGGTACCTGGAGCAGCAGATGAACAGGAGCACATCCCTAGGGCTGCCTCACACAAAAGGACAGGTCAGACGGTCTGGTGATGAGACGACCTGTCTCCTCTGCTCTTCCTTTCCCAGTTCTCCTTAAAGGTCTTGTAGGATTTATGCTGAAAAAATACTACTTCCCAAGCTCAGTAATTACTTGAGGTGCATCACAGAAAAGAAACACTCTGAGGCATTTTCCCATGTTGGAAGATAATGGTCTTAAAATTTTTCTTTAATATCTATGAGTGCAATAAAACCTATTCATCCATACTCCATTTTTCTGAGTAGAAACAGCTAGATCAGTTCAAGGTTCTTGTTATTAAATTTGACAGTACTACTGCCTTTCAAAATATTCAACACCTGACTTGTCATTTAGAGCAAAAGACTTGTATATTTTTTTAAGTATTGTATGAAACCAGAGTTAAATTTATGCTTTTCACACCACACAGGCCCCATTTTCCTGGACCTGAAAGGAGAAAACAAGATGGACGGATATGTAGGCCTCACATTTATTAATTGAACTTGTCTGGGAATTGTGTAGCAGTAAGCTTCACATTTAGGTTCATGTTTCCTTATTTTCTGCTTGATAAATAGCTGCCTTTCCCCCTTTCCCTGGCTGGGCCCCTAACACCTTTCCTCACACAGGCACAATAGGGCGTCCCAGCTCATTTTGGGGATGTCTTCCTTTCAATATCCCTCCAGCTCAAGGAGGTTGAGTCCCTTCTGGAAGACGAATCCATATGATATCCCTGAAACCTGCTGCATGTCAACAGCTGGTCAGGTACCTCCTTGTCTCTCCTGCTTTGTCCTTGGTGTAACATGAAGCAGAGAAACCTCATACTGTGGAGGCATCTCAGTGACATGAGGAATAATCCTTTCCTTGTTTTGCCCAGAAAGATAATTAGAGCAATCTCTGGCACAGGTTCCAAAACCACATCTCTGTGTTAAGCTGAGAGCTGAATGGCAAACCTGGGTGTGAAAGGGTTTTAGGATGGTGCAAAACACTTCAGGACTTTCTGGGAGGTCAGCAGAAACCAGGGATGTACCATGCATCCAGTGGTTCAAGTTGTGCTTCATCCTTCATCCCCATTTCAAATAAAAAAAAATTATTAGTGATTAAAGGAATATTTATTTCCATTTTTCCTATCTGTCTAGAAAGTTTGCTAACATTTGAGCTTGTGACATTTATATTATGTTTCTGTGATGAAATTCTACTGCTAAAATACCTTGAACAAAACTTGCCTTTCTTTGGTGTGTTGGGCAGTTTGCAAAATATGGTTATTGACTGCGAATGTGTTCTTATTTGAGTTTTCTGCAGCAGAACATTGTGATGACTGGATTTTTTTCTTTAAGAGAAACATAACCTTTGCTCATGATCCTTGCAATCAGATTTTAAACATATAAAGCATGAGGAAGGAGCAAAAGACAGGTCTCATAAAATTTGAATCTGCATAAGACATTATTTTAAATATATTGTACTTATATCTACTATCTTTTTTAATGTAAGTATGAAGAAGTCTATATACATATAAGATAAATATAGGAGGAAAAAGACCTGTGTACTACCCCTGTAATGCTCATCTTCCAAGATGCAATTAAAATAAAGCAATGAAATTTGCATTGGAAATGAAATGCTCATCTTTTAAAATTTTACACTGTAATTTCAATAAGCTGGTCAAAGTTGAATGGCTGTCATCTGGAATGCCGATGTGGCCTCTGCTGTCAGACATCTTTCCTAATAAGGTAAATCACACAGTGTTTGGTCAAACTAAATTCAGGGAGAGATCTCCAGCTTAAGCTCTTTTTGCCAAAAGACACTAGCAAACCACAGGTTAAAGTCCATGTCCACGAATAATATATTGCCAATCCAACAAGAAACACAATCAGTATGTATTTGTTACCTCTGAAAAAAAAGTATTGTTATTTTTAAGACAGCTTTTCTTTAGAGCAGTCATCTTTCTGTCATCTGAGAAAGCTTATCTGAAACAGATGGGAAATAGCCTCTGATTTTTCAGACCTTTGCCTTTTTTTTTTTTAAATTTTATTTCTTAGGTGTAGGGCTAAACAGTCTGCTTTTAATTTGTTAGAAACAAGAAGGAATAGCATGACTTCTGCATAGGGCCTGCCCTTGTAAGTCTGTCTCATTGATTCTCTGGTATTTTTGAAATAATAACAAAGCACTATGGGAAATAGTTGTATTCTATATTCTTTTAAAAATTTTACTGGTGTCTTATGCTTAAGTAAGAGTACAAACAGGTGATAAATATTATTCTCTATGAGAATATACTCACACACTAGGTGTGGCACTGTGTAGAAATAAATAGTTAAAGCTTGGATCATACATAGCCTGTACATGGGTCAATAGAGTTCAAGATATGTGGGGATAATTGCAGATGAATAAAAGGATGTGAGCTATGCTTTTATTTGTCTCCCTTCAGATTAATAACTAGCTATTTCTCTGTCTGCCTACCTGTCTAATATCTGATGGTTTTAGAGTGCCATGCAGGATCATACTACCTATGAATTTTCCATAAAAAATCAATGTCAACATGAAACTGATTTCTGAAAATCTCTCGGCCCTCTTCCTCTGGAGAGTGAAATCTTCTAATTGACTGGTTTGGAATTTCTATGAAGCTTGATTCTGTAGTGGTAAGGATTTATGAGTAAAGACCTTCAGCATAACAGGCATAATTTCTGTGGTTTGTGGGTTTTTTTTGTGGTTTTCCTTTCTTTTCTTTTCTTTTCTTTTCTTTTCTTTTCTTTTCTTTTCTTTTCTTTTCTTTTCTTTTCTTTTCTTTTCTTTTCTTTTCTTTTCTTTTCTATTCTATTCTTTTCTTTCTTTTCTATTCTTTCTTTTCTATTCTTTCTTTTCTTTTTTCTTTTTTCTTTTTCCTTTCCTTTCCTTTCCTTTCCTTTCCTTTCCTTTCCTTTCCTTTCCTTTCCTTTCCTTTCCTTTCCTTTCCTTTCTTTTCCTTTCCTTTCCTTTCCTTTCCTTTCCTTTCCTTTCCTTTCCTTTCCTTTCCTTTCCTTTCCTTTCCTTTCCTTTCCTTTCCTTTCCTTTCCTTTCCTTTCCTTTCCATCTCTCCTTAAAGCAAGGTTTCCTGCACTGTCCCAACCTGTGAAGGTGCCTTATCTTCTCCAGGAGCTGATGACATCTGTTCAGCTCAGACTGCTCTATCACTGGCTCTGACACGGCTTCTGGCCAGCATCAGCCTAAAAGAGGGCAATTACTAAAGGTGCTTATATGGAAAAACGTGAAACTAGGCCTTGTGAAATTCCTTCGAAAATTCTGATTTGTGTCTTAAATATGTACAGAGGATAATGGGGAGCCAGGGAAAGGATTTAGGCCTATTATGCCTTCAGTGTCCTGGATCTTTAGGGCAGAGACGCAAGATATAGACTAGAACATGACCTTAATGCACTCGGATGTTGACACTTGAACTAAGGCTATTATTAATATGCCATTAATTCACACCACAGTTAGCATTAATACAGTACGATTAATGCAAGGACATTGATTTCCTCTTTTTGATCATCAGCCAGTAGGACCGACCCTATAGCATGGTTCAGCTGCAATTGTGTAGTTATATGGTAGTAGGGAGGACACAGCAGAGAAAAGGAGCAAATACTCAGTATTTGTCAGCCGTCTGTTAAAAATACCAGCTTTCTCTCTGCTTCTGTGGGCTGCATCCCTAAGAAAGGCCCTGGTCTTGTGAATGGATCTGTGTGTGGGGTTCGTTATTTGAACCTATGTCCAAGTGGTTAAACAGAGACAAATCAGCAACTCTACTTCGAAAAAGAATTTCAGTTTTATGTGTCATCTGTACTACTTGCTTTAAGAGTGAAAAAGGTCTTATTGCTTCCTCTCCTAGAACAGATGCCAACAGTAAACCACTTGGTCAAAGCTACAGATATGCAGCTTCTTTTCCCACAGGCTTGAAATGTGAGGGCAGATGCTGCTCTTTGATAAAAGGAATCTGAGCTTCAGGCCTTTTCAAATACATATGAATGTCTCTTGACTTTATGAACTATGGTCCAAACAGAGAAGTAAGGAAGAAAAAATTAGGTAGCAGAAGGATCTGGGAGTACAGTCTAATATTCTCTTTGCATAACTGTGGTATAACTACAATTTCCTTTGAAATTATATGATACGTTTGCCAGCTATGTAAATACAGATTCGGTTCATCGTGTTCACTGTTAATCCTGCATCAAACATACATGCCAAAACTCTCACAAATTTAACACTCGGAACGTCTTAACACTGCCATCATTAGACCTCTGCAGAAGGCAAAATATTCATCGGAAGGAGGAAGTAAGCCTGAATCTCTCTAAAAATCTATAGGAATTTGGAAAATACATGACAAAATGTTTTCCTTACAATCAGACACCAAAAATATGTCTTTAACCAACTTTTCCATAAATCCTTCATCTATATTAATTTTGTCTATTATTGGTCAGAGTACTTATTTGTTTTAACAATTACTAAATACAAAGTTGGATATCTTCTTTACCAAAATATCCATTTGTTTACACAGCTTGTGGTTTCCTGTCATAGCTGGGAACACAGCTCAACCTGGGAGGAGCTTTCCAGTCCATATAAATTAGACCAGAATCAGACTGCACCAGTAATTGATGGTAGAGAACCAGGCAGAATTTTTGTAGTGAATAGATAAACATTATTAAGTATTCATTAACTATTCATGTTGATGACATGCAGTCATCTACAGACCACTGTACAATTTAAGTTTCACTGTGAGTAGGCAATTAAAAGGAAACTGTGACGTGCTGCTTTCCGCTGGCCTTTTATTTCACATTTAAAGAAGGGATAAAATTTAATCCCTTTAATTTAATTTAATTTAATTTTATCCCTATTAATGAATTTAATACTTATTTCTTTATTTCTGGGAAATAAGGCAGTTTAACTGAGGTGTCCTACATTTTGCGTGAGTTTGCAAATCACAGAATTTATAGTCACACAGCTGTGCCTCCTGCCAAAGCGTCAGCTCTGAGTCTCCATCCGTCCAGCAGCAGGGCAGTGGGCACAGCCCACAGCTGTGGGATGGCTTCGCCACTGCTCTGCTTTTGCTACTGAGCTTCAGAAGATCATGACCCCACCTGTGGCTTGTTTGGTCTATGGTGGCCAATCCTCTCCTTGCATGGTGTAGTGCTTGAGGTGCCGGGACCAGAGGGGCTGCACACTGCAGTGCCCAGGCACAGGTCCTGGGTGCAAAGGAAAAGCCTGGTGAGACAAAAGCCTATGGAAAGTCCTCCTGGTGGTGGCTGCTGCTGCTGGAAGGGGTGGATGAGGGCACAGGGGACAAGCTATAGGCAGGCATAAAGGTGAAGGAGCTCCCAGGAAAAGTCATCCCATCAAGATTTCTTTCCTGTCTTCCAAGGAATGATAAGGCCAGTTCACCATATGTCTCAAACTCTAGCTAATCCCTTTTTCTCCTGTTTCCCTTCTTGTGACTGAAGATTTGCTGTTCCATCTTAAACAGACAAAGTTCAATTTTGTTTACGTTACTGAGAAGGCTTGAGCTGGCTATGAAAGTCCTTTTATTTCCCCCTCAACAAAAACACAGTTTCAGTCAAGCAGAATTACTTGGCTTTTTTCTTCATCTAAAAATTGAACTGTAACTTTTTTTAAAGAAAATGATTCTGTTGTCATC